>NC_083570.1:92695998-94061902 GCF_027579695.1 Neoarius graeffei
TTAAAAAGTAATCATTTGTTTCCATACCTAATTATTTACAAGCGGCGCATCACCTCCTCGCGCTGGTGCACGGCTCCTGCGTTTGGGTGGAATGCCTGGGGATAGGGATCGGGGTCGAGATCAAGGTTGACCTCTTCAGCTTGCAAAGGCACGTTTTGTAGCTGTGCCACATTGTGCAGCACAGCACAGACCCTAACAATCCTACAGACCTTTTCGGGTCTGTCACATGGCGCTCCCCCCGTGGCATCCAGACAACGCCATCTGCCCTTCAGGAGCCCGATGGTGCGCTCCACAACAGCGCGCACCTGGCTGTGGCGCAGGTTGTAAGTGGTCTTCTCAGGCGTTTGGGGGTTCATAAATGGCGTGAGCAGCCATCGTTTCAGCGGATACCCACTGTCACCTACAACATAACTGAATGAGTAAAGGGTTGAATATTTAGAAATGGTCTAAGAACGGTTACAAATACTTTCAGGATTTACGCATTAATCACCTGTACCCAGAAGCCAACCATCGCACACAGCTCCAGCATCCAGTCTCTGCCCAATGCTGCTATGTCTCAATATAAATGAATCATGGGTTTAACCAGGCCACCGGGTGATAACATTTGTGAGGACCATGTCTGCGTCACATATAACTTGGACGTTGAGGGAATGACAATGCTTCCTGTTAACAAAGGCAAATTCATTTTTACTTGGTGCCCTTATAGCAATATGAGTGCAGTCAATAGCACCGATCACATTTGGGAAATCGGACTTTGCTGCAAATTGCGCTTTTTTATTTGCCTGTTCACCCACCGTGTAAGGAAACTTGATGTAGCTTGGTGATAAACCAATTACACCTCCTAACACTTCTGGCAAAATGCAGCTGAAGGTTGGCTGCGATATCCCGGACCTGTCAGCCAGTTCTCGCCGAAAAGTGCCAGTGGCCAGAAAGCCGATGCAAGTCAGCACTTGCAGCGAGACTGGGATGGCATGATTGCGGCGGGTACCTCTCTCCAACGCTGGGCCCAACTCAGCTATCAGGTGTAAAAGGACAGCTCGTGGCAATCTGAATCAGCTCATGACCCACTCATCGTCATTGGCCAACAAATCTTGTTGGTCTCTGAAGACTCTCTCTCTCCTAATTCTTCCATTTGCCACATCCTCCAGCAATGCCAAATATGCCATAGTGCATCATAAGACCTACCACAGCAAATCCCTCTTATATACTATTTACAGAGTAGGCAACCTAACAAGCAACATGTGTGATAGCCTAATGATCAATATTGAAAAATGACACAACATGCATGAAAGCCATAAGTGGATAATTAACAAAACTTAGCCTACTGCTTATGTTGCAAAAACATAAAATGTATAGCCTATCAATTTGTCTTTATTGCCTTAAATAATTTGTTATTTTTGACAAGTGCACAAAATTAAGGATTATAAATGTTAAGGCAGTCACGTCTTTGATGCGCGATGTTATGTTTGTGTTAAACTTCGATTATTGAACCAATTTCGGGTCATTCTCCCCGTTTCCTCCTGAGGTCGCATTTTCCGCGTTTCCCTTTTTTGTGTGCGTACGCATGGGTCAGAGCTTGCGTGGAGGTGCGCACATTTTACTGTCAAGTTCACTTTTTATAAATACCAAAGCTTGCGTAGAATGTGGCGTACGCATTCTTTTGTGCGTACGCATCGTTTATAAATGAGGCCTCTGATCTTAATCCAATCGAAATGTAAGGACCTGAAGTGAGCAGTTCATGTGAGGAACCCCACCAACATCCCAGAGTTGAAGCTGTTCTGTATGGAGGAACGGGCTAAAATTCCTCCAAGCCGGTGTGCAGGACTGATCAACAGTTACCGCAAACGTTTAGTTGCAGTTATTGCTGCACAAGGGGGTCACACCAGATACTGAAAGCAAAGGTTCACATACTTTTGCCACTCACAGATATGTAATATTGGATCATTTTCCTCAAAAAATACATGACCAAGTATAATATTTTTGTCTCATTTGTTTAACTGGGTTCTCTTTATCTACTTTTAGGACTTGTGTGCAAATCTGATGATGTTTTAGGTCATATTTATGCAGAAATATAGAAAATTCTAAAGGGTTCACAAACTTTCAAGCACCACTGTACACTCTCTCTCTCTCACACACACACACACTTTCTCTCTCCGTCTCTCTCTCACACACACACTCTCTCACACACTCACACACTCTCTCTCTCTCACTCACACACACACACACACACACACACACACACACACACACACACACACACACACTCTCTCTCTCTCTCTCTCTCTCTCTTTCCCTCTCTCACACATGCTCTCTCTCTCTCTCTAACACACACACACACACACTCAGAAATATTGCTAAGATAAGAAATTTAATGTCACTACGTGATGCGGAAAAACTAGTTCATGCTTTCGTTACCTCCAGGTTGGATTATTATAATGCCTTACTGTCTGGATGTTCCAATAAGTGCATAAACAAGCTCCAGTTAGTTCAAAATGCAGCAGCAAGAGTCCTTACTAGAACTAGAAAATATGACCACATCACCCCTGTCTTATCTACACTTCACTGGCTCCCAATCAAATTTCATATTGATTATAAAATACTACTATTGACCTTTAAAGCACTAAATGGTCTCGCACCACAGTGCCTGAGTGAACTTCTGGTCCTCTATGACCCTCCACGCCTACTTAGATCAAAAGGTGCAGGCTATCTGCTGGTACCTCATATAGTGAAGGCTACATCAGGGGGCAGAGCCTTTTCTTACAAAGCCCCACAGTTATGGAACAGCCTTCCAAGTAGTGTTCGGGAATCAGACACAGTCTCAGTGTTTAAGTCTCGGCTGAAAACATATCTGTTTAGTCAAGCCTTTTGTTAATGGTGTTTATGAGGTAAAGGAGTAGATCTACAGTAGAGGGTCCTCAGACATAGAGTGCTTTGGTAAACTGGGATGTATGGATGCTGTCAATCCCCACTCGCTTGCTCACTCGAGTTTGTTGACGGTGTAGTGGCTGCTGCTTTGTGTCCCGGGGCTCCCTCATGCCTGTGTTACCTTCTGGCTCTCCCCTTTTAGTTATGCTGTCATAGTTAGCTGCCGGAGTCCCTGCTTGTACTCAGTGCAATATGTATACTGTTCCTACTTATTCAGGTGACACTGGGCATACCTAACAACCTGTGTTTTCTCTCCCCCCCAAAAAAAAAAAAAAAACCTGTCCCTCTGAGTTACATGTCAGTCCTGGGATCGAGATGCTGACCTCTTCTGCTCCTCAGACCTGCCTGATCCATCCTGATGCCCTGTGTCTGGTTGGAGTCTCATCGCATCGCTCCTGTGGAGGACGGCCCCATGAGGACAGTTGAAAGTTGCACTTGGAAGACGCTCTGGACTCTTGCAGTAATGCTTTTATGGCTGAGGACTACAGTTGACTTGCTAACTTTAGGACTGCAGTTGTCCTGAACAGTTTTGCACTCAAGTTTCCATCAATGAAGAGTTTATAACATCAATGAAACTGAATTAATGTTAAAACTGTTAATGTTATAGTCATGTTGTCTGTTCTTGCCTAAATGAGGATGGGTTCCCTTTTGAGTCTGGTTCCTCTCGAGGTTTCTTCCTCATGTCGTCTGAGGGAGTTTTTCCTTGCCACCGTCGCCACAGGCTTGCTCATTGGGGATAGATTAGGGATAAAATTAGCTCATGTTTTAAGTCGTTCAAATTCTGTAAAGCTGCTTTGCGACAATGTTTATTGTTAAAAGCACTATACAAATAAACTTGACTTGACACACTCTCACACACACACTCTCACGCTCTCTCTCTCTCTCTCTCTCACACACACACTCTCACGCTCTCTCACACACACACACTCTCACACACACACACTCTCTCACACACACACTCACTCTCACACACACACACTCTCTCACGCTCTCTCTCTCTCTCTCACACACACACTCTCACACACACACACTCTCTCACATGCACTCTCTCTCTCACACACACACTCACTCTCACACACTCTCTCACACATGCACTCTCTCTCTCTCTCACACACACACACACACACACTCTCTCTCTCACACACACACGTTCTCTGTCTTGCTCTCTGAAACGCGCGTGCTCCTCTCTCTCTCCCTCCCTCTCTCTCTCTGTGTGATGAGTTTGTCGGTGTTGCAGCTGTGATGTGTTGACAGTATGAGATTCGCCTCGTTTATGTGTCTGTGTATTATTAGGAGTTTGTTGTTTTTAACCCCACTGTGGGGAACTTTCTGTAAACCCGGCCAACTCTGAGCTCTTCCGGCACAGAGGCGCGCGCAGCTCACTCCAAGCGCTCGGACCCCGGAGCGGCTCCAGTCTCTCTCCATCTCTCTCCCTATACTCTCTCTCCATCTCTCTCCATATACTCTCCCCATCTCTCTCCATATACTCTCTCTCCGTCTCTCTCCATATACTCTCTCTCCATCTCTCTCCATATACTCTCTCTCCATCTCTCTCCATATACTCTCCCCATCTCTCTCCATATACTCTCTCTCCGTCTCTCTCCATATACTCTCTCTCCGTCTCTCCCTATACTCTCTCTCTCCATCTCTCTCCCTATACTCTCTCTCCATCTCTCTCCATATACTCTCTCTCCGTCTCTCTCTCTCTCTCTCTCTCCATCTCTCTCCCTATACTCTCTCTCCATCTCTCTCCCTATACTCTCTCTCCATCTCTCTCCATATACTCTCTCTCCGTCTCTCCCTATACTCTCTCTCTCCATCTCTCTCCCTATACTCTCTCTCCGTCTTTCTCTCTCCATCTCTCTCCAGTCTCTCTCCCGCTCCACTCTCTCTCTCCCTCTTTCCGTCTTTCTCTCTCCAGTCTCTCTTTCCGTCTCTCTCTCTCTCTCTCTCTCTCTCCGTCTCTCTCTCTCCAGTCGGTGCCGTGATTATATCCGAGCGGAACATATATATGATCCGGGATTCGATTAGAGCTCTCCGGTAAAGGCGCAGATGGACCTGACGGGCTTCTACTTCATGCAGCTGCTGTTCTCAGGTGAGCGACTCCAGCGCTTCTCTCACTATAACGGCGAGGGCAAGAAAGTCCAGCTCAGCTCCTCTCTCTCTCACACACACACACACAGGAGAGTTGGTGGTGTTTACTCATGTGATGGCGAGCTGCACCACAAATGTTAATATCAGCACAAATATCCTCTCGCAAATGAGATTTAAACGTGCCACAGAGATTAAGGGGCTAATTTATTAGTAAACAAGTTTTGTGACAGACAGACAGACACACAGACAGACAGACAGACTGCCTGTACATGGATCACTCAATGACAATAATAATCATGAGTTTAGATAGATAGATAGATAGATAGATAGATAGATAGATAGATAGATAGATTATAACAGCAATAATAATAATAATAATAATAATTTTAGTTGATGGACAGATAGCTATAACAGATAGATAGAGTCGACCATAGAATTATTGGCACCCTTAATGATTTCTGATCTGATTATAGCCTATAGGGAAGAAGTTTTGTGACACGGCTTTGTGTTACAAATGATTGATATATAGATAGAAGGGGTGAATAATCATAACATAATCAACAACAAAAACAACAATAATAATATTTTTAGTTGATGGACAGATAGCTATAATAGTTAGATAGAGACAATCACAGAATTATTGGCACCCTTAATGATTTCTGTTCTTATTATAGCCTATAGGAAGGAAGTTTTGTGTCACAGCTTTGTTAGATCGATAGATAGATAGATAGATAGATAGATAGATAGATAGATAGATAGATAGATAGATAGAAGGGGTGAATAATCATAACAACATAATAATCAGCACCAACAGCACCACCACCACCACCACTAATAATAATAATAATAATAATAATAAGGTGCATTGATGAAATGACTACATAGATATATTTGACTCCAGAATTATTGGCACCCAATGAATTCCATATTCAGTGTGTAATGTATTGTGGTTATGCACACAGAGATACTCTGTAGTTTTCACACATATTTCAGCACAGCTTTTTTTTTTTTTGTTCCCAGAACAAGTCTCTTTAGCAGTGCATTTTGTTCCACCACAGTTGATTTTCTGTGATGTATAACATGGCTGGAGACACGTGTCGAGACTTGAACCCTCCTCCATGTAGAACATCACAAGCTCATTTATATTCTTGGGTTTGTGCATGTTCACTCCACAGCATTTCGCTAGAGTTAATTGAAAATGAGCACCCGAGATGGTCATTGCAAAGCATTGATTTGGTGTTCCTGTGTTGATTTCAGTGCATGTTTGGGCTCATTTTCTTGTTGAAAGATGTGTGGTGGTATTCATCTCCTCACAGAAATAAGAAGGGTTTTGGGGGAAAACATCAGTATGATGACATCAGTCCTAACAAGAGCCCCTGTCCACAAAGTATACAAAATAGCTTCAGAGCATTGTGATATTTTGCAATAAGCTTGTCATTGTTTATTTTTTATTTTTTGGGTAATTGTGCTGTTTCTGGCAATCTTCAAGACTTTTGCAACTTCTTATTATGGTACTATTGTGTTTAAGGGTATTTTTAATGACCGGTGTATTTTCTTAAATATTAATTTACCAAACGTATGCAGGTCAAACACCACCTGTTATTCTTATGTTGAAGGCTGTTTAGTTTTTCAATCAATCAATCAATCAATCAATCAATCAATCAATCAATCAATCAATCAATCAATCAATCAATCAGTAATTAATTTTCTATTATGCTTATTCTTTGTGGGTCATGGTGTAGCTGGAGCCAGTCCCAGCTGACATTAGGTGAGAGGTGGGGTTCATGCTGGACAAATTGCCAGTCTATCGCAGGACTAACACAGAGCGACGGACAAACATTCACACTTACACAATGTAGAATAGCCAATTGACCTAATCAACCAATCTTTAGACTGTAGGAGGAAACCAGAGCACCCAGATGAAACCCATGCAGACACGAGGAGAACATGCACACTCCCACAGAAAGGCCCCGTCGACCAGCAGGTTCGAACCCAGAACCCAGATTTTACATATGCAACCTCATATTTAATGGAAGGTAAAAATGTTTTTTATGGACACTGAGAAAAATGATGTTAACCCAGGGTGACAGTGTGTTTGCATTTATTTAAAATAATACTAAAATTACAAAAATGCTAAAAAAAAATATGACTTTGGTTTTAATTAATTTAGTCACACATGTCTATAATAAAAAGTACTAACACTTAGAAATTGTATGAAAAGTTTACTTTCTATAATTTTGCCATTTCTTTGTAAGGGTGCTAATAATTTTGTATATCTTTTAAATGACATTATTCTAGTTTTTCTTTTTCTCTTTCAATTCTTTTAGCCTCTCTGATTTACTAGCAAATTCATTAACTAGTTCAATGACAGTAATAGTAATACTAATAATGAGTCAAGACAAATAGATAGATAGATAGATAGATAGATAGATAGATAGATAGATAGATAGATAGATAGATAGATAGATAGATAGATAGATAGTTGTTGAAGTTAGTGAAAAGTTTGTCTTTGGCTTCCCCATACATAGATGCCATAAAAAACATATTAAAACCATACATCACATTTTATAGCAAATCAGGAGTCAAGCAGCAAAACAATAGTGTCCTCAGTATTCAAATATCTTACCTATAGCTATTTAACACCTGGACAATGTGGTGAACAAAGAGACTTTTATATATGTCCCTTCTGGTCCTTGGAATGCAAAAATGTTATCCAGATGGGAGCGGCTCAATCTCCAAGGGGCTGAGTGGAATCTTAAAGAATGCACATTGCTTCCCTGTGCATATTAACAAACAAACAAACAAACAAACACTCAGCTGTTTCTGATCATCTTTATTATAAGGGGAAACTTTGTCACTGTGGTAATAATGTCCAAAAATAGATCATGGATATACCCTTGAGTAGATAGTGGATGTCCAATAAACACATTTGCTCATATATTAGACAAAGTGAGTGTTAATTGGGTAAGGGTACAGTGTCTTGCAAAAGTATTCATCCCCCTTGGTGTTTGTCCTGCTTTGTTGCATTCCAAGCTGGAATTAAAATTGATTTTTGGGGGGTTGGCCAAATTTGATTTACGCAACATGCCTACCACTTTAAAGGTGCAGTTTTTTTATTTTTATTGTGATACAAATGATAATTAAGATGAAAAAACAGAAATCTGGACTGTGCATAGGTATTCACCCCCAAGTGTCACATGATCTGTCACATGATGTCTGTATAAATCAACCTGTTCTGGAAGGACCCTGACTCTGCAACACTACTAAGCAAGCAACATGAGAGCCAAGGAGCCTCCAAACAGGTCAGAGACAAAGTTGTAGAGAAGTATAGATCAGGGTTGGGTTATAAAAAATATCCCAAACTTTGAATATCCCAGGGAGCTCAATTAAATCCATTATAGCAAAATGGAAAGAATACGGCACCATTAAATCCATTATAGCAAAATGGAAAGAATATGGCACCACTACAAACCTGACAAGAGAAGGCCGCCCACCAAAACTCACAGACCGGGCAAGGAGGGCATTAATCTGAGCGCAAAAAAATACACCAAAGATAACACTGAAGGAGCTGCAAAGATCCACAGCTTTAAGCTGTACACTCCACAGAGTGTGGCTTTATGGAAGAGTGGCCAGAAAAAAAGCCATTGCTCAAAGAAGAAAAAAAGAAAACACGTTTGGAGTTTGACCAACAGCATGTGGCAGACTCCCTAAACACATGGAAGAAGGTTCTCTGGTCAGATGAAACTAAAATTGCACTTTTTGGCCATCATGGGAAATGCCATGTGTGACGCAAACCCAACAACCTGAGAACACCATTCCTACAGTGAAGCATGGTGGTGGCAGCATCATGCTGTGGGGATATTTTTCATCTGCAGGAATGGGAAAGCTGGTCAGGACTGAAGGAAAGATGGATGGCACTAAATACAGGGCAATTCTGGAGGAAAACCTGTTTGAGTCAGCCAGAGGTTTGAGACTGGGATGAAGGTTCACGTTCCAGCAGAACAACGACCCAAAACATACTGCTAAAGCTACACTGGAGTGGTTTAAAGGGAAACATTTAAATGCCTTGGAATGGCCTAGTCAAAGTCCAGACCTCAAGCCAACTGAGAACCTGAAGATTGCTATACACCAACGCAACCCATCTAACTTGAAGGAGTTGGAGCAGTTTTGCCTTGAGGAATGGGCAAAAATCCCAGTGGCTAGATGTGCTAAGCTAATAGAGACATACACCAAGAGACTTGCGACTATAATTGCAGCAAAAGGTGGCTCTACAAAATATTGACTTTGGGTGTGTGTGAATACCTATGCACGCTCCAGATTTCTGTTTTTTGATCTTAATTATTGTTTGTGTCACAATAAAAAAAATGCACCTTTAAAGTGTAAATCAAATGGTGCTAACCCCCCAAAAATCCATTTTAATTCTAGCTTGTAGTGCAACTAAACAGGACAAACCCCAAGGGGGGTAAATACTTTTGCAAAACACTGTATGTCTAATCAGATTTTAGTCTTTTGGCTTTTTAGGTAGTGCTACTCGGTTTTGTTCACATTCATCAATCTATATATTTATGATAATCCAGTTGTTCAGAAAAATCTTTGTCCTATAGAGCTTTTAAATTTACACATAAGGAAACTCAGTAATGTGAACCATGGACATTTTAAATCACAACTAGCAAAGAGTTACTGCTTGACTTGTGAGATTGTGTACAATATTCCATTGTTTTATTGTTCCCCTTAACTATCACAGTATCGCAGTGGCTTTGGAAGGGTGTAGTCTGTGGTGATGCTTAAGAAGCAAAAAAAGGGGACGTGGCCAGACATATGTAACACAGTGTAATTCTGTGAACATGTTACATCATCCATCCATCATCCATCCATCCATCCATCCATCCATCCATCCATCCATCCATCCATCCATCCATTATCTGTAGCCGCTTATCCTGTTCTACAGGGTCACAGGCAAGCTGGAGCCTATCCCAGCTGACTATGGGCGAGAGGCGGGGTACACCCTGGACAAGTCGCCAGGTCATCACAGGGCTGACACATAGACACAGACAACCATTCACACTCACATTCACACCTACGGTCAATTTAGAGTCACCAGTTAACCTAACCTGCATGTCTTTGGACTGTGGGGGAAACCGGAGCACCCGGAGGAAACCCACGCGGACACGGGGAGAACATGCAAACTTCACACAGAAAGGCCCTCGCCGGCCGCTGGGCTCGAACCCAGAACCTTCTTGCTGTGAGGCGACAGTGCTAACCACTACACCACCGTGCCGCCCCCATGTTACATCATTACAGTTAAAAAAAAAAAAAGTTTACAAGTTGGCTGCAATTTTTCATTTAGTCTGTTTTTGTTTTGATTATTTAGCGATTAACAAGGTCTGGAGTGCTTGCAAAATGAAAAGTGGGACTAGCTAATAACCTGATGAGTTATTAGCCCTAACTTAGCTCATTATAACATTCTAATAATCTCATTGTCTCTAGCTGCTTTATCCTGTTCTACAGGGTCGCAGGCAAGCTGGAGCCTATCCCAGCTGACTACGGGCGAAAGGCGGGGTACACCCTGGACAAGTTGCCAGGTCATCACAGGGCTGACACATAGACACAGACAACCATTCACACTCACATTCACACCTACGGTCAATTAAGGCCCTGTCCACACGGCAACGGATTCAGGTGACTCCGATACAATTGCTTATCGTTTAGGCCTGGCGTCCACACGGCACCGGCGTTTTGGGTGCCCAAAACGCAATCTTTTTGAGAACGGGTTCCAGAGTGGAAAGATCTGGCAACGTTGCCGTTGTGAAGTCGTCTGGATGAGTAGAACGGATTTGTTTACGATGACGTCACAACCACATGACTGTGAGTGCTTCACGCCGGGTAGAAGTGTAACGAACTCGATGCGAGTTGCCAACAAATCCTATAACTTGGCTCATGAAATGCGCTTACAAAATATTTTCACTGTGAATATTTATTGTGTAATGGTGCAAAGTGAGAGAGAGAGAGTGAGAGACTCTGCCCTTAGGGCAGAGTCAATCCCGCCAGCAAAAATAGGGAAAAAAAGGAGCGATCTCACCTCTTCAGATGTTGGTTTAACTCCTACAATACATTCCTCAAAAAGGGCGTAGAAGAGCAAATTAATCCATCAACGTGTAGCATTCAATTTATTCTGGACCATTAAAGACGCCGCCTTCCGCGTAGAATCATACGTCATCCTCGCTGCCATATTGGATAGGTCAAAGCGGAGAATAAAGATTCATGTGCTGCGTTTAACTGTACCAACAGGTTTACCGTCCAAACGAGATCACATGGGATTACCTTTCACAGGTGAGACTGGAAAAATACTTTTCATTGTATTTGGTCATTATAATGTAATTTTACCAGGGCTTTGAACCAGAATTTTTTTCCTATTGGTTCGTTCCGAACAGAAACGGAATTTTAACGTTTCCGGTTTTGGGTTCCACCATTAAATAGACGTTCCCGAACCGGTTAGAACAAAAAAATTTCGTTCCCGGAACGGTTAATTACGTTCCCTGACAGCGGTTTAACAAATGGCTATAAAGTTATGTCTCTGTCTCATCCAGCTTAAGCCAAATGTAGGCTAATTCTATTACAACCTTCATTAAATAAGACAAGCAATAATTCAAAACAATTATTATTTCAAATGTTGGCGATTTGGATTCTCAGTATGTCTTCCCATCTACACAAACAGAAAAAGTACCAAAAATGAAAGAGAATTCGTTTAGTGTGTTACCAAAGGCTAGTCAGGCCCTATAGAGGGCTACCGCATGACGTCACCGCGCTGCGAGATTTTGTTAGGCGCCATATTGGAAGACCAAGTACACATCTATGCAAGTACATACATACATAAAACAAACTACACCTGAAGTGTAGCCAGGGCCGGTTCTGCCCTAATCTGGACCCGGGTGCAACATCGCGCAACGGGGAGAACATGCAAACTTCACACAGAAAGGCCCTCGCCGGCCGCTGGGCTCGAACCCAGAACCTTCTTGCTGTGAGGCGACAGCGCTAACCACTACACCACTGTGCCACCCCATTCTAATAATAATAATAATAATAATAATAAAATTTAAGTAGCCCTGATATACAACACATGGCTTCATTTTCTCCAGTTTAATCCCCCGTTCACATTTTGCAAGTGAAGACATTCACAGCTTTATTTGTGTGGCAGCACGGACAAGGAAAGCTGAGACGCACCAGAGACAGATGTTTTGTTGCTCTGCTCTGAAGTCAGACAGCAGGTTATTAAGGTTTGTACAGGGTACCAAAACGGCTAAAAAGGATACATATCACAAAATACAACACAGTTGATGTTTTTGTCGATCTTAAAGCTGCAGTCAGCATGTTTTCTGACAGACGTTTAAGTCGTCTTGATAGCTATTGTGATAGCTGGAATCTCTTGGTGATTCACTGATGCTATCATCCAAACTTACTTCAATACTCTGTCCAGTGTTGTGTATATGGGCCATTTTCAAAAAATTGTACCAATTATGGTAAAGAAATGAAAAAAAATTGTCACTCTTTCTTTCTATAAATGTACAAAAAGATTGCCTATTGATTAAAATCAAGTCCTACTAATCAGCAAAGCTAGATTCCTATTATTTTTATAAAAAAAATAAATTTTTCTGAAATTGTGGCTTTCTTTACCATTACCATACCAAAAAAGCTTTTATTATATTTCATCTGGTACACAATGACTTAAAATATTTTAAATTCAATTCTATTTGCCTAGAGAAAAACAGACATTTATGCATGATTTTCTCTTTACCGTTACCAAAGTTTCTTTACTGTTACTAGGAATGGTAACGGTAAAGAAAGTATATGGTAACGGTAAAGAGGTGTCTCATTCTCTTACAACACAGCATGGCCGTTATGCTTTCAAATAATTGCTCATATTTCATCACTTGAACTTAATCAACAACTACAAATAGTTTCTATTTGATCACTGATGTCTATAAGATGATATGTGCATCACGGTAAAGAAAGTATATTTGTGTGACATGAGTAATTAATGAAATGTTTTGCTCACCTTTTAGCCTCCACTGCCTCAAAAAAATTCAAAATGGAGTCCCAACATCCTGGCACTTCAGGATGTCGAACAGCTCCCTCTTTAGCAAGCACTAGGAACTAATTATTTTCAAAAATGTTTTTGGGTAACGGTAAAGAAACTAAAGTAACACAATATTTTTTGAATTTATAAAAAAAAAATCAGATAATGTACTCAATACTTTTGTTTAAACACCTAATTAGTTATTTTTGTGAAAAATAAAATTTACTCCTGAGTAAGTTCAAGAATGTAAGATATATTTATGAATAATTAGTTTTTGCATTGGTAACGGTAAAGAAAAATTCTAACATAAATCACTCTTATTTTTCTTATTAAATAAGATAAAAACTTCAGTATGAAAATTTAGAGAGGTTTTTATTGTCTATGCAGTTATGTGAATCATTTTTCAATTAAACCCCTCTGTTCTGATGAGAAACTGAAAAATAAGTGAAGACTTCTTCTTTACCGTAATAGGTACATTCTTTTGAAAATGGCCCATATACTGTAGGTGACGCTGTCAAGTTTAAATGCTTATTTATTCCAATTGCATATATGAATTTAGTGAACATTTTAAGATTATTGACTTGAAAGAAAGCAAATCTATAAATGAAGACAAATAAGATGTGCTGTTCTGATAGAACAAAAGTAATGGCGCCCTATAAATGGAGGAAGTGTTAATTGTGTCTATGACAGCTGACGCAGTGCACTGGCTCAGCTGGTTTATAGTAAGATTTAGTTCACATCATGCTTAAGAGGCACTCTTTCACTCTTGGTAGTGAAAAGTAATCATTTTGTCGTTCTCTCTGTCAGATCTCTGTGATTTTTAGTTTTTATAGCCTTTTGTGGGCATCACTGAATATGAATGAGTAGCGCCGTGAATGTGCTTGCTGATTTACAGGTCATTTGCATTTATCAACATGCAAACAAAACACAGGTACAATGAAAACAACTTTTAAATCTGGTGGGAATTTTTAGTTTGAGTTGGTCGATGAAAACACACACCTTTCCACATATCTTTACTAAATTATTGATAAATGAGGCCCATCTACTTCTAGAGTGATCCAAAGACTGACCTGTATAATCTGAATTGAATGGGTATGTGATTTAGGTGTGTGTGTGTGTGTGTGTGTGTTCACATTCAGTGGGGGTTTTGGAGAATGTATAGACTATAGTAATTGTGTGTGCACACAGTTGGGGCCTATAGACCTGTATGGCTTATCAAGGTACTGCAAAGCCTCCAGTAATTGCATCCTAACATTAACATAATTTGTGATTTAAAATATGCAGAAAAAGCCTTGGAGCATTTTGTTCTCAAATGTATTTAATTAATTAATTAATTTCATGGAGCCAGGGTCATTTAATTAAAGACTACTGAATGATAAAGAATAAATAAACTATAAAAAGAATAAATGATATTCATTAAAAAAAACTATAGTCGACTTTCATGACCATGTTACTGTTGACAATAAAAATCCTATAATGCACACAAATCCTTGTAAAATCTTATCTAAAACCCACCATGCTCTAAGACTGAACCTGATTGTTGACCTTTACCAGATTTTACATGACACCTCAGGAGATTACACTTTATTTCCATCATCAAACTCAGACTGTCCATTTGCCAGCAGCGACTGATTTGAACTGCAATTAATCAGCATGCTCTGAAATAATACAAAGGCAAATCAGCTGGAAACAAATTTTGAAATAGATGTTGGAGAAATCAACCAAGAAGTATAACAATGGCCGAAGCATGACGATCTGATTATCTGCTCTAAAGGCCATTTCTTTGTGGGAAAACTCTCTCTCTCTTTAATTTCTCACATTTTTTTTTTACATCTGAATTCACACAATCACCTTTCATTCTTTTGTTACCTGTATGGAAAACTATCCTCTATGCATTCTGTGACAGGATAGATTTTTAGATAAGATAACCTTTAATTATACCCATCTACTACAAAACTATATAAGTTAGAGCATTTAAAAAAAAAAATACCAAAGCACTGTTGAATTCCCGGGCGGCATGGTGGTGTAGTGGTTAGCACTGTCGCCTCACAGTAAGAAGGTCCTGGGTTAGCGGCCGGTGAGGGCCTTTCTGTGTGGAGTTTGCATGTTCTCTGCGTTAGTTTCCTCCGGGTGCTCCGGTTTCCCCCACAGTCCAGAGACACGCAAGTTAGGTTAATTAGTGGCTCTAAATTGACCGTAGGTGTGAATGTGAGTGTGAATGGTTGTTTGTCTCTGTGTGTCAGCCCTGCAATGACCTGGCGACTTGTCCAGGGTGTACCCCCCTCTCGCCCATAGTCAACTGGGATAAGCTCCAGCTTGGCTGCGACCCTGCACAGGATAAATGGCTACAGATAATGGATGGATGTTGAATTCCCAAATCAGATTGGTAAGAGTTTTCTATAATGGCAGCTCTGACAGTTGTTCATCCATCCTCTATAACCATTTATCCTGTGCAGGGTCGCGGGCAAGCTGGAACCTATCTCAGCTGACTATGGGTGAGATTCAAACAGTCAATCTGGTGACTTGTACACCCTGGACAAGTTGCCAGGTTATCGCAGGGCTGACACATAGAGACAAACAACCATTCACACTCACATTCACACCTACAGCTAATTTAGAGCCACCAATTAACCTAACCTGTATGTCTTTGGACTGTGGGGGAATTCGGAGCACCTGAAGGAAACCCATGCGGACACGGGGAGAACATGCAAACTCCACACAGAAAGGCCCCTGTCGGTCACTGGACTCAAACTCAGAACCTTCTTGCTGTGAGGCGACAGTGCTAACCAGTACACCACCTCTGACAGTTGTGCTGGTTATAATAAGTCAAGTGAAGTCCCTTTATTTCTACAACACATTTAAAAACAACAGGAGTTGACCCAAAGCGCTTTACAGTTGAAGAAAATGCAATTCAATAAATAAAAGGCAAAAATAAAAAATGGAAGGTGAGACTAAAGATATAAAACCAAATAGAATCAGAAAAAAATCAAACAAAAGATTGTAAAATCGATCATGAAATCGTAAGATCAACTCAGAAAATCAAAATAGCATATAAAACCAATAAAATCATAAAATTAATCTGCAGTATGATCTCATCTCATCTCATTATCTCTAGCCGCTTTATCCTGTTCTACAGGGTCGCAGGCAAGCTGGAGCCTATCCCAGCTGACTACGGGCGAAAGGCGGGGTACACCCTGGACAAGTCGCCAGGTCATCACAGGGCTGACACATAGACACAGACAACCATTCACACCTACGGTCAATTTAGAGTCACCAGTTAACCTAACCTGCATGTCTTTGGACTGTGGGGGAAACCGGAGCACCCGGAGGAAACCCACGCGGACACGGGGAGAACATGCAAATTCCTCACAGAAAGGCCCTCGCCGGCCACGGGGCTCGAACCCGGACCTTCTTGCTGTGAGGCGACAGCGCTAACCACTACACCACCGTGTCGCCTAAATAAGAAATAATAAATAAATTATACACAGTTTAAAAACACAAACTAAAATTATGGTTAAGAGTGAACTTAACAAAAAAAAAAACCTTGGAGGAACCTCAGACTGAATTAAAAGCAAGAGAAAAAAGATGGGTCTTTAAGTAAACTTCAGTCGAGAAAAAAAAACGAGAGTATGTTGATAGAATGACTGTTTATAGCTGTTATAAAGTACCATAATAAGAACTAATGTAGACTTTTCACAACATGAAACATCACTATAAATGTATAAAAGTATGATACGTCATTTATTGATCAACTTAAAAGTATAATCATTAGCAAATCACTGTCGTCTAAGAAGAATACAACACTTCAGAATGTGCTGTTGTAGGAAAATAATCAACATCAGAGACACTGATTGTTTTTCTATAACTTCATGCCCTAATTATTTCTTTCTTTATATGATATTTAATATGGAACAGTTATGACAGTATGGAAAAAATGAAGAGATCTACTTAATCAAGAACCTTTATATGTTCATGGTGGTACATTTACTGTATTTCTGTGAGCATGAGCCAAGTCAAGTGAAATGTATTCATATAACACATTTAAAAACAACATTCACTGAAGAAACTGCTGTACAGGGGTAGCTAAGTCAAGGATATGACGCTTTAACCTTGGACTGCCCAACAAGATAATGCTCAAGCCCCGCTGTTTTGCTTTTTCTACCTCAGGTTCTGAACTTCACCTGAATGTAGCCTGTTGTCTGGAGCGTCTCTAAGTGCATATGTAGTCAGTGAATCCGTGCATGGAGGAAAGATCATTTTAAATGCATTCTTCATCCTTAACAACATCGATAGAGACTCAGTATAATTAGCCTTGCAAGTTGATGCTGAGGCAGGAAGTATTAAACACAGGAATGCCAATAACTGTGAATCTGTGTAATATATCTTAGTAGTGAATTATTCATTTCCACTGTCTTATTCGCTCCTTATTTTCATTAATGGTATAAATAAAAAATGGTTCTTATAATATCCTAGGCTTCCTGCTATGGTCTGAAATTGCACCCCTGAGTAAGGTATGTCCCTCAGCAGTGATGCAAAGATTTTGTGAAGTGTTTGGTCATGGTTCTTTCGTGAATCTCAATGAAGGCACAAAAAGGATTTCCTTGGATAGGTTTCAAACACCGATGTGAATTTGCTCGTCATTGTGTGAGATGAAAATCCACAAATCTCTGCATGTCACTGGGGTATTAAGTTGTACTCATGTACAAGTTCAACATTTACATTTTATCTTAACATGGCAGACATCCTTGGTTCTGATATTTATCAGTTTGTCAAGTGCATTCGATCGATATATATATATATATATATATATATATATATATATATATATATATATATATATAATCGATAGTATGGCTGGTATAGACCTTGGACCACTCAGTTCAATGACATTTGCAATCAATCCTGAACTCAGTACTAAATGGGTTGAACTAAACAGAGAAAACCAAAGAAAGAGCTTATGTGAAGCTCGTTTTCGCTCAGCCCAGCTTGAGCGGTTGGATTAAAGTTAATGCCTACCTAATATAGGATTTAATTCAATTTGTCTTGAGGTAATTCCATTGTCAGTAGAGAAGACAGACAGGCAGCCACTTCCCCTCCAATTAGCTGAGCCAGGAGTCGATTTGTGCTCAAGGAACCTGTGAAGTAGAAACTCTATCAATGTCCATTATCCAAAGGAATGACTGTCACATGTTAATTCGGACTTTGTTATTTCATTATTGTTATTGACATCAGAACTACGCTAACATTGATTGCTTTTTCCAGCTTCTTACAGCAGTGTAGCCTGCAGCGTATATCACACTGTAATTGATAGTTCATTAGTAAGAGGAAGAGTCACCGTTGGATGACAATTAGGAAAGTGTGAGTTCTTGCTGTAGGATAAATGCATTCATTTAAAAACAACAAACAACAACAAAAAGCAGACCATGTTTGACTGTGACTTCTAATACTTATTTACTCTTCCTGAAATATGTCGTAGATGACAAGATTTAGTACAGTAGTACATAACAGTTATTTATTTAGAAAGTTTTTGCTGTAGCATATACAGCACCAATCAAAGGTTTGAACACACCTAGTCATTTTCTGTATTTTGACTACTAACCCCATTTCCAGGAACAAAAATGAGATATTTTCAAAAAGGCAATAAAAACAAGAAAATGTGATTTGTTAATTCATGTGAACCTTTATTTAACTGACAAAAATACAAAGAAAATATTTTCAGTAGTTTTACTGACCAACTGAATTGTTTTTTGTAAATATAAATGAAGTTAGAATTCGATGCCTGCAGCACACTCAAAAAAAAAAAAAGAAGTCGGGGCATTATTACGATTGTATTACATCAGCGTTTCTCAACCTTTTTTCAGTCATGGCACCCTTCAGAAGTATGCAAATTCTCAAAGCACCCCCATATAAAATATACGCAATCACACTGACCATATGCTGACCCTGGCAGTGACGTTGTGACATGGGAAAGGGGGCCGTGAGACAAATTTTGATGATGCATGAGGCGGCGATGATCTGCAGTAGTGTAACTATCGTTTTTTGGGATTTTAATTCATTTTATTTATTTCAATGTTAGAATATATAATTTTTTAATGGCACCCCTAATGAAGCCAGACGGCACCCCAGGGTGCCGCGGCACCCCGGTTGAGATAGGCTGTATTACATTACCTTTCCTTTTAATAACACTTTTAAATAGTATGGGCTCTGACGATACTAATTGCTGCAGTTTTGCTATTGGAATTTTTGTCCATTCTTGCTTGATACAAGACTTCAACAGTCCGTGGTCACCGTTATCTGATTCTCCTTTTCATGATGCGCCATGCATTCTCAATAGGACACAGATCTGAACTGGTAGCAGGCCAATCAAGCACACGCACTCTATGTCTATGAAGCCACACTGTTGTAGCCTGTGCAGAATGAGGCCTGGCATTGTCCTGCTGAAATAAGCATGGACTTCCTGGGAAGAGACGTTGCCTTGATGAATATGTCTCTCTAAAATCCAAATATATGCCCCAATATATCAATGGTACCTTCACACACATGCAACTCACCCATGATGTGGGTACTGATGCACACCCATACCATCAGAGATGCTGGATTTTGCACCTTTCTCTGATAACAAACTGGATGGCCATGCTCACCTTTGGCACTGAGAACTTGACATCCAGTTTTCCCGAAAACAAGCTGAAATGTGGACTCATCTGACTAGAGCACATGTTTCCACTGTCTTTTGGTACATCTGAGATGAGTTCGGGTAAAAAAAAAATCAGCGGCATTTCTGCATGGAATTGATGAATGGCTTCCTCCTTGTGCAATATAGTTTCAGGTTGCATTTCTGGATGCAGCAGTGGACTGTGTTAAAGGAGAACTGAAGTCATTTTTAAACTTGCTTTATTTCTTAATTAACGTGTTATTCAATTACATTTTCGGTTTTAGTAACCTTATATTGTGACTCGTATTGGCAACTAATTGCAATTAAATATTATACTTATCGGCCTATTCGGTTTTTAGCCATGTTGAATTTAGTTCGTTTGGTCCACGGCAGGCGTTGCTTATCCGCACGATTTCGAGACTTGTGCGAGACTTCAAACGTGAAGTGTCAGCCAGGTGTCAGTGCCGTCATTTTGAAAATTGTTTACATACCGTACATTTATTCCACCAAATGAACTATTTCCAAAGAAAATGCTGCACAAAAACGAGTTTAAATGATGATTACTGCCTACTTTTTTCAAACTTTCCTGATTGCTATCAAAACAAACAAAACTTCCGGCTTGATTGCATCAGCATTCGAAGGAGGGTGCGCGCGTCTTTTAACAACGTTGGCAGATGTTGGTCACTTTGATTTCCGCTGTACATTTTACTTCCATCCTACGATGTCTTGCACAGATCTCAACGAATCTCGTTTACCGCCATTGCTTTGACATATGGACTGATATATTACAGAGCATATTTCAAACACTCATAACTTGCTATAGCAGTGACAAAATAGCCATCCAAAATGCATTCCTATATTTAATAAAATGAGATAAATAGAATTTTGATGATAAAAAATTTGCCTTCCGTTCTCCTTTAAGTGACAACAGTTTTCTAAAAGTACTCCCGAGCCCATGTGGCTATATTTGCCACATTAGCATGATGGTTTCTCAGGCAGTGCTGTTTGAGGGCTCGAAGGTCATGCACATTCAGCAGTGGTTTCCGACCTCACCCTTTACGCACTGAGATGTCTCCAAATTCCCTGAATCTTTCCACAATATTATGTGATCTTGAAAGACCTAAAATCTAACATTGAGAAATGTTCTTTTTGAATTGAATAAGAATTATCTCATGAAGTTTGGCCCAAAGGAGTGAGCCACAACACATCCTTACTTGCAAAGACTGAGCCTTTGGTGCTGCTCCTTTTATACCCGATCATGTTACCAATTAACCTGCTTATTGTGGAATCTTCCAAAATGGTGTTACTTGAATATCCTATGAACTTTTTATCTTATTTTGCCTCTGTCCTAACTTTTTTTTTGAGTGTATTGCAGGCATCAGATTCTAACTTCATTTATATTTACAAAATACAATTAAGTTGGTCAGGAAATCTTTTCTTTGTATTTTTGTTAGTTAAATAAAGGTTCACATGAATTAACACATCAGAGATTTTTGTTTTCATTGCATTTTGGAAAATATCCCAACTTTTCTGAAAATGGGGTTTGTATTTTCTACATTATAGAACAATACTGAAGACATCAAAACTATGAAATAACATATGGAACATATATGGAATTAAATGGTAAATAAAAAATGTGAAAAAATAAAACGTGTTTCATATTTTAAATTCTTCAAAGTACCCAGCGTTTACTGTGATGACACTTTGCACACTATTGGCATTATCTTAAAGCATATACGCAAAGCCATGGCCTCACTTTTGTTTATAAATGCCTTAAGACCTCAAGAATGGCACAGGAATAGTTTTAAGCATCAACGATAAATCTAATATAGTAATTTCTATGATTAAAGTAATTCATACAGGTAGCGGTCTGAGTGAATGACCTTGAGATCCGTGACGTCACAGCAGGAAGTCTATCAGTCTCACCACCATTTGCGCTATACTAAAACACGGAGCTGACTGCAACTCCGATCCTCCATTTTGAGCTAATTTATTGCCATGCCACGTAGATGTGTTGCTGCACCCGCCAGCAACTTGACAGAAGGTGGGTTTACGTTGCATTCATGGCCAAAGAATGTTCAGACTGCAAAGATTTGGACGCGTTTTGCGAGAAGTTCACGGGCACATTGGGTGCCTCTGAAGTGGTCTCTCCTCTGCTCTGCACACTTTACTGAAGACTCGTACGAAACCTCTGATCTGTTGAGGGGCGTTGGCTATAAGCCCGTATTGAAAGAGGGTGCAGTACCAACAATTAAAGAAAAAGAAAACTACAAGAAAAGGAAAGTTATTAATTAATTAATTAATTAATTAATTAATTTAAAAAGCAAAGTTCAGTTGCACGAGTCCTCCCGGAGTGAACTAAGGGCTGTTGCTAAAACCCGGGATGGAACAGGACGTGACATATCGCTCGGTCGGTGACCTCCATGCGGTTGTTGCTAAAACTGGTGACGTCCCGTTCCGTACCAGCTTCATGAGGTAGTCACCTGGAATGCTTTTCAGTTAACGGATGTGCCTCATCAAAAGTTAATTAGTGAACAAGTTTCTTGCCTTCTTAATGCGTTTGCGATCAAACAGGAAATAGGAAATAATAAAAATGCAGTAAATAGCTCTATTCTGTAACTGTATAACTGTAGTAATCCATATTATGTCAAAAACTGCTCAACTAAGTCAAGAGAAATGGCATCCATCATTACATTATGACATGAAGTGTCTTTTAATTAATAAAAATAAAGAAAAAAACATTGAATTAGAAGGTGTGTCCAAACATTTGGCTGGTACTGTTTGTCCAGTAACCGATTTATGTTATATATTTACAAACTTATGCAGACTAAAATGAACAGATTAGGTTAAAAATGTAGGGGTAGGTGGGGCTTCTTTCAGTTTAATTGGAATGAAATCTTTAAATGTGACTTTTCCTTTTCACTTTTAGAGGTAACGAAATTGTAAAATGATAGAACTTTACTTCTATTTGAGACACAAACATATTTCAGTTCAGGAAAATCTATAGTTTTAATAACTGGATGTACACTATATGGCCAAAAGTTTGTGAACATCTGACCATTTCACCCATGTGGAGCCTTCTCCAAACTGTTACCACAAAGGTTGTATAGAACACACAATTGTACAGAATGTCTTTGGATGCTGTAGCATTACAATTTCCCTTTACTGGAACTAAGGCTATGTTTACATTAGACCGTATCTGTCTCGTTTTCTTCGCGGATGCACTGTCTGTTTACATTAAACCCCCTGGAAACGCCAGGAAACGGGAATCCGCCAGCGTCCACGTATTCAATCCAGATCGTGTCAGCTCCGGTGCTGTGTAAACATTCAGAATACACGAATACGCTGTGCTGAGCTCTAGCTGGCATCTCATTGGACAACGTCACTGTGACATCCACCTTCCTGATTCGCTGGCATTGGTCATGTGACGCGACTGCTG
Source organism: Neoarius graeffei (assembly GCF_027579695.1). Classification (NCBI taxonomy): domain Eukaryota; kingdom Metazoa; phylum Chordata; class Actinopteri; order Siluriformes; family Ariidae; genus Neoarius; species Neoarius graeffei. Next base: position 92,719,183 of record NC_083570.1, read on the forward strand.
AAAAACGGCGCGGACTTCCGCCTTGTATCACCTTTCATTAAAGAGTATAAAAGTATGAAAATACTGCAAATACTGATGCAAATACTGCCCATTGTGTAGTTATGATTGTCTTTAGGCTTGCTATCCTTCCACTTGCAAGTAGTAAGTGATATGCGCTGGGATCACACACACAGCGGCTCAGTCCTGAATCGTGGCTTGTTCACTTCACTCGCGTGCTCTGTGAGCTGCGCAGGGCCGGAGTGCGCACCCTCCAGAGGGCACTCGCTGTTCAGAGCGGAGTGATTTGGAGCGCAGGATGCCTGCGGAGCCGAGCGTATCCGTGTATTAGGCTTGCCATCCTTCTACTTGCAAGTGGTGAGCCTTGCGCGGCTTGCCATCCTTCTACTTGCAAGTGGTGAGCCTTGCGCATGCCTTAAATGCACTGGGATCATGTTACGCGCCGTCTAAAGTCATGTGATTAGCGTATCCGCGTATTGGCATTGCTGTGTGCACGGCTAACGGTTTTAGTGTAAACGCGAATCGTTTTAAGAACGTTAATCTGATGATCCGCTGATTCGACGTAATGTAAACGTAGCCTAAGAGGCCCGAACCTGTTCCAGCATGACAGTGCCCCTGTGCACAAAGTGAGCTCCATAAAGACATGGTTTGCTAAGGTTGGAGTCGAAGAACTCAAGTGTCCTGAACAGATCCTGACCTCAATCCCACTGAACACATTTGGGATGAACTGGAACACCAACTGCACCCCAGACTTCCTCACACAACATTAGTGCCTGATATCACGAAAGTTCTTATGGCCGAATAAGCACAAATCCCCACAAGCACTCCCCAGAATCTAGTGGAAAGCCTTCCCAGATGAGTGGATGCTATTAAAACAGCAAAGAAGGGGAATTAATCTGAAATGGGATGTTCAGAAGCATGTATGAGTGTAATGGTCAGGTGACCACAAACATTTGGCCATATAGTGTCGCAGAAAATGTCAGAAATTTGACAATGCGAAGGGTTTTTCCAGACTGCCACACATTTATTAACTTTATATTTTTGACAGTCTTTTAATATAGTTGTATGCTCAGTGTTGGTAAATAGCTCTATACAGTGTCTTGCAAAAGTATTCATTCCCCTTGGTGTTTATCCTGGTTTTTTTTACATTACAAGCTGGAATTAAAATGGATTTTTGGAGGGTTAGCACCATTTGACTTACACAACATGCCTACCACATTAAAGGTGCATTTTTTTATTGTGACACAAACAGTAATTATGATGAAAAAAACAGAAATCTGGAGTGTGCATAGGTATTCACCCCCTTTCGTATGAAACCCCTAAATAAGAGCTGCTCCAACCAATTCACTTCATAAGTCACACAATTAGTTGAGTAAGAGCCACCTGTGTGCAATTAAAGTGTCACATGATCTGTCACATGATGTCTGTATAAATCAACCTGTTCTGGAAGGACCCCGACTCTGCAACACTACTAAGCAAGCAACATGAAAACCAAGGAGCCTCCAAACAGGTCAGAGACAAAGTTGTTCAGAAGTATAGATCAGGGTTGGGTGATAAAAAATATCCCAAACTTTGAATATCCCAGGGAGCACCATTAAATCCATTATAGCAAAATGGAAAGAATATGGCACCACTACAAACCTGACAAGAGAAGGCCGCCCACCAAAACTCACAGACCGGGCAAGGAGGGCATTAATCAGAGATGCAACAAAGACACCAAAGATACATACATGTCAACCTATACGGAATGTCTGTATTTTATATGGATTTGATTCAATAAACGTAGTATACGGGCGTACAAATAAAGTTATACGGATTCTTTAAAAAAACCTTCAATATTTATTTAGAGCTATAATCAATTCCCACGATGATAAAAGAGCGCATAACATTTACAAACGTACTGTACACCACAGAAAGCACAAACAGCCAGTAAGGAGTCTTATGAAATCACGCGTTATCTTGTGGTAGCGAGACTTCGTTCCACTTTTGATCATGCGCACACCGCATTGCGAGAATCCCGCCAACCGGGAAGTAACATTTTGTTTGAAACGCGTACTTCCACCTGAGCGACTTTCACTAGCGACTGAAAAGATTCTGAATGGGCACTCCGGCAAGATCAACACAGACACTTGCTGTGACATGCAGCCTAGTGAGGTATTGGTGCAGAATGCTAAAAAAAGCTGTCATGGAGTACAATTCAGAACATTAGAGTGACACTTTGTGTTTTTGTCAAACATTGGAGCTTTGTATTCATTCTGAGAGTTTATTGTTATTAATATTGAATAAAAAGTAACTTGGATATATCATTGATAATTATCATTTAAATTTTAGGTAAATTATTTTAATTTGCATCTTATAAGGATTTTATAATGGAAATACGGATTTTGGAGGTTGGTTATACAGGTTTGATTGACCAAAGGTTGACATGTATGAAGATAACACTGAAAAAGCTGCAAAGATCCACAGCGGAGATGGGAGTATCTGTCCATAGGACCGCTTTAAGCCGTACACTCCACAGAGTGGGGCTTTATGGAAGAGTGGCCAGAAAAAAGTCATTACTTAAGAAAACACGTTTGGAGTTTGCCCAACAGCATGTGGCAGACTCCCTAGACACATGGAAGAAGATTCTCTGGTCAAATGAGACTAAAGTTGAACTTTTTGGCCATCATGGGAAACCCCATGTGTGGCACAAACCCAACACCCTGAGAACACCATTCCTACAGTGAAGCATGCTGGTGGCAGCATCATGCTGTGGGGATGTTTTTCATCTGCAGGGACAGGAAAGCTGGTCAGGACTGAAAGAAAGATGGATGGCACTAAATATAGGGCAATTCTGGAGGAAAACCTGTTTGAGTCAGCCAGAGGTTTGAGACTGGGATGAAGGTTCATGTTTCAGCAGGACAATGATCCTAAACATACTGCTAAAGCTACACTGGAGTGGTTTAAAGGGAAACATTTAAATGTCTTGGAATGGCCTAATCAAAGCCCAGATCTCAGTCCAGCTGAGAATCTGTGGCATAACTTGAAGACTGCTGTACACCAATGCAACCCATCTAACTTAAAGGAGTTGGAGCAGTTTTACCTTAAGGAATGGGCAAAAATCCCAGTGGCTAGATGTGCTAAGCTAAAGGCCCGGTCCCACTGCACTTACGGATGCAAGGAGGATGTAAAACGTAAAAAAATCTTTGCCATCCGTTGGAAAACGCTATGCATCCGTTGTGTACTCATTGCATACGTGCTTCATACGCTCTATCCATCGAGCATCCGTCCACTGTGATTTCATCCGCGCAAAAAGTTTTGAGCTGCACAAAACTTTTAGAACGGATGAACTTTCCGCCGTGTACGATGTAAATCCGCGACATATACGAGCAACAAACGTTCTATGTCCGTTATCATCCGTTAAACGTCTGCTGTATCCTCTCTGCATCCTCTGGGCATCCTCGCAACTCACATCCGCTGCAGCTGAAAACGGAAAGAGGGAGGAAAGATAAGGTACATGAAACGTCTATTCATCGTTAGTAGCACGGAAATAGAAAGGATGTAAGCGTATGCATCTCGTATATAAAGTATTCAAAACGGACAAAGCGTTTATATCGGGGATGTATCTCGTATATTTAGGATGTCTGGAGTATGTCTAGAGTATGTAGAAGGACACCTAGCGGACAATCGATATTTTGTATAAAAAGGGGGAGAAAATCATCTAGTAGTAGAGATGTATCGATGTAGCCGCCAGCACGTCTTTCCGCTTTATGCTGACGGCGTGCGTGCTGCATCCCTTTATTTCCGCGGAGCAGACGCAATTCATACCCCCCGCATGCGCAGTGAACGGTCTGCATCCGATATACATCCGCGCAACATCCCCTTTGTTTCCGTTAGGCGTACGTGATGCATTCCCTTCATCTGCTATGCATCCGCTCTTTCTGCTATGCGTCATCTTCTCAGTTATCACCGGTAACCCCTTCGGAGCGGTCATCCACTTCCATCCGCTTTCATCCGCTAGGCTTCCTATGAACATGCGTTTAACATCCCCGCTATATACTACCCACGTCCGTTCTTTTCCGTTCTGTTTTCGCAAATTTTCGCCAATTTTGTCCATTTCTGGAGCGGATGAAAACGGATAGAGCCACCCCCGAAATTTTGCTCGTCCGCTGTGTCCTTTTTGCATACGTTTTGTGTCCATCGGCCAGTGGGACTGGGCCTTAATAGAGACATACCCCAAGAGACTTGCAGCCGTAATTGCAGCAAAAGATGGCTCTAAAGAGTGTTGACTTTGGGGGCGTGAATACCTATGAAAACCCTAGATTTCTGTTTTTTGATCTTCATTATTGTTTGTGTCATGATTAAAAAAAAACAAAAAAAAACAATTTGCACCTTTAAAGTGTTAGGCATGTTGTGTAAGTCAAATGGTGCTAACGCTCCAAAAATCATTTTAATTCCAGCTTGTAATGCGACAAAACAGAACAAACACCAGGGGGAATGAATACTTTTGCAAGACACTGCCTGTTCATTATACTTCTGTTATGATTATAAATGCGCTGAAATGTAATGATGTATACTTAACATGTACAAGGGTTGTAAGCAGCTGTCTAGCTGTACTCAAAAATTGGAAATGTAGTCTGCATTTGAGTTGAGTTTTTCTCACCCAATACAGCATTTCCACAGTGGTTACACACCAGATCCGTGCTAGAGAATTCACAGCTGGGAAACACAGTCCGTTCATTGATTTTATCTGCATGACAAATGTGCAGTGGAACTCATCATGACAGACCTCCAAACACCACATGATATAAAACTAAATGCACTCACGTAAAGTGGGCCTTTCTTGGTTTCTAATTATTTGTCAACCTGCTATAGTTCATCATAGTCACACCATGGGCATTTCATCTTAAACAGCTAGTCTAACTTTAAGATGAATGTGAGTGTGTTGAATATTAATGGTACCCTCTGCAAGGATATGACATGATCCTTGGCGAGATCCAGGGACCCTTTTTTCCCCCCATCAAATGAGTGATAAGAAGACAATCCCTTTTTTCCCCCCATCAAATGAGTGATAAGAAGACAATCCCAGGTGAGATTTATGACAAAAGAATAAAAGGATTTTGCAGAAATTTCTCTTTCATTGATGGCCTAGCAGGACTTATCTGTATTATTAAAAAATCTTGGAATCAAAGTGAGAGAACGGGTCGTTGTCTTTTATAATACGACTATAAAGGAGTCATTGTCCTCACATTTTCTACAGTGGATGGTGGATTGAGATCGGTATCTGCAGCTTAGAGCAATAGTGAGACAGATAGACAGAGGAAGAGAGAACAGTGTCGGTGAGTGTTTTCTGGCTCTTTCTGGAAGGAAAGTGAAACAGAGATCATTAATAATGAAGGGTGTATTAGATGTGACGTTCTTCAAATGGCACATCTATTAGAGTCTGTTGGGAAACTATAACATGGATAAGCTATCCACATGGATCAAAGCTTAGAACCTATGAATGTAAAACATTTATTATGCACAATATAGGTTATCATTATGTTGTCATTTTTGAGCTGTATCGTTTTTTCTTCCCTTTTTCTTTATGGGATTAATTGTGCTTGAAAAATAGACTCACGTAGCATCATGAATCTTGATTTATTTATTTGTGTGTGTGTGCGTGCGTGCTTAACTTTCAGAGTTCACTTTTGATTGAGACCGGGGAACTGATGTATCTTAACGGTGGGGAGTACGTTCAGATGTAATAGAATTTGATCGTATTGTTTGCACTGACAGAGAGGTGTATTAAAAACCGTAGGGAACTGATGCGCACTAACGTGTACTGCGTAGCTCACAAGGGTCTTTAAAAATGTTCCTGATGTTTAATTATAGATGCCTTAAACCTTGCTGTTGAGCAGGCTCTTTGCCATCCAACTAATGCCAGTCAGTTTGATGGCTTTGACCTTTCATCCTGACATTATTCAGTACTGCACACAATCATCTGCCTACAATATTAAACTATAATAGCTCCAAACAGTACATAATGTAGGGACTTAGATGGAGTCACAGTTGAGAAACCTAAGAGGCCTTGGCCAGGATTAATCTTGGTGACAGGTCATTTAAAATGTTCGCTGTGCAGCGGACTGGAAATTACAGCTACAGACTGAAACGGTGCTTTCAAAAGTGCCGGCATTTGGTTGGGATGAAAGCCAGGCCTTTTCCCAGTAGTTGAGAAGTACAGGGGATGCCTTCAGGATTTGAAAGCTGTGGTGTCCTTGGAGAGCAAAAAAGAGGTCCATTAATTGATTGACTGCTGATAGTTTAAAAAAAAAAACAATAAAAAAAGCGTCTGTATGTGCAAGCTGGTAAATAATGTGTGATGTCTGGGATAACCTTTCAAAAAGTGGCATTTTTATATTTTTGAATATTACAAAGTTCTGAAAGCTATTTTTCCTGAGCTGAGATATGTTTCTCTTTTGCACGTACAGCATCTCGACCATAGTTCGAGCAGTTTATAATCTGGTTACCTCCCAGAAGGGAAAAGGGAGAAAATCCCATTTAAAGATTTCAGTCCAGTTCCACTAATTGACACCAACACAGTTATTAATATACAATAAATACAATACTGTTTATTCTATTCACCAGGGACGGATCCAGACCGATGCAACTGATGCATGTGCCTCGGTCAGAAATATATGTGCACCACTTGGCATTGATCATGGGGCGTTTTTTTACTTTACCGCTAGCTGGCTACATGGGCTATAGCCACGCTCAACCAGCAGACCAGTTGTTCAGGATCTGACCACCTGTGGTAAGCAGCGATGCTTACCTGTACTAATTACCTGTATTCTCACAATGCTTTGTATAGCATGACCTGAGACAAAGAATCTAGGTCAAACCAATAAAATGCTCCAGAAAGAGGTCGAAATTCAAAATTCGCTGCTAATAATGGGCGGCGTCACGGTTGTAGTGAGCCATGCCTGGGCTGTTTCGAAAGTTCTCAGGAAGAGAGAGAGAGATGCCTGTAATGTTTGGCAGGGCGAGGACTTTCGGTGGCCGAATTATGAATTTTTAAATCCCTGCGTGCGTGCGTGGCTGGAGCCAGGTCTCATATTAAAGTTTTTGGGGTGAATAGTGGGCCGCACCGCAGTTGTAGCTGCCCTCTTCGGAAAGGGCTCGGCGTGCTCTATGCCCCCGTGAAAATCCAGAGCTATCTGGTAAAATTAGCAAAAATTTTTCTGCAAATGTGCATCTGTCAGATTCTTTGGCTGGCTCCGTCCCTGATTCACATTCACTGGATATGAGCAATCGCATGCTCTGATTGGCTACTCTACTACTAGGATATTAGCTCATATACCATGAGTAGAGAAAAACAAAATGGCGGAGTGTGTTGCTGAACCAACCGAGGATGAAATAAAAACTCTACTCGAAAACAAAACCTCAAAAAATACAAAAAAGCAACAAAATATGGAATAAAAAAGTATTTGATGGTAAGAATGTTTTTTTTCAAGAATTATTATTATGGCATTTTTCACAAATCGCTACTGTCATTTCGCCGGTTTGTTTACATTCTAAGCGGAAATGATTTTGTCGGGCGTTTTGTATAAAGTTTTTATTGATTGAATTTTCTAAAAATAAAAACGCTCTGTTTCTCAAAATCCAGTGAATGTGGATAGAATAAAACAGTTATAACACTCAATCTTATCGTACATGGCTTATAGCAGGGCTTTTCAAAGTGTGGGGCGCGCCCCCCCTAGGGGGCGCCAGAGTTCTTCAGGGGGGGCGCAATGTGAGAGACAAAATGGATCGATTTTTAGTACCTAAAGCTACAGGGAGTGAGGAGACAGCCAAGCAAAAAAACAGAGCCTCCAGGATGTTGCGATTTGCAACTTCAGCACAAATTCAACCAATCCCTGCGAATTCAGGGCGGTGTTGCAATTATATCCAATCACCGCAACTTTCCCACAAATTTGACCAATCGTTGGCGTCGTCTTGAGGTGACATCGACAAACTACCTTCCGCCTTACTTCCGGATGTCTATGTTCAAGAGAAGCAGCATGCGCGCAGTGTTGCCAGATTGGCGGTTTCAAGTGCATTTTGGCGGGTTTTGAATATATTTTGGACTGGAAAACGTCAGCAGTATCTGGCAACATTGCATGATATGCGAGTCGGTGTTTATATAGGCTTAAATTCTGTTACTGAAAGTATGCTATGTTTACAGTGAAGGACTGTGTGCACTTTATTTTTTTTTTTACTTAAAGAAATTAATGGATGCCAACATTTTTGCCAAAATGGTATTTTATTTTCCATTGTTTAGACAGCTTCAGCATCATACTGTGAGATTCTGTTCAAATTGTTTTTTTTTTCTTCTATGAAGCCTGAGCCATTTATTTTATTAGTTTATAATTATTGTTTAATTTAGTCTTCAGGAGAGACTGCCTGTACACAGTACTAGTATTAATAGTTTTTTTTTCTTACATGAAAGCTGAGGCATTTATATTATATTTTAAGGTAACTTCATGTTGTGCTGTGAGGTTCTCTGCACTTTAACTTTTGCACCAACAGGTGCATTTGGATAAGTAAAGCCTATTTTTCTGCATTTTTGTAGTCCTGGTAATCTTTTATATTGGTAAAGTTGTTTATAGGACCATTTCTCAGTGTCTTTGTTTTTTTAATCAATAGTTTTCACTAATAACTTAATATTTAACATATCACTCAATTTTAATCACAAAAAGAGAAAATCGCAACAATTTCTCGCAACTTTCACTTCCTCCCGCAATGTAATCGCAATAAAAACCTAAACACCGCAACTTTCATCGCAATTTTTTTGGAAACCCCTGCAACATCAGACATTTTAGCCCACAACAATCACAAAAAAGGCCCGCGGAATCCTGGGGGACTGGAAAAAGAAGGAAGTATGACCACGATTATTTAAAGTTTGGATTTTCATGGACTGGATCTGAAGATGCTCCACTGCCACAGTGTGTCTGCCAAGAGGTGCTAGCTAACGATGCTATGAGATGTTTAAAATGTGTAAAACAAGATGTTTTAAAAAGCACAGATGTTTAAAATGTGAAAAAGAAAAAAATAATGTGTACAACAACCTTTTTTTTTTAAAATACGAATGGAACATTAAGTATAGCAACAACATAAATTGTAAGGGGGGGCGCTGTTGTTTATTTGCTCTCCGAGGGGGGGCTGACTCTCCCACACTTTGAAAACCCCTGGCTTATAGCTAACTCGGTGCTACGCGCCTCATCGGCTATCAGCTCATGTACAACTCGAGTTTGTGGAATAACTGTTAAATGTAATAAATACAATAGATGCATAATAAATACGACCATTTATAGAAGCCTTTATTCATATTCTACACACTAACAGGATATTCAGAAACCCTGCCCATCCAGTAGTCATTCGATGTTTAATAATAATAATAATAATAATAATAATAATAATAATAATAATAATATCCTTTATCCTTCATTTAAAAGAAGGTAAATACAGTTTATAGATTATCACAACTTATTATAATATTGATTTTCCAGGACATATTTTAAGTCCTCTATAACTCAGATGCCATCTCTATATTTTTTCCTTGGTTGAATACTAAAACAAACACCTGTCCTACTCTACACAGCACCTCATCTGTTTATGAAAAGCTTTAGTGACACATTATCAAAAATTAGAAGGAGAATGACTGATCACTTCGATCATCAGCATCATCCACATCAGTCTCACTCGTCTCTGCTGCTGAAGCAAATGTCAGTCATGACATATGACAGACTGGAGACTGGATACCTGCTGTTGCTCTTCACATGACTGATAATTGTTTGTCTTTTACATCCATGCCAAAATAATCACCAATTATCTCAGTGAGTGTTGTTCTGTTGGCTAAAGTTCCCATTTAAAAAAAAAAAAATTGGCATTCAAACATAAGTTGTCAGTTGCCATCTCCACAGCGTGAGCAATGGTGCGTGTACATCATGCGTAATTTTACAGCTGGTATTTATACACATGTATCTAGCAAGCTAGCAATTAAAACATCTTTAAAGGCAGACGGCATGTTTTTACAGTGACATTGGTTAAACCGTTTGCTTATCGAGACAAGATTAGACAGGATAAAAAGAATAAACATTTCTACAACATAGATACATTTCTCTTTTCTTAAAGCAGAGGTATCAAATTATGTTGTAGGCACACAATTTTGGCTAAGTTTTTGACACTTTGGACAAAAAACACAATTCCACAGTATGTGTTAGCATGATGAACGATTATATATTTCCTCACAATCCTTTAGGCGCTGTTTCACAATCATGGTTGTCTTTTTGAATAACACCAACTAACTCCTGCAACTCGATCCAGTATATACAGTATATGCCGGAGTTTCTTCAGCCTTATTTTACAGGGACACACTTATAGCCCGACCTACAGCGCTAATGTCTATTATAAGTTCTTAAAAATGCATTTGTAAGAATCAAATGTGGCTCAGTTTTGACCTTGTGGTCATTTAATATAATTAATGTAATAATAATATTATTACACTTAGATTTTACTGGTTAAATTCAGAATTGCATTTTTTTTAGCACTAGCTAGTTTTTACTTTGGGATGTATACAGTACTTTCATTCATAATAGAAAGATATTTAAGTGGAAGTTATTATTATTATTATTATTATTATTATTATTATTATTATTATTTTGTAAACTCAGTGCCTCTGACAGGATCCTTTGTCCATCAAAAATGAAATCACTCGCCATATGATGAGGTTGTAAATAATTTTTGAAAAAAAATATTTGTCTCTTTTGGAGCAGAATACTCTGTTGTTGCTCAGTAAAAAAAAAGGACTTGAAACAGATGCGAGACACGTTTGCAGCGGAGCTTCACATGTGGTTGAAATGTGAGTTTGTCAAAACGTGTCCTCTCCGGAAAACCACAAGGATTGTCATCACTTCAGTTGTTGTTACATGCAGTTACCACCATGTACAAACATCGCTGCATAGTACTTGAAAACGTATACGTAAAATCACATCCATTTCAACAGGTTTTCACTTTGTATCCCTTACTCTTGTGGACTATAAGAAAGTGGGTCAGTTTTAGAAATACACTATTGTGGCAGTGAGGGCGTGGTCAAGCGTCGGCTGTGAAGGGCGAGGAGTCAGGTTGAACCAGCAGGTAATGTGTGATGAGGTATACCTGTGTCTAATTACCGCCTGTCTATTAAAGGTAGACTACCTTTCAGATTTTTCAAGTGTAGGTCATAAAAATAATTTTCCCTGACACCGAATTATTTTTGTTTAGTGAACCGAACGCTACTGAATTCAAATCACAGACTTCCAATTTTATTAGGTGTTTTTAAATAGAGCAATTAATGACTTTAGAGCCATGTGGCCCTAAATTCTCTGTTATTTTTTCCTGCTTCACCATGACCCAATTCAAGATACTACAACCCCGATTCCAAAAAAGTTGGGACAAAATACAAATTGTAAATAAAAACGAAATACAATGATGTGGAAGTTTCAAAATTCCATATTTTATTCAGAATAGAACATAGATGACATATCAAATGTTTAAACTGAGAAAATGTATCATTTAAAGAGAAAAATTAGGTGATTTTAAATTTCATGACAACAACACATCTCAAAAAAGTTGGGACAAGGCCATGTTTACCACTGTGAGACATCCCCTTTTCTCTTTACAACAGTCTGTAAACGTCTGGGGACTGAGGAGACAAGTTGCTCAAGTTTAGGGATAGGAATGTTAACCCATTCTTGTCTAATGTAGGATTCTAGTTGCTCAACTGTCTTAGGTCTTTTTTGTCGTATCTTCTGTTTTATGATGCGCCAAATGTTTTCTATGGGTGAAAGATCTGGACTGCAGGCTGGCCAGTTCAGTACCCGGACCCTTCTTCTACGCAGCCATGATGCTGTAATTGATGCAGTATGTGGTTTGGCATTGTCATGTTGGAAAATGCAAGGTCTTCCCTGAAAGAGACGTCGTCTGGATGGGAGCATATGTTGCTCTAGAACCTGGATATACCTTTCAGCATTGATGGTGTCTTTCCAGATGTGTAAGCTGCCCATGCCACACGCACTAATGCAACCCCATACCATCAGAGATGCAGGCTTCTGAACTGAGCGGTGATAACAACTTGGGTCGTCCTTCTCTTTAGTCCGAACGACACGGCATCCCTGATTTCCATAAAGAACTTCAAATTTTGATTCGTCTGACCACAGAACAGTTTTCCACTTTGCCACAGTCCATTTTAAATGAGCCTTGGCCCAGAGAAGACGTCTGCGCTTCTGGATCATGTTTAGATACGGCTTCTTCTTTGAACTATAGAGTTTTAGCTGGCAACGGCGGATGGCACGGTGAATTGTGTTCACAGATGATGTTCTCTGGAAATATTCCTGAGCCCATTTTGTGATTTCCAATACAGAAGCATGCCTGTATGTGATGCAGTGCCGTCTAAGGGCCCGAAGATCACGGGGACCCAGTATGGTTTTCCGGCCTTGACCCTTATGCACAGAGATTCTTCCAGATTCTCTGAATCTTTTGATGATATTATGCACTGTAGATTATGATATATTCAAACTCTTTGCAATTTTACACTGTCGAACTCCTTTCTGATATTGCTCCACTATTTGTTGGCGGAGAATTAGGGGGATTGGCGATTCTCTTCCCATCTTTACTTCTGAGAGCCGCTGCCACTCCAAGATGCTCTTTTTATACCCAGTCATGTTAATGACCTATTGCCAATTGACCTAATGAGTTGCAATTTGGTTCTCCAGCTGTTCCTTTTTTGTATCTTTAACTTTTCCAGCCTCTTATTGCCCCGTCCCAACTTTTTTGAGATGTGTTGCTGAGCATGAAATTTCAAATGAGCCAATATTTGGCATGAAATTTCAAAATGTCTCACTTTCGACATTTGATATGTTGTCTATGTTCTATTGTGAATACAATATCAGTTTTTGAGATTTGTAAATTATTGCATTCCATTTTTATTTACAATTTGTACTTTGTCCCAACTTTTTTGGAATCGGGGTTGTATATCATGCATCATGTGGTGGGCTTTCCCTGTTTTTGCAAGGCACTGTGGGGTACAAGTTTGAAGCCGGAGAGAAAAATGGAAGACGTGAGTGTGCGAATGAAACGTGAAAGACCGACTGCAGTAACAGAAAGTGAAAAGAAAAGACGTTATGTTACGGTATATACGAAGCAAAGGAAACACAGGACCAAACTAATAAATATTAGCAGTCAGCGAACACCTTGGTGTGATCAGCTGTTTGTTTAGTGACAGAATGATGTAACTATCAGTGTACAGTCAAAGGTAAACCTGTAGATGGCAGTAATGCAACACTGGATGCCAGCTGCCGTAAAACCCAAAAGAAGAAGAAAAAGAAGCAGGTAAACCTGCGCATGCACACATGGACTTCCTCTGTCTGCTTGATTGCGTGAAGCGAGCGATTTCATGCACATTATTTGCTCGGGAATCCTCTCAAATTAAATAACTTCCCAGTAGGGCTGCACGATATATCGTAAAAAAACTGCGATCTCGGTTCACACCTACATGCGATTCACTTTTTGATTAGAGACGATTCTTCTGTTTTTTTCTCATCACGAGCCGCGTCACACTTTAGTTTCCCTCTGTGCTCCCGTAAAGTCCACTGTAGTTGCTTTCTCCCTCAACCATTCCTAAATGCACCTGCACGTCATGTGGTTGCGCGTAGCAGCAGGCTTTCTCCCTAAACCAATCATGAATGGACCTGCACGTCACGTGATTCAGCAGCAAGCAAGGCAGAAAGAGGTACTTGTTTTTTCGAAACACAGCAGCATGAGTGAGTGAAGAGATATGCGAAGTCTGCATGAGGAAAATGGAGGATGATGAAAACCCAGGTGTTAGCGAAGAGAGCCAGGCAAGTCGTCCAACACAGTTTGGCAAGGAAATATTTAAGCATTCCCGCCACAAGCTCACCCTCTGAGCGGCTGTTCAGTACAGGGGGGGACATCGTGACTTGTCTCCGGTCATCACTGAAGCCTCAAAATGTTGACAGACTTGTGTTCTTGGCAAAGAATCTTTGAGCCAATTATGCAGGGCCATGTCCAGGTCCATATTCAGCCCTTTGTGCTTTATGTTAAAAATCACATACATTTTTTGCACTTAACGAATGGCCAACTTAATAGTTCTGAATAGTTTTTTCCCCCTTTTGTCAGAATTGTTGGTTATGGTTCAGTCAGTGGGTCTTCTCTGTTTTTATTACAGTGTTCTGGCTAACACAACGTGTGTAAATGCCTGTTGTAGGTGAACTTCCTAGAGTTCATTGCAGTTCATTTTAGAAGTAATTGGGTCTTCTCTGCGTTTTTTATTTTATTTTATTTTTTATTTTATTGGTGTTCTGGCTAACAGAATGTGTTCATCTGTTCTAGGTGAACTTCATGGAGGTTATAGCCATGGACATTGTGCACATTGCACATAACTGCCTTGACCGTATTAGTCGTGCTGTATTTTACTTTAAATATTTTTGGTATGCAGATTGAATAGTAAATTGATTTTGAATTTGAGATTTGAGTTGAATAAAGATTTAAGTTTGTTTAAAAAAAAAATCGTGCAGAGAATCGTGATATCAATTCTTATCAAGAAAATCGTGATACACATTTTTCCAGAATCGTGCAGCCCTACTTCCCAGCCACAGAACGACCTGATATTTTGTGAGATATTACAGAAATAAACATATATCACAATAACCAAATTTCAGAGGGAACTAAATTTCAGCGATTTTATGAAATCAAAAGGCCGTCTTGCTTTAACATCTGCCTCTGTATGTCTTTCAGACAGCCAGGAATGAGAGAGAGAGCTGTGTTCCCCAGCGTGTGTGCTGTCTGTGTGTGCGTGTGTATAGTTTAGCAGTCACTGAAAAGTGTGGTTAAAAATAAAAGAGCCCATCTTGAATTGCAGCATCTGGCTCCGGTTCCTCATTTCCAGCCTTCAAAGTTGATACACTGGTGCTGAAACCTGGGAGCTGTGCCTCTTTGCAATATCTGAGCATGCAGTGTTGCGAAGGCGCGCTTCTGCGTTATCTCCCAGGTCAGGATTCTGAAAGAAATCCTGACTGATCAAGGCACTACTTTTATGTCCCTGCGTAAATTGTACGAATTATTGGGATTAAACTGATTTGTACTAGTGTTTATCATCTGCAAACGGATGGGCTGTTTGAACGATTTAACCAAACACGTGCTGGAAAACACAGCTCTCTCTCTCTCTCGTTCCTGACTCTCTGAAAAACACACAGAGACACACATTAATAGACAGCCAGTAATTAGACACAGGTGTACCTCGTCACACATTACCTGCTGGTTCAACCTGACTCCTCGCCGTTCACAGCTGACGCTCGACGACACCCTCGATGCCGCAACTATCCTTGACTTGCAAGTGATGTCAAAGCCAAATAGAAACCCGGATGTCGACCATGTTGGTGGAGATACAAATGCGGGGTCAAGCGACATTCCATACAAAACATAGTCACGCGTGTGCAACTCTCTGCTTTTCCACTGCTTTAAGCGTTCTTTTAGCTCTGCCATATCTTTGTGCTGTATTTAATTGTGGTCACAACAGTACTCGTGACCGTAGCACGTTCCGATTTTTTAGAATTCCGTCCGTGATCCGGAAAGAGGGCGAGGAAACTCTGAGGCTTAGTACGGAGAGTAGACGAGCACAGCTGAACAACATCGGCAGGGCTGATCTAACAGGGACTAAAACCAAAACAGCTCATGTTTGCAGTAATCATTTTATCTCATGTGAGATTCAAAAGCTTTCTCGATAATATCATGGAAGAATTTTATTTCGTGTTGCCAGAATTTTGCTATAAAATGAGCGTTCTCTTGTCATTGTTCACTTGGTCGTTGTTATAATTTTAACACGTGTATTACCATTTCGCTTCTAGGAGCGCCAGCAAAATGATATCCAGACTGGGCACCTACTAGAACACGGGCTATGTTTCGTCCAAGGTTGGACTGGATTCTTCGGCAGCCAAACCAGATAGAATGATAGACTGCGATATCTGGGTACTCGATGGTCGGTAGAAGCGTCTTATATTCTGAAAAGTCTGACTTTTTTAAATAATATGGCTCCAAACCACACATACCGTATCTGTCTTTTCTTTGTATCAAATCTTCACTCGAGTATTCAAATCGTGGTAATACTGAGAAAAACAGCATTGTTTACAGACACGCTTTCAGCAGCTGCCGTCCTAGTTGCTTTGTACAT
The DNA here is from genome assembly GCF_027579695.1 of Neoarius graeffei. Lineage (NCBI taxonomy): Eukaryota > Metazoa > Chordata > Actinopteri > Siluriformes > Ariidae > Neoarius > Neoarius graeffei. The sequence continues at coordinate 92,735,402 of NC_083570.1, forward strand.
ATATCCACCATCATGGCGGACGCTCATGACGTAGGACATTTTGATACGTGGTTGCAAGTCATCTATATTGTCTTCTCACCACAAGTAACACGCCCAGTATATGACCTGTAGCTCTGAAATTCTGTGCAGTTACGTAATTTCCATCTCAAAAGTCATTTCTGGCAGCAGAGAAACACAAAAATCTGAGGTTTGATTTTTGGGCTATTGTGGACCTGGAAAGCATACCTGATTACAAAACGAGGATATTTGGGATTATGCATCATTCCAAGGATCATGTTTTTCAAGGTGGTGAAAAAGTAGACTTTTATGTCGTAAATCCTGAACGTTGCCTGTAATGAACCCTTGTCTGTGAAGTTTACAGTAAATGGCAGGACCTCGGGGTATTTAAGCTCTTAAATTAGGTGTCAGACTAGAAGCAGTCAGTTTCACTGTCAGATGTACTCAGGGGTCAGTCTTCACTTCAGCTGCCTATTTTCGCACTCAGTCAGCCAGGGTTTGGGCCGTTGGTCGACTCTTTGGCTTTTTGCTGCCCTTTTGAAGAGTTACTATTTCCCAGAATCATCCTGACGCATCTTCTTGCTCTATCAACTCATGCTGGAGCTGATCACCAGTTCATCTTTAACTAAGTTATTCAGGATAACGATGTTGTATTTTTCACCTGTTTGTTAAAGAAACAGAGTCATGTCTGATAGAAAGCACTTTCCTCTCTCGTTATTTTCGAGTGAAAGAGTGTGTGCGTGGAAACAAACTCTAACGGTGATATGAAATGACTGAGCATAAGAGCGTGAGAGTGAGTGTGAATGAGAGGCACGGAGAGAAAATAAACTAATAGAAAACACTAAGTGGATGCCACTAGTAAAGCAGTGATGGATGCGCCTGTCTGATTTCATTGTGCTTACAGCACGGCGTGTATGACATCCAGGATAAACGAGCTCCTCACACTGAACAGGTATTATATCTGTACGATATGCACATATTATTTCTGTTGGTTTTTTTTTTTCATTTTTTTATCATCATCACTTCCTTTAATACATACCAATACAGGTTCAATATCTTTGGCATTTAATTACAGCCGCCTATTCAAATGTTTGCTCATATTCTCAGGAAGGTAAATTTCACAGCACTTGCAGAATCAAATGCTGTTTTATCAGCCGGTGCAGGCTGCAGGATATATACACGGCCGTATGTGTTGCTAGCGGATTAAGCCGAGTGAAGGCTAAAGTCTGAGACTGAAGCTGTTTCTTCACTTTTATGGATGGACTTTTAATGAAACAAATCAATAAAGCCAGTCGTCCCCTGTGATAAACTCTGCCTGGAAATGCTTTAGTCTCAGTGGTTTTTGACAGCTGAGCCGACCTCTGGGACTCCCATACCCTTGGAGAGCCTGAAAATTGGTCCTACTAACATAATTTAACTCCTATAACCCATGGCAGCAAAATATCTCTCAACACAGAAAAACAAAACATCTACATAATCAATGTGTACATAGGAAGTAGACTTGTATCTTGTTGTTTTTCTTATTCAGTACAGCTTTATTTATTTCCAAAAGAAAGGCAGAATTAGTGTACAATTTCCCACCAATGCCGAGAAAAAACAAAATGTTTAATATTATATTCATGTATAGGGGAGAGCGGGGTAAGATGAGCCACTTTTTACATTTTTCATCATAACTACATGTTAAAGCCATTTTTGCTTCCAGTCTACACACCATACCAAATTTCAAAGTGTACTGTTACTATCTGAGCAAAACATAATTGATAAGCTCTTATGGTTAGAGTGATATTACCTCTTGAAAAAAAAATGTCAAGTGGCTCAACTTACCCCATGCACGGGGTAAGATGAGCCACTGTGTGGGGTAAATTGAGCCAACACAAAACATGTTAGGTTAACAAAGTAAACAACTTTTATTATTAGAAATGCAATCAGTGAATCAAGTCAAGTCAATCAAGTGGGGGATAGGGCCGTTGCATAGAGAAGGGGGGATGAAGAGAGAGGTGATAGAACGAGATGGGATAGGGAGGGATAGATAGATGGATAGAGAGAGAGATATGCGTAGATAGATAGAAAGAGGGATGGTTAGAGAGGGAATGAGAGATATACTATATTATAGAAATTACTAAAACAGTAGAACAGTGCCAAAAAATCTTATTTCTTTCAGTAGGTTAAAACATTGCTAAAACATGCAGCAATCATTCCATCAATCATTTCAGCATTATTCAATGTTCCAAGCGTTCAAATTGCAAGGGAACACCATTTGCCTCTCCCTCCGTGCTGTCCCACCAACAGTAAAGGGGCGGGGCAATTTTTTCACAATATCCTGTCTTGACAGGACAGCCTCATCTTTCTCTTTGAAGACAAAGGTTGGCTTTCTTGCAGAGCCATGGCATGACCGGCTTCTTTTGAGAAATCTTGCCTCTATTTCGAAGACATCCAATTTGATTATCTGGCCAATGAAGAAATGCACTTTCTTCTTCCCCGTGAATTTTGCCACAACATAATCCCCCACATCTAACAACTGGTCTTCCTCATCTGATGTCATATATATATGTTGTTGTCATATATGACCAGTAAATGTGAAAACTTAAGTGTCATCCATATTGGGTAAGCTCAGCCACCAATGGGGTAAGTTGAGCCAGTGGCTCAACTTGCCCCACATCTAATGGCTCGTCTTACCCCGTGGCCACCATTTTGTAGAAAAATACTAATAAAGGGGATTAGGCTAATCAAAATTATTTTTATTAGCATTCATATCATAGCTTAGAAAGCCACTAACTTAACCCTAATGTGTCTAAATATTATTCTACTTTTGTCTTCTCTAAATCATCTTCACTGTGGACAAACATGGAATTGACTTAGAAAGCACAAAAACACATTTTTATAAATATCCCCCTCACCTAGTTTGACATGTGGTGCTCCTCTCCACAAGTGTAAGTAAATGGTCCCGCCCCCCTTTGAATGTGGTCACATGGTCACATTTGTTTACTGTTTCTTAGAAACAGGGGGTGGCTCATCTTACCCTCTGGCTCATCTTACCCCGCTCTCCCCTAATATTAATTTATTCAGAGCAATCACGCGCTCTGATTGGATATTCTACTACTAGGCTATCCGCTAATACTGTATTGCTGGGTTTCACGTGACGTCACATCCGCCTCATGAGTTATTCAAAACTTTAGCTGGTGGTCTACCAAAGCTCAGTTGACAAAGTGTTTGTACGGAGAAGGTTCATTGCTCGCATGAAAAATGCCTTACGCTTGCATTGTTTTAGGTTGTTCGAATTGATCAAACCATGAAACTGATAAAAGCTTCTTCATGAGTCCCTGTGAACTAATAAAAAGGGTGTACGAACACAGGATTTCACAAAAAGATGTAGAGAAAGGTGGCTTTTGAACCTCTCACTGAAATCGAAGGGAGCCGAGTCGAAGCATGCTCGAGTTTGCAGTGATCACTTCATGAAATGTTTGTATTTCCCTCTCAGCTATGGCCTTAGTGTTTTCCAAGTACGTTTCTTGCTGTGTGTCGTTATTTTACGGTACTTTTTTTAGTCACAAAGTGCTAAAGTCCCCAGCTGTTTCTTTGTTTACTCCTCACAAAGTCCATATGCATGAAGGTCGCGACAAAATTGTTACCCAGTCATACAGTTACAATGCGCTGTGATCACTTCTCCATCTTGTTTAACTAAGATCCAGGTCTTTAAAGGGGTTTCTGATGATCTTTGTGAATGATTTACCTGAGAGATAAGAGTAAACAAGTGAGAATCAAGCCAACTGTTGTTTGTTTACACTTCAACTTGCAGCGCTTCGTTGTAAAGACGCGAAAGAAAAGCTTAAAAAAGATACTTACACAGGCAAAAACAATACAGGATTCATTTGGCAGCAACTTGATACCGAGGTCCTTTACCCAGCCACATACAAAAAAGCTGTAAGCCTCCATACTCTTCCACGCTTTCATCTGTTTTGCGGTGTAGAAGGACGTCTGCAACATCAGATAGTTCGAGATGTCGGGGAACTCGACTGAAGGGTAGTTTTCAAGATCGTATGGCAAATCCTTCTTTCCCAGACTGTAGGGGTCGATTCCATTGCACATAGCGATCTTCTGAATATATCTAAAGTGAGCAGTGGCTTTTATAGATTACGAGCGTACTCTGATACATTATCGCTAGTTGTTTGCACTACGGCAGCCGTTTAGACCACCAGCTATTTCACTTACGGTAAAGCCGCTAAGAAATGTCACATGACTGAAACCCAACAATACCGTGAGTAGAGAAAAACAAAATGGCGGAGCATGTTGCTGAACCAACCAAGGACGAAATAAAAAGTCTACTCGAAAACAAAACTGCACAAAATAAAGTGCAATAAAATATGGAATAAAAGTATTTGATGGTAAGAACGTACCTTTTTTATTTTTCAAGAATTATTATTATAGCATTTTTCACCAATTGCTCCTGTCATTTCACTGGTTTGTTTACATTCTAAGTGAAAATGATTTTGTCGGACATTTTGTATGAAGTTTTCATTTACCAAATTTGCAAAAAATAAAAATAAAAATGCTCTCTTTCTCAAAATCCAGTGAATGTGGATAGAATAAAACTGTTATTCCACTCAATCTCATTGCACGTGGCTTATAGCCAACTCAATTTCATGGAATAACTTAAATATGTATTAAATGTATGATACGCAAGAAGTTCATAAGGTACACATATCTCATACCTCTTACACTGGCAGATTTGCCATAAAAATATACACTCAGTGACTACTGAACGCCTTCCCATTTATGCGGGTCTGTAATCAGCCAATCATGGAGCAGCAGCACAATGTGGAAAATTATAGAGAGACACAATTTTAACAGCTTTAGTTAAGGTTCACGTCAAACATCAGAATGAGGAAAGTGTGATCTCTGTGACTTCATACCAGATGGACTGGTTTGAGTATTTTTGAAACTGCTAAACTCCTGCGATTTTCACACTCAACAGTCTTTCAAGTTTATACAGAATGGTGCAAAAAACAAAAAGCATCCAGTGAGAGGCATTCTGAGGGCCGAAATGACTTCTTGATGAGAAAGGTCAGACTGACAGGAAGTCTACAGTAACTCCAATAACAACTGGAGTTGTTATTAGAGTTACTGTACTGTACCTTTTTGTTGTGTACTCACAACTGATGTGAGCAAAAAAGCATCACAGAACACATGACATGCCAGAATGCAGAACACGTTGACGAGCAGCAACAGCAGAAGACCACATCAGGTTCCACTTGTCAGTCAAGTACAAGAATCTGACTCTACAAGGGGTTAAGGTTCACTGAACTGAACAGTAGAAGATTGGACAAAGACCAGGTGATGTTTTTCCAATCTGTCCCTAGTGGACTCGGATTCCAGTTTTTATCTGCCAGGAATATGTACGTTTTACATAATACATTACAGTGCAGCACAAAAACTGATATACAAGGTTTTTCAAAAAATTTGATATTATTTGAGATGTATAAATATCCTAGAAACTACATAGTCTAGGTAAATGAAACTGAACAAGCTTAATCTCATCTCATCTCATTATCTGTAGCCGCTTTATCCTGTTCTACAGGGTCGCAGGCAAGCTGGAGCCTATCCCAGCTGACTACGGGCGAAAGGCGGGGTACACCCTGGACAAGTCGCCAGGTCATCACAGGGCTGACACATAGACACAGACAGCCATTCACACTCACATTCACACCTACGCTCAATTTAGAGTCACCAGTTAACCTAACCTGCATGTCTTTGGACTGTGGGGGAAAACGGAGCACCCGGAGGAAACCCACGCGGACACGGGGAGAACATGCAAACTCCACACAGAAAGGCCCTCGCCGGCCACGGGGCTCGAACCTGGACCTTCTTGCTGTGAGGCGACAGAGCTAACCACTACACCACCGTGCCGCCTGAACAAGCTTAATGTTCAGCAATATTAGATTTATTCTTCAAAATTTGAATGAGAAATTCAAAGGTATGTGGATTCCATTAACGATTTTTGTGCCATGTCCAAATCTGCATTGCAGTACATGGTCAAGTAATCTTTATCATGAATAGTTTTGAATATATGTTATGGAAATGAACATTGCTCTTAGAAGTCAAAATCTATTTTTAATGTAAAAATTTGAAAAATACTTTCTTTTTTCAAAACTCCAAAATAGCAAAACACCAGTACACATGTTGCTTGATATGTATACAAAGTTTCATGAAGATATCTTCAGTAGTTTTAAAGATATGGCCTGGAAACGAAAATGTGACTGGACGGACAGCCGGCCGGAACCCATTTCTATATCCTCTGCCAAACTTTGTTTGGGCGGGGGATAAATATCCTATGGAAGTATATAAAAAGGAGTTATGATCAAAACCTAATAAGAAAACTATTTACAAATGTTATCATCAAACTTACCAGAACTAGGTGTGCAGCCAACTCTTAAAATAATGCAGCTTTAAGTTACGTTTAAAAATGGATACTGATAGAGACTTGAACATTGCCTCAGGGAGTGAGATCCAGGCAGAGACCCCTCTAGAAAGAAAGGAGCTCTGTGCCTTGGCAGTACGACACTTGGGGATATTCAGATTGTTCATGGTGGTGTAGTGGTTAGCACTGTTGCCTCACAGCAAGAAGGTTCTGGGTTCGAGCCCAGTGGCTGACAGGGGCCTTTCTGTGTGGAGTTTGCATGTTCTCGCTGTGTCTGTGTGGGTTTCCTCCGGTGCTCTGGTTTCCTCCACAGTCCAAAGACATGCAGGTTAGGCTAATTGGTGGCTCTAAAATTGACTGTGAGTGTGAATGGTTGTTTGTCTCTATGTGTCAGCCCTCTGACTTGTCCAAGGTGTACCCTGCTTCTCACCCATCGTCAGCTGGGAGAGGCTCCAGCTTGCCTGCCACCCTGCACGGGATAAGTGGTTATGGATAATGGATGGATGAACAGATTGTTACTATTCCTAGTATTATGCTGATGTATACTGGAGCATTTCCAGAACAAGCTAGTAAGATAATTGGGGCAAGATTATTCATGCATTTATACATAAGTACAGTGTCTCTTATGGTTAATAAATTAGACACATGCAAAAGCTTCAGTTCCTTATGAATCGGTGTTACCGTATGTGATCATATTTGCATTGCCCAAATAGAAATTGGACAGCAAAATTCTGGACTAGCTGTAATTGATGAACATTTGAATTGCTTGTACCTGAGCAGACAGTAGAACAGTTAAAAAAGCTTAGTAAAAATATAAGCGTTAAAGGAGAACTGAAGTCATTTTTAAACTTGCTTTATTTCTTAATTAACGTGTTATTCAATTATATTTTCAGTTTTAGTAACCTGATATTGTGACTCGTATTGGCAACTAATTGCAATTAAATATTATACTTATCGGCCTATTCGGTTTTTAGCCATGTTGAATTTAGTTCATTTGGTCCATGGCAGGCGTCACTTATACACGTGATCTTCACGCGACTTGTGCGAGACTTTGAAACGTGAAGCGTCAGCCAGGTGTCAGTGCCGCCATTTTGAAAATTTTTCCGAACGAAATATTGCACAAAAACGAGTTTAAAGGACAATTACTGTCTACTTTTTTCAAACTTTACTGATTGCTATCAAAACAAACAAAACTTCCGGCTTGATTACCTCAGCATTCGAAAGAGGGCGCGTGCGTCTTTTGACAATGTTGGCAGATGTTGGTCACTTTGATTTCCGCTGTACGTTTTACTTCCGTCGTATGATGTCTCGCACAGGTCTCAACGAATCTCGTTAACGGCCATTGCTTTGATATACGGACTGAGATATTACAGAGCATATTTCAAACACTCATAACTTGCTATAGCAGTGACCCTATCAAATATGCATTCCTATATTTACTAAAATGAGTTAAATCGAATTTTGGTAATAAAAAATTTGCCTTTAGTTCTCCTTTAATGACTGTAAAGAGTGTCTGTCAGTCAAAAAGGTGACGGATCCAACTTATCCTTACTAGTTTGCTTATTAGATCTGCAGCTAGAGTCCTGATATGTTCGTCGGACAACAAGTTTTTATCAACTATCACGCCGAGGTCTCTGACTGAGTGAATGATGGGTAGCTCCTTCCCCAGGAACGTAATGGGTAGGATAGGCAACTGACTGAACATCTTGCTTGATCCAAACACACAGAACTTGTTCTTGTCAGATCAGACATGATGAAAAGAGGATGGCTACATAAAGTCACCCCTCTTACAGATGAAAGTTTTCACTTGTTTTCCATAGCCATAGCCTGTCATACTTTTGAGGTAAATTTAGTTGCCACTGATTAGGCTAGGTAATTGGACTTCCATGACTTCCATAACATAGAATTAGGCAAGCATTGGAGTTTTCACTTTCCTGGCAGGCTAGCTAATGAATTTATGATTCCTCCACCTGATAAATTTCGAGACACAAACTGACACAAACCACTAAAAACAACCTAAAACTGAACACAATCATTACCTCAGAGAGAAAAAAAAACCATCATCACATACTCAACATTTAAAGTTGTACACGATAATGTGAGCAAACGACACAAACTGGCACACTTCACTGCTAAGTACAAACAAATTCTAGCTTTGTAGCTCATGTTAACTTCCTGTATAGATTTTGGATGTTTAGTTAGCTAGGTAAAGCTACCATGACAAAGCTAACTAGGTACCTATGTAACATCAGTAATACCCTGATAACAATGTATACGTTTAGTATGTCTCTATTTTTTCTGAACGCTATTAGCGAAATATTTAAAAGTTGATGTCGTTGAACAATATACAAAATGCAGAGGCTATGCTCGACAATATTGCTTTATTATTAGCTCATCCGGGCGGCACGGTGGTGTAGTGGTTAGCACTGTCGCCTCACAGCAAGAAGGTCCTGGGTTCGAGCCCCGGGGCTGGCGAGGGCCTTTCTGTGTGGAGTTTGCATGTTCTCCCCGTGTCCGCATGGGTTTCCTCCGGGTGCTCCGGTTTTCCCCACAGTCCAAAGACATGCAGGTTAGGTTAACTGGTGACTCTAAATTGACCATAGGTGTGAATGTGAGTGTGAATGGTTGTCTGTGTCTATGTGTCAGCCCTGTGATGACCTGGCGACTTGTCCAGGGTGTACCCCGCCTTTCGCCCGTAGTCAGCTGGGATAGGCTCCAGCTTGCCTGCGACCCTGTAGAAGGATAAAGCGGCTAGAGATAATGAGATGAGATGAGATTAGCTCATCCAGCTGACAGGTGACAAACTCATGCCATCATGTGTTGTCTGTCCATCATCCGGCGTCGTCCACATTTCATGAAAATTGATTTTTCTCTTTCAATTCTTCGCCGATTTTCATTCTTTTTGGCAGGAAGGTAGGTATGTCTGGGGTGCATATAGCTTCTACACAAATTTGCATAATTGCAATTAATAATGAAGATATGGCGTAATTAAGCCCTAACGAGCAGTTTCCGCACAAATCGCTTCTTCGCCCTCAATTCTTCGCCGATTTTTATTCTTTCTGGCATGAAGGTAGGGGTACCTAGAGTGCATATAACTTCTACCCATATTTGCTTAATTACAATTATTCATGAAGTTATGGACTAATTAAGCCTTAATGAGCAGCTCAACAAAAATCGCTTCTTCTCGGTCAATTCCTCGCCATTTTGGATTGTTTCTGGCAAATAGGTTGGCATTTCTAGGGTATATGTCACTTCTATATATAGCTTGTAGATAGTGTATATAGCTTGCAAAATTTATTGCGCAAGGTGGCCCACTTTACATTGTTCCTTCTGGAGTAGACGGGCCGGAGTGAGCTACCCCCTCATTGACAGTCTTCTTCTTCTTCTTAAATATGAGCTTCGTTATCAGTGTTTTAACCACAAACATCTTTGTAATATCTTCAAAATCTGGACACACAATGATTTTTTTTAAAGCTATATGGCTAAAAGATTAGCTGGCCTTGAATGACCCCCAAACTGACATCGGTTATTACATCACATCACATCACATCACATCGACCTCTAATGATGAGAATGAATAATAAAAGCATAACTGTGACGTTTCTTTAAAACCTCAAAGGCACTTTTCATATCATGATGCAATTCAGTGGGGGCGAGTGACACTCCAGTCTAATTCATGCTCAGCTGAAATGTTAAAATTAGTAAAGATGAGATGATGGTGAAACAAGGGTTTGGGGTGCAAGCTGATTTTCCAGTGTACCAAGAAACAAACCATTACCGGAGCAGTAGACAGGAACCGGCTGGAGGGCACCTGTCTCACGGAGGCACTGTGGATTTACAGCTGCTGCTCTGCTGGAGAGAGCCTGCCACCTCTTGTGATTAATTATTGCATGCAGTAGCAAAAAGAAGTGCACTACTTGCTAATGCAATGCACACAGTGCTTGTTTTCAATTCCCACTTATTTAATTTTATGACATCTGTGAGTGAATATTTATTTGCCATTTCCTTATCCTGGCTGTGTCCTTGAGGACTTTCTATCAAAGCCAATTAATACATTCTCACAAGCCGTAGTGAGACAGCAGTTTGTCTTAAAACACACACAATGTGCTATGAGACAGTATTAATATGAAATATATAGCAAACATACCGCTGAGTGGAAAAGTTTGCATACCCTTATGGGAAAAAAAAGGAAGACAAAGTTGCAGATGTTTCTTAATTATGACAAGTAACAAGAGTAATCAAATAGTGTATGTTAAGGTATAAATAGAAACAACAACAACAACAATGGTCTCAGTTTAAATGTCTGCATTTTCCTGTATAGACTTTCTTGAATAAGTTGTATTTTGCATCATATGAGCAGCATTTGAATCCTCTCAGTAGTAGTATTCGCACCACAGCCAGCCCCCCCCGAACATTGTTTTATATCGCTGTTCTAACTCTACCAGATTGCTTGGCAAATCTTCACCATTCTTCTTGACATATCCGTTATAACCTGCCAGATGTCTTCTGTCTTTGGAAGAACAGGAGATTCATGACAAGACTTCCTTTCTCAAAATATTTTTTTCTGTTGGGTTTGCATTATGCATCAGATTCTTCTCTTCTTTGAGAACATAGCTCGATATCGTTACTTGTTATATCACTTTGAAATTGTGCATCTTTATAGCTGAAATTGAAATGGAGAGGTACTGTATAGTTTTGTCTGGGGACATGGTGTTCATTTATTTATTTGTTTGTTTGTTTGTTTGTTTGTTTATTACTTGAAAATGAAAATAGAAAACCATGAAACACAATAAAACAGGATATATATTTTTAAAGTCTACAGTGGTGCTTGAAAGTTTGTGAACCCTTTAGAATTTTCTATATTTCTGCATAAATATGACCTAAAACATCATCAGATTTTCACACAAGTACTAAAAGTAGATAAAGAGAACCCAGTTAAATAAATGAGACAAAAATATTATACTTGGTCATTTATTTATTGAGGAAAATGATCCAATATTACATATCTGTGAGTGGCAAAAGTATGTGAACCTTTGCTTTCAGTATCTGGCATGACCCCCTTGTGCAGCAATAGCTGCAACTGAATGTTTCCGGTAACTGTTGATCAGTCCTGCACACCGGCTTGGAGGAATTTTAGACCATTCCTCCGTACAGAACAACTTCAACTCTGGGATGTTGGTGGGTTTCCTCACATGAACTGCTCGCTTCAGGTCCTTCCACAACATTTCGATGGGATTAAGGTCAGGACTTTGACTTGGCCATTCCAAAGCATTAACTTTATTCTTCTTTAACCATTCTTTGGTAGAATGACTTGTGTGCTTAGGGTCATTGTCTTGTTGCATGACCCACCTTCTCTTGAGATTCAGTTCATGGACAGATGTCCTGACATTTTCCTTTAGAATTCACTGGTATAATTCAGAATTCATTGTTCCATCAATGATGGTAAGCCGTCCTGGCCCAGATGCAGCAAAACAGACCCAGATCATGATACTACCACCACCATGTTTCACAGATGGGATAAGGTTCTAATGCTGGAATGCTGTGTTTTCTTTTCTCCAAACATAACGCTTCTCATTTAAACCAAAAAGTTCTATTTTGGTCTCATCCGTCCACAAAACACTTTTCCTGAGCAGCAGTGTTCTTTTTGGAGAGCAGTGGCTTTCTCCTTGCAACCCTGCCATGCACACCATTGTTGTTTAGTGTTCTCCTGATGATGGACTCATGAACATTAACATTATCCAATGTGAGAGAGGCCTTCAGTTGCTTAGAAGTTACCCTGGGGTCCTTTGTGACCTTGCCAACTATTACACGCCTTGCTCTTGGAGTGATCTTTGTTGGTTGACCACTCCTGGGGAGGGTAACAATAGTCTTGAATTTCCTCCATTTGTACACAATCTGTCTGACTGTGGATTGGTGGAGTCCAAACTCTTTAGAGATGGTTTTGTAACCTTTTCCAGCCTGAATAGCATCAACAATGCTTTTTCTGAGGTCCTCAGAAATCTCCTTTTTTCGTGCCATGATACACTTCCACAAACATGTGTTGTGAAGATCAGACTTTGATAGATCCCTGTTCTTTAAATAAAACAGGGTGCCCACTCACACCTGATTTTCATCCCATTGATTGAAAACACCTGACTCTAATTTCACCTTCAAATTAACTGCTAATCCTAGAGATTCACATACTTTTGCTACTCACAGATATATAATATTGGATCATTTTCCTCAATAAATAAATGACCAAGGATAATATTTTTTTATCTCATTTGTTTAACTGGGTACTCTTTATCTACTTTTAGGCCTTGTGTGAAAATCTGATGTTTTAAGTCATATTTATGCAGAAATATAGACAATTCTAAAGGGTTCACAAACTTTCAAGCACCACTGTAAGTCTAGAAATCAAATATTCCTTCATTTCATTTTATCACCTATCCATTATGGGTCAGGGGTGAGCTGGAGCCAATCCCACTGACATTGGGCGAGAGGCGGGGTACACCCAGGCTGGGTTGCCAGTCTATCACGGGGCAAACTCAGAGAGACAGACAGCCATTCACACTCACATTCACAACTATGGGCAGTTTACAGGAGGTACTTAACCTAATCTGCATGCCTCTGGAGCACCTAGAGGAAACCCACACAGGCACCAGGAGAACATGCTTTCTCCAAACAGAAAGGCCCTGGACGAGTGGCAGGTTTGAACTGTTTGCTGTGAGGTGACAGTGCAACCACCGCACCACCGTGCAGCCCAAATCAAATATTCATGAATCCAAATTTGAAAACTTCCCTCTGCAGCATACTTTTGCCTAAACAGAGTGCACCTGGAAATACTCCAGGCTATTTTACATCCTGTTTCTCTGGTTGGATGTGTACTCTGGAACCTTCTTCTGTTTTTTTTTTCTTTTTTAATCAAGGATAGCATAAAGATAGGATCAGTATGTACAGAAATTCATTCGGGGTAATTAACATGTTCTTAAATTGCATCATCTGGAAAATACTACTGAATTTCTTCAGCCCAAGTGTTATCTTTCTTTATCTATTTCTCTCATGTTGTATTTAAAAAGCATGCATATTTTTTAGCAGTACATCAGGGACTACCAGTAGTCTTTCATCTAACCTTTTGCTATTACTAGCTACCTAGTAATTGCTGATACACATCAGGTACATTCAAGATTATTCATTTATTATACCCCCCGCAAACAAAGTGTGTGTGTGGGGGGGAATAGGAATCACCCTGTCCATCCATCTGTCCGTCTGTCCATGTGTCTTGTAAGCACAACTCCTTCTAAATGGTTTGATGGATTTTCATGAAACTTTACACACTTGCAGTGTACCACCTGAAGATGTGCATGAAGGAAAACAGTCCCCGTCTGATGTTTCAAAGGGGAGATAATTCAACTTATTCCCTTACATATGGCAATATATGATGACAGGCCCATAAGCGGGGGGGGGGGGGGGGAGTGGTATTCTATTGCTGGGTTTCACGTGACATCACATCCACCTCATTAGTTATTCAAAACTTTAGCTGGTGGTCTACCAAAGCTCAGTTGACAAAGCGTTTGTACGGAGAAGGTGCATTGCTCGCATAAAAAAATACCTTACGCTTGTGTTGTTTTAGGTTGTTTGAATCAATCAGACCGTGAAACTGATCAAAATTTCTTCATGAGTCCCCATGAACTAATAAAAAAGGGTGAATGAACACAGGATTTCACAAAAAGATGTCAAGAAAGGTGGCTTTTGAACCTCTCACTGAAATCAAAGGGAACCGAGTCGAAGCATGCTCGAGTTTGCAGCTATGTCCTTCGTGTTTTCCAAGTACTTTTCTAGCTGTGTGTTGTTATTTTACTGTACTTTTTTTAGTCACGAAGCGCTAAAGTCCCCAGCTGTTTCTTTGTTTCCTACTCGAGTCATACAAAGTCCATATGCATGAAGGTTGTGACAAAATTTTTACCGAGTCATACAGTTACAATGCGCCATGATCACTTCTCCGTCTTGTTTAACTAAGATCCAGGTCTTTAAAGGGGTTTCTGATGATCTTTGTGAATGATTTACCTGAGAGATAAGAGCCAACACAAGTGAGAATCAAGCCAACTGTTGTTTGTTTACACTTCAACTTACAGCGCTTCGTTGTACAATTTCCCACCAATGCCGAGAAAAAACAAAATGTTTAATATTATGTTCATGTATAATATTAATTTATTCAGAGCAATTGATTGGATTGGATATTCTACTACTAGGCTATCCAATAATATTGCTGGGTTTCATGTGACGTCACATCCGCCTCATTAGTTATTCAAAACTTTAGCTGATGGTCTACCAAAGCTCAGTTGACAAAGCGTTTGTACGGAGAAGGTTCATTGCTCGCATGAAAAATGCCGTATGTTTGCATTGTTTTAGGTTGTTCGAATTGATCAAACCATGAAACTGATAAAAGTTTATTCATGAGTCCCTGTGAACTAATAAAAAGGGTGAACGAACACAGGATTTCACAAAAAGATGTAGAGAAAGGTGGCTTTTGACCCTCTCACTGAAATTGAAGGGAGCCGAGTCGAAACATGCTCGAGTTTGCAGTGATCACTTCGTGAAAGGTTTGTATCTCCCTCTCAGCTATGTCCTTAGTGTTTTCCAAGTACGTTTCTTGCTGTGTGTCGTTAAAGTCAGGGCTTTGAACCAGAATTTTTACCCTATTGGTTCGTTCCGAACAGAAACGGAATTTTAACGTTTCCGGTTTTGGGTTCCACCATTAAATAGACGTTCCCGAACCGGTTAGAACAAAAAAATTTCGTTCCCGGAACGGTTAATTACGTTCCCTGTCAGCAGTTTAACAAATGGCTATAAAGTTATGTCTCTGTCTCATCCAGCTTAAGCCAAATGTAGGCTAATTCTATTACAACCTTCATTAAATAAGACAAGAAATAATTCAAAACAATTATTATTTCAAATGTTGGCGATTTGGATTCTCAGTATGTCTTCCCATCTACACAAACAGAAAAAGTGCCAAAAATGAAAGATAATTCGTTTAGTGTGTTACCAAAGGCTAGTCTAAGGTTGTTATCGCCGGGGTGGTTGTCAATGTTTTGCCTTCTCAGCCTATAAAATGCCGTCAGAGGCTTAGCGCAAAATATAGCCTCTGACAACCAAAGTCCAGTTCCTGGCCTTCACGTGGCTGAACTGTTAAAAACCAACAGGAGAAGGGGCGCAAGGCGGGTCACTGGCGCCTTAAAACCAGTTGTTCCTGTTCCTTTAGAGTTTAATGTCATCTACTCATCTCCTATAACGCCTAATTTCTAGATAACCCTTAGAACCCAGTTCCTGGTTGCTGTAGATCCAGGTTGGTGGTAGGAAGGGCATCCAGCCGTAAAAATTTTGCTTCAATTCAAGTCATGGAGGTTCACAGTAGTAGTTTAGAAGTAGACGGGACTCCTGGATGTACCAGGAGTGTCGTGAACGGTAGGGTGGGTGTTATGCGTGGGCAACACCAGATCGACATCCTGCGACCACGCAAGAAACGCAAGAAATGTCAGAAATTTCGACTTGCGACTTTGGATAGTGAGTGAGTCTAGTCAGGCCCTATAGAGGGCTACCGCATGACGTCACCGCGCCGCGAGATTTTGTTAGGCGCCATATTGGAAGAGCAAGTACACATCTATGCAAATACATACATACATAAAACAAACTACACCTGAAATGTAGCCAGGGCCGGTTCTGCCCTAATCTGGACCCGGGTGCAACATCGCGCAACCCCCCCCAAAAAAAAAAAAAAAAAACACCAGTCTAAACCAGTCTAAATCAGGACAACCATCACATAACTATAACTATAAACATTTTATATCAACTATTTTAACTAAATGGGCTATAATAAATAAGCCTGCAGGCAGCCACGGCGGGCTGCCTCAGAAAAGTAACCATTCAATGACACAACTGAAAGCCTGCAGCCACGGCGGGCTGCCTTAAAAAGTAACCATTTGTCCTACCTTAAAACTCGTTTTGCATTTTCTGCCTCCTTTTTTGTATTTTCAACCCTCCGTTTATTTTCTTTCCTTTTCTGAAAACCCGATTTGTGTCCAGACATTTTGTTCTGCTACCAACGAACTAACTCGTCAGGTCTTGTCTCTCGAGTCCGCGATGATTCCCGTGGGAAGGGCAACAACTGATACATTTTTACAAACAGCCAATAGGGAGGTTGCATCGTTCAGGCTCTTCTTTGCTCAGACACTCAGTAATGCACTTACTCACTTATTATCACGTGGAGACGTGCTAGTAGTCCACCTTCCCGCTCTCTCCATTCAGTCAGCGAACGTCACACAGGAAGTGAACCCCAGCGGGTCATAGAAACTTGTAGGCTACGGAAACTCTGAGGAACGAAATAAAAACCGGTATTAACCGGTTACCATTATTTTTAATAAGCGTTTCTGTTCCGGAACATAAAAAATAATAAAGTTTCTGGTTTCGTTTCTGTTCCATGTGAAATAGAAAAAGTTCCCGGTTTTCGTTTTCGTTCCTTGAACCGGTTCAAAGCCCTGGCTAAAGTCCCCATCTGTTTCTTTGTTTACTCCTCACAAAGTCCATATGCATGAAGGTCGCGACAAATCAGTCATACAGTTACAATGCGCCGTGATCACTTCTCTGTCTTGTTTAACTAAGATCCAGGTCTTTAAAGGGGTTTCTGATGATCTTTGTGAATGATTTACCTGAGAGATAAGAGCCAACACAAGTGAGAATCAAGCCAACTGTTGTTTGTTTACACTTCAACTTGCAGCACTTCGTTGTAAAGACGCAAAAGAAAAGCTTAAAAAAATACTTACACGGGCAAAAACAATACAGGATTCATTCGGCGGCGACTTGATACCGAGGTCCTTTACCCAGCCACATACAAAAAAGTTGTAAGCCTCCATACTCTTTCACTCTTTCATCTGTTTTGCGGTGTAGAAGGATGTCTGTAACACCAGATAGTTCGAGATGTCGGGGAACTCGACTGAAGGGTAGTTTTCGAGATTGTGTAACAAGTCCTTTTTTCCCCAGACTGTAGGGGTCGATTCCATTGCACATAGCGATCTTCTGAATATATCTAAAGTGAGCAGTGGCTTCTAGATTACAAGCATACTCCGATAAGTTATTGCTAGCTCTTTGCACTACGGCAGCTGTTTAGACCACCAGCTATTTCACTTCTGGTAAAACCGCTAAGAAAAGTCACGTGACTGAAACCCAGCAATAGTGAGTTTACTCACAGTTCTAGTTTTATCCTTAAAATTATTCTGAAATGATGAAAAACAAGTGAAGGAAAAATATGAGAGCTTTTTGTAATATTTATTCCTTTAAAACCAAAAATGTTTTTGTTTCCTGTGTTCATTAAAAATGAATACAAATACAACATACATGACCAATTTCTGTTTTTCAACTCGAACGTATTGAATATATTCTATTTCATTGTCAGTTTTTCTATTATTGAGTGGCTCCAAACCCAGCAGCAGGTATTTAATTTTTTTTTTAAGCTCTAATGATCTAACACACAATGTGCTCAGTGCTATCTTATTAGTAAGTAAATGTACTGCTGAATGTGAAATTCATCATTTGGGCCTCTAACTCTCGCTTGGCTTGTTAGAGCCATGTGAATTGAATGGAGGGAATGTCAGTAAGCATTTGACAGCTTCCTGTGAAGAGTGCTTAAAAAGGCAAGGCCCCGTGCCAAGTACCTTCCCCTGGAGAGAGATCACTCTATGTTAGGCATGTTTACGCTCCTTCTCAAACAACGTCAAGGGGAATTAGCCCAGGTCTGAAGTTAAACATCTGAATAAAAGCGTGCATCTTAAAGGAACACCAGCCTTGCTGACCTTCATGGTAATTAACATTGAACAGCATTCACTACTGATACATTAATAACCACAATCGTGAGAACATGAATGTTACATTAGACTTTCATTAGATTGTCCCTGAAGTCTGTCCCAGCTTCCATGCTCATCAGCTGGGTAATTGGTTGTTAATTAGCATAATTATAGTGTATATAAGGGCTGATAAACACTAATCAGGGGTGTGTTTACTGTTGAGTACCCACAGAATTTCTGTACCTGAGTACTTTAACCTATCAGGGTGTGAATTTGGCATTGGTCTTCTTCCCAGTGGCGCACTTGCTTGTAAATATTTGTAGCCAGGGTTCTGTATCTATTGACTGGAGCAATTCTTTCCATACGTTCAGTTCATGTTTGTCTTTTTACACTAATTTCCACCTGGGAGTCTGAAGGTTAACATGCTTTGCTTGAGATAAGCGAAGCCAACAACTTCATCTACTCAGAGCAGCTGGACATGCTTCAAGGAAAGCCCATCCATCCATCCATCCATCCATCCATTATCTGTAGCTGCTTATCCTGTCCTACAGGGTCACAGGCGAGCTGGAGCCTATCCCAGCTGACTATGGGCGAGAGGCGAAGTACACCCTGGACAAGTCGCCAGGTCATCACAGGGCTGACACAAAGAGACAAACAACCATTCACACTCACATTCACACCTATGTAATTTAGAGTCACCAGTTAACCTAACCTGCATGTCTTTGGACTGTGGGGAAACCGGAGCACCCGGAGGAAACCCATACGGACATGGGGAGAACATGCAAACTCCACACAGAAAGGCCCTCGTCGGCCGCTGGGCTCGAACCCAGAACCTTGCTGTGCGGCGACAGTGCTTACCACTACACCACCGTGCCACCCCTACAAGGAAAGCATTAAAGAAAAAAAAAATCAGTGACTTGCATACTTTATAATCTTTATAATTTACAGTGACATTCAAATATCTGTGGGCAGCACGGTGGTGTAGTGGTTAGCGCTGTCGCCTCACAGCAAGAAGGTCCTGGGTTCGAGCCCCGGGGCCGGAGAGGGCCTTTCTGTGTGGAGTTTGCATGTTCTCCCTGTGTCCGCGTGGGTTTCCTCCGGGTGCTCCGGTTTCCCCCAAAGACATGCAGGTTAGGTTAACTGGTGACTCTAAATTGACCGTGAGTGTGAATGGTTGTCTGTGTCTATGTGTCAGCCCTGTGATGACCTGGTGACTTGTCCAGGGTGTACCCCGCCTTTCGCCCGTAGTCAGCTGGGATAGGCTCCAGCTTGCCTGCGACCCTGTAGAAGGATAAAGCGGCTCGAGATAATAAGATGAGATTCAAATATCTTTCATCAACATGTCAGTCTTTTTTTTTAACTTTTAAACACATGCCATGCCAAAATGCCATTAAACTATCTGCTGCTAGTACTATGAATGAATGGGATTAAGCCCTTGCCTCCTCTCACAAGTCTCTGCTATACCTTGGAACAACTGCACATATATCTGCATTACATTATAGAATTCTGAGTCCATCATCTGTTGTCTTCACTATTTCTATGATGGATTTCTCATTAATATGACATTGAATATCATTGCAAAATGGTGAGTTAGACAAGAAGCTCTTGCCCTTTTTTTCTTAACAGCTGGGACTGTCATCAATTATATGGGAGCACTGAATTTTTTTTTTTACTCCTCTTACATACCACTGTGCTAGCGATGTACCCCGTGACATCAGAGAAGTGCAAAAGTTATCATAGACATAACAAAAAATAGCACCAACCAACAAATTAGCACCTGACTTGCAAAGCACATCACACATATTTCAATACAAACATAATTATGTTTTTTTTTTCTTTCATGGTGGAGTTTTCCAGCCCTTTACTGTGTACATGTGTGCATGAACTACAGCGCCTTGCAAAAGTAATCATCCCCCTTGGTGTTTGTCCTGTTTTGTCGCATTACAAGCTGGAATTAAAATGGATTTTGGGGGCTTAGCACCATTTGATTTACACAACATGCCTAACACTTTAGAGGTGCAAATTGTTGTTTTATTGTGACACAAACAATAATTAAGATGAAAAAACAGAAATCTGGAGTGTGCGTAGGTATTCACCCCCCAGTCAATACTGTATAGAGCCACCTTTTGCTGAAGTTACAGCTGCAAGTCTCTTGGGGTATGTCTCTATTAGCTTAGCACATCTAGCCACTGGGATTTTTACCCATTTCTCAAGGCAAAACTGCTCCAACTCCTTCAAGTTAGATGGGTTGCGTTGGTATACAGCAATCTTCAAGTTATGCCACAAATTCTCAATTGGATTGAGGTCTGGACTTTGACTAGGCCATTCCAAGATATTTAAATGTTTCCCTTTAAACCACCCCAGTGTAGCTTTAGCAGTATGTTTAGGGTCATTGTCCCATGGAATATGAATCTTCGTCCCAGTCTCAAACCTCTGGCCGACTCAAACAGGTTTTCCTCCAGAATTGCCCTGTATTTAGTGGCATCCATCTTTCCTTTAGTCCTGACCAGCTTTCCTGTCCCTGCAGATGAAAAACATCCCCACAGCATGATGCTGCCACCAGCATGCTTCACTGTAGGAATGGTGTTCTCAGGGTGTTGGATTTGTGCCCCACATAGCATTTCCCATGATGGCCAAAAAGTGCAATTTTGGTCTCATTTGACCAGAGAATCTTCTTCCATGTGTTTGGGGAGTCTGCCACATGCTGTTAGGCAAACTCCAAACATGTTTTCTTAAGCAATGACTTTTTTCTGGCCACGCTTCCATAAAGCCCTGCTCTGTGGAGTATATGGCTTAAAGTGGTCCTTTGGACAGATATTCCCATCTCCGCTGTGGATCGTTGCAGCTCCTTCAGTGTTATCTTTGGTGTCTTTGTTGCATCTCTGATTAATGCCCTCCTTGCCCAGTCTGTGAGTTTTGGTGGGCGGCCTTCTCTTGTCAGGTTTGTAGTGGTGCCATATTCTTTCCATTTTGCTATAATGGATTTAATGGCGCTCCCTGGGATATTCAAAGTTTGGGATATTTTTTATAACCCAACCCTGATCTATACTTCTCCACAACTTTGTCTCTGACCTGTTTGGAGTGCTCCTTGGTTTCCATGTTGCTTACTTAGTAGCGGAGCACCATACCTAAGAAAAAATGGTAAACCCATCGAGTCGATTTTTTGTGGTTTGTCCGTGTACGTGTACATGTACCACCACTCATACACACTGTCTAGTGGTCATTACCAGTCATACACACCGCCTAGGGCGGCACGGTGGTGTAGTGGTTAGCGCTGTTGCCTCACAGCAAGAAGGTCCTGGGTTCGAGCCCCGGGGTCGGCGAGGGCCTTTCTGTGCGGAGTTTGCATGTTCTCCCCGTGTCCGCGTGGGTTTCCTCCGGGTGCTCCGGTTTCCCCCACAGTCCAAAGACATGCAGGTTAGGTTAGAGCAATTCCAGCGTTATGGACGTGACACTTGAACTCAAAATGGCAACAAATGACCCAGTGCATGTTTTATTGTCTCCCAGTATTTAAACAGGTGTTGCATATTTTAAGGCTGTACCATACTGGAGAAGTGATAGAACAAGAACAATTCCCATAGTACATCTAGGGAATGCCAGAAAATGCCAATAAAAGATGCGTTATGGATGTGACAGAAAAAGTATCACTTTTCTTGGGTGACTGTACATTTTTATCAAACTCTGTGAAATTGTAAACCTAATGTCGAAATGGAGATATCCATTTGATAGAGGGGTCCAAGGTGAATATTAAAAAATCTTTGTTTAAAATATTTTGTATTTCATGCAGAGTTTCGGAAGGAAAAGTCAGCGTTATGGATGTGACGAAATTCCGTTACGGATGTGACGCGTCTGAAATAGACATGGCATATGTTTAGAAAATAAGCAATTTAACCACCATAACCCTTTGAAAAACTCTCTAAATATCAGCTAAAACTATCAAAGTTCTTAAATAATATTTAGGATGGCTATTGTTTTGCTGTTTTGTGGATTTTAGCATACATTTCTGTGGCTTGTGGCAATAATATAGAATTGTACATGATCAAAGTTGATTTTAGCTTGGGGTTTACATTATAAGAAAGAAAGACTGACAGTGACACATTAGGTTGGTTACAAATTGGTTCAACTTATTCACATCTGTAAAATACAGGCCTAGGTGATATCTCTGAGTGGTTTTGATGTATTACATGTTGCTTTATTTTTGCATGGTGAGGTTGACATTTACATGGAATTGCCCGTTAACTGGTGACTCTAAATTGAGCGTAGGTGTGAATGTGAGTGTGAATGGTTGTCTGTGTCTATGTGTCAGCCCTGTGATGACCTGGCGACTTGTCCAGGGTGTACCCCGCCTTTCGCCCGTAGTCAGCTGGGATAGGCTCCAGCTTGCCTGCGACCCTGTAGAAGGATAAAGCGGCTAGAGATAATGAGATGAGATGAGATGAGACACACCGCCTAGTGGTCAGTATTGGTAATTACCAGTCATACACACCGCCTAGTGGCCAGTGTTCGTAATTACCAGTCATACACACTGTCTCGTGGCCAGTGTTCCTAATTACCAGTCATACACACTGCCTAGTGGCCAGTGTTCATAATTACCAGTCATACACACCGCCTAGTGGTCAGTATTAGTAATTACCAGTCATACACACCGCCTAGTGGTCAGTGTTAGTAATTACCAGTCATACACACCGCCTAGTGGCCAGTGTTAGTAATTACCAGTCATACACACCGCCTAGTGGTCAGTATTAGTAATTACCAGTCATACACACCGCCTAGTGGCCAGTGTTAGTAATTACCAGCCATACACACTGCCTAGTGGCCAGTGCTAGCCAGTAAAGAAATAAAACAAAAGAGACTGGCTATGATATAAGAAAATTCCACTACCCAGAAACAGATGGGAGCTCCGCTTTTAGGCAGTGCCTAAATCTATATATTAGTGTTCCAGAGTCCAGGTCCTTCCAGAACAGATTGAGTTAAACAGACATCATTTGACAGATCATGTGACACTTTGATTGCACACAGGTGGATCTTAATCAACTTATTATGTGACTTATGATTGGAGTGGAATACACTCCCCACCCATCCTTTTTTCAGTCTGACTTGATATTTTACCAGCAGGTGAGTTTCCTGGAGAAATGCCACATCACATCTTAAGTACTTAAGATGATTAAATATCCTGCCTCTTTTAACAGGCCCATTTGGGCCCTTCACATTCCAACTAATGAATCGTATAGCGGCCATCTTCGCATCAATACCATTCACCATGTTTAACGAAATAAAGTAAAATGAGAAAAGGGAGGTAAGTAATAAAAAAAAATCCCAAACTTTGAATATCCCAGGGAGCACCATTAAATCCATTATAGCAAAATGGAAAAAAGGTAAAACAATGGTCATGTTAGAGTGCACAGTTTGGTTAATTTCTTCTCTTAAGCTAACAAAGGCAAGTAAATGATGCAAAAACATGGTGGTGTCCCTTTCCCTAACCCTATCCAAGAACAAAAACAAAACTAGAACTAAGCTTATACTTGTTGCTCTCTCTGAGGCAAGCTGCAGGCTAAACACCGTTTCAAATAACTTCTGGTAACACATTTTCTCAATACTTCTGCCCATGAAGGCTCTCAGTTCCTGTGATAAGCTATATTAAAATTTCTTAACACCAAAGTGGAAACAAAAATGAGATGGTTGAGCAGCACAATAACTATCAAACAAGTGGGCACACATATGTACGAAAACATACATAACCTTAACTTTAAAAGGCAGCAAAAATGGTTTGTATAGAGAAAAAAACCCATATATAATTCAGTATAATAATTGTTAGTCCGGCAATAACGACACTGAATGTCCATTCTTTGGGTCCACAGACCATATGTTGACATCTATGACGAAAATGTGAACTTACACGTCGTTGAGCTCTGATGATTAATCAAGTCCAAACCGTGACATATAGCCCTATTCTTTACCGAATCTCTGATCAAAGAACATTTGGGTTTCATCAGGTGAGTCGAAGGTGATCACGTCGTCTCCACACATCACTCGCAGTTGGGCTGGGTAGAGCAGGTGGAACCTAACGTTTTTCTGATACAAGGCTCGCTTGATGGCATTAAACGCGGCTCTCTTTTTAGCGAGTGTTGTGCTAACATCCTGATAGAGCCTAATAATGGCACCTTGGTATTTGATCTCGTGAGTCCTGGCCCAGCGCAGTGCAGCTTCTTTCTGTTGGAACCTGGAGAAGCAGACCAGGAGTGTGTGGGGGGATGATCTCTGGCCGGCTCTAGAGGTCGGGGTTCGGTGGGCTCTCTCCAGTGCAGGCGGCGTGGAAAAAACATTGGGGCCCATCGTTTCCATCAAAACATCCAACATGAACTTTAGGGGATCTTTGCCATCTTCACTGCCTTTGGGGATGTTCAATATGTGGAGATTAAATCTCCGTGAGCAGTTCTCGAGGTCGTCGCACCGGTCCAGCAGTGACTGGTTCTGGCTCTGGAGCGTCCTAATGGCGGACTCCGCTACTGTTAGCCGTTCAAAATTATCACCAGCTACAGACTCGATGGAGGTGAGATGCTTGTGGAATGAGGTCACTGTTGACTGTAGTGAGTCCAGTGACTCTTGTATTGGTTTAATGGCATCTTGAATCAGGGTGGAAACATCTTCCTTGAGTGAGGTTCTCTGTTTAGCGAACTCAGTAGACAGTTGATCCATAGCCACCACCGCCGCTGCAGGTTTTTCGGGTGATACAGGAGCTCTTGCTGGTGTCGGAGGGTTGTTGTTAGCAAAGGATGCTAGCTTAACCGCAGCGCGTGTGGCCGGAGTTTGTACGTCAACTGGTTTTGTGTGTTTAGACATACTCAACGCTGAACAATTAGTTGAACTAACTTCAGCAGTTAAAACTATGTCGAAATTCGTGCAGAAAATTTGTGCAAAAAGGTTGGGTTACAAAAAGTGAACCGGGAGCCTTCATACTGTACGTATGTGCATCCTCTCCCTACATGTCACAACCGGAAGTCTCCTAATTATGTGACTTATGAAGTGAATTGTTTGGACCACCTCTTATTTAGGGGTTTCATACGAAAGAAGGTGAATACCTATACACAGTCCTGGTTTCTGGTTTTTTTTCATCTTAATTATTGTTTGTGTGGTGGCACGGTGGTTTAGTGGTTAGCGCTGTCGCCTCACAGCAAGAAGGTCCGGGTTTGAGCCCCGTGGCTGGCGAGGGCCTTTCTGTGTGGAGTTTGCATGTTCTGCCCATGTCCGCATGGGTTTCCTCCGGGTGCTCCGGTTTCCCCCACAGTCCAAAGACATGCAGGTTAGGTTAACTGGTGACTCTAAATTGACTGTAGGTGTGAATGTGAGTGTGAATGGTTGTCTGTGTCTATGTGTCAGCCCTGTGATGACCTGGCGACTTGTCCAGGGTGTACCCCGCCTTTCGCCCGTAGTCAGCTGGGATAGGCTCCAGCTCGCCTGCGACCCTGTAGAACAGGATAAAAGCGGCTAGAGATAATGAGATGAGATGAATGAAGTTGTAGGCATGTTGTATCAGTCAAATGGTGCTAACCCCCCAGAAAAAATCCATTTTAATTCCAGCTTATGATGCAAAACAGGACAAACACCAAGGGGATGAATACTTTTTCAAGACACTGTGACTAAAATGGCTAGATGACTGGGTCTGAGCATCTCCAAAATGGCACATCTTGTGGGGTGTTCCTGGTATGCAGTGGTTAGTACCTACCAAAAGTGGTCCAAGGAAGGACAACCGATGAACCGGCGACAGGGTCATGGGTGTCGAAGGCTCACTGATTCGCACGGGGCACTAAGGCTAGTCCATATGGTCCAATCCCACAGAAGAGCTACTCTAGCACAAACTGCTGAAAAAGTTAATGCGGACACCTTCCTGTTTTAGCCAGCATTAACTTTTTCGGCAGTTTGTGCTATAGTAGCTCTTCTGTGGGATTGGACCATATGGGCACCATGCGAATCTATGAGCCTTCAACACCCTTGACCCTGTTACCGGTTCACTGGTTGTCCTTCCTTGGACCACTTTTGGTAGGTACTAACCACTGCATACCAGGAACACCCCACAAGATGTTCACAAGAAGACATTTTGGAGATGCTCAGACCCAGTCATCTAGCCATCACAATTTGGCCCTTGTCAAAGTCACTCAGATCCTTACGCTTGCCCATTTTTCCTGCTTCCAACTCATCAACTTTGAGAACTGACTGTTCTCGTGCTGCCTAAGGCTGCTGGGCCATAGAAGGTTCACGCTGCACGCTGCATGCTGCACGCTACACGCTACACGTTCACGTGAAGAACCGGACCCTGGGCCATTAAACTTCATGCTTGGATGTTCACGTGTTGCGTCTGTTCTACTTTGACCGAGTAACCAACAATACGGACTCTTCGGATGACGACGATTGCCTCATTCTGCTTTTACTGAGACAGAGGAAGAGAAAAAGGAACAGAATTTGGAGCCGAGAACACTTCCTTCTGAGAGAAACCCGTGGTGAATTTCACCGAACATTCTATAATCTGCTTGACAATCCCGATGAAGAACTATTTTTCAATTATACCATTCAATTATATTTTTTCTGAAGTTTTCCCCTGAAAGTTATCTCCCTAGACCCGTTCTGATTGGCTGGCGCGGCGGTGACCGCATGCATTGACTGGAATTTCCATCTTCACGCCTAGAAAAAAGTGTGCATGTTCATTTCACGCTTCACGCGTGAAGTGTGCAGCGTGCAGCGTGCAACGTGAACGCCGTTCTATGGCCCAGAGCAAGTCATGCTACGTTTGTCCACTTTTCTTTACACGCGTGTAGCGTGTAGTGTGCAGCATGCAGCGTGCAGCGTGAACCTTCTATGGCCCAGCTGCCTAATATATCCCACCCCTTGACAGGTGCCATTGTAATGAGACAATCAATGTAATTCACTTCACCTGTCAGTGGTCATAATGTTATGACTGATCAGTGTATACTCTTTGAATAAAGGCTTCATCCTTTACAAACCTATTCTCTTAGGGGGAAAAAAAAGAGTAAATCCTGAAAGATTCTTTGGCTTGTCTCCCCAGTGGGCCCATAAGATTCTATACAGAACCCTACAACAAACAGATTTCCTCTGAGGAAATAGTTTCATGTAAAACTCCTTCAGGAAACTACACTATTATAATACACTAAGTTAAATCGAAGCCCTTAAAGGATCTTCAGCTTGTCCCTGTAGGGGATTCCAGTAAGGTTCTATAATAACATCATAATAAATGGGTTTCTTTTCAGAGAGGATAATAAATTAGACTTTTTTAGGAAACAACACTCTTTAAAAAGGTGAAATGTACAATACAACCCCAAGTGGGTCTTTAGGATGGTATATCTAGAGAAACACATGATGATTCTATTTAAAAACCTGCAACAACTTGAGCAGTCAGCTAAGTACAACAGATAAAAAGATGGAGAAAGGGGTAGTACCAGAATATGTGTGAGGATAGAAGTGAGCTAGATTTGTAACTAGATCAACACAGTCAACTATCTAACCTCATCTCATCTCATCTCATCTCATGATCTCTAGCCGCTTTATCCTGTTCTACAGGGTTGCAGGGAAGCTGGAGCCTATCCCAGCTGACTACGGGCGAAAGGCGGGGTACACCCTGGACAAGTCACCAGGTTATCGCAGGGCTGACACAGAGACAAACAATCATTCACACTCACATTCACACCTACGGTCAATTTAGAGTCACCAGTTAATCTAACCTGCATGTCTTTGGACTGTGGGGGAAACCGGAGCACCCGGAGGAAACCCACGCGGACACGGGGAGAACATGCAAACTCCACACAGAAAGGCCACGGGGCTCGAACCCAGACCTTCTTGCTGTGAGGCGACAGCACTAACCACTACACCACCGTGCCGCCCTACAGGTATATTATATATATAAACAGGTAATAAACTAGCCAAGACTTAATTTTGAGTCCTTTTCTTATACTGCATTAGCATAATTTTTGTGCAGAAATGCAAACAAATTGACCGAGAAGTCACATTAGACCATGACATTATACTATAGTCTAGTATAGCATACACTTGTACACCTCGGCTGTGCTCATGGAAAATGACATCATGCACGATGGAGTTATGGCGGCCTCCCGGACAAAAACTCGTCTCGTTTATTTTCATCACTTTTGTGGTTATATCCTTAAGAACAAATTCAACATGCAGCTTTTTTTTTTTTATAAAGTACTGACATAAAGACCGACTTTTAGCTCAATTTGTTTATTTGTGAGATATTTTCTTTAAAATTTGAAGGTGTGCTTAATATGTTCAGTTTGTTTGGTACAACACTGGCTTTATGACACTGTTACTTATAGTCGTTGAACATTTTTTTCATGCCTAACATTTAGTGTATGATGCATTTGCGTATAGTATGAGTGTTAAAAAGTCAGTTGGCTGGGATACATGCCTATAGCATGGATGAGTAAAATTGACTGTACTTGGCTCATTGCATCATGAAAGCACTGCTGTTTTTCCCCTCTAAGAAGACTTTGTTTTATCTCTTTATGGGCCTTACATTTTCCTCTTTTCACTTCTGCTTATGGAGCGTAGCATATCCTTTTCGTCATTTAGAGGCTCTTGTTTCTATCTTTAGCAGGCTATAATTCATGCTGACTGGTTATTGGTTGACTTTGCTGCATTTTGTTTGGTCTGTTATTTTTCAGCTTCCCTGAATGTGTTTGGTATTTGTAGCATGTTGTAGAAAAGGGTACAGGCTGCATCCTTTTATACTCCTCCAGGCTGGGATTCGGCCATACGTGTATTGTGACCAACTAAATCATTGTTATAAGTACTAGCGTGGAATGCATCTATTGCCAGAAGCAATAGCCCAGGCAACAACAATTGCTTTCTAATAAATATTTTATGCTGTATGATGGACTAGAGTTGCATCCAGGCTGTAATCCTGCCTTTTCCCAGAATTCCAAGGACAGGCTTCAGATCTAACGCAACACTGACAAGGAAAGTGGTTAGTGAAGATGAATGAATGCTCTGCTACCTAGATTTTTTTTTTTTTTTACTTTGCCTCCCTAATTATAGTACTCTTATAGGACTTTGTACTCTAGTAATCAAAGGTTTGGATGCACTATGAGCGGCATGGAAGGACTTCGTTCAATAATTATTATTGATGACTATTTTAGAATAATAACAAGAAGACAGAGTCATCTATATCCCCTCCCTATATACCAACTATATACCAAGTTTCAAGATATTATTTGTCACATTTTTCAAGTTCTGCTGTAGGAAACCAACCCTACCTCTTTACACTGACCTCAGCAGCCCATGGCATAAGTCCACCAGAACTTTGGTCCAGGTGAGATAAAAATTTAAATTTCTCACATTTCTTAGTATCAAAAGGCACATATACATTACTTAATTAACACATGTACCAACCTTCAAGACCATACCACACATAGTTTTCAAGTTCTGTTCAGGAAACAAAACCTACCCCTAAGACTAACCTGAGAGACTAAGCCTGAAATTGTTTCCATGGAAACATGAAAAATTAAAATTTCTCACATTTCCTAGGATCAAAAGGCACATCTACATCACCTTGTTAACATGTATACCAAGTTTCAAATCTGTATCATGAATAGTTTTGGATATATGCTACGGAAATGAACATTGCTCTTAGAAATCAAAATCTATTTTTCATGTAAAAATTTGAAAAATACTTTTTTTTCAAAACTCCAAAATAGCAAAAGGCACCAGTACACATGTTGCTTGATATGTATACAAAGTTTCATGAAGATATCTTCAGTAGTGGGCGGCACGGTGGTGTAGTGGTTAGCGCTGTCGCCTCACAGCAAGAAGGTCTGGGTTCGAGCCCCGTGGCCGGCAAGGGCCTTTCTGTGTGGAGTTTGCATGTTCTCCCCATGTCCGTGTGGGTTTCCTCTGGGTGCTCCGGTTTCCCCCACAGTCCAAAGACATGCAGGTTAGGTTAACTGGTGACTCTAAATTGACCATAGGTGTGAGTGTGAATGGTTGTCTGTGTCAGCCCTGTGATGACCTGGCGACTTGTCCAGGGTGTACCCCGCCTTTCGCCCGTAGTCAGCTGGGATAGGCTCCAGCTTGCCTGCGACCCTGTAGAACAGGATAAAGCGGCTAGAGATAATGAGATGAGATGAGATCTTCAGTAGTTTTAAAGATATGTCCCAGAAACGAAAACATGACCGGATGGACAGCCAGACAGACGGAACATGTTTCTACAGTGGTGCTTGAATGTTAGTGAGCTCTTTAGAATTTTCTATATTTCTGCATAAATATGACCTAAAACACCATCAGATTTTCACACAAGTCCTAAAAGTAGATGAAGAGAACCCAGTTAAACAAATGAGACAAAGATTATATACTTGGCCATTTATTTATTGAGGAAAATGATCCAATATTACATATCTGTGAGTGGCAAAAGTATGTGAACCTCTAGGATTAGCAGTTAATTTGAAGGTGAAATTAGAGTCAGGTGTTTTCAATCAATGGGATGAAAATCAGGTGTGAGTGGGCACCGTTTTATTTAAAGAACAGGGATCTATCAAAGTCTGATCTTCACAACATGTTTTGGAAGTGTATCATGGCACAAACACAGGAGATTTCTGAGGACCTCAGAAAAAGCGTTGTTGATGCTCATCAGGCTGGAAAAGGTTACAAAACCATCTCTAAAGAGTTTGGACTTCACCAATCCACAGTCAGACAGATTGTGTACAAATGGAGGAAATTCAAAACCATTGTTACCCTCACCAGGAGTGGTCGACCAACAAAGATCATTCCAAGAGCAAGGCGTGTAATAGTCGGCAAGGTCACAAAGGACCCCAGGGTAACTTCTAAGCAACTGAAGGCCTCTCTCACATTAGCTAATGCTAATGTTCATTAGTCCACCATCAAGAGAACACTGAACAACAATGGTGTGCATGGCAGGGTTGCAAGGAGAAAGTCACTGCTCTCCAAAAAGAACATTGCTACTCATCTGCAGTTTGCTAAAAATCACGTGGACAAGCCAGAAGGCTATTGGAAAAATGTTTTGTGGACGGAAGAGACCAAAATAGAACTTTTTGGTTTAAATGAGAAGCGTTATATTTGGAGAAAGGAAAACACTGCATTTCAGCATAAGAACCTTATCCCATCTGTGAAACATGGTGGTGGTAGTATCATGGTTTGGGCCTGTTTTGCTGCATCTGGGCCAGGATGGCTTGCCATCATTGATGGAACAATGAATTCTGAATTATACCAGCGAATTCTAAAGGAAAATTTCAGGACATTTGTCCATAAACTGAATCTCAAGAGAAGGTGGGTCATGCAGGAAGACAATGACCCTAAGCACACAAATTGTTCTACCAAAGAATGGTTAAAGAAGAATAAAGTTAATGTTATGGAATGGCCAAGTCAGAGTCTTGACCTGAATCCAATCGAAATGTTGTGGAAGGACCTGAAGCGAGCAGTTCATGTGAGGAAACCCACCAACATCCCAGAGTTGAAGCTGTTCTGTACAGAGGAATGGGCTAAAATTCCTCCAAGCCGGTGTGCAGGACTGATCAACAGTTACCGGAAACGTTTAGTTGCAGTTATTGCTGCACAAGGGGGTCACACCAGATACTGAAAGCAAAGGTTCACCTACTTTTGCCACTCACAGATATGGAATATTGGATAATTTTCCTCAATAAATAAATGACCAAGTATAATATTTTTGTCTCCTTTGTTTAACTGTTCTCTTTATCTACTTTTAGGACTTGTGTGAAAATCCGACGATGTTTTAGGTCATATTTATGCAGAAATATAGAAAATTCTAAAGGGTTCACAAACTTTCAAGCACCACTGTATATCCCACGCCAAACTTTGTTTGGGCGGGGGATAATTATAAAATGAGACCGTCAATGACGGCATATCTCACTCCAGCCCCGTCTAGTCCAGAAGGAATGATCTAAATTGGGC
Source organism: Neoarius graeffei (assembly GCF_027579695.1). Classification (NCBI taxonomy): domain Eukaryota; kingdom Metazoa; phylum Chordata; class Actinopteri; order Siluriformes; family Ariidae; genus Neoarius; species Neoarius graeffei. The sequence continues at coordinate 92,767,577 of NC_083570.1, forward strand.
CATCATGCGCAATAAATGTTGTAAGCTATATACACTATATACAAGCTATATATAGAAGCGATATACACCCGAGGAATACCGACCTATTTGCCAGAAAGAATCCAAAACGATGAGGAATTGACCGAAAAGAAGCGATTTTTGTTGAACTGCTTATTAAGACTTAATTAGTCCATAACTTCATGAATAATTGTAATAAAGCAAATTTGGGAATAAGTTATACGCACCCTAGGTTTCCCTACCTTCATGCCAGAAATGAAGAATTGAGAGGAGTGATTTGTGTGGAAACTGCTCGTTAGGGCTTAATTACTCCATATCTTCATTATTAATTGCAATTATGCAAATTTGGGTAGAAGCTATATGCACCCCAGGCAGACCTAGCTTCCTGCCAAAAAGAATAAAAATCAGTGAAGAATTGAGAGAGGAGAAGCCATTTTCGTGAAAAGTGGATGACGCCGGATGGACGACGGACGATGGACAGGCGATAGACAACATATAATGGCATAAGCTCATCACCTGTTGGCCGGATGAGCTAATAATTATGAAGACATTACCACTTTGGAATTGTGCAATGACCAAGAAAAGTATTAAACAAACAACTAATTAAATACATTTGGATTCAGAAATTACTTCACCCATGGACATTAACTTCACTAATAAAATTTGAAACGAATTTCAACCATAAGCTTTCATCAAAATGTCTTTACGGCAATAAAAATATATCTAGTGTGTCCAAACATCTGGCTGGTAGTATACATTAACAATGCATTCAGTCATACATCCATATACTTGTCAGCCGTTTTAATTATAGAAGCTGTTTTTGAAAATTACTGATGCACCTTCAAGTTGAAAGAGATTCAACTATTTTTTAAATAACTTTTTTTCAGTGATATGAAATGTTTCTGAAACCACATCTCTTGCTTCTTGGTATAATGAGTCTGTGTGTCCTTAGTTTCCCTGGACTCAGTTCCCAGTGTGACTGCATAGTCGACTGTGATTTAGCAAATATCTGTGTACAACTTGCAAACATCAGTGGTGGCCTATCACATTTCAGCAGGTCATAGTAAGCACAGAAGTCAAACAAATAGCAATTAATGAAAACACTCCAGCGTGACCAATCCTGGTCTCTTTTAACAGCAAATCTATATCCGAATCTTGAAGACCGTAGCAGTTTGATGTATTTACTTTCTTTTTTAATGGACTAATGAGACTGGTTTGTTCATTTACCTACCATCTAAAAACCAATTGCTGACACTCAGTGTGGTAATTATCTGTGCAGAAAATGCATGATTGCCTAAATGAAGACCAAATAATGTTTTGGTCCTTTTAATTCTCACAGTCAGTGTTTTGTCTTTGCTTTCAGAAGGACCAGCGTGACAGTTTTTCCACTAAATGCTCTTGCCCATCAGAAATAAAGAAATCATTATTAATGGATTCTGTTAACATTTGCTATCGTGTGTGTGTGCTTTCGGTGTTTCAAAATGTTCATTTTTTTTTTAAGGCAAAGTTTGAAGCTATTAGAGCAATACTTGAAAAGATTAAATACAGGAAGCCTTGCGTGAAATAAGAATTACTATATACTACATATGACAGTTATGTCACTTTTAGAAATTTAGCTACCAGAGAAATCGTGAGGGTTTCTCTTGACGTCTGTCACGTCTCCTCTGGTAAACTCCACAGAACTACTCCATAATGGGAAACAAGTGGTAGAACACAATAATAACAAGTGTTGCCAGGCAAAACAAACCTTGCCCGGTAGCACTTATGATGAATATGAAGGAAGATATCACAAAAAAACGCTTTTGACCTTTTTGGTAACCTTGGCCTTGATTTTGACCTTGTGTGTGAATAGACTTGGCCAATAAATATGGTTCTGATTCTGTTTCTCTGCTGCTCTTAGCCAATCAGAGCACACTGTACTGCTTACTGCTGTCAGCCAATTAGAACACACCGTACTGTATGATTGTTACACTCTTACATTTTTACAGCACGATGACATAGTGGCTACCACCTCTATATGAAGCAGTAGTCACAAAAACCTTGACCTTGACCGGATGACCCCCAAAATGTTGGAGGTTCTATTTGAGACCAATGCCCATCTATTCTGAAAGTTTCATGAAGATTGGTCCAGCTGTTTTCCCATAACATCATTAACAAAAAAACTAACAGACAAACAAAGAAACCTGACCGAAAACAATACCTCGCCCCCTAGCGAACTCCATCCCGGGGCGAGGTAATTAGATAGCTACATTAGTGAACTTGACACAATCAGGGTTGCAGTGATTTTTGTTTCACTTTGAAAAAGTGCTTCTCTCCGGCTCTAGATAAAGTATGTTGCATTGTCTTCACTATACCTGAATCCATTATTGTCAGTGATGGGAAGGACAGGAAATGATAGTGGCTGATCATCAAGAACAATCCTTCCATCCATCCATCCATCCATCCATCGTGGCATATCACTACAGTGACGCGGCCACTCTGACAGCTTCAGCCATCAAAGTGTCTAAGGAACATTACAGTAGTGGTTTCCCCATTGCCTTCTACTGGATTATTATAGTGGTTTTCTCCTATCGATCATTCACACATGCACTCACACCTATGGACAATTTAGAGTAGCCAGTTAACCTGGCTGTAGGTCTTTGGACTATGGGGGAAACCAGAGCACCCAAAGGAAACCCATGCAGACAACATACAAACTCCACAGAGAAAGGCCCCTGTCAGCCACTGGGTCCAAACCCAGAACCTTCTTGCTGTGAAGCAACAGTGCTAACCACTTGCACCACCATGTCACCATCAAGAACAATACACCCCTGATATTTCCACTCACCTAGCTAGCTTTTGCGCCAGAGTTTGTTGCTTTTTGGTTGGGTTTTATGTTTAAGAGGTTTTATTAGGGTACATGTATTATAGGAAGAAAATAAAAGTATCAAGTATCCTCTTGATACTTTTGCAGAGCACAGCTTGCAGTCTGTTGTCTGAAACCTCTAAAATAGGGATGTATCAATACTGATGTTGATATTGGGTATCTATCTAATTCCATGCTTATAAAATAGTATGTAACTCAAAGGGCACACGGTAAAGTGTATGCCTCTGCCAAGCCGCAAGTTATCAAAATCAAATAACTTGAACCTAATGCCGCTTTTCCACTACAAACGCGTCTGAGCCGTGCCGTGCCGAGTCGAGCTGAGTCGAGCTGAGCGGGGCTGTTGGAGTTGCATTTCGACTACAACCGCGCTGAACCGTGCTGGCTGGAAGTGGGTGGACACATTGGGTGGAGTTAGTGAAAGTGGGTGGACGTCACGTGATGTCGTTAAGCAGCGCAAACAGTGACATCAGTGACAGTGGCGGAACAAGTCAGAGCCGGGCCGGGGGCGGGGCAAATGACCGGGCCCTTTATTAAAGCTTATCATAACATCATTTTAGGCTACAAAATGTCCGCAACTGCGGTGTTTACCAATTTCAACACTACCGGGTGCAACTATATGTTATTTAGTACATCAAGTCCTTCAAACGAACATGTAACTCAGAAACAAAAAACATTAGGATACTGTACATGGCTCATAATAAAACATCAATAGCCTATACTGCGCACATTATTTGAAGGGTATACGAATGAGCGCTCAGAGTGGTGACAGGAAGAGTCAGAAAATAAAGGAGGGCGGTGCAAACCTCACTGAATGCACTGTGTTTACCAATTTCAACACTACGGGGTGCAACTATGTTATTTTGTACATTAAGTCCTTCAAACGAACATGTAACTCAGAAACAAAAAAACATTAGGCGACATACTGTACATGGCTCATAATAAAACATCAATAGCCTACTGCGCGCATTATTTGAAGGGCATACGACGAGCCTTGCGCTCCGCAAACTCGTCCACGATGCTCTGTATGTCACTGATTCAGTGATCTTTTAAGCGGTAGTCTCACGACCCGGATAGTAAACAATAAACATGGAGGACATGGAGTCGTTAGTGTTGCTGGTCTTGGTGCTGTGGCTTGTTGTCACCGACAACGCCAACAGATACTGGCAAGAGCGTATAGATGAGGCGAGGCGCATAAGGCTTCAGAAATTCTCGTAATTCGTAATTCTTCTCCTTCCGGGTTTGCGGTGTTTACAGATCCCAGCGCGCTCGCGGGGCGTGTGTGGGCATGTGAGGACACGCCTCCTCACCAATCAGTGCACAGGGGAGTGTCTGCTCACGCCCCCAACCTCACTCGGCACGGCTTGGCTCGCTTCAGCCCCACTCCAAAACGGTGCGAGTTTTAGGGGCTAAGCAGGGCTGAAACGAGCTGAGTCGTGCTGGTTTTTGGTAGTCGAAACGCGAGCCGTGTCGGGCTGAAGTGAGCTGAAGCGAGCTGAAGTGAGCTGAAAAAGGGTAGTGGAAAAGGGCCATAAGATAATATTAAAGCTGTCCACCAAATTTCATCCAGATTTGTTCATTACTTTTTGTGCTGCGTTGTGAACAGACAAAAGAAAATCCTGGATCCACATATTGATTTGCATCAAAATCTAATCAATTGGTTCTTGGTCCATGGCTCACCTTTCCTCAAAATTTCATCAAAATCCCTTCAATACCTTCTGAGTTATTTTGGGAACAAACAAACAAACAAACAAATGGAGGCAAAAACAAAAATATAAAAATATAGAAAACATAAACTGTAAAAAACAGTGTGTAAGATATTAAATGCCATGATACCACAATCAGATACGATGTGATTCTATGTGACTATGTGATTGCAATTATTAATCAAAATACATCTAGATCATTATTACCTGTTAATATCCTTCTTTAGCATGGCAATGTACGCTAGGCTTACACTGCATAATATCGTATCACACTGCACCAATATTGGACTGAAAGCATTTTTATGACTATTATTAGCTATGAGTAAATGAACACAGTGTTGGACAGATATCCAGTATTATTCTATCCACATTCACTGGATATGAGCAATTGTGTGCTCTGATTGGCTACTCTACTACTAGGATATCAGCTCATATACCATGAGTAGAGAAAAACAAAATGTTGGCTTTATCAAGTATTTAAAAGAAACACAAATAGCCATAAACATATAGTTTTTTCCCCAATATCTCCTGTTCCACACTCCAGCCCAGTCAGTGCCAGTAATGCACCTTTAAGTTGGTTTGCCAATCACCAAAAAACCCTAAAAAAGAAGAACAACAAAATGGCATAGCGTGTTGCTGAGCCAACCGAGGATAAAATAAAAACTCTACTCGAAAACAAAACCCCAAAAAATACAAAAAAAAGCAACAAAATATGGAATAAAAGTATTTGATGGTAAGAACATATCTTTTTTTATTTTTCAAGAATTATTATTACAGCATTTTTCACAAATTGCTCCTGTCATTTCGCCGGTTTGTTTACATTCTAAGCGGAAATTATTTTGTCGGAAGTTTTGCATAAAGTTTTTATTTATCTAATTTGCAAAAAATAAAAATGCTCTGTTTCTCAAAATCCAGTGAATGTGGATAGAATAAAACAGTTATTCCACTCAATCTCATTGTACACGGCTTATAGCCAACTTGGTGCTACATGCCTCGTCGGCTATCAGCTCATGTACGACTCAACTTCGTGGAATAACTGTTATCTTTAGAGCTGTGTAAAGTTAGAGAGAAGCAGAGAGTTTACAGAACACCTACACTGAAAGTATGGAGGAGGAATTTTAAAATTTTATCTCAAACTCTGTACCAACTGTAGCGGTAGAGGAACACTAGCAGCACCATATGTTTCAACACATTTATATATGTTTTTGTTGATTCAGATGAATAGGCTACAGCTGTTGGATGCTACCTTCCTATGCAGGAGTGCAGAGGCATAGCTGTCCCGTGCCATGCAATGCTTACACTTCAACATAGATTTGCTTGGGTCAAAGAGCAACATATGGTATGTGGTTGCTACCACAACCCACAGTCTTTATAGTTGTCCCTGTGAAAACTGGAGATGCAGGTTTGTTTTTTATTCAAACTTTTAAGACCTGTAACTAGATAAGAAGGGTGGCACGGTGGTGCAGTGGTTCGCACTGTCATTTCACAGCAAGCAGGTTCTAGGTTCGAGCCTCACAGCTGACAGGGACCTTTCTGTGTGGAGTTTGCATGTTCTCCCCATGTCTGCATGGGTTTGCTCTGGTTTCCCCAAAGTCATGTGGTTAGGTTAACTAGCTACTCTAAATTGCCCATAGGTGTGAACTGTTGAAAGGAAAAAAAAATCCCTCTATAATAATCCATTAGAAGGCAACATAAAAGCACTACTGTAATCCTTCCTTTGAAACTTTTATGGCTGGAAGAAAAGCCATCAGAGCAGCCATGCCACTGTAGTGATGTCGATAAGAATTTTAGACAGAGATGAGACTTTAGAAATGCACAACTTGTATGCAGGCGTCTATACACATACACAGATTGGGCTGAGCAAACAACAACAGTCTGTTAAAACAAACTAGACACAGATGATGCTGATAATAAAAGTGTGTGTTTGAGCTTGAGCCAGTGAGGATTCTGCGACAAGGATAAGTCCATTGTCTCCTCCAGCATGGAGACCTTCTGGCCAGCACAGCCATGCTTCCTAAAAAGTGACAAACTGTTTCTATTAGAGTCCTGTCTCTCTGGGAGCATCCAATTCTTAAATAAAGGCCAGGGGTTGGAGGTGACACGAGAGCTGGAGCGGGAGAGTACAGACAGGGGGTCATATTTTATTTGGCTGCTACTAGCTCACAAGCAAGACAGGATGATAATGCCTGCCTTTCTGCCTCACACACCAACCATTTATCCACCAATGGATTTTTCCATTAGGCAAGAGAAAAGGAACAAAAATTCCCATTAAGAATATAGAGCAATGGCAGCTCATTTACCAGTGACATTTGTGCAGAGCTATAAGCACCCTGGAAACCTCATTAAAGTACAGGCTACGAGATATGTTAAAATATGCTTTGAGGTGTTTTAATATGAGAGCTTAGTGAATTTTACTAGCTACTCTGGTTAAATTTTATGAGCATATTTCATATTTCATAAGTAAACTTTGTGTTATTTGAAATTAACTGTCTCTCTAAATCATTCCCATATGCCAAGAAATACCATAACTACTGAAATGAATCCATTAGCCCCAGACCTCAATTATTCAGTCAGTAAATACATGTCCATCCATCCTTCCGTCCATCGCTTGATTCATCCATCTGCCCATTCATCCATCCAGTCATCTATCCATTTGTCTGTCCATCCATCCATCCATCCATCCATCTCTTTATCTGTTCATCCATTCAACTAGATATTCATCCATCTAGCCATCTATTTATGCATTTGGTCATCTCTCCAACATCACCCATTTGTCCATTAATTTATCCATCCATTCATCAGTTCTTCTGCACACCAATTTATCCATCCATCCATCCATCCATCCATCCATCCATTACTTCATTCATCCATCTGTCCATTTGCCTGTCCCACTATCCATCCATCCATCTGTCCATCCATTAAACTAGCTATTCATCCATCCAGCCAGCCATCTATTTAAGTATTTATTCATCTCTCCATCACCCATTTTTTCATTCATTTATCCATTCATTCATCAGTTTTTCTGCACACCAATTTATCCATCCATCCATCCATCCATCCATCCATCCATCCATCCATTACTTCATTCATCCATCTGTCCATTTGCCTGTCCCACTATCCATCCATCCATCTGTCCATCCATTAAACTAGCTATTCATCCATCCAGCCAGCCATCTATTTAAGTATTTATTCATCTCTCCATCACCCATTTTTTCATTCATTTATCCATTCATTCATCAGTTTTTCTGCACACCAATTTATCCATCCATCCATCCATCCATCCATCCATCCATCCATCCATTACTTCATTCATCCATCTGTCCATTCATCCATCCATTTGTCTGCCCCACCATCCATCCATCCATCCATCCATCCATCCATCCATCCATCCATCCATCCATGTATTATCTGTCCATCCATTAAACTAGCTATTCATCCATCCAGCCATCCATCTATTTAAGCATTTGTTCATCTCTCCAGCATTACCCATTTGTTCATTCATTTATTTATTCATTCATTCATCAATTCCTCTGCACACCAATTTATCCGTCCATTCATTTATTCATTCATTCATTACTTCATTCATCCATGTCCATTCATCCATCCAGTCATCTATCCATTTGTCTGTCCCATTATCCATCCATCCATGCATCCATCCATTACTCCATCCATCTATTTATCTTTCCATCCATTCAACTAGCTATCCATCCATTCACCTATTTATGCATTTGTTTATCTCTCCAACATCACCCATTTGTTCATTCATTTATCTATCCATTCATCAATTCCTCTGCACACCAATTTATTCATCCATCCAGACAGCCATGCATACATTCATTCATCCAATTCAACAGTTAATCAAGATTTGGCTTGTATTTTTACATGATACCATACAGTACATTTTTATTTGAGTGATTAATAATAATTTATGCAACAGGTTCTAAAACCGAGTTCTGTCTCAATGCACATGAAAGTCACCATGAGCTTTTTCTCTCAATGATCCTGAAGTCTGGTTTTATACTGAACACTGTCATGAGCTGGGAGGCTGCCAGACTTCACTTGCAAAATAGAGTGATACTTACACATATGTTCTGTTTGCCGATTTACATGGTTATTATCTTCACAAGGAGCACTGCAGCTGGCTTTTTATCATGGGGAATGTGACACTTGTATGACATACTTCAGGAAAAGCAGGAGAAAGTGAGCATGAACATTGTGAAGATATACTTTAAATCTCTCTCTCTCTCTCTCTCTCTCTCTCTCTCTCTCTCTCTCTCTCTCTCTCACACACACACACACACACACACACACACACACACACACACACACACACGTGGAGACTGTCCTTACAGTGACCTTCATCAATCAATTCAAAGCAGATCTCAGAATGAGCTGGGTGAGTGGGCGACAAAGTAATGAGAGCAGATTCAAAAGAATGCTCTACCTCCAGGTACTATTCAATTATCCTTCATCTCTTTCTTTGGTGCAAAACAAACCCCAGTCTTTGTTTGAAACGATTCTGCTAAACAATTTGTCAGACGGCTGAATGAGTGTTTTCAGATGTTTTACTGCAACCTTGACAAAAATGTAGTGTTTTAGTCCATTTGTGTCATAATCAAACCTTTTGAGATGATGATTATAGCCTTAGTAATAATGAGACTTGGCATTCTTAATTGTGTTCATCTAGACTGACTGACCAGTGAGTGCAGTTTGAAAGTTGGCAGTCTGGCCTTTCTGGCTTTCCAAAAAGAACAGCTTGCCATGTGCATGTGGAATAGGTTATGACAGGAAATACAGGTATTGCCCTTCACAAACTCCTCATCATGTGTTTACAGCAGTGGGATGTGAACTTCAAAGGACAGAGATTTCTAAAGTCTTTGCAAACAAATTAAAGAAGAAGCATAAAGGAATTCAGATAAAGGAATGTGAATCATGGAAGTTATTCTTTGGTTTTTTAAATGGTTCATTAGATGGAATAATTGGAACAGGCTACCTGTCCCAAGTTTTCAGATGACTGGTACTGCTTCTTCTATAGCATTTCTATTCTGTGCAAAAGTCTTAGGCACATGCAAAGAAATGCTGTAGAGCAAAGATGGCTTCAAAATCATGAAATTAAACATTTCTAAATAAAAAAAATACTGTAAATAGCAGTAAACAGTAATAAATGATACAAAGTCAGAACTTGGTGTGATGAACCTTTGCTTTTAAAAATAGTAGTCGAAGGCACAATAGGAGCTGTAGGTTTTACGGAGCATCTTGCAGAACCAGATGCAGCTTTTCTGGACACTTTGTCACACTTGCGTCTTATTTTTGCAGCAAAACTCAACAAGTTGTTTTTTTTTTTGGTCTAAAAAGTGGCCTCTTATGTAATATGCTGCTTTCTACTGACATACATACATTTTTCTGTAGCATTTAATTTTATACTGATAAACTAATGCTTGGAAGTCTAATTTTTTTGTATTGGCTTGATAATGTACAAGCTGTAAAAAAAAAAAATCTATAACAATGTTTGCACTAAAAAAAGGGTGACTTTTTCACAGTATATGAAACAACCTATCCATCCATCCATTATCTGTAGCCGCTTATCCTATGCAGGGTCGTGGGCAAGCTGGAGCCTATCCCAGCTGACTATAGGCGAGAGGCAGGGTACACCCTGGACAAGTCACTAGATCATCACAGGGCTGACACATTGACACAAACAACCATTCACACTCACATTCACACCTACGGTCAATTTAGAGCCACTAATTAGTCTAACCTGCATGTCTTTGGACTGTGGGGGAAACCGGAGCACCCGGAGGAAACCCACGCAGACACGGAGAGAACATGCAAACTCCACACAGAAAGGCCCCTATTGGCCGCCGGGCTCGAACCCAAGACCTTCTTGCTGTGAGGCATCAGTGCTAACCACTGCACCACCTGAAACAATTTATTAAATCATTAATTACAGTAACCTTATATGTTGACCTTATACTCTGACCACAGATTATCAGTTTTAGATCTTTAAAAACACAAAACGAACAAACAAAAACACTTACAAGTATTTCATTGGACTGAATCAAGTACATACAAAAATACTGTCGAAGAACCGACAAATAATTAAAGAAAATAGTTCAGTAACTTTAGTTGTCAACATTAACTAGTTTGACTTCTAGAGCAGATTCTGTATCGAGGCTTAACCAATCACTTGCATATATGTACATTATGTAGCTGAAATCAGGTGACTAGTTACAAGGCGAGAGCTATTAAGTCAGAAAAGGGAGACTTCCTGGACTTTTTTTTATTTTTATTAGCCCTCTCTGGTCTGATTAGTGAACTGGCGAAATGTTAGTCATGCTAGTTGCTTATCCAGCATACTTTATTTAATAATAATGATTTCCAAAGACATCTATGATTTTTACTTTATAATTAAACGAGACCGTCAATGATGGCGTAGCTCACTCCGGCTCTGTCTAGTCCAGAAGGAACGATCTAAAGTGGGTCACCTTGCACAATAAATGTTGCAACCTATATTCACTATATACAAGCTATATGTAGAAATGATATACATACACCCTAGGAATACCGTCCTATTTGCCAGAAAGAATCCAAAATGGTGAGGAATTGACCAAGAAGAAGCGATTTTTGTTGAACTGATCATTAAAGCTTAATTATTCCATAACTTCATGAATAATTGTAATTCAGCAAATCTGAGTAGAAGTTATATGCACCCTAGGTACCCCATCTTCATGCCAGAAAGAATCAAAATCGGTGAAGAATTGAGAGAGAAGAAGCAATTTGTGTAGAAACTGCTCATTAGGGCTTAATTACTCCATATCTTCATTATTAATTACAATTATGCAAATTTGGGTAGAAGCCGTATGCAACCCAGGCAGACCTACCTTCCTGCCAAAAAGAATAAAAATCAGTGAAGAATTGAGAGAGAAGAAGCGATTTTCATGAAACGTGGATGACGCCGGACGGACGCCGGACAATACATGATGGCATAAGCTCATCACCTATCGGCCGGATGAGCTAATAATGAAAAAAAAACCAAGTATTTATTAGTCAGTTATTTGTATCTTCATCAACAACCCGAGTCCAGTTATTCTTGTTGTTATAATCAAATTCATACAGGTCTTTGCAGTCTGGGTTTGTCTTAAATTCATCCAGGATCCCACAGTCCCAGATATGCTGATTGGGTCAGTATGATTGAGAACCAGTGCAGCCACACCTGGTCATCCAGATGTGTGCTGTTAATTCATCGCCAGTTGCTGATGTGTGGGCAGAGGATGTCTGGATACAAACCAGACTGGTGCAAAAATGATTCCAGTGCAAGTTTGTCTACCTTGAAGGCAGGACAGCATGACCCACTCAAATTCCAATCCCACGTGCAGTGTTAGGACTTTAGAAACTAGCAATATGAGATTGTGGGATGTTGGATAGTAATTTAGGACATACACACTAACTCATCTTGACCCAGCTGATGGAGAAGGCCTAGATGAACTCCTTAAATCCATCATCAGCTTGACTTATAAGCTTCAATGACATGACGAAGGTTCTAATAATGGAAAACTTTGAGATCTGATTTGAAATAAAAGGTCACATACAGAACTGTGCAAAAGTCTTTGACACCCTAATTTTTTTTTCCATACAAACTTTGTTATAGATTTCTATTTTATGACTTCTACATTATCAAGTCAGTACAAAAACAGTTTAGAGTTCCAAACGTTCATTTTCCAGCGCAAAGTTAAACGTTACAGAAAAAAAATGTTTGTATTTGAGCAGCATATTACGCAAGAGATCACTTTTCAGATTAAAAAAGAAAACATAATGAAGGCTGCTGGGTTTTGGTGTAAAATTAAGAAGCAAGTGTGACGGTCAAAGTGTCCAGAAGAACTGTGGCTGGTTCTGCAAGATGCTCAGTAAAACCTACAGCTCATTTCCTTACAAAACTGCACTCATTGTACCTGAGACTACTATTTATTTTTTTAAACAAAGGGTCGTCTCACACCAAATATTGACTTTGTTTCATTTATTATGGCTTATTGATTACTGTTTATAGTATTTTTTATGCTTGGCTCACACATTGGCGTTTCAGCTTTGTATATGTACGGCATATCAGGATACGTGGCAATAAGAAAGGAACGTCACAGCATCGCCAGCTTATGTAGCTAATACTTTAGGATGCGTAACATGATCTCCTTGTACGCCAGGGTGTGGCGTATTTTTAAGTCCGCACTTAAAAATCCGTAGTACGTACGTAGCAGCTTTGATATGTCACACATATGTCATGTTTATGCCATAAAAATGAAAGCTACGCAGCAGTGATGCAGCAGGAACGTTACTCAAACATCTATTACACTGTGTGAACGCTTTAGTTGACATGTGTCTGATGAAGGTGGCTCTGGGGCTGGCTGGGTGGATGCGGCTGATGTGTTCCCTCTTGCCTTGCCCTTTTTGGGTCCTGACTTCTTCGCTGGCATAATGCTTTCTTGACTGTGATGAATGACAATGAACGCAGCATGGGGCCCCCTTTTATACCCACCTGTGAATGCTGCAGATATGCCGCAGGTATCCAGCAGCAACGTCACATGTAAGAATGAAACGCCATGCCAACAAAAGCAATGAAACAGTTACGCCGTGGCAACGCATCATACGCCATGCATATGCCTCAGTACACCATAACTTTATGGCCCTTGAACCCCATACAAACCCCAGATACGCCATAGAATCGCCATAGAAACATCACACATATGCCGTGTACATCACAGGACTTTAATTTTGGACAAAATACGCCTCATTTATTGGCGTTTGATCCACACGCTGCTTACGTGGCAAGATACGAGATGGTGTGATAGTAGCCTTAATGTCGAAACATTTCATTTTGTTATTTTAAGCCATTTTTGGTCTACAATATTTCTTTACATGTGCCTAAGACTTTTGCACAGCACTGTAGGTCCTATAGACTGTTATCAGTGCAAGAATACTCAATTATTGTTCAGCATATTGATTCGCTTGGCTTTACATCACTGAGGCAGTAAGTTTAAGATTTTCTGAATGTGGAAGTCTAGGGTTTTCTTTTGTTATTTCTCTAGTTTTCTCAAGTGACCCTGATGTTTTTTACCTTAATGTGACACAGATCTGATGTTTTCGGAGCTTTGTGGGTAAAAAAATCTGATCTTTTGAAATCAGATTTGAGTTACTTTCATATGTGGATATGTAAATCGGATATGTATCCAATTCATGGCCAGACAACATGACTGAGAACAGTCAGGTCGGAATTCATGTGTTTTTTTTGCCTATACTCATGTGCTGAGCTCTGTCTTCATCATCCAGCACTGGCAGAACAGCAAACGAACAATGGAGGAGATCTACAATAGCTGCGAAAACAGCAAAAGCTAGCCATCTGGCTTTTTTTCACCTTCTTGACCTGATCATGTACAACTGACAAACTGTTTGCGGTCCTCCAGAACAAAATGTGATGCATACCTTGGCTACTGGGACGTCCATTTCGTCAGTTTTAATACCATGAGTCATCTCACAAATATGTTTTTTGTTGTTGGTGATGCAGATGACTCATGCAAAACCCTATCAATGTGTGCATACATGCCGTTTCAGAGGAAAGATGCATTCGCATTACAGTTAGATCCAGGTCACTTGTAATTATGAATGCGTACCTTCAAGATCGGCAAATCCGATCTGAGCAAAAAATTAGAATTGAACAATGAGGCTTGTAATGTGAATGTAGCCATTCATTTTGTCCTGAAATTCCAAACACAAACTTTTTTTTCACTTTTTCACCCCACTTGCCCATCCTTTCTCATATATTGTTGTAAGAGAATTATAACTCGCTCTCTTTTGCCATTATTTTCTCAGGTGTCTGGTGATCTTATCTTTACATTTTGAATTAGGAATGCTCAAGGCAGTGATAATGTAATAACCTATCACCTCCTCTCTCTCTCTCCCTCTCTCTCTCCTCACACATCATGCTTGTTTTCTCATAGCCATAAATAACCCAATACCTCATACCTGGAATACTCCTGATCCAATAAATCACGTACATGGTCAACTTTTTCATGAACAGCCATAGCCTTCTGGAGCCTTAACCCCATATTTATATCACTGATTCGATCAATAAGATCTTAAAATAGAGTAGAAATTTATTTTTATATTGTTCCTTACTAAACAGACTCACAAAGCAGCTTGAAACTTCAACTTAATCTCTTAGACTAACATTAGAAAGCACAAACTCAATGGGATGGATCTTAAAGGTCTCACTGCATCGTTTTTTCATTAATTGTGCGGTGGTCTCTAGTATGAATGAATGCCCTGTGAGCTGGTTTTGGTGAAAAAAATGCTGTGGTTCTCCTGTTTCAGGCTGTTCTAGTTTGGTGGAGGAGTGGGTGGTGGGAGAACGACAGGATTTCAGCTCTTACTCATTAATATTCATGACATGTAAACGTGTTACCTCTGATTGGCTAACAGCAATCAGTAAACGTGTTACCTCTGATTGGCTAACAGCACTGTGACGCTACCTCCAGTGGGTCAGAACAAGCGGATGTGGGTGTCTTTGTAAAAACTGTTTTGATTGGTTATTATGGTCTCGACATCAATGTTTTGACCAATAACAATGTAGATAACACGAATTTTACATCACATTTAATGAGATGTAAATGAGACTAAAGATGGCGACTTACAAATAATGTGTAAACATCATTGGAGTTAATAAAGTTTGAACAGCATGAAGGAACATACCCCAACCCCCCGAAATTAATAAAAAAAATTCTCAACGGATTTGGCATAATATAAAAAGGTGGGTGGTAAAAGAGAGCAACTGGACTTGCTTGAAGATTCTTGAAGACGTTTCACCTCTCATCCGAAAGGCTTCTTCAGTTCTGTCTGACTAGTAGGGAGTATCAGGTATTTATCCTCTCATGGATGAAAAGCTCATCTAAGGTGTTGTTGAGTCATCCTGTTGGTGTGGGTCATTGGGGGCTGGATGTGAACGGCCTCGAGAGTCGTTAGGGTGATCAATGGATTGCCCGTTAAGGTGATCAATGGAATGCTGATTCTCTCTGTCCTCTTGTGAGTCACTGAAAACAGCTGGGTTTTGGTGTGCATTCAGGCCCTGTCCACACGGCAACGGATTCAGGTGACTCCGATACAATTGCTTATCATTTAGGCCTGGCGTCCACACGGCACCGGCGTTTTGGGTGCCCAAAACACAATCTTTTTGAGAACGGGTTCCAGAGTGGAAAGATCTGGCAACGTTGCCATTGTGAAGTCGTCTGGATGAGTAGAACGGATTTGTTTACGATGACGTCACAACCACATGACTGTGAGTGCTTCATGCCGGGTAGAAGTGTAACGAACTCGATGCGAGTTGTCAACAAATCCTATAACTTGGTTCATGAAACACGCTTACAAAATATTTTCACCGTGAATATTTATTGTGTAATGGTGCAAAGTGAGAGAGAGAGAGAGAGAGAGAGACTCTGCCCTTAGGGCAGAGTCAATCCCGCCAGCAAAAATAGGGAAAAAAAGGAGCGATCTCACCTCTTCAGATGTTGGTTTAAGTCCGACAATACATTCCTCAAAAAGGGCGTAGAAGAGCAAATTAATCCATCACCGTGTAGCATTCAATTTATTCTGGACCATTAAAGACGCCGCCTTCCGCGTAGAATCATACGTCATCCTCGCCGCCATATTGGATAGGTTAAAGCGGAGAATAAAGATTCCTGTGCTGCATTTAACTGTACCAACAGGTTTACCGTCCAAATGAGATCACATGGGATTACCTTTCACAGGTGAGAAACAACAAATTAATCCATCAACTTGTAGCATTAAATTTATTCCGGACCATTAAAGACGCCGCCTTCCGCGTAGAATCATACGTCATCCTCTCCGCCATATTGGATAGGTCAAAGTGGAGAATAAAGATTAGCTGCGTTTAACTGTACCAACAGGTTTGCCATCCAAACGAGATCACATGGGATTACCTTTCACAGGTGAGACTGGAAAAATACTTTTCATTGTATTTGGTCATTATAATGTAATTTTACGAACAGATTTTCCTGACTTTGTGGCTAATATGAAGTCTCACGCATAATAGTTTATGCGCATGCGTCCTTACTTCTTCTATTGTTCTGGTGTCTCCGAAGGGACCGTCTTACAGCGCCCCTAGAGGTGTGGCATGTGTATTGCATCGTTTTCAGCAAGCATTGTGTTGCCATATGGACCTGATATTTTACTGATCGTTGCCCATTTGGACGCGATATATTTTTAAATAACATCTCGTTGCCGTTGTCGTGTGGATGTAGCCTCAGTTGTCTGGGAAGTGTGCCAAGGACTGCATTGTAGGTGGCTGATAAATGATGTCTTAGACCCCCACCTCTGTTCAGTGATGGCCGTTTCAGATTGACAAAAATGGCTTCTTTAACTCCTCGCTCATACCAACGATCCTCTCTGGCTAAAATGCGTACGTTGCAATCCTGAAATGAGTGTCCTTTGTTGTTAAGATGAAGGTAGACAGCAGAGTCCTGGCCTGAGGAACTGGCTGTCCTGTGTTGAGCCATACGCCTGTGAAGCGGTTGTTTTATTTCCCCAATATACAAGTCTGTGCATTCCTCACTGCACTGAATTGCATACACTACATTGTCCTGTTTGTGTCTGGCTATTCTGTCCTTAGGGTGGACCAGTTTCTGCTTCAGGGTGTTACTGGGTCTGAAATGTACCAGAATGTTGTGTTTGTAGAAGATCCTCCTGAGTTTCTTAGATAGACCAGAAATGTAGGGAATGACAATGTTCTTGCGTTTGTTCCTGTTATCCTCCTTGTCCGTTATGTTCCTTTTTCTGCTCTTGAAGAAAGACCAGTTGGGATACCCGCAGTTCTGAAGTGCTTTCTTGATGTGATTCTGCTCCTTCTCTTTTCCCTCTACCATTGTAGGGATGTTCTGAGCCCTGTGTTGCAAGGTTCTAATGACCCCCAATTTGTGTTCCAGTGGGTGGTGAGAGTCAAAGAGTAGGTACTGGTCTGTGTGTGTGGGTTTCCGGTAGACCTCGATGCTAAGACTTCTGTCTTGTCTAATGTGTATATCACAATCCAAGATGGCTAGATTATTCCCACTGACGTCCTCCCGACTGAAATTGATGTTGATATCCACTGCATTGATGTGCTTAGAGAAGGCTTCCACTTCATGGGTTTTGATTTTAACCCAGGTGTCATCCACATATCTGAACCAGTGGCTGGGAGCAACTCCTGAAAAAGTGGTCAAAGCTTTATGTTCCACTTCCTCCATGTAAAGATTGGCCACAATAGGGGACACCAGTGAGCCCATGGCACATCCATGCTTCTGTCTGTAGAAACTTTCATTAAACTGGAAATAAGTGGTAGTCAGGCAGAGGTCAAGCAGGGTGCAAATCTGGTCCATGGTGAGGTTCGTTCTATCCAGTAAGGTGTTGTCTTGAAGGAGTCGTTTTCTAACAGATTCGACTGCTTCTGTGGTGGGAATGCAGGTGAAAAGAGAAGTGACATCATAAGAAATCATGGTTTCATCTAAGTCTAGTTTGAGGTCTGCAACTTTAGTAGCAAAATCTTGGGAGTTTTTGACGTGATGTAGCGTATTCCCAACAAGAGGAGCCAGGATGGTGGCTAGGTGTTTGGCAATGTTATAGGTGACAGAGTTTATACTGCTGATGATAGGTCTGAGTGGAGCTCCTTCCTTGTGAATCTTGGGGAGTCCATATATGAGAGGAACGGCTTCCCCAGGGTACAATCTGTAGTACAGAGATCAGTTGATGGCTTGGTCCTTTTCTAGTTGTTGCAGGCAGCTAACAACTTTCTTTTTGTAACAACTGGTGGGGTCCCGCCTTAAGGTTTCATAGGTGGTTGTTTCGCTGAGGAGACTGGTCATCTTTGAGTGGTGCCAGTTCCTCAGGCCAGGACTCTGCTGTCTACCTTCATCTTAACAACAAAGGACACTCATTTCAGGATTGCAACGTACGCATTTTAGCCAGAGAGGATCGCTGGTATGAGCGAGGAGTTAAAGAAGCCATTTTTGTCAACCTGGAATGGCCATCACTGCAGTCCTTGGCACACTTCCCAGACAACTGAATGCACACCAAAACCCAGCTGTTTTCAGTGACTCACAAGAGGACAGAGAGAATCAGCATTCCATTGATCACCTTAACGGGCAATCCATTGATCACCCTAACGACTCTCGAGGCCATTCACATCCAGTCCCCAATGACCCACACCAACAGGATGACTCAACGACACCTTAGATGAGCTTTTCATCCATGAGAGGATAAATACCTGATACTCCCTACTAGTCAGACAGAACTGAAGAAGCCTTTCGGATGAGAGGTGAAACGTCTTCAAGAATCTTCAAGCAAGTCCAGTTGCTCTCTTTTACCACCCACAGTTACTATGACCTGGATGACTGAGAATCTTCACAGACAATATAAAAAGGTCGTGTTTTACTCAGAAAAAGCGGAAATCCGCCAAAAAGCGGAAAACTCTCATCCCTGCCTAGCTTGTGACCATGTCATGCATGCTAACGTGGAGAATATGAACATGCTATTTTGTAACAAAAACCTTCGGACAAAAAGTTCATGTTTTACTTACAGCTTGTGAGCTGGTGGTCGATTGTCTTGACGGTACAGATCCAGGTATTAAAAACAACCTCGAAGCAAAACCACTACTGAAGGCACCGAAGTTTGAAAAGTCACTGTGGTTGAAATGATCAGAACACAGTACTATCGTTGCATTATACTTCGCTGGTGGTGTTCCAAAGATAAATTCCAACCATTTCTTCTTCACCTCTTCTATCTTGCAACGTTGCTCCGCTTAGGTTTTGTTTCTGTCGGTGGCTCCAGCCTGACTTTGGATGCTCGTAACTCGGGCAGGGGAGGTCCCAGCCTCCCCAAACTTGGCAGCCAGAGACCGCTCCCCTCTCCCCAACGAACCAGCACTGCCAGGGCGGGCTAGCCCCGCGCCTCGGGATGTAATTTGCCCCGAGGCGAGCCGCGGCGCTCCGCTTAGGTTTCGTTTCTATCGGCGGCTCCAGCCCGACTTTGAACGCTCGTAACTCGCGCAGGGGAGGTCCCAGCCTCCCCAAACATGCAACGTTGATGTGTTACTGCCACAAATAACACAGGCACGAACTTGTTCAGCCATGTTTTCAACTTGCTGTTAGGTCCTCTTCGTTAGCTACTGACGAGATGGGCTCTGCTATCTCTCCTTGCGCTGAAATCCAAACTTTCTTCCCATGGGCGGTCGCAAGCCAAGGTGGGCGAGGCCATGAATACTAATTTTTGAAGTGAGGTAAGTTCGTATGGCTTTTTCAGACTCGCTTGTTTTTCCGACTATTTTCTTTCATAAGCTAATACAGGGAATGGGAGTAGAATTACATTTTCACATGCAGCATGCATATGCAATTCAGAGTGAACTATGATATTTCAAAAAGAGCCAGTATTAAATGTTTTTGTTGGAAGGGCACCTTTAAAGCCCGGCGCACATGGGTGACTTCTCGCCACAAGCATATTGCGATTTTTGGATGCAAGTTTCCTCTCTTGGGTAGCTGCATGTGTGTGTTATCTGCGACCAGTGGAGGGGGATGCAAGTCACATGGAAATCATGTGACTACTTCGCGGGAGGGGATTGGCTTAACCTTTGGAGGTGATCGCTTCGTTATTGCAAAGACACGCACATGCGACGATATCTCTGCAACAAGTCAGTGACTGGCGATTTTTTGTCCCAGAATATCAAGCATGTTTGATACCTTCGATCTGTCACAAGCAACAAAAAATCGCTGTTGCAAATATCCGCACATGAAACAATTTTTCACTTGCATCAATAAGTTGCACGACCAAGCGACGGAAAATCACCTGTGTGCGCCGGGCTTAAAGTGCATATCACAGGTAAATTCAGGAACAAGATCAATGTAGTTCTCCTATTTTATATTAAACTTTGGTCAAATATCTGTCACATTTTGCATTTTGTGGAATTTTTTATCTTGCGCAATACCAGAAAAATTCAGTTGAAATCAAGCCATTTGAGGCGAATTGGTCCGCCTCTGAAAAAATTTGGCATTTGAATTTCCCGGCAAACATTGATTTTCGCCTGTGATGACCTGGCGACTTGTCCAGGGTGTACCCCGCCTTTCGCCCATAGTCAGCTGGGATAGGCTCCAGCTTGCCTGCGACCCTGTAGAAGGATAAAGCGGCTAGAGATAATGAGATGAGATGAACATTGATTTTCGTGACATCGCATGCAGGACACCACCTTCTGAATCCTATGTCAGCGCTGGTTTGTTTATGAGAAAACGACCTGGTGTTTTTCTGCAAATTTCTTCAACGTTATCGCGTAATTATTAAAATGGTTAACAGATGTATCGTAGGAGGGTGTAGCAACACCAATCTTGATGGGATTAGTACTCATCGTTTTCCAAAAGACCAAACAATGAGAGAGAAATGGGAGCACTTGGTCTACACAGGCTGTGCACTGAAACCATGCAAAGCTCGCACAGCCTGCTGGCGCTTCCGCAGGTAATGTCACGAATCTGGCTCCAGACTCCCTTGGGATTTTTCCAGACACGTTTTGTTATTTTTTTCTGCTGTAGACAGATGGCCTTGTGCAAAATTATCCTTCTGGATGAGTGTGTAAAGGGACATATTTCATATAAATAAAACAAAATTGGTACAGGATATGCACTTTAAGAGAGAGGAACCAAGGCTTATCAGTGTGTGCCCATCCTCCTTTATACAGCACATTGAGCTATTTTTATTTCACATGATGTAGGGATTCTGGTTTTTATGGTGTATAAGTTAATGGCGAGGTAACTTTGCATGTGAGATAGGAGCAGGATCTCAGGATGGAAGGAGGAGCTTGTAGACCTTGTAGACTGTAGGATTGAAAGAGGAATTTTTACAGTGCTCATCAAATTGATTGGCACCCCATGTAAACATGAGTAAAAAGGGTTAGAAAAATCCACCTTTTGGTGAAACCGCTTCATCTCACACTGAAAAATGAGAAAAATCCAATCTTTAATTGAAATTAATTTATTCAGAGAAAAACAAATCCCTCACAAAGAAATAATCTTAAAAAAAGGCCACTATTATTAGCACCCCTGCATTTACTGTAATACTTTGTACAATCTCCCTTTGCCAGTAAATCAGCACGGAGTCTCTCCGATAACATTTTATAAGGTCGGAGATACAGAGCAGGGCACCTGAGACCGTTCCTCTTTACACAATCTCTCCAGGTCATCCAGGGTCCTTGACCCTCTCTTGTGCTCTTTCCTCTTCAGCTCAGCCCACAGGTTTTCAATGGGGTTCAGGTCAGGGAACTAAGATAGCCAGGGCAGAAGCTTGAGTCTGTGGCAGGTAAACATTTTTGTGTAGATTTGGACATATGCTTCAGATCATTGTCCTGCTGGAAGATCCACTGACGACCCAGTTTTAGTTTCCTGTCAGATATTGCATGCTGTCAAATTAAATGAATGAAACCCACTAGAAGGAAATAGAATACATGTTTTATTCCATCAAAAAAAGTGTCCTGTATGTATAATAATAAAATAATATTGGCTGGCATTGAGTGGTCTATCAGATATATTCCATTCAGCTAGCATGATATTGAATGAGTTGATGATGAGTTCAATATCATGCTAGGTGAATGGAATATATCTGATACACCATGAAAAAAAGCCAGCCAATAATATTATTATACATACTCTCTTCATATCAGCATTCTCAAAGGCCAGCACTAGCTTACCCGCAACTCGGTGCTGTTAGCGTGGCAGTCCAGTTACTTTCCAGCTGGTGTAGCAGTAGATACATTAGATAGAACTTTATTGATCCCTTTGGGTGGGTTCCCTCAGGGAAATAAAAAAATTAGTGAAGGCCAGTGCTATCTTACCTGCAACTTGGTGCTGTTAGCGCGGCAGTCCAGTTACCTTCCAGCCAGCATAGCAGTAGTGTTAGTGAAGGCTGATGTTATCTTACCTGCAACTCGGTGCTGTTAGCATGGCAGTCCAGTTACTTTCCAGCCGGCGTAGCAGTAGCGTTAGCGAAGGCCGATGCTATCTTACCCGCGACTTGGTGCTGTTAGTGCGGCAGTCCAGTTAGCTTCTAGCTGGTATAGTGTTAGCACAGGCTAATGCTAGTGCAGTCAAGCCAATTATTATTTATTATTATTATTATTATTATTATTATTATTATTATTATTTTCCTTGTGTAATTTACTTAGTTACTTTTAAAATCAACATTGACAACTACACAAAACAGAGTGACCTGGCAGCCAAAATTCTCTCAAAATCTTCTGCTTTTAACAACGCAAACCTCGCGGCCATGTTTGTTTATGAACTGGCACAGTCACTTACTAGTGTGGAAGTTTTACATCTCTGATGTGTCCCTTTTCCAATTTTTTGATGTCTTTTGGTATGTTTTTCTCTTGTAAATATGCATGAAGAATATCTAATGAAGTTTTGGTAGCCTTTCGGTTGTTCAGTGCGTCTTTAGATTCAGTTTTCAGTTTATTTATTTAGTGCTTAAACCTAGCACTGGATTAGCCTCGTAATCATCTCTCTTTCCCGGCCGACAAAGAAATGATTGTGCACATGTGCAGCAGAAACGTTTTGTCATTGGATCTTTGCATGAGCTCCGATGTGTGACGTTGTGTTGTCTTGACAACGTGCAATATTATAACAATATTGCACGCTCATTCTCCATTGCGGAGAGTGGCATAATACATGCAGGATAAGTGATATGATAATATTACATGCCATCAATAAACCCACTAAAAGAGAATAGAATACATGTTTTTATTCCATGGAAAAAGTGTTCTGTATGTACTGGTACAACCCCGATTCCAAAAAAGTTGGGACAAAGTACAAATTGTAAATAAAAACGGAATGCAATAATTTACAAATCTCAGAAACTGATATTGTATTCACAATAGAACATAGACAACATATCAAATGTCGAAAGTGAGATATTTTGAAATTTCATGCCAAATATTGGCTCATTTGAAATTTCATGACAGCAACACATCTCAAAAAAGTTGGGACAGGGGCAATAAGAGGCTGGAAAAGTTAAAGGTACAAAAAAGGAACAGCTGGAGGACCAAATTGCAACTCATTAGGTCAATTGGCAATAGGTCATTAACATGACTGGGTATAAAAAGAGCATCTTGGAGTGGCAGCAGCTCTCAGAAGTAAAGATGGGAAGAGGATCACCAATCCCCCTAATTCTGCGCCGACAAATAGTGGAGCAATATCGGAAAGGAGTTCGACAGTGTAAAATTGCAAAGAGTTTGAACATATCATCATCTACAGTGCATAATATCATCAAAAGATTCAGAGAATCTGGAAGAATCTCTGTGCGTAAGGGTCAAGGCCGGAAAACCATACTGGGTGCCCGTGATCTTCGGGCCCTTAGACGGCACTGCATCACATACAGGCATGCTTCTGTATTGGAAATCACAAAATGGGCTCAGGAATATTTCCAGAGAACATTATCTGTGAACACAATTCACCGTGCCATCCGCCGTTGCCAGCTAAAACTCTATAGTTCAAAGAAGAAGCCGTATCTAAACATGATCCAGAAGCGCAGACGTCTTCTCTGGGCCAAGGTTCATTTAAAATGGACTGTGGCAAAGTGGAAAACTGTTCTGTGGTCAGACGAATCAAAATTTGAAGTTCTTTATGGAAATCAGGGACGCCGTGTCATTCGGACAAAAGAGGAGAAGGATGACCCAAGTTGTTATCAGCGCTCAGTTCAGAAGCCTGCATCTCTGATGGTATGGGGTTGTATTAGTGCGTGTGGCATGGGCAGCTTACACATCTGGAAAGACACCATCGATGCTGAAAGGTATATCCAGGTTCTAGAGCAACATATGCTCCCATCCAGAGGACGTCTCTTTCAGGGAAGACCTTGCATTTTCCAACATGACAATGCCAAACCACATACTGCATCAATTACAGCAGCATGGCTGCGTAGAAGAAGGGTCCGGGTACTGAACTGGCCAGCCTGCAGTCCAGATCTTTCACCCATAGAAAACATTTGGCGCATCATAAAACGGAAGATACAACAAAAAAGACCTAAGACAGTTGAGCAACTAGAATCCTACATTAGACAAGAATGGGTTAACATTCCTATCCCTAAACTTGAACAACTTGTCTCCTCAGTCCCCAGACGTTTACAGACTGTTGTAAAGAGAAAAGGGGATGTCTCACAGTGGTAAACATGGCCTTGTCCCAACTTTTTTGAGATGTGCTGTTGTCATGAAATTTTAAATCACCTAATTTTTCACTTTAAATGATACATTTTCTCAGTTTAAACATTTGATATGTCATCTATGTTCTTTTCTGAATAAAATATGGAATTTTGAAACTTCCACATCATTGCATTCCGTTTTTATTTACAATTTGTACTTTGTCCCAACTTTTTTGGAATCGGGGTTGTGGCTGAACAACAACAAAAAAAAACTGTTGACAATCATGATCTAATGCTTTTCCTACAAGAAAGAAAGAAAGAAAGAAAGAAAGAAAGAAAGAAAGAAAGAAAGAACACTTTCAAGAAGACAGCTTTCGTTTCTTTTAACATATTAAAAGGGCCTTAATGGGTTTGTGTGATAAAATCAGGTGGTGGCAGATTCAGCATTCACTCTGATGGCCTATCGCACTCACCCTCAACATCAACTTACAAAAGCAAGTTATCTCCAGATATGTACTGAGTGACAGCAGGGCAGCAGCAGTGTCTGTTGCTTCAGAAGAGTAGCAATTAACTTATCAGCATATTGCCCTTCACTGTGTGTGAGAATGAGAAGCAGCATGACTCATGCGCTTGCTGCCAAACAAAGCGACACATCATTAGCGTCAGATAGTTTTAATGAGTAACTGTGCGGGTTGGAGGCAAACTTTACGCAGAGGGTATTTTCAGAATGATGCGAATGTGTGAAGCATGAGAATCCATTAGCTACTTTACAAACAGGTCATAAGCCAAGTCATTACTATAAAATAATGCAGCAACGCAAATAGCAAGCATGAACATCAAACACAGGTAGTTCATATCACAGAAAATTCTACCAATTAGACAGGTACAGTTATGGTCAGAAGTTTACATACAGTGACATGAATGTCATCTTGGATATGAATCTCATGGCAATATTTGGGCTTTCAGTGTTTTCTCTGAACTGTTCTTTTTCTGTGGCAGAATGATTGTACAGCATACATCTTTAATTAAACAAAAGAAAACACTTGAATTTGGTGCACAAGTTTTAATTTTCTTTGGGTTTTCTGAAATCAACACAGGGTCAAAAATATACATACAGCACACCTAATATTTAGGTAAAATGTCTCTTCACAAGATTCACCTTGACATTTTTGTTTACCATGAACAAGCTTCTGGCAGAATTCTGGTTGGATATTTCACGACTCTTCATGGTAGAAGTGGTAGAGTTCTATTAATTTTTTTTTCTTGGCATGGACTTGACTTATAAGCACGGTACATATATTTTCAATCGGGTTGAAGTCAGGACTTGTTTTAAACTTCATGTTAGCCTGCTTTATCCTCTACAACCAGCTCTGATGTGTGTTTGGGTTAATTGTCCTGTTGTAACTCACAAGTCCCAAGTCGTGTTCAAGTTTCTGATGGTTTACGCTGAAGAATTCTGAGGTAGTCCTCCTTTTTCATCATTCCATCCACTTTGTGCAATGAACCAGTTCCATTGGCAGCAAAACAGCCCCAGAGCATGATCCTACCACCACCACCAGCTGGTACAGTGTCCCTCTGTACATGGTGGTCATTGTGGCCAAACAACTCAATCTTTGTCTCATCAGACCATACAGCTATCCTCCAGAAGGCTTTTTCTTTGTCTGTGTGGTCAGTTTCAAACTTTAGTTAAGCTTGAAGGTGTCAATTTTGGTGCAGGGGTTATTTCTTGGATAGCAGCCTCTTAGTCCATGGTGATCTGAACTGTAGACAGTGATCCATCAGCTTCCAGTCCATGGCAGGGCTGTGCCATGGTGGTTCCCAGGTTGTTCCTGACCATCCAAACCAATTTCCTTTCAGCTGAGGGTGACAGTTTGGGTTTTCTTGAAGCAAAGTGGCTTGGCAAAGTGACTACACCTCACTATAACTTGGATATAATTGTTTGAACTGATCTTGGAATTTGCAGTTGTTTAGAAATGGCTCCAAGAGACATTCTGGAGTTGTGTATATCTGCGATCCTCTTTCTCAGATCTGTACTGAGCTCCTTGGACTTTCCCATTTTACTGTGTGTTGGTCAATCCAATGAATGCTGTAAACAAACCCATTTTATGAAGGCACAGAGAAGCTACCAGCTGTAGTTAATCATAATCACTAACAGGAAGTTATTAAGAGACTTCGGCCTTGGTAAGATAAGAGGCATTTTGGAAGTTTCAGCACCTCTGAATTGATAATCTAAGTAAGCATATGTACATTTTTGACCCTGTATGTATAATTTTGACCCTGTGTTGATTTCAGAAAACCCAAAGAAAATTAATACGTGTGCACCAAATTCTAGTGTTTTTTTTATTAAAGATGTATGCTTACAATCATTCTGCCACAGAAAAAGAACAGTTCAAAGAAATTACTGAAAGCCCAAATATTGCCATGAGATTCATATCCAAGATGGCATTCATGTCACTGTATGTAAACGTCTGACCACATCTGCATGTATTACTACTACGAACTAAACTACACGTGGCAACAGGATTTGCCTCTTTATACAAAATGTCTGGCATGCACTACATGGGCAGACCTGTAACTACTGTCAATATGATTGCATCGCTGCTAGCCATATGCCCCAGTGGGTCATATCCTGATGAAAGGGGTCAGCCCTGTCATGATAAATGATGAACATGAGAACATTATCCATCACAGAGGTCTCCTAGGGTAGCCTGGTGATCTGCCACATTTGGATTACTTGCATTCTTCAGAGTTTATCACAACTCTTCACAGCCAAAGGTCAAGCAGATAATCAGGAATCAGAGAAGCTGCCAGACCTCAACAGTGGACACACAGAGTAGTTTAATAATGTAGTTTAGAAGGTTTGGTACTGTATGATGTTTACTTTCAAGTTGGTTGGTCCAGATAGCTGCTGGTGTCTCAGGGACCACTTGTGACTGCAGGCTCATTGGTTATCTTCTTTTAGTTTTGTGCTGCACTAGTTAGGCCTTTCAAAACATTAAAAGAAACTATGCATATGTCAGTATAGCTTCGTTTCTCAGACTTCTCCTATTCTGAGTGCCACACTGCTTCTATTCTGAAGTTCTATAAAGATAGCATAAGGTTTACGTCAAGTTTCCCTAGGTAACATGGGAAACATTTGATTGATTTTTTAAATATAATAAATTATAATATGAACAAATATAAGCCAAATACTCAGCATGTGCATTAAATGTTCATACTATCAAGGAGTGAAATGAAAGCAACAATGACTGACAACTTAATGAACAAGTCTGCACTGACTAATTAGTAAAATTCAGAACTAGGATCCAAAGCAAGTTCTGATATTTATGAAGACCAGACTTCAATAAACATTTTTCATTCAATAAGATTCATCATTATACAACCCCTATTCCAAAAAAGTTGGGACAAAGTACAAATTGTAAATAAAAACGGAATGCAATGATGTGGAAGTTTCAAAATTCCATATTTTATTCAGAATAGAACATAGATGACATATCAAATGTTTAAAGTGAGAAAATGTATCATTTAAAGAGAAAAATTAGGTGATTTAAAATTTCATGACAGCAACACATCTCAAAAAAGTTGGGACAAGGCCATGTTTACCACTGTGAGACATCCCCTTTTCTCTTTACAACAGTCTGTAAACGTCTGGGGACTGAGGAGACAAGTTGCTCAAGTTTAGGGATAGGAATGTTAACCCATTCTTGTCTAATGTAGGATTCTAGTTGCTCAACTGTCTTAGGTCTTTTTTGTCGTATCTTCCGTTTTATGATGCGCCAAATGTTTTCTATGGGTGAAAGATCTGGACTGCAGGCTGGCCAGTTCAGTACCCGGGCCCTTCTTCTACGCAGCCATGATGCTGTAATTGATGCAGTATGTGGTTTGCATTGTCATGTTGGAAAATGCAAGGTCTTCCCTGAAAGAGACGTCATCTGGATGGGAGCATATGTTGCTCTAGAACCTGGATATACCTTTCAGCATTGATGGTGTCTTTCCAGATGTGTAAGCTGCCCATGTCACACGCACTAATGCAACCCCATACCATCAGAGATGCAGGCTTCTGAACTGAGCGCTGATAACAACTTGGGTCGTCCTTCTCCTCTTTAGTCCGAATGACACGGCGTCCCTGATTTCCATAAAGAACTTCAAATTTTGATTCGTCTGACCACAGAACAGTTTTCCACAGTCCATTTTAAATGAGCCTTGGCCCAGAGAAGACGCCTGCGCTTCTGGATCATGTTTAGATACGGCTTCTTCTTTGAACTATAGAGTTTTAGTTGGCAACGGCGGATGGCACGGTGAATTGTGTTCACAGATAATGTTCTCTGGAAATATTCCTGAGCCCATTTTGTGGTTTCCAATACAGAAGCATGCCTGTATGTGATGCAGTGCCATCTAAGGGCCCGAAGATCACGGGCACCCAGTATGGTTTTCCGGCCTTGACCCTTACACACAGAGATTCTTCCAGATTCTCTGAATCCTGATGATATTATGCACTGTAGATGATGATATGTTCAAACTCTTTGCAATTTTACACTGTCGAACATCTTTCTGATATTGCTCCACTATTTGTCGGCGCAGAATTAGGGGGATTGGCGATCCTCTTCCCATCTTTACTTCTGAGAGCCGCTGCCACTCCAAGATGCTCTTTTTATACCCAGTCATGTTAATGACCTATTGCCAATTGACCTAATGAGTTGCAATTTGGTCCTCCAGCTGTTCCTTTTTTGTACCTTTAACTTTTCCAGCCTCTTATTGCCCCTGTCCCAACTTTTTTGAGATGTGTTGCTGTCATGAAATTTCAAATGAGCCAATATTTGGCATGAAATTTCAAAATGTCTCACTTTCGACATTTGATCTGTTGTCTATGTTCTATTGTGAATACAATATCAGTTTTTGAGATTTGTAAATTATTGCATTCCGTTTTTATTTACAATTTGTACTTTGTCCCAACTTTCTTGGAATCGGGGTTGTAAATTATGAGCATGTTTTTGTCATAGTGTCAGAATGATCAGAATGGCTTCAACCACAATTATATGTGGACTAGATATTTCTTGGTTGACTGCATTTCTTGTGTGTATAATGTGTGCTTGAGCGATAGCTTCTCTTATCAAAAAGAAGTATACTTCAAGTTAATTTTATTAAGTATACTTACAGTGGTGCTTGAAAGTATGTGAACCCTTTAGAATTTTCTATATTTCTGCATAAATATGACCTAAAACATCATCAGATTTTCACACAAGTCCTAAAAGTAGATAAAGAGAACCCAGTTAAACAAATGAGACAAAAATATTATACTTGGTCATTTATTTATTGAGGAAAATGATCCAATATTACATATCTGTGAGTGGCAAAAGTATGTGAACCTTTGCTTTCAGTATCTGGTGTGACCCCCTTGTGCAGCAATAACTGCAACTAAACGTTTCCGGTAACTGTTGATCAGTCCTGCACACCGGCTTGGAGGAATTTTAGCCCATTCCTCCGTACAGAACAGCTTCAACTCTGGGATGTTGGTGGGTTTCCTCACATGAACTGCACACTTCAGGTCCTTCCACAACATTTCAATTGGATTAAAGTCAGGACTTTGACTTGGCCATTCCAAAACATGAACTTTATTCTTCTTTAACCATTCTTTGGTAGAATGACTTGTGTGCTTAGGGTTGTTGTCTTGATGCATGACCCACCTTCTCTTGAGATTCAGTTCATGGACAGATATCCTGATATTTTCCTTTAGAATTTGCCGGTATAATTCAGAATTCATTGTTCCATCAATGATGGCAAGCCGTCCTGGCCCAGATGCAGCAAAACAGGCCCAAACCATGATACTACCACCACTATGTTTCATAGATGGGATAACGTTCTTATGCTGGAATGCAGTGTTTTCCTTTCTCCAAACATAACGCTTCTCATTTAAACCAAAACATTCTATTTTGGTCTCATCCATCCATAAAACATTTTTCCAGTAGCCTTCTGGCTTGTCTACATGATCTTTAGCAAACTGCAGATGAGCAGCAATGTTCTTTTTGGAGAGCAGTGGCTTTCTCCTTGCAACCCTGCCATACACACCATTGTTGTTCAGTGTTCTCCTGATGGTGGACTCATGAACATTAACATTAGCCAATGTGAGAGAGGCCTTCAGTTGCTTAGAAGTTACCCTGGGGTCTTTTGTGATCTCGCCGGCTATTACACACCTTGCTCTTGGAGTGATCTTTGTTGGTCGACCACTCCTGGGGAGGGTAACAATGGTCTTGAATTTCCTCCGTTTATACACAATCTGTCTGACTGCAGATTGGTGGAGTCCAGACTCTTTAGAGATGGTTTTGTAACCTTTTCCAGCCTGATGAGCATCAACAACGCTTTTTCTGAGGTCCTCAGAAATCTCCTTTGTTCGTGCCATGATACACTTCCACAAACATGTGTTGTGAAGATCAGACTTTGATAGATCCCTATTCTTTAAATAAAACAGGGTGCCCACTCACACCTGATTGTCATCCCATTGATTGAAAACAGCTGACTCTAATTTCACCTTCAAATTAACTGCTAATCCTAGAGGTTCACATACTTTTGCCACCCACAGATATGTAATATTGGATCATTTTCCTCAGTAAATAAATGACCAAGTATAATATTTTTGTCTCATTTGTTTAACTGGGTTCTCTTAATCTACTTTTAGGACTTGTGTGAAAATCTGATGATGTTTTAGGTCATATTTATGCAGAAATATAGACAATTCTAAAGGGTTCACAAACTTTCAAGCACCACTGTAAGTAAAATTAAAGTATATTTCCTTAAAGGAGATACACAGAACCATGGCCTCACTTTTTGTTATAAATGCCTTGAGACCTCAAGAATGGCATAGGAATAGTTTTAAGCATTAACAATAAATCTAATATCGTAATTTTTATGATTAAAGTGATTCATATAGGTAGGGGTCTGAGTGAATGACCTTGACATTCGTAACGTCACAGCAGGAAGTCTATTGGTCTCATCACCATTTGCGCTATACTAAAAGACAGAGCTGACTGCAACTCCGATCCTCCATTTTGAGCTAATTTATCGCCATGCCACATAGATGTGTTGCTGGCAGGTGCAGTAACAGGACAGAAGGTGGATTTCCGTTGCATTCATGGCCCAAGAATATTCAAACTGCAAAGATTTGGACGCGTTTTGCAAGAAGTTCACGGACACATTGGGCGCCTACGAAGTGGTCTTTCCTCTGCTCTGCACATTTTACTAAAGATTTATACGAGACCTCTGATCTGTTGAGAAGCATTGGCTATAAGCCCGTATTGAAAGAGGGTGTAGTACCAACAATTAAACGAAAAGAAAACTACAAGAAAAGGAAAGTAAGTTCAGTTGCACCAGTTCTCCCAGAGTGTGAGCCGAGGGTTGTTGCTAAAACCTGGGACGGAACGGGACATATTATTGCTTGGGCAGTGACCTCCCTGTGGTTGTTGCTATAACCGGTGATGTCCCGTTCTGTCCCGTGTTTTAGTAATTGCCTGAGCCAAGCAGTAATGGCGGAGTACTCAGTATGGAGAAAATGGAGAATGAGTGGAGCAGCCGTCTGATTTCTGTGCTGGATACGCTTGCCTCAGCAGCAATATCTCGCCCTTACATGGAAGAAGCGAATGAACAGAGAACTGAACGAACAACTGAAAGTCAGATTGTTTCAAAGCAATCGGCCACAAGAAGCGAGAACACAGACGGGTAAGATGCGACCCTCATTTGGATACAAAACAACAAAAACAACAACACTCGTTTTTTACCTGCATTTAGATTAATACATGTAACTTGTATTGTGTATTTAAGTTACTGGTATAAGATTATTTAATTTGCTTCAGAATGTGATTGTCTCAGTTCATCTGATTATTTAATTAGCCTTTTATGTTTTATCAGTGAAAATGCATGCATGTACATGTATGTTGCATAAATTATAACACCTATCCTGTTTTAATGAGAGTCAACCCACAATCAATGAAATCAAATCAGTCTTAGTTGAGCAAGTCGGTAACGGTATTTCTTACTTTCACCATAAATTTTTATTTATATGACTTTGGTCTATAGCTGTAAAAGGCCTCGGCCTTAAAACCGGTTATCGCAATGACATCACGCACTCGGGCCTGGCTGGCTCAGTGGGGCAGCTCGAATGCCAACTTTGCAGTCAATTCTAACTCTCAAAAATATATATTTTTTATTCCCATTTATGCAGCATACAAGAGTCAAGGATGGAGATACTATCCACTCAGAAATTTATTTAAAAATAAAGGTTCTGCGTATCTCCTTTAAGTATACTTTTGTGTACCAAGTATACTGATATCAATGTACTTACAGTATACTTGTAAGTAAACTAATCTAATACTTCTTGGGAATAAATTAGCACACTTTTAGTTTATAAAAAGTATACTTTAAGTCTAAGAGAAGTAAACTCTGAGTATACAACTAGTATTTTTTATTTTGTACTGCAAGTAAACCACAAGTAAACTTATATACTAATAGTTGTAATAGTTCTATACTTGTAGTCCACTCTTTAGTTTACAAAAGCGTACTTCATCGTATACTGGAAATATATTATGAGTTTACTTGTTTTATACTTCAAGTCCACTTTTTAGTTTACTCAAGTATACTTTGTAGTATACTGGAAATATACTATTGGTTTACTCGTTACACACTTTTAGTCCACTTTTTAGTTTATAAAAGTATACTTTATAGCATATTGGAAATATACTATTAGTTACTGGTTATATACATCTAGTCCACTTTTTAGTTTTGAAGTATACTGCAATTACCCTTCTAGGTATACTATTAGTTTTCTAGCCCGAACCCTTACCTCATGCACACTACCAGTAGACAACTTAAGTGTTTTGCACCCTATGTTACAATGAACTTATAAAGATAAGAATTCACAAAATAACAACAGATACTCAGGATTAAGAACATATTCATTTTCTTTAAAAATCAAAATTGAAGCAACATTGTATTAAATGCCAAAGTATAAAAACATGGCAATGACCACTGAAACTGACATCCAAGCTCTAAAGAAAATTCAAAAATTCAGATGTATTTCAGTGATGGCGTATAATGACAGCCAGTATGCTTCAAGTCTGTCACAATGTTCTCACCTTTGTTTTCAAATTTGTTGGCAAATAAAATAAGAGAAATGTTTATCTGTCTCTTTGTGGGTTAATAACACTATGTACATAAAATATAAGTTTAAGTTCCAACATTGTTTACTCTTAAGCTATTCCACCCCAGTGCTGACCACAAACTTATGGTACATGTAGGTTTAAAAGATGGCATTTAAAACATGCTGCCGTTTATCACAAAGAAGCAAATATGTGTGAAAAAGAAGTATTTTATCAGCTACTGTCAAAAGGATAAGCACAACTACAGGGCAAGTACACTTAACATAAGGCACAAATATTTTAATACTTTATTACACTTTTGTTAAGTATATCTTGACCAAAAGTATAAGTATAAGCTTAATATACTTAGACCTTTCTATATACTTTTCAGTATAAGCCAAGTATACTTATCTCATCTCATTATCTCTAGCCGCTTTATCCTGTTCTACAGGGTCGGAGGCAAGCTGGAGCCTATCCCAGCTGACTACAGGCAAAAGGCGGGGTACACCCTGGACAAGTCGCCAGGTCATCACAGGGCTGACACATAGACACAGACTCACATTCACACCTACGGTCAATTTAGAGTCACCAGTTAACTTAACCTGCATGTCTTTGGACTGTGGGGGAAACCGGAGCACCCGGAGGAAACCCATGTGGACACGAGGAGAACATGCAAACTCCACACAGAAAGGTCCTTGCCGGCCACAGGGCTCGAACCCGGATCTTCTTGCTGTGAGGCGACAGCGCTAACCACTACACCACCATGCCGCCCTAGATATACTTATGTATAACTTTATTAAATATATCTCTGATAAGTAAATAAAAAGTAAACTGAAAGCATACTCTCTTATTTTTAGTTTAAAAGAAGTATACTAGAAGCACACTTGAATAAATTTCTTCTTTGTAAGGGTTGCCATATTTTGCACTTTAATCAATTCCACTTCCTAATACTTAGTTGGATCTCGATGTATTTATACAGATGCTGCTCGAATCTGGCCACAAAGCACTTCAGCTTTGCAGAGAGCAGATGTTTTTGTAATGTAAACCCCATCCACATTTCCTGTATTCATCGTGGTTTATGTAAGCTGACAGTATAGATACAGACTCTGTCCTTCTGAAACAGTGTCTTGTTCTATCTTCCTACATTATTTATGTATTCATTTATTTATTTTTTGAGGATATGTGGCTGGGATACATGCTTAGCTACTACCTAATAGTTTGGCTAAATAGCTGGAATGTAGCCTTTTGTTTTCTAAGGTGCCGAATTGCTTGTGGCTAATTGTGAACTTGCTGCATGTCTGTGCCTTTGTGTGTGTGTGTGGCTCTTCCAGGTCAATAAATAATAAAATGTGCTATGCCTTAAGATGGTAGCTGCTCAGAAGACTATGCCTGTGATTGCTGTCCTCCTCTTTTTATTGCGAATAGGGAATTTGGCAACTTGCCACAGGCTCTCGGCTTGCATCGATGCAATCTTTTCTGAACCCTACTGTTTCGTCAGAGCCTCTGAGGTGACCTGCAGTACATGTGAACTTGGATGCTCACCTCTGTCAAAATGTCCAGTCATAAATAATTCCAACAGACCGCATTGATTTTTTTAGACTTGGTTTAACACATATTACTCCATTCCACATTGACTTAGCTTTAAACGAGTTGGAAATGTAAGTATTACTGGAATATCCCTGGGATTTTATTCCCATCTAAATCCGTCACGTCAGTAATTTTTATGGACTGTGCAATCACATGTCTGGAAAGATTATGCTGTATTTTACCTTCTATAAAATGGCTTTGGGTGATATATATCCCATCCTATTTCTATGTTAGTAAAAAGTCACTCCAGTAAGTGCTCTCTTTTATTATCTCCCACTCAAACCAAAACGAAACCAAGCACTGACTGAGTATTAAAGCAGAATAATAAAATATAGACATTTAAAATGTCTTCCAGGAGGATTTAGAAAAGTTCCTAGAATAGTTATAGCCTACCAAAGGGGAACCGTCAGGGCCTTCTAGGCCTTCAGAGAAGGCCCAAACATATCAGCATTTCAAATATTATATTTAATTTCTTTAATTTCTTTCATAATTTCATTATAATTATTCTCTTCTAATTCTAATTTGGCCTCATTTTCTACCAAATTTGCTTCAGAAATTAAAGCGTTACTGTCCTGTCCTGAAAACATTAAAATAGTTATCCAAGGAGATTTTTTTGTTTGTTGTGTCTAGGCTGAGAAGAGTCTAGAGCTGGCTCACTCATTGGCTGGGACTTCATTATCAGGACAGAAGGCCATGGCAGTGTATGTTTAAGTAAGAAGTGACAGATGAATTTTGATTTATAGTGACAGGGACCAAAAATTTATCGCCCTAGGCCTTCTTGAAGGTCAACGCAAGCTTAACCGCTAGTTGGCACCGTCAGCGCAGCAGTGAAGTCACCTTCCAGCTGGTGTAGCGTTCATCAGTAGTGTTAGCGAATGCTAATAAAGCGGTCAATCCAGTGCTATGGAGAGCAAGTAGCACAGACTAACGACCGAGAAACTAAGATTTCTGTCTCCAGACTCTTCTTCCATGCACGCTCGCTACAGTATTTTTCACTCAGACTTAAGTATTCATTTCCCTGTGTAATTTACTGAGTTACTTTTAAAATCAACATCAACAACTACACACAATGGAGCAACCTGGAAGCCTGATACTAATCCCTTGCAAAATCCTTTGGCCCTGTTGCTTTTTTGCTGTCTGGCTAAGGTTTGGCTGAGCTCATGTCCCAGCTCTAAGCATAATGGTTAGCCTGCATACATGTTATGGCCCTGAGACCTACTCATGATCAAGTGTCACATGTGCAGATGTGTGTAACAAGCGTTACATTACAAAACAATGACATCTAAGCAAGTGTAAATATCTTAAATATGAGCAAGACTATCGAATATTTATTATTGACTCATGGATTAGCTTTTTCTAGAAATAAATGCTTAAAGTAAGAAAAAATAGAACTAATAGAACAATTCATGCTATTAAAAAGTCAAGGTTTATTAATCATGTATGTGGTTTATGGTAATCTCATCATCAGAAATATTGGATGGATTTGAGTATTCAAGATATATTAATTTGCTAAGATGTCAGTTTTTTGCACTATATATAATTAAAAAAAACCCCTCAGTTTGTATTAAAATGAGATGTACTGTATGTCGTTTATATGGGTATTTTTTCATGTGGTGAGCATGTGTACATTATGAAGACACTCTCATTTCTGTCATTTACAGAGGTTTCTTACCCAAAGCAAATCAATCAGAATTACTGTAGATGTCCTCTAACAGACATACACTCACCAGCCACTTTATTAGGAACACCATACACCTATCTAATCAGCCAATCCCTTGACAGCGGCACAGTGCATAAAATCATGGAGATCAATAGCTTCAGTTAACGTTCACAATGTTCAAATATCAGAATGGGGAAAATTGTGATCTCAAAGTGTGACTTTCACTGTGGCATGGGTGTTGGTTTGAGCCAGATGGACTGATTTGAGTATTTCAGAAAGTGCTGATCTCCTGGGGTTTTCACACACAACAGTCTCTAGAGTTTACACAGAATGGTGCAGAAAACAAAAAACATTGACTGAGCGACAGTTCTGTGGGTGGAAACAGATTGGTTCGAGCTGCCAGGAAGGATATAGTAACTCATATAATCACTCTTTACAACTATGGTGAGCAGAAAAGCATCTCAACAGCAGAAGCCCACAGTGGGTTCCACTCCTGCCAACCAAGAACAGGAATCTTAGAATCAAGAACAAGTTCCTGTTAAAGTGGCCGGTGAATGTATATCATTAAAACGTATCCCATCCGAATCAGACTTTATTCTGAGTTGCAATATATTTTCAGATGCTGTCTTGATTGTGATGTATTCTGTTGTTCACTTTAACCTGCCCCACATTCCCAAGCAACACTATGAAGCAATATGTGCAGGTATTTGTAAATGTGCACTGAAGCTTCCTTTCTGAGCTGCCATGAAGCCTATCAGATTGAGGATGCCCTTAAGGAAATCACAGGTTATACCAGACGGTGTTTCATACAGAAATGTTTGTCTTTGCGTCACTCCCCAGTGGCGAGCAGGCTGTGCATTTGTTATGAGGAGCTGCATGCCCGCATGCCTCCGTGAAAGATTATAGACGCGACATGCTTCTACCTTTAGTGACGGTTACTGATAAATCACAATAAATAGCAATCTGCGTGGAATAAACAGCAATTCGTGAGCAGATTGTGTGGATTCAGGGAAGCCAGGGTGTTCTTTGCATAGTGGCAGATCCATTAACCCATGTTTTAGTGTGATGTGCGATGATGATATTCATACAGTGTGTGAGTTGATACTTTTTGACAGCAGAATTCATGACCATTGTAGATTGTTTACCACTGATACCCTGACTCACAAAGGAGCCAGTCTTTCAGAATGGAGACTTGAGTTGGTTTTCCGCTTCATAGTTCATGAAGGGAATCATTCCTGTGTGCACAGCTTTGAACAAAACACCTGGCTTCATAACAAGGGACAAAAACATTATTAGTTTTGCATTTCGCTTTCTTGCTTAACATTCATGAGGCACTGTTGACACTGGCTTACATCCTGTTTGGTTGGGCATACTTTTTGAATATTAGATGCATTCCATGAGAAATATTTTGGTTTTAGATTCTGGGCCTGGATATGCATTTCATATTTTTTTTCTCTCTTCTGTTACAAACCCAAAGGCATACAGAATCAGAGACCATCTAAAGTAGTTGCAAGTGGAGGCTGATTGTTTTAATGATATCTCAGAGGGCAAGCCAGGTGGGTGGAAATAAAGTAAAACTTTCTCAGTGTGTGGAACAGCTGATAAAATATCCATTATTTTTCATCCTTAAACTGAGGAAGAGGAAAAGAAGGACACATTTCCCCTGACACTGACTTTTGCAAATAACTTTTCTATCAAAACATTGTACAAGCAAACCTGTCTTTGCTTTGGGCTATATCTGTAGTGTACAAAGTGTTTGATGTCTTACATACAGATTAGTCGAGCTGGGATTAGTACATTTTGGAAACAAAGCGAAATGTTTTTTTCTGTGTCAAATTTCCGAGAGCAATCTATTTGCCTTTGAAGTCAGTAAGTAGTTTTTTTGTGCCAAAATGGCTAATTGTGTCTAGGCTGCCTGAAACTTCATTTCACTTTCTCAGAGTTTTCCAACTTGCTTTTTGGCTCATCTCCAATTTAATGTTAAAATCTGAGCCTGAAGCCCGTGACATTTTTACTTTTTTTTTTGACCGATAGAATCAAAGAACATGAACGCAACTAGCATTGTGACTGAATATGTAAAATAAAAGTAAGTGTTCAAAGGTAAGTAAAAAAAGACACCTGTAATGTCCATCTGCCTTCCATCTGTTCGTTGTATGAAATAAATTATTATTAGGTATTAATTCCCCATCGATTTGATACAATGAAGACTTTAGGAATGTAGCTGGCTTGAAGCAACAGTATACCGTGATGTTAGTATTGCAAAGTTCCATCTGGGTTAAGGATGAATAAGAGATAAATCCTTATAGTATTCAGGTCACAGTTTCTGAAGTTTGCATGATACTGAAACTCACAACCCAAACTCTTCCAATAACTATGTACATTATTCATTCTTATCACTAGTTTTTACTTTTTAATCCTTTTATTACCTTTGAAAGTTTTACCAGAAGCACAAACCAAAGTGCTCGAAATGCAGCCTTTTGTTTTTTAAGTGTATAATCATAGGCTGTTCTTGCACTTGCATTTTTTTTTACCAGCTCCAAAGCCATTTGGCCTGAGAGCTCTGTACATTTCGTGACATCTCAAAGCTGTTTTTGATTCTG
The DNA here is from genome assembly GCF_027579695.1 of Neoarius graeffei. Lineage (NCBI taxonomy): Eukaryota > Metazoa > Chordata > Actinopteri > Siluriformes > Ariidae > Neoarius > Neoarius graeffei. The sequence goes on from NC_083570.1 coordinate 92,807,311, forward strand.
GGAGCAGAGACACAATCCTTCATCCTCTTGAAAATGGTGGCCTATGGTTCCCTTAAACAGAACATGGTTGCCATCCACATCAGGTGTGGAAGCTATCCGCTCTCAGCTCTGCATGCCAAGTAATGTGATTACAAGACAGATACCACCCGGTGAGGGTGAAGGCTAACACATGCTTCATTTGAGAGACGTGAAACCAGCCAACCAGATCTTTCTGAACTCATGATACACCACAGGGCAGCATAACACATTCAGAAAAAAGTGCTATTGTGTCCTCTTCTGCATACCGGAACTCAGAGATGAACAGAATTGGCTTGTTGTTGATGTTCTGATTGACAGGGAAAAGATTAATGCCATCCATTACACCAAGAGAGCACAGACAGTTTTACTCTTTTCACTCCAGCCACGGATGGTGTATGGCATCATGGGACTTCAAACTCATCTTTGGAAAACAGGGTGTTGCCATTTCATGGTGAGAGCGCTTACATTTAAAGCATCATAAAAACGTGTACCTGGATGACTGAGTATCTTCACAGATATACATCTTATACCAGCTTGCATGGCTAAAGCTCTTCTGATACACGAACAGTTCATTATTTGTAGGTATTCTTGCGTAGTCACGTGCCATGCATATAAATGATCTTTGCCACTGTTCTTTGCCACTTGAGTGTTAGTTCCCTAAGAAAAATAATTTGAAAAAGCAAACCTAGAGCCTATTGTTTTGCAAACCTGTGTGCAAAATATGGACTTAAGCAATTGAGCCATGGTTTGAGAGGAATTCTGTGTGTACACAAACCTGTACCTGTACATTACGAGCCCCTCTGACAAACAAGCCCAGAGTCAGTCCTGGGTGCCAACTCAAGTATTTGCATCAAGTGAGCAAACAGCAAAAAGAACTCATAAGAATTCTCAATTTAACTTAAAAAAAAGAGTGAACTCTCATAGAAAAAGGTTCTTCAATGGTTTTCTGTCTAGTTTGGGGTTCTTAACTTCCTAAAGTGGCTCGACTTATCCTCGATAAGCTGAACATTCCATGAGAACCCATAGTCTGAGGAAAAAAGGTGCTTCCAGGGTTCAAGGACAAGGGTTTCCTAAAGTGGTTTTACTTGAAACCATCTCTGATAGCTACAGTGTCCTCTACGATTATTAGTCCCCTTGTAAAGATTCATAAAAAGGATTTGAAAAATCTACCTTTTAGTGAAGTAGCTTCATCTCACACTGAAAAAATGAGAAAAATCCAACCTTTTAATAAATCAATTCAGAGAAAACCAAATCCCTCATTAAGAAATAATTATGTTCAACAAAAACACATGTGCCACCATTATTGGCACCCCTGGACTTTATAGTGAACCCAATGTGACTGAAGCATGTTTCCCGTTTAAATTGTACATTTTTGAGTTGATCGGAGTGTGTAGGAAATTTCAAGCTGTAATCCATGACTTCCTGATTAACTGGGGGACAAATATGAGGTGACAAAGAGGCCAAATTCACTTAGTCATCCATCAACATGGGAAAGATAAGAGAACACACAAACCAAATGAGGGAGAAGTGTGTTGACTTTCATAAGTCAGGGAATGGTTATTAAAAAAATAGTTACTCAACTGAAAATAACCATTTCTACTGTTGGGGCAAGAATAAAAAAAAGTGGACACCAACTAGAACTGTTACAAACTTGAAAAGAAGAGGACTCGAGTTTATTTTGCCCCCACGTACAGTGAGGAGGAGGGTCAGAGAGGCAAAAAATCCCCAAGGATCACTATTGGTGAATTACAAGAAAAAGTAAAATCTTGGGGTTTCCAAATCTCTAAACCCCCCCATCTGTCATGCTCCGCCCCAAACTTCCACTCCGGAGATTTATTATCTCCCAGTTCAGCACTAATCCGGATCCGGGATGGGACTTTCATCTTGCCGGCATTCACTTCCTGGTTTGCTGTGCTGTGTATTAAAAGGCCGTTCTCAAAAGGGGACCTCGCTTGAATGTCTCATTGGTTTTTCACGTTGTCTCTGCGCCATTATTGCTTCTTAGATTTTTGCTCTCTGTTTTGCCTGTTTCTTGTCACAGTTTTTTGCACTACGTTTTTGTCTTTTTTCATGTTTGTTGTGTTATGTTTTTGTCTCAAGTTTTTTGTCTGGACTATTTTTTATGCTAGCGTTTTTTGTCCTTGCCTGCCTAATTTTTTTTTGTCCCTAGTTTTTTTCTGGATTATTTTTGGTTTATTTTTTACTCCTATTAAATCTTTTTTTATTATTGGATTTACTGGTCTGTGTTCTGCTCTTGGATCCTACTCACCACATCTCCCCACCCTTAACAGTACATTCTGGCCAACATGGATCCAGCAGAACTGAACCATCTGAGAATGGCTATGCAGCAGCAAGGAGCCCTCCTCGGGACCCACCAACAGGAACTCAACCAGATCACCCAGAACCTGGCCACCCTGTCCAACTCACTCAACCTTCTAGCCACACAACTCCAGCACTCCCAAGCTGTGTCTACCCCTGCCCAGCCGCCTCCTTCACCTCCCGCCACCGCCGCTCGCCATGAACTGAGACTTCCTTCGCCTCAGCCCTACAGCGGGGAACCAGGTACCTGCAGATCTTTTCTGTCTCAGTGTTCACTGATCTTGGAGCTACAACCTATGGCTTTCTCCACAAAACGCTCCCGGGTAGCTTATGTCATCACGTTCCTCACTGGTAAGGCCGGGGAATGGGGAACAGCGGTCTGGCACGCCGATGCGTCCTTTTATTCCAGCTTCAAGGAGTTCTCTGAGGAAATGAGGCGAACATTCGACCACTCTCTGTCCGGTCGCGAAGCGGCTAGGGAGCTCATGGAGCTGCGGCAGAGGCCCCGATCTACCTCGGACTATGCCATCGAGTTTTGGACGTTGGTGGCATCATGCGACTGGAACGAGAGTTCCCAAGTTGATGCGTTCCTACATGGCTTGTCTGGCATCATCAAGGATGAAATGGTATCTCAGAAACTGCCGTCGGACCTCGCCACTCTCATGGACCTCACCAATTGTATCGACGCTCAGGTCCTACAATGGAGGAGAGAGAAGAGCCGCCTCAGCTTCAACTTCTCTCCACTTCCCGCCTCGTCCGTTGAACCCATGCAGATAGATCGGTTATGGGTGTCAGCCGAGGAACGACTGTGCTGGTGGAACATGGGGGCCTGCTTCTACTGCGGTCAGCAAGGACCCATCTGCCAAGCCTGCCTGATAAAAAGGACGAGCCCACCAGTTAATCAAGGGGCCCTGGTGGGCAATGCCTGGAACCAGTCCCCTGCTGACCAACCGTTGCTCCCCGTTATCACGCACAACAACCAGCATCACCATCTTCAGGCACTCGTCGACTCTGGGGCGGACAGGAACCTGCTCCGCCACCACCAAGGATCTCAGAATCCCGTTACTCGCCCTCGAGGTCCCTCTCATCGTCCTGACACTCAATGGCACTGGCTTGACCACCATCACTCACCTCACCACTCCACTCACCCTAAGGATTTCAGGCAATCACTCCGAAATGATACAACTTCACGTCATGAACAACCCTCACGTTCCCGTTATTCTTGGACTACCCTGGTTGATGCAGCACAACCCCCACTTAAACTGGACTGACCACACCATCTTAAGCTGGAGTCCTTCCTGCCTGGCCTCCTGCCTGAACTCCACCCTGCCTCCCACCAAACCACCACAGCCCTCAGCCAGTGAGTTTCCCTACCTCTCTCACGTGCCTCCAGAATATTTGGACCTCAAACCAGTTTTTAGTAAAACCCGAGCAGTGTCCCTCCCTCCTCACAGGCCTTATGATTGTGGGAGCTACCTCCTGCCCAGGACGGTGCCACCCAAGGGACGTCTCTACTCTCTCTCACCCGCCCAACGACAGGCCATGGAAAAGTACATTACGTACATCACGGAGTCACTGGCAGCTGGGATCATCAGCCTTTCCTCCTCTCCAGCAGGGGCAGGGCTCTTCATCAAAAAGGACAAGTCACTCCGTCCCTGCATTGACTGTCGAGGTCTCAATGCCATCATGGTCAAGAACTGCTACCCACTACCGCTCATGACCACAGCCTTTGAACTACTCCAGGGAGCTAAGGTGTTTACTAAACTGGACTTGCGCAATGCCTATTACCTAGTTAGGATCAGGGAAGGGGATGAGTGGGAGATGGCCTTCAACACCACCACAGGCCACTATGAGTACCTCATAGTCCCTTTCGGCCTGACTAACACGCCCACGGTATTCCAGGTGTTAGTTAACGAAGTCTTGAGAGACTTTCTTAACACCTTTGTCTTCGTTTACCTGGACAACATCTTGATTTTCTCTCGCTCCCTGGAGGAACATCGGGGTCACGTCCAGCAGGTTCTTTAATGCCTGCTAGAGAACAAGCTGTTAATTAAGGCGGAGAAGAGCGAGTTCCACCAAGGCTCTGTCTCATTCCTAGGGTTCATCATCTCTACAGCAAAAATCCAGATGGACCCCCTCAAGCTGGAGGCAGTCGCTGACTGGCCCACCCCATCTTCGAGACAAGAGTTCCAGCGCTTCCTGGGGTTTGCCAACTTCTACAGGTGCTTCATCTGCGACTTCAGCATGGTGGCCGGACCTCTCTCAGCCCTGACCTCAACCAAAACCAAGTTCAAGTGGGGGGAGGAAGCAGATAAAGCCTTTACCAGGCTCAAGCACAGGTTTACCACAGCACCCATTCTCACCATACCCAATCCAACCAAGCAGTTTATTGTTGAGGTCGATGCTTCCGAGTCAGGGGTCAGAGCTATACTGTCCCAGAGGGCCAGTGACGACAAGGTCCACCCATGCTCCTTCTCCCACCGGTTATCCCCAGCCGAATGGAATTACAACATCGGTGACTGGGAACTACTGGCTGTTAAACTAGCCTTGGAGGAGTGGAGGCACTGGCTCAAAGGGTCGGAGCTCCGCTTCCTAGTCTGGACCGACCATAAGAATCTGGAGTACCTCAAGTCCGCCAAATGCCTTAATTCCTGTCAAGCCCGTTGGTCTCTCTTCTTCTCCTGGTTCAACTTCATGCTCTCCTACCACCCAGGCTCCAAGAACAGCAAACCCAACACCCTGTCCAGGATGCTCTCTTCCCACCAAGAGGAATCCAAGCTGCCCGAGACCATCCTTCCTCCATGCTGCCTGGTGGGAGCAACCATTCTAGAGGTTGAGACACTCGTGCAGAAGGCCTTGGAGCAGGACCCCAGTGAAGGTAACCCCAACAACACTCCTCCTAACCATCTGTTTGTTCCCTGTCCTGTGCAAACCCAGGTGCTGCAGTAGGGTCATGGCTCCAAGCTGGCCTGTCATCTGGGAGCTGCCCAAACCCTGGCACTCATCCAGCAGCGCTTTTGGTGGCCATCCATCAAGGATGATGTCCAGGAGTTCGTGGCAGCCTGCAACACATGCTTCCGGAACAAGACAGCCAATTGACCCCCTGCCGGCTTGCTAAGGCCCCTCCCGACTCCACATCAACCTTAGTTTCACACTGCCCTGGACTTTGTCACAGGACTCCCCAACTCAGGTGGCAACACATGCATCCTCACTGTCATTGACCGTTTTTCTAAGATGGTCCATTTCATTCCTCTGCCCAAGCTCCTCTCAGCCAAAGAGACCACAGAACTACTCGTCCACCACGTTGTCCGCCTACATGACCAACATTGTTTCTGACCGGGGTCCTCAGTTCACTGCACAGTTCTGGAGAGCCTTCTGCAAACTCATCAGGGCCACCTGTAGTCTCTCCTCAGGCTTCCGCCCACAGACCAACGGCCAGGCAGAATGGGCGAACCTGGCTTTGGAGGTTGCACTCAGGTGCATGGCATCCAGGGATGCCAGTTCTTGGAGAAAGTACCTACCCTGGATCGAATATGCCCATAACATTCTCCCTTCCTCTGCCACAGGCCTCTCTCCGTTCCAGTGCTCACTAGATTACCAACCACCACTGTTCCCCAGCCAAGAGGAGGAGGTCACTGTACCCTCCTCCCAGATTTTTATACGCCACTGCAGGAGGACGTGGGGATTGGCCCAGAGAAGACTCATTTGCTCCAAGAGGCAGGCTGACAAACGTCGCTCCAAGGCACCGACCTACCGAGTAGGTCAACGAGTTATGCTCTCCACCTGCCACTTAGGACCATCTCTCGCAAGCTAGCACCCAGGTCCCTTGGACCCTTCCTCATCAAGAAGGTAATCAACCCATGTTCTGTTAGACTGGCATTACCACTCACCATGTGACATGTTCACCCCATCTTTCATGTATCTCAGCTTAAACCTCTGGTCTCCAGTCCTTTGTTTTTCAGCCTTGTGATAACCTGGTGACTTGTTCAGGATGTACCCCGCCTCTCACCCATAGTCAGCTGGGATAGGCTCCAGCTTGCCTGCGACCCTGTAGAACAGGATAAGTGGCTACAGATAATGGATGGATGGATTTGTTTTTCTCAGAATAAATTTAGTTCAATTAAAGGTTGGATTTTTCTCATTTTTTCATTGAAGCGACTTCACCAAAAGGTGGATTGTCTTCTAACCATTTTTAGTAATCTTTACAAGGGGTGGCAATAATCTGTACAATAAATATTCCCTTTTAAGGTTTTAGAATATCAGAAGTTCTAGTGTGGAAAACTGATGAACTTTTTGTCCTTGTCTCTTGACTTCCTGAAGAGGATCTACTGAAATCACAATGTTGCAGCATCTTTGGAAAATCTGAGCAGAAAAAAGGTTCTTCCAGAGGGCCACATCAAAGGACCCTAGTGACTTCTCTAACCATTTTTCTCTCATTGCGTTTTCTAAGAGTGTTTCAATTCTATGAGATTATGGATGACTTGTGTCGAAGTGTTGAACCATCACATCATTGCATCGCAGTACTGTTGACGTGGCTCTGTGGACTCATGTTATTTTCATTAAATTCTGATCTTTCCATCAGCATGATACAAAAGGATTCTGAATTCATCTGACAATGAAATGCTTTTACAGTCTTAAATTATTTCATGCCTGACTTGGTCTTCTGCAGTTTTGTCTTTGAGGCAGTTTTTTTTTTCACTCCACTGATCCACAAGTTTTTTTGTGTAGACAGGGTTTTTGTCTTTTCATCTCCAGTGTCTATAGTTCATTGTTTTTTGGCTTTTTGTGTAATTCTAGACGAACCCTTGAAATGATTATGTGAAAGATTTGGGAGATGCAAACTTAATGACCAAACTCATTAAGGATGGAAAAAGGTCACCAGTTCGATTTCCTGGACCAGCAGGAATGGCTGAAGTGCCCTTGGGCAAGGCACCTAACCCCCAACTGCTCCCTGGGCTGCTCTGGGTATGTTGTACATTGCTCTAGATAAGAGCATCTGCTAAATGCCAGTAATGCAATGTTGGGTCCATTTTGTCCAACTCTGAATTGAAAACAAACTAACTGATGCTAGAAATGCTTGTCAACTTTATCTTTGCCACACACACCGCTATGATTACACAGTGTGACATCCCTGTCTAGTTTTGAGCTCCAATGGGCTAATATACTCTAGCCCATTTTGGTGACATTTCTGTAAGACATCACCAGTAGGAATGTTAGGCCCTGGTCATGTGACAACTCGTGATGGGTTTGCGAATACTTGATGAAAAATTGCTAGCATTGCCACTAATCGTGTGATGCATGGCGAATGTTCACTGAGCTTCACGAGTTGTTTTTTGGTGTTTCCACCTCATGAGTGACCAAAAACTTTGTGAAAAGTTTCAATGCGTGCATTGAAATTTGGTGGCGATGTTTTCGCCAGCAAACAAAGTGGTGAATATTCAGATGTGTTTGGGAATACTTCCCAAAACTCGGGGAACCTTCGCCAAGCCTCTTGAGTTGTATTTGTCACAAATCCATATCCCTGATGCTCGCAGGAGCCTCATCAACACAGTGGCTCAGCAGAGCCTAATCTTTGCTGAGACATGAAAATTGTGTTTCCATTCGGAGATCATTCGCTGAGGTTCGTAATTGGTTGGGCAAAGGGTTCATGAATATTCAGCAAATGTTTGGTTAGACGACGCATTTGTGATCACTGATTGGTTAGCGCTGATGTCACGCATTGTTGAAATCTGTTGAGCAAGGCATCTGTGATCATTCTCCTGCCAGATGCCGATACATACAAAACCCTTAAGCACGCCTCCTTAGAAAAATGCTAGGTCTCTTAGAAAGAAGTGACCACAACTTTTAGCTCACCTGTGTGAAGTACACATCACCATCCATCACTATCAAAAATGCCTCATTTTCATCGATAGCCCACTGCAAAGCATCGTGAGCCATAGTGTGACCATAGCTGTATGGATTCAGTCGCAGGTGTAATGAACATGAACAAAGTAGATTATTTACTCTATCATTATTTTTCTTCTAAAATATGTTTGGAGGAGAAACTGAAAGTTGAGAGACTGAACACACATTGTCTCATCAAAGTACAAATTACACAAAAGGATAGATGGGGAAAAATTATATATATGGGCAATTCCATGTAAATGTCAACCTCACCATGCAAAAATAAAGCAACATGTAATACATCAAAACCACTCCCAGAGATCTCACCCAGGCCTGTATTTTACAGATGTGAATAAGTTGAACCAGTTTGTAACCAACCTAATATGTCACTGTCAGTCTTTCTTTCTTATAATTTAAAACCCAAGCTAAAATCAACTTTGATCATGTGCAATTCTATATTATTGCCACAAGCCACAGAAATGTATGCTAAAATCCACAAAACAGCAAAACAATAGCCATCCTAAATATTATTTAAGAACTTTGATAGTTTTAGCTGATATTTAGAGAGTTTTTCAAAGGGTTATGGTGGTTAAATTGCTGATTTTCTAAACATATGCCATGTCTATTTCAGACGCGTCACATCCATAACGGAATTTCATCACATCCATAACGCTGACTTTTCCTTCCGAAACTCTGCATGAAATACAAAATATTTTAAACAAAGATTTTTTAATATTCACCTTGGACCCCTCTATCAAATGGATATCTCCATTTCGACATTAGGTTTACAATTTCACAGAGTTTGATAAAAATGTACAGTCACCCAAGAAAAGTGATACTTTTTCTGTCACATCCATAACGCATCTTTTATTGGCATTTTCTGGCATGCCCTAGATGTACTATGGGAATTGTTCTTGTTCTATCACTTCTCCAGTATGGTACAGCCTTAAAATATGCAACACCTGTTTAAATACTGGGAGACAATAAAACATGCACTGGGTCATTTGTTGCCATTTTGAGTTCAAGTGTCACGTCCATAACGCTGGAATTGCTCATATATTTTACTTTTTTTTTTTGCATTTACCTAACACTCAATGTTTCTTTTGTCATGTTTAATAAGAATAAAATATAGTATCTTGCTTTATCTGGCCTCCACTGTGGACATTTTTTTTTTATTACAATTCAAATGCTTTTGTACAATTGATTTACATATAAAATAACTACATCATGAAGAATTAAAGCCCCTCCTTCACAGATGAGTGAAAATATTGAATAAATTTCCTCTTTTTGATTGCTTGGGTTAAAAATGCCAAATTATGATGACTGAATTGATTATTCACTTAAATATGAATAATATGATACCCAAAATGTATTTGATATGGCGAAATAGGACACAATGGAAAAATCAAGAACACAACGGAAAGATGAGAATAACGGCAGTGGTAAAAGAACAGCGACTGTACCAGCTGAAGGTCACATGGGTCTCTGCTGCGGCGTGTGAGCAACGGGACATCACTACCGCACTGGATGGAGTGCGAGGCGGGGCAAAATGACTGGCTGTAGATTCTATCAAAAGTTTGATCTAAATTGACCATGGTTGCAAAATATTGGCCAAAAATATGCAAACACTACGAAATATGAAAGCAAGATGAAAAATAAACATTCTATTGCCTTATACTGCAAGACTAAAACAAAAACTGTCAAAACTCACCTTTTCAGTGATAACGTCCGAACAGATCACCCGCGTAACAGAAAGACCGCAAATGGAAGCACGATCAACTTCTAATTGTTGGAGTGGAAAATTCCATTCTACACGTGCAAATTGTTAATGTGTGTCCTTCCCCGCACACAAATAACATGCTACGGTAAAAAATAGACCACAACTCATTTTATAGCCCAGAAATTCATACAAGACCAGCTACCATTGTAACATATTCTGTAAGAAACATATTCTATACCTAACTTTCAGCTTTCGTTTTAAAAAACAAAATAGCAGATTTATAACTAAATTTTTATATGGTGTAGTGATTTTAAGTTACTACTTTTGGTGAGGTAGTGACCTTGACCTTGAGGCTTTCCGTTTAGAACAAAACACAATCATATTGGTTTTGGGTATGTGGAAAATGGAGTTACAACGGTGATGAAATATTCTGCATGATGTTTATTACGGTTATGATTATTCTGTGAGCGCACCAATCCTTAGGTGTATAAAGTTACAACTTAAAATACAATTAGTGATAACTGTAGACTTTTCAGTGGACTACAACCTCTTTAAGGGAGTGCGATGTAGTCAACCGTTTATCATCTCCCAGATCAAGCCGCCATTTTTCCACAAATTTGCAGAATTTTTGCTAAATTCTGAATATTCACATCAAAGATTTAGTTTTATTTGTATTATTTCTTTCATCATTTTATTTCAAATTAAAACCAACATCACCATTCAAAACCGTATAGTTTATTGACTGAGTATATTTAGTGGGGTACCCCCACAGTACCCAGTTTCTGAGACAGACCCATATATATGTGTGTGTGTGTGTGTGTGTGTGTGTGTGTGTGTGTGTGTGTGCAGTACAGTGCAAAAGTCTAAGGTACATGTAAAGAAATGTTGTCGACCAAAAATGGCTTAAAAAATAATGAAATGAAATGTTTCAACATTAAAAATACTTTAAACAGCAATAAGCCATAATAAATGAAACAAAGTCGATATTTGGTGTGAGATGACCCTTTGCTTAAAAAAAATAGTAGTCTCAGGTACAATGAGTGCAGTTTTATAAGGAAATGAGCTGTAGGTTTTACTGAGCATCTTACAGAACCAGCCACAGTTCTTCTGGACACTTTGTCACACTCGCTGCTTAATTTTGTACCAAAACCCAGTAGCCTTCATTATGTTTTCTTTTTTTAATCTGAAAAGTGCTCTCTTGTGTAATATGCTGCTCAGATACAAACATTCTTTTTTCTGTAACATTTAATTTTGTGCTGGAAAACAAATGTTTGGACTCTAAACTGTTTTTGTACTGACTTGATAATGTAGAAGTCATAAAATAGAAATATATAACAAAGTTTGTATGGAAAAAAAATAGGGTGCCTAAGACTTTTGCATAGTACTGTATATTATTCACTCCCCCCCCCCCCCCCCCCAAAAAAAAAAAAAAAGAAAAAAAAACATTAATTACCACCAGCTGCCACTAAACTTAACTTATTGAAGAGTGTACTTAATTGCTGGGTTTCAGTCACATGACTTTTCTTAGCGGTTTTACCGGAAGTGAAATAACTGGTGGTCTAAACAGCTGCTGTAGTGCAAACAACTAGCGATAACTTATCAGAGTATGCTTGTAATCTAGAAGCCACTGCTCACTTTAGATATTTTCCGAAGATTGCTATGTGCAATAGAATCGACCCCTACAGTCTGGGAAAGAAGGATTTGTCATACGATCTCGAAAACTACCCTTCAGTCGAGTTTCCCGACATCTCGAACTATCTGGTGTTACAGACGTCCTTCTACACCGCAAAACAGATGAAAGCGTGGAAGAGTATGGAGGCTTACAACTTTTTTGTATGTGTCTGGGTAAAGGACCTCGGTATCAAGTCGCTGCCAAATGAATCCTGTATTGTTTTTGCCTGTGTAAGTAGGTTTTTTTTAAGCTTTTCATTCGCATCTTTACAACGAAGTGCTGCAAGTTGAAGTGTAAACAAACAACAGTTGGCTTGATTCTCACTTGTGTTGGCTCTTATCTCTCAGGTAAATCATTCACAAAGATCATCAGAAACCCCTTTAAAGACCTGGATCTTAGTTAAACAAGATGGAGAAGTGATCACGGCACATTGTAACTGTATGGCTGGGGAAGAATTTAGTCGCGACCTTCATGTATATGGACTTTGTGAGGAGTAAACATAGAAACAGCTGGGGACTTTAGCGCTTCGTGACGAAAAAAAGTACCGTAAAATAACAACACATACAGGTAGCAAGAAAAGTACTTGGAAAACACTAAGGACATAGCTGAGAGGGAGATACAAACCTTTCACCAAGTGATCACTGCAAACTTGAGCATGCTTCAACTTGGCTCCCTTCAATATCAGTGAGAGGTTCAAAAGTCACCTTTCTCGACATCTTTTTGTGAAATCCTGTGTTCGTTCACCCTTTTTTATTCGTTCATGGGGAATCCTGAAGAAACTTTTATCAGTTTCATGGTTTGATTGATCTGAACAACCTAAAACAATGCAAGCATAAGGCATTTTTCATGCGAGCAATGCACCTTCTCCGTACAAACGCTTTGTCAACTGAGCTTTGGTAGACCACCAGCTAAAGTTCTGAATAGCTAATGAGGCAGATGTGACGTCACATGAAACCCAGCACTAAACTGATTTTATCACTATTCTATTCTAATGACTTTGTAAAAATATTTTCAGTGCATATTTTGTATTAATCCATTTTCTAAGCTTTTAAAATAAAGTTATCAAGCAACAAACTGCATTCACTTTTATTCCATAATTTCTTCACCATAACACACACACACACATGGCCACACTACTTAAAGATTCTGGTCAGGCTTTGGTTTCGAAAGAAGTGTAAATCTTTGCAGCATTATAAAGCAGGGTGCAGTAGATCAAGTCCTGCAAACAGTAAAATAAGAAACATGAGATTAGCTACTTGCTGAAGATAATAAATCTGCCACCAGTCACTGTAGAGCAACATCACTGTATTTCCCTTGCAGGAATTTTTCTATGGAGGTATAAAGGCATTTTGCTGGTGTCATCCTAGCAGAGTTCATTAACTTTCATATCCAGCCTGATCCTTTCCAAAGTGGGCTATGAAGCCCATGCATTTGGGTAACTGATCAACTAATCGGTGCTTGATTTATGTGCTAGGATAAGCAAGGATTTAACACAGGCTCAGAAGGCATTGATTACTGACATGGCTAATTGGCTAAACCCACCGGTCTACTGAGACAGGCTTATTGGAGATGTCAAATCAGGCACTTCATTTGCATTCATGATGTACAGCGTCCATTCTGGCTCCTGCCAATGCAGCATAAACTGACATGAATTGCAGTGGAGATGGGGCTGAGGTTTCAGTCTGCCTTCTCAATCTTTGGACTGACCATCTGTCCTTGCTAGAGGTTTGCTAATCAGAGGCAAGGGTAAATTTATAATTGCTCATCCAGATGTTCAAGAGAGATAGGAAAACACACACACACATGTTTTTTTGGATATCTTGGTACACTTGGTGAAAAACAGTGAACAAAGCCAGCAGCAGCACAGACTTGTCATTTGCCCAGCAGTGAAAGATGTGAAAGATGTCTTTCTCTTTTTCCTCATCTTCACTTTATTTCTCAAAATGAATTGCATTAGGCGGCACGGTGGTGTAGCGGTTAGCGCTGTCGCCTCACAGCAAGAAGGTCCTGGGTTCGAGCCCCGGGGCCGGCGAGGGCCTTTCTGTGCGGAGTTTGCATGTTCTCCCCGTGTCCGCGTGGGTTTCCTCCGGGTGCTCCGGTTTCCCCCACAGTCCAAAGACATGCAGGTTAGGTTAACTGGTGACTCTAAATTGACCGTAGGTGTGAATGTGAGTGTGAATGGTTGTCTGTGTCTATGTGTCAGCCCTGTGATGACCTGGCGACTTGTCCAGGGTGTACCCCGCCTTTCGCCCGTAGTCAGCTGGGATAGGCTCCAGCTTGCCTGCGACCCTGTAGAAGGATAAAGCGGCTAGAGATAATGAATGAATGAATGAATGAATGAATTGCATTAAAGGGTGCCAAGAGGACTTTTGCTGATTTGAAGTAAAAATCTTTAACATTAAGACACCCACATAGTCTTGAAAATTGCGCCATTTATCCAACCACAGATTCCGTGACTTTTTGCAGCTTCTGATCTGCAACACAGTTGGTAGTTTGAGATCAATACAATTCTAATAGAGAAAGTTTTCATGGCAGATTTCATGACTAAGCTAAAAGCATTTCTGGGTCTGTTTAATTATGCTGCAACAACATATGCAAATTTAAAGAGCTCTCATGCAGAAGGGCTGTGATTGACATGCTTCTGTTGGTGGAAGGGAAAATAGATAACAGCACGATATGAACGCTCTGGCTTTTTTTTTTTGCCTGGTTTATTTTTTGACATGTTTATCCACTGACATCAAGCTTGTTTATGTAAGATGACCATGGGCATCATGAAATCGTCTGAACAGTCCACAATGCAGTCTAGTGACAAATTCAGCCCAGGCATTACTCGATCAGGGAGCTGACTCATAGGGGATATTAGATAAAGTCGACAATGTTACAGAAAGCTGATTACAATATAAAAATGTATTATATTGTATTATACAATATATTCTGCCAATCAAGCATTTTTTGAGTGCTTGCTGTTCCTTAGGTTTTATTCCAGTTTAATCACTATTATTTCCACAGACCAAATAAAATGAAACAGGATTAAAAAAAAATATGGACATTAAACAAGGGAAAGTAAATTTTTGTAGAACTTATTAACCTCCTGATAGGCCTTGAAATGAGTGCTTTATTAAAAACAACTTTCGCATCCCTAATATCTAGCCACTCCTGAACCAGAGACAATGTTAGAAGCGTCTTACCTGGGCTCAGGAGTGAAAGAACTGGACTGTTGCTCAGTGGTCCAAAGTCTTCTTTTCAGATGAAAGTAAATTTTGCAGTTCATTTGGAAATCAAGGTCCGAGAGTCTGGAGGAAGAGTGGAGAGACAGAATCCAAGGTGTTTGAAGTCCACTGAGCAACAGTCCAGTTCTTTCTCTCTTTAGCTCAGGTAAGACACTTCTGATGTCTCTGGTTCAGGAGAGGCTTGATATTAGGAATGTGACAGTTGTAACTCCTTTCCTGAAGATGTCTGTGTGTGTGATGGCTCTTGATACACTGACAGCAGTCTCAGTCCACTTCTTGTGAAGCTCTCCCAAGTTCCTGAATTGACTTTTCTTGACAATCCTGTCAAGGCTGCGGTCATCCCTTTTGCTGGTGCAGCTTTTCCAGGCAGCCTTTTCAGCAATGACCTTCTGTGGCTTTTTGTGGAGGGTATCGATGATCATCTTCTGGACAACTGTCAAGTCAGTAGTCTTCCCCATGATTGTGGTTGCGTATACTGAACTAGACCAAGAGATACACGGCATTTATGGCGTTTTACTCAAACTCTAAGTTAAATATTCTAATAATTTGAGACACTGAATTTCTGATTTCCATGAACTGTAAGCCATAATCATCAAAATTAAAACAAAAATGCCTTGAAATATTTCACATTATGTGTAATGAATATAGAATGTATGAAGAATTTTTGAATTAAATTATGACAAAATGAACTTTTTCGCGGTATTCCAATATTTTCAGATGCAAAAAAATATATATATAAACATGGTTGTGTGAAGATATGAAATTTATCTTCAAGCGGTGAATCTATTCACGAGTGAGTGAATGTAATGTTCTTTTTGGAAGAAGAAGAAGAAGCCTTTATTTGTTACATGCACACTCAAGTACAATGAAATACATCCTCTGTATTTAACCCATCCGAAGCAGTGAACACACACATGCACACACACACATGCAAGCAATGAGCCCACACACATACCCACAGCAGTGGGCAGCTATGCTACAGAGCCTGGGGAGCAGTTGGGGGTTAGGTTCAGCCCAAGGCTACACCATGTTAACCTAACCGCATGTCTTTGGACTGTGGGGGAAACCGGAGCACCCGGAGGAGACCCATGCAGACACGGGGAGAACATGCAAACTCCACACAGAAAGGCCCCTATCGGTCATTGGGCTTGAACCCAGAACCTTCTTGCTGTGAGGCGACAGTGCTAACCACTATACCACTATGCCGCCCATATTATATGGACACATCCAAAAAAAAAAAAACCCCACAAAACAAACTGCAACTCCATCAAAAGAATTTTAATGATGAACCGGTTCACCATTTTGACAACATGCATCCAGTCAGCAGGAAAACACTGAGTGTGACATCATCGGAGTGAAATATTGGAAAATATGTCACTCAGATCTGGGATGTTTTTCATATGAAAAATGCGAGATAAACTATATATCTTCAAGCCAATGTGTGATTTTGTTTTTGTTATATAGATAGATTTACAAAAAAGTCCCCAAATTTATCAAAGCAATTCATCAATTTCTTGATGAGTGACGTATCGAGATTTGTCACGGTTTTGAATCCCCATGTCCCCGATATAGCTCGTATGAAAAATACGAGTGGTGTATTTCCCAGTAAAACACTCGTCTCTCTCTCTCTCTCTCTCTCTCTCTGACATATCATGTCAAATTTGATGAAGATCAGTTGAGAAATGGTGATGTTAACCCAATACAAACAAAAATCCAAACATCCACCACCCAGGGGCCCACCGGCGACCCCCGGGACCCAAATATGAAATTTCTGAGTTCTGCTAAATCTCCTGTGCCTACGTGCCAAGTTTAATGAACATCTGTCGAGAGTTTGTGTTGATAAATGTAATGTGAAAGGCATTGAGGGAGAGGGTGGTTGGATGTTGTGCCCCCCAGGGACCTCCCTGGGGGCTGTACATGAATTTTGTTTATATCTGCAAAATTCTGGGTCATCCCTGGACCTACTTGCCAAATTTGGTGAAAATCCGTCAACAAATGGCAACGTTAGGTCAAGACAAGCAAACAAACTTGCTATCTATCTATCTATCTATCTATCTATCTATCTATCTATCTATCTATCTATCTATCTATCTATCTATATGAGTGATTCCACGCTTATGGGTACTGAAATGGGGACATGAACTTATTTTTAAAAATTCACCTAAAACCATTTCTTTTTTTACCATCAGGTCACAAAACATGTAATCTTTAATGAATGATATGTTAAAAGATAACTTTAATTTTCTGAGACGTAATAAAAACATATTTATATGCCAAAGTCAGAACGTAACAGAAGTGTTGTGGACATGTATATTCTCAATTTTAACAATGTAGAATTACTTTTTGAAACATAGGAAGGTGATGTTTTAGCAAATATAATTAATAAACGTGTAGTAGAATAAACATACACATTCTTTCAATAAGATTAACATGGTATATAGCTAGATTGTAATTAATTTGTAACAGACGCGAGATGGACAATCGTAACAGAAGTAATGTAACAGACATCATTTTGGAATTCATAGGCTTGACTTTGGCATATAAATATGTTTTTATTACATCTCAGAAAATTAAAGTTATCTTTTAACATATCATTCATTAAAGATTACATGTTTTGTGACCTGATGGTAAAAAAAGAAATGGTTTTAGGTGAATTTTTAAAAATAAGTTCATGTCCCCATTTCAGTACCCATAAGCGTGGAATCACACACATTATTTTTTATATATATATATATATATATATAGAGAGAGAGAGAGAGAGAGGGGCGGCACGGTGGTGTAGTGGTTAGCGCTGTCGCCTCACAGCAAGAAGGTCCTGGGTTCGAGCCCCGTGGCTGGTGAGGGCCTTTCTGTGCGGAGTTTGCATGTTCTCCCCGTGTCCGCGTGGGTTCCCTCCGGGTGCTCTGGTTTCCCCCACAGTCCAAAGACATGCAGGTTAGGTTAACTGGTGACTCTAAATTGACCGTAGGTGTGAATGTGAGTGTGAATGGTTGTCTGTGTCTATGTGTCAGCCCTGTGATGACCTGGCGACTTGTCCAGGGTGTACCCCGCCTTTCGCCCGTAGTCAGCTGGGATAGGCTCCAGCTTGCCTGCGACCCTGTAGAAGGATAAAGCGGCTAGAGATAATGAGATGAGATATATATATAAAAAACACTTGTGACTTGTGTTGTATTTTTTCAGTTCAGACACATTCATTGTGGTAGTGTTTCAAGAACCTCAGAGAATGTCACGGCATTTATTATTAACATTTATTTCTGACCGAAAGTTGCTTTAATTCTTTGCCAGTATCTTGCATCAAGAACAGGAGAGTCAAACCACTCTGTAAAGTCTTCCCTAGCACATCCCAAAGACTAAAGGTTAAGGTCAGCACTCTATGGTCACCAATTCATGTGTGAAAATGATTCCTCCCTGTACCACTCTTTCACAATTTGAGCCCAAAGTTTTGCTGGTCTAACTAGCAAACAGCTAGTTAAAGCTATATGAAAGGAAGTAAAGAATCATAGAATGATAGTGTGGCAGCGGGGGCGTGGTCAAGTGCCGGTCTGTGACAGGAGGGCGGAGTAAGGGAAGGTAAGTGGCAGAATCCCTACACCTGATGGCAATTAACCTGTGTTTGTGTGTCTTCCCAGTGACAGCGCCCTATTTAGGGAGGGAGAGCAGAGAGCAGAGGAGCTCTTCCCGGAACCAGATGCCGAGTGTGTGTGTGTCTGTAAAATTTAAAACATAGTTGTTAGACTGAAAAGTGTGACAATAAAACGGTGTATCAACCTGATCTCTGTCCTGCCATCCTCTGTGCTCCACTCATTCATATCGAACTGCTACAGTGGTGCTGAAACCCGGACGTCATACTGGAGCACCGGCCGATCAGCCCCATGGAGTCCTCCCCGTTCGCCGACCTGGTCCACGCCCTCGCCACGGCCCAGCAAAGCCAGCACCAGGCGCTCGTCACCCTCCGAAAGGAACAAGAGCGACGCTTCGAGGCCCTGGTGCTGGCCCAGCAAGAAGACCGAGAGGTGTTCCGGCACCTCCTCGCGTCGGCGGGGTCCACCAGCGCTCCTACCACGGGCCCATCTCCCCTCACTGTCACCAAGATGGGCCCGCAGGATGACCCCGAGGCTTTCATCACGCTCTTCGAGCAAGTCGCAGAAGCCTCGGAGTGGCCGATAGAGCAGCGCGCGGCGCGCCTCCTCCCCCTGCTAACGGGAGAGGCACAGCTGGCCGCGCTACAGCTCCCCGCCGACCGCCGGCTGGCCTACGTGGACCTCCGCCGGGCCACCCTCCAGCGCGTGGGGCGCACCCCAGAGCAGCAGTGCCAGCGCTTCCGCGCGTTGCGCTTGGAGGAAGTCACTGGCCATTTGCGTTTGGCCAGCAGCTCTGGGACGCCTGCTGGCGGTGGTTGAGGGCCGACAACCGCGACGCTGAGGGGATCATCGATCAGGTGGTGCTGGAGCAATTCATCGCTCGCTTGCCAGCAGGAATTGCGGAGTGGGTCCAGTGCCACCGCCCGGCGTCGCTGGATCAGGCAGTCGAGCTGCCGGAGGACCATTTGGCAGCTGTTCTGGTGGCAGGACAGCAGACGGCGTCTTCTCTTCTCTTCTCTCTCTCTCCCCCTCCTCCTGTGTCCCGTCCTTGCCCCATTCCCCCACCGCGGAGGCGGGGGCCAGCATCACCCCAGCCGGCCCGCCGCACCCGTGGTGCCCTCCCGTTTCTCCCTTCTGTGTCTGTCTCTCCCCCCCCCCAGGCGAGTGAGCCCCAGAACACCAGTGCAGAGGGAAAGCCCGGGCCGGTTTGCTGGCACTGCAGGGAGCCGGGCCACCTTCAACAGCAGTGCACGGTGATGGAAGTGGGCGCGGTGGTTCGGATCCCCGAGGTGCCAGAGGCCGCCCTCGATCGGGCCGGAGCATATCGCATATCGGTGAGTATTCAAGGGGATACATATCAGGCTGTAGCTTTCCCTAGGTGTGGGTGGAGCACAGAGGACGGCAGGACAGAGATCAGGGTTGTAACTCGGCTTTATTGCCAACTTTTCAGTCTTAACCACTACGAGTTACTTTAGCAGACACACACACACACACACACACACTCCGTGTCTGGTTCCAGGGAGAGCTCTCTCTCTGCTCTCGCTCTCCCTCCTCATATAGGGCGCAGTCACTGGGAAGACACACAAACAGGTTAATTGCTCTCAGGTGAAGTGATTCTGCCACTTACCTTCCCTGACTCCGCCCTCCTGTCACAGACCGGTGCTTGACCACGCCCCCGCTGCCACATACCCCCACCGCCCGAATCAGGCCGGGCAGCCGTCCGGCCCGCAGCCGACTCCCCCCCCCCTTGACGGGAGAGGAAGTCCGCCACGACCATCTGCGCCCCCGGCCTGTGGACCACCTTGAAATTAAAGGGTTGGAGCGCCAGATACCAACGGGTGATCCGCGCGTTGGCATCTTTCATGCGGTGGAGCCACTGGAGGGGCGCGTGGTCTGAACAGAGGGTGAAAGAGTGCCCCAGCAGGTAGTACCGGAGGGCGACGACCGCCCATTTGATCACCAGGCACTCCTTTTCAATCGTGCTGTAGCGCCCGTCACGCACTGACAGCTTCCGGCTGATGTACAGGACCGGGCGATCCTCCCCCTCCACCTGCTGGGACAAAACGGCCCCCAGCCCTCTGTCCGACGCATCCGTCTGTAACATAAAAGGGAGAGAGAAGTCAGGGGAGTGTAAAAGTGGCCCCCCACACAGTGCAGCCTTTACCTCCGAGAAAGCCCGCTGGCACTGCTCCGTCCACTGGACCGGATCTGGCGCCCCCTTTTTAGTGAGGTCAGTCAGCGGGCTGGTGACGTCTGAATAATTAGGTATAAACCTACGATAGTAGCCAGCCAGCCCCAGGAACTGTCTCACCCCCTTTTTGGTCTTGGGCCTCGGGCAGGCCGCAATCGCTGCTGTCTTATTAATTTGGGGACGCACCTGCCCGTTGCCCAAGTGGAAGCCCAGATACCGTACTTCCACCCGCCCAATCGCACACTTCTTTGGGTTGGCAGTGAGTCCCGCCCGTCTCAGCGACCTAAGGACTGCCCTCAGGTGTTGCAGGTGCCGCTGCCAGTCGTTACTATAAATGATAATGTCGTCCAGGTATGCGGCCGCATAGGTGGCGTGGGGCCGGAGGACCCGGTCCATCAGCCGCTGAAACGTAGCGGGCGCCCCAAACAGCCCAAACGGAAGTGTGACGAACTGGTGTAAGCCGAACGGTGTGGAAAAGGCCGTTTTCTCCCGGGATAATGGAGTCAAGGGGATCTGCCAATATCCCTTCGTTAAATCCAGTGTCGAGTAGAAGCGAGCCGTGCCTAGTCGATCGAGCAGCTCATCAATACGAGGCATTGGGTACACGTCGAATTTAGACACCGCGTTGACTTTTCTATAGTCCACACAGAACCGGACCGAGCCATCGGCCTTGGGAACCAAGACCACCGGGCTGCTCCAGTCACTGTGGGACTCCTCGACGATGCCCATTTCGAGCATGGCCTGAAGTTCTTCCCGAACCACCTTTTTTTTGTGTTCGGGTAGTCTATAAGGGCGGCTACGCACTACCACCCCCGGGGGTGTCTCTATGTGGTGTTCTATGAGGTTAGTGTGACCGGGCAGGGGCGAGAACACATCCGAAAACTCGGCCTGCAACTGGGCGACCTCCATGAGTTGGGTCAGGGAGAGGTGGTCTCCACAGGGGACCGGAGAGGTACGTGATGCCAAATTCCCTTTTTGAACCTCCGGCCCCAGCTCCGCCTTCTCCGGAACTACCGACACCAACGCCACAGGGACCTCCTCGTTCCAGAGTTTGAGCAGATTGAGGTGGTAAATCTGTAGCGCCCCACCCCTGTCTGTTCGCCTCACCTCATAGTCGACGTCCCCGACTCGCCGTGTGACCTCAAAGGGTCCTTGCCACTTGGCGATTAATTTGGAGCTCGACGTGGGCAAGAGTACGAGTACTTTATCTCCCGGTGTGAACTCTCTAAGGCGCGTACCCTTGTTGTACAGGCGGGCTTGCCGTTCCTGGGCCTGCCGCAAATTCTCCTGAGTTAGGTGGGTGAGCATGTGGAGTTTTGCGCGCAGGTCCATAACGTACTGAATTTCATTCTTACTTTGTGAAGGTCCCTCCTCCCAATTTTCCCGCAGCACGTCCAGGATGCCGCGCGGCTTACGCCCATATAATAATTCGAACGGGGAGAACCCCGTGGAGGCTTGAGGGACCTCTCGCACTGAGAACAGCAAGGGTTTGAGCCACTTATCCCAATTACGTGCGTCCTCACTTACGAATTTCTTAATGATATTTTTGAGGGTGCGGTTGAACCGTTCTACTAAACCGTCCGTTTGTGGGTGATATACACTGGTGCGGATCGGCTTAATCCCCAATAACCCATACAGTTCGCGTAGTGTTCGTGACATAAACGTAGTGCCTTGATCAGTCAGAATCTCTTTCGGGATTCCAACTCGGGAGATGACGCGGAAGAGCGCCTCTGCAATACTGCGTGCTGAGATATTGTGCAGAGGCACTGCTTCCGGGTATCGCGTTGCATAATCCACTAGAACCTCGTGCTGACCGATCTAATGGCCCGACGAGATCCATCCCAATTCTTTCAAACGGGGTCTCGATTAACGGTAGAGGGCGCAATGGCGCTTTTGGAATGGCCGCTGGGTTTACTAACTGGCATTCGCGGCATGCCGTACACCACCTACGGACATCGCCGCGAATCCCCGGCCAATAGAATCGGGCCATTATTCGGGCTAGTGTTTTATCCTGCCCTAAGTGTCCAGCCATGGGATTAAAGTGAGCCGCCTGGAATACCAATTCCCGGCGGCTCTTTGGAATCAAAAGCTGCGTGACTCGCTCTTTAGTTTGAGTGTCCTGCGTCACTCGGTATAACCTATCCTTCATAATCGCGAAGTAGGGGAAGGACGGGGTGGCGTTCGGCGGGAGCGTTTGACCATCGATTACTCTCACTTGGTCAAACGCATGCCGCAGAGTCTCGTCTCGCGACTGCTCCAGTGGGAAATCCGCGAGGGATTCCCCAATAGAGAGAGGAGGAGCCGGTGGCTCCTCACCCTGACGCGGAGATGACGTAGATGGCTCTGCGACAGCTGCTCCCGCCAAAACGACACCGGGACCTCCCCCTGTCAACTGGCAGGACCCACTCTCTACTAGGCGCGTCATTAAACCCCGAAATCCCGGCCAATCAGTCCCCAAAATTAACGAGTGGGTAAGGCGAGGATTAACCGCCGCCTTCACTATAAATTTTTCCCCTCTGAAAATAATGTGGACCGACACCAAAGGGTAGCGGTGAACATCCCCGTGCACACATAACACCTTCACCCCTTGTGCTCCCCCCAATGCCTCGTTTTGAACCAGGCTTTGGCGAATTGAGGTCTGATTACAACCAGAATCCACCAACGCCTGATATGTAGCCCCTTGGATACTCACCGGTATGCGATACGCTCCGGCCCGATCGAGGGCGGCCTCTGGCACGTCGGGGATCCGAACCACCGCGCCCACTTCCATTGCTGTGCACTGCTGTTGAAGGTGGTCCGGTTCCCCGCAGCGCCAGCAAACCGGCCCGGGCTTCCCCTCTGCACCGGTGATCTGGGGCTCACTCACCTGAGGTGGGGGAGAGACAGACACAGAAGGGAGAAATGGGAGGGCACCGCGGGTGCGGCGGGCTGGCAGGGGTGGCGCCGGCCCCCGCCTCCGCGGTGGGGGAATGGGGCGAGGACGGGACACAGGAGGAGGGGGAAGAGAGAGAGAGAGAAGAGGAGAGAAGAGATGTCGACATCTGCTGTCCTGCCGCCGAGACAGCCGCCAGATGATCCTCCGCCAGCTCGACTGCCTGATCCAGCGACGCCGGGCGGTGGCACTGGACCCACTCCACGGCTCCTGCTGGTAAGCGGGCGATGAACTGTTCCAGTACCACCTGATCGACGATTCCCTCGGCGTCGCGATCTTCGGCCCTCAGCCACCGCCAGCAGGCGTCCTGGAGCTGCTGGCCGAACGCGAACGGGCTGCCGACTTCCTCCATCCGCAGCACGCGGAAGCGCTGGCGCTGCTGCTCCGGCGTGCGCCCCACGCGCTGAAGGACAGCCCGGCGAAGGTCGGCGTAGGCCAGCCGGCGATCGGCGGGGAGCTGTAGTGCAGCCAGCTGCGCCTCTCCCGTCAGGAGGGGGAGAAGGCGTGCCGCGCGCTGCTCCATCGGCCACCCCGAGGCTTCGGCGACCTGCTCGAACAATGTGAAGAAAGCCTCGGGGTCATCCTGCGGGCCCATCTTAGTTAAGGTGAGGGGAGACGGGCCCGCGGCCGGAGCGCTGGTGGGCCCCGTCGACGCGAGGAGACGCCGGAACGCCTTGCAATCTTCTTGCTGGGCCAGCACCAGGGCATCGAAGCGCCGCTCTTGTTCCTTTCGGAGTGTGACAAGCGCCTGGTGCTGGCTTTGCTGAGCCGTGGCGAGGGCGTGGACCAGGTCGGTGAACGGGGAGGATTCCATGGGGCTGCTGGGTTGGTGCTCCATTTCCCGGGTTTCGGCACCACTGTCGCTTTCCCTAGGTGTGGGTGGAGCACAGAGGACGGCAGGACAGAGATCAGGGTTGTAACTCGGCTTTATTGCCAACTTTTCAGTCTTAACCACTACGAGTTACTTTAGCAGACACACACACACACACTCCGTGTCTGGTTCCAGGGAGAGCTCTCTCTCTGCTCTCGTTCTCCCTCCTCATATAGGGCGCAGTCACTGGGAAGACACACAAACAGGTTAATTGCTCTCAGGTGAAGTGATTCTGCCACTTACCTTCCCTGACTCCGCCCTCCTGTCACAGACCGGTGCTTGACCACGCCCCCGCTGCCACACAGGCGTTGGTGGATTCTGGCTGTAATCAGACCTCAATTCATCAAAGCCTAGTGCAAAACGAGGCATTGGGGGGAGCACAGGGGGATGTTCACAGCTACCCTTTAGTGTCGGTCCACATTTTTTTCAGAGGGGAAAAAGTTATAGTGCAGGCGGCGGTTAATCCTTGCCTTACCCACTCTTTAATTTTGGGGACTGATTGGCCGGGATTTCAGGATTCAATGACACACTTAGTCAAGAGTGGGTCCTGCCATTTAACGGGGGGAGGTCCCGGTGTCGCTTTGGCGGAAGCAGCTGTCACAGAGCCGTCTACGTCATCTCCGCGTCAGAGTGAGGAGCCGCTGGCCCCTCCTCTCTCTCTTGGGGAATCCCCCGCAGATTTCCCATTAGAGCAATCACGAGACGAGACTCTGCGACATGCGTTTGACCAAGTCAGAGTAATCGATGGTCAAACGCTCCAGCCGAACGCCACCCTGTCCTTCCCCTACTTCGCGATTATGAAGGATAGGTTATACCGAGTGACGCAGGACACTCAAACTAAAGAGCAAGTCACGCAGCTTTTAATTCCGAAGAGCCGCCGGGAATTGGTATTCCAGGTGGCTCACTTTAATCCCATAGCTGGACACTTAGGGCAGGATAAGACACTAGCCCGAATAATGGCCCGATTCTATAGACCCTTTTCAGTCACGTGACCTAGTGTGCTCCGGAACCTCGGACGTTGGCTCCGGCAGCTATTTACACTGGATCCAGTGTAAATAGCTGCCAGATCATAATTACAGTAAACTAGAATGGAATGTTAACAGCAATGTAATGCCTTTTCTGGCTAATTTTATTCGTCTTACCTCCAACAAAGTGGTCACTATACAAGCGTTGGTATGCCGCTATCCATCTTCTCCGTCAGTCAGCATCTACTTGTATCCAATAAAATGATAACCCTTGCCTTGTTTGTTGATGGTTACTACATCCAGGTGCACAACAATATAGTGGCATGATGGAAGTCTTGCTGAAAATAAACACTTTCTTTGCTGCCGTTCCTCAATGTTGGCTGTGGTAAACTACTGGTAGTACATGTCCAAAATGGCGGCCGCGTTTGTCGTGACGTCACGTTCAAAGGGTCCATTGGCCGGGGATTCGCGGCGATGTTCGTAGGTGGTGTATGGCATGCCGCGAATGCCAGTTAGTAAATCCAGTGGCCATTCCAAAAGCGCCTTTGCCCCCTCTTCCATTGATTGAGACCCCATTTGAGAGAATTGGGATGGATCTCGTCGGGCCATTAGATCAGTCAGCACGGGGGTACCGCTTTATATTAGTTCTGGTGGACTATGCAACGCGATACCCGGAAGCAGTGCCTCTGCGCAATATCTCAGCACGCAGTATTGCAGAGGCACTCTTCCGCGTCATCTCCTGAGTCGGAATCCCGAAAGAGATTCTGACTGATCAAGGCACTACATTTATGTCACGGACACTGCGCGAACTGTATGGGTTATTGGGGATTAAGCCGATCTGCACCAGTGTGTATCACCCACAAATGGACGGTTTAGTGGAACGGTTCAATTGCACCCTCAAGAATATCATTAAAAAATTCATAAGTGAGGACGCACGTAATTGGGATAAGTGGCTCAAGCCCTTGTTGTTCTCAGTGCGAGAGGTCCCCCAAGCCTCCACGGGGTTCTCCCCGTTCGAATTATTATTTGGGCGTAAGCCGCGCGGCATCCTAGACGTGCTGTGGGAAAATTGGGAGGAGGGACCTTTACAAAGTAAGAACGAAATTCAATACGTTATGGACCTGCGCGCAAAACTCCACACGCTCACCCATCTAACCCAGGAGAATTTGCGGCAGGCCCAGGAACGGCAAGCCCGCCTGTACAACAAGGGTACGCGCCTTAGGGAGTTCACACCGGGGGATAAAGTACTCTTACTGTTGCCCACATCGAGCTCCAAACTGATCGCCAAGTAGCAAGGACCCTTTGAGGTCACACGGCGAGTCGGGGACGTCGACTACGAGATGAGGCGAACGGACAGGGGTGGGGCGCTACAAATTTACCACCTCAATCTGCTTAAACTCTGGAATGTGGAGGTCCCCGTGTCGGTGGTTCCGGAGAAGGCGGAGCTGGGGCCGGAGGTTCAAAAAGGGGCATTGACATCACGTACCCTGCCGGTCCCCTGTGGAGACCACCTCTCCCCGACCCAACTCACGGAGGTCGCCCAGTTGCAGACCGAGTTTTCGGATGTGTTCTTGCCCCTGCCCGGTCGGACTAACCTCATAGAGCACCACATAGAGACGCCCCCGGGGGTAGTAGTGCGTAGCCGCCCTTACAGACTACCTGAACACAAAAAAAGGTGGTTCGGGAAGAACTTCAGACCATGCTCGAAATGGGCATCATCGAGGAGTCCCACAGTGACTGGAGCAGCCCGGTGGTCTTGGTACCCAAGGCCGACAGGTCGGTCCGGTTCTGTGTGGACTATAGAAAAGTCAACGCGGTGTCTAAATTCGATGCATACCCAACGCCTCGTATTGATGAGTTGCTCGATCGACTTGGCACTGCTCGCTTTTATTCGACACTGGATTTGATGAAGGAATATTGGCAGATCCCCTTGACTCCACTATCCCGAGAAAAAATGGCCTTTTCCACACCGTTTGGTTTACACCAATTCGTCACCCTTCCGTTTGGGCTGTTTGGGGCGTCCGCTACGTTTCAGCGGCTGATGGACAGAGTCCTCCGCCCCCACGCCACTTATGTGGCCGCTTATTAAGATGATATCATCTATAGTAATGACTGGTCGAGGCACCTTGAACATCTGAGGGCCGTCCTTAGGTCGCTGAGGCGAGCGGGGCTCACAGCCAACCCAAAGAAGTGTGCAATTGCGTGGGTGGAAGTACGGTATTTGGGCTTCCACTTGGGCAACGGGCAGGTGCGTCCCCAAATTAATAAGACGGCAGCGATTGCGGCCTGCCCGAGGCCCAAGACCAAAAGGGGGGTGAGACAGTTCCTGGGGCTGGCTGGCTACTATCGTAGGTTTATACCTAATTATTCGGACATCACCAGCCCTCTGACTGATCTCACTAAAAAAGGGGCACCAGATCCGGTCCAGTGGACGGAGCAATGCCAGCGTTTTTTTCTGAGGTAAAGGCTGCACTGTGTGGGGGGCCACTTTTACACTCCCCTGACTTTTCTCTCCCCTTTGTGTTGCAGACCAATGCATTGGACAGAGGGCTGGGGGCAGTTTTGTCCCAGGAGGTGGAGGGGGAGGACCGCCCCGTCCTATACATCAGTAGGAAGCTGTCAGTGCGTGAGGGGTGCTACAGCACCATTGAAAAAGAGTGTCTGGTGATCAAGTGGGCGGTCCTCACCCTCCGTTACTACCTGCTGGGGCGCCCTTTCACCCTCTGTTCGGACCACGCGCCCCTCCAGTGGCTCCACCACATGAAGGATGCCAATGCGCGGATCACCCGTTGGTATCTGGCACTCCAACCCTTCAATTTTAAGGTGGTCCACAGGCCGGGGGCGCAGATGGTCGTGGCGGACTTCCTCTCCAGTCAAGGCGGGGGGGGGAGTCAGCTGCGGGCCGGACGGCCGCCCGGCCTGAGTCGGGCGATGGGGGTATGTGGCAGCGGGGGCATGGTCAAGCGCCGGTCTGTGACAGGAGGGCGGAGTCAGGGAAGGTAAGTGGCAGAATCACTACACCTGATGGCAATTAACCTGTGTTTGTGTGTGTCTTCCCAGTGACAGCGCCCTATTTAGGGAGGGAGAGCAGAGAGCAGAGGAGCTCTTCCCGGAACCAGACGCCGAGTGTGTGTGTGTCTGTAAAATTTAAAACATAGTTGTTAGACTGAAAAGTGTGACAATAAAATGGTGTATCAACCTGATCTCTGTCCTGCCGTCCTCTGTGCTCCACTCATTCATATCGAACTGCTACAGATAGGTCACTGACTTGTTGAATGTGAAACTTTCCACATCAATACACTTGAATACCCTGGCCTTGTTATTGTTGGTTTGGAAGATTTGATTTAATCTGTAATTCGACATGACACACTTGGTATTATTTCTGCTTTCAGTTTGTCATTGACCCGGTCGATATTTGTGAAATCCTTGGCCAGGGTGTCAACTCTATTTTTTAATTAATAGAGGAATACAGTCTTTTTATATGAAATGTGCATTATTATTATTATTATTATTATTATTAATGGAAGTTATTCTGTTATGCGATACTTGCTCTAATTACTCAGTTAACTCTGTCCACTTGTACCATATTGTTTTGGGGAGAGTATCGCTTTTTTTTTTTTAATTATTATTTATTTATTTATTTATTTTTTTAGCACAGTTTGACAAAGGGTGGAAGCTGTTTTCAAAGTCCTGGAGCAATACAGTTGAAAAACGTGGTCTAGGGTTTGTTTCTACGTAACTGTGATCTTTATTGTGACACTTTTCAGTCATCCACAAACTCCCAGCCACACAGACACGCACACACATCAGTTGTCTAGTTGGGGAGAGAGCTCTCTTCCTCTGTTCTCTCTCTCCTTTTATAGGGCGTGGTCACTGGGGAAGACGCACAAACACAGGTTAACTAACGTCAGGTGTAGTGATTCTGCCACTTACCTTCCCTTAATCTAATATAGTAATTAAATTGATATACAATTAAATATACAATCTAACATACAATTAAAATGATTCATATAGGTAGCGGTCTGAGTGAATGACCTTGACACCTGTGACATCACAGCAGGCAGTCTGTCGATCTCATCTCCATTTTCGCTATACTAAAACACAGAGCTACTGTAACTGCAACTTCAATCCTCCATTTTGAGCTAATTTATTGCCATGCCACATAGATGTGTTGCTGGCGGATGCAGCAACATGACAGAAGGTGGATTTATGTTGCATTCATGGCCCAAGAATGTTCAAACTCACTTCCAATTGAGTGCACACTGGCGCATTTGCTGCCGCTGCTCACCAGCCCTTATTTGTTAATTTTATTGAATATATGGACTTTGCAGTAGATATTTTACCTTCGGCAAACACGGCGCTGTTGGTTTTATACCTTGGCTCCCCGATCAAAACAACCTTGTTGCAATAGTTTAAGGTGGGTGGAGCACAGAAGCACGGCAGGCCAGAACTGAGTTCTCATAAACTCTTTTATTTTAGCTTTTCAGCTGTTACTTTCCACTCTCCCAATCACACGCGCGCACACACACACAAGCATTCTGGTTGGGGAGAGAGCTCCCTTCCTCTGCTCTCCCTCTCCTCTTATAGGGCGCAGTCAATGGGGAAGACACACAAACACAGGTTAATTCCCATCAGGTGCAGTGATTCTGCCACTTACCTTCCCTGACTCCGCCCTCCATTCACAGACCGCTGCTTGACCACACCCCTGCTGCCACATACCCCCACCACCCGACTCAGTCCGGGGAGCCATCCGGCCTGCAGCCGACCCCCCCCCCCCCCCCCCCCCTTGACAGGAGAGGAAGTCTGCCACGACCATCTGTGCCCCCGGCCTGTGGATCACCTTGAACTTAAACGGCTGGAGTGCCAGATACCAACGGGTGATCCGCGCGTTGGCATCCTTCATGAGGTGGAGCCACTGGAGGGGCGCGTGGTCCGAACAGAGGGTGAAAGGGCGCCCCAGCAGGTAGTAGTGGAGGGCGAGGACTGCCCACTTGATGGCAAGGCATTCTTTCTCTATAGTGCTATAGTGGCCCTCCCGCACCAACAGCTTTCTGCTGATGTACAGCACGGGATGATCCTCCCCCTCCACCTCCTGGGACAAAACAGCCCCCAGCCCCCTGTCCGACACGTCCGTCTGCAAAACAAAGGGGAGAGTGAAGTCAGGGTAGTGTAACAGTGGCCCCCCACACAGTGCAGCCTTTACCTCCGAGAAAGCCCGCTGGCATTGCTCCATCCACTGGACCGGATCTGGTGCCCCCTTTTTAGTGAGATCAGTCAGCGGGCTGGTGACGTCCGAATAATTAGGTATAAACCTACGATAGTAGCCAGCCAGCCCCAGGAACTGTCTCACCCCCTTTTTGGTCTTGGGCCTCAGGCAGGCCGCAATTGCTGCTGTCTTATTAATTTGGGGACGCACCTGGCCATTGCCCAAGTGGAAGCCCAGATACCGTACTTCCACCCACCCAATCGCACACTTCTTTGAGTTGGCTGTGAGCCCCGCTCACCTCAGCGACCTAAGGATGGCCCTTAGATGTTGCAAATGCCACTGCCAGTCATTACTATAGATTATAATGTCATCCAGGTATGTGGCCGCGTAGGTGGCATGGGGCGGAGGACCCTATCCATAAGCCGCTGGAACGTAGCGGGCGCCCCAAACAGCTCAAAAGGAAGTGTGACAAACTGGTGTAAGCCAAAAGGTGTGGAAAAGGCCGTTTTTTCTCGGGATAATGGAGTCAAGGGGATCTGCCAATATCCCTTTGTCAAGTCCAGTGTTGTATAAAACCGAGCTGTGCCTAGTCGATCAAGCAACTCATCAATACGAGGCATTGGGTACGCATCAAATTTAGACACCATGTTGACTTTTCTATAGTCCACACAGAATTGGACTGACCCATCGGCCTTGGGACCCGACCACCGGGCTGCTCCAGTCACTGTGGGACTCCTCGATGATGCCCATGTCGAGCATGGCCTCGAGTTCTTCCCGAACCACCTTTTTCTTGTTTTCGGGCAGCCTGTAAGGGCGGCTGTGCACTACCACCCCCAGGAGCGCCTCAATGTGGTGTTCTATGAGGCAGGTTCAGCCGGGCAGGGGTGAGAACACGTCCGAAAATTCGGCTTGCAACTGGGCAACCTCCGTGAGTTGGGTCGAGGAGAGGTGGTCTCCACAGGGGACCGGAGTGGTAGTCAATGTTCCCTTTTGAACCTCCTGCCCCAGCTCCGCCTTCTCTGGAACCAACGACACCAATGCCATGGGGACCTCCTCGTTCCAAAGTTTTAGCGGATTGAGGTGGCAAATCTGTAATGCCCCACCCCAGTCCGTTCGCCTCCACTCATAGTCGACGTCCCCGACTCGCAGTGTGACCTCAAAGGGTCCTTGCCACTTGGCGATCAATTTGGAGCTCGACGTGGGCAACAGCACGAGTACTTTATCTCCCAGTGCGAACTCCCTAAGTCCCTGTCGTACAGGCGGACTTGCCGTTCTTGGGCCTGCCACAAATTCTCCTCGGTTAGGTGTGCAAGTGTGTGGAGTTTTGCGTGCAGGTCTATAACGTATTGGATTTTGTTTTTGCTCGTTGAAGGTCCCTCCTCCCAATTTTCCCACAGAACATCTAGAATGCCCCGCGGTTTACGCCCATATAATAATTAGAACGGGGAGAACCCCGTGGAGGCTTGTGGGACCTCTCGCACTGCGAATAACAGGGGTTCGAGCCATTTCTCCCAGTTGCGTGCGTCCTCACTTACGAAATTTTTAATTATATTTTTGAGGGTGCGATTAAACCATTCAACTAAGCCATCCGTTTGTGGGTGATAAACGCTGGTGCGGATCGGCTTAATGCCCAGTAACCCATACAGTTCGCGTAGTGTGATTGACATATAAACGTAGTGCCTTGATCAGTCAGAATCTCTTTGGGGATTCCGACTCGGGAGATGACGTGGAAGAGCGCTTCCGCAATACTATGTGCTGAGATATTGCGAAGAGGCATTGCTTCCGGGTATCACGTTGCATAGTCCACCAGAACTAAAATAAAGCGATACCCTCGTGTTGACCGATCTAATGGCCTGATGAGATCCATCCCAATTCTTTTGAATGGGGTCTCGATTAATGGTAGAGGGCGCAAAGGCGCTTTTGGAATGGCCACTGGATTTACTAACTGGCATTCGCGGCACGCTGTACACCACCTACGGACATCGCCGTGAATCCCTGGCCAATAGAACTGGGCTAGTGTCTTATCCTGCCCTAAGTGTCCAGCCATGGAATTAAAGTGAGCCGCCTGGAATACCACTTCCTGGCGGCTTTTTGGGATCAAAAGTTGCGTAATCGTTTCCTTAGTCTGAATGTCCTGTGTCACTCGGTATAATCTATCCTTCATAATGGAGAAATAGGGGAAGGACGGGGTGGCGTTTGGCTGGAGCGTTTGACCATTGATTACTGTCACTTGGTCAAACGCATGCCGCAGAGTCTTGTCTTGCAACTGCTCTAACGGGAAACCCGCGAGGGATTCCCCGAGAGAGGGAGGAGGAGCCTGCTTCTCCTCACTCCGACACGGAGATGACGTAGACGGCTCTGTGACAGCTGCTCCCGCCAATGCCACACCGGGACCTCCCCCTGCTAAACTACGGCAGGAGCCACTCTTCACTAAATGACTTATTAACTCCCAAAATCCCGGCCAATCAGTCCCCAAAATTATCGAGTGGTTAAGGTGAGGATTAACCGCGGCCTTTACACTAAATTTTTCCCCTCGAAATAGAACGTGGACCGACACTAAAGGGTAGTTGTGAACATCCCCATGCACACACAACACCTTCACCAATTGTGCTCCCCCCAATGCCTCGTCTTGCACCAGGCTTTGGTGAATTGAGGTCTGATTACAGCCAGAGTCCACCAAAGCCTGATATGTATCCCCTTGGACACTCACCAGTATGCGATACACTCCGGCCCGATCGAGGGCGGTTCCTGGTGCGTCGGGGATCCGGACCACTGCGCCCACCTCCCTGGCCAAGCACTGATGCTGGAGGTGCCCCGGCTCCTCGCAGTGCCAGCAAACTGGCCCGGGCTCTCTCTCTGCATCGGCGCTCTGGGGCTCACTCACCTGAGGGGGAGGGAGAGACAGACACAGAAGCGGGAAACGGGAGGGCACCGCGGGTGCGGCGGGCTGGCTGGGGTGGAGCCGGCCCCCACCTTTGCAGTGGGGGAACGGGGCGAGGACGAGACACAGAAGGGGAGGGGGAGAGAGAGGAGAAGAGGAGATCTGCGATCCTGCCGTGGTAACAGCCACCAAATGATCCTCCGCCAACTTGATGGCCTGATCCAGCAACGCTGGGCAATGGCACTGGACCCACTCCGCAGTCCCTTTAGGAAGTCGGGTGATGAACTGCTCCAGTGCTGCCAGATCAATGATTCCCTTGGTGTCACGGTTGTCAGCCTTCAGCCACCACCGGTAGGCATCCCAGAGTTGCTGGCCAAATGCGAGCGGGCAGCCGACCTCCTCGAGGCATAGAGCGCGGAAGCACTGGCGTTGTTCTGGGTTGTGCCCCACACGCTGGAGGACGGCCCAGCGCAGGTCCGCGTAGACCAGCCGGCTGTCGGCGGGGAGCTGTAGCGCGGCCAGCTGCGCCTTGCCTGTTAGCAGGGGGAGGAGGAGCACCGTGCGCTGTTCCACCGGCCAGCCCCAGGCCTCTGCTGCTTGCTCGAAGAGCGCTAGGAAGGCCTCGGGGTCGTCGTGCGGGCCCATCTTCGTTAGGGTGTGGTGGGGAGGGCCCGCGGTGGTGGAGGTGGTGGACCCTGCCGACGCGAGGAGGTGCCAGAACGCCTGACGATCTTCCTGTTGCGCCAGCACCAGGGCCTCGAACCTTTGCGCTTGCTCCTTTCAGAGGGCGACCAGCACCTGGTGCTGGCTCTGTTGGGCTGTGGCGAGGGCGTGGATCAGGTCTGCGAAGGGGAAGGACTCCATGGGGCTGTTCTTCTCTGTGCTCCTGTCCCGGGTTTCGGCACCACTGTTGTACTTAGAGCGGGTGGGTGGAGCACAGAAATACGGCAGGCCAGAACTGAGTTACAAAAACTCTTTATTGTGACACTTTTCAGTCGTCCACAAACTCCCAGCCACACAGACACGCACACACACATCAGTTGTCTGGTTGGGGAGAGAGCTCCCTTCCTCTGCTCTCTCTCTCTCCTTTTATAGGGCGTGGTCACTGGGGAAGGCACACAAACACAGGTTAACTAACGTCAGGTGTAGTGATTCTGCCACTTACCTTCCCTGACTCTGCCCTCCATTCACAGACCGACGCTTGACCACGCCCCCGCTGCCACAACTCTGTATCATGTGTGGAAGCTATCCACTGTTGGCACTGCATGCTGAGTAACATGATTGCTTCAACTTGTCATGGTGCTTCCTGTTTCAAGTTTTGTGGGGATATGGTTGTTATACTGATATATGGAATGAAGGTGGTCTTCAGATGCAAATGGACACAACTCAGGAACTTCATGGTTCAGGTATTTGCACTGAGAATGTAGCAATGAATGAATGATACAAAAAATAGCCAAAATGCACATCTTGTGATGGCCAAAAATCTTCTTCTGAAATTGGCTCATTGTTTACATGTATTCCTGCATGCATCCAAAAACTGCTGTTATTCATCGCTTGAATGAAAGGAAAACGAGACCGTCAATGATGGCGTAACTCACTCCAGCCCCGTCTAGTCCAGAAGGAACAATCTAAAATGGCCCACCTTGTGCAATAAATGTTGCAAGCTATATACACTATATACAAGCTACATATAAAAGTGATATACACCCTAGGAATACCAACCCATTTGCCAGAAAGAATCCAAAATGGCGAGGTATTGACCGAGAAGAAGCGATTTTTTTTTAACTGCTCATTAAGGCTTAATTAGTCCATAACTTCATTAATAATTGTAATTAAGCAAATGTGGGTAGAAGTTATATCCACCCTAGATACCCCTACCTTCATGCCAGGAAGAATCAAAATCGGTGAAGAATTGAGAGAGAAGAAGCAATTTATGTGGAAACTGCTCGTTAGGGCTTAATTACTCCATATCTTCATTATTAATTGCAGTTAATCAAATTTGTGTAGAAGCTATATACACCCCAGGCAGACCTACCTTCCTGCCAAATTGAATAAAAATCAGTGAAGAATTGAGAGAGAAGAAGCGATTTTCGTGAAATGTGGATGACGCCGGATGGACGCCGGACAACACACGATGGCATAAACTCATCGCCTGTCGGCCGGATGAATGTATAATACAGGGGTTTTCAAAGTGTGGGAGAGTCAGCCCCCCCTCAGAGAGCAAATAAACAACAGTGCCCCCCCCTTACAATTTTTGTTGTTGCTATACTTAATGTTCCATTCGTATTTTTAAAAAATGGTTGTTGTACACAATTTTATTTTTTTCTTTTTCACATTTTAAACATCTGTGCTTTTTAAAACATCGTTTTACACATTTTAAACATCTCATAGCATCGTTAGCTAGCACCTCTTGGCAGACAACACACTGTGGGAGTGGAGCATCTTCAGATCCAGTCCATGAAAATCCAAACTTTAAATAATCGTGGTCATACTTCCTTCTTTTTTCAGTCCCCCCAGGATTTTGTGGGCCTTTTTTGTGATTGTTGCGGGCTAAAATGTCTGATGTTGCGGGGGGTTTCCAAAAAATTGCGATGAAAGTTGGTGTTTTTTAGGTTTTTGTTGTGATTACATTGCGGGAGGAAGTGAAAGTTGCGAGAAATTGTTGCGATTTTCTCTTTTTGTGATTAAAATTGAGTGATATGTTAAATATTAAGTTATTACTGAAAAACTATTGATTAAAAAAACACAAAGACACTGAGAAATAGTCATATAAACAACTTTACCAATATAAAAGATTACCAGGACTACAAAAATGCAGAAAAATAGGCTTTACTTATCCAAATGCACCTGTTGGTTCAAAAGTTAAAGTGCATAGAACCTCACAGCACAACATGAAGTTACCTTAAAATATAATATAAATGCCTCAGCTTTCATGTAAGAAAAAAACCTATTAATACTAGTACTGTGTGCAGGCAGTCTCTCCT
The DNA here is from genome assembly GCF_027579695.1 of Neoarius graeffei. NCBI lineage: Eukaryota > Metazoa > Chordata > Actinopteri > Siluriformes > Ariidae > Neoarius > Neoarius graeffei. The sequence goes on from NC_083570.1 coordinate 92,843,764, forward strand.
GAAGACTAAATTAAACAATAATTATAAACTAATAAAATAAATGGCTCAGGCTTCATAGAAGAAAAAAACAATTTGAACAGAATCTCACAGTATGATGCTGAAGCTGCCTAAACAATGGAAAATAAAATATCATTTTGGCAAAAATGTTGGCATCCATTAATTTCTTGTATTAAGTTAAAAAATAATGTAAAGTGCACACAGTCCTTCACTGTAAACATAACACACTTTCAGTAACAGAATTTAAGCCTACATAAAACACTGACTCGCACATGCAGTGTTGCCAGATACTGCTGACGTTTTCCAGTCCAAAATATGTTAAAACCTGCCAAAATGCACTTGAAACCGCCCAATCTGGCAACACTGCATGCATGCTGCTTCTCTTGAACATATACACGGAGGTAAGGCGGAAGGTAGTTTGTCGACGTCACCTCAAGACGACGCCAACGTTTGGTCAAATTTGTGGGAAAATTGCGGTGATTGGATATAATTGCAACACCGCCCTGAATTCGCGGGGATTGGTTGAATTTGCGTTGAAGTTGCAAATCGCAACATCCTGGAGGCTCTGTTTTTTTGCTTGGCCCAGACTCTGTCTCCTCACTCACTGTAGCTTTAGGTACTAAAAATCGATCCATTTTGTCTCTGGTAAAGGCTAGCTGAAGTTCGCTAAATGTCCGCAATAGTAACTTATTCTGGTTTATTTTTCCTCACGTTGCGCCCCCCTGAAGAACTCTGGCGCCCCCCCCCCCCCCCCAGGGGAGGCACGCCCCACACTTTGAAAAGCCCTGGTATAATAAATAAACTGATGTAGATTTAATGCCTTTCATTTTACAAAGCTGCATGTATAAACACGATATGAAATTGCAAAAACAATTTTTCTATGTGAAAGTTGGCCTGTGATTATAGGCCCCTCCACCAAATGACCCAGACTTGGTTCTGGGTACAAACTTAAGAATAAGTCCAAGTAGTCCATGAGCCAGTAGGGTTGATGGGTATCATCTAAGGTGAATAAGTTTTATGGCAATTTTCTGGTATTTTAGAACATAAGCAGCAGAGGTGGACAGTAATGAAATACATTTACTTGAGTACTGTACTTAAGTACACTTTTTGAGTATCTGTACTTTGAGTATTTTTTTAGAAACTTATGACTTTAACTTCACTACATTTGAAAGGCAAATATCGTACTTTTCATTCCACTACATTTCTATCAAGGTCCTCGTTACTATGAAGCAGCTTTGAAAGTGGATGCTTTTTTCTTTTCTTTTTGAAAACGTGATTGTTTTTTTTTTTGCAGGTGACACTGAGACAGCCTATCAGTAATCACTAGGGTAACATAACATCCATAGACTGGATAAAATCAAGTTCAGTGATTTCTCAGCAGCATGATTTGAACACGATCAGTTGATGGCAGAATAGAAGGAGGTGGTTCTTCTGGGGAATGCACGCACCCGTGGCCCATGAACCCATGTTTCAGTTTTCTGAAAGGATTAAAGATTCGTTTTGTTTTAAATGTTTGCTTTGTTTGCCAAAAACGAACCACATCACGTCCTACAAAAACTCGCCGTCCAACCTGCGGAAGCATATTGAGGGATGTAAACATTTTATTCCAAGAGAAAGCTTGCAACGAAGTTGTATGTGCTTTTAGAGCTAGCGATAACATTCCAATAGCTATCCAGTCTGGTTAGTCAAATGACTTTCTATGGATTTGCCCACCAAGTTTCCATCTCCTTGTCCACGGCTAACGTTTACACATAGCTAGTTAACTTGGACAGCATGTAAAAATGGAGTTACAGTAACATGAATAACGTTAATTTATTTGAAGTCCTTTCAGAAATTTGTTTTAGGATAATCTTGCCAAATAATGTAGAAATCTTTCTTTTCTAGTAGCATTAGCTACCCAATATGATTTCGAGTTTGAAAAGAATTTGCTAGCATGTCAGGTGGAGTTTCACTAACTAGCTAGCTTAACATTAAACCACCATGATGCACAGCATGTGTTCATTTTGTGAATTCACATTTCTGTCTTTGGTAACGGCGTTAGGTTTTATAAGCGTTGTGGCAATAATACAATGATGCGTTGACAGAAAATGTACTTTTAATACTTAAGTATTTTTAAAAGCGAGTACTTCAGTACTTTAGCTTAAGTAAAAATTTGACTGGACAACTTTCACTTGTATCGGAGTAACATTTGACCAGTGGAATCTGTACTTTGACTTAAGTAATGAAGTTGGGTACTTTGTCCACTTCTGATAAGCAATGAGAAAACACATGATAGCAACGATTTGATGGTAGCTTGTGGATACCAGCGCTCTTTAAAGTATGGCTCAGACATGGAAATGAGGCTGAAGCTGATTTGACAAATCTATCTATGTGTGTGTGTGTGTGTGTGTGTGTGTGTGTGTGTGTGTGTGTCTTTTGTCCACCAACATTTACAAAACACCAACTACCAGCAACATTTAACAAAAATAGAATATTTCTTACTATGTCTCGTTCAATTCATTGGTCACGTGAACAGAGCCTTCAAAAAGGGTTGCTACTACTATGTAACACTGAAGTGTCAGATTTCAAAATGAGACATTTCAAACTTTATTTATTTAACTTTATCTTTTTATTGTTTTTGACATTGTCTCTGATTCTTCTTTAGGGCCCGTTTACACGAGGACGCTGTTGGGTAAAAACGACTAAATATTTTATCGGAAGTGCCTTTCGTCTACACGGGGACGGTGTTTCCGAGGCTGAAAAACGGAAAAAATTGAAAACGCCTTCCAGAGTGGATAAGTTAAAAACAGTCCCCGTTGCATATCCGTCTAAACTACCCAATACGCGAAACTCTGCTCGGATCTGCTCACGTCGGGTACGCATTTATGTCATACATATGACATATACTGTACATGCCAGCCCGGGAAGTAAGAAAGTAAGTAAAAAAGTAAGAGCATGTCTGATTACATCGATCCAACGGACCTTCAAGCTGCTCTGGCAGCTTTAATAAACGTCCAGGAGTCCTTCGAACATCTATACCGAATCTGCACATATACCATTAATGAACAGAGGCGGGTATAGCATGCTCTTACTTTTTTACTTACTTTCTTACTTACCATAGCCAGAGTAGTCAAAGTTTTCGCGGCGCAGATGTGCAGATCGGACAAGACGGAAGACGTTGCGCATGTGTGCAGACATAGCGGAGGTCTTTCACAGGACCACCTAGCCGCCTGGCATGCACATCCAATTGAATTCCACACATTTATGCGTCACCGTATAGACGCAGATTTCCTCCTTGAAAATGGTCGTGTAGACGCGGAAAAAAGTGAGAACGAAAACGGACTTTTGCGTTTTTGTTTCAGACCGTCCCCATGTAAAGTGGGCCTTAGTGTAGATATAAATCAAATTATTAAAACAAATGGGTCACGTGATCTACATCCTTTATTTATCCTTTCAATAATTAATAGAAACTGATCGCACTATAGGTATTCTGTTTAAACTGAAACTAAATGAAAGTGTGTGTTATTCTTGGCATGTACGAGCCTGGGGCGGCACGGTGGTGTAGTGGTTAGCGCTGTCGCCTCACAGCAAGAAGGTCCTGGGTTCGAGCCCCGGGGCCGGCGAGGGCCTTTCTGTGCGGAGTTTGCATGTTCTCCCCGTGTCCGCGTGGGTTTCCTCCGGGTGCTCCGGTTTCCCCCACAGTCCAAAGACATGCAGGTTAGGTTAACTGGTGACTCTAAATTGACTGTAGGTGTGAATGTGAGTGTGAATGGTTGTCTGTGTCTATGTGTCAGCCCTGTGATGACCTGGCGACTTGTCCAGGGTGTACCCCGCCTTTCGCCCGTAGTCAGCTGGGATAGGCTCCAGCTTGCCTGCGACCCTGTAGAAGGATAAAGCGGCTAGAGATAATGAGATGAGATGAGATGAGATGTACGAGCCTGTGTAAACTATATTCTAATAGTTTTTCTCACTGTCCACTCCGTGCTCATCATCTTCGTCAGTGCTTTGAATCTCCTGAAGAGAAGCTTGGTTCTCACCTTCTGCAAGTCTGCACATATCAGGACATCTTAGTCCATTTGCAATACAGACACAGTTAGGGGAGATGCATTTCCTAGTGCAGTTGCATGCTAGGAGTTCAAGGATGGCCTCTGGTGCTGGTTTTAAATCCATCCAGTCTACGACTAATTTGGCAACACCATCTTCATGCTCAGTCTTCCATCCCCATCCAAAAGGACTTGGCACCTGTGGGTCTTGCTGCAGACACCGTTTCCAGTTAATGTACTCAAACACATCAAACACATGATGCCAACCTTATAAGTATAATAATGCCTTTAAAATTTATTTTATTCCTTGTAAAAAGCATTTATTGTTGGTTATACTTGTACTTTAAATAAAGGGTCTGGCATGTTTCAGCTGAGGAAGAGGGGTGCAGATAAACCCCGCTATTATGCAGGAGCTACCACCAATCCATTGCTATCATGGATTTTACAACTCTACTATAGCATGGCTTTTCAAAAAACATCATGAAACATATGTGTCAGATAACGGAATCCAGGGACACGTCCGCCCGGGGGCATTTTGAGTTATTGACAGATTCAGAAAGTACAGTTTCTAAGCTTTCCAATGATGCCTTCCATGTGGAGATCTGACAATATTTGAAGAATGTGTGGCCTTTTGAAAGTGTATACCTCTTAAAACACTTTCCGTTACATGCAAAAATAACCACACAGCCTTAGATTAATAAACTTACCCCATCAGAAAGAGAAACATCGCCTTGCACACATCAATGCCTCCAATGGAAAGTAGTCCTAGAACGGTCCGTGTATCATCCGATCATTCAAGTATTCCATTCAATCTGGAAAACGAGGTTGCGTTTTTTTTTGCTAGAAATGGTTATCTCTGATGTAAATACCATGTGTCTGTTTGCTTCGCGGTGTGTCAGCTCCTCTGCGCTCTGTTTAGCTTGCTCATTCCATAGTGAAATTACATGCCTGTATGCAGCTTAAGTAGCCACGAGCTCAGCTCGTATCATACAGCTGATTCGCGAAAAAAAAACCAAAAGACTTAAATCATCATGTGAATGGCCCATATGGTAATTTACCCACACCCCCCAGCAGGCTACAGTCCTGACAAAAACGAGACAATTTGCAACAAAAAATGTATGCTTTTCCAACAAAACAATCTATTATCTGAAATACTGATTGCATTCTTCAAGATCTCAACTTGCATATGATGGAAAAAAACAAAAATCACAAATTTCGAAAAAAAATGCTTCTTTTGCGATTATCTCAGATTCGTTTCGGCCGACATGTGTCCCTGGATTCGGTGAGGGGTCACATATTCACCTCAGATGATACTATCATCCATCCATCTTTCCACCGACTAGTGGCCTAGTGGTAGCGTGTCCGCCTCTCGATCGGGAGATCGTGAGTTCTATTCACGGTCGGGTCATACCAAAGACCATCAAAAATGGTACCTACTGCCATCTGGCAAGGCACGCTGCAATACAGATGTGCATGGGGAGTTAAACTCTCGTGGTTACCAGAGGACTAGCCCCCCACTGTAACCCTAGCTATGTAATAGGCGAGAGGCTGAGGGCTATGGAAACGGAGATCGGCGCCGCCCGATGCGCCACATACAGAGTTGGGCCTGGTTAGTACTTGAGTGGGAGACTGCCTAGGAATACCAGGTACTGTAAGGCGTGGGAAGGAGGATCCATCTATCAATCCATCATCTGTAGCCGCTTATCCTGTGCAGGGTCGTGGGCAAGCTGGAGCCTCTCCCAGCTGACTATGGGCAAGAGGTGGGGTACACCCTGGACAAGTCTCCAGGTCATCACAAGGTTAACACATTCACACCTACGGTCAATTTAGAGCCACCAATTAACTGAACCTGCACGTCTTTGGACTATAGGGGAAACTGGAGCACCTGGAGGAAACCCACGCAGACACAGGGAGAACATGCAAGCTCCACACAGAAAGGCCCCCATCGGCTGCTGGGCTCAAACCCAGGACCTTCTTGCTGTGAGGTGACAGTGTTAATCACTACACCACCATGCCACCTTCAGATGGTACCCATCCATCCATCTATCCATCTTCTACCACTTATCCGGATCGCAGGGGTAGCAGCCTAAGCAGAGCAGCCCAGACTTCCCTCTCCCTGGCCACCTCCACCAGCTCTTCTGGGGGAATACCAAGGCCTTCCCAGGCCAGCCGAGAGATGTAATCTCTCCAGCGTGTCCTGGGTCTGCCCCAAGGTCTCCTCCTAGTGGGGCATGCCCAGAAAACCTCCCTTGGGAGGCGTCCAGGGGGCATCCTAACAAGGTGCCCAAACCACCTCAACTAACTCCTTTCGATGTGGAGCAGTGGTTCTACTCTGAGTCTCTCCCGAATGACCAAGCTTCTCACCCTGTCTCTAAGGGAGAGCCTAGCCACCCTGCAGAGAAAACTCACTTCTACCGCTTGTATCCGCGATCTCATTCTTTCAGTCACTACCCATAACTCGTGACCATAGGTGAGAGTAGGAATGTAGATGGACCAGTAAATTGAGAGCTTTACCTTTTGGCTCAGCTCTCACTTTACCACTACAGACCGGTTTAGCATCCGCATCACCGCTGATGCTGCCCCAATCCGTCTGTCCAACTCCCGCTCCACCTTACCCTCACTCGTGAACACAACCCTGAGATACTTAAACTCCTCCTCTTTAGGTAGCAACTCCCCCCTGACCTGGAGTAGGCACTCCACCCATTTCCGGCTGAGCACCATGGCCTGGAGATGCTGATCCTCATCCCAGCTGCTTCACACTGTCTCAGATGATACTGAAAGCCCAAATTTTGCAGTCTGGCTCATGGACTAAAGTGAGAAAAGACTCAATCAAAAATGCCTCAATTAATATCATGACACATTAAAGAAAGTAAACCCAAGGTCTGATTGTGAAACGCTTAACAAAGAAAGTGCCTACTTCCTTATTGAAATTCTGCTCCATGCACATTTTCATTAATTAAAATAACACTCAAATAAACAGAAGGATTCATGTAAAAAATTAATAATTGCAATCCAGATAACAAAAGGGTTGAACTTATTCACATGCCTCCATGTGGAAGATGGGGAATAGGGAAGCTTAAGGATCTAAATAATGCATTGCCTCATTGTGTTTCGTTTGATCGAAGTCTTGCTCGCCAGCTTTGTATCAAACACATTTATCCCTCCCTTAATTCCGTTCAGCTGCTGATGCAGAACAGTGCTCAAGCGCAATACAATGTCCCAGTTTGCCTTCTGTCATTTCCACATACTCACATGTGTGTAGTCATGCTAGATAAGCATGTGCTGCCTCTGCACAAATGCCTGCACATGCCTACATACTTGACAGAGGCTCCGTGACTTTACTCAATATATGTGATTATGAGCCTTCCTTGATGTGCCATGTCTGAAAATAGTGAGTTATCAGTGAACAGTGAAGCAAACTGTCTTTTTTTTCAGGATGCAAATATATCTGTGTTCAGAAGTGCACATGTGCATTAACATGCTTAAAATAACACCCATTTTGTCATTCTGTTTGAACTTTTTCCCAGAGTTCGAAATTTGTGAGGTGAACGACTGTGGTCTTGCCTGTAGTTATTTAGTATTTTCTGCCTTACTCTTGGAAGAAGCTGTTGTCTTGCAATTTGAATTAAACATCATTAAAATGCATTAAAACAGGTTCTCTTTTGCGGAGAGGTTTATTAAATGATGAAAATTGCAAGAAAACACTTACTTTACTCATACAAATGTGGAACTATGCTCAGAAATTTACATCTCACCCATCTGTGCAGGATGAGGAAAAAACTTCATATAACTGACTTTTACTTATTTTATTTTTAATTTTTTTATTTTTAACAGTGTTCTGGGGAGACCAAGAAAATAATTTCTTTTTTTATTATTTATTTATTTTTAAAATTAACACAGTGTAGCCGAGAGATATAACCTCAAATCAGGAAAAGTTGGGATAGCATGGAAAATGCAAATAAAAAAAGAAGGCAGTGATTTCTAAATTTATTTTGTCTTGTATTTCATTACAAGTATGAACCCATGATATTTCATGTTTTGTCTGGTCAACTTCATTTCATTTGTTATATACATCCATTCCTGTGTTTCAGGCCAGTAACATATTCCTAAAAAAGTTGGGATGAGGGGAATTTAGAGCTAGTGATAATGGAAAACCAATTAAATTATGATGTGATGTGAAACAGGTGATGTCAACAGGTGATTGTAATCATGATTTTGTATAAAATCAGTATCCAGGAAAGGCCTAGTCAGACTTTGAGGGGCAAATATGTGCTAAGAATCTCCAGTTTGTCAACAAATGTATAAGAAAATAACTGAAATGTTTAAAAACAATGTTCCTCAAAGAAAGATAGGAAGGGATTTTGATGGTTCACCCTCTACAGGGCATAATCTCAATAAACGATTCAAGGAATTTTGGTGCATAAAGGGAAAGGGCTCAAGCCTAATCTGAACGCCCGTGATATCTGATCCCTCAGACAGCACTGCATCAAGAACCGTCATTCATCTTTTGCTGATATAAACACATGGGCTCGGGATTACTTTGGCAAACCTTTGTCAAGCACTACAATACTGAGTTACATCCACAAATGCAAGTTAAAACTTTACTGTGCAAAAAGGAAGCCTTATGTTAACTGTGTCCAGAAGCACTGTCGACTTCTCTGGGCTCAGAGGCATCTGGGATGGACCATCACACAGTGGAAATGTACTGTGGTCAGATGAATCAGTATTCCAGCCCATCCAGACTTTTACCAGCAACAAGTCCAAAAGCCAGGGTCTGTCATAGTATGGGATTGTGTCAGTGCCCTTGGCAAAGGTAACTTACACTTCTGTGATGGCAGCGTTAATGCAGAAAAGTATATTGAGATTCTGGAGCAACATATGCTGCCTTCAAGACGACATCTTTTCCAGGGATATTTCAACAACACAATGCAAAACCACATTCTGCACAAAGGCATGGCTGTGGAAGAAGAGGGAGCCTGTCCCCTCTGTCCCCAATAGAGAATGTGTGGTGAATTTTGAAACCAAAAATGTGACAACAATGATCCCGTACTATTGCACATCTTAAGACCTGTTTGCAGGAAGAATGGGACAAAATATTACCTGAAACACTTCATCACTTGGTGTCTTCAATCCCTAAACATCTTTTAGATGTTGTGAGAAGGAATGGCAACATTATAAAGTAGTAAATGCTTTACTATCCCAACTTTTTTTTAAACGTCTTACAAGAATTAAAATTGAAAAGTACAAAATTCATGACGTAAAACATCAAATAATGTGCTGTTGTATTGTTTTGAGTGCAATACAGATCAAATATTATTTACAAATCATTGTTTTCAGTTTCAATTTCAACATACCCTCCCAACTTTTTCTGATTTGAGGTTGTACTAAATTGAGGTCACTGAATGATAATGCATACACAATTTGCTTTCTTCATGCTCTCAAGTTGCTATTTAAGGTTCCCAAATTAATAAAATTGTGCCTACCTTTTTGGTTCATTTATGTGCTCCTCTAAAGACACCATGCCCATGGAGTGCTGTGGTAGGTTCCTGGGAGCAGTGTGCATAATAATGAAATGAATGGAGGAGGCAAGTGTTCTCAGAATTTCACCAGAGCACATCACAATGAAAAAGTATGCATAACATTACTTAAAGAATTTCTATCGATAGCGGAAACCTATAAACTACACCTGAGTAGTAGCCCAGCATTAGGAAGTGACTGATTAATTTATCCTTTTGAATAAATCATGGGCAATCTCTTTTTAGAGGGGAGCACAAATTAGCCAAAGTATGGGAATAATATGCCTTAACAATATTATAGATCTCATCTCATTATCTCTAGCCGCTTTATCCTGTTCTACAGGGTCGCAGGCAAGCTGGAGCCTATCCCAGCTGACTACGGGCGAAAGGCAGGGTACACCCTGGACAAGTCGCCAGGTCATCACAGGGCTAATATTATAGATCTCATCTCATCTCATTATCTCTAGCCACTTTATCCTGTTCTACAGGGTCGCAGGCAAGCTGGAGCCTATCCCAGCTGACTACGGGCGAAAGGCGGGGTACACCCTGGACAAGTCGCCAGGTCATCACAGGGCTAATATTATAGATTTTGATTTTAATTTTACAAGTAACTATGGTATACATAATTATGATACACCCCTCCGTCAGGATTTACACTTGTCACGAGCACATATGAACTGGGGCAAACAGCGTTTTATATTTCATGCGGCCACTGACTGGAATAATTTAGACATTACTGTCAAACAGGCATCTACATGGATTAAAGCAAAAAAAAAAAAATCATCTGACTGAAAAAAAAGCTCCATGTCGTTGGCCCCTACCACATCAGCGATGCGTCAAATTTTAAACGCCGTGTTGTCCATTATCCCCTAGGCCCCTACTTATAGTACATTTACATAATTTTAACAATGACTAAAGCTAAGGCAAGACTTGACCATTGTCATTACTGGCTATAAATGATGAAACATCAAGTTTTCAGCGCAAAGTGCAAATTTATTTCAACAATTTCAAAAAGTGCAAGTGCAGTTGAACTTGAACCATGCTTTCAAAAGAGTGGAACAGAAAGAATTTGCAAGAAAAGTAAAGTGAAAGTTCACTTTTTCTGCTTCTTCGCAGTAAAGCCAAAGGCATCTAGTTTTTTGCCATTGCTTCCATAGACTTTTTTATGGCAAACTACACAAAAGCACACACCTGCTATTTTCATCTTTTTGCACCATGAACTAAATGGCTTGCCATTATCGCCCATTTCATTTCGCCAAGCCCATCTCCACTTATTCTTTACCATTTTGTCGATGTCTGACACATCTGTGCCTTCATTTAAAAGAAGCGCGTCCATGCTGGCAAAACCGAAAGTAATTTGACGAGCTCTAGTGATGGAAATCGAAGGGCCTATATCCGGTGGCCTTATTGAGGTATTTCACCCATGTGACCAAGTCATGTGATGCTGCCATTTTGGACGGCACGGCTCGAATCAGTTTGAATGCGAGGAAGGCAACAAACGAAAAACAAAAGAAAAAGGAGCGAGATGCAGAAAACACCTTCACTATCCAGCGACATAGGGCATTTACAGAGTGAGCAGAGGGAGAGGTATTTGCAAAAATTGAGGTTAGCAGGCTTAGAGAACGACGTTTACCTGCTTCCACCAGGATTGTTCACTGACCCATCGCCATACACAGGTTTGGGCGATTAGAATAGAATATTATTTTCCTTTTGATGAATAAAGTTTATAAATACTACTTATATCATGTCATAGCCGGAGCGCGCTAGCAAGCTCCCCCGGCGCACTAGCGAGCTCGCTGGCACACCGGGGGAGCTCGCTAGCGCGCCGGGGGAGCTCGCTAGCGCGCTCGGGTGCCGGAGCTCCCCGGGCGCGCCAGCGAGCTCCCCCGGCGCGCCAGCGAGCTCCCCCGGCGCGCCAGCGAGCTCCCCCGGCGCGCCAGCGAGCTCCCCCGGCGCGCCAGCAAGCTCCCCCGGCGCGCCAGCGAGCGGCTAGCGAGCTCCCCGGCGCGCTAGCGAGCTCTGGCTATGACATGATATAAGTAGTATTTATAAACTTTATTCATCAAAAGGAAAATAATACATGACAAACAGGAGAACAAAATGTCTGCTACATGCAACCCTAGACAAATTAACACTGCCTTGTTTCACTGCTCAGATGGGTTAACAAACACTGACCCATTTACTTTTTGCTATATATTTTATCAAAATTGCGTTGACTGATAAACTAACCTGAAATTAAATGATCATTGCAAAGTCTGGAGTACTCTGTTGGCTCCCAATCCTGTCTTTTCACAGCTGCAATCCATTTGGCCCTCTTGTCTGGGTCAGTAGGAAACCGGTAAAAGGAGCGTCCTGCACACTGTCCCTGTCCGTTGTGGCAGCCCACAGCACAACAAGCAAACACCATGGTTATTTATAGAGTGCTTACTGACAAATTAATCTATTCTAGGTGTCTGTAACACGTTTTTTTCCAAGCTGGTTCTCCCTCTCTGTCTGCAGCGTTAGTATGTAGCTTGCCGTCCAAAATGGCGGACACCGGGGCGTCATGTGACCCTGTGACGTCAGGTGAAATACCTCAATACGCAGTACTCGAGTTGGGGGGGGATAGCATCCCCCTTCTGAAATAAAAATCCCAAATCATTCCCCTTATAAAACGGCCATCCCCCCCATCACATCCCTTGTGCCATTTTACCGATTAATGTGGAAATTAGCCTACTATTATTTTAACAAATATTACTACCATTTCAACATTAGAGGCTTTGCGCAGTGATAGCCTACATGTAGCCGGATAAAAAAAGACGCATATTTATTTATTCGGTTGCACCTCTCATTCACACCTATACGGAGGTTTCAGTCACTGAAAACAGCTACTTTTGCAAACTCTGGGCAGAGTGGAGATTTCTGAAAACTCCATCTTCAGACACTCGTGTAAATCGGGAAAACGAAGCAACAGTGGGCGAGAGGGCACGCGCGAATATAATGAGTCATAGGTGTGAATCTTTCACCGAATGCCAATTGTCCCGGTTCTTCATGAAATCGCACGCGCACGCACAAATTCATTAGGTTAACTTTCAAATCACTGTTCTTGTGCACTTGCGACACCGGAGCCACTTTCCTGAATTTTGAGCTTCGGAGTATTCGCTTCTTTATCTATTTAATCAATGAATTTATTTGTCACATACATTAAATTACTAATGTAAAACATTAGTAGCCTATTTAAGCAATAGCTGTTTTCTCCACTGTTTTCCGACCTTTTGTGCTTAGTGAATGAGACACTTCATTACACTCCACTGACCGACTTCCAATTCCGGACTTTTTTGAAAATGTAAAATATAGGCCTACGAGATGTTTTTTTGGGACTTAATTTGCGTTGCTCCTTCACTATTAATTTCTGAGACTGACGAGGCACTAAATACTGTGGAATTATTTTCTCCTGACTATGAAGTTTGGCATCTTAAACAAGTGCCGGGAAATCTTGCAGCCCGACTCTGCAGCCTCCAATGTTTAAGCGAACTGCTGAAACCATAATGTTTAAAGATTAAATCGTAGGCTAATCAAACCAAAGAAAAACACAGCCTTTCCAGAATGTTGTCTGCCGAAGCCTGTTTAACCTACAAAAGGCTTAATAGCATAGGTCTCGCTGCGGCTTCAACTTTTTCACCTGATCACCTTTCAATAGGCAAATATCATTATTATTACTACTACAAAAGGCCTAGTATTAGTAGTAGACAAGTAACCTAGTTGCCTAGTAGTTGGACAGCCAAATAGTTTCATCAGTGGCCTACGCCGAGCCTCCCTGGGACTAGACAGTAGCGGAGGCTGTATTTATTTATTTAGGCCTATCTAGTGCAACAACTTATTCCTTTACATATACTCAAACACAGCACAAGAAAGGGTTCAACAACAGGCAATCACAGCAGCTTGGTGAAGTTCTAAATCACATCGGTGTCAGACCTATGGGCCTACCCCCCCCCCTTTTTTTTTCCCTCGGATCTGCATCACTCTCATTATTGACCTTTAGCACTCCCAGTTGACGGAAATCCGTCGTAGCGACGGAAAACTTTAATCCATGCATCTAGGGTGGGATGGTGGTGTAGTGGTTAGCACTGTCGCCTCACAGCAAGAAGGTTCTGGGTTTAAGGCCAGTGGTTGACAGGGGTCTCCCCATGTTTGTGTGGGTTTCCTCCGGGTGCTCCAGTTAGGTTAACATGGTGCTGTGGTTAGGTTAACATGGGGTGGCCTTGAGTTGAAGCGCCCTTGAGCAAGGCACCTAACCCCCAACTGTTCCCTGGGCACTGTAGTGTGGCTGCCCACTGCTGTGGGCACATGTGTGTGCTCATTGCTCACTTGTGTGTGTTCACTGCTTCAGATGGGTTTAATACAGAGGACGAATTTCACTGTGCATGTGACAAATAAAGGCTTCTTCTTCTTTTAGCCTTAATGATTTCAAATTGTTTCAAAGGTGAACTTAATTTTCTCATATTTTTTACATTATTAAGAAACATTTCGCTCTTAGTTTTTGTTTGTATAAAAACTATTGTATTGTTCATATTATTTGTTTATTAGAGAGCTATAATTCTGTATTGTCAGGATGCAGGTACTTACGGATGTATGTGCAGGGAGAGCAAACTGGAAAAAAAGCCAAAACACGAAACTAGAATCAAGGTCGTGGGACAGGCGAGGGTCGATCTATCGGAAGACGGGGCAATGCGGACAGGGCTAGAGAATAACGAGAAAGATATGAGAGCAAGGGATGAAAACACAGTAAAGCAGGAAGTAGAATAAAGGTTTGGTATGACAGGAAAGAACACTGAACGATACTTTGCATTGAGTGAGAGTGGGAGAGGTGTTTATATAGCAGGGGCTGATAAGCCAGGAAATGAGGGACAGGTGTATTTAATAAGCAGGTGATAGAGGGCGCTGTGGTTCGTGGGTGTTGTAGTTCTGAACAGCCATGTTTGTAGTTGGGTTCGGACTGGTGCTCTTGCCAGGATTACTGACATATATGTGCAGGACCTCTCTGAAAAACACCATGGTGATGAGAGCCTCCTGCATAAACATTGTTGTTTTATATATATGAGCAGGGGTTAAATTGGGATTGGTTATGTGGGGGGGCTCTGCCTCGTACCCGCCCCTGCCCCCGCCGCCCTGCCCCAATACACTTTTTGGAAAATAACCCTCTAATTTGATAACCATATCATATTGCACAGAGATATACACCTTATCTGTGTGTTGTAGGCCTATGTGTGTCTTGTAGTGCCCCCCTACACATTATGGCAGTTTGAATGTAGATTGGTTGGCCAATGTAACAGATTGTACAGGTTGTTGTACATTGGTTTGAAGGAAATGATTAGTGGGGGGTCTGGGGGTCCTCCCCCAAAAGTTTTTTATTATCATACATGTTATTTGCTGAATTCTGGTGCATTTTAATAAGTTGTTAGCTGACTTTACAGAGGTAGGTTGAGCAATATAATGTTAAATCTTGTCACATGCCTACAGGTGAAAAATGTGAAGGAGAAATGTTTAGTGAGAAAATTTGAAGGCTTGCACAATCTTAAACCAAAACAGTTGATTTATTTTGGAGGATAAATGTTAAATATGCCAAAACACTGTCAGTCAAATTGTCAATCAAATATATTCATGCAGTGAATGCAGCCAAATACAAACAACACTATAACATTGGAAGTATTTATTATTATTGTTATTATTATGTATTCAATTATTTATTTGGCATGTGGTGCTTTTTGTATTGTCTAGAACATACATAAGATGAGCATATTATAGCAGCAAAATAGAAGCACAATCATTTGAATGCAGCAAAAGTTTTGCTGCATTCAAATGATTGTGCTTCTATTTTGCTGCTATAATATGCTCATCTTATGTATGTTCTAGACAATACAAAAAGCACCACATGCCAAATAAATAATTGAATACATAATAATAACAATAATAATTACACTAATAATACACATATTAACAATAAATAATAATAAATTAAATATTAACAATAAATAATAAAACACTAATAATATTAACAATACAGTGAACATAATCATCATATTTTTATTATTAAAAACAAAATATCAAATAATACTGAAGAGGGGAAAAAATAATACTGATCTAAATATGTTGTGTTTTTATTTTTAGACAGTATGTGTTTTGCTAAACACATACTGTCTAAAAATAAAAACACAACATATTTAGATCAGTATTATTTTTTCCCCTCTTCAGTATTATTTGATGTTTTTATCAACAGTTAATTAAGGCTAGAGCACAAGACGAGTGTTTTGTTTATGTTTGCCAAAGGTAGCTAACTTGAGGCAACGTTAGGCTCAACTTTTGGTCAATCTCAGGAGCTAACTTTAGCTGACATCTCCCCCTTCCCCCTGGCTAATTTCTGTCGATAACTGGGGACTATGGAAATTGAATTCGCCAAATGCACAGACAGTTCGTTCAAGCACCTCTGATGGATTAGGATCGTATGCAGGTAAAAGGGGAGATGGTGTACGGAGAAAATTATAAACAAGTCACAACGCTGAAACACAAACCCAAAAACCCGCAAACCACGACTTCTGATTTTTTTTTAAGCGAGCTCACAAAAAAAGAAACCCCAAAGTCGCTTATAAAAAGCGGAATTGGCAACCCACGCAGTGTTCCAGAAACCAGAATCTCTGATCGCAAGTTCTGTTCTAAATAGCTTTAACAGATTGTCTTGTTAACAGGAAAACTATGATCTATCTCATAAAAGTCATGGGTTTACTGATTAATAAAACGATATTTAATTATTCAGAACTGAAAATCGTGAAAAGGGTTTGTTGCTTTTGATGTGTGCGTGATCATATGCCATCCGCTCCGAGCTTATGTGCCGGGGCTCAGCCCCGGACAGCCCCGGCCCAATTTAACCCCTGTATATGAGTGATTCCACGCTTATGGGTACTGAAATGGGGACATGAACTTATTTTTAAAAATTCACCTAAAACCATTTATTTTTTTACCATCAGGTCACAAAACATGTAATCTTTAATGAATGATATGTTAAAAGATAACTTTAATTTTCTGAGATGTAATAAAAACATATTTATATGCCAAAGTCAAGCCTATGAGTTCCAAAATGATGTCTGTTACATTACTTCTGTTACGATTGTCCATCTCGCGTCTGTTACAAATTAATTACAATCTAGCTATATACCATGTTAATCTTATTGAAAGAATGTTTATGTTTATTCTACTACACATGTTTATTAATTATATTTGCTAAAACATCACCTTCCTATGTTTCAAAAAGTAATCCTACATTGTTAAAATTGAGAATATATATGTCCACAACACTTCTGTTACATTCTGACTTTGGCATATAAATATGTTTTTATTACATCTCAGAAAATTAAAGTTATCTTTTAACATATCATTCATTAAAGATTACATGTTTTGTGACCTGATGGTAAAAAAAGAAATGGTTTTAGGTGAATTTTTAAAAATAAGTTCATGTCCCCATTTCAGTACCCATAAGCGTGGAATCACTCATATATATATATATATATATATATATATATATATATATATATATATATATATATATATATAGAGAGAGAGAGAGAGAGAGAGAGAGAGAGAGAGAGAGATACACAACCCCGATTCCAAAAAAGCTGGGACAAAGTACAAATTGTAAATAAAAACGGAATGCAATAATTTACAAATCTCAAAAAGTGATTGTATTCACAATAGAACATAGACAACATATGTCGAAAGTGAGACATTTTGAAATTTCATGCCAAATATTGGCTCATTTGAAATTTCATGACAGCAACACATCTCAAAAAAGTTGGGACGGGGCAATAAGAGGCTGGAAAAGTTAAAGGTACAAAAAAGGAACAGCTGAAGGACCAAATTGCAACTCATTAGGTCAATTGGCAATAGGTCATTAACATGACTGGGTATAAAAAGAGCATCTTGGAGTGGCAGCGGCTCTCAGAAGTAAAGATGGGAAGAGGATCACCAGTCCCCCTAATTCTGCACCGACAAATAGTGGAGCAATATCAGAAAGGAGTTCGACAGTATAAAATTGCAAAGAGTTTGAACATATCATCATCTACAGTGCATAATATCATCAAAAGATTCAGAGAATCTGGAAGAATCTCTGTGCGTAAGGGTCAAGGCCGGAAAACCATACTGGGTACCCGTGATCTTCGGGCCCTTAGACAGCACTGCATCACATACAGGCATGCTTCTGTATTAGAAATCACAAAATGGGCTCAGGAATATTTCCAGAGAACATTATCTGTGAACACAATTCACCGTGCCATCCGCCGTTGCCAGCTAAAACTCTATAGTTCAAAGAAGAAGCCGTATCTAAACATGATCCAGAAGTGCAGACGTCTTCTCTGGGCCAAGGCTCATTTAAAATGGACTGTGGCAAAGTGGAAAACTGTTCTGTGGTCAGACGAATCAAAATTTGAAGTTCTTTATGGTAATCAGTGACGCCGTGTCATTCGGACTAAAGAGGAGAAGGACGACCCAAGTTGTAATCAGCGCTCAGTTCAGAAGCCTGCATCTCTGATGGTATGGGGTTGCATTAGTGCGTGTAGCATGGGCAGCTTACACATCTGGAAAGACACCATCAATGCTGAAAGGTATCTCCAGGTTCTAGAGCAACATATGCTCCCATCCAGACGACGTTTCTTTCAGGGAAGACCTTGCATTTTCCAACATGACAATGCCAAACCACATACTGCGTCAATTACAGCATTATGGCTGCGTAGAAGAAGGGTCTGGGTACTGAACTGGCCAGCCTGCAGTCCAGATCTTTCACCCATAGAAAACATTTGGCGCATCATAAAACGGAAGATACGACAAAAAAGACCTAAGACAGTTGAGCAACTAGAATCCTACATTAGACAAGAATGGGTTAACATTCCTATCCCTAAACTTGAGCAACTTGTCTCCTCAGTCCCCAGACATTTAAAGACTGTTGTAAAGAGAAAAGAGGATGTCTCACAGTGGTAAACATAGCCTTGTCCCAACTTTTTTGAGATGTGTTGTTGTCATGAAATTTAAAATCACCTAATTTTTCTCTTTAAATGATACATTTTCTCAGTTTAAACATTTGATATGTCATCTATGTTCTATTCTGAATAAAATATGGAATTTTGAAACTTCCACATCATTGCATTCCGTTTTTATTTACAATTTGTACTTTATCCCAACTTTTTTGGAATCGGAGTTGTGTATATATAAGTTAATACAAAAACTCGAAATGGGGCGGCACGGTGGTGTAGTCGTTTCCACTGTCACCTCACAGCAAGAAGGTCCTGGGTTTGAGCCCAGCGGCTGGCGAGGAACTTTCTGTGTGGAGTTCGCATGTTCTCTGTGGGTTTCCTCCAGGTGCTCCTGTTTCCCCCACAGTCCAAAGACATGCAGGTTAAAGGAACAGTCCACCGTACTTCCATAATGAAATATGTTCTTCTCTGAATTGAGACGAGCTGATCCGTACCTCTCCGAGCTTTGCACGACCTCCCAGTCAGTCAGACGCACTGTTACTCCTGTTAGCAATGTAGCTAGGCTCAGCATGGCCAATGGTATTTTTTGGGGCTGTAGTTAGATGCGACCAAACTCTTCCACGTTTTTCCTGTTTACATAGGTTTATATGACCAGTGACATGAAACAAAGTTTAGTTACACAAATTGAAACATGGCGATTTTCTATGCTATGGAAAGTCCGCACTATAATGACAGGCGTACTAACACCTTCTGCGCGCTTCGACAGCGCATTGATACCTGCACTCGGAAGGTATCAATGCGCTGTCGAAGCACGCAGAAGGTGTTAGTACGCCTGTCATTATAGTGCGGACTTTCCATAGCATAGAAAATCGCCACTTTTCAATTTGTGTAACTGAACTTTGTTTCATGTCACTGGTCATATAAACCTATGTAAACAGGAAAAACGTGGAAGAGTTTGGTCGCATCTAACTACAGCCCCCAAAAATACCATTGGCCATGCTGAGCCTAGCTACATTGCTAACAGGAGTAACAGCGCGTCTGACTGACTGGGAGGTTGCACAAAGCTCGGAGAGGTACGGATCAGCTCGTCTCAATTCAGAGAAGAACATATTTCATTATGGAAGTACGGTGGACTGTTCCTTTAAGCCTAGGTCACAACCGGACATACGATTTTTTGGCTGTGTGATTTTTGGCATTTCCCAAATCGCTGCGTTTTTTTGTTCGTGGAGAAAGACACACGTTGGCCGTAAGTTTGTCTTGCAACCTGAAAAAAACCGTAAGCGCCTGTAGAGTTTGTTTGACATGACAAAGAACCTCTGCGGCCAGTCTACGGCTCGAAAATCAGCACGTCACACGCGCGCCCTCCTTGCGTTTCTTGCATTTTTTGCACGTAGACCGGCCATAGGAGCATGTACGGCCGGTTGTGGCCTAGGCTTTAGGCTAATTGGCAGCTCTAAATTGACCGTAGGTGTGAATGTGAGTGTGAATGGTTGTTTGTCTCTGTGTCAGCCCTGCGATAACCTGGCGACTTGTCCAGGGTGTACTCAGCCTCTCGCCCATAGTCAATTGGGATAGGCTCAAGCTGGCCTGCGTCCTTGTAGAACAGGATAAGCGGCTACAGATGATGGATGGATGGATGGATGGAAAAACTCGAAATGAGTTGAAAGTAAATCATATGCATGTGTTACAATTTCATATCCTTTTCACTCATGGCCAAGTTAAACTATACAGTGCACACAATTTAGTACTAATTAAAAAGAAAACTCTTTTGGGGGGCCTCCCCAGAGGTCATTGGAAAAAAAAAATCAGTATTTGCATTTTTATGCAGAGAAAAGATTTTTGCCTCACAGCAGCTTTAATAACTTACAGTGAATATAAAAAGTGTACACACCCTGTTAAAATTATAGGTTTTTCTAATGTAAAAAAAATGAGACCACAATAAATAATTTCAAAACTTTTCCCACCTTTAATGTGACCTATGACCTGTACAATTCAATTGAAAAACAAACAAATCTGTTTGGGGGAAAAACATAAAAAATTAAAAAAATTAAAAAACATACAATAAGCTGGTTTCAGAAGTGTGCACATCCTTAAACTAATACTTTGTTGAAGCACCTTTTGATTTAATTACAGCATTCAGTCTTTTTGGGTCGGAGTCTATCAGCCTGCCACATCTAGACTTGGCAATATTTGCCCACTCTTCCTTGCAAAAGCGCTCCAAATCTGTCAGATTGCGAGGGCATCTCTTGTGCACAGCACTCTTCAGGTCACCCCACAGATTTTCAATTGAATTTTGGTCTGGGCTCTGGCTGGGCCATTCCAAAACTTTAAATTTTCTTCTGGTGAAACCATGCTTTTGTTGATTTCAATGTACGCTTGGGGTCATTGTCGTGCTGAAAGATGAAATTCCTCTTCATCTTCAGCTTTCTAGCAGACACCTGAAGGTTTTGGGCCAAAATTAACTGGTATTTAGAACTGTTCATAATTCTCTCCACCTTGACTAAAGCCCCTGTTCCAGCTGAAGAAAAACAACCCCAAAACATGATGCTGCCACCACCATGCTTCACTGTCGGTATGGTGTTCTTTTGGTGATGTGCAGTGTTGTTTTTGCACCAAACATACCTTTTGGAATTGTGGCCAAAAAGTTCAACCTTGGTTTCTTCAGATCATCACACATTTTCCCACATGCTTTTGGGAGAGTTGATGTATTTTTTTACAAAATTTAGCCGGGCCTGGATGTTTTTCTTTGACCCTACCTCATAGTCCAGACATATGGAGAATACAGGAGATTGTTGTCACATGTAGTACACAACCAGTACTTGCCAGAAATTCTTGCAGCTCTTTCAGTGTTGCTGTAGGCCTCTTGGCAGCCTCCCTGACCAGTTTTCATCTTGTCTTTTTATCAATTTTGGAGGGACGTCCAGTTCTCAATAATGTTACTATTGTCCCATATTTTCTTCACTTCTTGATGACTGTCTTCACTGTGCTCCATGGTATATCTAACGCTGTGGAAATATTTTTGTCCCCTTCTCCTGACTGATACCTTTCAACAATGAGATCCCTTTGCTGCTTTGTAAGCTCTCTGTGAACCCTGGCTTTTGCTGGAGGATGCAACTGAGTAAATGTCTGAACTTTATTTGGGGTTAATCAGAGTCATTTTAATTGATGGCAGATGTGAACCCAAAAAGACTGAATGCTGTAATTAAATCAAAAGGTGCTTCAACAAAGTATTAGTTTAAGGGTGTGCACACTTATGCAACCAGCTTATTGTATGTTTTTTTTTTTAATGTTTTCCCCCCTAACAGATTTGTTTGTTTTTCAATTGAATTGTACAGGTTATAGGCCACATTTAAAGGTGGGAAAAGTTTTGAAATTATTTACCGTGGTCTCAGGTTTTTGTGATGTAAAAAAAATCATTTTAACAGGGTGTGTACACTTTTTATATCCACTGTACATGTTGAACCATGGCTTCGTTCAGCACATTCCTTCTTTTAAGATCTGAAACAATTCTGCACTGATGCTCTTATGTGTGTATGTTACAGCCCTGCAGGTGATATTATGTGTAGGAAGAGACTGCCTCCTGGCTGGGGACTCATGCTCCAGTGATGAGACATGCAGCCCGCGCCTCAGGACCCTGCGTCAGTGTGTGGCCGGAGACGGCAGCATGAAGCTGGGCCCCGGTGCACGCAGCCAGTGTGCCAATGCTGTGTCTGCTCTGCTGTCCAGCCCGCTGCATGGCTGTCAGTGCCGCCGTGGTATGAAGAGAGAGAAAAACTGCCTGAGTATATACTGGAGTCTCTACCAGTCTGGCATACATGGTGAGATGCTCTTTATTGCCACTGATTTCTACAGGAGCACTTAGTAGGGAAAAAAATCATATTGCTTTCCCCTAAATAAATAAGTACACAAGTCACAGAATGATAGGTAACTTCCAGTGTAATGATCTTAACAAATTAATATAAAACATAAAAGCAGAAACAATGCATATAAAGTTTAATTGTTATACATCAAAGAAGTAAGACAATGCCTGGCTATCAACTCAAATGCCACCAGTGTGATATTTATATTATGGACGTTCACTGCAAAGTATGTTTTGTAATGTTTTTAGCTAGAAATCACAATGATGCCATGTGAAAATAGACATATTTTTGTTTAAAATACCCACTTCAGGGTCTGTGCACTGCCAGGGTCTGGTGTAAAGGCCACTTTTATTAACATGGCAACATGCTGGATGTGGATACGAAAGAGCTGGAAATTGTACGATACAAAATGGAATTTTAATAATAATCTGACATTTTAAGTTAATAGATATTTAACAGTTATTCCATGAAATCAAGTCATACATGAGCTGATAGCCGACGAGGCGCGTAGCACCGAGTTGGCTATAAGCCATGTACAATGAGATTGAGACCCCGTCCACACGTAGCCGGGTATCTGCTAAATCGAAGATATTTTTCTACGTTTTGGCCTGTCATCCACATGAAAACACATCAAAAACGAATATTTAAAAAAACTCCGGGCAAAGTGAAGATTTTTGAAAACTCTGTGTATGCCTTTTCGTGTAGACAGAGATAACCGGAGGTTTGCGTTTTAGAACGTCACAATCTGCGCCAAAAAAATGACAACAAATCTGCCCTGACGTCAAACGTGCGACCTTTGTTTACTGCAGAAGCCAGATTAAGCATGGACTTAAGCTAGCCGCACACTATGGCGATCCACGCGGTACCGAACCGACCCATTTCAGAGCCGACTCCCGACAGGGCACGCACATATCCCCCGACTGTTGACGAGTGCAGTCGCGATTGAAGCGACACGTGACAACTTAATAGCTTTGTGATTGGCTATTGGATATCGTTACTGTTAAATCCAACACTTGAAGATGCTACAGGCTGAATTACAAATGACACAACATGGAATATGTAGCGCACTATCTAGGCTGCATGAGCTATTATTTTCAACCTTAAATAGTGCACTTATATAGGGGAGTTAAAGCGATTTGGAATTCAGCCACACAACTTGAGCAGAGTGGCTTTCCAGCCCACTGTGTCTATGGATAAAGCTTCAGTCTATGGAATTACAGTATATACCTGCATTAGGTGCTACCAACACGTATTTCTCGCGCTAGAAATTGTGTTTAATGATGTCACGTGTTATATGCGAAAGATATGATTGGCTATTGCTAGCGACTCTCGCCGATCAGTCTGGCTCCCGATTAGTTTTTCGAATCGGCTGTGAGATGAGTCTGTACCAATCGAAAACTAGTCTTTACGCCTGACTCGCGACTTCAGTTGGCTCGGTACGCTGAAAATCGGCGTAGTGTGCGGCTAGCTAAAGAGTAATGGATCGGAGTAGTGCCTTGAAAGTGTTAATTATTGTGCAGGTGCTATTTACATGTTTAATTTTAGAAGCCCAACTACTGCTCCAAGAGCACAGGCGATGTGATTAGGGGGTAGGATTTGGGGAAATAATGCCATCTACAGGTTTGGAATGCTTATGAATGTGATTGAAAACGCAGATGTTCGGTTATGTGTGGAAGGGATTTTTTTCGAAGACGAGGTGGTGTGGATAAAACATTTTTATAAACGGAGGGGGGGGAAATGTTCGGTTTTAAAAATACCCGGCTACGTGTGTACATGGCATGAGTGGAATAACTGTTTTATTCTATCCACATTCACCGGATTTTGAGAAACAGAGCATTTTTATTTTTATTTTTTGCAAATTCGATAAATAAAAACTTTATACAAAACATCTGACAAAATCATTTCTGCTTAGAATGTAAACAAACCGGTGAAATGACAGTAGAAATTTGTGAAAATGCTATAATAATAATAATTCTTGAAAGATAAAAAAATATATGTTTTGACAATCAAATACTTTTATTCCATATTTTGTTGCTTTTTGTATTTTTGGGGGGTTTTGTTTTTGAGTAAAGTTTTTATTTCGTCCTCGGTTGGTTCAGCAACATGTTCCGCCATTTTGTTTTTCTCTTCTCATGGTATATGAGCTGATATCCTAGTAATAGAGTAGCCAATCAGAGCACATGATTGCTCATATCCAGTAAATGTGGATAGAATAATATAAAATATTCCATAAATCAAGTGTATATGCCTAAAACTGCTCTATTTGGCCAAAAATATGTGGACACCTGACCATATGTGATTCTTCTACAAACTGATACCACAGAGTTGGAAGCACATAATTGGTGTAGAATGCATTTGTATGCTGTAACATTACAAATTTCCTTCACTGGAACTAAAGGGCCCAAACCTGTTCCAGCATGACAATGCCCTGATGCACAGTCTTGCCCTACTTTGCCAGCTATAGACTGCATGAAGTATGAGGTATGAAGTATTGTATTGGCTTATAGTGGACTTTGCTTATACTGGCGTATACTGGTCTTACTAGATGATAAGGTCTGGGGATGAGTCCAAAACATGCAGGGGTTATAGTGGTTTCTTGACATCTAATAACATAGAGGACCAGATCAAGTAGGGTTGCCACCTGTGTCTGACAAAAATCCTGGACATTTCGACCATCCAATTGACCTTTTTGCTTGTAAGCAATGGCGCCCTTCGCACATCTAACCCAAGACAAAAATTGCCCTTCTACGCCGAAATTGTATTGCTCTAATTAGTAAAAATTACGCTTTTGCTAGTTATTTGTTTAGTTAATTGCTTTACATAATATAGCAGGTCTTCATTATTTTGGTTTATTTCCAACAGTTTTTGGTTGGGGTGGCACGGTGGTGTAGTGGTTAGCGCTGTCGCCTCACAGCAAGAAGGTCCGGGTTTGAGCCCCGTGGCCGGCGAGGGCCTTTCTGTGTGGAGTTTGCATGTTGTGTCCGTGTGGGTTTCCTCTGGGTGCTCCGGTTTCCCCCACAGTCCAAAGACATGCAGGTTAGGTTAACTGGTGACTCTAAATTGACCGTAGGTGTGAATGTGAGTGTGAATGGTTGTCTGTGTCTATGGCCGAATCCCATTTCACCCCTTGGACCAACCCCTTGGCCCTTCCCCTCCATTTTGCGCGTTCACGTGAAGGGGTAGGGGTATCCCAATCCCAGTTAACGCGGAGGGGTAGGGGAAGGGGTAGGGCTTCTGTACCCCTCCAAACGGAGATTTTCCTGGAGCTGACTCCGAACGAAGGGGTTTGAGTGATTTCCCACAATGCCATGCGGATTTCAGCGAGATTTCATGCGGATTTCAGAAAGATGGCGGTTCCCGTGGCGAAAGATTGTCATAAATGTATTTTCTCCATTATTTACGTGTTTTAAGTTGTTATCCAGAGGAAACACGCCGCTTGATTCGCTTTCGAGCTGAGAATGAGCAGCGATTTCTGAAATTCAAGCTGCTGCTAAAAAGCTTTGGGAGTGAGTATTGTTTTCGGTTGCTTTACTGCGTACGTTTTGTTCTGTTATTCTCGCTTTTATTGTTTACATGAATGTTCTGACACCTCATTCTGTCGGATGTGGTGCACGAAGCGCCAAAGATATCCCATTCAGTGGTGTTAGTTAACAAATCACACCCTGCCAGCAGAGATTTCTGCCTCTGGCTCTGACTGTAGCGGCTGGTCGCAGCCAATGACGCATTTGGTCGCGTTTTGCTAACGTAAACGCTGACGGAGGTACGCGATGACGTATGCGATCGTTGAAGGGCTATCCCAATACGTAAGGGTTGAATTTCAAGCCCTATCCCTTGTAGCTCAGTTTCAAGGGGAAGGGCCAAGGGGAAGGGGGAGGGGAAGGGGTAGAAATTAGAATTGGGATTGGGCCTTAGTGTCAGCCCTGTGATGACCTGGCGACTTGTCCAGGGTGAACCCCGCCTTTTGCCCGTAGTCAGCTGGGATAGGCTCCAGCTTGCCTGCGACCCTGTAGAAGGATAAAGCGGCTAGAGATAATGAGATGAGTTTTTGGTTATGGACACCTGGGGGCAGTAGTGGGCACAGGTAAAAGGGGAATACATACGTAATTAAGGTCTGTTTGTTTGCTTATGTGGAATAAAAATAATCTAATTTTTCATTGTATCTAAGAATACCTGAATGTAACAATGTAAGGTGTAGTGTCCAACAGCTTACCTGATTGCTTAGAGTGTGGTGTGTGCTTTGCTTGTGCTTGCCTGTGCCTCT
Source organism: Neoarius graeffei (assembly GCF_027579695.1). Lineage (NCBI taxonomy): Eukaryota > Metazoa > Chordata > Actinopteri > Siluriformes > Ariidae > Neoarius > Neoarius graeffei. Next base: position 92,870,416 of record NC_083570.1, read on the forward strand.
GCTGCTTGCTGCTCTTGGCTAAACAAATACATAGGAGGACATGTAACTGATATAACTGGGCACATACAGTACATACAGGAGTAGGCAGATAAGACTATTTGGATTTCATTTAATTCACCAAAACCTTACCTAATCTTCCATTTATATTTGGTGTTTTTCTTTGCTGCTGCTATGAGTCCTGGCTGATTTTCAATGAATGTCTTGAACTCAGTACAGGACAACTGAAAGTTTAGCCTGACTTGAAGCTCAGCCTTCACCATTGCAACAGAGAGTCTGTTTCTTTTATCAGTCCAAGCATCCTGCATTGCCCCTTTTCCACCAAAGCAGTTCCAGGGATGGTTCGGGGCCAGTGCTTAGTTTGGAACCGGGTTTTCTGTTTCCACTGACAAAGAACTGGCTCTGGGCCAGAAAAACCGGTTCCAGGCTAGCACCAACTCTCTGCTGGGCCAGAGGAAAGAACCGCTTACGTCAGCGAGGGGCGGAGTTGTTAAGACCAACAACAATAACAAGACCGCGAAAGATCGCCATTTTTAAGCGACGAGAAGCAGCAGCTGTACAAACGCGAAGTCATTTATTATTATTATTGTTGTTGTTGCTTCGATATTCGCGCCAAGGTTTATGTAAACGTAGCGCCGTAACTGACGTCTACAGCGACGTAAGTGACGTATACAGCGCCGTAAGTGACGTATACAACGATGTAATGATGTATGCAGCGACGTAATGACGTGGCTCCGCTTAGCACGGCAAGTTATGGAAAAGCAAACTGGTTCTCAGCTGGCTCGCAAGTTGAAATACACATTTTGCCCATCATGTACAAAAAACCGGGACATTCAGTGTCCCGGATTTTTTTTTTTTTTTCCGGGACAGACCATGAAAATCCGGGACAATCAGGAAAAACCGGGACAGGTGGCAACACTAAGATCAAGTCATCTTTATTTAAAAAACAAAACAAAAAAAACCCATAGGGGTTCATAGAGGCATGACAGGGGATGGAAGTGCCAATGTCAAATGAAGTTAAATCATGATTGATTCAAATTGAATTAAACTCAGCATCTTACTCAATTAAATGTAGAAGTTGGTTGTCCAAATTATGCTTGAGTTTTAAAAATATCCACACTTCAATGTAAATAAAAGTGCAAATTAAATATTAGAAAGGCATGTTGTTGTTTATTTTCAACAGAAATTCTTCAGGTTGGAAATTCAACTCAGTTCATATGAAAAGTTACAAATGTTAAGTTTTTTGAAGAGGAAGTTCTTGTCCAATGATTAGTTGGTGTTGATACAAATTGGTATGCATCTGATTGGATGATTGAAATATCTTTATTAATAATGATAAAATGCACAGCAACATAAGTGATTGGATTAGTAGCTGGGCACAAGAAAAAAAGTCATGACTTTTTGTTGCAGGCAGCATTTGGAAAAACTAAATATACCAACAAAAAAAGGGTGAAAGTATTTTTCACCGATATTCATGTAAAGTACTGTAATCCACTAACATCCATTATCTGTAGCCACTTATCCTGTTCTACAGGGTCACAGGTAAATTGGACTATGGGCAAGAGGTAGGGTACACCCTGGACAAGTCGCCGGATTATCACAGGGCTGACACACAGAGACAAACAACCATTCACACTCACACCTATGGTCAATTTATAGCCACCAGTTATGTCTGCATGTCTTTGGGGGAAACCGGAGCACCCAGAGGAAACCTACGCAGACACGGGGAGAACATGCAAACTCCACACAGAAAGGCCCTCATTGGTCACCGGGCTCGAACCCAGGACCTTCTTGCTGTGAGGCAACAGTGCTAACCACCACACCACCGTGCCGCCCTCCACTAATATGAGTAATGTTATGTATGAAACTACTGAAAGTAGAGTAATAAGCACAATTACTTTATACGAGCATAATTACTATAATGAAATTTGAAGATATTTCTATAATGCAACATGATATGTTTCATGATATTTAGGTTTGTAACAAATTTGCCACAACAACAAAATAGGGTTATTGATGTTGTATTTAAAAAAAAATACCTACAATATCTCAAAAAAGTGTATTGTGACATAATTTATCGCGGTGTCAATACAATTGTATCACCAAGCCTTATTGGTTGTTGTCTAGCGAGCTAAATCTTAATTCAGGTCTAGCATTTTCATGCTTGTCATAGCTATCTATCATTATAGATAGATAGATAGATAGATAGATAGATAGATAGATAGATAGATAGATAGATAGATAGATAGATAGATATGACAAACATGAAAATGCTAGGCTTGAAGTAAGATTTAGTGTTCTTGCAACGATTAAAACAAAGCCCGAACTTTTGGGTGGCCATGCTGCTCCAAAGGCACATGGGAGAAGAGTACGAGGTGGGGGTTTCACTCCTCTGGCCTCTCCCAGAACATTTTGAAAAGGGACCCCATTTGGTGGCATCTGGGGACTCCCTAAAGTGAATGACGCATGAAATGGAATGACGAATGACAGCTAGTGATTTGAACAATAAATGGTCCCTTGTCATTCAGATTCTTATAAATGGAATAACGATTGAAATGTAGGTGGAATGACATGCTTTCAGCTCATGAAATGGAATGACATTGTTTCTAAGTGGAATGACATACTTTTAGGTTATGTTATCAGTGATATCACCTTTTACAAATGGAATGACAGCATTTCCAGGTGGAATGACATACTTTAAGCTAATGTTATCAGTGATATCCCCTTTTACAAATGGAATGACAGTGTTTTTAGGTGGAATGACATACTTTGAGGCAATGTTATCAGTGATATCACCTATAACCTAACCCTAGCCCTAGAAACAATGTCATTCCATTTGTTAATTTGATATCACTGATAACATTGCCTCAAAGTATGTCATTCCACCTAGAAACCTTATCATTCCATTTGTAAAAGGTGATATCACTGACAACATTAGCTCAAAGTAAGTCAATACATATAGAAACCCTGTCATTCCATTTGTAAAAGCTGATATCCCACCAAGCACCCACTTATCTTATCCTAGGGAGGTCTAAAACTAAAGATTTCAATCGTTATTCCATTTGTAAGAATCTGAATGACAAGGGACCATTTATTGTTCAAATTTACTACCTGTCATTCGTCATTCCATTTCATGCGTCATTCACTTTAGGGGGTCCTGGCATCTGGTAACTTTTAGGAGCATTTTATGGTGGTACTGACACTGTCACTTGTTACTGTTAACATGGTTGAAAAGGTTGCTACAACAAGTGGAGGTCTGTGATGCTGTGGTTTGCAGCATGGGTTTCACATGAGCAATTGTAATGTGGCTGTAACAAACCAGACACTCGTGGATTATGAATGAACTCAAGGTTTTAATGAGCACAATGGAAAAAGACGAAGTACAAAAGCCAGGACAGGTCAATACCGAGAGATCCAAAACAGTGACGAGGGCTAGACAAATCGTGGTCAGGAAACGGGCAATAGTCCAAGAACCGGGAATCAGAAACACACAGGCAATTGAAACACAAGGTCTAGGCAAATCGTAATTGGAAAACAGGCGAGGATCGAGAAACCGGGAAGCAAAAGAAATGAGCAAACAAACAAACACAAGGGTTAGGCGAAGGGGGAAGAAACCGGAAGGCAAAAAGGGTCATACACAGGAATACAATCAGAATGATAATGCTCAGTAGGCTCACGAAATGTAAATGCTGTGCGATGAACAAAACAAACAAAGGGGTATAAATACAAACGGAAACAAAAAGGTACAGGTGATGGTGATTAGAACTTGGGGGAGCCACTCCTAGGAAGTGGCTCTGGGTTGGCTGACGGAGTGCACGTGGTAGTGACTGGTGTGTGAGGGAGATTGTGGGAAGTGGTGTCCTGAGTGTTGGGTGAGCCCGGGAGCGTGGCAGCAATAAATAAAGTCATCATCTGACAACAATGTAGTATATAATAATGCTGTTTTATTACCACTGCCAGAACATCATTGTGCACCATGTGAATGGCAGCAAGTCTAGGTAGCTCTGTGTCTGGTGCGTCTTCTTCGTCTTTTGTTTTACTTTTTCTATTGTGTTGCTCTTTGGATTATACACTTTTTGGAGTGTTTTTATATTTTATCCTATGGATATGGAGGCATCGCATCGCTCTGGTGCTGAACTTGGATATACAAGGAGTAAACTACTGGCACTTTGCAAAGCTGGCGGCGGGGAGGTCTATGCTGATGTCCCTGAGGAATTGTGGTGTTTCCGTGGATGTAGAGCTGGAGTTAAAGTTAGGGCGAGGCAACGTGAGAAGAAGTGGAGATACAAGCCCGCAATCCCTTCTATAGTTATGGGGAATGTTAACTCACTTGCTAATAAGACGGATGAACTGGCTGCCATGGTAAGGAATCATAAACTTTACAGAGAGTGTAGCCTGATTTGCCTTACTGAGACGTGGCTCACAAGCTGTAATCCCACGGCTAATGTTGAGCTACCGGGGTTCAATGTTGTCCGGTTGGACAGAGATAACAAACTTTCTGGCAAGAAGAAGGGTGGGGGACTGGTGGTGTATATTAACAACAGATGGTGCAATCCCGGTCACGTTACAGTGAAAGTGACTGTATGTAGTAAGGATGTGGAGATACTTGCGGTTAGCCTCCGTCCTTATTATTTACCTAGAGAACTGTCCCACGTTATTGTCGTCTGTGTGTACATACCGCCACGAGCCCTTCCTGATTCAGCGTGTGACGCTATTCACTCTATGATAGCTGGGCTTCAAACTCAACATGCAGATGCTTTTTTTGCGATCTCTGGTGATTTTAATCATGTCACCTTAGACTCCACCCTCACTAATTTTTACCAGTTTGTTGACTGCCGTACTAGAAAAAATAGAACAATTGATATCTTGTATTCAAACGTGAGGGATGCATACAGTGCTACCTCCCTTCCCCCGTTGGGTAGGTCAGACCACAACCTCATTTATCTTCAGCCACTGTATAAGCCTCTAGTTCAGAGGCTTCCCATTGGCACACGCACCTTCAGGAAGTGGACACCAGAGGCAGAAGAGGCCTTGAGGGACTGCTTTGAGTCCACAGACTGGAGTGTGCTATTGGATGCTGTGGATATAGAAGAAGCCTCACATTGTATAATGGGCTACCTGAACTTCTGCATGAACATAGTTGTTCCCATTACATCTGTGCGCTGTTTTCCTAATAACAAGCCCTGGGTGACTAGCGACGTCAAAAACCTCCTCAATAATAAGAAGAAAGCATTTAAGAACGGTGATGTGACAGAACTGAAGGGCGTGCAGAAGGAGCTGAAAGAATATCTATAAGAATAAGGTTGAGAGCAAACCACAGGAGAACAACATGAAAGAGGTTTGGCGGGGAGTGCGCAACATTACGGGCTGTGGGGGTAAGAGCAGTAAGGCTGAAGGTGTTATGGTTAAAGCCAACCAGCTGAACCATTTTTTTTAATCGATTCCAAAGCTCTGCTGCTGCTGTCCCTGCCACCTCCAACTCATCCCCTCCTCTTGTATCTAAAGACTCTGCCCCCCCCCCCCCCCCCCCCCGTACTCTGCTTTTAAACTCGGCACCCCCCCTCCCCGCATGCTCTACTTTTAGCACTGAGCAAGTCAGTAGAGAACTCAGAAGGCTCAAGTCCAGGGCTGCGGGTCCGGACGGAGTCTGCTCTAGACTGCTCAGAAGCTGTGCGGTCGAATTGGGGGAACCACTTCAGTACCTCTTCAATTTTAGCCTGCAACAGGGTAAGGTACCCTTACTATGGAAAACGTCATGCCTGGTTCCAGTTCCCAGAAAGGAACTTAATGATCACAGGCCTGTTGCCCTTACATCACACTTGATAAAGACATTTGAACGGCTGCTGCTCCACCTTTTAAGACTCCAGGCTTGCCATGCGCTGGACTCGCTACAGTTCGCTTACCAGGTGAATGTTGGAGTGGAGGATGCTGTTCTGTATCTGCTACATAGAGTCTACTCTCACTTGGACAAAGGAGGCTGTGCTGTGAGAATCATGTTTTTTGATTTCTCCAGTGCCTTCAATACCATCCAGCCCCTCTTCTTGAGGGATAAATTGCTGCAGATGGGAGTGGACACTTGCCTGGTGTCTTGGATCACAGATTACCTCACCGAACAGCCCCAATTTGTTAGGCTGGGGGACCTTACATCTGAGATTGTGGTCAGTAGCACAGGGGCGCCACAGGGAACTGTTCTTTCTCCTGTACTGTTCACCCTATACACCACTGACTTCAAGTACAACTCTGAGTCATGCCACTTGCAGAAATTCTCTGACGACACTGCTATTGTGGGGTGTATTAAGGATGGTCAGGAAGGTGAGTACAGGAGCCTTGTGGATGACATTGTGGGATGGTGTAGGACCAACCAGCTGCTGCTGAACACCACCAAAACTAAGGAAATGGTGATGGACATCAGGAGGCCTGTTTCTTCCCTGTTGCCTGTCACTATTGATGGGGTGACTGTGGAGATTGTAAGTACTTACAAGTACCTGAGGGTACACCTTGACAAACTGGACTGGTCTGCCAACACTGATGCACTTTATAAGAAAGGGTAGAGTCGGCTTTTTTCCTTAGGAAGCTGGGGTCTTTTAATGTCTGCAGCAAGCTCCTGCTTATGTTCTACCAGTCTGTCATGGCCAGTGTCCTTTTCTATGCTGTGGTATGTTTGGGAGGTAGTATTAGGAGAAGGGATGCTGGACGACTGGACAGGCTGGTGAGAAAAGCTGGCTCTGTGGTGGGTATGGAGCTAGAGACTCTGTCAACAGTTGCTGACAAAAGGACGCTGAGCAGACAGCTTGCTATTATGGACAATGAAAGCCACCCCCTACACACCATCTTCTCCAAACAGAGGAGCAGAGAAGTATGGTGAGCAGCAGGCTCCTTTCCCTATTGTACCTTACAAAACAAACAGGTTGCTGAGCTCTTTTGTACCTAGGGCCATTCAGCTTTTTAATGGCATATTGAGAGGAAGGACTGTTTTTGATTTTAGTGGTTAAATTTGTTTTGCTGCTATACTGTATCTCTACAATGGTTGAGTATGTTGCACAATTTTATTTTTAACTTGTGGCTTTTAAACATGTTTTTTTTTTACATGCTAAATTTATTTTTTTATTTTTTATTGTTTTCTTTTTATATTCTGTGGTGCAGGAATTGTTTGCTTGTTTTTATATCCTTGGGATATGGATGTGTGTGTTAATTTTATTTAGTTTGTGTGCCTTTGTGTGTGTTGTTATGTGTATATGGTACTTGGACACCTCAATTTCCCTTGGGATTATTAAAGTCTGTCTGTCTGTCTGTCTGTCTGTCTGTCTGTCTGTCTGTCTATCTATCTATCTATCTATCTATCTATCTATCTATCTATCAGTAACCTAATAACACCCCCTGCAGACTGCATTTACTGCACAAATGCCACAATCTTGAGTAGTACCTTTATACTAAGGCCTACTTAATACTTCAAGCACCATTAAGCACCTTAACAAAAGCACCTTAGAATAAACAACATGTTTGAGCAATAATATTGCTAATAGTACACACATGGATGGTGTAAACCATAAAGGATGGTTCCTTGAAACAAGCACTAAGTCGGGAGTAATTATACAACACTTGGAGGTGGTTGAACAGATCTACTGTGTCAACAACGTCTTCGGTTTCACTTCTTTCCTCTTCTCTTTCTGGCTCTTCTGTCCTACTCTCATTTAGCTGTTAAAATACAAATCTATTGGGTGCGGAGCCCCATTCGTGCCTCTTTTCGGCATGATTGAAATGTGGAGATGTATACCCACCACATAAAAACCATAAACCACGATCTCACCCACGCACTGAAGCATCATGGTCCCAGTGCAGCAGCAAAGTGATTGAGAGCATTTGTTGTAATTGGGGATTTCCTCTGGGTATTTCCGGTCTGCCTGACTGCATCATGGCAGCAAACTGGCCCAAAAGACTGATTTTCCTTCAAAATTAGCCCCAAACATCGCGAGGTAGGAATCTGATGTGCTTTGTCAGAGAGTGTTGGAGCAAAAAAATAGTATGTCGGCAAATTTAAAGCATGTCAATCCGACACGCAAAAACACTCTGGGGAGAACGATGGATGGATGGATGGATGGATGGATGGATAGATAGATAGATAGATAGATAGATAGATAGATAGATAGATAGATAGATAGATAGATAGATAGATAACTTTAGTGTCATTCACGTGCACATTCAAAATGCACATTTGAACGAAATTTCGTTCCACTGGCTTACATCAATATAACTGCCGCATATGATTATTGCAAATAATCCGGTAACCAAAAATACCAACTTTACAAGTAAATACTTCAAAAAAACTTAAATAAAATATTATTCTATAGAATAGAATATACTGACCATGCTAGATATATTAAATAGATTGCACAATAAAGAATTTATAGCAGCATGTAAGATATTGCACATAGTCCACATAGTGAGGTTCTTACAATTTTCTATATTTCTACATAAATATGACCTAAAACATCATCAGATTTTCACACAAGTCCTAAAAGTAGATAAAGAGAACCCAGTTAAACAAATGAGACAAAACTATTATACTTGGTCTTTAATTTATTGAGGAAAATGATCCAATATTACATATCTGTGAGTGACAAAAGTATGTGAACCTCTAGGATTAACAGTTAATTTGAAGGTGAAATTAGAGTCAGGTGTTTTCAATCAATGGGATGACAAATCAGGTGTGAGTGGGCACCCTGTTTTATTTAAAGAATAGGGATATATCAAAGTCTGATCTTCAGAAGACACATTTGTGGAAGTGTATCATGGCATGAGCAAAGGAGATTTCTGAGGGCCTCAGAAAAAGCGTTGTTGATACTCATCAGGGTGGAAAAGGTTACAAAACCATCTCTAAAGAGTTTGGACTCCACCAATCCACAGTCAGACAGATTGTGTATAAATGAAGGAAATCCAAGACCATTGTTACCCTCCCCAGGAGTGGTCGACCAACAAAGATCACTCCAAGAGCAAGGCGTGTAATAGTCGGCGAGGTCACAAAGGACCCCAGGGTAACTTCTAAGCAACTGAAGGCCTCTCTCACACTGGCTAATATTAATGTTCATGAGTCCACCATCAGGAGAACACAGAACAACAATGGTGTGCATGGCAGGGTTGCAAGGAGAAAGCCACTGCTCTCGAAAAAGAACATTGCTGCTCATCTGCAGTTTGTTAAAGATCACGTGGACAAGCCAGAAGGCTATTGGAAAAATGTTTTGTGGATAGATGAGACCAAAATAGAACTTTTTGGTTTAAATGAGAACCGTTATGTTTGGAGAAAGGAAAACACTGCATTCCAGCATAAGAACCTTATCCCATCTGTGAAACATGGTGGGGGTAGTATCATGGTTTGGGCCTGTTTTGCTGCATCTGGGCCAGGACGGCTTGCCATTATTGATGGAACAATGAATTCTGAATTATACCAGTGAATTCTAAAGGAAAATGTCAGGACATCTGTCCATGAACTGAATCTCAAGAGAAGGTAGGTCATGCAATAAGACAACGACCCTAAGCACACAAGTCGTTCTACCAAAGAATGATTAAAGAAGAATAAAGTTAATGTTTTGGAATGGCCAAGTCAAAGTCCTGACCTTAATCTAATTGAAATGTTGTGGAAGGACCTGAAGTGAGCAGTTCATGTGAGGAAACCCACCAACATCCCAGAGTTGAAGCTGTTCTGTACGGAGGAATGGGCTAAGATTCCTCCAAGCCGGTGTGCAGGACTAATCAACAGTTATCAGAAACGTTTAGTTGCAGTTAATCCTGCACAAGGGGGTCACACCAGATACTTAAAGCAAAGGTTCACCTACTTTTGCCACTCACAGATATGTAATATTGGAATATTTTCCTCAATAAATAAATGACCAAGTATAATATTTTTGTCTCATTTGTTTAACTGGGTTCTCTTTATCTACTTTTAGGACTTGTGTAAAAATCTGATGATGTTTTAGGCAGGGCTTTGAACCGGTTCAAGGAACGAAAACGAAAACCGGGAACTTTTTCTATTTCACATGGAACAGAAACGAAACCAGAAACTTTATTATTTTTTATGTTCCGGAACAGAAACGCTTATTAAAAATAATGGTAACCGGTTAATACCGGTTTTTATTTCGTTCCTCAAAGTTTCCGTAGCCTACAAATAAAAAAAGTCATTCTTCTCCTGCGCAAGTTTCTATGACCTGCTGGGGTTCACTTCCTGTGTGAAGTTCGCTGACTGAATGGAGAGAGCGGGAAGGTGGACTACTATCACGTCTCAACGTGATAATAAGTGAGTAAGTGCATTACTGAGTGTTTGAGCAAAGAAGAGCCTGAACGTTGCAACCTCCCTATTGGCTGTTTGTAAAAATGTATCAATTGTTGCCCTTCCCACGGGAATCATCGCGGGTTCGAGAGACGAGACCTGACGAGTTAGTTCGTTGGTAGCAGAACAAAATGTCTGGACACAAATCGGGTTTTCAGAAAAGGAAAGAAAATAAACGGAGGGTCGAAAATACAAAAAAGGAGGCAGAAAATGCAAAACGAGTTAAGGTAGGACAAATGGTTACTTTTCTGAGGCAGCCCGCCATGGCTGCAGGCTTTCAGTTGTGTCATTGAATGGTTACTTTTCTGAGGCAGCCCGCCGTGGCTGCCTGCTGGCTTATTTATTATAGCCCATTTAGTTAAAATAGTTGATATAAAATGTTTATAGTTATAGTTATGTGATGGTTGTCCTGATTTAGACTGTTTTTTTTGGGGGGGGGGGTTGCGCGATGCTGCACCCGGGTCCAGATTAGGGCAGAACCGGTCCTGGCTACATTTCAGGTGTAGTTTGTTTTATGTATGTATGTACTTGCATAGATGTGTACTTGGTCTTCCAATATGGTGCTTAACAAAATCTCGCTGCGCGGTGACGTCATGCGGTAACCCTCTATAGGGCCTGACTAGCCTTTGGTAACACACTAAACGAATTATCTTTCATTTTTGGCACTTTTTCTGTTTGTGTAGATGGGAAGACATACTGAGAATCCAAATCGCCAACATTTGAAATAATTGTTTTGAATTATTTCTTGTCTTATTTAATGAAGGTTGTAATAGAATTAGCCTACATTTGGCTTAAGCTGGATGAGACAGAGACATAATTTTAATAGCCATTTGTTAAACCGCTGCTGACAGGGAACGTAATTAACCGTTCCGGGAACGAAATTTTTTTGTTCTAACCGGTTCGGGAACGTCTATTTAATGGTGGAACCCAAAACCGGAAACGTTAAAATTCCATTTCTGTTCGGAACGAACCAATAGGAAAAAAATTCTGGTTCAAAGCCCTGGTTTTAGGTCATATTTATGCAGAAATATAGAAAATTCTAAAGGGTTCACAAACTTTCAAGAACCACTGTGTGTGTGTAAATATATATATATATATATATATATATATATATATATATATATATATATATATATATATAAAATCTCATCTCTAGCCGCTTTATCCTGTTCTACAGGGTCGCAGGCAAGCTGGAGCCTATCCCAGCTGACTACGGGCGAAAGGCGGGGTACACCCTGGACAAGTCGCCAGGTCATCACAGGGCTGACACATATGGCACTTTTCCACTACCCTTTTTCAGCTCACTTCAGCTCGCTTCAGCTCACTTCAGCCCGACACGGCTCGCGTTTCGACTACCAAAAAACAGCACGACTCGGCTCAGCCCTGCTTAGCCCCTAAAACTCGCACCGTTTTGGAGTAGGGCTGAAGCGAGCCAAACCGTGCCGAGTGAGGCTAGGGGCGTGAGCAGACACTCCCCTGTGCAGTGATTGGTGAGGAGGAGTGTCCTCACATGCCCACACACGCCCCGCGAGCACGCTGGGATCTGTAAACACTGTAAACCCGGAAGAAGGAGAATTACGAGAATTTCTGAAGCCTTATGCGCCTCGCCTCATCTATACGCTCTTGCCAATATCTGCTGGCGTTGTCGGTGACAACAAGCCACAGAACCAAGACCAGCAACACTAACGACTCCATGTCCTCCATGTTTATTGTTTACTATTCGGGTCGTGAGACTACTGCTTAAAAGCTCACTGATGTCACTGTTTGCGCTGCTTAACGACATCACGTGACGTCCACCCACTTTCGCTAACTCCATCCAATGTGTCCACCCACTTCCAGCCAGCATGGTTCAGCACGGTTGTAGTCGAAATGCAACTCCAACAGCCCCACTCAGCTCGACTCAGCCCGACTCAGCACGGCACGGCTCAGCCCGACTCAGCCGCGTTTGTAGTGGAAAAGCGGCAATAGACACAGACAACCATTCACACCTACGGTCAATTTAGAGTCACCAGTTAACCTAACCTGCATGTCTTTGGACTGTAGGGGAAACCGGAGCACCCGGAGGAAACCCACGCGGACATGGGGAGAACATGCAAACTCCGCACAGAAAGGCCCTCGCCGGACACGGGGCTCAAACCCGGACCTTCTTGCTGTGAGGCGACAGCGCTAACCACTACCTAAGCACGTGCTAACCACGTGCCGCCCATATATATATATACATACATACATATATATATATTTGTATAGTCGAGGATTAGTTAGAGTTCTGTTGTACTCACCATTCTGAAGATTTTAACTGCCTTTCTTTAACTTTCGGGTAAATAAACTACATAAACTAGGCCTACTTGACCTCCTTATTCCTATTTTATTATTCATTTATTCACCTTCAAGCATATTATTCAGTAAATACTATAAATGATTCAGTAAGTACAGCCCTGGACCTGCCCTGGACCTGACATGTCCTAGGAGTTTAAGGGGTTAAACTGCTGCATTTTTCTAAATGGTGCTTAAATATCAAGTGCTATCTATCATGTCTTTTTTAGGGCTGAACCTGGTGGAGAGCTATCCATATGAGACAGTGGAAAAAGGATATGATTATGTCCGTCTCGCCTCTATCACGGCAGGTAAGCTTATATTCTTTCATTAGACCATGTACTTTTAACCTTCCATTATTATAGGAGGAGGTAATATGGTTGCAAAATTGAGAGCAAAGGCACTTGAACTCTTTTTTTAATACAAACAAACATTCATTTATTCCTGTACTTACTTGTCCCTGTTTGCTTCCCTTTGAGGTTTGCAGTCAAGTTCCTTGTGTATTATTTATACCACTCCATAACTACAGAGTGTGAAAAGAAAATGAGTATTGACGTTTTTCTTGACTTACATTTGGATCAGTAAACAAAAGGGTGAGCGTGTCAGCCTTACTGCATTGACGAGAAGTGCTTTATGTTTGCTCAGAAATTGAGTAAAACAAAAATGCATCCTCGACAAATGAGTATTTCATCAGGATACCAATGTTTCTGGCTGACAGCAACATCCACAATAACTGCATATGAATTCTGTAAAGTATTAAAAGCATTCAGTAGGCTTGACAAGAAAATATGCTTGCACTACTGCAAGTACGGCTTCAAAAGAAGTTCAACCCAGACCATGCCCAGTCCTTCATTCTCCTTGTATGAAAACAGATTGTACCAGGTAATTACAAGCTGTAGAATTTACATTTATTCATTGGGCAGATAATTTTCCCACTTTAACCTACATATAAGGCAGGAGGAAGATTAGTTTGCTCAGGGTTAGAAGAGAAATGGGTTTGACGTCGAAATCTGCTATTACTCAAACATAAAGCTCTATAAGAAAATGTGTGGGAAGTGATAATAATCAGAGCCCTAAAAGCAGATCGACACATTGACTACCATCAGAAAGTGGAAATAATTTTGAGATGTAAAATTGGTGCTAGGCAGGAGAACTTGGGCAATTACTGAAGCTGGGCAGAAAAGATACGGGTTGCTAGTGTCACTACTTTTACAAAGTAGAAGTATAAGGCTCGTATTTTCATTTAGTGGTACATTATACAATATATTCTTGGTAATTTTATGACTATTTTAGTAGGTGTGCTGCAGTGAAAACTAGTGTCACTACTTTTACAGAGTAGAAGTATAAGGCTTGTATTTATTTTGGTGGTGCATTATACAGTATATTCTTGGTAATTTTGTGACTATTTTCTTAGGTGTGCTACAGTGATATCCACCCAAATCCTTATGCTAAAAAATAGCCTCAATGAGGCTGGAGCTCATACCAGCCATTGTTGTTGTGTGTGGGTTTGAAATCCAATCAGTCCTCTGGGAGGGGTAGCAATTTTTGTGAAATTACATATGACCCCTGTGAAGCTGCATCCATGGCAAGTGGTACCACCTGGCGAACAACTCTTGTTGGAATATGTCTTTAGAGTCTTCTGGGTGAGTTTCAGTGAAAACATCCTAGCAGTTTACGAGCAGTAGTGTTTGGCGTGATGAGTCATCCAAAATTTTCAAACGTCCATGAAATGTTAAATATAACAGGTGGTGCCACCATCTTGATAATTTTTATCCATACCATCCTGGGGAACATTCCATATGAGTTGGATCAAAATCTGATCACTCCTGTTGGAGGGGTAGCAATTTTCGTGAAATTGCACATGACCCCTCTGGAGCCTCATCCATGGTAGGGGGCGCGCCACCTGGTGAACAGTTCTTGTTGGAATATGTCTTTAAAGACTTGTGGGTGAGTTTCAGTGAAAATGTCCCAGCAGTTTATGAAGAACAGTGTTTAATGTGACAAGTCACCCAAAAATTTCAGACACCCATAAAATCATAAATGTGACAGGTGGCGCCACCATCTTGTCAACTTTTATGCACATCCACCTGGGGAACATTGTTTGTGAGTTTGATTGAAATCCGATCAATCCTGTAGGAGGAGTAGCAATTTTTGTAAATTGTGGAAGGATGATGATGGACAACAATGGACGGACAATGCGTGATTGCGTAAGCTCATCTGGTCTGGCCTATGGCTGGATGGGCTAAAAATGGATAGATTTCTGTTATCGGTTTTGCATCAGTATGTTAGTGGTAGAAATGTCTAAACCAGGGGTCGGCAACCTTTTTGCCATCTCATCTCATTATCTCTAGCCGCTTTATCCTGTTCTACAGGGTCGCAGGCAAGCTGGAGCCTATCCCAGCTGACTACGGGCGAAAGGCGGGGTACACCCTGGATAAGTCGCCAGGTCATCACAGGGCTGACACATAGACACAGACAACCATTCACACTCACATTCACACCTACGGTCAATTTAGAGTCACCAGTTAACCTAACCTGCATGTCTTTGGACTGTGGGGGAAACCGGAGCACCCGGAGGAAACCCACGCGGACACGGGGAGAACATGCAAACTCCACACAGAAAGGCCCTTGTTGGCCACGGGGCTCGAACCCGGACCTTCTTGCTGTGAGGTGACAGCGCTAACCACTATGCCACCGTGCCGCCCCCTTTTTGCCATGTAGTGCCAATTAGAAATTTTCTTGTTAGTTAGTGTGCCATTCAAATAGGTGTTGTTAACTATGTGTAATTAGACACCACACATTTTAGACAGATATGGATATTTAATGCATTGAGCAAATGTAAAACACCATCGCACTTGTTTTATGCCATTAACCTCACACACTTTAACCCACTTTATGCCAGTTGTTTGCTGCACCCTTACATTTTCTGCCATTTCACCAATTCGTCGCTCAACAGTTCTGGCTGATACGGGCATGTCTTTTATTCTTGATTTTATTGTCTCTTTATTTGGCAGCCCCTCAAAAAGACTATCCGAGCTGGAGAGAAAGACCTCCTTAAAGGTCTCATTGCATCATTTTTTCATTAATTGTGCGGTGGTCTCTAGTATGAATGAATGCCCTGTGAGCCGGTTTTGGTGAAAAAAAATGCTGTGATTCTCCTGTTTCAGGCTGTTCTAGTTTGGTGGAGGAGTGGGTGGCGGGAGAACGACAGGATTTCAGCTCTTACTCATTAATATTCATGACATGTAAACGTGTTACCTCTGATTGGCTAACAGCAATCAGTAAACGTGTTACCTCTGATTGGCTAACAGCACTGTGACGCTACCTCCAGTGGGTCAGAACAAGCGGATGTGGGTATCTTTGTAAAAACTATTTTGATTGGCTATTCTGGTCTCAACATCGATGTTTTGACCAATAACAATGTAGATAACACAAATTTTACATCACATTCAAAGAGATTTAAACGAGACTAAAGATGGCGACTTACAAATAATGTTTAAACATCGTTGGAGTTAATAAAGTTTGAACAGCATGAAGGAACATACCCCAACCCCCCGAAATTAATAAAAAAAATTCTCAACGGATTTGGCATAATATAAAAAGGTCATTTATTACTCAGAAAAAGTGGAAATCCACTGAAAAGCAGAAAACTCTCATCCCTGCCTAGCTTGTGACCATGTCATGCATGCTAACATGGAGAATATGAACATACTATTTTGTAACAAAAACCTTCGAACAAAAAGTTCATGTTTTACTTACAGCTTGTGAGCTGGTGGTCGATCGTCTTGACTACAGATCCAAGTCTTAAAAACAACCTCGAAGCAAAACCACTACTGAAGGCACCGAAGTTTGAAAAGTCACTGTGGTTGAAATGATCAGAACACAGTACTAACGCTGCATTATACTTCGCTGGTGGTGTTCCAAAGATAAATTCCAACCGTTTCTTCTTCACCTCTTCTATCTTGCAACGTTGCTCCGCTTAGGTTTCGTTTCTGTCGGTGGCTCTAGCCCGACTTTGGACGCTCGTAACTCGGGCAGGGGAGGTCCCAGCCTCCCCAAATTGGCAGCAAGCGACCGCTGCCCTCTCCCCAACGAACCAGCACTGCCAGGGCGGGCTAGCCCCGCGCCTCAGGACGTAATTCGCCCAAGGCGAGCCGTGGTGCTCCGCTTAGGTTTTGTTTCTGTCGGCGGCTCCAGCCTGACTTTGAACGCTCATAACTCGCACAGGGGAGGTCCCAGTCTCCCCAAACATGCAACGTTGATGTGTTACTGCCACAAATAGCACAGGCACGAACTTGTTCAGCCATGTTTTCAATTTGTTGTTAGGTCCTCTTCTTTAGCTACTGACGAGATGGGCTCTGCTATCTCTCCTCGCGCTTAAATCCGAACTTTCTTCCCATGGGCGGTCGCAAGCCAAGGTGGGCGAGGCCATGAATACTAATTTTTGAAGTGGCGCAAGTACATAGGGCTTTTTCAGATTCGCTCATTTTTCCGACTATTTTCTTTCATAAGCTAATACAGGGAATGGGAGTAGAATTACATTTGAACACATTTTGGGCTGGAAAACGTCAGCAGTATCTGGCAACACTGGGAGGGGGTGCTATATTGTTGCATAGTCATGCTAAAAGAGCAGGCTCGCCATGCAACAGCCAATGACAGTTCAAGATGACGTTTGAATATGTTTAATGTGTTGAATAATTAGGTTTGTGTATCATCGTCAGTGTGCCACTGGAAATTCCTCGGCGTGCCAGTTGTGGCACGCGTGCCTAGGGCTGCCGACCCCTGGTCTAAACATTAAAAAATTATTTCATTCGTACACTTTTTTTTGTGTGAGAATCTCTTGAGTTTAATGTTTAAATCAGCTAATTCCTAATCTCTTTGATTGCAATAATTTTGGAAATGACTTAGTAATGTCCAGAGGTTCATTATTTACAGTTTCGCTCTCCCATTTACTATATTGATCCCATTGCTACAGCAATTTAGGAAGTACCTGAAAACTACACTTTTCTGCTTTTTCACTGAAAGCAGAGATCAGACCAAATGAGTATAAAATTCACCCAGTGTAAAAGCCAGTTCACTGAAGGGGAAACAATGCAGGACATTGAAGAAGCATTTGCAGTTCCCTTAGATTTGTGCTGTCTGGGTGAACTTCTCTCTTGTGAGCAAATAGAAAACTAAAGGGCAGGTATTTTGTATTTATGTGTCAATAAACAGATCAATAAATAATAAAAGTGCAGGGTAATGTGCCGTGTCGTCATTTAATATGCTCTTTTAGTACATATATACTTCATAATTTCCCTTTTTCATGAGATATTTTGTATTACATTTCTGCAAATATCAATTTAACCCATAAATGCTTTTATTATTGATTATGGGGCAGTCATAGCCTAAAGGTTGGAGAAGTGGGTTTGGGGCTAAACCCACTTTGGGTTGCTGATTCGAGTTCCTGAACTGACAGGAAAAAATGTGCTGGGGGGGGTGAAAGAACAGCGTTTTCACCTCCCTCTACATCCATGGCTGAGGTGCTCTTGAGCAAGGCACCTACCTAAGTGGCTACCTATTGCTCTGGGTGTGTTCTTGGTAGCAATGCTTGAAAACCTAGATTTTTTTTATATTAATTATATATTTCATCTGTAATGATGCATTGACTGTCTGATCCATGTTTAATAGCCACAATTGAGTTGTTGGTTCTTATTATCTCATCTCATCTCATTATCTCTAGCCGCTTTATCCTGTTCTACAGGGTCGCAGGCAAGCTGGAGCCTATCCCAGCTGACTACGGGCGAAAGGCGGGGTACACCCTGGACAAGTCGCCAGGTCATCACAGGGCTGACACATAGACACAGACAACCATTCACACTCACATTCACACCTACGGTCAATTTAGAGTCACCAGTTAACCTAACCTGCATGTCTTTGGACTGTGGGGGAAACCGGAGCACCCGGAGGAAACCCACACGGACACGGGGAGGACATGCAAACTCCGCACAGAAAGGCCCTCGCCGGCCACGGGGCTCAAACCCAGGACCTTCTTGCTGTGAGGTGACAGCACTAACCACTACACCACCGTGCCGCCCTGGTTCTTATTAGTCACAAATAAAAAATCAGCCAGTTTGTAGTTTCGTTAGTAGGAGGTGAAGTAGATTATTTATGTTGACATAAGGCCCTGGTCACACTATTGGTCCCACTCCAAAAAAATGTCATGTCTAAGCTCCTATTATATCATGTTAGATATTTATCATCAAAAGCACAACATGTCCTAATAGTGTTCATATAGGACTAGCTTGGGTAGCATCATGATTTTTTTTCTGATCTATTTCCAGGTGACCACAGTCACCCAGAGCCTCCCATTTGGCCATACGCCATGTTGCATGTAGATATAGGACCGGATAGGTACTGTTCCTGGTTTTTGCCTGTTTGGCACAGCCTCTAACCTTCTTGTTAGTTGGACTACTAACAGTTGATAATTTAAATATATCGTAAGATTCAAGCTGCGTGTTGAATGTCAGTCTCACCAGATGCAATGCAAACCCATGGTTCCGTATGTGACATTTTCTGTAAACAACTTTAAGTTATTTCTAGTAGGCTGCTGTGTCCCAACAAGTAAGAACTGGAGTCGTTCAAAATGCTCTCTGAGAAGGCGGATTCTTAATAAATAGGTGTAATACACAGACCTCTGAAACACTGAGGATCTTAAAGCATGTATGCAAGCCATGGCCTTACTTTTATTTATAAATGCCTTGAGACCTCAAGAATGGCACAGGAATAGTTTTAAGTGTTAACAATAAATCTAAAATAGTAATTTTTACGATTAAAGTGATATATATAGGTAGCGGTCTGAGTGAATGGCCTTGACGTCCATAACGTCACAGCAGGAAGTCTGTCGGTCTCATTGCTATTTCCACTATACTAAAACACAGAGCTGACTGCAAATCCGATCCTCCATTTTGAGCTAATTTATTGCCATGCCACATAGAGCTAATTTATTGCCATGCCACGTTGCTGGTGGGTGGAGTAACAAGACAGAAGGTGGATTTACGTTGCATTCATGGCCCAAGAATGTTCAAACTGCAAAGATTTGGATGCATTTTGTGAGAAGTTCACAGGCACATTGGGTGCCTACGAAGTGGTCCCTCCTCTGCTCTGCACATTTTACTGAAGACTCGTACGAGACCTCTGATCTGTTGAGGAGCATTGGCTATAAGCCTGCATTGAAAGAGGGTGCAGTATCAATAATGAAAAGAAAAGAAAACAAGAAAAGGAAATTATTTATCTCATCTCATCTCATTATCTCTAGCCGCTTTATCCTTCTACAGGGTCGCAGGCAAGCTGGAGCCTATCCCAGCTGACTACGGGCGAAGAAATTATTTATTTATTTATTTATTTATTTATTTATTTTAAAAAGGAAAGTTCAGTTGCACCAGTCCTCCCGGAGTGAGCCGAGGGTGGTTGCTAAAACCTGGGATGGAACGGGACATGACATATGGCTCGGGCAGTGATCTCCCTGCTGTTGTTGCTAAAACTGGTGACGTCCCATTCTGTCCCGAGTTTTAGTAATTGCCTGAGCCGAGCAGTAATGGTGGAGTACTCCGTATGGACAAAATAGAGAATGAGTGGACCAGCCGTCTAATTTCTAAACTGGATATTGCTGCCATCTCGCCCTTATGTGGAAAAAGTGAATGAACGGAGAACTGAATGAACAACTGAAAGTCAGATTGTTTCAAAACAATCGCCCACAAGATAGGCCTTCAAGAAGCGAGAACACAAACGGGTAAGCTCCAACTCTCATTTGGATAGAAAACAACAAAAACTCATTGTTTACCTGCATTTAGACTAATACATGTAACTTGTATTGTGTGTTTAAGTTACCAGTATAAGATTATTTAATTTGCTTCAGAATGTGATTGTCTCAGTTCATCTGATTATTTAATTCGCCTTTTACGTTTTATCAGTGAAAATGCATGCATGTACATGTATGTTGCATAAGTTATAACACCTATCCTGTTTTAATGAAAGTCAACCCACAATCAATGAAGTCAAATCAGTCTTAGTTGAGCAAGTCGGTAACGGTATTTCTTACTTTTCACCATAAATTTTTATTTATATGACTTTGGTCTATAGCTGTCAAAGTCCTCGGCCTTAAAACCGGTTACTGCAATGGCATCATGCACTCAGGGCTGGCTGACTCAGCGGGGCAGCTTGAATGCCAACTTTGTGGTCGATTTTAACTCTCAAGAATATATATTTTTTATTCCTATTTATGCAGCATACAAAAGTCAAGGATGGAGATACTATCCACTCAGAAATGTATTTAAAAATGAAGGTTCTGCGTATCTCCTTTAAGATGTGTCATCTGGCCAAAGTTTATTCGATTATTTTCCGTAAACATTTACATCACATACGGAATTTCAATTGCCTCTGTAATCGGTGTTCCAATTTAACTGAAGTTTTCAAGTTTTGCCACAAAGAAAGTTTGCTTACCTTGCTTGGATCATCGACAAGCCGAGGTAAAGTGAATTTTAAAAACATCGAGTTTACACCCCCTTCTTATTTGAAGCAGAAGAGCCTTCTTGTTGCTTCATTCAGATGCCTGAATAATGTCTCATTAAAGTGCATATTCTGGACCAATTTCGTGTTTTTTTTATATGAAAGAATGTCCCTTTACACACTCATCCAGAAGGGTAATTTTGCACACGGCCATCTGTCTACAGCAGAAAAAAATAAAATAACAAAATGCATCTGGAAAAATCCCAAGGGAGTCTGGAGCCAGATTCGTGACGTCACCTGCGGAAGCGCCAGCAGGCTGCGCAAGCTTTGCATGGTTTAAGTGCACAGCCTGTGTAGACCAAGCGCTCCCATTTCTCTCTCATTGTCCGGTCTTTTGGAAAATGATGAGTACTAATCCCATCAAGATTGGTGTTGCTGCGCCCTCCTACGATACATCTGTTAACCATTTTAATAATTATGCAATAACATTGAAGAAATTTACAGAAAACCACCAGGTCATTTTCTCATAAACTAACCAGCGCTGACGTAGGATTCAGAGGGAGGTGTCCTGCAGATGACGTCACAGAAATCGATGTTTGCCGGGAAATTCAAATGCCAAGTTTTTTCAGAGGCGGACCAATTCGCCTCAAATGGCTTGATTTCAACTGAATTTTTCTGGTATTGCACAGGGTAAAAAAATAGCAGAAAATGCAGAATGTTACAGATATTTGACCAAAGTTTAATATAAAATAGGAGAATTACACTGATCTTGCTCCTGAATTTACCCGTGATATGCACTTTAAGCTCTCACTCCCTGTGATTTGTTAATTTTAGGGTATTAGGAAATCAGAAAGTGTAGTACTGGGGACATACAAGGATGTTTCAATTTTACCCGTGTGCAACATAATTGGAACCAATAGCATGACCAGGGCCATAACAGTTTCAACCCTTGAATGTTTGAAATCAGGAAAATTTTGAGGTCATGTTTTTGCACTTACGGTAGAAGTAACACAAGTGCAGTTTTATATGATGGGTAGATTTGAAAATCTCATTTCACTGGCAGATTTTTGAATGCCAAACTCACTGTTGTGCTTTTCCATCACTGCCATTGCAAATGCTTGCATTTCTAACTACAAAACCAGGAATGAACACAAATAACCAAACTGTCTTTTACCCAACAAAATTAGCAAGTGCAGGCATAAAAAGAGTGTTTTACAGCTTCTAAATGAAGCAATTCTACTAGACTCTTCGATGTAATGCACTTTTCATCTTACACATAACCCATAGGGTTCTTATATGTTACCCAAAAGGATCTTGCAATCTGCAGATGTTTAGAAATGGCTCCAACAGAAATTCCCGAGTTGTGTAAATCACTGATCCTCTTTCTCAGATCTGCACTGAGCTCTTTGGACTTTCCCATTGTACTTTGTATTGGCCAATCCACAGTGGTGCATTGGTTAGCACTTTTGCCACATACAGTGGTGCTTGAAAGTTTGTGAACCCTTTAGAATTTTCTGTATCAAGAAGGTTCTGGATTCAACCCTTGTGGCTGACTAGGGTCTTTCTGTGTTCTCCCATGCCAGCATGGGTTTTCTCCCAGTACTTTAGGCTACATCCACACGACAACGGCAATGAGATTTAAAAAAAAAAATATATCGCGTCCACACGAGCAACGGATCAGTAAAATATCAGGTTCATATGGCAACGCAACGCTTGCTGAAAACGATGCAATACACATGCCACACCTCTAGGTGCGCTGTAAGACGGTCCCATCGGAGACACCACAACAATTGTAGTAAGGACGCATGCGCATAAACTATTATGCGTGAGACTTCATATTAGCCACAAAGTCAGAAAAATCTGTTCGTAAAATTACGTTATAATGACCAAATACAATGAAAAGTATTTTTCCAGTCTCATCTGTGAAAGGTAATCCCGTTTGTGATCTTGTTTGGATGGTAAACCTGTTAGTACAGTTAAACGCAGCACATGAATGAGGCATCTTTATTCTCCGCTTTGACCTATCCAATATGGCGGCGAGGATGACGTATGATTCTACACGGAAGGCGGCGTCTTTAATGGTCCGGAATAAATTGAATGCTACACGTTGATGGATTAATTTGTTCTTCTACGCCCTTTTTGAGGAATGTATTGTAGGACTTAAACCAACATCTGAAGAGGTGAGATCGCTCCTTTTTTTCCCCCTATTTTTGCTGGCGGGATTGACTCTGCCCTAAGGGCTATTCTCTCACTCTCTCTCTCTCTCTCTCTCTCTCTCTCTCTCTTTGCACCATTACACAATAAATATTCACAGTGAAAATATTTTGTAAGCGCGTTTCATGAACCAAGTTATAGGATTTGTTGACAACTCGCATCGAGTTCGTTACACTTCTACCTGGCGTGACGCACATGTGGTTGTGACGTCATCGTAAACAAATCCGTTCTACTCATCCAGACGACTTCGCAACGGTGCCGTTGCCAGATCTTTCCACTCTGGAATCCGTTCTCAAAAGATTTCGTTTTGGGGCACCCAAAACGCCAGGCCGAAACAATAAACAATTTTATCAGATTCACCTGAATCCATTGCCGTGTGGACAGGGCCTTAGTCTGCTCAAAGACCTGCGAATTAGGTCAACTGGCTACTCTAAGGTGGTGTTCACATTAGACCGTATCCGTATTGTTGTCGTTGCGGATGCACTGTCCGTGCACATTAAAACACCGGGAAACGACTCCACAGGCAGAACAGTTTGAATCCGCCAGGGCCCACGTATTCAACCCAGTACGTATCTGATCTGGTGCTGTGTAAACATTGAGGAACGAGGATACGCAGTGCTGAGCTCTAGCTGACGTCATCATTGGACAACGTCACTGTGACATCCACCTTCCTGATTCGCTGGCGTTGGTCATGCCACGTTGGTCATGTGACGCGACTGCTGAAAAACCTTCTCCTCTTTAGTCCCAATGACACGGCGTCCCTGATTTCCATAAAGAACTTCAAATTTTGATTCTTATGCTCTCTCACTCTTTCACACTCTCTCGCTCGCTTGCTCTCTCTTTCTCTCTCTCTCCTCTCACACTCTCTTGCTCACTCTCTCTCACTCGCTCACTCAATCTCTCACACACTTTATGTGCTTGCAAGTGGTGAGTGACTTGCGCATGCCCGATATGCACTGGGGTCATGTGATGTGCCGTCTAATTAGTCATGTGATTAGCGTATCCGTGTATTGGCGTTGCTGTGTGCACGGGGAACGGTTTTGTTGCGGGCACAGAAATTCTGTGTGTGTACGCGAATCGTTTTAAAAACGTTAATCTGATGATCCGCAATAATGTAAACAGGGCCTAAATTGCCCATAGGTGTGACTGTGAGTATGAATGGTTGTTCGTCACTGTGTTAGCCTGGTGATAGATTTGTAATCTGTCCTGGATATACCTTGCTTCTCACCCAAAGACAGCTGAGATTGGCTCCAGCTTCCCCTATGACCCTGACAGATAAGTGAATAGACATGTACAGAATGGATGGATGAATGGATGTAACCCATAGGTTCTATCACAGTGAGACTCGACAAATAGAGCATAACAACAAAGCCTGTCTAGATTAAAATCACCCATAATTAGTGTTTTGGAAGCTCTTCAGAAGCTTATAAGAGCTGACAAGACCTCAATTATTGTTATTAATTAGCCAAGTTGCTGAGAGCTGAGATCTAGGGTGATGATATACACCTACAAGGACCCACTGAGAGATGTAATCATGTTTTACAATAATATTTAACAACTCAATTGATCTGCAAGCAAACTAAAAGTATTTTAAGACCTAAGAATATAACAATGTCTTGCATAAAGATCTAAGCATGCAGTTCACTGAGTATGACATTAATTTGTTCATTGTTTGTTTATTTGTTTTTTCCAACAATATAAATGCAAATTAAGTCTTTATTTAGAGGCATTTCCAAATTTCTGCCTGAAAAGCACTTTGTATTTTGAAGGACTTTTCTACTTGACTGCAGAGGAGATATTAGTGTCTGAGAAAATATCTGAAAAACAGTTTTGCCCAATTGTAGGCGCATTATATAGCAAAAAAATGGCTTTACGTTAAGATTCCTAACTTTATGTGCTGCATAATTTAACATGAACAAACTGTAAATTTCAGTGTCACCAAACCATAATGTTAACAAGGTAAGTTAACACACATTTTAATTGCTTTTTGTTTAAATGTTAACTCAATATTGCCTGCACTGACTGATGTTTATTCAATACCTGACTCCACATAAATTAGCAAAAAATAATTTACAGCATGTCTACAAATGTTGATAACTTGCTGAAGTCTGATCTCCAGGTGTTAAAAGTATAAATATTGGTACTTGTTATTCAACCATGCTTCTCAATTTTTCCAGTTAACAAGCACAAGCATGTTCATTAAGCTGAAAAGGTACACATTTTAGTCAGTGTGGCTGTAATTTTACTAACTAATGATAGAAACACTGATTGATGCTCATGCTGATTATTTAGTTTGTTTGGTTCATTGTTAAATAAAATGATTGATACAAGTGCATGTATGGTGTATAGTATCTTGCTGCTGGGCGGCACGGTGGTGTAGTGGTTAGCACTGTTCCCTCATAGCAAGAAGGTTCTGGGTTTGAGCCCAGAAGCCAACAAGGGGCTTTCTGTGTGGAGTCTGCATGTTCTCCTCATGTCTGCGTGGGTTTCCTCCAGGTGTTCCGGTTTCCCCCACAGTCCAAAGACATGCAGCTTCGACTAACTGGCTGCTCTAAATTGCCAATTGATCAAGCTTGGAGAGGGATGGGCTCTGCCAAGTTTAAATGCCCTAGACACACCAATGATGGACTGTTAAAATGTCATCAGTGGGGCCTCTACGGCCCTTGCTGGCTATGGGAAGAAGAAAAAGAAGAAGAATATTGATGCTGAAGTTCGTGTTAAATATTGTTAGATTAGAGAATGTTATGTATAGTATTACCCATTCAAAATTATTTCAAATGTAATCCTATATACAGCTTCAGTCAGAGATTTACATACATGGACATGAATGTCATGGCAGTGTTGAGCTTTGGATGATTGCTTTGAACTGTTGTTTTTTTGTGGCAGAATGATTGTACATACATCCATAATATGAAAAAAAACAACAATTTGGTGCACAAGTTTTAATTTATTTTTGTTTTTTTGAAAACAACAACAATAACAACAACACCACATGGTCCAAATTATACATAGAGGGTCAAGGGGGGGGATAATAATAATAATATATATATATATATATATATATATATATATATATATATATATATATATATATATATATGCATACATACAGTACACATACACACACAGCACACCCAGCACACCCAATATTTGGTTCAATGGCTCTTAGCAAGCTTCACCTTGACCAGACGCTTTTGGTTGCCATCAACGAGCTTCTGGCAGAATTCTGTTTGGATATTTGATGACTCTTCTTGGCAGAATTAGTAGAGTTCAATTAAATTTGTGTGTTTCTTGAAACAGACCCAACTTTAAAGCACAGCCCACACAGTCTCAATAGGATTGAGGTCAGGATTGTTTTAAGTTTAATATGTTAGCCTGCTTTATCCATCCCACAACCAGCTTTGATGTGTATTTGGGGTCACTGTAATTGTGTCCAAGTTTCTGATGGTTTGAGGTTAAGCTGAAGAATTCTGACATAGTCCTCCTTCATTATTCTATCCACTTTGTGCCAGTTCCACTGGCAACAAGACAGCCCCAGAGCATGATGTTGTCACCACCGTGCTTAACAATTGATCCAGTGTTCTCTGTACCTCTGGTAATTCTGGCCAAACAACTCAATCGTTGTCTCATGTGACCATAAAACTTTCTTCCAGAAGGCCTTTTCTTTGTCCATGTGGTCAGCTGCAAACATCAAGCTTTTGAAGGTGTCGATTTTGAAACAGAGGCTTCTTTCTTGGATGGTTGCCTCTCAGTCCATGGCAATGTAAAACTCTCACAAATTCCAGTTCAAGGCAGGATTGTGCCTTGGTGGTTAATGGGTTGTTTCTGACCATCTGAACTAATTTCCCCTCATCTGAAGGTGACACTTTGGGTCTTCTTCCAGCAAAGTGGCTTGACAAAGTGGCTACACCCCCTAATAGCTTGTACTTGTGTACAGTTGTTTGAACTGATGATGTTGGAATCTGCAGTTGTTTAGAAATGGCTCCAAGAGACATTCCTGAGTTGTGTAAATTTATGATCCTCTTTCTCAGATCTGCACTGAGCTCCTTGGACATTCCCATTGTACTGTGTGTTGGTCAGTCTGATGAATGCTGTAAACAAACCCTTTTTATGTTGGCACAGAGGAGCTACCCACTGTAGTCAGTCATGATCACCAACAGAGAGTTAAGAGGCCTTGGCCTTGTCAAGTTAAAGACATTTTGGAAGTTTCATACAATCATTCTGCCACAGAAAAAGAACAATTCAAAGAAATCACTGAAAGCCCAATATTGCCATGACATTCAGGTCCATAATAACATTCATGTCCATGTATGTAAACTTCTGACAACAACTGTGTATAAAAGTAGAAACATATAGATGTGAAAACTATCATATTTCTTTGGGTCTTAAAAACCCAGAGGCCCAGAATTTGCTAAAGATTTCGTCTCATCTCATTATCTCTAGCCGCTTTATCCTGTTCTACAGGGTCGCAAGCAAGCTGGAGCCTATCCCAGCTGACTATGGGTGAATGCTAAATATTTGCACATGTAAAAAAGTGCAAACTTGATAACAAGACTGATTTGATAAAAGCATATAAAAGCTTGCATCGTTCATATGACCATGCATGTGCAGCAGTTCAAAAAGATGCAGTCAACTGGCTTCATGTGCTCAGAGGAAGACCTTGATCTCCTTGGTTGGTTGGTGTCATGTGATATGGGAGGCCTGTTTGTTGAGTGGGAATTGGCCATGACTAAATTGGGGAGAAAATCAGGGAAAAATTAAAACATACAAAAGAAAAAAAGATTTATTATTCAAATATTTATTATCTTTTTTATGTGTTAAATATATATTTTTTCTGCTTTTGGCTCAGCCTATGGCTAAAGCCTATAGAGCCACCTGTCTGTATGTGTATGTTTAAGCCAAGAAGCCTTTATTTGGCACACGTACACTCAAGCACAGACTTAAGCACACAATGAAATTTAACCTCTGCATTTAACCCATCTGAAGCAGTGAACACTATGTGAGCAATGAGAGCTCACCCAGAGCAGCCAAGTTTGAGCGTGTTGAAGAATGCAATTGGCGAACCAGCTTCAGGTAGCGGGTGGTGTAGTGGTTAGCGCTGCCGCCTCACAGTAAGAAGGTCCGGGTTCGAGCCCCGTGGCCGGCGAGGGCCTTTTTGTGCGGAGTTTGCATGTTGTCCGCGTGGGTTTCCTCCGGGTGCTCCAGTTTTCCCCACAGTCCAAAAACATGCAGGTTAGGTTAACTGGTGACTCTAAATTGACTGTAGGTATGAATGGTTGTCTGTGTCTATGTGTCAGCCCTGTGATGACCTGGCAACTTGTCCAGGGTGTACCCTGCCTTTCGCCCGTAGTCAGCTGGGATAGGCTCCAGCTTGCCTGCAACCCTGTAGAACAGGATAAAGCGGCTAGAGATAATGAGATGAGATGAGCTTCAGGTAGCAATTCCACAGTCGTTGTGTGGCGCTGCTGCCTATTGACTATGTGTCACATTACATAACCTCAACTCATAATGCAATCCTCTGTGGCCAAGCGGTCTCGAGTGCTGTCCAAGAAAAGAACAGATTTTGCAATGTCGGTTTGAATCCTGGTGTTGACATATGTCTGAGCGCCCTACTTTTATTATTAGCTCTTCCGACCACAGACCATGCCGGACGAGCTTATGCGATCATACGTCGTCTGTTGTCCATCATCGTCTGTCCACAATTTACAAAAATCGCTACTCCTCCTACAGGATTGATCGGCTTTCGATCAAACTCACATACAATGTTCTCCAGGTGGGTGTGCATAAAATTTGTCAAGATGGTGGTGCCACCTATCATATTTATGATTTTATGGGAGTCTGAAATTTTTGGGTGACTTGTCACATTAAACGCTACTCTTCGATCGGATTTCAAACACACATAACAACAGTGGTCGGTATGAGCGACAACCTCACTGAGGCTATCCATCCATCCATCCATCCATTATCTGTAGCTGCTTATCCTGTCCTACAGGGTTGCAGGCAAGCTGGAGCCTATCCCAGCTGACTATGGGTGAGAGGCAGGGTACAGCCTGGACAAGTCGCCAGGTCATCGCAGGGCTGACACAGAGACACAGACAGCTCACTGAGGCTATTTTTTTTCTATTACTGTACCATAGCTTCTCTCCCCCAATCAGACAAAGGCTGAACTCAGACCTGTACATATCTCTAGTTTCAATAATGGAGTAAATGTGATTTTGAAAATGTAGTACGATTATGACATTTTTTGAATGTTCTGTAAATTATAGTTGATTAAATCACATAATATCGTAACGACACAGTCTATCAAATTTCAATTTGACAGCATGGAGAAACACATGCTAAGCTGGTTAGAAAAGCATACATTGAAAGGAAAAAGACAGAACAACAGACACCCTCTATTTCATCATTGTTTCACCAAAAAAGAAAGGTGATGGTGTTATTGTTAGCAGCGGTAGGAAGGATATTTTTCACTGTGGTTTTATTTAAATTATGGTGTGTGTGTTTGACTCCTAAAACCGTAGCTATATGCTGTGCTGTACATGATATGTATAGAATGAAACAGACCTAAAATGGCAAAAAAAATTAACGTCAATGTAATTTTAAAGGAATTTATGCTGTATGGTTGTAGGTTGTCCTGTGCAATTTTGGGATAAAACTCTGTGTGCTTCAGGATGGTGCATGTATCATTTGCGTATGTAGTTATGGGCCTGTGGTGAGTTTGTGTCCAGAGTCCTTGGTCATGATAAACCATCCATGGGGTCTATGTAAATAGAATAATTTAACCTTAGCAGTGCAATTCACTGCAACCTAAATGTTACTCTGGAGCTGGCGACTGCCTCCTGTGTAAATACCAGGAATGGGCAGCTATTATATGTGTAGAAGCCAGTTTTGTTTAAACAATCATTTTGAAATTGTACTTGCTTTAAATTGTGCAGTTATAGGACAATAGCCAGCAGAGGAGTGGTGAGATTGACTGCTGATCATGGAGTTACTGCTAACACCCCAAATGTTGAATTTTTTTCTGATTACAGCATGTTTTTTTCTCTTATAACAAAATAAGGATTTTTTAATTATCAAAGATTAATTAATTGATTGATTGATTAAGTAATTAAAGATTCATTGTAGTTCCATTATTGTTATGGAACATTTGTAAATCAAGTTAGTTCCTGTTATCACTTATGTTATATCAGCCATTATACTATCTGCATTCACTGGATATGAGCAATCACACGTTCTGATTGGCTACTCTACTACTAGGCTATTAGCTCATATACCATGCGTAGAGAAAAACAAAATGGTGATGCATGTTGCTGAACCAACCAAGGACAAAATGAAAACTCTAGTTGAAAACAAACCCCCCAAAAATAAAAAAGCAACAAAATATGGAATAAAAGTATTTGATGGTAAGAACATATATATTTTTTCAATTATTTTTCAAGAATTATTATTATTGCGGATGGCACGGTGGTGTAGTGGTTAGCACTGTCGCCTAACAGCAAGAAGGTCCTGGGTTCGGACCCAGCGGCTGGCGAGGGCCTTTCTGTGTGGAGTTTGCATGTTGTCTGTGTGGGTTTCCTCCGAATGCTCCGGTTTCCCCCACAGTCCAAAGACATGCAGGTTAGGCTAATTGGTGGCTCTACGGTAAATTGACTGTAGGTGTGAATGTGAATGGTTGTCTGTGTCTATGTGTTAGCCCTGCGATGACCTGGCGACTTGTCCAGGGTGTACCCCGCCTCTCACCCGTAGTCAGCTGGGATAGGCTCCAGCTTGCCTGCGACCCTGTAGGACAGGATAAGCGGCCAGAGATGATATGTGTTTTTCAAAATCCAGTGAATGTGGATAGAATAAAACAGTCATTCAACTCGATCTTGTCATACATGGCTTATAGCCAACTCAGCGCGATGTGCCTCGATGGCTATCAGCTCATTTGTGACTCGATTTCATAGAATAACTATTAAATATAGATATTTAGGCACTGTCGAAAAGTGGACCTCCTGATGAGTGTATGAGCAAAATATTTGCAAGGGCACCAAATCAACCTGAATAGAATAATAATATTACAGCATAACCATCAACATGTAGTGTCATGTATTTCGTGTCAATACATTGCTGCATGGTCTTGTGACAGTGCTACCAATAATGAGATATGCATCACAGTTATGATATATATTCATTCCTTTCTTTGACACCGCATGCAATGTGCTAGAAACAACACCACTGCATTTATTATGGTGTGACTCTGCTGGGTGCCTGGTGGACAGCAGTGAACCAGCCCTTTCACATTGCATCATTACTATATAGTTACCATCGAATATTAAACTTCATATGTCAAACAGTTGTCTGGTTACATCTGTCACCGCTGTACATTAGCAAGCGCACAGCACCATAAGGACTAATTACCATGCACATGTTCCTGATTTAAAGTGCAATCACAGTGCATACATATAAAGACTCTCAGTAACACACAGACTTGGCAAAAGCCGTGTAATTTGTATCACTTTTCTGGTTTTGACCCTGCTTGCATTTTTGGATTTTGAGTGCTTTTTATTGAAAGCATGTGAGGAAACAGATCCAAAATGTAGACAAAGGCAGAGTCGAATAACAGGACATCCTGTCTGTACCTCAATGCCTGTTATTCGACTCTGCCTTTGTCTACATTTTGGATCTGTTTCTTCATGTGCTTTCAATTAAACTCTTCCTGCTCTTACATCCATCTATCACTGTTACATGACAGAAACTGTCAACTGACCAACATGCTAGTGGACTAATAAAACTGTTTTAACTAGTTTTATATGAAACTCTTGTGAATATTTTTCCATAAAATGTGTGAGTATATAATCACACGTTATTTTTTAAAAAGTGCTGGATAAAAACTCATCTATCTTATGTAAATAAAGATACAGATTTCATTGGCCAGTGGTCAAGTGTTTATGAGAGACGTTGCCTTGCTCTTATGATCGGGTCCCCTGTGGTGGTATATGTTCGTTGTTCATAGATACATTCGTATGTAAGGACATTGTATGGTCAAACGCCATCAAAAATCAGGTCGATCCATGACCACATTCTCTTAAGTATGCGGCTCCACTCCACTATCAACGGTCATTCTCTCCCATCCTTTCTTTTTTCTCTCTCGAATTTAATAAAAAGTTAATTTAAAAATTTAATTTAATTTATTTTTTTAATTTATCCTTTATTTTAATTTATGAGATACAGTATCTCTTCTTCCAGGAAGTCCTGGCCAAGATGGCAGCAAATAAAATAAAAAGAGAGTAACATAAAAAGCTAAAATTAAAATGGTATATATATATATATATATATATATATATATATATATATATATATATATATATATATTTATATATATATATATATATATATATATATATATATATATATATATATATATACCATTAAATCTTTTGAAAGCATTTTTTAACACAGTGTCTTGCAAAAGTATTCACCCCCTGGTATTTTGCATTACATTACAAGCTGGAATTAAAATGGATTTTTGGAGGGTTAGCACCATTGAATTTACACAACATGCCTGACCACTTTAAAGGTGAAAATTGTTGTTTTATTGTGACACAAACAATAATTAAGATGAAAAAAACAGAAATCTGGAGTGTGCATAGATATTCACCCCCTTTCATATGAAACCCCTAAATAAGAGCTGGTCCAACCAATTCACTTCATAAGTCACATAATTAGTTGATTAAGATCCACCTGTGTGCAATCAAAGTGTCACATGATCTGTCACATGATGTCTGTATAAATCAACCTGTTCTGGAAGGACCCTGACTCTGCAACACTACTAAACAAGCAACATGAAAACCAAGGAGCCTCCAAACAGGTCAGAGAAAAAGTTGTGGAGAAGTATAGATCAGGGTTGGGTGATAAAAAATATCCCAAACTTTGAATATCCCAGGGAGCGCCATTAAATCCATTATAGCAAAATGGAAAGAATATGGCACCACTACAAACCTGACAAGAGAAGGCCGCCCACCAAAACTCACAGACCGGGCAAGGAGGGCATTAATCAGAGATGCAACAAAGACACCAAAGATAACACTGAAGGAGCTGCAAAGATCCACAGCGGAGATGGGAGTATCTGTCCATAGGACCACTTTAAGCTGTACACTCCACAGAGTGTGGCTTTATGGAAGAGTGGCCAGAAAAAAAGTAATTGATTAAGAAAACACATTTGGAGTTTGTCCAAGAGCATGTGGCAGACTCCCCACACACATGGAAGAAGATTCTCTCATCAGATGAGAAAAAATTGATCTTTTTGGCCATCATGGGAAATGCCATGTGTGGTGCAAACCCAACACCCTGAGAACACAATTCCTACAGTGAAGCATGGTGGTGGCAGCATCATGCTGTGGGGATATTTTTCATCTGCAGGGACAGGAAAGCTGGTCAGAACTGCAGGAAAGATAGAAACCATGAAATACAGGACAATTCTGGAGGAAAAACTGTTTGAGTCAGCTAGAAGTTTGAGACTGGGACGAAGGTTCACGGTCTAGCAGGACAATGACCCGAAACATGCTGCTAAAGCTACACTGGAGTGGTTTAAAGGGAAACATTTACATGTCTTGGAATGGCCTAGTCAAAGCCCAGATCTCAATCCAATTGAGAATTTGTGGTATAACTTGAAGATTGCTGTACACCAACACAACCCATCTAACTTGAAGGAGTTGGAGCAGTTTTGCCTTGAGGAATGGGCAAAAATCCCAGTGCTTAGATGTGCTAAGCTAATAGAGACATACCCCAAGAGACTTGCAGCTGTAATTGCAGCAAAAGGTGTCTCTACAAAGTATTGACTTTGGGTGGGTGAATACCTATGCACACTTCAGATTTCTGTTTTTTCAATGTAATTATTGTTTGTGTCACGATAAAACAACAATTTTCACCTTTAAATTGGTAGGCATGTTGTGTAAATCAAATGGTGGTAACCCTCCAAAAATCCATTTTAATTCCAGCTTGTAATGCGACAAAACAGGGCAAACACCAAGGGCAAATGACCTGGGGATGTATGCCTTTGCAAGACGCTGTGTGTGTGTGTGTGTATATATATATATATATATATATATATATATATATATATATATATATATATACACAGTGGTGCTTGAAAGTTTGTGAACCCTTTAGAATTTTCTATATTTAGAGAATATATTAGAGAAGCTATAAAACTGACCTTCCTTTGAGCAGATTGAGTTTCTGGAGCATCACATTTGTGGGGTCGATTAAATGCTCAAAATGGCCAGAAAAATGTCTTGACTATATTTTCTATTCATTTTACAACTTATGGTGGTAAATAAAAGTGTGACTTTTCATGGAAAACACTAAATTGTCTGGGTGACCCCAAACTTTTGAATGGTAGTGTATATAAGCACTAAGTCGGGGGTAATTATACAACACTTGCATACTTGCCAACTTTTCAGAATTCTCATGGAGGAGAAAAGTGCGTGAATGACATTTTCAATTAGATGAGGGTATGATGCGTGGTTGAAATGATAAAAACAGTGGATACCACTTAATTGCAAACCATATGAAATTTATACAGTTAAAGAGTTTTTGAATTACTGATATTGTTCTATCAATTACTATAGGTTATGGGATTCATGTATCAGGCATGAAATAGCTCAGAGTGAAAAATCTGAAATAATACTCGTCTTGAATTTTAATATAATAACAATGAAGGGGAAGTCTTAAGTCAGATTTTTATCTGAAAAATCTCCTGCCTGAATATTGTATACGTACAGAGACCCACAGAAAATAACACAAGTGATGCTTTAGAAGAATGCTTATAATTTCTTAAAATAGTCACAGTGATGAAAGTATTATTGTATTGCATCAAATGTATTTTCCTTCTGTAAGCTCATGTAAAAAATACAGTCTATAATATCTATATTGAACTATGAACTATAGTATCATATATAAATTAAATTTTAATAAGATTTGACCAAAATAGTAACAACTCAATTAAATAAATACTACACTGTCTTAGTACTACTAAAATGCATCTCTCTCACTAAACACTTTCCAATAGAATTTTTAAAAAGCACTAGAAATCCTATCAAAATCCTATCGGAATGCATCAAAGGAATTTGCTCATTTGCAAACTTTGAAAGTTTTCAAACAAAATTTAAAAATGGCACTATAAATACTACCATACTATCAACATATACTCCGCAAAGAAATTCACTTGAATGCAAAATTTTAGTACTACCAAAATACACTCACTAGTAATCTTTCACTTAAAACCTCAAAACTCTATCAAAATCAGTCACTTTCCAGGTAATTCACTTGTAAACTTTCACTTAAAACGTTCAAACATAAATTCCAAATAACACTAAGACACTCCCACACTATTCAAATGCACTCATCAAACAAATTCTCTGTCATGCAAAATTTCACTAAATGCTTTAGAAGTTGTATAGTTTGTTTCTGAAATGGTATGGAAGACTAGTTTAATTTCACATTCAAATGTCTATTATATTCTGATTTAAGGTATCTTTACCTTAAAATGTGTAACTGACTGGTCGAACATTTGCTTATCCATGGAAATTCATTCTCCCATGCAACCTGGTATTTGCATTCATATTTTTGCCATTTGGTATTGGGTTTAGTGGCCATGATGAATGATTGCTTGTAAAAAATGTCGGACAGCCTGAGTGAATCCTACATTACGGAAGTGACTGTCATTCTGTTCGTTGATTGGTTAAAAATCAGTTGACGTCAGCAGTGTTTCTCATACGATTCTGATTGGACATAATCAGGAGTATTTTTAACTTGGTTTTAGGGATTTCCCCAAACTGGGAGATTATCCAGTTTTTAACAAATACGATCGGGAGGCGGGAGACAGGGGCTACAATCGGGAGCCTCCTGCCGAAATCAGGAGGGTTGGCAAGTATGCACTTGGAGGTGGTTGAACAGATCTACTGTGTCAACAACGTCTTCAGTTTCACTTTTTTCCTCTTCTCTTTCTGGTTCTTCTGTCCTACTCTCATTTAGCTGTTAAAATACAAATCTGTTGGGCGCGGAGCGCCATTCGTGCCTCTTTTCGGTATGATTGAAATGTAGAGATGTATACCCACCACATAAAAACCATAAACCACGATCTCACCAGCACACTGAAGCATCATGGTCCCAGTGCAGCAGCAAAGTGATTGAGAGCGTTTGTTGTAATTGGGGATTTCCTCTGGGTATTTCCGGTCTGCCTGACTGCATCATGGCAGCAAACTGGCCCAAAAGACTGATTTTCCTTCAAAATTAGCCCCAAACATCGCGAGGTAGGAATCTGTCATGATTTTTCAGAGAGTGTTGGAGCAAAAAAATAGCGTGTCGGAAAATTTAAAGCGTGTTGGTCCCGACACACAAAAGCACTCTGGAGAGAGATAGATAGATAGATAGATAGATAGATAGATAGATAGATAGATAGATAGATAGATAGATAGATAGATAGATAGATAGATAGATAACTTTAGTGCCATTCACCTGCACATTCAAAATGCACATTTGAACGAAATTTCGTTCCACTGGCTTACATCAATATAACTGCTGCATATGATTATTGCAAATAATCCGGTAATTTTCTGTATTTCTGCATAAATATGACCTAAAACATCATCCGATTTTCACACAAGTCCTAAAAGTAGATAAAGAGAACCCAGTTAAACAAATGAGACAAAAATATTATACTTGATCATTTATTTATTGAGGAAAATGATCCAATATTACATATCTGTGAGTGGCAAAAGTATGTGAACCTCTAGGATTAGCAGTGAATTTGAAGGTGTCCGGTGTTTTCAATCAATGGGATGACAATCAGGTATGAGTAGGCACCCTGTTTTATTTAAAGAACAGGGCTCTATCAAAGTCTGATCTTCACAACACGTTTGTGGAAGTGTATCATGGCACGAACAAAGGAAATTTCTGAGGACCTCAGAAAAAGCATTGTTGATGCTCATCAGGCTGGAAAAGGTTACAAAACCATCTCTAAAAAGTTTGGACTCCACCAATCCACAGTCAGACAGATTGTGTACAAATGGAGGAAATTCAAGACCATTGTTACCCTCCCCAGGAGTGGTCGACCAACAAAGATCACTCCAAGAGCAAGGTGTGTAATAGTTGGCAAGATCACAAACGACCCCAGGATAACTTCGAAGCAACTGAAGGCCTCTCTCACATTGGCTAATGTTAATGTTCATGAGTCCACCATCAGGAGAACATTGAACAACAATGGTGTGCATGGCAAGGTTGCAAGGAGAAAGTCACTGCTCTCCAAAAAGAACATTGCTGCTCATCTGCAGTTTGCTAAAGATCATGTGGACAAGCCAGAAGGCTATTGGAAAAATGTTTTGTGGATGGATGAGATCAAAATAGAACTTTTTGGTTTAAATAAGAAGCATTATATTTGGAGAAAGGAAAATACTGCTTTCCATCATAAGAACCTTATCCCATCTGTGAAACATGGTGGTGGTAGTATCATGGTTTGGGCCTGTTTTTCTGCATCTGGGCCAGGACGACTTGCCATTATTGATGGAACTATGAATTCTGAATTATACCAGTGAATTCTAAAGGAATGTCAGGACATCTGTTCATGAACTGAATCTCAAGAGAAGGTAGGTCATGCAACAAGACAACGACCCTAAGCACACAAGTCGTTCTACCAAAGAATGGTTAAAGAAGAATAAAGTTAATGTTTTGGAATGGCCAAGTCAAAGTCCTGACCTTAATCCAATCGAAATGTTGTGGAAGGACCTGAAGCGAGCAGTTCATGTGAGGAAACCCACCAACATCCCAAAGTTGAAGCTGTTCTGTATGGAGGAATGGGCTAAAATTCCTCCAAGCCAGTGTGCAGGACTGATCAACAGTTACCGGAAACGTTTAGTTGCAGTTATTGCTGCACAAGGGGGTCACACCAGATACTGAAAGCAAAGGTTCACATACTTTTGCCACTCACAGATATGTAATATTGGATCATTTTCCTCAATAAATAAATGACCAAGTATAATATTTTTGCCTCATTTGTTTAACTGGGTTCTCTTTATCTACTTTTAGGACTTGTGTGAAAATCTGATGATGTTTTAGGTCATATTTATGCAGAAATATAGAAAATTCTAAAGGGTTCACAAACTTTCAAGCACCACTGTATATGCATCTTGTCATGGTTACAAGAAACCTGAAAGCACTCCTCTGTCCTTTTTCCCATGGTGGAAAATTTGCTGATTGTTACTGGAAACTTCTTTCATAAATATTAAATCAACTTCTCCTTCCAAAAAACTTTCACCATATCAACAATTTTATTTGTAATTCTTTCTTGATACATGTTCTTTAAAGAAGCTATTTAAATGTTTAATATTTTTGTTTCTTGTTATGCTTAGATTATGTGAAGCATGCACCCTGAGTTCTTTTGAAAGAGCTGTTACTATAGAAACAATTATGTATGAGAATTCATATAAACCTGTGATTTTCTTGTAGCCAGAGCTACTCTCAGAGCTGCTGTTTGAGAAAATGAATCAAGTCCCTTTGGCCAATCAGTTTTGATAATTCAGCAGCATGTACAGTAGTATCATTAAACACACACATGCACGTGCGCGTACACACACACACACACACACACACTTTACATTTCTCTGAATTATGTATCATTATCTTAATAAGATACGGATATTAAGACACTTCAGGGATGTGACATTCCTGCAGTAAATATATTACTGCCCACAGCATTGAAGAAGGTTTTGATATACTGTACATATCCCTTATGAACAGAGCACATTTGATTTTTGATGTGTGTCGGCGCGAGTTCTAGTTTCAGCGTTCTGGAAAGCCAATTATCATCAGCAAACTTATTTAACCTCCTAAGGCCCAAGCTGTTTTTTACATGGATTTTTATTTCTCTTTGCTATTTGGGCTTATTAGAACCTGATTAGAATAAAAACTAAGCATCATCTTTTGATAAGATGTACTTTTAGAGAAAAAGTATGTCCACATATGTGGATTCTTGTTCCGAATTTCTAAAAAGTGCTGTCCACGCATGTGACTGCTAAGCCCTAGGAGGTTAAATATAATTTCCTCCTCATATTTTGCATGTGACTTAATTTGCACAATTGTTCTTTATAAAGAACATGCAATGTACATGATCAGGACCTCATAGATACAGTAACTCAATCTTATAACACAGGAATATATTTCAGGAATTATATATTGTAAAGGGTGGCACGGTGGTGTAGTGGTTAGCGCTGTCGCCTCACAGCAAGAAGGTTCTGGGTTCGAGCCCCGTGGCCGGCGAGGGCCTTTCTGTGTGGAGTTTGCATGTTCTCCCCGTGCCCGCGTGGGTTTCCTCCGGGTGCTCCGGTTTCCCCCACAGTCCAAAGACATGCAGGTTAGGTTAACTGGTGACTCTAAATTGACCGTAGGTGTGAATGTGAGTGTGAATGGTTGTCTGTGTCTATGTATCAGCCCTGTGATGACCTGGCGACTTGTCCAGGGTGTACCCCGCCTTTCGCCCATAGTCAGCTGGGATAGGCTCCAGCTTGCCTGCGACCCTGTAGAAGGATAAAGCGGCTAGAGATAATGAGATGAGATGAGAATATATTGTAAAAGAGAAACGGGATTCTCCAGACATTACTGTCTTAATGTTGAGGATAAATAGCTCTGTAGTCTTCCATTGTTGGATACGTATAAGCTTGAGTCCTTGAAGTCTTAGTAGTGCTGGACTGCTGGTTTGTGATGTGTGTGATGTGTCTCAGGGCTGCAATAGGAATAGAGATTGAATATTGGCGTTATTATGGAATACATTTTATGCTTCATTCTGTAAATATATTTATGTGCCTCTGCTACCTTTCTGTATCTTTGAGTCTCCACAGATGCAGATAAAATGTGCAAGCTTAAATTTGTCTTTTTTTTATTTCACGGTCAGCTCTGCTTGTGTTCAGATATCTTTTTCCATTTCATTTAAGTACAGAATATAACACAGGCCACCGCTGAGAGGGAACACAGCCGGCCATCTCAAATATGGATTTGTGCTCCTTTCTTTCTTTCTTTCTTTCTTTCTTTCTTTCTTTCTTTCTTTCTTTCTTTAAAATTAAATTTCCTTTCGCTGCATTATCGTCCAAATTATCCTCCTCACTTTCATTCAATCCCATTGCGAAACTTATTTGTTGACTTACTTCACAGCCATGTTTCTCCGCATCTCTGCAAACACCAACAAAGCCACTTCCTTTGAATGATTCACATGCGCTTTTCCGCTTTTATTTTTTTTCCCCAGACCAAAAAATCCATCTGCCAATGGATTCTGAAAGAGCATGTAATGAAAGAGCAAGGCAGGCAGAGACAAGAGTGAATGATTGATTTT
The DNA here is from genome assembly GCF_027579695.1 of Neoarius graeffei. Taxonomy (NCBI): domain Eukaryota; kingdom Metazoa; phylum Chordata; class Actinopteri; order Siluriformes; family Ariidae; genus Neoarius; species Neoarius graeffei. Next base: position 92,911,110 of record NC_083570.1, read on the forward strand.
TTATTATTATTTTCATTTCCCTCGGGTTTTACTGACCTTAACTTATTTTCAGTTTTCCACTGAGATGTGGGAAACTTCCCCCGTTCCATTTTTTTTTCCCTCCAAAAATGTAACTAGACTCGAAAACCGAGTGCCTGAGTTTTGTGTCAACACAAACAGTGTAATGCTCCTTCTCTAACCTCTTGCAGACTCTGATCTGGGCCTTTCGACAGCAAACCGGTGCTTGGATGCTGCCAAAGCCTGCAATGTGGACGACCTGTGCCAGAGGCTGCGCACTGAATATGTTTCAGCGTGTATCAAGCCTTCAGGCAAATCGGGTCTGTGCAACCGTTCCCGCTGCAACAAGGCCCTGCGTCGTTTTTTTGACCGCGTGCCCCCTGAATACACACATGAGCTGCTGTTCTGTCCCTGCAGCGATATGGCGTGCTCGGAGAGACGACGCCAGACCATCGTGCCTGGCTGCTCATATGAGATGCCAGAAAAACCCAGCTGTCTGACGCAAATGAGGAGCTGCCGAGCTGACTACATCTGCAGGTCAGTATGTATGAGCCAAGTGTTGTGTAGGTGGGGGGGGATCAGTGTACTTGAACTGTGCTGAATAGTCAGGTAGGACCTTGAATTCTCAATAGGCCTCTAAAGAAAGTAGTAGACTTTGACTTTTTTTTTCCTTCATTTTTTTGCTTCATGCTTCTTAGTTTAACATTTAACTTGGTTAAATAAGCAAAAGCTGCTGGCGGGGGACAAACAAATCTCTCAGAAAGTTCAAAAGTTCCCATCTGGAGTTTGTTTAAGTTGAACAATCATACATTATACATAGCTCAGTGATGTGCATTATTAAAACATTGTATAGGGTTAAAATTATGGTTTATTGAGAGATGTTAGCAGTCCCATGCCCTGAAATCCAAGTCTCAGTTTGATAGTATTTCATAGGGATATTTCTGCTTCATTGATAATAAATTAATTGAAAAAAAAAATCCCATTTGTTAAACTGTTTTGTTTAAACTGTTCTCAATTTCCATCCCATGTTGACTGAAGTCATTCACATTCATGTTTATTAAGAACGTCAGCAAGAACAGCACAGTACACAAGGGAACACTGAACATTGTGACCAGATCAGCTGGCTGTCCTTCAAAATAAAATAAGTAAAAGATGGCTGGAGGTAATAAAATTATGGTATTTGTGGGTGGTTTAGTTGTGTGCAGTTAGATTTTTGACATCATAAGATGAATTACCTGAGCATTTTGTGACTTTATTAGGAACACCCATCCACCTGCTGTTTCACGCCGTTATCTAATCAGCCAATCAATGTATAAAATCATACAAATACAAATCAAGAGGGCGGCACGGTGGTGTAGTGGTTAGCGCTGTTGCCTCACAGCAAGAAGGTCCAGGTTCGAGCCCCGTGGCCGGCGAGGGCCTTTCTGTGTGGAGTTGCATGTTCTCCCCGTGTCCGCGTGGGTTTCCTCCGGGTGCTCCGGTTTCCCCCACAGTCCAAAGACATGCAGGTTAGGTTAACTGGTGACTCTAAATTGACCGTAGGTGTGAATGTGAGTGTGAATGGTTGTCTGTGTCTATGTGTCAGCCCTGTGATGACCTGGCGACTTGTTCAGGGTGTACCCCGCCTTTCGCCCGTAGTCAGCTGGGATAGGCTCCAGCTTGCCTGCGACCCTGTAGAACAGGATAAAGCGGCTAGAGGTAATGAGATGAGATGAGACAAATCAAGAGCTTCAGTTAATGTTCACAATGTTCAAACATCAGAATGGGAAAAATTGTGATCTCAAAGTGTGACTTTCACTGTGGCATGGGTGCTGGTTTGAGTCAGATGGACTGATTTGAGTATTTCAGAAAGTGCTGATCTCCTGGGGTTTTCACACACAACAGTCTCTAGAGTTTACACAGAATGGTGCAGAAAACAAAAAACACTGAGTGAGTGAGTGACAGTTCTGTGTGTGGAAACATCTTGTTGATAAGAGAGGTCAGAGGAAAATGGCCAGATTGGTTCGAGCTGCCAGGAAGGATATAGCAACTCATAGCAACTTGTTACAACCATGCTGATCAGAATAGCATCTCAGTATGCAACAGCAGAAGACCATATTGGGTTCCACTCCTGCACTGCTGGCTTACAAATAGACCAGTAAGTTTCAGTACCAGACACCGAATATGAGACAATAATTATCACAAAAAAAGTCACTGTTAGAAAAATAACTAGTGATGAATTGTCCAATGTACTGCAGTTCATTGGACAATTAATCACATCTGTACTGCTTTACTCTTTTGTTGTTGGATATTGATGAAAGAGCTTCTGACACAAAATACAACTAGAAAAGCACTCGGAGAGCGCAGACCTCCGCCAAGAATCCTTTAAAAAAATCCGGGATCCAGAAGGTGATCCGGATCACCGCCAAAATTTAATGGGTTGTTACTTGTGCCCAGTCACACCTCTGGAAAAAATTTCAGAGCAATCCGTTCATAACGTTTTCCGTAATGTTGCTAACAGACAAACCAACAAACAAACAAACCAACGCTACCAAAAACATAACCTCCTTGGCGGAGGTAATTATTACCCAGTGTTGCTCTAGATCTAGTCCAGAGATTCCATGGTTTATGACCTTGTCGTGGTGAAGGGGCTTGTGCATGCTGGTGAACCTTAGGGCTATGTCACTGGGAGCTTAACGATTCCAATATGGCTGCACTTGGGCCCCTTCACACCTGGTATTAACATGTGTCCTGAGTGAAGTGAATAGCTCCGATTACAAATGTGAAGGGTTACACATTGGGATCTCATAGGTCAGCCCGCATTCGTAGGTGGTCTGGGTAGCATACTGCCATATTCTTTTAGCAGTGTGTATGCACATGTGTCCTGGGCCACACTGAAGGACATCTGCTGTGTCAAGCAAAAATACTTACTCATTCCCATGACAACGGCATCGTATTAAAATGTGGCGACAGGCAACAAGAGTAACAGCAACAGGCTAAATGCTTTAAATGCTTAATTTAAATGCTTTAATTTCCAGCAGACTAGGCACCAGAGTTCATGCTAGACTTTCTTTGGTGGCCAGTATGGCCGTTAATGTTCCCAAATTCCAGCCATATAAAGCCCTGTAACTACTGCACATATGTTTTAAATAGCAGTATAAAGGCCTACGACCACAAGCTGGCCTAGTGGTTAGCTTGTCCGCCTCTCGACCGGGAGATCATGAGTTCTACTCGCGGTCAGGTCATACCAAAGACCATCATAAAAATGGTACCTACTGCCATCTGGCAAGGCACACAGCAATACAGTTGCGAGTAGGGAAGTCAAACTCTCGCAGTTACCAGAGGATTAGCCCCTAGCTGTACAGGTGAGAGGCTGAAGGCTGTGGAAACGGAGATCGGCGCCACACCCATGCACCTCAAAAAAGCTGGTTAGTACTGGGACAGGAGACTGCCTGGGAAGACCAGATCATGGTGTGGAAGGGACTTTGATAAAATCCTACATTTAAGCAGCAAAAAAACACACACACTACAATCCAATAAATGTATGTTATTAAAAATAATCAGTATGAATGTACACTTTGCTACACTTTGAAAACTGAACATAAAGGCAAGAACAATAAAATAAAACAGCCTTGTTCTTGTTAATTGAATAAAGTCATTAGCCTACATTAAATGTATAATTTTTTTTTTGCCTGTCACAGCTTCCATTTCTTTTCTACTTGACACTTTTCTGGAGTCTTCCTGGCCTTGGTTGCAGTACTTGCAACATCACTTTTTTAAAAGAAAAAAAAAAAACTGTCAGAGGGATGTCTGGTTTGACATTTCGGAGTTGTGCTAATATTCAGAGTTGAGCCAAATCAGAGAACTGTTGCTTGGAGTGCCGCAGTGTGCTAGAGGCTTTTGATCTCGCGCAACACTTAGTCACATGAAGAAACACTCAGTGAATTTCTCACTGTCATTACAGTGAAGGCAAAAGCAAACTTTTGCATCATATAAGTTTTTTATTCTATCCACACTCACTGGATATGAGCAATTTCTCGCTGGCTACTCTACTATTAGGATATCAGCTAAACAAACAAAACCCCAAAAAATAAAAAAGCAACAAAATATGGAATGAAATTATTTGATGGAAAGAACATGTCTTTTTTATTTTTTTCATTAATTATTACTATTGCATCTTTCACAAATTGCTACTGTCATTTTGCCGGTTTGTTACATTCTAAGCAGAAATGAGTTTTGTCAGATGTTTTGTATAAAGTTTTTGCTTATCAAATTTGCAAAAAATAAAAATGCTTTGTTTTGCAAAATACAGTGGATGTGGATAGAATAATAGCAGCTGCTCATGGAGGTTGTTCTTCTTGAGGATCCTCAGGAAGTACAGTCAGTGAAAAAGGCACAGCAGCGACTGTACTTCCTGAGGATCCTCAAGAAGAACAACCTCCACCAGCAGCTGCTAGTGACCTTCTACCGTTGCTCCATTGAGAGTGTGCTGGCATACTGCATTGCTACATGGTACACCACCAGCTCTGTGGCAGACAAGAAAGTCCTACAAAGAGTCATCGACTCTGCACAGAAGATCATTGGCTGCCCACTGCCCTCTCTAGAGCAACTCTACACCACCCTGGTGTCCATCTTAAAAGACCCTTCCCACTCTAGACACCAGCTTCTTGAACCACTGCCCTCTGGTAGACGGTTCAAGTCCATTGCATCACAGACAAATAGACTAAAGAATAGCTTTTACCTAAGTGTCATCGGTGAACTGAACAAAGCCAGTCACTTACACGGATGCCAGCGGTATGGACAGAAACAGGACTGAACGGTAATGCAAATTGTCTACACCTCTGCATGCCTACCTCTTACCTGAATAGTATATGTTTTTACAACCACATGCACCTTATTCTCTCGACCACCTAGATTTATTTATTTATATTGTTCCTGCTCAACTGCACCCTGTCAACATGGGCAAATGTGCAATTATCACGCCTAATTGTGCAATACGTTCACTTATTACTGTGCAATAACCCGCTGTATCATACAGTAGGTCACACCCTAGATACATAGAACTACTTTTTTAAGCAGTTCTTGAAAAGACATGTTTATCATTTTTTATTGACTTATCTATCTGTCTATCTTGTATAGATTTGTTTATCTTTTTACTTGAATGTTTATCTTGTACAGGTCTGACTTTTTTTTTCCCCTTAATACTAAGTGTTTGTGGACGGCACAGTGGTGTAGTGGTTAGCGCTGTCCCCTCACAGCAAGAAGGTCCGGGTTTGAGCCCCGTGGCCGGCGAGGGCCTTTCTGTGTGGAGTTTGCATGTTCTCCCCGTGTCCGCGTGGGTTTCCTCCGGGTGTTCCGGTTTCCCCCACAGTCCAAAGACATGCAGGTTAGGTTAACTGGTGACTCTAAATTGACCGTAGGTGTGAATGTGAGTGTGAATGGTTGTCTGTGTCTATGTGTCAGCCCTGTGATGACCTGGCGACTTGTCCAGGGTGTACCCCGCCTTTCGCCCATAGTCAGCTGGGATAGGCTCCAGCTTGCCTGCGACCCTGTAGAAGGATAAAGCAGCTAGAGATAATGAGATGAGACTAATGGCCCTTTTCCACTACCCTTTTTCAGCTCACTTCAGCTCGCTTCAGCTCACTTCAGCCCGACACGGATCGCGTTTCGACTACCAAAAACCAGCACGACTCAGCTCGCTTCAGCCCTGCTTAGCCCCTAAAACTCGCACGGTTTTGGAGTGGGGCTGAAGCGAGCCAAACCGTGCTGAGTGAGGCTGGGGGCGTGAGCAGACACTCCCCTGTGCACTGATTGGTGAGGAGGAGTGTCCTCACATGCCCACACACGCCCCGCGAGCACGCTGGGATCTGTAAACACCGCAAACCCGGAAGAAGAATAATTACGAATTACGAGAATTTCTGAAGCCTTATGCGCCTCGCCTCATCTATACGCTCTTGCCAGTATTTGTTGGCGTTGTCGGTGACAACAAGCCACAGCACCAAGACCAGCAACACTAACGACTCCATGTCCTCCATGTTTATTGTTTACTATTCGGGTCGTGAGACTACCGCTTAAAAGCTCACTGAATCAGTGACATACAGAGCATCGTGGACGAGTTCGCGGAGCGCAAGGCTCGTCGTATGCCCTTCAAATAATGCGCGCAGTAGGCTATTGATGTTTTATTATGAGCCATGTACAGTATGTCGCCTAATGTTTTTTTGTTTCTGAGTTACATGTTCGTTTGAAGGACTTAATGTACAAAATAACATAGTTGCACCCCGTAGTGATGAAATTGGTAAACACAGTGCATTCAGTGAGGTTTGCACCGCCCTCCTTTTATTTCTGACTCTTCCTGTCACCGTTGCAACCTCTGAGCGCTCATTCGTATGCCCTTCAAATAATGTGCGCAGTATAGGCTATTGATGTTTTATTATGAGCCATGTACAGTATCCTAATGTTTTTTGTTTCTGAGTTACATGTTCGTTTGAAGGACTTGATGTACTAAATACCATAGTTGCACCCGGTAGTGTTGAAATTGGTAAACACCGCAGTTGCGGACATTTTGTAGCCTAAAATGATGTTATGATAAGCTTTAATAAAGGGCCCGGTCATTTGCCCCGCCCCCGGCCCGGCTCTGACTTGTTCCGCCACTGTCACTGATGTCACTGTTTGCGCTGCTTAACGACATCACGTGACGTCCACCCACTTTCGCTAACTCCACCCAATGTGTCCACCCACTTCCAGCCAGCACGGTTCAGCGCGGTTGTAGTCGAAATGCAACTCCAACAGCCCCGCTCAGCTCGACTCGGCCCAACTCAGCACGGCACGGCTCAGCCGCGTTTGTAGTGGAAAAGCGGCATAAGTGTTTGTTTGAATACACGGACTGGATTGCGTGCTTCAGTTTGACTGTACTGTACGGTGCAGTGACACTAAAGGAGTCTTGAATCTTGAATAAAACAGTTATTCCACTCAATCTCGTTGTATATGGCTCATAGCCGACTCTGCGCTCTGCACCTCGTCCGTTATCAGCTCATGTACGACTCGATTTCATGGAATAACTTAAATATTAAATATTTAATATTAAATATTTAGTTGTCATGGTAACATATTTTATAGGACACACAATATTAGGCTATTTGATATGCTATTAATGAATTTATTTATTTGGCATTTTTCCCACCAGATGGACAAATCTCTGCTGGACAAATGCGGTGAAAATGCAGGCATATCCCAGCAAACATAAATGCTGCTAGACTCAGGACGTGCACTGCTTCCTCCACCAGTTAACACCTTCGGTCTTTGCAAACAGAAATGATGTCTGTGTTTATTTGCATATAGAGCAAGGAAGTGACATCTCAAGTGGTCACACGAGATGCATGTGGAGATCCAATAAATGCCAGTTCTGAACAAATATACTTAAAGCTGTCCTGATCACCCAGTGCACATGTTAATACCAGGCATGAACATGACCAAAGAGCAATCCTAATGATCATGGCATGAAACATGAAGGGTACAAAAAAGATAACGCATACCCTGACTGGATTCTGGTTACCAGGACTCACCCCCGGAGGCAAGTGCCTGGTGATGTGGCCACACATACAACCCAGAAATGGCAAAGTTGAGCCTGCAAGATGAAGGGTCGGGGTCAGGTGCAATGCCAGTCGGGTGGCAGGCGTATGATGGGCAGTCCAGTCTTAGATACAGTGTCTTGCAAAAGTATTCATCCCCCTTGGTGTTTGTCCTGTTTTGTTGCATTCCAAGCTGGAATTAAAATGGATTTTTGGAGGGTTAGCACCATTTGATTTATGCAACATGTGCATAGGTATTCACCCCCTTTCATATGAAACCCCGAAATAAGAGCTGGTCCAACCAATTCACGTCATCTCATCTCATTATCTCTAGCCGCTTTATCCTGTTCTACAGGGTCACAGGCAAGCTGGAGCCTATCCCAGCTGACTATGGGTGAAAGGCGGGGTACACCCTGGACAAGTCGCCAGGTCATCACAGGGCTGACACATAGACACAGACAACCATTCACACTCACATTCACACCTACAGTCAATTTAGAGTCACCAGTTAACCTAACCTGCATGTCTTTGGACTGTGGGGGAAACCGGATCACCCGGAGGAAACCCATGCGGACACAGGGAGAACATGCAAACTCCACACAGAAAGGCCCTCGTCGGCCACGGGGCTCGAACCCGGACCTTCTTGCTGTGAGGCAACAGCGCTAACCACTACACCACCGTGCCGCCCCAATTCACTTCATAACTCACATAATTAGTTGATTAAGATCCACCTGTGTGCAATCAAAGTGTCACATGATCTGTCACATGATCTGTCACATGATGTCTGTATAAATCAACCTGTTCTGGAAGGACCCTGACTCTGCAACACTACTAAACAAGCAACATGAAAACCAAGGAGCACTCCAAACAGGTCAGAGACAAAGTGGTGGAGAAGTATAGATCAGGGTTGGGTTATAAAAAATATCCCAAACTTCGAATATCCCAGGGAGCGCCATTAAATCCATTATAGCAAAATGGAAAGGACATGGCACCACTACAAACCTGACAAGAGAAGGCCGCCCACCAAAACTCACAGACCGGGCAAGGAGGGCATTAATCAGAGATGCAACAAAGACACCAAAGATAACACTGAAGGAGCTGCAAAGATCCACAGCGGAGATGGGAGTATCTGTCCATAGGACCACTTTAAACCGTGCACTCCACAGAGTGGGGCTTTGTGGAAGAGTGGCCAGAAAAAAGTCACTGCTTAAGAAAACATTTTTGGAGTTTGCCCAACAGCATGTGGCAGACTCCCCAAATGAGACTAAAATTGAACTGCGACTCAGTCCCTGTCGCAGCTGTGATTGCAACAAAAGGTGGCTCTACAAAGTACTGACTCTGGGGGGTGAATACCTATGCACACTCCAGATTTCTGTTTTTCATCTTAATTATTGTTTGTGTCACAATAAAACAACAGTTTGCTCCTTTAAAGTGGTAGGCATGTTGTGTAAATCAAATGGTGCTAGCGCTCCAAAAATCCATTTTAATTCCATTTTGTAATGGGACAAAACAGGACAAACACCGAAGGAGATGAATACTTTTGCAAGACACTGTAGAACTGCCCCTTTGCAAACTGGCTATGGGCTAAGGCTAGGGATGAAGAAGTCCAGTCTGACGTTCTCAGCCTGTTTTCACTGTGAGCTCACCAGGCAAAGTAGAAGGAAATAGATTATTAAATGTTCTCTACAAATAAAATAAAATTGAATTGAATTGAACTGAACTGAACTGAAGTTCATAAATGTAACCATGACCATATTGGTGCACCATGCTGTTTTGAAGTCAGCCGCTTCTCTGTGTCACTGATAATAATAATGCCAGGAGTGCTGCTCTGCATCGGCCAGCATGACGCCTGCAACTTTCATTATCTATCCTCTGTGTGTGTGTGTGTGTGTGTGTGTTCAGCCTCTATTAATGAAGATCCTGTGCTCTCTGGTTGTACTCCAGGTCCCGTTTGGCCCAGTTTCAGTATGACTGTCAGCCAGAGGAGCAGTCCTCCAGTGGCTGCAAGCACAGCAACTATGCTGCCTGTCTCGTAGCCTACACTGGCTTAATAGGTAGGTACAACAAGATGAAGGGAAGAGGTTCGATTTGATATGAGAGAGAGATGGGATGCTGCAGAGAAACAAAAAAAATGCTGTGGAGAAACAACAACAACAAAAATGAGCTATAGGAATAAAAAAGGACAAATAACAGACGGAGAAACTTTGGTGTGTATGTGTGTGTGTGTGTGTGTATATGAGAGGGACAGAGACAGAACATTTTATTAGACGATTGGATATGAGACCATCCAAATCTAGTGTGTGAAGTGCAGGAGTTGTTATTGCTCTCTGAAATACCTTTGATGGCAATTGGCTTGAAATGCACACTGTTTTATATCACCTCTGGAAACGAGCCTATTTTTTTCATGGCCTCTAAAACACAAACCTAGACAGTCTTAATGCATTTCAAAAGTGTTGCCACCAGTGCCTCATAGACCAACCACACCAATCTCACACACACACACACACACACACACACACACACACACACACACACACACACACACGGGTGGTTTATGAGTCTACCTGCAGTTTGAGAGCAAAGAAACACTTTTAATCTTTCATGAGGCATGCATTCAACATGAGTTCACAATCCGGCTTTTCATCTTGCCATATTATGTGCACAAAGATTGTGTATTTGTGTGTGTATTATGCAAAAGCAAATATGCAGGCTACAGAGACTACATTCAAACTGCAAAGTGCTCAGTCTTGATTTTCATCTGATTGGTTGTTTAGATTATCTTTCAAATTTGAATCCGACACTGGTCCTGAACAGGATTGTCCCTTGTTGTGTAAATCTCGAAATGTAACAAAATGTGATCACATTCAAGGGGGAAAGAATGAGGAGATAGAAAGAAGTGGAAGTTAACATTTCAAAAGTAAGAATATTCACACAAAAGAAGGCGTGAACAGTGTAGGTTTGTATATTTGTGTCATTTCTGCTACCACTCGTGTCACAAAGACACACATTAAATGCGGAATGTTAAATCGTTAGCTTTGTGATTATTTTTGACAGGTGAGATATCAACCTCCTTTACAGGCAATTTCACATCTTTTATCTATTGAGAATAAAATGTGAGCACAACTTTGGGGAAAGAACTGATAACTAAGTCAGGAATAAAACAAGATAGGATGTGCGATTTTCCTATAACAGGAAGTGTTTTATTCTTTATACCACAGCAGTTAGCTGAAGCTTTTTGAAGTAACCCTTTTTGAGGCTCATGGGAAATGAGCAGTGACAAACTGTTATTATTAGAGCTGGGACTTGAGCTCAGCCAAAATTTAGCCAGACACACCAAAAAAGCAACGGGGCAAAGGATTTTGCAAGGGATTAGCGGCAGGCTGCCAGGTCTCTCCGTTGTGTGTAGCTGTTGATGTTGATTTTAAAAGTAACTCAGTAAATTACACAGGGAAATGAATACTTAAGTCTGAGTGAAAAATACTGTAGTGAGCGTGTGTGGAAGAAGAGTCTGGAGACAGAAATCTTAGTTTCTCAGTCATTAGCCTGTGCTACTTGCTCTCGATAGCACTGGCTTGACCGCTTTATTAGCATTCGCTAACACTACTGATGAATGCTACACCGGCTGGAAGGTGATTTCACTGCTGCACTGACAGTGGCGACTCGCGGTTAAAGTGCATATCATGGGTAAATTCAGGAGCAAGATCAGTGTAATTCTCCTATTTTATATTAAACTTTGGTCAAATAACTGTAACATTCTGCATTCTCTGCAATTTTTTTACCTTGCGCAATACCAGAAAAATTCAGTTGAAATCAAGCCATTTGAGGCGAATTGGTCCGCCTCTGAAAAAACTTGCCATTTGGATTTCCCGGCAAACATTGATTTTCGTGACGTCATCTGCGGGATGCCTCCTTCTGAATCCTACGTCAGCGCTGGTTTATTTATGAGAAAATGACCTGGTGGTTTTCTGCAAATTTCTTCAATGTTATCGTGTAATCATTAAAATGGTTAACAGATGTATCGTAAGAGGGTGTAGCAATACCAATCTTGATGGGATTAGTACTCATCGTTTTCCAAAAGATCGGACAATGAGAGAGAAATGGGGAACGCTTGGTCTACACAGGCTGTGCACTGAAACCGTACAAAGCTCGCACAGCCTGCTGGCGCTTCTGCAGATAACGTCATGAATCTGGCTCCAGACTCCCTTGAGATTTTTCCAGACACGTTTTGTTATTTTATTTTTTTCTGCTGTAGACAGATGGCCTTGTGCAAAATTACCCTTCTGGATGAGTGTGTAAAGGGATATACTTTCATATAAAAAAAAACACGAAATTGGTCCAGAATATGCACTTTAAGCTCACGTTGGCCTTAGAAGGTTAAGGGCGATGAATTTTTGGTCCCTCCCACTAGAAATAAAAATCTGATTGGTTAATTCGTCTGTCACTTCCTGCATAAACATACACTGCCATGGCCTTCTGTCCCGGCAATGAAGTCCTAACCAATGAGTAAGCCAGCTCTAAACTCTTCTCAGCCTAGAGACAACAAAAAAACAAATCTCATTGGATAACTCAATTTTAATGTCTTCAAGACAGTAGCCCTTTCATTTCTGAAGCAAACTTGGTAGAAAATGAGGCCAAATTAGAAGAGAATAATTATAATGAAATTAGGAAAGAAATTAAATACAACATTTGAAATGCTGATATGTTTTGGCCTTCTCTGAGGGCCTAGAAGGCCCTGATGGTTCCCCTCTGGAAAAGAGGGACTGGGAGACTTTTATAGTCTTCTCTGAAAGACTATAAAAGACACACGCAAGTAAAATGCCAGGAATCAAACACAGGTGAAAACACACATGTCACCTGCCAGTTCTACCTGACTCCTCTCTGCCCCGCCGCTGCCACAATAACCATTTTTATTTATTAAATAATATCAGGTCTTTCATTGTAATGTTGTTCTACTTCTTTCTCAAAGCTGATTAAATGGTTCAAGTTGCTCCATTTGATATACACTTTTCATGTAAGTGTAACTGGTTGCATGCAAGTTTCACATACAAAGCCAATCAGAGTGAGGAAGCCATTTCTATGGTAACAGATGAACAACTCTAATTAAAGTCCAGGCACAAGACTCAACGCTCAAGAACAACTCTTCTCTCGAGATTAACGTAAGCATGTCTATCTTAGGGTAGTGGACACTGCAAAGCTTAATGAATAAGGAACTCTTGAGGCTCTATATAGAACCCTTGTAGAAAGCTTAACCATGCAAAAGAAGTCTTAATTAACCTGTTTCCCAAAGAGTGTCGCTGTGTGATAGTTTTACATGTACAGCCAGCCAAAGTGAGGAGTCTGTTTCTATGGTAGCACTCAATGACTTCAATCAACATTCATTATCCGAACAAGATTTCCCCCTCGATATCATTTCTCACCGGTGTGAAGTTATAAGAATCATGAGTTGGTTCACTGGATTTCATTCCCTCCTGACAGCTCCAGGGTCGACGTTCAGTCCTGAGCTTGTACTGCTAGCTGTGCCAAGTTTCACACGTTCTTCCCGTGCCTCCTTTGTGTTGTCTGGTTTCTTTCCAATGCTGAATGACAGGCCAGTTGGTGGATTGGTGACACTTGCCCTGCTGTGTGAATGTGTGTGTGGGTGTCTGGTCTCCTGTGATGGCTAACTGGCATCCCATCCAGCATGTATTCCCAACTCACCTCCAGTTTTCCAGGGATAGGATTCAAGCCCACCTCAACCTTGACCAGGAAAAAGTGCTAACAGAAAATAAATGAACACATGAATAGTAGTGCAGTGAGCAGCATGGTGGTGTAGTAGTTAGTACTGTCACTTCATAACAAGAAGGTTCCAGGTTCAAACCTCACAGCTGATGGGGGCCTTTCTATGTGGAGTTGGCATGTTCTCCCCGTGTCTGCATGGGTTTCCTCTGAGTGCTCCAGTTTCCTCCACAGTCCAGAGACATGCATATTAGGTACAATGGGGCCCCTATAATTGGCGCAAGCTGAAGTGGTTTCCCAGTCATTATGTTTAACAGTTATTCCACGAAATCAAGTTGTACATGAGCTGATAGCCGATGAGACACTGAGCACCGAGCCGGTTATAAGCCATGTACAATGAGATTGAATGGAGCAACTGTTTTATTCTATCCACATTCACTGGATTTTGACAAAGAGAGCACTTTTATTTTTATTTTTTGCAAGTTTTGTAAATAAAAACTTTATACAGAACATCCGCCAAAATCATTTACGCTTAGAATGTAAACAAACTGGCGAAAAGACAAGAGCAATTTGTGAAAAATGCGATAATAATAATTCTTGAAAAATAAAAAAAAGATACGTTCTTACCATCAAATACTTTTATTCCATACTTTGTTGCTTTTTTCTTTAGGGTTTTTTTGGCAACTGGCAAACCAACTTAAAGGTGCATTACCGCCACCGACTGGGCTGGAGTATGGAATAGGAGATATTGAGGAAAAAAAAACCTCACCTATATTCTTTTAGCTATTTCTGTTTCTTTTAAATACTTGATAACAATTTTGGGGGGTTTATTTTTGAGTAGAGTTTTTATTTCATCATCATTTGGTTCAGCAACACACTCCGCCATTTTGTTTTTCTCTGCTCATGGTATGAGCTTATATCCTAGTAGTAAAGTAGCCAATCAGAGCGCATGATTGCTCATATCCAAAGAATGTGGATAGAATATATATATATATATATATATATATATATATATATATATATATATATATATATATATATATATCGCTATGGCCAAAGCTAAATTAATAAATTGAATGTAATTTTTGTGGTTCACACCTTGATGAAAAGATCAGATTCGGGCCACTTTTGCCTGCAAATGAAGACTTCAATACTGCAAATACAAGCAAGTTTTTCAGCAGCAGTATACAGTGCATCATATGAAGCGTGATTTGGGTAATATGGGCAAATTCTGTCAGTTTATTTATAGTGATCTCAGAAATGACTGTCTGTCTAGAGAAACAACTTCTAAAAAAAATCTGTCTGGTGTGCAGGCAGTCCCATCACGCCAAATTACGCGGACAACACCACGTCCAACGTGGCGCCATGGTGCACGTGCTCAGCAAGTGGCAATCAGAGACAGCAATGCACAGAGTTTCTGGACTATTTCACCAACAACATCTGTCTCAGTAAGTCTCCCGTGCACTTTTCTGATTATTATACTCACTGAAGCCTGATATGTCTATATTACAATCACCAGTGATGCCACATGTGTTCACTGAGCTCATCAGAGTACTGCTGCACTCAATGATGTGAACTTATAACTGTCCAGTGACTTGTACTTTATCAGCATGGTTACATTTGTTTGTACATCATCAGTTGACATAAATGCATTTTAATTGCTTTTAGGACTGGATGTGTGCAGCTGCAATCTCGTGTCTCAGAAATGCACTGATGTGAAAAATATGTGCATTAGAAGAACAACCATATTGCATTCATAATTATGGCAGAATAACCTTGGTGCAAGTTTTTGCTTGCTTTAAAATCTCAAGTGTGTGGGCATTGTAATGCTGTATTTGTTTAATGAGCTGCTACAGTGGAGGGACTCTTTTCCTCTTTTGCTTTCTATAGTAGTGCTGAAAGATGTGATGGCTGCCATTGTATAACATGTACATGGATGAACACTTGTGCAGTTCAGAAAAGATTATCTCTGAAGTGAACACTTTTGAATGCTTCTAATTAGCAAGATTTGATGCTATGGTGGGATGTGTTGCAGGTGAGTGGGCAGCAGGAATGAGATTGGCTTTCAGCTTTTTGAAAAAAGCACTAGCTAATATTCATAAAACATTATAGCTTGAAGAAGGCAATGATTCATTGTAAGCATTTTAATAAACTCAAATAATGCCTCATAAACCTCTAATTACTAGTGCTATGAGTCATTCTGGTAGCACTTTCTGTGGAGACCACGTGCACTCTATAACAACACATTCATAATACAGTGAAGCGCATTCAAAAGGAAATACATGCATTGTTTTTGTAATTATTTCTGAAAAGGTATTACAGTCCACAGCAATATTTATTATGTCGTATAAAGTGTTAATGTATTAAAGGTAGTGTTTATCACACATTATAATCAGCAATAACAAAGAAACCCAAACCCACCTTCTTCAGCGCAGTATGTTTAGGCCTAGACACACAGACACCTGCTGAAATTATTTCTAAAGGAAGTGATTAGAATTTATATAGATTTCTTCTCTGAGTGTAAACTACTGGCTGATACAGTGCCTTCCATGATTATTTACCCCCCATGTAAAGATTAGTAAAAAGGGTAAGAAAAAAATCCAGCTATTGTTGAAGTTGCTTCATCTCACAAAGTGAGAAAAATCCAACCTTGTCCCTATGTCTAAAATCGCTCACTTGTTCACTACTCCCTACTCCCTATATAGGGAATTACTATATAGAGGACTATATAGTGAGCTCATTGGTAAAATGAAAAAAAAAAAAGACCACTTTCAGACACTACTTCATCGCACTGGTATTTACGCCATTACTGTCGCACAATTAAAACGTACCAGATCAGTCGGCTGGTGGGTTTTCAAAATAATAAATACATGCATGTATTTTTGTGATAAATCCATAATATACTGAGCGCATTTCCCACATTAATAAAAACAAAGTACCTGCATCTTTCAGGTTTTTTAAAATCAAGGCTGAATGCTTTTTTCTTCGCCGCTGCTTTTTATTAAATCAAATTTGAGACTTTTACTTTGATTTCTTTCAGTGCGACCACAATGCATGATGGGATATATTGCTTTGGTTAGTGACCATCGGTTGAACACTACTTTTCATGATGCATTGTGGGATACTTTGAGTGCACTATATAGGGTGTAAATAATCCTCACTAAGGTTACGGACAGCACTACAAAATGGCATCCCCACTATATAGTGCCCTATATAGTGAATAGGGAGCGATTCCGGAGACAGGGTTAGTCATCCATCAACATGGGAAAGATAAGAGAACACACAAACCAAATGAGGGAGAAGTGTGTTAACCTTCATAAGTCAGGGAATGCGTATGTAATGGTTCAGTGTTTGTGGGTGAAGCACAGAGGACGGCAGGACAGAGATCAGGTTTGACAGCATGTTTTATTACCATGCTTTTCAGCATAACAATTATGTGCACTTTTCAGACACACACACACACACTCGGCGTCTGGTTCAGCAAGAGCTCCTCTGCTCTCGCTGTCCCTCCTTAAGTAGGGCGTGGTCACTGGGAAGACACAAACACAGGTTAATTGCTCTCAGGTGTAGTGATTCTGCCACTCACCTTCCCTGACTCCGCCCTCCTGTCACAGACCAGCGCTTGACCACGCCCCCGCTGCCACATACCCCCACCGCCCGACTCAGGCCGGGCGGCCGTCCGGCCTGCAGCCGACTCCCCCCCCTTGGCGGGAGAGGAAGTCCGCCACGACCGTCTGCGCCCCCGGCCTGTGGACCACCTTGAAATTAAAGGGTTGATACCAACGGGTGATCCGCGCGTTGGCATCTTTCATGCGGTGGAGCCACTGGAGGGGCGCGTGGTCCGAACAGAGGGTGAAAGGGCGCCCCAGCAGGTAGTACCGGAGGGCGAGGACCGCCCACTTGATGGCCAGACACTCTTTCTCTATGGTGCTGTAGCGCCCCTCACGCACCGACAGCTTCCTGCTTATATACAGGACGGGGCAGTCCTCCCCCGCCACCTCCTGGGACAAAACCGCCCCCAGCCCTCTGTCCGACGCATCGGTCTGCAACATAAAGGGGAGAGAAAAATCAAGGGAGTGTAGAAGTGGCCCCCCACACAGTGCAGCCTTTACCTCTGAAAAAGCCCGCTGGCATTGCTCCATCCACTGGACCGGATCTGGTGCCCCCTTTTTAGTGAGATCAGTCAGCGGGCTGGTGACGTCCGAATAATTAGGTATAAACCTACGATAATAGCCAGCCAGCCCCAGGAACTGTCTCACCCCCTTTTTGGTCTTGGGCCTCGGGCAGGCCGCAATCGCTGCGGTCTTGTTAATTTGGGGACGCACCTGCCCGTTGCCCAAGTGGAAGCCCAGATACCGTACTTCCACCCGCCCAATCGCACACTTCTTTGGGTTGGCAGTGAGACCCGCTCGCCTCAGCGACCTAAGGACGGCCCTTAGGTGTTCTAAGTGCCTCAGCCAGTCATTACTATATATAATGATGTCATCAAGATAGGCGGCCGCATAGGTGGCGTGGGGGCGGAGGACCCGATCCATCAGCCGCTGAAACGTAGCGGGCGCCCCAAACAGCCCAAACGGAAGAGTGATGAATTGGTGTAACCCAAACGGTGTGGAAAAGGCCGTTTTTTCTCGGGATAGTGGAGTCAAGGGGATCTGCCAATATCCCTTTGTCAAATCCAGTGTCGAATAAAAGCGACCCGTGCCTAGTCGATCGAGCAGCTCGTCAATACGAGGCATTGGGTACGCGTCAAATTTAGACACCGCGTTGACTTTCCTATACTCCACACAGAACCGGACCGACCTGTCGGCCTTGGGTACCAAGACCACCGGGCTGCTCCAGTCACTGTTGGACTCCTCGACGATGCCCATTTCGAGCATGGTCTGAAGTTCTTCCCGAACCACCTTTTTTGTGTTCGGGTAGCCTGTAAGGGCGGCTACGCACTACCACCCCCGGGGGCATCTCGATGTGGTGCTCTATGAGGTTAGTGCGACCGGGCAGGGGCGAGAACACATCCGAAAACTCGGTCTGCAACTGGGCGACCTCCGTGACTTGGGTTGGGGAGAGGTGGTCTCCACAGGGGACCGGAGAGGTACGTGATGCCAATCTCCCTTTTTGAACCTCCGGCCCCAGCTCCGCCTTCTCCGGAACCACTGACACCAACGCCACGGGGACCTCCTCGTTCCAGAGTTTAAGCAGATTGAGGTGGTAAATCTGTAGCGCCCCACCCCTGTCCGTTCACCTCACCTCATAGTCGACGTCCCCGACTCGCCGTGTGACCTCAAAGGGTCCTTGCCACTTGGCGATCAATTTGGAGCTCGACGTGGGCAGCAGTACGAGTACTTTATCTCCCGGAGTGAACTCTCTAAGGCGCGCACCCTTGTTGTACAGGCGGGCTTGCCGTTCCTGGGCCTGCCGCAAATTCTCCTGAGTTAGGTGGGTGAGTGTGTGGAGTTTTGCGCGCAGGTCCATAACGTACTGAATTTCATTTTTGCTTTGTGAAGGTCCCTCCTCCCAATTTTCCCGCAGCACATCTAGGATGCCGCGCGGCTTACGCCCATATAATAATTCGAATGAGGAGAACCCCGTGGAGGCTTGGGGAACCTCTCGCACTGAGAACAGCAAGGGTTCGAGCCACTTATCCCAATTACGTGCATCCTCACTTACGAATTTTTTAATAATATTTTTGAGGGTGCGGTTGAACCGTTCTACTAAACCGTCCGTTTGTGGGTGATACACGCTGGTGCGGATCGGCTTAATCCCCAATAACCCATACAGTTTGCGCAGTGTCCGTGACATAAACGTAGTGCCTTGATCAGTCAGAATCTTTCAGGATTCCAACTCGGGAGATGACGCGGAAGAGTGCCTCTGCAATACTGCGTGCTGAGATATTGCGCACTGCT
Source organism: Neoarius graeffei (assembly GCF_027579695.1). Lineage (NCBI taxonomy): Eukaryota > Metazoa > Chordata > Actinopteri > Siluriformes > Ariidae > Neoarius > Neoarius graeffei. The sequence goes on from NC_083570.1 coordinate 92,930,269, forward strand.
TCTGGGTATCGCGTTGCATAGTCCACCAGAACTAATATAAAGCGGTACCCTCGTGCTGACTGATCTAATGGCCTGACGAGATCCATCCCAATTCTTTCAAACGGGGTCTCGATTAATGGAAGAGGGCGCAAAGGCGCTTTTGGAATGGCTGCTGGATTTACTAACTGGCATTCGCGGCATGCCGTACACCACCTACGGACATCGCCGCGAATCCCCGGCCAATAGAATCGGGCCATTATTCGGGCTAGTGTTTTATCCTGCCCTAAGTGTCCAGCCATGGGATTAAAGTGAGCCGCCTGGAATACCAATTCCCGGCGGCTCTTCGGAATTAAAAGCTGCGTGACATGCTCTTTAGTTTGAGTGTCCTACGTCACTCGGTATAACCTATCCTTCATAATTGCGAAGTAGGGGAAGGACGGGGTGGCATTCGGCTGGAGCGTTTGACCATCGATTACTCTCACTTGGTCAAAAGCATGTCGCAGAGTCTCGTCTCACGATTGTTCTAATGGGAAATCCGCGAGGGATTCCCCAATAGAGAGAAGAGGAACCGGCAGCTCCTCACTCTGACGCGGAGATGACGTAGACGACTCTGCGACAGCTGCTCCCGCCAAAGCGGCACCGGGACCTCCCCCTGTTAAATGGCAGGACCCACTCTTTATTAGGCGTGTCATTAAACCCCGAAATCCCGGCCAATCAGTCACCAAAATTAGAGAGTGGGTAAGGCGGGGATTAACCGCCACCTTCACTATAAATTTTTCCCCTCTGAAAATAATGTGGACCGACACCAAAGGGTAGCTGTGAACATCCCTGTGCACACACAACACCTTCACCCCTTGTGCTCCCCCCAATGCCTCATTTTGAACCAGGCTTTGGCGAATTGAGGTCTGATTACAACCAGAATCCACCAACGCCTGATATGTAGCCCCTTGGATACTCACCGGTATGCGATACACTCCGGCCCGATCGAGGGCGGCCTCTGGCGCGTCGGGGATCCGAACCACCGCGCCCACTTCCGTTGCTGTGCACTGCTGTTGAAGGTGGCCCGGCTCCCCACAGCTCCAGCAAACTGGCCCGGGCTTTCCCTCTGCACCGGTGATCTGGGGCTCACTCACCTGAGGTGGGGGAGAGACAGACACAGAAGGGAGAAACGGGAGGGCACCGCGGGTGCAGCGGGCCGGCTGGGGTGGTGCCGGCCCCCGCCTCCGCGGAGGGGGAATGGGGCGAGGACGGGACACAGGAGGAGGGGGAGAGAGAGAGAAGAGGAGAGAAGAGAAGATGCCATCTGCTGTCCTGCCGCTGGGACAGCCGCCAAATGGTCCTCTGCCAGCTCGACTGCTTGATCCAGCGACGCCGGGCGGTGGCACCGGACCCACTCCGCAGTTCCTGCTGGCAAGCGAGCGACGAACTGTTCCAGCGCCACCTGGTCGAGGATTCCTTCGGCATCACGGTTGTTGGCCCTCAGCCACCTCCAGCAGGCGTCCCGGAGCTGCTGGCCAAACGCGAACGGCCGGCCGACTTCCTCCAAGTGCAGCGCGCGGAAGCGCTGGCACTGCTGTTCTGGAGTGTTCAGCTGTCGGTGGGGAGCTGTAGCGCGGCCAGCTGTGCTTCTCCCGTGAGCAGGGGGAGTAGGCGCGCCGCACGCTGCTCCATCGGCCACCCCGAGGCTTCGGTGACTTGCTCAAAGAGCGTGATGAACGCCTCGGGGTCGTCCTGCGGGCCCATCTTGGTGACGGTGAGGGGAGACGGGCCCGCGGTAGGAGCGCTGGTGGGCCCCGCCGATGCGAGGAGGTGCCGGAACGCCTGGCGATCTTCTTTTTGGGCCAACACCAGGGCCTCGAACTGCTCTTCTTGCTCCTTTCGGAGGGTGAGTAGCACCTGGTGCTGGCTTTGCTGGGCCGTGGCGAGGGCGTGGATCAGTTCAGCGAACGGGGAGGACTCCATGGGGCTGTGAGGCTGCTGTGCTCCAGGTCCCGGGTTTCAGCACCACTGTAACGGTTCAGTGTTCGTGGGTGGAGCACAGAGGACGGCAGGACAGAGATCAGGTTTGACAGCACGTTTTATTACCACGCTTTTCAGCATAACAATTATGTGCACTTTTCAGACACACACACACACACACACACACTCGGCGTCTGGTTCAGCAAGAGCTCCTCTGCTCTCGCTCTCCCTCCTTAAGTAGGGCGCGGTCACTGGGAAGACACAAACACAGGTTAATTGCTCTCAGGTGTAGTGATTCTGCCACTCACCTTCCCTGACTCCGCCCTCCTGTCACAGACCAGCGCTTGACCACGCCCCTGCTGCCACAGCGTATAAAAAGAGCTACTCGCCTGAAGATGTCAATTTCTACTGTTTAGGGCAATAATAAAAAAGTGGACACCAACTGGAACTGTTACAAATTTGGATGGAAGAGGGCCCAAGTTTATTTTGTCCCCATGTTCAGTGAGGAGGATGGTAAGAGAGAGAAAAAAAATCTTGGGGTTTCCAAGTCTCCAAAACCACCATCAGACTCCACCTCATGCCAACAGATTATTTGGAAGGTATATCTCCCCGAAACCCAAAAAAAAAAAGCATTTTCTGTCAGTTAACCCCAGACATAAGCGCCTGAAGTTTGTGAAACTCTACCACAACTTTGACTGGAACTGTGTTCTATGATCTGATGTCACAAAAATGGAGCTTTTCGGCAATAAACACTCGAGGTGGGTTTGGTGTAAAAAGAAGGATGGCTATAATGAAAAGAACCCGATCCCAACTGTAAAATATGGTCCAAGTTCTGTGATGTTTTGGGTCTGTTTTTCCTCCAACGGCCCTGGAAACCTTGTTAGAGTTCATGGCATCATGGACTCCATGAAATACCAGGACATTTTAAATCAGAATCTGTCTGCTTCTGCCAGGAAACTAAAACTGGGTCATCACTGGATCTTCCAACAGGACAATGATCTGAACCATATGTCCAAATCTACACAAAAATGTTTAGCTGACCACAGAACCAAGTTTCTGCCCTGATCATCTCAGTCCCCTGAGCCGAACCCCATTGAAAACCTGTGGGCTGAGCTGAAGAGGAGAGAGCACAAGAGAGGGCCGAGGGCCCTGGATGAGCTGGAGAGATTGTGTAAAGAGGAATGGGCTCAGATTGCCTGTTCTGTATCTCCAACCTTATAAAATGTTATAGGAGAGACTCAGGGCTGTTTTACTGGCAGAGGGAGGTTGTACAGAGTATTAAATGCAGGGGTACCGATAACAGTGGTATGTGTTTTTGTTGAAAATGATTATTTATTGATGAGGGATTTGCTTTTCTCTGAATAAATTTATTTAAATTAAAGGTTGGATTTTTCTCATTTTTTTTCAGTGTGAGATGAAGCGACTTCACCAAAAGGTGGATTTTTTCCCCCCAACCCTTTTTACTAAACTTGACAAGGGGGACAATAATTGCAGAGAGCACTGTATGTAGTAGTATAACCTAAATATAACAACTTAAAGTATAGACTGAAAATCAACAGCATTTCCAATATTTTATTTTTCACAATTCAAGGCGAAACTGTTTGTTATGTACAGATATCAAAGCAATACATTATACCTTTCTAAAAAATATCTCTCCTACTAGGATATCAGCTCATATACCGTGAGTAGAGAAAAACAAAATGGTGGACTGTGTTGCTGAACCAACTGAGGTTGAAATAAAAACTCTACTCGAAAACAAAACCTCAAAAAATACAAAAAAGGAACAAAATATGGAATACAAGTATTTGATTGTAAGAATGTGTCTTTTTTATTTTTATTATTTTTTGCAAATTCCATCAATAAAAACTTTATACAAAACGTCTGACAAAATAATTTCCACTTAGAATGTAAACAAACCGGCGCAATAACAGGAGCAATTTGTGAAAAATGCTATAATAATAATTATTGAACTAGATAGAACTCGACGCCAACGGCGTCGATGGGGATGCCTCTGTCTGGTAGACTACACGCCTTATAAAGTTGTGATTTGGGGATGGACATTTGGTCTCACAGTGACCTTGACCTTAGACCTTCTAACCTCAAAATTTAATCAGTTCATGTTTGTCCCAAAGCACACAAATGGTGAAAGTTTGGTGAAATTCCTTTCATTAGCCTTTGAGATATCGTATTCACAAGGTTTTGGGACACACGGACGCACACACGGACGGACGGACGCACGGACAGACGGACAACCCGAAAACATAATGCCTCCTGCACCTTAAGGTGGCGGAGGCATAAAAATGCTCTGTGTCTCAAAATCCAGTGAATGTGGATAGAATAAAACAGTTATTCCACTCAATCTCATCGTACATGGCTTATAGATAGTTTTCACTGACGTCACGGCATTCCGGGGAACGCCCCCCAGCTGCCATCTTGGAGGGCAAACAAAACGGACCATCGCCACTACTGGCTACGTTATCTCGGACGAATTTATGAAGTTATATAGTCAGTTTTCTAAAATAAAGATCAATGTCGGCAAAATCAAGCAAACAGAAGTATATAGATACATTAGATGACATCTCACGACAACGATATGCCGCCAAACTGGCCTTGATTGGGGGAATTGACCCCTACGAAGTGGACAAAGATGCATTTTCAAGTGACTATGCAGGGCTGCCAAAGCCTGAAACTGCCAAAGCCTGCTCCAAAGCCTGAAACTGACTTCATCAAACTTTAAAGGCTGTCTGATATATACAACTTTATATATTCACAGCGCGCCTTTTGGCGGATGCCGCCTGAATCGCGCAGATCCGGGGTTTTTTTTAGGGGGGGCGTTGGAGTGTCTGATTGTAATTTCAAAGTAAATTCTATATTAAAATTACTAAATAAGCAAATCCGTTACAGTCCATGAAACAGGAAGTATAAGGATGAGAAAAAAACAGTTTAAATCGGGAAGCTGCGCACATTTGCGCAGTCCTGCACACCGCTCGGGCTGCGCAAATGTGCGCAGCTTCCCGATTTAAACTGTTTTTTTCTTATCCTTATACTTCCTGTTTCATGGACTGTAACGGATTTGCTTATTTAGTAATTTTAATACAGAATTTACTTCGAAATTACAATCAGACACTCCAACGCCCCCCCTAAAAAAAAACCCGGATCTGCGCGATTCAGGCGGCATCCGCCAAAAGGCGTGCTGTTTGCATCCCAAACACAAATTAAATCATACAGAATAGACCTAAAATATTTTTCAAAAATGACCCTTGCATGAGTGAAGTGAGAAGTTTCAAATAGAAACGTGACAAACGAGCGATATTAAGTGTACATTACAATGTAAACGTACACTCAGCGGTTCCAGTTAGGCATTCTTCAGAGATTGTTCACATGATGTTTTGGTTTCCAAAAGCAAACTTAAACACAATTGATTGTTTATTTAAACAACTTACCACTTATAAAATGATCGGAGCAGACGTTGCTGTGTTTGGAAGGCTGATAATCCTTGCGGTTGATTCTCGCAAGCCATAGATTTCTCCTTTGTATGCTGAGTTTGTTTGCTTGCCCTCGTACTCCCGTACAGTGGGAATTCCATAAAAGCTCCGCTTGACGTCATCATCTGACCTATTACGACAGCCATGAATACAACAGGTGTGCACCATTGCTAGCTTTAAATAGTAGTAATGTAACTATAAATGTAAATAATATATAAATGAATGTAACTCGCGCGCTACAATGTGTGCTCAGTGACCCGTACGGTAAGCTTGCCCTCCAAGATGGCCGCCACCAGGGAATCCCCGACTCTGTGACGTCATGTGAAAACTATCTATAGACAACTCGACGCTACGCGCCTCGTCAGCTATCAGCTCATGTACAACTCGATTTCATGGAATAACTGTTAATTAACCATTTGTGATTAATTAACAATTCTAAAAACGTAGTACTTAGCTACATATAGCCTGTCCTTTTAATGATGGTTTTGAGCAAAACAGCCATCAATATACCTTTTTTATTTAAACATTAAAGGTTAAAGTTTAAGGTTAAGATGAACTGGTTACTTACAGTGTTTAAATGTTTCACTTGATAATGATCCTGTAAATGTTTATAATGTTTTATAGTTCTGAATAAATATTACAAATGCTAATGTATAATTATACACAAATTATTATGTCGTTGTAATTTCATTATGATGGCACACTGAATTGTGACATCTCCATTCTCAGGGAATTACTTAAAGGAACAACACATTATCAAATGAGGCATTATTAAGATAATGATTTATGAATATGGCCTTCATAGAGAGTATTAACAAGTCATGCTTTAATGCAGAGACCCAGTAGCTCCACATGAGCATGTTCATGCTCTACCAAACAACAAACACATGAAAAAAAAAAAAAAACCAACCTCAGCCCATCTGTCTTACATGGCTCACGTCCTCATGCATCATTCAGGAAGGAAGGATTTCTTTCCCCATGCTTTCATTCATGGAAATCTTCTTCGCTATTAATATTTTAAATGGCGCAAATGCATGCATTTGTCAATGTATCATGATGAGATGTATGAATCACTGGAGGATGTTTCGCTCGCTCTCACTCTCTGCTTCTCACTCGGCTTTTTTTCCTCTGCATTTCTCATTCTGTCCATTTCTCTTTCCGTGTTTCTCTTCTTATTTTGTAAGAGCTTATCATGATCAGAGACAGGCAAATGGCCAGGATCCATTGTAGCCAGTGTCTGAGGAGCACTTTCCCCCCTTTAGTCCTTCTCAGATTCAGCAGGCACTTTCTGTACTAATGCCCAGCTCTCTTCCTCTCCTCACTGTCACTCTCACACATATAGCAGACCAGCCTGGGTTTTTTTTTTTGGGGGGGGGATTATAAACCATGATTCATCTCTATTATTGATGCCGTGAGCCTGTTCAAACAGAGATGTCTCATGCAAACGAATTCTCCTGCCCCTCTCTGAAATGAGGGACGTGTGCGGAGGAGTTTGTGGATCCTGAGAGCCATTTAGCCGAGCCACTTGTGAGGGAGTTAATGAGAGGAAGTGGAGAGGCAGGTGCAGCTCAGGAACCTCTGAGGAATACTGAGTGCTCCACTTGCCTATTCGAGGCGGCCCGTCCTGCTGCCTCTCTCACCGCTCTGAATTCAAATAGCCACCTTATAAAAGAACCAGAAGTCTAACTAAAGCGGGACCAAGGACGTTACAGGGCAGTTTTCCATTCTAATTCCAAACAGTCTCTGACTCTCGACATGTTTGTGTGTTTTTTATATGAATAGGCAACGCTCTTCTGATGTTCGGGAATGGGATGGATCAGACGCCTACTCCCAGCCAAACAGATCGTCGAATCCCTGTGACGGACAGAGAAGCATGGAACAGTTCTTCTCGCTTTGTCTCCATGGATACAGAAGAGAACATTGTGAGCCCAACCATTTCCACACAGGTGAAGGTTAGGGAATGAAGAAGAAAGAAGACAGCACTTTGCTGCTGCTCTCTTACTGGCATGTCCGTAAAGCAAAAGAGTACGTTTCATTTCTGGAGATCTCAGAGATGCCGTGTATTGTGGAGTTTTGAAATTTCATTAAAGAAATTTAGTCGTGATATTGAAGTTTGCTCTTCTGATAGTGTAGGTTAAAGCACTTTCATGAAACTAATGTCAAATAACGCTTCACAGTACTGCTCAATAACTCAACTGTAACTATGCAAGAATTAATGAGTAGTTCTCTCTCCTGCAAAACTACACTCACCGGCCACTTTATTAGGAACACACAGCCACCTGCTGTTTTATTCAGTTATCTAATCAGCCGTTCCCTTGACAGCAGTGCAATGCATCAAATCATGCAGATACAAATCAAGACTGGGCGGCACGGTGGTGTAGTGGTTAACCCTGTCGCCTCACAGCAAGAAGGTCCTGGGTTCGAGCCCCGTGGCTGGCAAGGGCCTTTCTCTATGGGGTTTGCATGTTCTCCTCATGTCCACGTGGGTTTCCTCCAGGTGCTCCGGTTTCCCCCACAGTCCAAAGACATGCAGGTTAGGTTAACTGGTGACTCTAAATTGACCGTAGGTGTGAATGTGAGTGTGAATGGTTGTCTGTGTCTATGTGTCAGCCCTGTGATGACCCGGCGACTTGTCCAGGGTGTACCCCGCCTCTCGCCCATAGTCAGCTGGGATAGGCTCCAGCTTGCCCACGACCCTACACAGGATAAGCGGCTACAGATAATGGATGGATGTGTATATATATATATAAACTCAACTCCAGAATTATAAGCAGCTGAAAAAATTAGCAATGGATCTTCTGAGCTTAGTTGATTTTTTTATTATTATTTTTTTATTATTATTCTAATTTTTATTTATTTTATTTTTTTTCATAAACATTATTATATTTTTATTTTGCGCAACACTCGTTTCAAAATTACTGTCACCCCTTCTGGATAAAAATAACAGTATCTGTATCTAAAAGGTTAGAGACGTTTGTTTTAAGCTCTCTTATACACCTCTTCAATTCAGGCCACAGCTCCCCAATTGTGTTCGAATGTTGAGACTCATTATCTTGTGGACAAAGACAGCCTGGTTTGTGATAAAGTATCCTTAGCAGGAGTTGTGATGTTGTCAGTCAATGCAAGAGTTCCTGTACCATTCACCACAAAACAGTTCCACTATACCACTAATCCATATTGTGCACCAAGCTCATGGATCTGATTTATAGCAATTTTTCAGTTCCACACTGGATTTATTCAAACATTTGTTTGATTATTTGTTAACTGTGACCCTGATTGTGACTCATTGTCGCTTTTACTATTCATTCATTCATTCATTCATTCATCATCAGTAACCAATCTTGCTCAGGGTATCAGTTTATCCGGCCAAATCTCAGGAAGACTGGGTACACTGGGAGACTTTACCCCAGATGTGAGACCAGTCCATTGTACAGCTTTTACTGCTTGTGTATTTTTAAATATACATTACAGTTTTAGTGTTGGGAAGTCTTTGGCTCTCCTCGTGATAAGATAATGGATCACAAAGGGATCTTACACGTGTGTAACTTCATACGTATGTACAACCAACATTCAAACCAGCATCCATCCATTCATCTATTATCTGTAGCCGCTTATCCTGTGCAGGGTCGCAGGCAAGCTGGAGCCTATCCCAGCTGACTGTGGGCAAGAGGCGGGGTACACCCTGGACAAGTCACCAGGTCATCACAGGGCTGACACACACATACATTTACACTCACAATCACACCTACGGTCAATTTAGAGCCACCAATTAACCTAAACTGCATGTCTTTGGACTGTGGGGGAAACCGGAGCACCCTGAGGAAACCCATGCAGACACGGGGAGAACATGCAAACTCCACACAGAAAGGCCTTTCAACGGCCACTGGGCTTGAACCCAGGACCTTATTGCTGTGAGGCAACAGTGCTATCAAACCAACATTTAAAAAAATAATTATTATTTTATACTGATTATTAGCTCATCCAGCCAACAGGTGATGAGCTTATGCCATCACCTAAGGTAGGTCTGCCTGGGGTGCATATAGCTTCTACACAAATTTGCATAATTGCAATTAATAATGAAGATATGGAGTGATTAAGCCCTAACGAGCAGTTTCCACACAAATCGCTTCTTCTTTCTCAATTCTTCACTGATTTTGATTCTTTCTGGCATAAAGGTAGGGGTACCTAGGGCGCATATTACTTCTAACCAGATTTGCTTAATTATAATTATTAATGAAGTTATGGACTAATTAAGCCTTAATGAGCAGTTCAACAAAAATCACTTCTTGGTCAATTCCTCGCCATTTTGGATTCTTTCTGGCAAATAGGTCAATATTCCTAAGGTGTATATAGCTTCTGGCAGCACGGTGGTTTAGTGGTTAGCATTGTCGCCTCACAGCAAGAAGGTTCTGGGTTTGAGCCCCGTGGTCGATGGGGGCCTTTCTGTGTGGAGTTTGCATATTCTCCCCGTGTCTGTGTGGGTTTCCTCCGGGTGCTCCGGTTTCCCCCACAGTCCAAAGACATGCAGGTTGGGTTAATTGGTGACTCTAAATTGTCCATAGGTGTGAATATGAATGGTTGAGAGGAGAAAACCTCTATAATAATCCAGTAGAAGGCAACAGGAAACCACGACTGTAATGTTCCCTCGAGACTTTGATGGCTGAAGCCATCAGAGCAGCCACGTCAGTGTAGTGATATGCTAAAATGGATGGATATAGCTTGTATATCGTGTATATAGCTTGCAACATTTATTGCGCAAGGTGGCCCACTTTAGATTGTTCCTTCTGGAGTGAGCTATGCCATCACTGATGGTCTCGTTTAACACATACCATTGATTTGATAATAATATTTTGATGGCAATTGCATTTGAATTTATTTAAATATTTAAGGGTACCATTAAGTTTATCAAATATATTTATTGCTTGAGTGGAATTTTTGAATTATTGTGCATACTCATGTTGATTTTCAGTCATTTTATGATCTATCTATCTATCTATCTATCTATCTATCTATCTATCTATCTATCTATCTATCTATCTATCTATCTATCTATCTGTCTGTCTGTCTGTCTGTCTGTCTGTCTGTCTGTTCACTCTGTTATATGGTCAACTGATCTGTCTTTCAAACTGACATAGTAAACAACAGCAAAGAGAACATTTTGAAATATATGGTAATTTAGAGTTCATAGCTAATTCGTCTTTTATGGTTTATTTGTTTTTTAGGACACTGAAAGGGAGAGACTTTGGGGCGACTCCACCATTCCTTTCAACACACACCGTAACGCTGGCCAGGTGTCCACCCGTGAGTGTATGCCAGTACTCACTTGTCTGCTGCTCATCCTTCTGTTGAGCTGTGATCAGTAAAGTACTTGTGGGGAGCAGACACAGAGCCTGGGCCAAAGGACCAACAACAATGATATTTTTTTTAATCAAAACTCTGGGGGGAAAAAAAAACTGCCTCCAACAGCCTCCCCCCATGTTTCATTGTGCTATCTGTGTATTTCTGTGGAATGGTAGGATTTGGTGAGACATTTTATTAATGGACCTGATGCCTGATGTATGGTTAATCTAACTGGAAATCATCCTTGTACATATGTACATATCATTATGCACAGTCAATATCAGCATTTATTGTTTGTGAATAATTTCAGCTCCAAGACCGACAGTACATTTTCTCGGGAAGTTTATGAGTGTGGTGCCTGCAGCATTTGATAACCAAATTAATGTGCAATGCTCTAAACTAGGCTGAAATGTGTGGAGGAAAGAATCAAAGCTTCGTGTTTCTTTTCAATAGCTCCTCATGCATCACTTCAAGTGTTCAGATACGCCTGTGGAGGAAACAGGGATTTAATATAATTTTGTTCAAGTTGACTGAAGACGAAGACTAGGGCTGCCTCTGATCAATATTCGGATTGCAAACCCTTTGGGTGGAGGTAAACAAAAGACCTGTTGATGTTTAACCCGATATTTTGGATATACCTGTTTTTAGACCATTCCAAGATATTCTGTGTGTTTGTGTGTTCAGGACCATAAGCGCTTTCTTTTTGCCTGACTGAAGAACAAATATAAACCAAACATTTGTGATATCTGTTGCTTTAGTCTTGTGCAAGCACAATGGACCATTTGAGACAAAAACAGTAGATGATTCTACAATGTTATTTACCTTTGAGTTTACACTCAAATCCTGTGTAGTTTAATGCTTTATTTTTCAGACACAGCTGACAAAACTTTGATGTGTCAAATGAATTGTGTAAAACGAAAGAAAATACTAAAATGTCCAGGAGCACAGTAAGATAAGCAGTGCTGAAACAATTAAGCACATTTTCAGTGTATTGAATTAACACTGGTCAATTCATTATCTACAAGCAGTATTGATCACGTTCTTATAGCTATAATACATTTGAAAAAACTCAGCTTTGATTTGTATTTTGTGTGGATTTCTCTCCTGGCACAATATCTTTGGACCGTATTCAGAGTTATGTACACATAAGATGAAGCTAATACAGAAAAAGCGTACCTCAATACTCACATTTTAAATGTAACTAAAGTCTTAGAAGTTATATGAGACTTACACACATGCCCTAAAACAGAACCATGTTTTTGCAGTTTTGTTGATTTATTTATGAGATAGCAGCTTGGGCTGTTTATATATATATATATATATATATATATATATATATATATATATATATACACACACACACTGTATATATGCGCTAATGACGCTGCTCGTGTATCCCTCCATCCTGTGGGCCTTCAGAGGACCATTATGTCCCTTCAAATGGCCTATACACAGATGGGACTAACTGTCAATGTCTCGAAGACTCTTGCAGTCTTCATTGTTCCACAATGAGTCCCCAACAGCCATCACAATCGACAGTGCCGTACTGGAGAACACAAGCTCTTTCACGTGCCTTGGTAACACTCTCTCTGATGACGTCTCATTGAATGAAGAGATCACCTCCCATATCAGGCACACTTCTTCAGCATTTGGCCGCCTCCGTAAGCATGTTTTCACAAACCACAACCTCTGCATCTGCACGAAGATCGCGGTCTATTATGCAGTCTGCATCTCGACCCTTCTTTATGGATGTGAAACCTGGATGTTGTACAGGAAGCAAATCAAGTCCCTCAAATCCTTCCATATGTGTTTCCTCCAACGCATCCTTGGGAGGACAGGATCCCCACACAATGATCCTCAGCAAGGCTAACTCCACAACCATGGAGTCCATGATCCTCCATCATGTCCTCCGATGGACTGGACATGTCATCCGAATGGCCCCCAACCGAATGCCCCAGATAGTCCTCTGCAGAGAACTCACAGAAGGGACCCGCTTTCGTGGAAGACCTAAGAAGCATTGGAAGGACATCTTGAGGTGGTTCCTGCAATTGTGCAACATCCCTCCTGCTGACCTTGAGATTCTTGCCAAGGACCATGTGAACTGGAAGCAGACTGTGTCCCAGGGAGTCCACCACTTCGAGGAAGAACAGACCAGGCTGAGGGAGGAGAAACAGGCCCAGCAACGTCTTCGGCAATTCCTTCCCTCTTCTGGTCCCTTCACCTGTCGTCGTTGTCCCAGGATCTGCCAGTCCAGGATCAGGCTTCTTTCTCATGAGTGGGGGCGTGAGAGACGGCGACAGATGGCAACAACCCCAACAGCAACAGCAGCCAGACCTGGGAAGACAAAGAAGACAACGAAGAGGAGAACCTCGGCATTATCGAATATTGACGGACAGCCATAAGCAATAAGCAAGTGTGTGTGTGTGTGTGTGTGTGTGTACTTGAAAGTTTGTGAACCCTTTACAATTTTCTGTATTTCTGCATAAATATGACCTAAAACATCATCAGATTTTCACACAAGTCCTAAAAGTAGATAAAGAGAACCCAGTTAAACAAATGAGACAAAAATATTATATTTGGTCATTTATTTATTGAGGAAAATGATCCAATATTACATATCTGTGAGTGGCAAAAGTATGTGAACCTCTAGGACTAGCAGTTTATTTGAAGGTGAAATTAGAGTCAGGTGTTTTCAATCAATGGGATGACAATCAGGTGTGAGTGGGCACCCTGTTTTATTTAAAGAACAGGAATCTATCAAAGTCTGATCTTCACAACACATGCTTGTGGAAGTGTATCATGGCATGAACAAAGGAGATTTCTGAGGACCTCAGAAAAAGTGTTGTTGATGCTCATCAAGCTGGAAAAGGTTACAAACCCTTCTCTAAAGAGTTTGGACTCCACCAATCCAGAGCCAGACAGATTGTGTACAAATGGAGGAAATTCAAGACCATTGTTACCCTCCCCAGGAGTGGTCGACCAACAAAGATCACTCCAAGAGCAAGGGGTGTCATAGTCGGCGAGGTCACAAAGGACCCCAGGGTAACTTCTAAGCAACTGAAGGCCTTTCTAACATCGGCTAATGTTAATGTTCATGAGTCCACCATCAGGAGAACACTGAACAACAATGGTGTGCATGGCAGGGTTGCAAGGAGAAAGCCACTGCTCTCCAAAAAGAACATTGCTGCTCATCTGCAGTTTGTTAAAGATCACGTGGACAAGCCAGAAGGCTATTGGAAAAATGTTTTGTGGACGGATGAGACCAAAATAGAACTTTTTGGTTTAAATGAGAAGCGTTATGTTTGGAGAAAGGAAAACACTGCATTCCGGCATAAGAACCTTATCCCATCTGTGAAACATGGTGGTGGTAGTATCATGGTTTGGGCCTGTTTTGCTGCATCTGGGCCAGGACGGCTTGCCATCATTGATGGAACAATAAATTCTGAATTATACCAGCGAATTCTAAAGGAAAATGTCAGGACATCTGTCTATGAACTGAATCTCAAGAGAAGGTGGGTCATGCAGCAAGACAATGACCCTATACTCGTTCTCCCAAAGAATGGTTAAAGAAGAATAAAGTTAATGTTTTGGAATGGCCAAGTCAAAGTCCTGACCTTAATCCAATCAAAATGTTGTGGTGAGCAGTTCATGTGAGGAAACCCACCAACATCCCAGACTTGAAGCTGTTCTGTACGGAGGAATGGGCTAAAATTCCTCCAAGCCGGTGTGCAGGACTGATCAACAGTTACTGGAAACATTTAGGCCATGTACACACGTAGCCGGGTATTTTTAAAGCCAAACATTCCCCCCCCCCCCCCCCGTTTATAAAAATGTTTTATCCACACCACCTCGTCTTCGAAAAAAAATCCCTTCCACACATAACCGAACATCTGCGTTTTCAATCACATTCATAAGCATTCCAAACCTGTAGATGGCATTATTTCCCCAAACCTGTAGATGGCATTATTTCCCCAAATCCTACCCCCTAATCACATCAGAATAGCACCTGCATAATAATTAACGCTTTCAAGGCACTACTCCGATCCATTACTCTTTTGGCCCTTTTCCACTACCCTTTTTCAGCTCACTTCAGCTCGCTTCAGCTCACTTCAGCCCGACACAGCTAGCATTTTGACTACCTCAGAACAGCACGACTCAGCTCGCTTCAGCCCTGCTCAGCACCCAAAACTCGCACGGTTTTGGAGTGGGGCTGAAGCGAGCCAAACCGAGCCGAGTGGGGCTAGGGGCGTGAGGAGACACTCCCCTGTGCACTGATTGGTGAGGAGGCGTGTCCTCACATGCCCACACACGCCCCGCGAGCACGTTGGGATCTGTAAACACCATAAACCCGGAAGAAGAAGAATTACGAATTACGAGAATTTCTGAAGCCTTATGCGCCTCGCCTCATCTATACGCTCTTGCCAGTATCTGTTGGCATTGTCGGTGACAACAAGCCACAGCACCAAGACCAGCAACACTAACGACTCCATGTCCTCCATGTTTATTGTTTACTATCCGGGGCGTGAGACTACCGCTTAAAAGGTCACTGATGTCACTGTTTGCGCCGCCTAACGACATCAAGTGACGTCCACCCACTTTCGCTAACTCCACCCAATGTGTCCACCCACTTCCAGCCAGCACGGTTCAGCGCGGTTGTAGTTGAAATGCAACTCCAACAGCCCCACTCAGCTCGACTCAGCCCAACTCAGCACGGCACGGCTCAGCCCAACTCAGCCGCGTTGGTAGTGGAAAAGCGGCATTTGTCCATGCTTAATCTGGCTTCTGCAGTAAACAAAGGTCGCACGTTTGACGTCAGGGCAGATTTGTTGTCATTCTTTTGGCGCAGATTGTGACGTTCTAAAATGCAAAACTCCGGTTATCTCTGTCTACACGAAAAGGCATACACGGAGTTTTCAAAAATCTTCACTTTGCCCGGAGTTTTTTTAAATATTCGTTTTTGATGTGTTTTCATGTGGATGACAGGCCAAAACGTAGAAAAATATCTTCGATTTAGCAGATACCCAGCTACGTGTGGACAGGGTCTTAGTTGCAGTTATTGCTGCACAAGGGGGTCACACCAGACACTGAAAGCAAAAGTTCACATACTTTTGCCACTCACAGATATGTAATATTGGACAATTTCCACAATAAATAAATGACCAAGTATAATATTTTTGTCTCATATGTTTAACTGGGTTCTCTTTATCTACTTTTAGGACTTGTGTGAAAATCTGATGATGTTTTAGGTCATATTTATGCAGAAATATAGAAAATTCTAAAGGGTTCACAAACTTTCAAGTATATATATAAAACACACACACACAGTTAATCCACTCACTGTCTTGCCCTTATGAAGTCCATGGAAATGTTATTATCTCAAGTAACGAGACAAACAATATGGATAAAATTATGAACACAATTATTTAAATCATAGCATGCATGATTATCCTTCAAACTATAGGCAGGAGCGTGCACCGAATTAACGAAGACATTGGGATTTTTTTTTTATTATTATTAATTTCATCATCTTCTCCCTTGTCCAGCCCTTTGCCAGGTCGGGGTCCATGTGGACCCTATTGATCCACATGTAATATTTATTGGATCATAGTTTTACACCAAATGCTCTTCTTGCTGCAACCCTTTCATTTCTGGGCTTGGGAAACAGCCATTCACACCTATGGGCAATTTATAGGAGCAAGTTTACCTAACCGCATGTATTCGAACCATGGAGGAAACCCACACACACACACACGGGGAGAAGATGCAAACTCAACACAGAAAGATGATCAGCTGCTGGGCTCAAACCCAGAACCTTCTTGTTGTATGTCAGCAGTGCTAACCACTACATCATTGTGCTGCCATTTTATTATTATTAATTTGACAACTCAAAATTGTGGAGTAAAAGTTGGATAAAATAGCTTATATCTAGATAACACATTACAATTTTATTACCTTGATTTAGTATAATTTACAGAATATAATATTTTAAAATATGAATATTTTTCATGGCTTGTCCAGTCACTTGCTGCAACTGAAAACCTTTTTTTTTTTAACCCTTATGCAAGTGTCACGCTTTCTGCTGCTGTACTTCCAGTTCATTATGCAGAATATAAAAACCTGTGCTGGATCAAGTGCTACTTTATGAGCTGTTGAAAACTGAAGTGTGGAATTGATATTTATTTCAACGTTTACCATCTTCTCATTCATATAATCTAATTTTAATCTTTTTGCTTATTTATTTTTAATTTGACTCAATGTAGAACCCTTTGCCTGTCCCTCTGAAGGAACCCAGGTTCGATGTTGAACTTTATAACAGAGTTTTTCGCTCTCACCAAGTCAAAGCCTTTTTTGAAACCTAAGAACCCTTTACAATCCAAGCAACACTAAAATAAATATTGAAGAACTACCTTTTCTTAGAGCATGCATCTTCAGTTCACATTTTCTACCTCTCTGATTTACTTTATTTTCAAAACCTGGCAACATCAGAGATGTGAAAGGCACACTGTTAAAATGAACAATCTGAATGGGCCACCCAGAACATGAACTTCAGTACATTAATGGCATTTAGCAGATGCTCTTATCCACAGCGACATACAACATACCCAGGGTAGTAGTGGGTTAGGTGCCTTGCTGAAGGACACTTCAGCCAATCCTGCTGTGATCTTTTGATCTCAAAGCTGCTTCTCTAAATTTTAGTACCCTTCAGTACCTGTGTAACCCACAATTTGAATATGAGAAATCTATTGAATATTTGAATATATTTCCCTGTGTTAATACTGACACAATATTGATCTTAAGTCATGAACTCTGAATACGGCCCTTCATGTATAGAGTCACAACTCCCTTTGGGAGTCACAGTGTAAATGTGGACACTCATCTGTGATACTTAAGAAAACTTGAGGTGACTATTAGCACAGTAAGAGTGAGACTTGATCATATTCACAATTGGGGATGCGCCCTTTGGTTGGTCATATGGTACGTTGTGGAATTTTATTCTCAGTTGCTGCCAATAAAAGATGCTGGATCATTTAAAGCCTAATGTTTTCATTTTGGGGAAAAAGAAGAACAATAATGTGAAAACTGTGAAACCATTTGTCAAATGAGTATGACAATCTATCAAAAACAAGATGTTGAATAGCTGTTGTTAAGAGGGAGGGTTAGTCCCAGAAATAAAAGACCTGACACACATTCCCTATATGATGTGCATATTACTTGGAAATATCAGTCAGTTGTGGCAGGGGATCAGTTATTTGTATCTCAGCAGGGGAAAGCTTCAAAATGGAAATAATAAAAAGGTCAACCGAAATTAAAAACCCATTTGCACACGTTTGTTGGCACAGCATCCAGTAAAACACACTTGTACAAGCATTTGTTTTTGGTGGACTTCTTGGTTACTTCGTTGGTGTTTCGGTTGCTGTAGTGCTTTGTCCCAGTTTTCTGCTTGCAAAATAGTTCAATATTGTATGTAGCAGATATCCGCATGAAAAAATAAGTTCTGTCCAAAAAGGTTATTCACTTTGTCCCTCTGGGGAAAACCCGTTAAGGGTTCGATGAAAGTGACTAATGAACTCTCTTCTGTGTCACCAGATGGTGTCATCGACTATTTTGCATATTCTTTGAGTTTTTATGATAAGTTGTAGATCAAAACATGTTACATGAAGACAAATTTCCTGAAGACACTTCTGAAGAATAGAGTAGAATAAATTAAAATGGAATAGAGTACAACATAATAGACTGGAGTATAGTAGAATAGAATAGACCATGCACTGAGAGGCTCCAGTTGAAATTATGGATTCTCTTCAGTGACTGGCATAGTACTATTTTCTGAGGGGTGCAGCCCCATGCCAGTCACCGAAGAGAATCCATAATTACTGGAGCTGTTCAGTGCATGGTATATTTGCTTTATGTCCCTCATCATTGTTTCCGGTTGAGAGTATGCTGTGCGCGTTTTGGCTGCTGCTTCTCATCGGAGCTTTTTATTTTTCCCCCCTTTGTTTTTCTTTTTGTGATTGTATAATTTTTTGATGCTTGTTCTTTGTTTGGGTGTTTTGCCTGCCGTTTGTGGTGTAGCTCCAGACCCAGTTTTGGGTGTCGGTTCCCTTTGGGCCTTGGTCCCCTATGGGTGATGCCTGTGCACCTCGCTATGGATTGCAGTGAGATTGTTGCTCGTTTTAATATCGGGCTTGTCCAGCACTCTGTGTGGCGGTGCTTCTGTGCTTCCGAGTGATGTTGCCCGGTGGCATCATGGTGGCTGTGCAGGCAGTTTGGGACATACCAGCTCTCTGTGCAGCAGTGCTTCTGTGCTCACTTTGTGGATCCATGGCACGGTGTTCTGAGCGATTTTGCCAGGTGGCGTTGCGGCGGCTGTACAGACGGTTTGGGGACATACCTTTGTGCGCCTTTTGGTGGGACTGTGGGTAGCTAACCCACTGGAATTACATCCTGACTCTCTGTTGGTGGACTCTTTTTTTTTTTCTCTCTCTAATTGTAAAGCAACCTTGGGTGTGAGAAAGGTGCTATATAAATAATAATAATAATAATAATAATAATAATAATAATAATAATTATTATTATTATTATTATTATTATTATCAAAAAATTCCAAACTAAAGTTGTTAAGAATTAATCTCGGCATAAACTCACTGGAGGCAGCCATGTTTGTTGTTTATGTTGGAGCAACCTTCGACCTGTGCATGTGCAGTGTAGCATGCTATCGCCTGCCTCGCTAGGCATGATCATGAGATCTACACACACAGAAATGCTCGTGGAGCCACAGCTGTGACTCAAGTTGGTCACATAGGTTGAAATTGTGATGTTAGTTTATGGTATATCCAGGATATACCATGACTGACTCACACCATATCCATTTTTTTTTACATCATGAGATACATTACTTAATCAATAGTGGAACTATTTTACATCATGTGAGCCATCCTTGGCCAATCCCTGCATGGGCATTTTTTGATGAGGGATATAAAATAGAACATAATAGAATAGAGTACAATGGAAGAGAATCATCATATGGGTTTGATGTTACTTCATCCAACTGCACTACACCTCACCATGACTGCTTTCGAAACACTCTGACTGGACCTGAAACACACTGCATCTTGAAACTAATCCTCCCACCCGCCATCTGTGAGCTGTTTGCCTGTGAACCTGGTGTCACATCAACCAGTACACAGGTGAGTAATGACACATGTCTCCTTGCACATTCTGTCATTTCCATAACATTGACTTGGATTTGTTTCTGGTAAATCAAAAGGCTTTCTTAATGTAAAGACCTCACTCAATTTGCTCAACTCAATGCTGCCACAATCATAATGCACCTCATAAATGCAGCAGAAATCTCAGTTGAAATAAATAGAATACACAGTTTACTAAATACAGACAAGTCACGGAATATGGATTCACGGAAAATAAAAAAAAAAAATAATACAAAGTAGGGATGTTTTATTCATGGATATGCGATATTTTCTGTGAAATAGCAATAGTAATTTAAGAAATTAAACATATAAATGCAGGTAAGATATTTTAATTATGAACTTCAGAAGTTCAAAAATGTAATTGTTTTTGACTTCTTAATTTGTTTTAAGAAGTTGAAATTGAAATGGAAGACTTTGGTTTAATTCATTCAACATGTCTTCCATGCCTAAAATTACAATAAGATCCTGAAAAGCTGCAAAAAAAAAAAAAAGAACAAATCTTTTGCCTTCATACGAAACTGTTTGCAAATTTATTAGGGCATCTTTAATCGGCCTTTCTTCTGTTTTGTTTTTCTCTTTGAGGTCATGGATTTGACGGATATTCCGTGGCATGTTTGTGATTTCCACCTTCTTTTCTGTATCTACGGACTCTTTGTATAATTTATAGCACTTCAATTGGTCCATATTGCTTTTTACCATCTCCTCCATCTTTTTAATGAGAGAAGGCTTTGGTCTTATGGATATTTTTATTTGCTTTATGCTATTTCCATGTGCCTTCGGTTTAGATATAGATTAATCACTGATGGAATGTAACACTGCAATGTTCTTAATGTTTGGTGACCAGAGGACATAAACTTCTTTTCGACATTCTTTTCTACATCTTTGAGTGAAATATGTAAACTTCACCCCCTTTGGGCAAAAATGGTATTTCAGAGTTGTGTTCTCTGTATATTATTACCTTGCCCACAACAGAGTCGGCAGGGCGAGGTATTGTAATCAGTTTGTTTGTTTGTTTGTTTGTCTGTTAACAATCTAGCGTCTAGATGGTTGCACCAATTGACTTCACATTTTCAGGGTAGATGAGCAATGGTCTGTAGATTACCTGATTAAATTTTGGGGGTAATCAGGCCAATGTGAAGGTCACCGGAAAGGTCAACCTTTCGGTCAAAATAACATATTTTCCATTATAACTCAAAAACAGTTGCCGATTGATAGATGTTTACTATTATGAGCATATAGTAACTCCCATATGGCCTTTCATTTGGCACAATGATCTTTGACCTTGAGCGACCTTGAAAGGTCAAACTCAAGGTCATGGATTTTCAGAGGGCTGTAACTTGAAAACGGTTTCAAGTTTTATTTGTCACATATAATTACAAGCAATTACAGTGAAATTCTTATGTACCTTAGGTCGTTGCGAGTATAAAAATATATAGATAAGATAAATTAAAAACAATAGAAATAAAGGGGAAGAGGAAAAAACAAACAAAAAAAAACTCCTCAAACTATATTAATGAGTAGAAACATGACAGAGATGTAATAATTGTGTGGTTACGAGTCCTTAAAGTCCAAAGTGCAGTAGTGCATAGTAGTGTACCTTGTTATCATTATGAAGAGTTCAACAGTCTGATGGCCCGAGGGAAGAAGCTCCTTCTCATCCTCTCAGTGTTGGCCTTCAGCTGTTGGTAGCGTCTCCCTGAAGGCAGCAGGGAGAACAGTCTATTATTTGGGTGGCTGGGGTCGCTGGTGATCTTCCTGGCTCTATCCCTGCAGCAGTTGGAATAAATGTCCTGCAGATTAGGGAGGGTGGTCCTGATGGTTCTCTCAGCAGAATGAACCACCCTCCTGAGAGCCAGCTGGTCTCTCCTGGTGGTGCTTCCCATCCAGTTAGTGATGCTTCCACTCAGGACACTTTCAATAGTGCAGGAGTAAAAGTTCCTTAGTACCCTGAGTGGGAGTTTGAAGTCCTTCAGTCTCCTTAAGAAATAGAGGCGCTGGCGGCCTTTCTTAACCAGGGTGTTGGTATGACAGGACCAAGAGAGGTCCTGTGAGATGTGGACACCCAGGTTTTTGAAATTGTCCACTCTCTCTACCTGGGCCCCGTTGATGCAGATGGGTTGGAGGTCCCTCTGCTGCTTCCTGCTGAAGTCCACTATCAGCTCCTTCATTTTGCTGATGTTGAGTGTGAGGTTGTTCTCCTCACTCCAGTCCATAAGATATTTAATCTCAGTCCAGTAGGCAGACTCATTGTTATTGGAGATGAGGCCCACCACAGCTGTATCATCAGCAAACTTAGGCCCAATCCCAATTCTAATTTCTACCCCTACCCCTCCGCCTTCCCCTCCGCCTTCCCCTTGGCCCTTCCCCTTGAAACTGAGCTACAAGGGATAAGGCTTGAAATTCAACCCTTACGTATTGGGATAGCCCTTCAACGATCGCATACGTCATCGCGTACCTCCGTCAGCGTTTACGTTAGCAAAATGCGACCAAATGTGTCATTGGCTGCGACCAGCCGCTACAGTCAGAGCCAGAGGCAGAACCAGAAATCTCTGCTGGCAGGGTGTGATTTGTTAACTAACACCACTGAATGGGATATCTTTGGCGCTTCGTGCACCACATCCGACAGAATGAGGTGTCAGAACACTCATGTAAACAATAAAAGCGAGAATAACAGAACAAAACGTACGCAGTAAAGCAACCGAAAACAATACTCACTCCCAAAGCTTTTTAGCAGCAGCTTGGATTTCAGAAATCGCTGCTCATTCTCAGCTCGAAAGCGAATCAAGCGGCGTGTTTCCTCTGGATAACAACTTAAAACATGTAAATAATGGAGAAAATACATTTATGACAATCTTTCGCCGCGGGAACCGCCATCTTTCTGAAATCCGCATGAAATCTCGCTGAAATCCGCATGGCATTGTGGGAAGTCACTCAAACCCCTTCGTTCGGAGTCTGCTCCAGGAAAATCTCCGTTTGGAGGGGTACAGAAGCCCTACGCCTTCCCCTACCCCTCCGCGTTAACTGGGATTGGGATACCCCTACCCCTTCACGTGAACGCGCAAAATGGAGGGGAAGGGCCAAGGGGTTGGTCCAAGGGGTGAAATGGGATTCGGCCTTAATGATGGTGTTGGAGTCTGAAATGGCCATACAGTCATGAGTGGACAGGGAGTACAGCAAAGAGCTCAGAAAGCATCCTTGGGGGGAACCAGTGTTGAGGGTGAGGGGAGATGAAGTGTGGCAGCCTACACGTACCGCCTGTGGTCTGCCTGTAAGGAAGCTGTAGATCCATCGGCACAATGAGGGGTGCAGGCTGAGATCACACAGTTTTTGGACCAGCCTGGAGGGGATTATGGTGTTAAATGCTGAGCTGTAGTCAATGAACAGCAGTCTAGTGTAGGATCCCCTCTTGGTGTCCAGATGAGCCAAGGTGGTGTGAAGTAGGTGAGAAATGGCATCATCTGTGGATCTGCTGGAACGATAGGCAAACTGTAGCAGATCCAGGGTAGCAGGCAGGGAGGAGGTGATGAGGGGTTTGACTAGCCTTTCAAAACACTTCATCACCACAGATGTTAGGGCTATGGGGCAATAGTTGTTCAGGCAGCTGAGCTGCGGTTTCTTAGGCGCAGGAACTATAACAGACTGTTTGAAGCAGGTGGGGACAATGCACTGAGAAAGGGAGAGGTTGAATATTACCATGAAGACATGTTGATGTAGACAGATATTTACCAGTATCAACTTATAGGAAGTGCCATATGGACTTTCATTTGGCACCATGATCTTCGACCTTGAGTGGTCATGAAAGGTCAAACTCAAGGTCATGGGTTTTCAAAGGGCTATAACTTTAAAATGGTTCATGATAGCCAGATGTTTACCATTATCAACATATAAGAAGTCCCATATGGGCTTTCAGTTGCCGCCATGACCTTTGACCTTGAATGGCTATGAAATGTCAAATTCAAGGTCATGGATTTTCATGGGACTATAACTGGACAGCTGATGATTGAGAAATATTACCATTATCAACATATAGGTATAAAATAAGTGCTGCCGAGTGAGGTTTGTTTTGCCTGGCAACACTTGTTATTAGATGTTCTACATCTCTTATCGAAAGCCTTGTCTGCTGATTAGCAAGTATTGGCTTGACTTTATCTGGCGCTTCTACCTCCATCATGTACAACCCCGATTCCAAAAAAGTTGGGACAAAGTACAAATTGTAAATAAAAATGGAATGCAATGATGTGGAAGTTTCAAAATTCCATATTTTATTCAGAATAGAACATAGATGACATATCAAATGTTTAAACTGAGAAAATGTATCATTTAAAGAGAAAAATTAGGTGATTTTAAATTTCATGACAACACCACATCTCAAAAAAGTTGGGACAAGGCCATGTTTACCACTATGAGACATCCCCTTTTCTCTTTACAACAGTCTGTAAACGTCTGGGGAATGAGGAGACAAGTTGCTCAAGTTTAGGGATAGGAATGTTAACCCGTTCTTGTCTAATGTAGGATTCTAGTTGCTCAACTGACTTAGGTCTTTTTTGTTGTATCTTCTGTTTTATGATGCGCCAAATGTTTTCTATGGGTGAAAGACCTGGACTGCAGGCTGGCCAGTTCAGTACCCGGACCCTTCTTCTACGCAGCCATGATGCTGTAATTGATGCAGTATTTGGTTTGGCATTGTCATGTTGGAAAATGCAAGGTCTTCCCTGAAAGAGACGTCGTCTGGATGGGAGCATATGTTGCTCTAGGACCTGGATATACCTTTCAGCATTCATGATGTCTTTCCAGATGTGTAAGCTGCCCATGCCACACGCACTAATGCAACCCCATACCATCAGAGATGCAGGCTTCTGAACTGAGCGCTGATAACAACTTGGGTCATCCTTCTCCTCTTTAGTCCAAATGACACAGCGTCCCTGATTTCCATAAAGAACTTCAAATTTTGATTCGTCTGACCACAGAACAGTTTTCCACTTTGCCACAGTCCATTTTAAATGAGCCTTGGCCCAGAGAAGACGTCTGCGCTTCTGGATCATGTTTAGGTACGGCTTCTTCTTTGAACTGTAGAGTTTTAGCTGGCAATGACGGATGGCACGGTGAATTGTGTTCACAGATAATGTTCTCTGGAAATATTCCTGAGCCCATTTTGTGATTTCCAATACAGAAGCATGCCTGTATGTGATGCAGTGCTGCCTAAGGGCCCGAAGATCACGGGCACCCAGTATGGTTTTCCGGCCTTGACCCTTATGCACAGAGATTCTTCCAGATTCTCTGAATCTTTTGATGATATTATGCACTGTAGATGATGATATGTTCAAACTCTTTGCAATTTTACACTGATATTGCTCCACTATTTGTCGGCACAGAATTAGGGGGATTGGTGATCCTCTTCCCATCTTTACTTCTGAGAGCCACTGCCACTCCAAGATGCTCTTTTTATATCCAGTCATGTAAATGACGTATTGCCAATTGACCTAATGAGTTGCAATTTGGTCCTCCAGCTGTTCCTTTTTTGTACCTTTAACTTTTCCAGCCTCTTATTGCCCCTGTCCCAACTTTTTTGAGATATGTTGCTGTTATGAAATTTCAAATGAGCCAATATTTGGCATGAAATTTCAAAATGTCTCACTTTCAACATTTGATATGTTGTCTATGTTCTATTGTGAATACAATATCAGTTTTTGAGATTTGTAAATTATTGCATTCCGTTTTTATTTACAATTTGTACTTTGTCCCAACTTTTTTGGAATCGGGGTTGTAGCTACCATCGGCAGATAACGTCACCGTGGAGACAGTCTTTGTGGTGTCTGTGTCATTGTTCCGTAGACTTGTAGCAACATCTGTAAAATTAACCATCCATGATACATCATCCATATGAAATCGGTAACCAATCCGTAATATACTGAAACATCCGTGACCAATCCGTAAATTACTAGCATCCGTGATGCATCTGTATTAAAATTCATAACTACTCCCATATTTATTATATTTCAGTAATCCGTAGTCTGTGAACTATCCGTATTTTGTCAACCACCAATAGAATTTTCCATGGTGACATATTTTAAGTTTCTATTTCCTCATTCACTACCCAGCATTAATAAATGATTAATAGATGATCTGATGCATCTGATGTTGATCCCGAGACATTTGGAAGTTTCGAGGTAACACATTAAATTATCATTTAAAGCCTCTAATTCTTTTGTAGTTGTAGGCTACATGTCACAAAATTGGGGAAAGAGATTTTAAATGAGCATGTGGTTCCTGAGAAATTTAAAAAGATTGTACTTTTAATTTTGTTTGGTTGTGGGTTCTGGTCATCGAATCCAAGTTTTCCTATCCACAACCCTTGTAAGAAACCTCTCTTATCTTTCCTATGATAAATCTTTTGACCTTTCCTCCTTCTTGGCAGCTGTAGAGTCTAACCTCCTTTACTGACATCACTGATATACTCATCTGCTATACTCATTTATTCCTGCCATTTTCAGTGACCTTGTTCCTCTTAAGACTTGGCTGACCTAATCCACTCACAGCTCTCACATGTTAGACCAAATATCTATCTTATTAAATGTACAGGTAGGCATATTGGGTGCTTATGTACGAACACTGACCTTACTGACTTACTGCAAACATATATTTAAGTAAAGGGATGCTGTTCACTCCACTTATTTGTCCTCCATTATTAAAGGGGGTAGTGAAAAGTCCCCAAATCTCTTTGCTGCTTTTAATAAACTTCTTAATTCACATAAAGGAGTTATCCATATTTTTGACAACCAATTTTTTCCCACAATGATCAAATTAGTGTTCCAACTCACAATTTTCCTTTCCTGTTGTGCTCTGTTTCCTCTTACAGCAATAAGTCCTTTGAATCTTGCTCAGTCGATTTCAGTACCACTTAATTTATTATTTCAGATGTAACTGAAGACTTAGAGTCTTAACATATTGTTATGCAGATAAACACTCAAATTTATGTCCTGCATAATTAGGGTCTCTGTTTCCTCGGATCTTTGAATTTCACATTGACATTGATGGTGTTAATGTTATGCTGCCTATTTTAGGTTAATTACCAAAGGCTCTTTGCTTGTGCTTTGCAACATTACTTGACTTTGATCTCCGGAGAATATGCCAAAACCCTGACTTATTTTCTTAACTTTTTTTTTGTATATTTGGCATAAACCTTAATAAGTAGGTGTATACACCAAATGCTTGGTTAGGGTCACTAACGTTGAAAACTATCAGTTGCCATGTTTGGGTGAGCCTGTTCCCCCTGTCATCTCAGATTCCAGTTCTTGGCTTACAGGAGTGAAATCCACTGTCATCTTCTGTTATAGAGGCTTTGCACTGTCACGTGACCCCATAGCAACAGTAACTACACCACCATGACAGGGGGCAGGGTTGTAGTGCTTCATTCAGCTGAGTTGTTATTGATCGGTATGGAAAGGTTTTGCTGCATTTTTGGATGTGCAAATCATTTTGAATGAAACAAAGACATCAAGTTTTTTAATTTACCAAAAGTAATTCATCATCAGGGAGAAAAAAAAATTGGAGAGATTTCTAAATGTAGAATGGAAAAATGAGAAAAAAAAACATTCAGTGGGCTCAGTCAGTGCGTTTACATGCACATCCAAATCGAGCTACTGTCGGTAATCAAGCTAAGGGTCCCAGCAGGGGTGCCAGAGAAATCCAATCCTACATGCACACAAGGAACTTGAGCTATTGTATGAGGTACATTGTGCACCCGAGCCACAGGTGGCGCTACATGCCCCATCATGTTGGTACACTTCCGGTTGTCATCATGAAGAAGAGCTATTCAAGAGTATAAACAAAGTTCTCCTTGTTCCTCCTGACCTCTTCTGCTGCTCGCTACTACTACTGTTGTCATGCCGACCGAGGCTGTTGTGTTTCCCGCTTGTGGTCTCGTCACTCGTCACTTCCGGAAGGGGCAGTGCTGAAGTAAGTAGCTCGACTACATAGCTCGATAGGGTTTACATGCACGAAGTAGCTCAGCTACAATTGCATAATCTAGGTCGCATAGCTCGATTACGAGAAATCCAGTTCAGTTCGATTTCAGCCGAGCTAAGGTGTTTCCATGGCATTTAGAACTTCGATTTCAGTCGAGCTATAGCAGAAATTCAATTCAGCAGCATACAAAATGTGGGGGCATACAGGGTATACAGGTTAATCAGGGTTAGTATATATGAGAGTTTTTTTCTTTGTTGTTGTAAAGGCTTTACCCCGTTTAAAACAAAACAAAAAACAAACAACAAAGAAAAAAAACTCTCATATATACTAACCCTGATTAACTTGTATACCCTGTATGCCCCCACATTTTGTATGCTGCTGGATCTGTCCTTTTTTCAGTAGCTTTGTATAAACAATAACCGCTAAATGTAATGCAATGTTATGTAAGGTGATCGCCTAGGCATTCTCATTGTGAAAAGTTAGTCACATGTACATGGACTGGCATTTCATGTTGTATTTGTTCCTTTCTATTTGTTTTCTGTCTGTTCATATTCTTTTTGGGGGAGTAAAGTCAGTTTAAAAATGCCGTTAAATGCATAGGCCTATAGGCCAAGTTTAATGACCTTGAGGTCATCAGAGGTCATATGTCATTTTACAAATGAAAAATGAATTCAGCACCCAAACATTTAACAAACAAAGCCATTTGCTAACTTCATTAATCATTTTATTACATTTCATTCCTTAGAAAGCTGAGAAACTGGGTTCAGCTGAGACGTTTACAGGCCCAAAGTTCAATGACCTCTAGAGGTCAACAGAGGTCAGATAGAGCTCGGCATATTGCAGATTTGAATTCGGCACACCCAAATTGACAAAATAAGACTGTTTGCCGACTTTGTCTCAAAAAATGCCTTTGGGTGTCACAATTCTGGATTTTGGTACCAGTCTATTATGGGAAACACCTGATGCTGATTTGAGCACAATCAGCACGCACATGTGAGGACGCTGTTTTCACAGAGACTTTGCAAGTATCCTGCCAGGTACGCAGTGGTAGACAGGTCTAAGTGCAGGAAGATTGTTTATTAGCAGGCGTGATATTTACAAAAACAAAACACAAACAAAACCGAAAGCAGAGTGTAGCAGTTCTTATGTATGGGCGGAGCACAGAAGATGGCAGGACAGAGCTCAGGTTGACAACCTGCTTTATTTGCACTTTGCAGTCGCAAACACTCTCTCACACACACGCACACACATCAGCCGTCTGGTTCGGGAGAGCTCCCCTGCTCTCTGCTCTCCCTCCTTATATAGGGCACGGTCACTGGGAAGACACACAAACAGGTTAATTGCTCTCCTGTCACAGACCGGTGCTTGACCATGCCCCCACTGCCACATACCCCCACCGCCCGACTCAGGCCGAGCGGCCGTCCGGCCTGCAGCCAACTCCCCCCCCCCCTTGACGGGAGAGGAAGTCTGCCATGACCATCTGCGCCCCCGGCCTGTGGATCACCTTGAAATTAAAGGGTTGGAGTGCCAGATACCAACGGGTGAGCCGCGCGTTGGCATCCTTCATGTGGTGGAACCACTGGAGGGGCATGTGGTCTGAACAGAGGGTGAAAGGGCGCCCCAGCATAGTCCACCAGAACTAATATAAAGCAGTACCCTCGTGCCCAACGAGATCCATCCCAATTCTCTCAAACGGGGTCTCGATCAGTGGAAGAGGGCGCAAAGGCGCTTTTGGAATGGCCGCTGGATTTACTAACTGGCATTCGCGGCATGCCGTACGCCACCTACGAACATCGCCGTGAATCCCTGGCCAATAGAATCGGGCCATTATTCGGGCTAGTGTCTTGTCCTGCCCTAGGTGTCCAGCCATGGGATTAAAGTGAGCCGCCTGGAATACCAATTCCTGGCGGCTCTTTGGAATTAAAAGCTGCGTGATTTGCTCTTCATCTGAGTGTCCTGCGTCACTCGGTATAATCTATCCTTCATAATAGAGAAATAGGGGAAGGATGGGGTGGCATTCGGCTGGAGCGTTTGACCATCGATTACTCTCACTTGGTCAAACGCATGTCGCAGAGTCTCGTCTTGCGACTGCTCTAACAGGAAATCTGCGAGGGATTCCGCAAGAGAGAGAGGAGGAGCCGGCGGCTCCTCACTCTGACGCGGAGATGACGTAGACGGCTCTGTGACAGCTGCTCCCGCCAAAGTGACACCGGGACCTCCCCCTGCTAAATGGCAGGACCCACTCTCTACTAAGCGCGACAACAAACCCCGAAATCCCAGCCAATCAGTCCCCAAAATCAAAGAGTGGGTAAGGCGAGGATTAACCGCCGCCTTCACTATAAATTTTTCCCCTCGGAAAAAAATGTGGACTGACACCAAAGGGTAGCTGTGAACATCCCCGTGCACACACAACACCTTCACCCCCTGTGCTCCCCCCAATGCCTCGTTTTGAACCAGGCTTTGGTGAATTGAGGTCTGATTACAACCAGAATCCACCAACGCCTGATATGTATCCCCTTGGATACTCACCGGTATGCGATACGCTCCGGCCCGATCGAGGGCGGCTTCTGGCGCGTCGTTGATCCGAACCACCGCACCCACCTCCATTGCCGTGCACTGCTGTTGGAGGTGGCCCGGTTCCCCGCAGCGCCAGCACACCAGCCCGGGCTTCCTCTCTGCACCGGTGTTCTGGGGCTCACTCACCTGAGGGGGGGGAGAGACAGACACAGAAGGGAGAAACGGGAGGGCAATGCGGGTGCGGCGGGCTGGCTGAGGTGGTGCCGGCCCCTGCCTCCGCGGTGGGGGAATGGGGCGAGGACGGGACCCAGAAGGAGGGGGAGAAAGAGAGAGAGAAGAGGAGAGAAGAGAAGAGGCTGTCTGCTGTCCTGCCGCCGGAACAGCCGCCAAATGGTCCTCCGCCAGCTCGATGGCCTGATCCAGCGACGCCGGGCGGTGGCACTGGACCCACTCTGCGGTTCCTGTGGGCAAGTGCGCGATGAACTGCTCCAGCACCACCTGATCGACGATCTCCTCGGCGTCGTGGTTGTTGGCCCTCAGCCACCGCCAGCACGCGTCCTGGAGTTGCTGGCCAAACGCGAACGGGCGGCCGACTTCCTCCAAGTGCAGAGCGTGGAAGCGCTGGCGCTGTTGTTCAGGGGTGCGCCCCACATGCTGGAGGATGGCCCGGCGAAGGTCCGCGTAGGCCAGCCGGCGGTCGGCGGGGAGCTATAGCACGGCCAACTGCGCCTCCCCCGTTAGCAGGGGGAGGAGGCGTGCCGCGCGCTGATCCATCGGCCACCCCGAGGTCTCTGCGACTTGCTCAAAGAGCGTGATGAAAGCCTCGGGGTCATCCTGCGGGCCCATCTTTGTCAGGGTGGGGGGGGACGGGCCCGCGATGGAAGCGTCGATTGTCCCCGCCGACGCGAGGAGGTGCCGGAACGCCTGTCGGTCCTCTTGCTGGGCCAACACCAGGGCCTCGAAGTGCTGCTCCTGCTCCTTACGGAGTATGACGAGTGCCTGGTGCTGGCGTTGCTGGGCCGTGGCGAGGGCGTGGACCAGGTCGGCGAACGGGGAAGACTCCATGGGGCGGTTCGGTGTTCTGTGCTCCCGGTCCCGGGTTTCAGCACCACTGTAGCAGTTCTTATGTATGGGCGGAGCACAGAAGACGGCAGGACAGAGCTCAGGTTGACAATCTGCTTTATTTGCACTTTTTCAAACACTCTCTCACACACACGCACACACATCAGCCGTCTGGTTCGGGAGAGCTCCCCTGCTCTCTGCTCTCCCTCCTTATATAGGGCACGGTCACTGGGAAGACACACAAACAGGTTAATTGCTCTCAGGTGTAGTGATTCTGCCACTTACCTTCCCTGACTCCGCCCTCCTGTCACAGACCGGGCTTGACCACGCCCCCACTGCCACACAGAGTCATAAACATAGCTACAAACAAATGTGACAGAGATAATGATGATACTTCCTAAAGCCTCTGTGTCCTTATATGCACATGCTTATTGCGCTCAAATCAGTATTAGGTATTTTCCATAAAGACTGGGTTTCAAGCTTGTGCAGAATGCGCGCTGAAGGATCCCAGAATGTAAATGCACTTTTTAAGTCTAGGTGAAAGTTAGGCTGTGCCAAGCTGCTGTGTTGCTCATGTTCAGTTCACTGTATAAGAATGAGCACTGTGCTGCAGTTATTATTATTATTATTATTATTATTATTTTAATTCTTGCCTTCGTGGAAATGGAGTATACCATCGGGTTTTTGCCCTCTCTGTTTGACCCCAAGTCCTGTTGAATGTTTTTTCCCCCATTTTTACCTTCTATGTTTAGAAATTTCTCTAGGTTTTTTTCCCTCAATGATGAAATACTTTTCGTAAATTAAAAAATCTGTTGTCTTTGTTTCATTCAGAATGATTTGCACATCCTAAAATGCAGCAAAACCTTTCCATACTGATCAATAACAACTAACTCGGCTGAATGATGCACTACAATTATGCTCCCTGTCATGGTGGCATAGTTACTGTTGCTATGGTGATCACATGATGGTGCAAAGCCTCTATTGTAGCCAATCCCCTTTAAGCTTCTGCATATTATGCATTCTGAGATGCTTTTCTGCTCAGCATAGTTGTAAAGAGTGGTTTTTTGAGTTACTGTAACCTTCCTGTCAATTCAAACCAGTCTGGCCATTCTTCTCTGACTTTTCTCATCAGCAAGGCTTTTCTGCAGACAAAACTGCTGCTCTTTGGATGTTTTTGGTTTTTCACACCATTTTGTGTAAATTCTAGAGACTGATAAAAGCTCCCAGGAGATCAGCAGTTTCTGAAATACTCAAATCAGCTCATCTAATGCCAACAACTATGCTATGGTCAAAACACAGTGATCACATTTTGCTCCATGCTGATATGTGATGTGAAGATTAACTGAAACTCTTGACATGGATCTGCATGATTGTATGTATTGCACTTCTGACACATGATTGGCTGTATTGTGTTCCTCTTCAGGTAACTGCTGTGTATACTGATTTCTATAGGCAGTTTCGATCAGTTGTAATATAAACTCAACATCAGCTTGGGGATAGGAAAATCAATTACATCTATTTGCTGAGCTAAAAACAGTTTGTTTCAAAAAGAGCCCCTGGACAAAGGAGAAAAGGGCATGGTGCTATAATGTAGTACACACACACACACACACACACACACACACTACATTTCTCATCTTCTCATTTCCATCTCTTTCATTTAATTGATCTGCCCAGGAAGATCAAACCACCACATCATAATCCATCTAACTTCTGCATTGGATCCTTTATGAAAGGGTAATTGGTTGATAGATTTGTTGGAATGTGAATCATAATGCAATTTCCTTTCTATTTCTGATTGAGCTTTGAATAAAGGTGAGACATAAGGCCATGAGTTTACACACCTACTCCTTCAAATGTTTTTCAGTACCACTTTACAATAAGACTACCCTTATAAATGGTTTATAATTAGGCTATTTTTTAGGTTGTGAACGCTTTATAAATCATTAATAAACAATTATAAACAAGTTAGAACACAGTTTTCAGACGTTGATGTGGGCTTATTTGAAAGCTCAATTTACTGCTGCAGATTTTATCTATTGATTTTGTTAAAGCTCAGATCTTGCTAGTCGATTAGCTTACTTTATCTTGTCTCTTTATCATCATCATCATCGGCGATCACTCGTAACGAGTATGATTGTCCTCCTGACGGTGGGTCTGGTCACTTGTGGGTCGTCAGGTGGGAGTTGAGGCCAATCCTCGATCCACAGTCTCTATTGCAGTGGGGGCATATGTAGATTGTTGTCCTGGAGGTGGTGGTTTGGGTTTGAGGAGCCGTTTTGGTGGTGGTTCTCTCCTTCCTCAGTTGCCTTTTAGTTTCTGCGGCACGGTGGAGGTCCTCTTCTAGGTGTACTGTACCCTCATGGACCATCCTTCTCCACTCATCTCTTTTGAGGACAGCCTCCTCCCAGTTATTGAGATTGAAGTGACACTTTCTGAGGTGTATTTTGATCATGTCTTTGTACCACTTCTTCTGCCCTCCTTGGGTACACTTTCCTTCCTTTAGTTGGCCATACAGAATCTGTTTTGGAAGGCGGTAGTTGGGCATGCGTACTACATGACCTGTCCATCATAGCTGGTGCCTAGCGATAGTTGAGGTGATGCTGGCAATGTTGGCTTCCTTTAAGACACTGATATTAGTCCGTCTATCTTCCCAGCTGATCCTGAGAATCTTGTGTAGGCATCGCTGGTGATACTGCTCCAGGGCTTTCAGATGTCTACTGTAGGTAGTCCAGCTATCAGCTCCATAGAGCAGGGTGGGAAGAATGACGGCTTGATAGACCAGGAGTTTGGTTTTGGTCAGGATTTCGTGGTTGTCAAAGACCCTATCTCTCAGCCTAGCAAAAGCTGCACTGGCACACCCTATGCAGTGGTGGATTTCTGCATCAATGTCAGCTCTTGTGGATAGAAGACTGCCAAGATACATGAATGGGTCTACATTTTCCAGGGTGTTGTTGTCCACATGGATTGCTGGGTCCTTGGAGGGTGTGTCAGGGGCTGGTTGGTACAGTATCTGAGTTTTCCTGATGTTAATATCAAGTCCCAGGAGTTGGTAGACTCTGGCAAAGGCATCCATGATGCTTTGGAGGTCCGCTTCAGAAAGAGCCACTAGGGCATTATCGTCAGCATATTGGAGCTCCATGATGGAGGATGTGAGCACCTTACTTTTTGCCCTGAACCTGTTGATGTTGAAGAGCCCACTGTCTGTCCTGTATATGAACTTGAGACCCTCAGGTAGGTTTTGGCTGGTGAGGTGGAGGATGGTGGTGATGAAGATGGAGAAGAGGGTTGGTGCAATGATGCAGCCCTGCTTGACACCAGTGTGCACTTTGAAAGGGGCTGTTTCACAGCCACCATTTCCAACTACAGTTGCGGTCATGTCATCATGTAGTAGGGGCAAGATCTTCAGATACTTGTCTGGGCATCCGATCTTGGATAAAGCGCACCAGAGGGCAGGTCTGTTCACGGAATCAAAGTCCTTTGTAAGATCGATGAATGCCATGTACAGGGGTAGGTGTTGCTCTCGACATTTCTCCTGCAGCTGGCGAGCTGTGAAAATCATGTTGGAGGTTCCTCTGGCGGGGCGGAGGCCACACTGTGACTCTGGGAGGATCACTTCTGACAGTGGCAATAGTCGGTTGGCCAAAATATGGGCCATTACTTTGCCTGTGGTGGATAGGAGGGAGATGCCCCTGTAGTTGCCACAGTCCGCTTTATCTCCCTTCTTGAATATGGCGACAATCAGGGCGTCCCTGAGTTCGGCAGGGATTTTCTCCTCCTCCCAGATCTTAGAAAGGAGGCTGTGGATGTGACTGAGGAGTTTGGGCCCGCCTTGCTTGAGGATTTCTGCTGGAATCCCATCTGGTCCAGAGGCCTTGTTGTTACTCAATCTCCTGATGGCACCCAAGACCTCACTTTCAGTGGGAGGGTCATCCAAATGCTCCATGATGGGCCGCTGAGGAATTTGGTTGATGGTTTCTAAGTCAACTGTGGTGTTTCAGTTCAGGAGCTCCCGGAAGTGTTCTTCCCATCTGGAGCTGATCCCTTCCTCATCCTTCAGCAGGGTTTGCCCATCTTTGGAGTGGAGGGGATTGAGGCCTCGATAACTTGGGCCATACACAGCTTTGGTGGCTTTGAAGAAGCCCCTGGTGTCACCCGAGTCAGCAAGCCTCTGGATCTCCAAGGCCTTCTCTGTCCACCACTGGTTCTTTAACTCTCGCACCCTGCGCTGGACAAGTGCCTTTGCCTTGGAGTGGGCCTGTCTTTTAGCCTTACAATTGATGTCATTCTGCCAAGAACAAAAGGCTTTCCTTTTGGCATTGATTAGCTGTTCTATTTCGGTGTCATTGTCATCAAACCAGTCTTGATGTTTCCTGGTCTTGTAGCCAAGGGTGTCCAGGCAGGTCTCGAGTAAGATGGTCTTAAGGGTCTTCCAGTGTTCTTCCATGTCCTCAGGATATTCTTCAGGGAGTCATTCAAGTAGGGTCTTCTGGAGTTGTTGCACTCTTTCTGTATCCCCCAAGCTGTCGATGTTGAATTTAGGACGTGTGTGCTTCCTTTGGGTCCTCCTTTTCTGATGTAGCTGGATGTTCATTGTGGAGTGGATTAGGCGATGGTCTGTCCAACAATCATCCGCACAGGTCATGGCCCTGGTGATGTTAACATCCTTACGATCTCTAGCCCTGACAATCATATAGTCAATGAGATGCCAGCACTTTGATCGAGGGTGCATCCAGGAGGTTTTGAACCTGTTTCTCTGGCAGAAAAGGGTGTTTGTTATAACCAGCTCATGTTCAGCACACTTTGACAGTAGGAGGGTTCCATTGGAGTTGATATTTCCAACACCCTCTTTGCCTAGGGTGCCTTTCCAGAGCTTGTGATCCTTGCCAACCCTGGCATTGAAATCCCCGAGTAGGAGGATCTTGTCTTCCTTCAGGATATTCGATAGGACCTGGACAAGGGATGCATAGAAGGCCTCCTTGTCTTCATCCTGTGAGTCCAGGGTTGGTGCGTAAGCACTCACAGCAGTGGCCATCTGGTTGTTTGAGAGCCTCAGGCGCAGTGTCATGAGACGTTCATTGATGCCTACTGGAGATTCAGAGAGTTAGGAGATGAGGCGGTTCTTGATGGTAAATCCCACTCCGTGGATTCTGGCTTCATCAGCTGGCTTTCCCTTCCTGAAGAAGGTGTATCCACCTTTCTCCTCCTTCAGTTGCCCCTCATCGGCCAGGCGGGTTTCAGACAGGGCAGCAATATCGATGTTAAACCTTTTCAGCTCCCTAGCAATTATTGCAGATCTTCTTTCAGGGTGATCATTGGGGGCCCTGTCCATAAGAGTCCTCACATTCCAGGCTCCAATGTTTGTTTTTTGTTTTTGACCGCTATGAGGTGAACCCACTGGGTGCGGTATTCCAGCCAGGTTTGAGAGGCAGGCTATTTTTAGGGGACCTTTTCTAGTCCCTTCCCCATTGTGGGGTGAGCAGAGCGGATCCTCAATGGGGCTGCTCAGACGTGAGTGCTGCTACCGAGATGCTCTCTCTGCCTCAGTCCGAGAGCAAAATGACTGAATCAGACACCCACCGCCTATGTGCCAGTGCATGACTAGGAGCTCCCAGACTTCACTGTCCTGCTCCCGTTACCATTTCCTGATCGCCATAGGACTTGAAAAGGGGTTGGGTGTTGGGGGGGGGGTCAGGAGAATGCCTGTGCATGGAATCGTTTAGAGTGGGGAGACTGGTGCACTAGCAGCCACCACACTGTTCTTGGCAGAGAAAGAGCCAGACTCCAATGGCATGAAGATCAAGACAATCGGTGGCCTCTCTTTGCTGCAGCCTTCTTCCGCCTTTGTGACTGTTGTGGTGCACTTCTGCCACCTACCTCCGCCCACTCCGCTGTTGAAGGACTTGTTTGAGTTGCTCTTCGTCTGGAACCTCCCCTTCGACCTTACTGCCATGGGCACTGCATGAAAAGTGGGATTTCCGTCCCTGTAAATGCCTGCAAATCCTCGCAATTTTCAGCAGTTAACAGCAGTTTAACGGCCTGCGGCGTCCGCGTTTGCAGGCTGGAAAATTGTCGGGAGTGTACCACTGACGTAGGACTTGTGGGGTAGCCTATTTGCATATGAATAGCAGCAAAACCACGCGTACGGTCCGAGAATTGCCTGGCTTGCCTCGAATTTCCTCACTCAGTATTGGATGAAAACACTACTTTTAAACCAAAGAAATCACTCGTGATTGGTTGGCAGATGCCACTAGGCCTAGGCTATTGGTCACCCTGGGTCATCATAACCACAACATATATCTGTTGTGGTTATGATTAGCTATGATGCTGTATATTCATGTCATTGTTATCCTATCAATGACACACATTTATTGAGGAAGGAAAATTTGCAAGGAACGTTGTATCAAAAAAGAGCTTTATTTTCAAAATCAGAGTAAGTACAAGACGTTAAAAAATAAACAAAATGGCAGCATTCGGTCAAAGACAAACAGTAGTTGCCTATACATTCAGTGATAAATAGCCTAGTGCAAGAGAGATGTGCAGGATACAAAACTAAACAAAAGCAAATAAGCGCCGTATTTTAGTCCTACAGCTCCGTGAAGTGCATGCTTGCGGTCTCTGAGCTGTGGGGAGCAGGTGGCATCGGACCGACATGCAGTCATCTGTGGTGGGTTGCCCTGTACTTCAGATCTGCCTCAAGCCTTGATTGCAGCGTAGCACAGAGTTCGCTGAGCTCCGGGTTACGGGACGGCAGAGGCTTAACGATCCACCCAGACACCCCGTCCACCACCCCATCTTCCTCATCCGACATCAGGTCTACGGTAGCACACTGCCATACATCCATCTCGTCCATAGCAAGGACACCTCGTCTTGTGTCAAACAGCTGTAAAAACGATCGATAAAGAGAATAAGTACTGAGCAATGCACTGCGTATGGACACAACACATGAAAAACACTGAAAAAAAAGTCACATTGACCAAAACTGAAAAATCTTACCCTCTTTCTTCTGGAGCGACTATGAGCCGACTTCTTCATTGCTTCCGCCTGCAACGAAAGATCAGGCTGCTGGTACCTGTAGCTCCTGCATAAGGTTTCGTAATACGTCTTGCAGGCAGCTAGAAAAACAAATGAGAGTACGATTAACAACGTAGCAGTAGGCTAAGCTTAATAAGGGAAAGGAAGAAGGGAAGTGTAGACAGCAGAGAAAGGACAGTATAGGCTACCATAATATTTAGTGAAATAGTTGTTACTTACACACAATGTTGTCTTTGTCAGCATCATGAAGATTTGGATTTGTCGACAAAGCCCGCACTAAATAGCTTGTCACGGCTTCGTTATGAGGCGAAGTTAGTCTGTGAAAGCAAGATGGCTACAGTTAGGATCAGGCTAGGATCTGCATCTATTAACGTATCTCATACAGAATGAAAGCATATTCTTTAAATCTTACCCTTGCGCCGGCTCGTATTGCCTAGTGTTTGTCTCCGAGTTGTGAAGACGGCGTACTGTTTCCTGTGAAAAGAACAAAACAACGTTTTTAAGTCACTTGTCCCTGGCTACTTTTAGCTTGGGCTAGCTGCTATGTTTACTTTTAGGCTACAGTGGTGCTTGAAAGTTTGTGAACCCTTTAGAATTTTCTATATTTCTGCATGAATATGACCTAAAACATTATCAGATTTTCACACAAGTCCTAAAAGTAGATAAAGAGAACCCAGTAAAACAAATGAGACAAAAATATTATACTTGGTCATTTATTTATTGAGGAAAATGATCCAATATTACATATTTGTGAGTGGCAAAAGTATGTGAACCTTTGCTTTCAGTATCTGGTGTGACCCCCTTGTGCAGCAATAACTGCAACTAAATGTTTCTAGTAACTGTTGTTCAGTCCTGCACACCGGCTTGGAGGAATTTTAGCCCATTCCTCCGTACAGAACAGCTTCAACTCTGGGATGTTGGTGGGTTTCCTCACATGAACTGCTCGCTTCAAGTCCTTCCACAACATTTCAATTGGATTAAGGTCAGGACTTTGACTTGGCCATTCCAAAACATTAACTTTATTCATTCTTTGGTAGAATGACTTGTGTGCTTAGGGTCATTTTCTTGCTGCATGACTAACCTTCTCTTGAGATTCAGTTCATGGACAGATGTTCTGACATTTTCCTTTAGAATTTCCTGGTATAATTCAGAATTCATTGTTCCATCAATGATGGCAAGCCGTCCTGGCTCAGATGCAGCAAAACAGGCCCAAACCATGATACTACCACCACCATGTTTCACAGATGGGATAAGGTTCTTATGCTGGAATGCAGCATTTTCCTTTCTCCAAACATAACGCTTCTTATTTAAACCAAAAAGTTCTATTTTGGTCTCATCCGTCCACAAAACATTTTTCCAATAGCCTTCTGGCTTGTCTACGTGATCTTTAGCAAACTGCAGATGAGCAGCAATGTTCTTTTTGGAGAGCAGTGACTTTCTCCTTGCAACCCTGCCATGCACATCATTGTTGTTCAGTGTTCTCCTGATCGTGGACTCATGAACATTAACATTAGCCAATGTGAGAGAGGCCTTCAGTTGCTTAGAAGTTACCCTGGGGTCCTTTGTGACCTCGCCGACTATTACATGCCTTGCTCTTGGAGTGATCTTTGTTGGTCGACCACTCCTGGGGAGGGTAACAATGGTCTTCAATTTCCTCCATTTGTACACAATCTGTCTGACTGTGGATTGGTGGAGTCCAAACTCTTTAGAGATGGTTTTGTAACCTTTTCCAGCCTGATGAGCATCAACAACGCTTTTTCCGAGGTCCTCAGAAATCTTCTTTGTTCATGCCATGATACACTTCCACAAATGTGTGTTGTGAAGATCAGACTTTGATAGATCCCTGTTCTTTAAATAAAACAGGGTGCCCACTCACACCTGATTGTCATCCCATTGATTGAAAACACCTGACTCTAATTTCACCTTCAAATTAACTGCTAATCCTAGAGGTTCACATACTTTTGCCACTCACAGTTATGTAATATTGGATCATTTTCCTCAATAAATAAATGACCAAGTATAATATTTTTGTCTCATTTGTTTAACTGGGTTCTCTTAGTCTACTTTTAGGACTTGTGTGAAAATCTGATGATGTTTTAGGTCATCTTTATGCGGAAATATAGAAAATTCTAAAGGGTTCACAAACTTTCAAGCACCACTGTATTTAGCTTAGCTAGCAGACACCGGACAAATTCGTACCATAATCATGGGACTCTGCACCCGTCTTTTCTTTCTGGAGTTTGCGTTTTCCCCAAAGTTACGTCCCTCCAAAGAAGTCAATCTGTCTTCCACGGTGTTGAATCTGTCTTCCACAGTGTTGAATCTGTCGTCCATAGAGTTGAATCTGTCGGTTACGAACGTAGTCAGCTCTGCAATCTGACGAGACAACCCACTGAGAGCAGGCAGCAGTTTTCTCTCGTCGGTCTGCGGACTTCCTGACACAGGTCCATCGCGTCCAGGCACAGGAGGCACAGGAGTCGATGGAGAGTAGAACACGAGGCGCCGTCCAGCCATTGAAGATCACCAAGCAGCAAAAATCCAAGAAACCAAGAGAAAGTTCCGGAGCACATGAAAACTACCTGGTAAGCTACACCTGTTTATACTGTATGAGCCACGCCCATGACCGCCTGGTCCTGGTCCAATCACATGCAAGGTTATTGTTATACATGCTCGCATGTTTGTGATATAAGCCATTTTGGATATTTTTGAATATAGAAGTATGAAGTTCCTGCTTACTGACTGAATTAAACAATTCATTTATAAGTAATTTCAAGATTCCCCTGAAATAAACACAGAGGCCACAGATTAGGCTTCTTTTAACAGCAGTTTGAGATGCATATGATTTTTTTAAACTATAGTTTCACAATCTTTTCATACTCAAATGGTCATGTTAACGATGGCCTATTCACAGTGTTCGAACTATGCCAATATTTTCGGGGGGGTCCCTTTTTTTCCCTTGGGGGGGGTGCTTGCGCTTGCGCTTGTCTCAGAGCGCGGATCTCCAAACACATGAGAAGCCTATCTTACACACATATCACGCAGACTCCACACACGCATCGCGTCTGAAGTCATAATTCATCAGGGGAAATCGTGTCCGCATTGGCATGTTCAAAAAACAACCTCGCGTCAACAATGATACCAATGGGAACATTACCAATGGTAACAATGGGAAAATTCTGGGGACACAAACTAGTAGAAAGGAAGTGTGTTGGCACTGTTGGCACACTTCCTTTCTACTTTTATTTATTTTTTATTTTATTTCTCCTTTATTTTACCAGGAATGTCCCTTTGAGGTACATTATCTCTTCTTCCAGGGAGTCCTGGCCAAGGTGGCAGCAGTTAAGTTAATAAAAAATTACAACATATAGACGATAGAACACATAAACACATAGACCATAAACACATACAGTAGACATGCAATACACATACAGATATTATAAAAGAGTGGAAATAAAATAAACACAGACCAACAGGTTACACAAAAGACATTTCAGAAAAGAGACAAAAGAAGGAAAAAGATGTGTGTGTATATATATATATATATATATATATATATATATATATATATATATATGGGAGTGTGGGCTAAAAAGAAATTATGAAAAACACTGACACTGTTG
Organism: Neoarius graeffei; assembly: GCF_027579695.1. Lineage (NCBI taxonomy): Eukaryota > Metazoa > Chordata > Actinopteri > Siluriformes > Ariidae > Neoarius > Neoarius graeffei. Next base: position 92,972,437 of record NC_083570.1, read on the forward strand.
TAAAAGAACTGAATTTAAAAGATTTTTAAAAACATTTAGGGAGGGTATAGAGTCCAGCTTTAAGATATTTTGTAGTGAGTTCTATTCAATTGGAGCATGTGAGGAAAAGGCAGATTTGCCAAGCTCTGTCCGTGTTATTGGAGATTGAAGGAGGAGTTTTACTGATGAGCGTGTACTGTAAGTATTAGTGCGGTGTGACAATAAATTACAAATGTACTGAGGAAGTTTACCTATTAAAGCCTTTGCAATGAATACAAGGCTGTGAAATTTCCTTCTAAGATGTAATGAAGTCCACCGCACCATACCATACAAATCACAGTGATGAGTTCTTGCTGCAGCACCAGTTACAAACCTCAAAGCAGAATGATAAACAATATCTAGTTTTTTCAGATAAGATGATGAAGCATGCATGTATACTATATCTCCATAATCTAACACTGACAGAAAAGTGCTCAGTACTAATCTTTTTCTAGCAGTGAAAGAGAAACATTTTTTTAAACAGTAATAAAAACCTAATTTAGGACGAAGTTTTTTCAGTATACTCTCTATATGAACTCCAAATGATAACTTGTCATCAAGCCAGATTCCAAGATATTTATAAGAGGTCAGCCTCTCAAGTTGAGTGCCGTCTAGTGTTGAAAGAGTATACTCAGGAGAAGAGCGTGCACGATCAAAAATCATGAACTTAGTTTTTTTAGCATTTAACACAAGTTTTAATTTGACAAGTTTCAACTGTAAGGAATTGAATGCATGTTGTAAAGAATCTACTGCTATTTTTAATGAGGCAGATGTATAAAGAATTGTATCATCCGCATAAAGGTGGGTTTTTGCTGGGTCTAAACCCATGCACGTATCATTTATATAGATAGAAAACAAGATGGGTCCCAAGATTGACCCCTGGGGCACACCATTTTTGACTGTAAGTAAAGTGGATTTACATTCTCCTATTGCAATACATTGAGTTCTCCCAGTTAAATAATTGGAGAACCAGTTTAAAACAGTGTTACTGAAGCCTATAGCCTGTAATCTATACAGAAGAAGACCATGATCAACAGTATCAAATGCTTTTGTTAAATCTATAAATAGTGCAGCACATGATTTTTTGTTGTCCAGAGCAGTAATTATATCATTTGTAACTGACATTACTGCCGTTATTGTACTATGACTCTGTCTAAAACCAGACTGATTGGGGGACAAAATATTATTATCAGACAAGAAAGTTTTAACTTGTTCGTTTACAATGGATTCAAATAATTTAGCAGTAACAGACAGCCTGGAGATAGGACGGTAATTGTCCAAACAGGAAGGATCACCTCCTTTTAATAATGGAAGAACAAATGCTGACTTCCAGGAGTTTGGAATTTCCCCACTGCATAAACTAAGGTTAAAGATAGTTGCAATAAACCCAGCAATTAAGCCTGCAGCCGTCTTTAAAAAATAAGGCTCAATCTGATCTGGCCCGGCAGATTTCTTACAATCCAGGTTCAACAAGGCTTTGTGCACCTGGACAGTGGAAATGAGTGAGGAATTAAAGGTTACAGGACTATAGAGATCTTGCATGTGACGTCACAGCCGATCCAGATTGTGACAGACGCCATCGTGTTGGTCAAACGCCATATTCCGCCTTCTACTTCTACTTCTGGTTCTACTTCTGCTTTTACTTCTACCTTTTCTTCTGGAAAACCCTACTATATACAATTCTACTACAACGGCTGCGGCTACAAGCTCTCCCTACCTGTGCACGGTTTTTATGTTTTTTGTGTGTATTTTTGCGTGTTGTTCGTCTGTACCAGACTTCAATATCCACTACAACCGTATGGACTTACTGGACATTGGTTTCCAGCAGAAAATGACAGTTTGTAGCGATTTCCATCGCATGCACAACATTCCGGACGAGAAAAAAAAAAACATTCCGGACGAGAAAAAAAAAAACATTCCGGACGAGACCAGATTGCGAGACCAGCGGGGTCTCCGTGGATTGTTATCGGAAGCAAAGCGAAGGAGGCAGCGCCGGGAGCCGAAGCAAAAGCGAGGCTACAGGCAGAGCCGGCCTGTTGACTAAGCTCAGAAAACAGCTACTCAAACCTCCACTGCCAAGCCTCTACCTCTCCAACGCCAGATCCATGTAAACAAGATGGACGATTTGGAATTACCTTATTCTATAATCGGCTGGTCAGTGCTATACTCAATACTTAAGTGACTTACCCATCCAGTGAGGATCATTTTCTTGCTTACAAGATGCCACATCTGAGTCGCTGACAAATCCTGAATTTCTGTAAAGAAAACTAGAGATTTATAAGCACGCAGTGCTTCACCACTGAACAGTGAGGGAAAGTTGATGAGGTAATCATACACGTCCGGGTATTCCGCTGGCAGTTCAAAATCCGGTTGTGAAAACTCTGTCCGGAAAGCCATAAGGGTCACAAATCTGTAGCTCGTTTATTTTAGACATATATCTAGTTATTTGTTCATTAGAAAAATGAGCCGTGTAGTCCGTCGGTTGAAATTGATCCATTCTGTACACGAGTGCAGCAGTATTCAGCTGTATTTTTGACCGACATGATGGCGGTTGTGTACTTTCCGGTCACGTGACTGCAAGATCTCTATTGACAGTGGAGATTTGACAGTCCCCATAAGTTCCAGTGAGACTAGATTGGGCCTGTACACCAGCATCAATGAAATGTTCATTAAAAGCATCTACTATGTTTTGTTCACCCTTTACATCATTTTGATTGATTTTTAGGCACTCGGGTAGAGTGGGTGGCGCCATATCACCAGCAGTTGATTTAACCAGTTTCCAAAATTTTTTAGGATCATTCAAATTCTTATCTATTAGATGAAGGTAGTATTCGCTTTTTGCATTTTTTATCAGTCTAGTACACTTGTTTCTCAGTGCTCTGTAATCTTCCCAGTGTTTAGTCTCATTACTTATTTTAGCTTTAACCCAGGCAGTGTCTCTTTCCCTGATAATATCTGCTATAGCATTATTGAACCATGGGTTATCTTTACCACTTATTCTAAACTTTCTCATAGGTGCATGCTTATTAATTAAGGACAGAAAAGTGTTTTTAAAAAAGTTCCAAGCACATTCAACATCCACCATTTCATAAACAAGATTTATGTCGCTATGAAATACATCATGAAGGAAGGCTTGCTCATCAAAACGTTTATAATTCCTTTTAAAAATAAACCGTGACTTGGTTTTAGGAAGTTTACAGCTTCTTACACATGCTACTGTACAGTGATCACTTACATCATTACAAAATATTCCAACAGCAGAATATTTATGTGGCGCATTTGTGAGAATGATGTCCAAAAAAGTGGACTTGTCCATACGCTTCGGGTTAAGCCGTGTCGGAGATTGTATCAGCTGCGTAAGATGCGCAACGTCGCAGATGTCCTTGAGTGCATTGGAAGATGGTGACAGCCAGTCCCAATTTAAATCCCCCAAGAGAATAAGTTCGCTGTCGGACAAGTTTTTTAAAGTGTCCAGGAGAAGAGTAGAGGCCTCAGGTAAGGCTGACGGTGGGCGATAACAGCCTACTACCACCAGCTCGGCGCCGCTGGGGAGATTTAATTTTAAGGCTGCTAATTCTAAGGATTTTGGTTTGCTGAGTGATTTGATGAGGGAACAGTTCAAGGTGTTTTTGACGAAGATTGCAACCCCCCCTCCTTTACTTACGCGATCTGATCTAAAAACATTATATCCCACGATGTGTATCATATCATTCGAGGTTGATGGTTTCAGCCAAGTTTCAGTCAGAACCATGATATTGCATTCAGTCAGCTTTGGCCACAGCCGAATAACGTCAATTTTACCAATTAAGCTGCGCACATTGGCATGAATAAAGCGTAATCCAGAACTATCTTTAAGTTCGACTGGGTTTTGAAGTTGTGTCAGCTCAGGGCCCGGGTTGGGGTGAATGTTACCTGAGAGGAGTAACAAGAAGATCATCCAAACAGTCCTTGTTGGATAGCGGTGTTGGCGGCTTGGTGGTAACCTCCGCCTGTATTTACAAGCAGCAGAGTTGAGACCAGGTGAACACATCTCTTGCAGTCCATGTCGTTGGTACGGGTTCTCGGTTGACCAACAGAGAGGCCCAGTAATCCAACGAGGTGATGTGAAGTTATGTTCATTATCCGAATATGACATGGTAGTTGCCTTTGGCAGAGTAATCCATAGGAAAACATTCGGCCCATTGTTAGACGCCGACTCCACTAATGGTCCAGCTAGTGCGAGAGCGCTCAGCAGATAAAGCAGCCCAGTAATCCACATAGTGCAAATTAAACACTAGCGTTTGCAGTCAAATAAAACAGTTGCACTGATTGCGTGCTAAAAGCGGTTCCAAAACAATCAACAAATGCGTTGACAAAACAAACTTGATAACAAAACACAGAGGCAGAGACAACGCTAAAACACCTGAGCTGCCATCTTGGATAGGTAGCTTATTTCATCCCTGTAGCCTAGTATACTAGTTTGTGTCCCCAACCTGGCAGCAGCAGTCGTTGTCATATCGGTTTATTTTATCTTTGATGTAAACACAACACTTCGGATATGCAAATGCTTCCCGTTACACACGATTGCTATGTCAATAAACATCATTTTGCCAATATTTTAGAGACCCCCCCCAACATTTCCCAAATCATGTTTTCAAGGGATCTCATGTCTGTTTCAGGGGATCTCGGATCCCCCGAGTACCCCCGTAGTTCGAACGGTGCCTATCACTCTGCCATGGACATATTCATGCACTGACTGTGGTCATTTGACTGGTCTCATACTAAAATGGTCATGCTAATCATGGCCTATTCACTCTGACATGGACATATTCATGCACTGAGTATGGTCGTTTGAGGTGTCGAATGTGGGCATTTGCATGCATTGTAATTTATTGCATGGATATGAATTTAAATGTGTTTTACATTTGCATAGGATGAGTATGTGACTGAAGAGGATGAAGAGGGGGAAAGCCTTGCTGAGGAGCAGAGTGAAGCCTGTCCAGACATACAAGATGGAGAGGGGCATGGAAGTGATCAGTCCAGAAGTGAAAAACCAGAAGACATTGATGAAACTTCTGGCCATGATGCTTTTGTCATGGCAATCAACCTTCAAGATTTCTGATAACGCCATCACATTGCTTCTTCTGTGCATCAAACAGTTTGTGTGGATACTTGGAAATGTTCTCTGTGTTAATTCCCTCACTGCCTTTTCCAGCAATATTCCAGCAATATACAGGTTTTGTACTGTTGCTATTATTGATAGACATATACCCTTGGCTGCTACTTTCACAGTACACTGTTGAAACACATTATTGAGGTTTTTCACTCACGTGACCAAGTCATGTGATGCATCGTTAGGCTGCCATTTTGGACGTCACGGCTTGAATCAGTTTGAATGCGAAGAAGGCGACAAACGAAAAACATAAAAGAAAAAGGAGCGAGATGCAGAAAACACCTTCACTATCCAGCGACGTAGGGCATTTACAGGGCGAGCAGAGGGAGAGGTATTTGCAAAAATTGAGGTTAGCAGGCTTAGAGAATGACGTTTACCTGCTTCCACCAGGATTATTCACTGACGTACGGAAGTACACGAAGCCCTTGTCTTTACCTGACTTCGGCCCACATGATCTGTATACCTATGTCATTAAAAACCCATCGCTATACACAGGTATTGATCTGAAAGCGTATAAGAGTTTGGATGCCTACACATATTTTGTGTCAGGCTGGGTAACATGCCTACATCAGTGGGTTGTCCCTGGAGCTGGTGGTCGCCATCTTATTACAGCTAAGGTTTGTTCACATTTTCATTTACTTTCGGTCCTCAGGATAAACAAAATGTTATTAAATGTCATTGAAATAACTTCTTAGTCTGTTGAGACATGGCCCGTTATAAATTTGCTGTTACCAGGCAATGACCAAGAACTGTATTATTAGGGTCGGTGTCTGTGTTGTAGCAGTGTACTAGCAGCTAGCTGTTAGCACTAGCTAATGTCAACAACATAGTAGCTATGTAGCAATGTTTACGTTCAGTCATTTCGATGACTGTTAAAACCTTTCAGTCTCAAGTTTTTCCTTTACTGTATTTACTAGTTTACTGTAATTATGATCCAGCAGCTATTTACACCAGATCCAGTGTAACTAGCTGCCGGAGCGCGCTCCGGCTTGCTCCCCCTCAAATTAAGCAGTGCGCTCCGGCTTGCTCCCGGAGCACTCCGGGAGCAAGCCGGAGCGCGCTGCTTAATTTGAGGGGGAGCAAGCCGGAGCGCGCTGCTTAATTTGAGGGGGAGCAAGCCGGAGCGCGCTCCGGAACCTCGGCCGGAGCACTCCGGGAGCAAGCCGGAGCGCGCTGCTTAATTTGAGGGGGAGCAAGCCGGAGCGCGCTGCTTAATTTGAGGGGGAGCAAGCCGGAGCGCGCTGCTTAATTTGAGGGGGAGCAAGCCGGAGCGCGCTCCGGAACCTCGGCCGGAGCACTCCGGGAGCAAGCCGGAGCGCGCTGCTTAATTTGAGGGGGAGCAAGCCGGAGCGCGCTGCTTAATTTGAGGGGGAGCAAGCCGGAGCACGCTGCTTAATTTGAGGGGGAGCAAGCCGGAGCGCGCTCCGGAACCTCGGCCGGAGCACTCCGGGAGCAAGCCGGAGCGCGCTGCTTAATTTGAGGGGGAGCAAGCCGGAGCGCGCTGCTTAATTTGAGGGGGAGCAAGCCGGAGCGCGCTGCTTAATTTGAGGGGGAGCAAGCCGGAGCGCGCTCCGGAACCTCGGCCGGAGCACTCCGGGAGCAAGCCGGAGCGCGCTGCTTAATTTGAGGGGGAGCAAGCCGGAGCGCGCTGCTTAATTTGAGGGGGAGCAAGCCGGAGCGCGCTCCGGAACCTCGGCCGGAGCACTCCGGGAGCAAGCCGGAGCGCGCTGCTTAATTTGAGGGGGAGCAAGCCGGAGCGCGCTGCTTAATTTGAGGGGGAGCAAGCCGGAGCGCGCTGCTTAATTTGAGGGGGAGCAAGCCGGAGCGCGCTCCGGAACCTCGGCCAGAGCACTCCGGGAGCAAGCCGGAGCGCGCTGCTTAATTTGAGGGGGAGCAAGCCGGAGCGCGCTCCGGAACCTCGGCCGGAGCACTCCGGGAGCAAGCCGGAGCGTGCTGCTTAATTTGAGGGGGAGCAAGCCGGAGCGCGCTCCGGAACCTCGGCCGGAGCACTCCGGGAGCAAGCCGGAGCGCGCTTCTTAATTTGAGGGGGAGCAAGCCGGAGCGCGCTCCGGAACCTCGGCCGGAGCACTCCGGGAGCAAGCCGGAGCGCGCTGCTTAATTTGAGGGGGAGCAAGCCGGAGCGCGCTCCGGAACCTCGGCCGGAGCACTCCGGGAGCAAGCCGGAGCGCGCTGCTTAATTTGAGGGGGAGCAAGCCGGAGCGCGCTCCGGAACCTCGGCCGGAGCACTCCGGGAGCAAGCCGGAGCGCGCTGCTTAATTTGAGGGGGAGCAAGCCGGAGCGCGCTCCGGAACCTCGGCCGGAGCACTCCGGGAGCAAGCCGGAGCGCGCTGCTTAATTTGAGGGGAGCAAGCCGGAGCGCGCTCCGGAACCTCGGCCGGAGCACTCCGGGAGCAAGCCGGAGCGCGCTGCTTAATTTGAGGGGAGCAAGCCGGAGCGCGCTCCGGAACCTCGGCCGGAGCACTCGGGGAGCAAGCCGGAGCGCGTTGCTTAATTTGAGGGGGAGCAAGCCGGAGCGCGCTCCGGAACCTCGGCCGGAGCACTCCGGGAGCAAGCCGGAGCGCGTTGCTTAATTTGAGGGGGAGCAAGCCGGAGCGCGCTCCGGAACCTTGGCCGGAGCACTCCTGGAGCAAGCCGGAGCGCGTTGCTTAATTTGAGGGGGAACAAGCCGGAGCGCGCTCCGGAACCTCGGCCGGAGCACTCCGGGAGCAAGCCGGAGCATGCTGCTTAATTTGAGGGGGAGCAAGCCGGAGCGCGCTCCGGAACCTTGGCCGGAGCACTCGGGGAGCAAGCCGGAGCGCGTTGCTTAATTTGAGGGGGAGCAAGCCGGAGCGCGCTCCGGAACCTCGGCCGGAGCACTCCGGGAGCAAGCCGGAGCGCGTTGCTTAATTTGAGGGGGAGCAAGCCGGAGCGCGCTCCGGAACCTTGGCCGGAGCACTCCTGGAGCAAGCCGGAGCGCGTTGCTTAATTTGAGGGGGAGCAAGCCGGAGCGCGCTCCGGAACCTCGGCCGGAGCACTCCGGGAGCAAGCCGGAGCATGCTGCTTAATTTGAGGGGGAGCAAGCCGGAGCGCGCTCCGGAACCTTGGCCGGAGCACTCCGGGAGCAAGCCGGAGCGCGCTCCGGCAGCTATTTACACTGAATCCGGTGTAAATACAGTGGTGCTTGAAAGTTTGTGAACCCTTTAGAATTTTCTATATTTCTGCATAAATATGACCTAAAACATCATCAGATTTTCACACAAGTCCTAAAAGTAGATAAAGAGAACCCAGTTAAACAAATGAGACAAAAATATTATACTTGGTCATTTATTTATTGAGGGAAATGATCCAATATTACATATCTGTGAGTGGCAAAAGTTTGTGAACCTCTAGGATTAGCAGTTAATTTGAAGGTGAAATTAGAGTCAGGTGTTTTCAATCAATGGGATGACAATCAGGTGTGAGTGGGCACCCTGTTTTATTTAAAGAACAGGGATCTATCAAAGTCTGATCTTCACAACACATTTGTGGAAGTGTATCATGGCATGAACAAAGGAGATTTCTGAGGACCTAAGAAAAAGTGTTGTTGATGCTCATCAGGCTGGAAAAGGTTACAAAACCATCTCTAAAGAGTTTGGACTCCACCAATCCACAGTCAGACAGATTGTGTACAAATGGAGGAAATTCAAGACCATTGTTACCCTCCCCAGGAGTGGTCGACCAACAAAGATCAATCCAAGAGCAAGGCATATAATCATCGGCGAGGCCACAAAGGACCCCAGGGTAACTTCTAAGCAACTGAAGGCCTCTCTCACATTGGCTAATGTTCATGTTTATGAGTCCACGATCAGGAGAACACTGAACAACAATGGTGTGCATGGCAGGGTTGCAAGGAGAAAGCTACTGCTCTCCAAAAAGAACATTGCTGCTCATTTGCAGTTTGCTCAAGATCACATGGACAATCCAGAAGGCTATTAGAAAAATGTTTTGTGGACGGATGAGACCAAAATAGAACTTTTTGGTTTAAATGAGAAGCTTTATGTTTGGAGAAAGGAAAACACTACATTCCAGCATAAGAACCTTATCCCATCTGTGAAACATGGTGGTGGTAGTATTGTGGTTTGGGCCTGTTTTGCTGCATCTGGGCCAGGACGGCTTGCCATCGTTGATGGAACAATGAATTCTGAATTATACCAGTGAATTCTAAAGGAAAATGTCAGGACATCTGTCCATGAACGGAATCTCAAGAGAAGGTGGGTCATGCAGCAAGACAACGACCCTAAGCACACAAATCATTCTACCAAAGAATGGTTAAAGAAGAATAAAGTTCATATTTCGGAATGGCCAAATCAAAGTCCTGACCTTAATCCAATCGAAATGTTGTGGAAGGACCTGAAGCGAGCAGTTCATGTGAGGAAACCCACCAACATCCCAGAGTTGAAGCTGTTCTGTATGGAGGAATGGGCTAAAATTCCTCCAAGCCGGTGTGCAGGACTGATCAACAGTTACCAGAAGCGTTTAGTTGCAGTTATTGCTGCACAAGGGGGTCACACCAGATACTGAAAGCAAAGGTTCACATACTTTTGCCGCTTACAGATATGTAATATTGGATCATTTTCCTCAATAAATAAATGACCAAATATAATATTTTTGTCTCATTTGTTTAACTGGGTTCTCTTTATCTACTTTTAGGGCTAGTGTGAAAATCCGATGATGTTTTAGGTCGTATTTATGCAGAAATATAGAAAATTCTAAAGGGTTCACAAACTTTCAAGCACCACTGTAGCTGCCGGATCATAATTACAGTAAACTAGTAAATACAGTAAAGGAAAAACTTGAGACTGAAAGGTTTTAACAGTCATCCAAATGACTGAACGTAAACATTGCTACAGTAACATACTAGCTACTATGTTGTTGACATTAGCTAGCTTGACCTTCAAAATGGCAGAGACCGGGGCGTCACGTGACCCTGTGACGTCAGGTGAAATACCTCAATTGTTGCATTCATGTCTTTGTTATTTTTAGTACTAGTAAAAGTTTTTTTTTATCTCACTGTGTACTATGTATGGCTGAAATGACAATAAACCTTCTTGACTTGACTTGTGTGCAGCAACTCAGTTTTAAAAAGCTTACAATTCTACAATTCTTACAATTAAGTTAATACCTTTTAGTAAAATGTTACCTGGGAACTCCCCCTGCTATCCTGATTTGCATTTGTATAGCCTTCCCTAGGCTTATGTTAGGGTTTTGCTGGGATTCGAACCTGGTTCGTTGGTGTGATAATCCAGCAAACCCCCACTAGGCCACCAGGGGGATGACTCAAATGCAGAGGCGTGAGGCGGAAGTAGAAAAAGAATCAAAAGGTTTATTTAAACTATATACACTATATACAGGGCAAAACAAAAGACAAAGAAAAACCAAAGAGTATAATCCAAAAGAAAAGCAAAGTGCAAAAATACAAAAGCTAAGAAGATCAAAAAACACAGTACAAAGGAAACTGGAGATAAACATAACAGCACAAAGACTCCGTGACAAGAGGACTGAACTCAGGGGTATAAATAGACAAACTAATTAAGGACACAGGTGAAGATAATTAGGCAATTAACACAAACACAAAACACAGGAACAGTGGCGGCCTCTAGAGGCCAAAATAAACACGACATGAAAAGGAAATAACAGCGGCCTCTAGAGGCCAAAACAGTCCTAGTCCTAACAGGACCCCCCCCTCTAGGAGCGTCTCCTGACGTTCCCAGGGCGATCCGGATGGGCCGAATGGAAGTCCCGACATAGTTCTTTATCAAGGACATCCCGAGCAGGAACCCAGCAGCGCTCCTCAGGACCATAGCCCTCCCAGTCCACCAGATATTGCAACCCGCCGCGGACCCGGCGGGAGTCAAGCAGGCGATTCACAGTGAACACAGTCTGCCCCTGGAAGATGCGGGGGGGTGGGGGGTTCCTAGGAGCAGGGGCATACGTAGATGTCAGTACGGGCCGTAACAGGGAAACATGGAAAGTGGGGTTGATCCTCAGAGTCCGGGGCAACTGGAGCCGGTAGGAGACAGGGTTCACCCTGCACACCACCTTGAAGGGGCCAATGTAGCGAGGAGCAAGCTTGCGGTTCTCCACCCGCAGTGGAAGGTCCTTAGTGGACAGCCAAACACGCTGCCCAGGGCGGAAAGCGTGTGCAGGTCTTCTATGGCGGTTGGCCTGAGTCTGGTTGGTTCTGGAGGTCTGTATGAGGGTCTTCCTGACCTTGCTCCAGGTCTTGCGACACCGTCTCACATATTGGTTGACCGAGGGCACCCCCGCGTCCTCCTCCTGGTCCGGGAACAGAGGTGGCTGGAACCCGAATTGGCACTGGAATGGCGACAGCTTGGTGGCCGATGACTGCAGGGTGTTGTGGGCGTACTCCGCCCATGGCAGCCAGGTGCTCCACGATGTCGGGTTATCCATAGCCAGGCCTCGCAGGGTGGTTTCCAGGTCCTGGTTGAGCCTCTCCGTCTGACCATTGGACTGTGGGTGAAACCCAGAGGAGAGGCTGGCAGTGGCTCCGATGACCTTGCAGAACCCGTGCCACACTCGGGAGGAGAACTGGGGCCCTCGGTCTGAGACGATGTCCTGTGGAAGACCAAAGACTCGGAAGACATGATTAAACAAAAGTTTCGCAGTTTCAAGAGCAGAGGGGAGTTTGCACAGTGGTATGAAGCGGCAGGCCTTGGAGAATCTGTCAACTAAGACCAAAATGACCGTGTTACCTTGTGACTCAGGGAGACCCGTGATAAAGTCGACTGCCACGTGGGACCAGGGACGCCGGGGAATGGTCAGAGGATGCAGGAGACCCTGGGGACGCTGTCGTGGGTTCTTGGTTCTGGTGCAAACCTCACAGGACAGGACAAATGACCTTACTTCCTTCTCCATGTTAGGCCACCAGAAGCGTCTTTTCAGGAAGTCCAGGGTCCTCCGAGCTCCCGGGTGGGCGGTGAGAGGGGAAGAGTGACCCCACTGGAGAACCTTGGCCCGGGCTTGATGTGGGACGTACAAGAGGCCTGGTGGCCCCGTCCCAGGACCGGGGTCCTGGCGTTGGGCTCGTCGGACAGCCTCCTCAATACCCCAGCGGACAGGGGCCACAATCCGGGACACAGGGATAATAGGCCCGACTTCATTCTCCCTGTTAGTGGCAGAGAACAGTCTGGACAGTGCGTCAGGTTTGGTGTTCTTGGAGCCGGGGCGGTATGAGAGGGTGAAGTCAAACCGACTGAAAAACAGGGCCCACCTAGCCTGTCGAGGGTTCAGTCTCTTGGCTTGCTGGAGGTACTCCAGGTTCTTGTGGTCAGTCCAAACCAGGAATGGATGTTGTGCTCCCTCCAGCCAGTGCCTCCACTCCTCAAGGGCCAGTTTGACCGCTAGCAGTTCTCGATCCCCCACATCGTACCGGGACTCAGCAGGACTCAGGCGGTGGGAGAAGTAAGCGCAGGGGTGCAGCTTTCCTTCCGAACGTTGAGAGAGCACCGCGCCGACACCACTGTCCGAGGCGTCCACCTCCACGATGAATGGTTGGGAGGTGTCCGGGAGAACCAGAATGGGTGCCGTGCAGAAGCGGTCCTTGAGGTCTTTGAACGCCTTTTCTGCCTGAGGAGACCAGCCATAAGATCCACCTGTCCCTTTGGTGAGGTCTGACATGGGTGCTGCCACAGAACTGAAGTTCCTGATGAACTTGCGGTAGAAGTTAGCGAATCCTAAGAACCGCTGAACCTCCTTAACGGACTTGGGAGTAGGCCAGTCCCGGACGGCCAGGGTCTTGGCAGGGTCCATTTGGAGTTGGCCTGTCCGTACAATAAATCCCAGAAAGGAGACCTCGGGAACATGAAATTCGCATTTCTGGGCCTTGGCGAACAGATTGTTCTGTAGCAGCCTCTGGAGAACCTGGCGGACATGGTGGCGGTGCTCCTGCACGGTCTTGGAAAAGATAAGGATGTCGTCGAGGTAGACAAAAACGTATAGGTTAATCATGTCCCTTAAGACGTCGTTGATTAGGGCCTGAAAAACAGCTGGTGCGTTGGTGAGTCCGAAGGGCATCACCTGGTATTCATAGTGCCCAGATGGGGTGTTAAAGGCAGTCTTCCACTCGTCTCCCTGTCGGATACGGATGAGGTGGTATGCGTTCCGTAGGTCCAACTTGGTGAAGACGGTGGCGCCTTGGAGCAGGTCGAAAGCTGTGGACATCAGCGGAAGGGGATATCGGTTGCGCACAGTGATCTTATTCAGGCCCCTGTAATCAATACATGGTCGGAGCCCCCCATCCTTCTTGCCGACAAAGAAGAAGCCGGCTCCAGCAGGTGAAGTGGAGGGTCGAATAAACCCAGAGACCAGGGCATCTTTGAGGTATTCCTCCATGGCCTTGCGTTCTGGCTGAGAGAGTGAAAACAGTCTGCCACGAGGAGGGGTAGTCCCAGGGAGCAAGTCGATGGCACAGTCGTAGGCCCGGTGCGGAGGAAGAACGGCGGCCCTGCTCTTGCTGAATACCTCCTTGAGATCCCAGTACTCTGTGGGAACTTGAGATAACTCGGTGAGATCAGGGGGCTCGGCAGGAGACACAGGAGAGCTAGAGAGCAGACAAGAGGCATGGCATGCAGGGCCCCATTCCACAACCTGGCTTGTAACCCAGTCTATGCGAGGGTTGTGGCGAGTAAGCCAAGGAAGGCCTAGAATAACTGGGAACTCAGGTGAAGGAATCAGGTGCAGGGATATTTCTTCCTTGTGACCTTGAGACTGGAGGAAAACTGGAGAAGTAACTTGGGTGACTCTTCCATCACCTAACGCTTGGCCATCGAGGGCAGACACAGACAGTGGGACTTCAAGAGGTGCAGTCGGAATATTGATGCTTTGGGCGAAGTGAATATCCATAAAGTTCCCAGCCGCCCCTGAGTCTATCAAAGCTTGACAAGAGTGGACAAACTCACCCCAGGAGATGGAGACCGGGATGTAGATTCCTTGGCCAGGGAGTCCGGGAGAGAGGGTAGGCCCCGTCACAACCCTCCCTCGGCTGGACGGGGCGGTCCTTTTCCCAAGAGTTCGGGACATGATGCTCGGAAGTGACCAGGCTTGCCACAGTAGATGCAGCACTTGTCCCTCCTTCTGCGCTCCCTCTCAGATGCGGAGAGGCGAGTACGACCCACTTGCATGGGTTCTGGACAGTCACTGAAGGAGGTAGACGGTCTCCAGGTAGAGGTAGGGAGGCTGGGGGGGCTCAAGGCTTGGTGGCGTTCTCTCATCCTGTTGTCCAGACGAATAGCATGTGAGATGAGGGTTTCGAGGTCACTTGGGCATCCAATAGAGGCCAGACCGTCCTTGATGGGGTCAGACAGACCATGGTGGAAGGCTGACACCAGGGCAGTCTCGTTCCATCCACTTACTGCTGCGAGTGTTCGGAACGAGATGGCGTAATCTGCGACGCTTCCTCCTTGCCGGATGGACATGAGCTTTCGGGCTGCGTCGGTACTGATGTCTGCCTGATCGAAGACCCGAAGCATCTCTTCAGAAAACAGCTGGAAATCAAAGCACTCAGGTCCCTGTCTTTGCCAGATAGCAGTAGCCCAGGCTCGCGCCTTACCAGCTAATAAGGTGATCACAAAGGCAATCTTGCGGCGATCCGTAGTGTAGGTGGTAGGCTGAAGCTCAAAGGTGAGTTGACACTGGGTAAGGAACTCTCGGCACTCACTGTGCTTGCCGTCATACCTCTGTGGTGCAGGAAGGCTGGGTTCGCGAGGTGAAGAAGGCAGCATTGCAGGAGGCACTGGAGCAGGAGTGGGAGCTGGATCAGGAGCAGGAGATGCAGGCAGAGATGTCAGCTGTGCCAGGGTTTTCCCAATTTGCTGAAGCAGTTCCTCGTGGCGAGCGAGGGCCTCACGTTGGCTGGTGAGCGTACGTCCATGAGTGTCCATGGTCGCTCCGAAGCGTGTCAAAGCTGCCATAATTCCCTGAAGGTTAGCCGGGTAGACAGTTGAAGCAGCCTCTGCTGAGTCGGTCATGACGGAGTCTTTCTGTTAGGGTTTTGCTGGGATTCGAACCTGGTTCGTTGGTGTGATAATCCAGCAAACCCCCACTAGGCCACCAGGGGGATGACTCAAATGCAGAGGCGTGAGGCGGAAGTAGAAAAAGAATCAAAAGGTTTATTTAAACTATATACACTATATACAGGGCAAAACAAAAGACAAAGAAAAACCAAAGAGTATAATCCAAAAGAAAAGCAAAGTGCAAAAATACAAAAGCTAAGAAGATCAAAAAACACAGTACAAAGGAAACTGGAGATAAACATAACAGCACAAAGACTCCGTGACAAGAGGACTGAACTCAGGGGTATAAATAGACAAACTAATTAAGGACACAGGTGAAGATAATTAGGCAATTAACACAAACACAAAACACAGGAACAGTGGCGGCCTCTAGAGGCCAAAATAAACACGACATGAAAAGGAAATAACAGCGGCCTCTAGAGGCCAAAACAGTCCTAGTCCTAACAGCTTAGGGGAAGAGGGGTCATTGGGGGACAACTGCCAAAGCAAGTTACACGTCCATTTCCGACAATTCATGGCAATTTTTAGTGTTGCCTGCAAATTGCTGTAAATTGTCATAAACCTGAAATTCCACAGAAATCTACAGTCCCATTTGCTCCCGTAAATCCCACTTTTCATGCAGTGGGGTGACCCTACCAGGAGCATAGGCTCCAGACGGCTTTGCTCTCAGGTTCATCGGAACACACAAGGCTCTCCACCACGGCAAGGTGGCGACCCAGGGAGAATGTCCCTTTATCAGTCAGCATGTTAAACCATCAGCTTCATCAGATATTTGTTAACATGCTACAACCTTTTAACTGCCAAAATAATTATGACTGTTTGGCGGAGTCCTTTCTTATTAGGTGAATTTGAGCTATTGATGAGTTACGGGCAAAAGGGAGCCTTACTGTAAAGTGTACATCATCATTTATGAATGTGTTACTAATATTCACAATTAAACTGTAAACTATTTGATATTACCGCTAGTTGGCCTAGTCTGTCTCTCAACATATCATGGTCATATCAAATACCATCATAAAAATGGTACCTATTGCCATCTGGCAAGGCATGCCACAATACAGATGCGAGTACGGAACTCAAACTCTCACAGAGGACTAGTCCCCCACTGTAACCCTAGCTGTATAGGTGAGAGGCCAAGGGCTATGGAAACAGAGATCAGTGCTGCACCCATGTGCCTCAAAGTGCTGGTTAGTACTGGGACAGGAGACTGCCTGGGAAGACCAGGCCCTGGCATGGAAAGGACGTTGACTTTGACTTATTTATTTGATGTTAGCTAGCAGTTGAGCTCAGAGCTAAGGCAGTTAGCATGCACTGCCATGTCGAGCTCTGTCACATTGATGCAGCTCCTTGAAAGATCCATCCATCCATCCATCCATCCATTTTCTGCCACTTATCTGTCCGGGTCGCGGAGGTAGCAGCCTAAGCAGAATAGCCCAGACTTCCCTCTCCCCAACCACCTCCACCAGCTCTTCCAGGGGAATACTGAGGCATTCCCAGGCCAGCCAAGAGATGTAATCTCTCCAGTGTGTCCTGGGTCTGCCTTGGGGTCTCCTCCCAGTGGGGCATGCCCAGAGAACCTCCCCTGAGAGGCGTCCAGGGGGCATTCTAACAAGGTGCCTGAACCACCTCAACTGACTCCTTTTGATGTGGAGGAGCAGCCGTTCTACTCTGAGTCTCTCCCAAATGACCAAGCTTCTCACCCTGTCTCTAAGGGAGAGCCCAGCCACCCTGCCGAGAAAATTCATTTTGACCATGGTCCTTGAAAGATGGCACAGCCAATGAATACAAGTAAGGTTTTATTTAGAAAGAACCAATCCCAGATATCACTAGTGGTGCTATGTCAGTTTCATTGAGTCCCACATTGAAAGATGGCCAAGCCAATGATTATGAGTGTGTATCCCTGCTACCTGTGTAGCCTCACCCCATTCTCCAGGCAGTCGCTGGGTGTACTTGTAAAAAGCTCCCACAAAAGCAGGATTCGTGTGTGCAGGAACTGACTCCTCAGTCTGGGTTAGATGGCCCGGCAAAAGTCAGTTGATTGACAGCTTGGCCCTTCAAGGAATAGAAAAACCAATCCACTTTTTAAGTCTATCATCCTTAGCCATGTCCAGGGCCAAACACTCCTTCAGTGTTGCCATTGTAGAGACTTTGTTGTGAGATTTGGTGATTTTTTTTAACCCTTTAGTAACTTTAATAAAAAAAAAAAAGAACCTAGTGACAAATCTAACTTTTTCAGCACACATTAGTGATTGTCTTGAACTTGATACAGCTCTCCAGCTTACATCAAAGCCACTGTTATAAGAGTTTAGAAAGCAGGTTTACTCAGCTCACAGTGTAACTTTGGACTTGCGCTTGTGGCCAATCACTGATAACCACGATCCTGCCCCACAACCAATCACTAACCCTGGGCCCATGCATGACCAATCACTGATAACCATGGTCCCCCCCCCAATAACTGATCACCACTGCTTGTCTCACCCTCTTGCCTCTTTGTTCTTCGTTTTCATTTTTTTTTTTTTTAGATATTACCTTTTATAAGTGCTAAAAGCAAGTAAACATTTTCCTTCATGGAAATTGCATAGTTTTTAGACTCTTATCTATTAAAACAATGAGGGACACAGCATTGTGGCATGTTGAGAAGACAAGGCTTGGCTGTAGAAATATGGTTGTTACATCACGGCTTAATAAGTGGATGGGGGAAAGCAAAAACAATAAAGAAAAATATATTTTCTTATTCTTTAATTTTTATTTGAATGTATTTTCTTATCCTTTTAGTGTTTTCCCTTTTTTCTTATTCAACATTTATTTTCTTCTACATGTACAGATTTATTCTTTTTTCATGGCACTCCTATAAATCCACATGTAGGATTTTTATTTTGAAAAAAGGCCTCTCTCACATGAATATTCCATTGCAATCAGAGGCACTATTGTTTCACTCAAGACAATAGCATGGCGGCTATCGTCCAAATGAGAATTTTTCACTTATCAGGTTAGCTCCTTCCTGAAAAGGCACAAAGTGTGTATTTTTGAAGATGTAATATGCAATTTTTTTGTAGTTGTTGTTATGGAGTGAAGTTCAGTTTGTGCCAGACTAATGGCTGTGAACTGAATGTTTACTGTACTGGGGTGGGTTCCCCAAAAGCCTCTTAATGCTAAGAGCATCTTAAATAGGAGAGTGTTCACTGTGATGCTCGCTCTACCATTTAACGATGTTCTTTGTGCTACAATGCTTTTGGGAAACCCACCCCTGTATGCTTAGCTTGGCTAGTCACAACTTACCATGCTGAAGTTATTATCTAGTTTTACTGAGGTATAAAAAGCTCCATCTATAACACAGAGAAGATTTAAAAAATACAGAATTTAATAAAGAATTTCCATAAATCAGAATTTCACTGAATCGCCAAAATGGAATCGCCAAGAGGTTGGTACAATACTTTCTTCCAGACACAAACACTCAATAAAAATGTTTACTGATATTACATTGAAGAAGGTGACAAACAAACAAAAAACCCAGCTTTTTGTGTGTGTATGCCTGTATGCGAGCTTGGGTGATAACTGTGCATCTGGCAGATGATTGGTTGTCAGGTTAGCTCCCTTTTGCCAGTTGTAAATGTTAGAAACTCATTAATAAAGAGTGAGATGTTTTACATTTTAAAATAAGGCTTCCTTTTGCCAGTTAAAAATGTGAGTAACTCATAAATAAATGGTCTTGCAGCTCATGGAATGAGGAACTGGGAGACATTCTTGACAACTCAAGGTGTGCTTTATTTTTAGTTTAGCGATCACTCTAATTTTCACACACACACACAGCCCTGGGCAGCTCAGCTCAGCTCAGCTCAGCTCAGCTTTCTCTCTCTCTCTCTCTCTCTCTCTCTCTCTCTCTCTGATTACTGGCTTCGGTCTGAAGAGCACAAAAGGCACACCTAAGTAAATTGCAAGTAATCAAACACAGGTGCAACTCATCGCGCATTACCTGCCGGTTCTACCTGACTCCTCACTGCCCACAGCTGATGCTCAACTACACCCTCGCTACCAACGTACTATCATGAGATGCCAAGAAGCATCAACATGGATGGGATCAAAATCAGCTCAGTGAACAACAGATGCCAAGGATGGTTGCAGCAGGCCACACATTTCAGAAAGTGGGACCAAGAATGCTTAAGCAGTACACCAAGTAAAGGAAGGTTACCAAGCGTGCCACAAATGGAATGCAGTATTAAAGAAGAGACCAACCAAAATGAAGCATCACAATATACCACCTTAATATCCAGTGTGCACGACAATCTGTTGGCATATGTCATGTCAATACTGTTGATAATAAAGAGGATGGCTGCTGATAGAAGACTGAAAATGTCAAGGTAAACAATATTGGCAAAGACTTAATGTATGAATCATTTTTTATAGTTATTCTGATATGCCATAATTTGATATGCCAAATGTAACTTTTTGACTTTTAAGATATTTGCTAACAGTCATTAAATGCTCTCTCTCTCTCTCTCTCTCTCTCTCTCTCTCATATATATATATATATATATATATATATATATATATATATATATATAGTTATCCCACGAAATATATATATATATATAGTTATTCCACGAAATATATATATTATAGTTATTCCACGAAATCAAGTTGTACATGAGCTGATAGCCAAAGCGGTGCATAGCACAGAGTTGACTATAAGGCATGTACAACAAGATTGAGTGCAATAACTATTTTATTCTATCCACATTCACTGGATTTTGACAAGCAGAGCATTTTTATTTTTATTTTTTGCAAATTCGATGAATAAAAACTTTATACAAAATGTCCAACAAAATAATTTCCACTTAGAATGTAAACAAACTGGTGAAATGACAGTAGCAATTTGTGAAAAATGCTATAATAATAATTATTGAAAAAAGTTCTTATCAAATACTTTTATTACATATATATATATATATATATATATATATATATATATATATATATATATATTTTTTTTTTGGAGTCTTCTTATTTAGGGATTTTTTTTAGTGGTTGGCAAACCAACTTAAAAGTGCATTACTGGCACCAACTGGGCTGGAGTGTAGAACAGGAGCTATTGGGGAAGGGGGAAAAAAAAGCTATATTCTTTTATCTATTTTTGTTTCTTTTAAATACTTGATAACAATTTTGGGGGTTTTGTTTTTGAGTAGAGTTTTTATTACATCCTTGGTTGGTTCAGCAATGTGCACCGCCATTTTGTTTTTCTCTACTCATGGTATATGAGCTGATAGCCTAGTAGCAGAGTAGCCAATCAGAATATGCAATTGCTCATATCCAGTGAATGTGTGTGTATATATATATATATATATCATCTCATCTCATTATCTCTAGCCGCTTTATCCTTCTACAGGGTCGCAGGCAAGCTGGAGCCTATCCCAGCTGACTACGGGCGAAAGGCGGGGTACACCCTGGACAAGTCGCCAGGTCATCACAGGGCTGACACATAGACACAGACAACCATTCACACTCACATTCACACCTATGGTCAATTTAGAGTCACCAGTTAACCTAACCTGCATGTCTTTGGACTGTGGGGGAAACCGGAGCACCCGGAGGAAACCCACGCGGACACGGGGAGAACATGCAAACTCCACACAGAAAGGCCCTCGCCGGCCCTGGGGCTCGAACCCAGGACCTTCTTGCTGTGAGGCGACAGCGCTAACCACTACACCACCGTGCCGCCATATATATATATATATATATATATATATATATATATGATGGAATAGAAAGCTGGAAAGACATGGGCAACAGCAGTGGGTTTAACAAAAAATGCTTTATCCTTTTTTTCACAAATATATTACAACACAGGAAGGAAGTACAATGGGTACACAACACAGAACACTGGTAGAAACAAAGAATACATAAAATGGGAAGACCTAAATAAATTAATACTACTTGTGCTCAGGATAGAGCGACTTTGAGAACACTGTTAAACCCAAACCCAGCAGCAAAGGTGAACTACGGATGGTCCCAAAGAAAAGAAAACAAAATAATGGCTCCCCTGCCTAATCTAACCAAAAATTACAGTGGGTGGCACTTACCCCTGACCTAATGCGTCTATACAGAGCCAACCTACTGAAGAGAAATGTACAGGCATGCCCAAACTTCCTGTCTACACATCGAGTAGGAGGGTGAGAGCCAGAAACTTGATTCATGGAACAAGCCAAAAAGAAATGGGTGAAGTGTAGATCCCTATGCAATATTTATTGTAAGCTGCTGTCAGTGGACATTTGATGGTTTGAATTCATCATTGAATTCTCAATGCTTTTCCAACGACAATAATGATCAGCTCCCTTTAGATGTGGCTGATCCATTTATATGGCTTTTAAGGTGATACTTCTATTGAGCTGCTCTTGACCCACTTTATTTTGCAGTGACGGAAAGTCTATACAAGTGTTGGATGTGTTGCTGTTCATTGACATATTTCAAATCATATGTGCTTGACATTTTAGCTTGATTTCAGTAAAAGAAGGGCTGAAAGCACTAGGCAAGAGATTGTTTTGCTGGCTGATAAACATAAAGCTTATTGCATATAAGCAAAATACCAACCTGGTATTTCTAATATCTTGTTGTTGATGTGAATGGTGTTATTTTCTATTGCTTGCTGCAGCATAGCTTTTATGTAGGACATGAGTCTTATTTAGAGCTGGCAATAGCATTTTCTCTGCAGAAACCCCATTTTCTCCAAAGTTCATCTCCAACAAGGTCTTAAAGTCAAACATGATCAATAGGTACAATTGAGAAGTGTGCTGGGGGGTTGAAACCTCTTTCAATTCCAGCTTCATCTGGACACTATATCTAGCTGTTCACTATCCTCTCTCTCAAGGATGGGATGGTATTCAAAACACAACTATTATTTCCTTAGCTGGAGTTTGCAAGAGGAGAATTAAAATTGACTTCAACGTTGTGTTAAAGTAGGGCACACGTTCTCGGATGTGCACAATTTATGCCTTAACAATGTCACAAAAAACTTTATTTTGAATTAAAATTCCTTTCCTATCACCTTCTTTGAGCCATACTTGAGTATAATGTTAATAATGAGTTAAACCCTACACCACCTCTTGGCAATGATTAGTTTCACCACTCTCGACATTGGATAAGCAAATTTAAGTTCAAGTTCTCTTTTGCATAGTAGAGGAACACACAATGACTTACAATATGCAATTCATGACATGTTCAACATTGTCTAAAGTTAGTAAAAGCAGGATATTAATAACATGCGTAAACAGTCATCCAAATCAACATTGTGCTGATGCCCTGCCCAATTAGCAAACAAGTTGCACATGATGTAGTTGTGTACATTGTGCCAACATTGGCTCAAAGTGTGTCCAAAATGTTAATGACACATCCTGAATTTGCTACTACTTTCTGGACTCAACTATGTTTCTGCCAACAAATATTTACAAATTTTGGACAACACTCTCAGCTATTATGCAAGTCCATGTAAAAAAATACACGAGTTTCATCTGTCAAAATCCTAGAAAATACGTAATTCATCAGGAGGAGAAAATCCTCAGTGTCATGCTTCACAGAATCAACCATTCAGAAGAAACAATGTGCACAGGATTCATTATAGTAATTTAGTTGCTATTGTGCCTCTATGGGCTTTGAGAAGTGTACAGGCTTTTCCCACATTGGCTTTCCTTGTTTACTTCAAGTGTAGTTTTACTAATTAGCTCATACATTTGCTTGTTCATTATTATTATTATCCTTCCATCCATCCATTATCCATAACCACTTATCCTGTGCAAGTTCGTGGGCAAGCTGGATCCTATCCCAGCTGACTATGGGCGAGAGGCAGGGTACACCCTGGACAAGTTGCCAGATCATCGCAGGGCCAACACATAGAGACAAACAACCATTCACACTCATATTCACAGCTACGGTCAATTTAGAGCCACCAATTAGCCTAACCTGCATGTCTTTGGACTGTGGGGGAAACCGCCGCACCCGGAGGAAACTCACGCAGACATGGGGAGAACATGCAAACTCCACACAGAAAGGTCCCCATTGCCCATTGGGCTGGAACCCAGAACCTTCTTGCAGTGAGGTGACAGTGCTAACCACTACACCACTGTGCCACTCTATTATCATCATCATCATCATCATCATCATCTACTGATGTATTCAGTTTTCCTTGCAAATACTTGTGAAAACATGCAATTCTCAACCCCTGTTTACCTGCATACCTTCAGCTTCTTCAGGTTTTGACCTGAACCTTTGTTTTAGATTCTGAAATATGGATTTTGCTAATTTTATTAACTGCCAATGGATCCTTTTATTCTGGAATCCTCCCAAGTCCCTTTTTATTACAGGATCCTTGGGTCATGGCTTTGTTCAAGTGGCCCCAGCAGAATAATGTAAACTGGGGAAGGAGTAAGTGAAGAAGCTGAATGAATGAGGTTGTGTGCAATGTACGCAATTAAGGTGCCATAACCTCTGGGATGTTTCGGGAAATATTCCTTTTTTTATTTTTATGAAGAACATAAATGGGGAATAATATGGAAAACAGCAAAGGAGAAAAGAAAAGAAAAGAAAGAAAGAAAGAAAGAAAGAAAGAAAGAAAGAAAGAAAGAAAGAAAATATATATATTCATTCATTCATTTCTCATGCACCAGATGGTGCGTAGAGCCAACCATGTTAGTAAGTGCTCTCCATTCTGCTCTGTTCTGTGCAAGAATTTTTGCATCAGTCAGGGACACATCACAGTGCTCTAGAACCCTGGAAACTGTGTCTATCCATCATGTGCAAGGAGCATGAGGAGCACTAAGCATAGCTAAGGTGGGATGGTCTTGGGTGCAGTGCAAGACATGACCATATCAGCAGATACGTCATTGGGCAGCAAGGCCAGAGGCTGGTAGTAATCCAGCATCCAGTCACTAAAAGAGGTCATTGTTGAAGAATGGAAAAAGATTGATGTTGCAGAATGTCGCCAACTTGTTCATTCCATGCCTAGAAGTCTTGGAGCTGTCATTAAAAATCATGGAGGCCATACAAAGTACTAGATGTAGTAGTTTTTGTTGTGGGGTGTACTCATTTTTGCACCACCCTAATTTGAGTAAAACTGAAAAATGTGTAATTGAAGTTATATTATTAACCTTACTTTTTCCCGTTATAAGTTAAACAGATGTTATATTAAACTTTGTCTTGTCAACATTTTGGAAATTGTTTGTGTTCATTGAGATATTGTTTAAAATGTTACTTTTCAAAGGGGGTGTACTCATTTATGCTGAACACTGTATAAGAGAATTGTACATTTGGGAGAAACGAAGAAGGAAAGGTAATAAAGAATATTACACGTACTTGTTGACAAAACAAACACAATTCTGCAGCAGTATAAAAACAAATACTTGGGGAAAAACATGCAAGCTAAAGATACAGTATATGAACATTCATAAATTCATATATGCCTCTTTTTTACATGTTTGATCTCATGTAGTTCTGTGTTGTGTGTTTTATATAGCACTATGGTCCTGAAGAAAAATTGTTTTGTTTCACTGTGTGCTGTACCATCTGGATATGGTTGAAATGACAATAAAGCCACTTGACTTGACTTGATTTGACACCCCCCTCCCCCCTACACTTCACCAAGAACACTTATATACCTGCTCTTGCAGTTATCCAATTTGCAAGTTCAGTGCATAAAATCATGCAAATACTGTTCAACAGCTTCAGTTAATGTTTATATCAAGCATAGTGGGCACGATGGGTGGGCCACAACAGCAGAGGATTACATCGGACACTAACTCTCACCAGTATAGCATGAGTCCAAGGCCTCAGCGTTTATAGGACTGAAACCAGACAGTCCAAGACTGGAAAAAAAAATGTCTGTCTGATTAATCTGTGACCTGCAAACAACAACATAAATCCATGGGTCCAACCTTAACGTGTCAACAGCTGAGATCGGAGGTGACATGGAGTGGGGAGTACACTCACAGTACATGCACTCACTAGTCCCCTCAACACCATTGGAGTTCTGTCCACATGTGTCAGTCTATCCGTACATTTGCTACTGACCACACACATTTCCCCATGACCACAGTCTACTGATCCTGCAATGTCTACTTCCAATCCTGCCCAGGTATTTTCAAACCTTAGAGGAACCCTTCCCCATAACTGTATCCTCATACCCTGCCCCATAACTGTATCCTCATACCCTGCCCCATGGCTGCATCTGTAAACTCTGCACATCTAATTCTGACCCTCAAGAACCCTGCCCCATGACTGCATCTGTAAACCCTGCATGGCTACTTCTGACCCTCAAGAACTCTACCCCATGGCTGCATCTGTAAACCTTACACAGCTACTTCTAACCCTCAAGAACCCTACCCCATGGCTGCATCTGTAAACCCTGCACATCTAATTCTGACCCTCAAGAACCCTGCTCCATGGCTGCATCTGTAAACCCTACACAGCTACTTCTGACCCTCAAGAAACTGACCCCCATAACTGCATCCATAAATTTTGCCCAGGTACTTCCAACCCTCAAGAAACCTACCCCATAACTGCATCAATAAAGCCTACCCAGCTACTTCCAACCCTTAAAGGAGAGACGCAGAACCTTTATTTTTAAATACATTTCTGAGTGGATAGTATCTCCATTCTTGACTCTTGTAAGCTGCATAAATGAGAATAAAAAAGATATATATTTTTGAGAGTTAAAATCAACTGCAAAGCTGACATTTGAGCTGCCCCGCTGAGCCAGCCATCCCTGAGCACATTATGATACAGCAGTAACTGGTTTTAAGGCCAAGGCCTTTGACAACTATAGACCCTTTTCAGTCATGTGACCTTCATAAACGTGACCACCATTTTGGACATGTAGCGGACTTCGGCTCGAATTGGTTTGAATGCGAGGAAGGCGACAAACGGAGAACATACAAGAAAAAGGAGCGAGATGCAGAAAATACCTTCGCTATCCAGCGACGTAGGGCATTTACAGGGCGAGCAGAGGGAGAAATAACAACAGTAACGACACATTAGCAACGCCGTACAGAAATAACGGTTTATGGCACAGACCCTTTCGGTTCTCGCTCATCTAGCTGCTACAATGACTGCTTAGACTGCAACAATAATACCTAACACACATTTAAGTATCCGTCGTAAAGACGTGAAACTCGTCGAGTGACGAGTGTGTTCATTGATAAGCTAACACAATCTAAAAGTAGACATACCATCACACTGCCCTGGCGCTGTGTACAGTTTACCTTCTACGGTTTAGTGCACTCACTATTTGCCATTACTTTCTCCAACTGTTGTTACAGATTACAGGGAACGGCCTGGATTTAAGAGACAAATACATGTTCCTCTTGTTTTGAACACTTATTTGTAGGCAGTGCTTAATTTGTAAAGTGGGAGGTCCCGGAGCGCAGAGGATGAGCGGCTCCGGTGCGGAAAAAAAGAGGGGGGGAGGGGGGCGCAGCGCTGCGCTGCGCTTCTGGGCATGTTTTGTAATAACACTGCAAATTAAGTTCATTTGCAGATATTTTGTGGATGTCGTTTCATGAGAGAAATCACCAACAAGACAGATATCAAAATCAGACATTAACACTAAATAAACTTGCATTTTTTTATTTAATTATTTGGGTTTTTTTTTTGTTACATAGTCAAAAGAGGTGTCGGATCACCGGATCCAGTGTAAATAGCTGCCGGAGCCAATGCCCGAGGTTCTGCAGCGCGCTCCGGCTTGCTCCCCCTCAAATTAAGTGCTGTTTGTAGGACACTGCTTCTGATCTGTCCTACAGTCTACCAACAGCAAAGGAACACAACGCTAGCTAATGTCGTTAGCTAATAGCTACTACAGAAGAACAGAGGTTACAATGGGTTATTTTAGCCTATTTGGTTACACACTCGCCACCACAGAATGTTAACAGCAATGTAATGCCTTTTCTGGCTAATTTTATTCGTCTTACCTCCAACAAAGTGGTCACTACACAAGCGCTGGTATGCCGAGGGCTGCCAATCTTTCCTGTTTATGGCCGCTATCCATCTTCTCCGTCGGGATCCGATAAAATGATAAACCTTGCCTTGTTTGTTGATGGTTACTACATCCAGGTGCACAACAATATAGTGACATGATGGAAGTCTTGCTGAAAATAAACACTTTCTTTGCTGCCGTTCCTCAATGCTGGCTGTGGTAAACTACTGGTAGTACATGTCCAAAATGGCGGCTGCGTTTGTCGTGACGTCACGTGAAAAGGGTCTATAGACCAAAGCCAGACTCGGCAGGCAAGAGTGGTTGCAATGGCCTCTTCGTTCGGATTTATTAGAGATTCTTCAGATTCCTCAGATAGTAATACATCTGATTGTGATAGTCCTGAAATTGGAATGTGTGTATACATGTTACTGCTATACACATAGAACTGTATCAGTTAGAACCATCGGAAAGTGAATCCGATAGTAACACGTCGGCCACGGAGGCCCCCACCTTACGAAATAAAGCCAGAGAACAAAGCTGTCTAGAGAATTGGATAGAATTGAACTGACAGTCTCATGTGACTCTCATGAAAACAGGACAGGCGTTATAACTTGTGCAACATACATGTACATGCATGCATTTTCACTGATAAAACGTAAAAGGCTAATTAAATAAATCAGATGAACTGAGACAATCACATTCTGAAGCAAATTAAATAATCTTATACTGGTAACTTAAATACACAAGTTACATCTATTAATCTAAATGCAGGTAAACAACGAGTGTTGTTGTTTTTGTTGTGATATAACCAAATGAGAGCAGCATCTTACCCATCTGTGTTCTCACTTCATGAATGCTGATCTTGTGGCCGATTGTTTTGAAACAATCTGACTTTCAGTTCTTCATTCAGTTCTTCGTTCATTCATTTCTTCCACGTAAGGGCAAGATATTGCTGCTGAGGCAAGCATATCCAGCGGGGGAAAAAAGAAAAGAAAAAAATCATATCCAGTGGAGAAATCTGACGACTGGTCCACTCATTCTCCATTTTCTCCATACTGAGTACTCCGCCATTACTGCTTGGCTCACACTCCGGGAGAACTGGTGCAACTGAACTTACTTTCCTTTCCTTGTAGTTTTCTTTTCCTTTAATTGTTGGTACTGCACCCTCTTTCAATACAGCCTTATAGCCAACGCTTCTCAACAGATCAGAGGTTTCATAGAGTCATCAATAAAATGTGCCCATGGATTTCTTGCAAAACGCATTCAAATCTTTGCAGTTTAATAATAATAATAATAATAATAATAATAATAATAATAAATTTTATTTAAGGCACCTTTCAGGACACTCAAGGTCACCTCACAATACACATAGATGACAGTAAAAAAAGCAAAAAAGACACAACAATATAAATGCAATAAAATCAGAAATCAGCAGTAGTGGATGCCAAGTTATAGTGAGTAGGCAAGTTTGAAAAGGTGGGTTTTTAAACAGGTTTTGAAGATGGATAATGAGTTAATGTTCCTGATGTCAGGGGGGAGGGAGTTCCAGAGGCGAGGGGCAGAGCGGCTGAAGGCTCTGGACCCCATGGTAGACAGACGGGCAGAGGGCACAGTGAGGCTGATGGAGGAGGCTGACCTGAGTGTCCGGGAGGGAGTGTTGATGTGGAGAAGGTTGGAGAGGTATGGGGGGGGCAAGGTTGTGGATGGCCTTGAAAGTGTGGAGCAGAATTTTAAAATCTATGCAAAATTTGACAGGAAGGCAGTGGAGTTGTTGGAGAACAGGAGTGATATGATTGATGGATGGAGTTCTGGAGACAATACGTGCGGCTGAGTTCTGGACCAGTTGGAGCTTATGGATGGACTTGGGGGGAGACTGAAGAGGAGGGAGTTACAGTAGTCTAGGCGGGACATGACTAAAGTGTGGACCAAGATGGCAGCACTATTGGAAATAAGGGATAGATGGAGGCGGTTAATATTGTGAAGATGGAAGTAGGCCGACCGGGTAACATTATTAATGTGGGTTTGGAATGACAAAGAGCTGTCAAGGATGACACCCAGTCTCTTAACCTGAGGGGAGGGGGAAACAGAGGAGTTGTCAATGGGGATGGTGAATCTGGGAGTGTTAGTGAGAATGGATTTAGAACCAATGAGGAGGACCTCAGTTTTATCACTGTTGAGTTTGAGAAAGTTGGAGGAGAGCCAGGATTTGATTTCCTGTAAACAGACACAGAGGGAGGGGGGCGTGAAGGTGGAGATGGGTTTAGAGGAGAAGTAGAGCTGGGTGTCGTCTGCGTAACAATGGAAATGGATGTTGAGATGGAGATAGATGATAAATAATGGACAATGGAGATAGATGATAAATAGGATGGGACCAAGGACAGAGCCTTGGGGAAAACCAGATGAGAGGGGAAAGGGTTGGGATGTGAATGTCTTTAGCTGGATGAACTGAGTGTGGCCAGAGAGGTAGGAAATGAACCAGTCCAGGGGTGTGTCAGATAATCCAATAGATGCTAGCCTATCAAGGAGGATGGTGTGGGAGATGGTGTCGAAGGCCGCACTCAGATCAAGGAGGATAAGAATGGATGTGTGGCAGCGGGGGCGTGATCAAGCACCGGTCTGTGACAGGAGGGCGGAGCCAGGGAAGGTGAGTGGCAGAATCGCTACACCTGACGGTAGTTAACCTGTGTTTTGTGTGTGTTTTCCCAGTAACCGCTCCCTATTTAAGGAGGCGGAGGCAGAGAGAGAGGGAGCGTGACCCGGGACCGGAAGCAGAGTGTGTGTGTGCGTGTGTATGTGGGCTTATGCTGCATCTCGACTGAAAAGTTGATTAATAAATATCCTTCTCTGCATCTAAACGTTGTCCTGCCGTCCTCTGTGCTCCACCCACACTTTATTCGCGCTACAGTGGTGCTGAAACCCGGGAAAAGGTGGAGCACCAGCTTTGCAGTCCCATGGAATCCTCCCCGTTTGCGGACTTGGTCCACGCCCTCGCCACGGCTCAGCAGAGCCAGCACCAGGCACTCGTCACGCTCCGAAAGGAGCAGGAGTGATGCTTCGAAGCCCTGGTGCTGGCCCAGCAGGAAGATCGAGAGGCGTTCCGGCATCTCCTTGCGTCGGCAGGGTCCACCAGCACCCCGGCCGCGGGCCCGTCTCCCCTCACCTTGACCAAGATGGGCCCGCAGGACGACCCCGAGGCATTTATCACCTTGTTCGAGCAGGTCGCCGAAGCCTCGGGGTGGCCGATGGAGCAGCGTGCGGCGCGCCTCCTCCCCCTCCTGATGGGAGAGGCGCAGCTGGCCGCACTACAGCTCCCCGCCGACCGCCGGCTGGCCTACGCCGACCTTTGCCGGGCCGTCCTCCAGCGCGTGGGGCGCACGCCCGAGCAACAGCGCCAGCGCTTCCGTGCGCTGCGGATGTAGGAAGTCGGCCGGCCATTCGCGTTCGGCCAGCAGCTCCGGGACGCCTGCTGGCGGTGGCTGAGGGCCGACGATCGCGATGCCAAGGGAATCATCGATCAGGTGGTGCTGGAGCAATTCATCACCCGCTTACCAGCCGGAACCGCGGAGTGGGTCCAGTGCCACCGCCCGGCGTCGCTGGATCAGGCCGTAGGACTGGCGGAGGATCATTTGGCGGCTGTTCTGGTGGCAGGACGGCCAACGACGGGGTCTCCTCTCTCCTCTCTCTCTTTCTCCCCCCCTTCTGTGTCCTGTCCTCGCCCCATTCCCCCACCACGGAGGCGTGGTGCCCTCCCGTTTCTCCCTTCTGTGTCTGTCTCTCCCCCCCCTCAGGTGAGTGAGCCCCAGAACACAGCTGCAGAGGGAAGGCCCGGGCCGGTTTGCTGGCACTGCGGGGAACCGGGCCACCTGCAGCAACAGTGCGCAGCAATGGAGGTGGGGGCGGTGGTGCGGATCCCCGACGTGCCAGAAGCTGCCCTCGATCGGGCCGGAGCGTATTGCATACCGGTGAGTGTACAAGGGGCTACATATCAGGCGTTGGTGGATTCGGGTTGCAATCAGACCTCGATCCGCCAAAGCGTGGTGCAAGACGAGGCATTGGGGGGAGCACAGGGAGCACAGGGGGTGAAGGTGTTGTGTGTGCACGGGAATGTTCACAGATACCCGTTGGTGTCAGTCCACATATATTTCAGAGGGGAAAAATCTATAGTGAAGGCGGCAGTTAATCCTCGCCTTACCCACTCTTTGATTTTGGGGACTGATTGGCCGGGATTTCAGGGTTTAATGGCACGCCTAGTAAAGAGTGGGTCCTGCCGGTTGACAGGGGAAGGTCTCGGTGTCGCTTTGGCTGGAGCTGCGGTCGCAGAGCCATCTACGTCATCTCCGCGACAGAGTGAGGAGCCGCCAGCTCCTCCTCTTTCTATTGGGGAATCCCTCGCGGATTTCCCACTGGAACAATCGCGAGACAAGACTCTGCGACACGCGTTTGACCAAGTGAGAGTAATCGATGGTCAAACGCTCCAGCTGAACGCCACCCCGTCCTTCCCCTATTTTTCCATTTTGAAGGATAGATTATACTGAGTGACGCAGGACACTCAGACGAAAGAGCGAGTCACCCAGTTATTAATTCCAAAGAGCCGCCGGGAATTGGTATTCCAGGCGGCTCACTTTAATCCCATGGCTGGACACCTCGGGCAGGATAAGACACTAGCCCGGATAATGGCCCGATTCTATTGGCCGGGGATTCGCGGCGACGTCCGTAAGTGGTGTACGGCGTGCCATGAATGCCGGTTAGTAAATCCAGCGGCCATTCCAAAAGTGCCCTTGCGCCCCCTACCATTAATCGAGACCCCGTTCGAAAGAATTGGGATGGATCTCGTCGGGCCATTAGATCGGTCAACACGAGGGTACCACTTTATATTGGTTCTAGTGGACTATGCAACGCGATACCCGGAAGCGGTGCCTCTTCGCAGTATCTCAGCACACAGTATTGCAGAGGTCCTCTTCCACGTCATCTCCCGGGTTGGAATCCCGAAAGAGATTCTGACTGACCAAGGCACCTCGTTTATGTCACGAACACTGAGCGAACTGTATGGGCTACTGGGTATTAAGCCGATCCGCACCAGCGTTTATCACCCACAGATGGACGGTTTAGTTGAATGGTTCAATCGCACCCTCAAGAATATTATCAAAAAATTCATAAGTGAGGACGCACGTAACTGGGATAAGTGGCTCGAACCCTTGTTATTTGCAGTGCGAGAGGTCCCCCAAGCCTCCACGGGGTTCTCCCCGTTTGAATTATTATATGGGCGTAAGCCACGCGGCATCTTAGATGTACTGCGGGAAAATTGGCAGGAGGGACCTTCACAGAGCAAAAACGAAATTCAGTACGTTATGGACCTGCGCGCAAAACTCCACACGCTCACCCACCTAACTCAGGAGAATTTGCGGCAGGCCCAGGAACAGCAAGCCCGCCTGTACAACAAGGGCATGCGCCTTAGAGAGTTCACTCCGGGAGATAAGGTCCTGTTGCCCACGTCGAGCTCCAAATTAATCGCCAAGTGGCAAGGACCCTTTGAGGTCACACGGTGAGTCGGGGACGTTGACTATGAGGTTAGGCGAACGGACAGGGAGGGGGCACTACAGATCTACCACCTCAATCTATTGAAACTCTGGAATGAGGAGGTCCCCATGGCGTTGGTGTCGGTAGTTCCGGAGAAGGCGGAGCTGGGGCCGGAGGTTCAAAAAGGGACATTGGCATCACGTACCTCTCCGGTCCCCTGTGGAGACCACCTCTCCCCGACCCAAGTCACGGAGGTCGCCCAGTTGCAGGCCGAGTTTTCGGATGTGTTCTCGCCCCTGCCCGGTCGCACTAACCTCATAGAACACCACATAGAGTCACCCCTGGGGGTGGTAGTGCGTAGCCGCCCTTATAGACTACCCGAACACAAAAAAAGGTGGTTCGGGAAGAACTTCAGGCCATGCTCGAAATGGGCATCGTCGAGGAGTCCCACAGTGACTGGAGCAGCCCGGTGGTCTTGGTTCCCAAGGCCGATGGCTCGGTCCGGTTCTGTGTGGACTATAGAAAAATCAACGCGGTGTCTAAATTCAACGCGTACCCAATGCCTCGTATTGATGAGCTGCTCGATCGACTAGGCACGGCTCGCTTTTACTCGACACTGAATTTGACGAAGGGATATTGGCAGATCCCCTTGACTCCATTATCCCGAGAGAAAACGGCCTTTTCCACACCGTTCGGCTTACACCAGTTCGTCACACTTCCGTTTGGGCTGTTTGAGGCGCCCGCTACGTTTCAGCGGCTGATGGAACAGGTCCTCCGGCCCCACGCCACCTATGCGGCCGCTTACCTAGACGACATTATCATTTATAGTAATGACTGGCAGCGGCACCTGCAACACCTGAGGGCCGTCCTTAGGTCGCTGAGGTGGGCGGGACTCACTGCCAACCCAAAGAAGTGTGCGATTGGGCGGGTGGAAGTACGGTATCTGGGCTTCCACTTGGGCAACGGGCAGATGTGTCCCCAAATTAATAAGACAGCAGCGATTGCGGCCTGCCCGAGGCCCAAGACCAAAAAGGGGGTGAGACAGTTCCTGGGGCTGGCTGGCTACTATCGTAGGTTTATACCTAATTATTCGGACGTCACCAGCCCGCTGACTGACCTCACTAAAAAGGGGGTGCCAGATCCGGTCCAGTGGACGGAGCAGTGCCAGCGGGCTTTCTCTGAGGTAAAGGCTGCACTGTGTGGGGGGCCACTTTTACACTCCCCTGACTTCTCTCTCCCTTTTATGTTACAGACGGATGAGTCAGACAGAGGGCTGGGGGCCGTTTTGTCCCAGCAGGTGGAGGGGGAGGATCGCCCGGTCCTATACATCAGCCGGAAGCTGTCAGTGCGTGAGGGGCGCTACAGCACGATTGAGAAGGAGTGCCTGGCGATCAAGTGGGTGGAGGAAAAAGGAAAAGGAAAAAAGGAAAAAAAGGAAAGCCTTGCCATCAAGTGGGTGGTCCTCGCCCTCCGCTACTACCTGCTGGGGCGCCCTTTCACCCTCTGTTCGGACCACATGCCCCTGCAGTGGCTCCACCACATGAAGGATGCCAACGCACGGATCACCTGTTGGTATCTGGCACTCCAGCCGTTTAAGTTCGAGGTGGTCCACAGGCCGGGGGCGCAGATGGTCGTGGCGGATTTCCTCTCCCGTCAAGGGGGGGGGAGTCAGCTGCAGGCCGGACGGCTCCCCGGCCTGAGTCGGGTGGTGGGGGTATGTGGCAGCGGGGGCGTGGTCAAGCGTCGGTCTGTGAATGGAGGGCGGAGTCAGGGAAGGTACAGTAACAATTAACAAATAAGGGCCAGTGAGCAGCGGCAGCAAATGCACCAGTATGCACTCAACTGGAAGTGAGTTTGAACATTCTTGGGCCATGAATGCAACATAAATCCACCTTCTGTCATGTTGCTGCATCCGCCAGCAACAAATCTATGTGGCATGGCAATAAATTAGCTCAAAATGGAGGATTGAAGTTGCAGTTACAGTAGCTCTGTGTTTTAGTATAGCAAAAATGGCAATGAGATCGATAGACTGCCTGCTGTGATGTCACAGGTGTCAAGGTCATTCACTCAGACCGCTACCTATATGAATCATTTTAATCGTAAAGATTACTATATTAGATTTATTGTTAACACTTAAAACTATTCCTATGCCATTCTTGAGGTCTCAAGGCATTTATAAACAAAAAGTGAGGCCATGGTTCTGTGTATCTCCTTTAGGAACACAAAAGTAGCTATTATAATGTTGTGTAATGTATCAAATTAAAGAGTGTGAAGATCTGATTTAAAAACTTGTTTAATATTGTAAATAAGTTAAGAAAACAAAGTTATGAACATTTGAAAATCCAGTGTTTTATAAAATTTCCATTTCTGTCCATTGCCCCAGTCGCAAACCAGCAAGCATTGGTTTAATTTACCATTCATGAGAAAAAAAAACCTCAATCAGAAATGAATAGACCAAAAAGCCAAAAATAAAGAGATTTAGAATTTTGAGTTGCAGGGTAAGAATTCCAGATAAAGAATTACAGATCTTGTAGATCACAATTATGCACCTAGAAGGTTTAAAAGTAATACATCAATGAAACTGGTCCATTCTTTGTATTTAAACATAAAAGTCAGAATTGAGCAGGTATGTTCACTTTAAATTGTGGACACCAAGCATGACTAATAATAATGGTGCTCGAATATGCTGTGTATAAGAGAGCCAAACGTTTGTTAATTCTCTTCCAAATAGTATCACTGATTTTTATAACCTTCTCATTTTTTCTGCATGAAAAAAAAAGAAAAATCATTGATTTTTAGGAAGGATACAACATTTTCCTCAGTGATCTGATCTTTCACAGGCGCAAGACAGCAAAGTCTCATCTCATCTCATTATCTCTAGCCACTTTATCCTGTTCTACAGGGTCACAGGCAAGCTGGAGCCTATCCCAGCTGACTATGGGCAAAAGGTGGGGTACACCCTGGACAAGTCGCCAGATCATCACAGTGCTGACACATAGACACAGACAACCATTCACACTCAATTTAGGGTCACCAGTTAACCTAACCTGCATGTCTTTGGACTGTGGGGGAAACCAGAGCACCCGGAGGAAACCCACGCGGACACAGGGAGAACATGCAAACTCCGCACGGAAAGGCCCTCGCTGGCCACGGGGCTCGAACCCGGATCTTCTTGCTGTGAGACGACAGCGCTAACCACTACACCACCGTGCCGCCCTAGACAGCAAAATGTTCAGCTGATTTTATTGAAAAATCAAGTCAACCTGAGAGATTCGACCACTAGGTGGGAATCATGATGTAAACGTTCCGTACATGGGGGTGGAGCACAGAGGACAGCAGGAAAGAGATCAGGGTTAAATATCAGCTTTATTGCCAAACTTTTCAGTCTGACACCTTAAATGATAGAGACACACACACACTGGAGTGTTCTCGTCTGGGGAAGCTCCCCTCCGCTCTCACTCTCCCTCCTTAAATAGGGTGCGGTCACTGGGAAGACACACACAAACACAGGTTAATTGCCATCAGGTGTAGTGATTCTGCCACTTACCTTCCCTGACTCCGCCCTCCTGTCACAGACCGGCGCTTGACTACGCCCCCGCTGCCACATACCCCCACTGCCTGACTCAGGCCGGGCGGCCGTCCGGCCTGCAGCCGACTCCCCCCCCCTTGACAGGAGAGGAAGTCCGCCATGCCCATCTGTGCCCCCGGCCTGTGGACCACCTTGAAATTGAAGGATTGGCGTGCCAGATACCAACGGGCGCGTGATCCGAACAGAGGGTGAAGGG
The DNA here is from genome assembly GCF_027579695.1 of Neoarius graeffei. Classification (NCBI taxonomy): domain Eukaryota; kingdom Metazoa; phylum Chordata; class Actinopteri; order Siluriformes; family Ariidae; genus Neoarius; species Neoarius graeffei. The sequence goes on from NC_083570.1 coordinate 93,008,932, forward strand.
GTGCCCCAGCAGGTAGTAATGGAGAGCGAGGACCGCCCACTTGATCGCCAGACACTCTTTTTCAATCGTGCTGTAGTGCCCCTCATGCACTGACAGCTTCCTGCTAATGTAGAGGACGGGGCGGTCCTCCCCCTCCACCTCCTGGGACAAAACAGCCCCCAGCCCCCTGTCCGACGCGTCGGTCTGCAACACAAAGGGGAGAGAAAAGTCAGGGGAGTGTAAAAGTGGCCCCCCCACACAGTGCAGCCTTCACTTCAGAAAAAGCTCGCTGGCATTGCTCCGTCCACTGGACCGGATATGGTGCCCCCTTTTTAGTGAGGTCAGTCAGTGAGCTGGTGACGTCTGAATAATTAGGTATAAACCTACGGTAATAGCCAGCCAGCCCCAGGAACTGTCTCACCCCCTTTTTGGTCTTGGGCCTCGGGCAGGCCGCAATTGCTGCGGTCTTATTAATTTGGGGACGCACCTGCCCGTTGCCCAAGTGGAAGCCCAGATGCCGTACTTCCATCCGCCCAATCGCACACTTCTTTGGGTTGGCTGTGAGCCCCGGCCGTCTCAGCAACCTAAGGACGGCCCTCAGATGTTCGAGGTGCCTTTGCCAGTCATTACTATAGATGATAATATCATCCAGATATGCGGACGCGTAAGTGGCGTGTGGGCGGAGGACTCTGTCCATCAGCCACTGAAATGTAGCGGGCGCCCCAAACAGCCCAAACGGAAGGGTGATGAATTGGTGTAAACCAAACGGTGTGGAAAAGACCGTTTTCTCTCGGGATAGTGGAGTCAAGGGGATCTGCCAATATCCCTTCGTCAAATCCAGCGTCGAATAAAAGTGAGCAGTGCCAAGTCGATCGAGCAACTCATCAATACGAGGCATCGGGTACGCATCGAATTTAGACACCATGTTGACTTTTCTATACTCCACACAGAACTGGACCAAGACCACCAGGCTGCTCCAGTCACTGTGGGACTCCTCGACGATGCCCATTTTGAGCATGGTCTCAAGTTCTTCCCGAACCACCTTTTTTTGTGTTCGGGTAGCCTGTAAGGGCGGCTACGCACTACCACCCCCGGGGGCGTCTCTATGTGGTGCTCTATGAGGTTGGTGTGACCGGGCAGGGCCGAGGACACGTCCGAAAACTCGGCTTGCAACTGGGTGACCTCCGTGAGTTGGGTCGGGGAGAGGTGGTCTCCACAGGGGACCAGAGAGGTGTGTGATGCCAATGCCCTCTTTTGAACCTCTGGTCCCAGCTCCGCCTTCTCCGGAACCACCGACACCAATGCCACGGGGACCTCCTCAGTCCAGAGTTTAAGCAGGTTGAGGTGGTAAATTTGTAGTGCCCCACCCCTGTCCATTCGCCTAACCTCATAGTCGATGTCCCCGACCCGCCGTGTGACCTCAAAGGGCCCTTGCCACTTGGTGATCAATTTGGAGCTCAACGTGGGCAACAGTACGAGTACTTTATCTCCCGGTGTGAACTCCCTAAGGCACGTACCCTTGTTGTACAGGCGGTCTTGCCGTTCCTGGGCCTGCCACAAATTCTCCTGGGTTAGGTGGGTGAGCGTGTGGAGTTTTGCATACAGGTTCATAACGTATTGGATTTCATTCTTGCTTTGTGAAGGTCCCTCCTCCCAATTTTCCCGCAGCACATCTAGGATGCTGCGCGGCTTACGCCCATATAATAATTCAAACGGGGAGAACTCCGTGGAGGCTTGGGGAACCTCTCGCACTGAGAACAACAAGGGCTCGAGCCACTTATCCCAATTACGTGCATCCTCACTTACGAATTTTTTAATGATATTTTTGAGGGTGCGGTTGAACCGTTCTACTAAACCGTCCGTTTGTGGGTGATACACACTGGTGCGGATCGGCTTAATCCCCAATAACCCATACAGTTCACATAGTGTTCGTGACATAAATGTAGTGCCTTGATCAGTCAGAATCTCTTTCGGGATTCTGACTCGGGAGATGATGCGGAAGAGTGCCTCTGCAATACTGCGTGCTGAGATATTGCACAGAGGCACTGCTTCTGGGTATCGCGTTGCATAGTCCACCAGAACTAATATAAAGCGGTACCCTCGTGCCGACCGATCTAATGACCCGACGAGATCCATCCCAACTCTCTCAAACGGGGTCTCGATCAAAGGAAGAGGGCGCAAAGGCGCTTTTGGAATGGCCGCTGGATTTACTAACTGGCATTCGCGGCATGCCGTACACCACCTACGAACATCGCCGCGAATCCCCGGCCAATAGAATCGGGCCATTATTTGGGCTAGTGTCTTATCCTGCCCTATGTGTCCAGCCATGGGATTAAAGTGAGCCGCCTGGAATACCAATTCCTGGCGGCTCTTTGGAATCAACAGCTGCATGACTCGCTCTTTAGTTTGAGTGTCCTGCGTCACTCGGTATAATCTATCCTTCATAATCGCGAAGTAGGGGAAGGACGGGGTGGCGTTCGGCTGGAGCGTTTGCCCATCGATTACTCTCACTTGGTCAAATGCATGTTGCAGAGTCTCGTCTCGCGATTGTTCTAATGGGAAATCCGCGAGGGATTCCCCAATAGAGAGAGGAGGAGCCGGCGGCTCCTCACTCTGATGCAGAGATGACGTAGATGGCTCTGCGACAGCTGCTCCCGCCAAAGCGACACCGGGACCTCCCCCTGTCAAACGGCAGGACCCACTCGTTACTAGGCGTGTCATTAACCCCCGGAATCCCGGCCATTCAGTCCCCAAAATTAAAGAGTGGGTAAGTCGAGGATTAACCGCCGCCTTCACTATAAATTTTTCCCCTCTGAAAAAAATGTGGACCGACACCAAAGGGTAGCTGTGAATATCCCCATGCACACACAACACCTTCACCCCCTGTGCTCCCCCCAATGCCTCATTTTGCACCAGGCTTTGGCGGATTGAGGTCTGATTACAACCAGAATCCACCAACGCCTGATATGTAGCCCCTTGGATACTCACCGGTATGTGATACGCTCCGGCCCAATCAAGGGCGGCCTCTGGCGCGTCGGGGATCCGGACCTCCGCGCCCACTTCCATTGCCGTGCACTGTTGTTGAAGGTGGCCCGGCTCCCCGCAGCGCCAGCAAACCGGCCCGGGCTTTCCCTCTGCACCGGTGTTCTGGGGCTCACTCACCTGAGGGGGGGGAGAGACAGACACAGAAGGGAGAAACGGGAGGGCACCACGGGTGCGGCGGGCTGGCTGGGGTGGAGCAACCGGCCCCCGTCTCTGCGGTGGGGGAATGGGGCGAGGATGGGACACAGAAGGAGGGGGAGAGAGAGAGAGAAGAAAAGAGAAGGGTCGACATCGTCTGCTGTCCTGCCGCCGGAACAGCCACCAGATGATCCTCTGCCAGCTCCACTGCCTGATCCAGCGACGCCGGGCGGTGGCACTGGACCCACTCCGCGGTTCCTGCTGGTAAGCGGGCGATGAATTGTTCCAGCACCACCTAGTCGATGATCCCCTCGGCGTCGTGATCGTTGGCCCTCAACCACCGCCAGCAGGCGTCCCGGAGCTGCTGGCTGAACGCGAACGACCGGCCGGCCGACTTCCTCCAATCGCAGAGCGCAGAAGCGCTGGCGCTGTTGCTCTGGTGTGCGCCCCACACGCTGGAGGACGGCCCGGTGGAGGTCTGCGTAGGCCAGCCGGTGGTCGGCGGGGAGCTGTAGCGCAGCTAGCTGTGCCTCTCCCGTTAGGAGGGGGAGGAGGCACGCCGCGCGCTGCTCCATCGGCCACCCCGAGGCTTCTGTGACCTGTTCAAACAGCGTGATGAACGCCTCAGGGTAGTTCTGCGGGCCCATCTTGGTGACGGTGAGGGGAGACGGGCCCGCGGCCGGAGCGCTGGTGGACCCCGCCGACGCGAGGAGGTGCCAGAACGCCTCGCAGTCTTCCTGCTGGGCCAGCACCAGGGCTTCAAAGTGCCGCTCTTGTTCCTTCCGGAGTGTGACGAGCGCCTGGTGCTGGCTTTGCCGGGCCGTGGCGAGGGCGTGGACCAGGTCGGCGAACGGGGAGGATTCCATGGGGCTGCTTGGTTGGTGCTCTACAGTCCCGGGTTTCGGCACCACTGTAAACGTTCCGTACATGGGGGTGGAGCACAGAGGATGGCAGGACAGAGATCAGGGTTAAATATCAGCTTATTGCCGCACTTTTCAGTCTTACAACTTAAACAATAGAGACACACACACACTGGAGTGTTCTCGTCCGGGGAAGCTCCCTTCCGCTCTCACTCTCCCTCCTTAAATAGGGCGCGGTCACTGGGAAGACACACACAAACACAGGTTAATTGCCATCAGGTGTAGTGATTCTGCCACTTACCTTCCCTGACTCTGCCCTCCTGTCACAGACCAGCGCTCAACCACACCCCTGCTGCCACATATGAGTTTCAAGCTGATTGAACCACCAGTGAGCAAGCTGGAAGCAACAACAAAACACATGGACCGGTGACGAATATGACTAAAAAACCCAAGATGGTGGCACCCGTGAATTTGGTGTATTGCATTACACAATGTTAAAAAATGTTTAAAGTAAAAGCTCATCACAACTCTGCACAAAATTAACAATATATTCCGTTAATATGTTATTTATTCTTGAATCGACATGAGTTTTATGTAGATTAAATACCTTTAAATGTCTTTAAAGGCCAAACGAAAACATACTGTTCTCCCATACAAATGTATGGGAGGTTCATCAGTGCAGCGGCGTGCTATCAAGCCTACCTTAAAGCATGCCCAGCTACTTCCAACCCTCAAGAGCTCTGCCCCATAACTGCATCCATAAACCCTACCCAGCTACTTCCAACCTTTAAGAACACTACCCCGTAACTGCAACTGATTATCATGGTTTTCTGCTGCTGATTATGGGTAATTATACCTGTGTTGACCGAGAAACCAATTCTGGTATTCTTAAATCCTGTCCCAAAGGTGAGCTAGAGGTATTACCATACATAACTTAGGTGACCTTTAGAATCAGTCTTCTTTCTGATGGCCTGGTATGCTGACATCATAATGCCACTAAGCTAGCCCAGGTAACCCAGGTAGTTTTGTAAACCATCCTACTGCAACTTATAATGGCCACAGTTATGGGGAGCTCTAACAAGTCTTGATCTTTATATCTTTCCACATATTTTACACACCTCTTTTCACCATCACCATACTGTACTCATTTGGTTTTAGTTCCAGAGTTTCCTGTGTCTTGTTCTTTAATGTTGATTCTCGTTTTTAGCTCTGGCTTTCCAGCAATACTAGTCATGTTTTTAGCACCTTCCACTTTATACCTGTGGCAGTCTGATGGTACAGGGGATAGAACTGTTGCCTCACAGCAAGAAAGTTCTGGGTTCAAGCCCAGCGGAGGACAGTGGCCTTTCTGTGTGGAGTTTGCATGTTCTCCTCATGTCTGGGTGGGTTTCCATCAGGTGCTCTGGTCTCTCCCACAGTTCAAAGACATGCAGTTAGGTTAACATGGGGTGGTCATGGGCTGAAGTGCCCTTAAGCAAGGCACCTAACCCCCAACTGTTCCCTGGGTGCTGTAGCATAGCTGTCCGCTGCTCTGGGTATGTGTGTGTGTTCACTGTTTCAGATGGGTTAAATGCAGAGGATGAATTTCACTGTGCTTGAGTATGCATGTGACAAATAAAGGCTTCTTCTTCTTCACAGTTTTAGGGTCAGTTACTGTCTGTGCAGAGTTGCATATATTCTCCTTATATCCATATGGCTTTCCTCCACGTTCTTTGGTTGCCTCCCAAAAACATGCTGGAATGTGGATTGGCTATGCTGAATTCACTCGAAGTGTGAATGTTTGTGCATGGTGCCTTGCATTCAGGGTTTATTCTTGCGTGTGTGTGTGTGTGTGTGTTTACTTGTCCTTTGTGTCTGCAATGCCAGATGTGTGATGGAATGACTCAGATATCAGTTAACCCATGTTATGTGTCTTACCCCATTTCCTGTGTGATTCTGTATCCCCAATCTATCCTCAAGAGACCATAAACCCCTGGGAACAACACAAAATATGCTACGCATGACCACTAGACTGGACACTATTAAACATTCCATTTAACTCCTTTTCAAAATGTGGACACATAGAAAATAGGAAAATGACAGCCTCATGCATCAAATCAGAAAGTTATTTTTGTTTTGTCTGCCATGACCTTACAATAGAAAGTGTGTCTTTAATTTTGCCTTTGTGTTCTTTGCATTTGAAATTGTGCTCATACCTAATACTGAAGAGCACTGAATGTAGAAAATTAAAGTTCAGTAATTATCATATGTGTTTGATGTTTATAGGTATAATATAACTTTGCAGTAATGGTCTTTGGTCCTTGCACACAATATTAGATTAAATTTAGTCCTTGAATCCTGTAGCAATTTAAGCAGAAGAGATATTGGTTTCATCTGGCATGTGCTCTACGTGGGTTGTATTTTCAAACACATTTTAATGTCTTCTGTTTGTACGCTCTGCCCCTCGTTCCACTGTGGAAGATTCATTCTCCATGGCTGATGTCTTTTCCACTCCCTCCTGTGTGATTAAGTAAACAGTTATTTTTCTCCTGATAAGCTCTGAGCTCTGTTCTTCACGTGAACTGTGCAGTGTGTAAAAGCCACTTTCTCCATGGATAACAGTGTTTACATACACGTCCTGCACAGTAATTGTGTAATACCTTATTCATTTTGTAATGCTACTCTTTTCCTCCTTTAAGATAGCCCAAGGTCAGATATACTGTCATATCCAATAAAGGAGGAAATAAGGTAACAATAATCAATACTTGGATAGAACAGAACAAAACAGCCAAAGCACACATTAATGTTCAAGCAGAAAAAGGATATCTCACAGATGGTGTTGGCTCAGCCTATAGGAGAAGGGTGCTGAGCAGGAGGTAAAGAGCCTGCCCCCATTACATAACCAGCTAATTGAAATGCACTTGGTTGCCAGGTTGAACAAACAGAAACGAGGGATGTCAACAGCACCCTTGATGAGCCAAAAGCTTTCTACAGCCTGAATGCTGAATGGAAGAGGGAGTTTTTATGATAATTACAGCCATGAGATCCAAACCTAAAATAAACCATCCATTAGATGCTCCTCAGATCATTTCACAGCAAACTGATGCTCTTTTCTTATGGCAGTTAATTCAGGATTTCACTTCTTGTCTGTCATTTTTGCAGATCACCCTACAGAATAAAGAAATACCATACAAGTTTATTATCCCTACTGTGAGTTACAACAATAATGACCTGTTTAACCATCAAATTATGTTCAGTACTCACTAATAGAGGCATAATTTCCTAAGAGAATAATTTATGATTTTTATAGCAACCCAGCTAACAATTTTAGTTTTCAAAACAGAATAATATGGTTCAAAGAGCTGTCAGTCTTGATTCTCTGGATGCTCTGAGAACACGTTGATATAACATTTGTAAACATTCCTACAGCATTGTTGCGACATGTTTATTTGAAGAAATGCTCATCTAACTGGAAATATTGTGTCAGAAACATTCTAATAAATTTGTGAAGTTATGAAGGCATAAAACACAAGCTGTTATATGAAAATGATAAATCATGGGGTGGTGTGATGTGGTCGAACATGAAGCCAACATGAGAAAGCCTTCAAGAAGACTTTTTTTTTCAGTTTCATGGTACTGTAACAGGTCAAGCTGTATTTTTTTATTTATTAACTTCAAGACAGAGAAAAAAACAGAGGTTGGTGAGGAAATGACTGTTTATAGTTGTTACAACATGACAACAGGAAATATACTGGTTCAGAACACGTCACATTAAATGTATCTATAAATGGATAAAATACAATATGTTATGAACTAAAATATGCTCAAAAATGCACTGGGAAATTGTTGTAGTATATGAAGAATAAAACAGTGTGATGTGCTGTTATTGGAAAATAATCAGCTGAGCTGGTAATTTGAACAGCTTTACCTCTGAATTGCTGACACTAGAGACTCCTTCTTGAAATGATAAATAAATCTCCTCAGAGAAGAATTCATGATATCAACAATTCAGGGTGTCTACAGGTTTGTCCAAGTTAAATTTAAGACTTTTTAAGACCATGTTCCAAAAAAAATTAAGACCAAATCTAGTCACACAAAAACGTACTCTCTTGAAAAAAAAAAACTATATAATTTAATGTAAACTTATTGTTCTTGTAAACATTCACCAGAAAACACTATTCTAGTAGAAGTACTTCATTTCTTTTCCTTGACAGGCATTCACACACTCAGAACCCAATATAAGGATCGGATAAACTTGTAACTATGTGACAATCAGAATGCAGTCACAATGTTTGAATCGAAGGCCATCCTTAAAAAAAAATCCGTTTCCTGTCCACCGGGTGAGCAAAAAAAATTCAGTAGGGAGGGAGGGATTTTTTTTAATGGATGGATAAGAAATCGCAATGCTGTGTTTGCTTTTTCTTTCAGTACTTTTTTATTACAAAAGCAGACACATTTAATAAAATATGACAGTTTAATCAACTGAAACTTGTACAAAAACTTTAAGTTAGCATTTTAAATGCTGACTGCATTTAACAAAGTCATTAACAAAGTAGGTAATGAATTTCGCATAACAAAACTCAAAAGCTGTTTGTAACGTCTCGGATGGATCAAGATCAAACTAATTTTCCAGTAATGGTTTGTGATGGTCCGACACACGGACTTTTTGTAGTTCTAAATCGACCGTTAGGCCTAGTTCGGATGAAATTACACTATTAAAATGATCACTGAATGATTTGTTTTTCTGAATCTTTACTATTTTGTTGTTCGCTAAAATACCATTTTGCGATTTCACGCTTAAGAAAATGTTTGAAAACTCCGGATCTCCTTCCTTCATGGTGGCTGCCATTTTTTTGTGCCGCACGGCGCATGCGCAGAGCCGATTCGACAGGGCTTTCCACAAGCGCCGGCTGCGTCCACACAATTAAGTCCAGCCAGCTACTTTAATGACTATTTTTGTAGCCCACAGGCTCTAAATATTAATTTTCGATTTTAATAAAATTAAATGTTTATCTAATGGACTGACAATAATGTCAAACTGAACCGCACTCATTTAAGTTGTGATTCGCCGCCAACTTCGTTGATCAAGGGAGAGTCAGGGAGCAGAGAGGGGCGGGGCTGCTCTCTCTCTCACACGATAGAACTTATGGTGCGTTCATGTGCTATGGGAATTATGGTAAATACCAAACGCCGACATGGAAAGCACACATGAACGCCCCCTCTTGTGGTATTTTCCACTGGGCAACTCGTAGAAAATTTTGATACACGAGTTGCCGAGATGAGATGAACTTTAACCTTTTCAACATGGCGGCGAGCGGTACAAGACTAGCTTATGAACCAAGAAAGAAGTGGTTTTCACCTACGGAAAGCTGACTCTCACCTTTTAAACGAGTCATGTTATGGATATTATGTTATTATAATACGTATATTATAGCCTAATACAAAATATTCTGTGGCTGTCCAAAGAACGCCAACAATGATCTAGATACTGGCTACTCTCATTGTAGCTACAGCCAAATTTCCAAAAACTGCGTGGCATTCAGTGTGTTAAGAAAATCTCTACTTGTCATGATCAGGAAATATTCAGCATTTTTTGACTTTTGATAACTCATATTCCTGCTGCAGCTGATGAACAAGGCAATCTATAATTGTTTTAGCCAAATAACAGGCCTGATTCTGAATCTGGCCTGATTCTGAATCCACCATCTTTAATTTGTCAACAACAACAAAAGCGTGTGAACACAACACACTGGTAAATACCACTTCCCAACTGGAAAATATCATCTTCCCATAGCACATGAACGCAGCATCACACAACAGATCAGGCACTGAGTGGTTGTCAAGCACGCGTGTGTCTAGCAACCGGTGGATTCGGAGCCTGCGCGGTATAATTGTGAGCATCAAAAACGATTAAACTTTTTCCCCATCCAAAGTGTACCACATTTTAACGATATGACTGAGTAAAATCTCCATAAATTTAAGATTGAAAATTTAAGACCACGGGGTTTGAAATTTAAGACTTCTGCTCCTCCTACTCAAGCGAGTAGGACGCTTCTTTGCTTTGCTCCTGCTTTCTTAATCTTTATTTCTATACTTTACTTTCTCATTGAATTTCCACTATTTTTTTCTTTTTTTTCTTCTCATTTTATTTTTCATCTTTATAAGCTTTTAATTTAATTTTAATTTAGTTTCCACTATTTTTTATTTTTTTTTAAATGCCAGGGAGCAAAAAATCCTGCAGAAAATGCATGGAATTAGAACAGAGGATTTCTATTCTGGAATCAAAGATTAATGCTCTGCCAAAGACGGACGAATTAAAAGCGATATCTCAGGAAAGGAGTACAGAAACAGTGGCTGAGAATGCAGAGACTGCACTCCGACAGACTGAGGGCATTGCAGATCAAGTGGAAGAATCCATAACTCAAGCTTTGCAAAATGTGAGTACTGAAAACTGGCAAATGATGGGTGCTAAGCCCAAAAACAAAAACAGAAGAGTAATTACTTCAACACCAGCTCATTCTACATATTACAATAGGATCTACAATCCTAAGGAAAATCCACAGCCCATAAGGCTTCAGAACAAATTTGAATGCCTCAGGGATGTGGAAGAGGATTTGTCAAGCGGACAAACACATAGTAAAAAGAGATCGCACCAAGATCGAAGAGTTGTGAAAAGAGGCAAAAAGCAGCTCATAACACCACCTGATCCCACAACCCTTGTTCTTGGTGATTCCACTGTAAGACAATTAAAAGGTTATGAGATGATTATTTGTTGTCTTCCAAATGCATCCATCTCTGACACCAAAGACAGCATTTTGAAACTCATGTCCAAGCATAAAACTATTAAACGTATTGTTGTGCATGTGGGAGCAAATGATGTTTTCAGAGAACAGCTGTTTGTCCAAGATGATTTCAGAAAACTTTTTTTCTGAGCTCTATAAGACTGGAATTCAATCTTTTATCAGTGGCCCACTCCCAGAGAGAGGAAGTTTTGCTTTTTCTTGACTCTTCAGTCTTAACACCTGGCTTGGAAAAACTTGTTCTTCATTTGGTATGAACTTCATAGACAATTTTAATCTTTTTTGGAATCGTAGAGAATTTTACAAGCCAAATAGCACTGAACTCAGCTGGATTGGAGCCAAAGTCTTAGCAGACCACTACAAACTTGCAATCTTTTCTCAGCCAGCACCGAGGAAAACAGTTGATAAGATGTCGCAGACTGACATAGTTATAAAGCCTAAACAATCATCTTTGCAAGTCATCATCAAGGACACACAAACATCTGACTTGCAGGCCTCCCAACATTCAAGGACAGATGACTCCACTTCTCCTCGGATGGATTTCCCAAATAGCATGAAAAAATTGCTCCCAATGGCTACACTCTCTTTTTCCAGCCCAAATCTCTCATGACAAGCAGTGTACCCAGTTCATCAAAATTGTGTTCGTCCAGGACTTTCAGCTGGCTACAAATCTTTTTCACCATCCAAAAGATACATATCATCTCCAATCCTTTCACCCTCAAACCAAATGGAACATTTAGAAAGTCTTGTTTGATGTACTCTGGGTCCCTGCAAATGGGTGTAGTGTTGAAAACAAGCTGGGACCCGATGTTGACATTATTCCTGTGTTGATAAGAAACAGAAAACATAGAGCACATTTAACCCTGGGGGTGAACCAATCTAATCTCCTTCCTGTTTTAAAAAAGCATCAGAATGCACAACCAGATATTACTTCTAGAATTTCTGTAAAGCTAGCTCTTCTGAACATTAGATCACTTTTAAACAAGTCATTTTTAATTAATGATCTTATTTGCAAACACAATCTTGATTTTTTGCTTCTAACTGAAACCTGGCTGGATCAAGCAAATAGTGCTACCACCCTTATTGAAGCAGCTCCCCCAAATTTTAATTTTTTGAATGTTACCCGACAAGGGAAAGGTGGAGGGATTGCAAATATATTCAAAGTCTCTTTTCAATGTAAACAATCCTCACTTGGTGATTTTATGTCCTTTGAACACATGTGCACTTGTTACATGCTCTCCTAACATATTATTATTAACTATTTATAGGCCTCCGAGACATTCAGCCAAAGTCTTCCTTGAAGAGTTTGGTGAACTGTTATCAGTCATTTGCTTAGAGTTTGATTGTCTTATTATATCTGGGGATTTTAACTTGCATGTAGATAATACTGATAACATTTATGCCAAAGAACTACTTGCAATTATTGATAACTTTAACCTAGTACAACATGTACAGGGGCCGACCCACTCTCGTGGTCATACTCTTGACTTCGTCATCACAAAGGGTCTTACTGTGTCTAATACTGTTGTTGACCTGGCCTTATCTGATCATTTCTGTGTTTTCTTTGAAGTTTCTATGTCTCCTCACATTCAGAATAGCTCAACGATTATAGGTAGGAGAGTCATAAAAGACAACACATGTGCTCTTTTTGAGCAAGCTGTCTCTCAGAACTCAACCAAAATGTCAGACTCTGTAGGTGATTTACTGGAATTTTTTAATTTAAATATGACCCAAATTATGGATGATATTGCTCCACTCAAAATAAAAAGAGTCAATGGTAAGCAGAAAGCACCATGGAAGCAGTACCCGGCTGTTAAACTGCTAAAGAGAGAATGTAGAAAGACTGAAAGAAAATGGCACAAATCTAAACTTCACATCCATTATCAAATCCATAAAGAGATGCTTTGTAATTATAATTATGAAATTCGTAAAGCAAGACAGTCTTTCTTCTCCAACATCATCAGCAGGAATATGAACAATGCCCGTGTGCTATTTTCAACAGTAGAGAAGCTAACTAATCCCCCACCACAATTAGCACCTGAACTCTAAGTTAATAAATGCAATGAGTTTGCATCCTTTTTCAAAGGTAAAATTGATAAAATACAGCAGAATATTCCTCATAATATATCTCAGTTGCAAAAAATTGAAAAACTGCAATCACCATTGACACAGATAGATAACTTCAACACAATGTCAGAATTTTGTTTAATTGATTATGAGACTCTTGAAAAAACTGTACAAAATCTCAGTTCCTCAACATCTGAACTGGACATTCTGCCCACCAACTTTTTTAAGTCTGTTCTTCATCTTATAATTACAGATGTGCTTCAAATTATAAATACATCCTTGGAGACTGGCGTTGTTCCTGTGTCCCTAAAAAAAGCTGTTGTAAAGCCCCTTCTTAAAAAAAATAATCTGGATCCTTCAGTGTTAAATAACTACAGGCCAATATCAAATCTACCATTCATCGGGAAAATCCTGGAAAAAATTGTCTTCAATCAATTAACTGCCTTCTTGATATCAAACAGCCGTTTTGATAATTTTCAGTCAGGATTTCGTGCCAATCATAGCACTGAAACAGCGCCGATTAAAGTTATAAATGACATACGTCTTAATACTGATGCAGGCAAAACATCGGTCCTGGTATTACTGGACCTCAGTGCAGCTTTTGATACTGTTGATCACAACATCGACTTGAACACTGGGTTGGATTGACTGGTAAAGTTATCAATTGGTTAAAATCATACTTAAAAGATAGAAGCTTCTTTGTTACCATGGGAAATTGTTCCTCAACGTCAATGTCCTTGACCTGTGGTGTCCCCCAGGGGTCGATTCTTGGACCATTACTTTTCAACCTTTATATGCTCCCACTTGGGCAAATTATCAATAAAAATTCAATTTTGTATCACTGCTATGCAGATGATACCCAAATTTATTTTGCTCTATCACCTAATGATTATGCCCCCCTTGAATGTCTCTACCAGTGTATCGATCAAATCAATAGCTGGATGTCACAAAATTTTCTTCAGCTGAACACAGATAAAACAGAAGTAATTCTATTTGGAAAAAAAGATGAAAGACTCAGGATTACCACTATTCTTGACACAAAAGGGATTAAAACTAAAGAAATGGTTAAAAATCTTGGTGTTTTCATTGACAGCGAGCTAAACTTTGACAGTCACATGAAAGCAATCACTAAAACGGCATTTTATCACCTAAAAACATTTCCAAACTAAGAGGACTTATGCCAAAAAATGATCTGGAAAAACTAATACATGCCTTCATCTCTAGTAGGGTTGATTACTGCAATGGCCTTTTCACAGGCTTGCCAAAAAAGACCATGAAACGACTTCAGCTGGTTCAAAATGCAGCGGCGAGGGTTCTCACACGAACAAAAAGAACAGAGCACATTACTCCAATTCTAAGGTCCCTTCACTGGCTTCCAGTAAGCTACAGAATTGACTTTAAAGTATTGCTGCTGGTATACAAATCTCTAAATGGTACAGGGCCCAATTACCTCTCTGATATGTTGCAGCGGCCTAACCCAATCAGATCTACCAGATCAAAACAGAAAAATTTACTATTAAAACCAGTTGTTAAAACAAAGTGTGGTGAAGCAGCTTTTAGCTACTATGCAGTACAGCTATAGAACCAACTCCCAGAGGACATTAAAAATGCTCCTGCTGTTGGCAGCTTCAAATCTAGACTAAAGACCAAGCTGTTTACAGATGCTTTCTGTTAAATAATTAATATTGTCTTCTTTACATTCTTTATAATCTTTACTTCTCTGCATGTTTTAAATTTACTTTAACTTTATCCTATTTTATTCTTTATTCTATTCTGCTGGGTTTTTTTTCTCTTTTCTTTCTCATCCTATTTGAACTACTACTTCATTTTATTATTTTATTTTTAATATTGTTTAATTCTTATTATTTTCTTTTAATTTCTTTTAATTCTTTTAATTAATTGTTTTAGAATAAAAATAAAATTATTTTATGTAATTTTATTTCTCTATTGTTTACTGTTTTTGTTTTTACTTCTGTAAAGCACATTGAACTGCCATTGTGTATGAAATGTGCTATATAAATAAACTTGCCTTGCCTTGCCTTGCCTTAAGACAATTTAAGACTTTTTAATGGCCTTATTTTAGGAAAATTAAATTTAAGACTTTTTAAGACTTTTTAAGGACCCGCGGTCACCCTGACAATTACAAGTCAAGTTTATTTCTATAGAGCTTTTAACAACATACATTGTCGCAAAGCAATTTTAGAGAAAATTAAAGACTTTAAACATTAGCTAATTTCATCCCTAATTTATACCCTAATTTATCTCCAATGAGCAAACCTGTGGCGATGGTGGCAAGGAAAAACTCCCTCAGATGACACGAGGAAGAAACCTCAAGAGGAACCACTCAAAAGAGAACCCATCCTCATTTGGGTGATAACAGATAGTATGATTATAAATAACTTGCTTCTATTACTATGTCCTATGTAGTCATAAAGTATAACTGTGAAAACAGGAAAATCATTAGTTTTAAACCTCTGGCGTCTGAGTGTATTTTCTGGCACTCATGATTTTGGTATGCTCTGATTTTATCAATTTCAACAAATCTAAGCACTATTTTCAAAGTCATATGACTTTTTTGTATTCAGCACAAGTTCAGCTACAATAAGATCTGTGTAGTCTGTATGTCATGAATATACTTTTAAAAAATAACAGAGAAATGAAGATGTTGTAAAATGCAGTTTTAGAACTGTGTTGAAATGTGTGAAAAAAACAAGCAAAACCATGACCTTACCCATTGTGTCGAACCATTTTGATCACTTGAGGTGATTCTGTTCAGTTTTAGGAATGGATCAAGCACAAAAACTTAAATCTGCTCCATTGATTTGAACAATTAGCTGGCCATCAAAAATTGTATGTCCTATTGTTTTGGGATAAAGGGTTGGCAGTGGGAGGGGTATTCAATGAGAAGGGTAACAAAATTCCATTCATTCAATGAGAAGAGTGAAAACCCCTCCCACTGCCAACTCTTAATCCCATCAGATTAACTCTTAATCCCATCAGGTAAAGTCACAATGGGTAAGGTCATGGTTTTTTTCCACACATTCCAACACAGTTATAAAACTGCTTTTTACAATACTGTAGAATGGCACAGACGAAAGCATTCCTTTAGAACTTTTATTGAGCAAGTTCAAACTGCCGAAGTAACAAAACATCCAACTCTGGCCTAAGCCACCCATCAGTGGGGGGAGCCTACGTGTTACGTGATGACGTAACTCACTACATCATTCTACATCCCCCTTCTTTAGTATAGAACTTTAATAACAGAAAATATAAAAAAATTCCTTCTTAAATACACTTGCTTTGGTGAAACAATCAATTAAACTAACTTCTAAGCATCACCTCACATAACAAAGGTTATAGCAACCCATTTATGAAAATAATTTGAAACAAAAACATTTCTTCTCACGCCATGACACAGCCCTGATGCTCACATGGTACAAACAGAATAACAGTGTTGACATTTTTTTTAACACAACCACTTAATTTGCAAAAGGTCTCTGGTCAGCTGTCATACTTGGGGTTAGGCTTTAGGAGCCTACCAAATCTAGAATGGGCAGGGGAGGACTCAGTGGGTGTGTGGACAGGTGACTCACTAGAGTGGTCAGGTGAGTGTTCACTGTGTGCAGGGGGCTGCCTGACTGGAGATGCTGGGATATTGGGCACATTTTCAATCCTGTCCTTTTCGGTTGATAGATCTGCCGATGACAATGGATCAGTTTCCGCAGTATGAGTTGGTTCTGCCACGAGCAGCAGGTGTTGCCGGTTCCTGCGGTACTCTCTGCCTTCTGATTCCACCAGGTAAGATCTTGGTTCAGTTGTAGCCCTTTTGATGAAGCCTATTCTATCATGTCCTTTTTCTGTTTGCAGGCATACCACTTGGGAGTCTTGGAGTGGAGAGAGTGGCCGGCTGCCACGATTGTAGGATCTTTTCTGTCCTTCCCTCTTCTTCGACAGGTGGGTGTGGATCGTCTTGGAATTCATTGACTTTGGTTTCAGCAAGTGTCTGCTGACAGGTATGTTTGTGCATGTCACCCTGGACATTAGTCGTTGAGCAGGTGAACCCAGCGTGGCGTCTCGTGGGACATTCCTGATGTTCAGCAGATTGAGGAACAGGTCAGTTCCGTCTCTTTTTGACGTTTCCAGCAGACGCTTCGCACTCCGCACAGCTCTTTCTGCCAGCCTGTTTGCTTGATGGCACTCTGGACTGCTGGTGACATGAGTAAAATCCTAATCTTTGGCAAAGTCCTTGAAAGATTGGCTTGTGTACTGTGTTCCACAGTCTGACAACAGCTTGTGGGGAATTCCGTGAACAGAAAAATGACGTTTCAGCTTGTTAATTACACACTGTGATGTGATTTTCTTGATAGGATCCAGTTCAAACCATCCTGAATAGGAGTCTACTAGCACAAGGTAGTGTTGGCCATTCTATTCAAACAGATCTGTTGCCACTGTTGACCACCCACGTGCAATGAACCGGTGCTACAGGTGCTCTAGCCCCTGCCCCTTTTCTGTTTGCTGTCCGAAGTGCCCTTTTCATAGAGACTGTTTTGTTGTTGTTGTTTTTTTTAATATTTGTAAAAGATAAGTTAGCTCCAACATCAATATTCTCTACAATTTGACCATAATATATGAAATTATAGATCTATAAAATAAAGTTTTTCTATGTAAATACGGGCATCAATCCGTGACGTCATGCATTCAGTGAAACTCCGTGCAGAAAGCGCATGCAGGCGGTTGACAGTGGGAGACAGTGCAAGGAACGGCATGGTAAGGTCACACTGAAAGTCTCCTTTCATTTCTTATCTGAACATGCTGCAATATTGTGCAGCTTAGAACACAACAGTAAATGCGTAGGGTTGTTTATCATTTAATGAAGCCGCCTAGGCTATATTTAAACCGTTTGCTCCATCCATTTCATTAACGTGGCAGATTCGGAAACTTTAGTTTGAACGACGGCGTTAATAACATATTCTAGCAGCTTCGAAAACTTAAGACTGCTGCTTTGAAGAATACTGCAGCATTTAGATGGATCTCACTCACACACATACACACAGAATGTTCAGTTGCAATTGAAATTTAGTTTTGAATAAAGTTAACTTGTGTGAAGAATTTGTTCCAAGTGCCCTTTTTTGAATGTTGAGCCCCTGCCCCTCCAAAGGTCTTTGCACGGCCCTGCTGTTGACCATGGGAGTTCTGGCACCTTGTGTAGTTGCATGGGCTCTTTTTGCTGATGTGATTTTAATGCATTACAAGTGCTGCATGACTGTACAAAACTGTCAATGTCTTTTATCATTGTTGTCCAAAAGACTACACTGTGTGCTTGTCATTTGGTGGCCTCAGCACCGGGGTGTCCTTTGTGGAGCAGCATAAGGTATTCTTTGTGCAGTGTTTGTGGAATTACTGCTCTTGTGCCTTTCATTATTATTCCATCTTCCACACAGAGCTCGTCTCGGAATGGGAAGAACTGGTTCACTGTGTCCGGGACTCTGCTCAGCCGATCTGGCCATCTATGCCTGATGATGTTACTCAGGGCCTGAAGCGAAGCATCTTCCATTGTGTGAGTGCGGAGTTCATCCTGACGACTGGATGAGATGTGCTGTACTGTCATCACCTCAAAGTACTCCAATTCTGTGAGGTGTCATGCTGTGGTATCCCTTGGTGCACGAGACCGCATGTCTGCCAAGTGCAACTCCTTCCCTTTCTTGTAGACCAGTGTGAGATTGAACTTGTGTAGCTTCAGCATCATACATTGTAAACATGCAGGTGCTGTATGGAGAGGCTTCTTTAGGATTGAGACTAAGGGTTGATGGTCTGTCTCCACAATCACTGGTTTTCCGTATATGTAATCATAGAACTTGAAACAGGCAAACACTACAGCAAGCAGCTCTTTTTCAATCTGTGCATACCTTTTCTCTGTTTAGGTGAGAGTGCGAGAGGCATAAGCCACAGGACTGCCATCCTGGAGACATGCACTACTAAGGCCATGCTTTGAAGCATCATGTGAGAGTAACAGATGTTTGCACATCATAGTACCTCAGTACAGGAGGTGACGTCACGTGTTGCTTCAGAGTGTCAAATGCATTTTGCTGTTGATCAGTCCAAGTCCATGCTACCTCCTTGTGCAGGAGCTGATGGAGAGGAGCTGTGATGTTGCTGTGGTTTGGTATAAACTTGTCCAGATAGTTTATCATGCCTAGGAAGCGTTGCAGTGCAGCTTTATCCTGAGGTGGCGGAACGTCAGTGATCGCCTGAATCTTTGCTGGATCCGGCTTCAGCCCCTGTTCAGTGAAAACATGTCTGACGTAGCTGACTTCTTTCAGCTGGAATCTGCATTTTTGAGAGTTCAGCCTCAACCTGACTTTGCGCGCCCTGTCAAGCACTTTTCTCAGGTTCTCATCATGTTCTTTAAGGTCTTTTCCCCCAACTATGATGTCATCAACAATTATTGCGCATGGGAGGCCCGCAAATATTTGTTCCATAGGTCTCTGAAAAACCTCAGAGGCTGCATTTATGCCGTATGGCATCCTCAGGTAGCGATATCGCCCAAATGGAGTGGCAAAAGTGGTGAGGAATGATGAGGCTTGATCCAGTTTGATCTGCCAAAAGGAACTCTTGTTGTCGAGCACTGAAAACACGGTTGCACCTGACATTTGTGCAGCAACTTCCTCAATGGTGCGCATAGGATGATGAGGGTGCATTATCGCTTCATTTAAATCTCTCGGGTCGATGCACACATGGATTTTGTCAGTGTCTCTTTTGTGTGTGGCCACCATTGAGGACACCCATTCAGTGGGTTCTGAGATGGGTGTGATGACTCCTTGTTTCACCATGCTCTCCAGCTCTACTTTCACTTTGTCCATCATAGCAACTGGAATGCGGCGAGGGGGGCGGACAACAGGTGTGACATTTGGGTCCAGTTTCATGTGGTATGTTACAGGGAGTGAACCTAGTTCATTATTAAACAGCTCAGCATAGTCATTAAACCACTTGTGAGAAGAGTGTCCACTTCGATCAATTTGAGAAAACCTAATCTTTCAGAGTTATCAGGTCCATTTTTAAGCAGTCTGGTAGCCCTAGCAGTGGTTGGACTTTTCCATTTACCACATGAAATTGCAGGCTGTGGAATCTCTGATCATTTGCCTGGCACTCTAATGATACAGTCCCCTCAGTGTTTATCACTGTGCCTCCATATGCAACAAGCTTTGCCCTGTTATTTTTGTTCATTTTTCTTACATTTCTTCATTTTCTCACCTGCCTAAGTGCATCCAGTGAAATGACATTGCACTTCGTGCCAGTGTCCACCTTCAGTTTGAGTGTCTTGCCATTGACTTTTACATTGAAGTGCAGTTCCTCCTTGTTCACATCATTTTCAGTCAGTGCATTTATTTCACTGCCACCTAGTGACAGCCCGTCTATGGACAAGTCGCCAGGTCATCACAGGGCTGACACATAGACACAGACAACCATTCACACTCACATTCACACCTACGGTCAATTTAGAGTCACCAGTTAGCCTAACCTGCATGTCTTTGGACTGTGGGGGAAACTGGAGCACCTGGAGGAAACCCACGCGGACATGGCGAGAACATGCAAACTCCGCACAGAAAGGCCCTCGCTGGCCATGGGGCTTGAACCCGGACCTTCTTGCTGTGAGGCAACAGCGCTAACCACTACACCACTGTGCCGCCCCATTTATCTGGTATTTGACTTTATTTTGGTGTTTGACTCTATTCAATGTGTCTTGAAATTAACTTTCATACTGTTTTACTCAGTTCAGAGCCACAACCATCTGTGCTACTCTGTTACACAATTACTCTGTAATTTTTCTCCCACTCCAACTCCAAATTTTACTCTCTAAACTCAAAATAGAGTAAAATTAACTATTTTGAGGAAAATACTTTTAACTCTGGAAAAAAACCCAAAAAACCCTACGCATTTAATTTTCCTGTGTATGCACTACGGTACACACATGTCAACCAATCTGCTCATAATAAATGGAAGAAATATTTACACTTACTCAAGCTGAGCTTCGGTTGGATCGAGTTGAAGTTAAAAAAAAAAATAAAAAAAATAAAAATAAAAAGGTATCATTCATCAGTGTCACAGTTTTCTAGATTGAACCGAATCGCTGTCCTGAGTCATGAAATGAATCATGAATTGATTCGCTGTGCTGAAATTGAATCACTGTCCTCGTCTCATCTTCTTCCGCTTATCCGGGGCCGGGTCGCGGAGGCAGCAGTCTGAGCATGGAAGCCCAAACTTCCCTTTCCCCAGACACCTCGGCCAGCTCCTCGAGAAGAACACCGAGGCATTCCCAGGCCAGCCGAGAGACATAGTCCCTCCAGCATGTCCTGGGTCTTCCCCGGGGCCTCCTCCCGGGGGGACATGCCTGGAACACCTCCCCAGAGAGGCATCCAGGAGGCATCCGAAAGAGATGCCCGAGCCACCTCAGCTAATTCCTCTCGATGTGGAGGAGCAGTGGCTCTACTCCGAGCTCCTCCCGAGTGACTATGTTTCTCACCCTATCTCTAAGGGAGCGCCCAGCCACCCTGCGAAGGAAACTCATTTCGGCCGCTTGTATCCGCGATCTTGTTCTTTCGGTCATTACCCAAAGCTCTTGACCATAGGTGAGAGTCAGAACGTAGATCGGCCGGTAAATCGAGAGCTTTGCCTTTTGGCTCAGCTCCTTCTTCACCATGACGGACTGGTAAAGCGACCGCATCACTGCGGAAGCCGCACCGATCTGCCTGTCGATCTCACGCTCTATCCTTCCCTCACTCGTGAACAAGATCCCAAGATACTTAAACTCCTCCACTTGAGGCAGGACTTCTCCACCAACCTGGAGAGGGCAAGCCACCCTTTCCTGGTTGAGAACCATGGCCTCGGACTTGGAGGTGCTGATTCTCATCCCAGCCACTTCACACTCGACTGCAAACCGCCCCAGTGCATGCTGAAGGTCCTGGTTTGAAGAAGCCAACAGGACAACATCATCTGCAAAAAGCAGAGATGAAACCCTGTGGTTCCCAAACAGGATTCCTTCCAGCCCCTGGCTGCGCCTAGAAATTCTGTCCATAAAAATTATGAATGGAACCGGTGACAAAGGGCAGCCCTGCCAGAGTCCAACATGCACTGAGAACAGGTCTGACTTACTGCCGGCAATGCAAACCAGACTCCTGCTCCGTTCGTACAGGGACCGGACAGCCCTTAGCAAAGAGCCCCGAACCCCATACTCCTGAAGCAACCCCCACAGAATACCATGAGGGACACAGTCGAATGCCTTCTCCAGATCCACAAAGCATATGTGGACTGGTTGGGCAAACTCCCATGAACCCTCGAGCACCCTATGAAGGGTATAGAGCTGGTCCAGTGTTCCATGACCAGGATGAAAACCGCATTGTTCCTCCTGGATCCGAGGTTCGACTATTGGCTGAATTCTCCTCTCCAGTACCCAGAGTAAACCTTCCCTGGGAGGCTGAGAAGTGTGATTCCCCTATAATTGGAGCACACTCTCCGGTCCCCTTTCTTAAAAAGAGGGACCACCACCCCAGTCTGCCACTCCAGAGGCACTGTCCCCGACCGCCACGCGATGTTGCAGAGGCATGTCAGCCAAGACAGCCCCACAACATCCAGAGACTTGAGATACTCAGGGCGGATCTCATCCACCCCCGGTGCCTTGCCACTGAGGAGCTTGCTAACCACCTCAGTGACTTCAGCTTGGGTAATGGATGAGTCCACCCCTGAGTCATCAGCCTCCGCTTCCTCAATGGAAGACATGACGGTGGGATTGAGGAGCTCCTCGAAGTATTCCTTCCACTGCCCGACAATGTCCCCAGTTGAGGTCAACAGCTCCCCACCCACACTGTAAACAGTGTTGGCAGAGTACTGTTCCCCCTCCTGAGGCGCCGGACGGTTTGCCAGAATTTCTTCGAGGCCGACCAATAGTCCTCCTCCATGGCCTCACCGAACTCCTCCCAGTTCCGAGTTTTTGCCTCCTCAACTGCCCGAGCTGCGGCACACCTGGCCTGCTGATACCTGTCAGCTGCCTCAGGAGTCCTGGAGGCCAACATGGCCCGATAGGACTCCTTCTTCAGCTTGACGGCATCCCTTACTTCCGGTGTCCACCACCGGGTTTGGGGATTGCCACCATGACAGGCACCGGAGACCTTGCGGCCACAGCTCCAAACGGCCGCATCGACAATGGAGGCAGAGAACATGGTCCACTCAGACTCAATGTCCCCCGCCTCCCTCGGAAGCTAGGAGAAGCTCTCCTGGAGGTGGGAGTTAAAGACCCCCCCAGCAGAGTGCTTGGCCAGACATTCCCAGCAGACCCTCACCATACGTTTAGGCATGCCAGGTCTGTCCAGCTTCCTCCTCCACCAGCGGATCCAACTCACTCAGTTGATAGCTCAGCCCCTCTCTTCACCCGAGTGTCCAAGACATAGGGCCGGAGGTCCGATGAAACGACAACAAATTCGATCATAGACCTCTGACCTAAGGTGTCCTGGTGCCACGTGCACTTAAGGACACCCCTATGCTCAAACATGGTGTTCGTTATGGACAAACCGTGACTAGCACAGAAGTCCAATAACAAAACACCACTCGGGTTCAGATTGGGGAGGCCGTTCCTCCCAATCACTCCCCTCCAGGTGTCACTGTCATTGCCCATGCGAGCGTTGAAGTCCCCCAGTCGAACAATGGCATCCCCAGTCTGAGCACCTCTCAGTACCTCTCCCACGGACTCCAAGAAGGCCGAATACTCTATACTGCTATTCGGCCCGTAGGCACAAACAACAGCAAAAGCCCTCTCCCCGATCCGAAGGCGCAGAAACGCAACCCTCTGGTTCACTGGGGTAAACTCCAACACATAGCGGCTGAGCTGGGGAGCTATAAGCAAGCCCACACCAGCCCACCACCACTCACCATGGGCGACTCCAGAGAAGTGGAGAATCCAGCCCCTCTCGAGGAGCTGGGTTCCGGAGCCCAAGCTGTGCGTGGAGGTGAGCCCGACTATCTCTAGCCAGTACCTCTCAACCTCCCACACAAGCTCAGGCTCTTTCCCCCCCAGCGAAGTGACATTCCATGTCCCAACAGCTAGCTGCTGTGTTCGGGGATCAGGTCATCGAGGCCCCTGCCTTCGACTGCTGCCCAATCTACACTGCACCGGCCCCCTACAGCTACCTCTGTAGGTGGTGAACCCACAGGAGGTCGGGCCCATGTCACCGCTTCAGGCTGAGCCCGGCTGGGCCCCATGGGCAAAGGCCCGGCCACCAAGTGCTCGCATACGAGCCCCAACCCTAGGCCTGGCTCCAGGGTGGGGCCCCGACTGCGCCATACCAGGCAACGTCACGGTCCTTGATTGAGTGTTATCCATAAGGGGTTTTGGTGAACTGCTCTTGGTCTGGCCTGTCACCTAGGACCTGTCTGCCTTGGGAGACCCTAACAGGGGCGTAATGCCCCTGACAACATAGCTCCTAGGATCATTCAAGCACACAAACCCCTCCACCACAATAAGGTGGCAGTTCTAGGAGGGGGAATCACTGTCCTGAATCATGAAATGAATCATGAACTGAATCACTGTCCTGAATCATCCAAAGCGCATAAAATCCGTGTGCCATCTCTCAACAACGTTTACCTCCAAATAGCCTAAACTATGAATGCGTAAATGGGCATTCAGCGCTCTGCCTCAGGTGTGACTGAGGAAGGGGACAAGTTTTATGTTTCATCTAATTTAGGTAGTTTAAAAACTATAATATTATTTGGCAGTGGGCACATAGGAAAGTATAAAGTTTCTGTCAATATGTTTATCATGCTTGTATGAAAAAATCTCATGAAGATATTTATCTCAATACATGACCTACTTATTCTAAACCTGGCAAACTTCATTGGCGAAGCTCTCGACCCCAAAGGGTTAACATTAAGTCTGTTTTGTTGATGTTATCAACTGTTCAGTGATGGAAACTTGAGCGCAAAACTGTTCATGACAACTGCAGTCCTAAAGTTAGCAAGTCAACTGTAGTCCTCAGCCATAAATGCATTACTGTAAGTGTCCAGAGCATCTTCCAAGTGCAAATTTCAACTGTTCATATGGGGCCATCCTCTACAGGAGCGATGTGATGAGACTCCAGCCAGAAGTAGGGCATCAGGATGGATCAGGCAGATCCGAGGAGCAGAACAGGTTAGCATCTTGATCTCAGGATTGACATGTAACTCAGAGGGACAGACGGCAGGGGGGAGAGAGAAAACACAGATTATTAATGTAGCAAAGCAAGAGAACAGTGACCTTATCTTGCCTTGAACCTAGGTCTACAAGATGCCAAACCTGCACCCTGACCACAACACCAAAGAGCCAGGCTCATTGGTATGGCTGGCAAAGCACATACTCAACTGTAGTGACAGGCACTCCGTCACACTGCTCTCCCCTTCAGGAGGTGCACCCATGCGCTTCACACACACAAGCATCCCTTACGCATACACCAGCCATACTTCTCCCATACCAGGGTGCCCCACACACTCATGCTTCACCCATCTCTGGTATCCCTCACACAGGGGCCACCTATCCTCAGGGTCCCTCATACAGCTCACACCTCCAATGGCCTCCTGGCAAGCCATCCCACTTCTGACACCATCTGTAGCAAAGCAAGAGAACAGTGACCTTATCCTGCCTTGAACCCAGGTCTACAGGATACTAAACCTGCACCCTCACCACAACACCAAAGCTCATTAGTATAGCCATCAGAGCACATATGCAACTGTAGTGACTGGCACTCTATCATATTTAGGTATGCCCAATGTCACCTAATAAGTAAGAACAGTATACATTTTGCACTGAGTGCAAACAGGGACTCCGGCAAAACTAATTATGACAGCATAACTAAAAGGGGAGAGCTAGAAGGTAGCACAGTCAACAGCACAACCACTACACCGTCAACAAACCCGAGTGTGTGTGTGTGGGGTGTGTGTGGGGTGTGTGTGTGTGTGTGTGAGACAGCATCCATACATAAGTTTACCAAAACACTCTATGTCTGAGGACCCTCCAGATCTACTCCTTTATCTAATAAAACTATTAACAAAAAGTTTGACCAAACAGATATGTTTTCAGCTGAGACTTAAACACTGAGACTGTGTCTGAGTCCTGAACACTACTTGGAAGGCTGTTCTATAACTGCGGGGCTTTGTAAGAAAAGGCTCTGCCCCTGATGTAGCCTTTACTATATGAGGTACCAACAGATAGCATGCACCTTTTGATCTATGTAGGTGTGGTGGATCATAAAGGACCAGAAGTTCGCTCAGGTACTGTGGCACGAGACCATTCAGTGCTTTAAAAGGTCAATAGTAGTATTTTATAAACAATACGGAATTTGATTGGGAGCCAATGCAGTGTGGGGTAAGATAAGGGTGATGTGATCATATCTTCCAGTTCTAGTAAGGATTTTTGCTGCTGCATTTTAAACTAACTGGAGCTTGTTTACAGTGGTGCTTGAAAGTTTGTGAACCCTTTAGAATTTTCTATATTTCTGCATAAATATGACCTAAAACATCATCAGATTTTCACACAAGTCCTAAAAGTAGATAAAGAGAACCCTGTTAAACAAATGAGACAAAAATATTATATTTGGTCATTTATTTATTGAGGAAAATGATCCAATATTACACATCTGTGTGAACCTCTAGGATTAGCAGTTAATTTGAAGGTGAAATTAGAGTCAAGTGTTTTTCAATCAATGGGATGACAGTCAGGTGTGAGTGGACACCCTGTTTTATTTAAAGAACAGGGATCTATCAAAGTCTGATCTTCACAACACATGTTTGTGGAAGTGTATCATGGCACGAATAAAGGAGATTTCTGAGGATCTCAGAAAAAGCATTGTTGATGCTCATCAGGCTGGTAAAGGTTATAAAACCATCTCTAAAGAGTTTGGACTCCACCAATCCACAGTCAGACAGATTGTGTACAAATGGAGGAAATTCAAGACCATTGTTACCCTCCCCAGGAGTGGTCAACCAACAAAGATCACTCCAAGAGCAAGGCGTGTAATAGTTGGTGAGGTCACAAAGGACCCCAGGGTAACTTCTAAGTGACTGAAGGCCTCGCTCACATTGGCTAATGTTAATGTTCATGAGTCCACCATCAGGAAAACACTGAACAACAATGGTGTGCATGGCAGGGTTGCAAGGAGAAAGCCACTGCTCTCCAAAAAGAACATTACTGCTCGTCTGCAGTTTGCTAAAGATCACGTGGACAAGCCAGAAGACTATTGGAAAAATGTTTTGTGGATTGATGAGACCAAAATAGAACTTTATGGTTTAAATGAGAAGCGTTACGTTTGGAGAAAGAAAAACATTCCATTCCAGCATAAGAACCTCATCCCATCTGTGAAACATGGTGGTGGTAGTATAATGGTTTGAGCCTGTTTTACTGCATCTGGGCCAGGACAGCTTGCCATCACTGATGGAACAATGAATTCTGAATTATACCAGATAATTCTAAAGGAAAATGTCAGGACATCTGTCCATGAACTGAATCTCAAGAGAAGGTGGGTCATGCAGCAAGACAACGACCCTAAGCACACAAGTCATTCTACCAAAGAATGGTTAAAGAAGAATAAAGTTAATCTTTTGGAATGGCCAAGTCAAAGTCCTGACCTTAATCCAATCGAAATTTTGTGGAAGGACCTGAAGCGAGCAGTTCATGTGAGGAAACCCACCAACATCCCAGAGTTGAAGCTATTCTTCATGGAGGAATGGGCTAAAATTCCTCCAAGCCGGTGTGCAGGACTGATCAACAGTTACCGGAAACATTTAGTTGCAGTTATTGCTGCACAAGGGGGTCACACCAGATACTGAAAGCAAAGGTTCACATACTTTTGCCACTCACATATATGTAATATTGGATCATTTTCCTCAATAAATAAATGACCAAGTATAATATTTTTGTCTCATTTGTTTAACTGGGTTCTCTTTATCTACTTTTAGGACTTGTGTGAAAATCTGATGATGTTTTAGGTCATATTTATGCAGAAATATAGAAAATTCTAAAGGGTTCACAAACTTTCAAGCACCACTGTATGCACTTATTGGAACATCCAGACAGTAAGGCATTACAATAATCCAACCTGGAGGTAACAAAAGCATGAACTAGTTTTTCTGTATCATGTAGTGATATTATATTTCTTATCTTAGCTATACTTCTATGATGAAAGAAAGCTATCCGGGTAATGTTATCGATATGAGTTTCAAACAAAAGACTGGAATCGGTGGTCGCACCGAGGTCTTTTACTGATGCACATGAAGAAAATTACACTTTTTTTTTCTGTTCATGTGGAGCATCTGCCATAAATGTTCCTGTCAATAAGTTGTTACTATAGAAACAATAAAGTATTAGTTTGACACATTAATATGGACCTGTGATTTCAATTACAGATAGCAGGACTGCCAGACCTGCTGTTGTAGAATAGTAAACAACATCTTCTGACCAATCAGATTAGAGAATTCAGTAATCCACTATCCATCCATTGTCTATAGCACTTATCCATCAATCCCAGATGACTTCGGGCAAGAGGCGGGGTACACTCTGGGCAGATCGCCACTCTATCACAGGGCTAGCACAGGGCAATTTCAAGTCACCGGGTGAATTAATCTGCATGTCACCCAGAGGAAACCCACACAGGCAAGGTGAGAACATGCACATTCCACACAGAAAGGTCAAAGACAACCATAAGGTTCAAAGCCAGAACCTTCTTGCTCTGAGGTGACAGTCACTACGTTTACATGCACATAGAGAGAATCGAATTTCTGCTGTTGCTCGACTGAAATCGAAGTTCAAAATGCCATGTATACCCTTAATTCGGCTGAAATTGAACCGAACTTGATTTCTCGGAATCGAGCTACACGACCTAGTTTATGCGATTTCTGCCGAGCTACTTTGTGCATGTATACCCTATCGAGCTAGTTGTCGAGCTACTTCCGGAAGTGACGAGTGACGAGACCACAAGCGGGAAACACAACAGCCTCGGTTGGCATGACAACAGTAGTAGCGAGCAGCAAAAGAGGTCAGGAGGAACAAACGAAGAAGAGAAAATGGCTATGTAGAGCTCTCTGAAGTGTGGGTGGAGCACAGAGGACGGCAGGACAAAGCTTCTGGTACTAATAGGCTTTTTATTGTCAGACTTTTCAGTTTAACAGCCTACTTTTATTCTTGAGAGAAAAACACACACGCGCGCACGCTGTGTTCTAGTCCCGGGATGAGCTGTCCCCTCTGCTCTCCCTCTGCCTCCTTAAATAGGGCGCGGTTACTGGGAAGACACACAAACACAGGTTAATTACCGTCAGGTGAAGTGATTCTGCCACTCACCTTCCCTGGCTCCGCCCTCCTGTCACAGACCGGCGCTTGACCATGCCCCCACTGCCACAGGCAAGCAGAAACGTGCACTTCTGGAGCAATGAGGAGACAGACTTCATGCTCATTCAGCTTAAGGAGTTGAATATATTAAAATTCATGGACGGGAGAAAAACACGCAATGGAGAACATGGAACTGATAACTTTGTTTACACTCTTGAATAGCTCTTCTTCATGACGACAACCGGAAGTGTACCAACACGATGGGGCGTGTTGCGCCACCTGTGGCTCGGGTGCACAATGCACCTCACACAATAGCCCGATTTCACTGTGTGCATGTAGGATTGGATTTCTCTGGCACCCTGCTGGGACCTTCAGCTCGATTACCGACAGCAGCTCGATTTGGATGTGCATGTAAACGTAGTCAGTGCTAACCATTAAAGTTTTATCTAATCTAATCTAACCATGCCACCAATAATCAACAAGAAATATAAAAATAATGAATAATAGGGTAGTGTGATGTAGCCCAATGCAAACTTTGCAGTATACTACAAAATACAAATGGAAATTTGTCAATGACGCAAGTACAATTTTTATTTGACTAAAAATTGTACTTTTGACAGTTTAACATCTGTGAATAACAAAATGCAGATGTGTTTGGTCCTCATATGACTCATATGACTGAGAAACCAGAATGTGCAAAGTCCATTGTCCTGAAAATTCACTGACTGTTACAAAACACTGACACTGGAATCACTTTCCATAATTGTTAAAGTGCTACTTTGACAAAATCTCATGAAATTTAAGCAAGTATTTCTCAACTACTGGACCGTGGCCTATAGACCTCTTGCAGTCACGTGACCGGAATGTAAACAGCCGCCATCTTGTCGGTCAACAACACAGCTGAATACTGCTGCACTCGTGTACAAAATGGATCAATTTCAACCGACAGACTACACGGCTCATTTTTCTAATGAACAGATAACTAGATATATGTCTAAAATAAACGACCTACAGATTAGTGACCCTTATCGATTACCGGACGTAGTTTTCACGACCGTGTCAGTGGATATTGAACTGCCAGAGGTGGAATACCCAGATGTGTATAATTACCTCATTAACTTTCCCTCGCTGTTCCGTGGTGAAGCACTGCGTGCTTATAAATCTCTGGACAGTTATCTTTACAGAAATTCAGGATTTGTCAGCCCCCCTCAGATGTGGCATCTTGTAAACAAGAAAATAACAATCCTCATTGGATGGGTAAGTCACTTAAGTATTGAGTACTAGTACTGATACTAGATATATCAGTAGTATCTAGTATAGCACTGACCAGCCGATTAGAGAATAGAATAGAATAAGGTAATTCCAGCTGTAATTCCAAATCGTCCATCTTGTTTACCATGGATCTGATGTTGGAGAGGTAGAGGCTTGGCAGTGGAGGTTTGAGTGGCTGTTTTCTGAGCTTAGTCAACAGGCCGGCTCTGCAGCCTCGCTTTTGCTTCCTCTCCCGGCGCCGCCTTCTTCGCCTGCCAGACCCGATAACAATTCACGGAGACCCCGCTGGTCTCGCTATCTCGTCCGGAATGTTGTGCATGCTATGGAAATCGCTACAAACCGTCATTTTCTGCTGGAAACCAATGTCCAGTAAGTCCATACGGTTGTAGTGGATATTGAAGTCCGGTACAGACGAACAACACGCAAAAATACACACAAAAAACATAAAAAACGTGCGCAGGTAGGGAGAGCTTGTAGCCGCAGCATCCCCATCATGCGCCGCCATATCCACTATTATGGTTGAATATTTTATATTATCAGTTAGATCAAGTATCAGTAGTCTATCACTATTACTGTATATATGGTATACCTGATAGCAGCAATCCATTTTGCACGCCTGTCAGGGTCCCGTGGCAGCCTACTGTCAAGTGTATGTGAGCATCATGGGTTTTCCACACTTGAAAGGGAAGGACTCAGACACAGGATTCCACTTGTCTTATGTTTTATTGATTTTCAGTGGAGTTGATGTTGTAGTAGAATTGTATATAGTAGGGTTTTCCAGAAGAAAAGGTAGAAGTGGAACCAGAAGTACAGTGGTGCTTGAAAGTTTGTGAACCCTTTAGAATTTTCTATATTTCTGCATAAATATGACCTAAAACATCATCAGATTTTCACACAAGTCCTAAAAGTAGATAAAGAGAACCCGGTTAAACAAATGAGACAAAAATATTATACTTGGTCATTTATTTATTGAGGAAAATGATCCAATATTACATATCTGTGAGTGGCAAAAGTATGTGAACCTTTGCTTTCAGTATCTGGTGTGACCCCCTTGTGCAGCAATAACTGCAACTAAACGTTTCAAGTAACTGTTGATCAGTCCTGCACACCAGCTTGGAGGAATTTTAGCCCATTCCTCTGTACAGAACAGCTTCAACTCTGGGATGTTGGTGGGTTTCCTCACATGAGCTGCTCGCTTTAGGTCCTTCCACAACATTTCGATTGGATTAAGGTCAGGACTTTGACTTGGCCATTCCAAAACATTTACTTTATTCTTCTTTAACCATTCTTTGGTAGAACGACCTGTGTGCTTAGGATCATTGTCTTGCTGCATGACCCGGCTTATCTTGAGACTCAGTTCATGGACAGATGTCCTGACCTTTTCCTTTAGAATTCACTGGTATAATTCAGAATTCATTGTTCCATCAATGATGGCAAGCCGTCCTGGCCCAGATGCAGCAAAACAGGCCCAAACCATGATACTACCACCACCACCATGTTTCACAGATGGGATAAGGTTCTTATGCTGGAATGCAGTGTTTTCCTTTCTCCAAACATAACGCTTCTCATTTAAACCAAAAAGTTCTATTTTGGTCTCATCAATCCACAAAACATTTTTCCAATAGCCTTCTGGCTTGTCCACGTGATCTTCAGCAAACTGCAAACGTGCAGTAATGTTCTGTTTGGAGAGCAGTGGCTTTCTCCTTGCAACCCTGCCATGCACACCATTGTTGTTCAGTGTTCTCCTGATGGTGGACTCATGAACATTAACATTAGCCAATGTGAGAGAGGCCTTCAGTTGCTTAGAAGTTACCCTGGGGTCCTTTGTGACCTCGCCGACGATTACACACCTTGCTCTTGGAGTGATCTTTGTTGGTCGACCACTCCTGGGGAGGGTAACAATGGTCTTGAATTTTCTCCATTTGTACACAATCTGTCTGACTGTGGATTGGTGGAGTCCAAACTCTTTAGAGATGGTTTTGTAACCTTTTCCTAGCCTGATGAGCATCAACAACACTTTTTCTGAGGTCCTCAGAAATCTCCTTTGTTTGTGCCATGATACACTTCCACAAACATGTGTTGTGAAGATTAGACTTTGATAGATCCCTGTTCCTTACATAAAACAGGGTGCCCACTCACACCTGATTGTCATCCCATTGATTGAAAACACCTGACTCTAATTTCACCTTCAAATTAACTGCTAATCCTAGAGGTTCACATACTTTTGCCACTCACAAAGATGTAATATTGGATCATTTTCCTCAATAAATAAATGACCAAGTATAATATTTTTGTCTCATTTGTTTAACTGGGTTCTTTTTATCTACTTTTAGGACTTGTGTGAAAATCTGATGATGTTTTAGGTCATATTTATGCAGAAATATAGAAAATTCTAAAGGGTTCACAAACTTTCAAGCACCACTGTAGAAGTAGAAGGTGGAAATATGGTGTTTGACCCACAAAATGGCATCTGTTTACAATCTGGATCGGCTGGGACGTCACATGCAAGTGGTCCATTAATGGGGCCATCTAGTGGGCCACAATTTTTTTTTTCACGTTGAAGCTAATTCTTAGTAGGGTATAATTGCTAGATTGCAGTTGACATCACAGCCGCCTCATTAGATACACAGGGTGTTTAAAAAAAATATTATTTTAGATGTAAATATCCCAGAAACTACATAGTCTAGGCAAATGAAACTGAGCAGGCTTAATGGTGAACAATATAAGATTTCTTCCTCAAATTTTGAACGAGAATTCAAAAGTATGTGGATTCCATGAGCAATTTCACAAATTTTCAATATGTGCACTGCCTGAGACACAGACACACACACACAGCCTTCCTCTTTGAATTTGTTGTGCCATGTCCAAATCTACATTGCAGTTGGTGCATTTTTAGAGAATTCTCTCATAAATGCACGCTGCACAGTCTTGTTTGACTGTGTTCAAGCGTACTCTAACACGCAACGCCTTTTCTTTTCCAGTGAATGGCATTTCTATACCTAAAAAGATAAAAATAAAAAATATTAAACATAAAATTTTGATCTGTTTCCACACGTTGTTAAAATTTGAGGTCAATTGAACAAGATTTGGCAAAGTTATTAGATTGTGAAATTATATCAAATTTTTTTTTGAAACACCCTGTCCAAGACATGAAGTGGTGGTCAGGTAAGTTCACTGTTCATTGCTGGAGTGCCTTGCTAGTTGTTAAAATGCCCTATGCTTGTGTTGTTTTGGGCTGTTCGAATCGAACAAACCGTGAAACTGATAAAAGTTTCTTCCGGGTTCCCTGTGAAGTGATAAAAAATGTGAAAGAGCAAAGGATTTTACCTTTCAACAAAGGTGGCTCTTGAATCTTCCACTGCAATGGAAGGGAGCGGAGTTGAAGAATGCTCAAGTTTGCAGTGATCACTTTGTGAAAGGTTTGTAATGTAAATTCCTCTGATTTATTTCATTTGGTTTCACTAATCACTTTTCTTGCCATTTTCCATTATTTCGTGATGTGTTGGAGTTCAGGAGATGCCTAAGTCTTCAGATGTTTTTTTGTTTACTGTTTGGTCATGGTTGTCATATTGTAAATTAATGTGTATATAATACGTGTAATAGCCAGGTGTTTAAAGGGGTTTCTGTGAATCTTTGTGAATGATTTACCTGGAAGAGAAGAAGAGGGAATATTGAGAATTGAGAAGCTGTGGTTTGTTTACACTCGATACTAAAACTTGTGTTCGAGCAACCATCGCAAAGATGTGTACAAAAAGCCCAAAATTCCTCCTTACTTGGGCAAAAACGATACAAGATCTTTAACCCAGCCACATATAAAAAGTTGTACTCCTCCATGCTCTTCCAGGTTGTCATCTGTGTGTCCGAGTAGAACGATGTCTGCAGCACCAGGTAGTTTGAGATGTCAGAACTCAATGGATGGATAATTTTCCAATTCATAGGAAAAATCCTTCTTTGTTAACAATCAGGATCTATCTCATTGAGTGGTTTCTATATCCACTTCTTTTGAGGGTACTTCTTGGTTTGAATAACTTGCTTGTTTGCTTTACACAAAGTTCTTGTGTTAATGGACCAGACTCCACTTTTGGATAATTAATCGCTTTTGACTGAGAATGACCCGCATGCATGGTTTTATGTTGGCTTCTGGCACATCCATACAGTTTTAAATACAATACCTACAATTAAAAAAAAATTGTTTTTATTGCATTTATTTAATTCCTGGGCTCCATCTGTAACAGGGAGTGATGTTGCATCCCATTAACCCCTTCAATGCCCTTGGACGAGTCACGCACATCATGAAATCTTTTACCACTGTGCCTTATGACGTATGCTACTTGTCATAAACACCTCCTTTTATGTACCTTACATGGCACATTACTTTTACTTCACAGTGGCACATGTGAATTACAGTCAATGCCTAAAACATTCTTCCGTCATAAGGCACAGCGGTAAAAGATTTCATGGAGTACGTGACTCGTCCAAGGGCACTGAAGGGGTTAATACACGTTACAACAGATTATTAGATTCTAATAGAACAGATGAGCCAAAATAATTGGGATTATTTATTTATTTATTTATTTTTAATGGGCTCGATTCGTTATAAGTATGAATAGATGGGCCTTAAAGCAGAAAGGGTTGAGAACCCCTGATTTAAACAATATACATAAGAGAAAAATATAATATACTGGGAATAAATTCTGTTTAAATCTTTGAGTCAATTAAAATTGGTTGCAAGAAATCTGTATTTTAATATTTGGTATTTCATGGTCCACCATGTTAATTTTGCATATGTGCACCATGCATGAGACTGAGCCGTGACGTCATACACGCAACCCTCTTCTCGAGCTACACAACTATAATGAAGTTTTGCGATGTTTTCCAGTGAAAGTGAGATTACTTTCAGTTTTTATTCGGATTGCTCTGATAATTTTGAATGCGAATTCCCTTCAGATGGCACAGAGTTTGAAAACAGTGGTTTTAATACTGTAATCCCTGACAAGGACTAATTACAGACACCTGTTGAGGATCAAAGCCCAATCATGGTGCATAGATATAAGAACTCAGAGAACACACAGAACTTTGTGAAGTATACGCTCTGTTCCTAAGTGTTCATCGTCACCAAGCCGGTTGTATTCCGTTCTGATTGACTTTGTTTTGTTGATTTGATTCTCCCTCTTGTCTGTACTTCTGATACTCTGTTCGTGCCTCGCCTGACTAGTGTGGCCATTTCCATAACACCAAAGAGGAGGACACTTTGCAAAATTCAGTGAAGCCAGGACAAAAAAAAAAAAAAACATTGCCAGGCAAAACAAACCTCGCCCGGTAACAATTATGATGAATACGAAGGAAGATATTGCGAAAAAACGATTTTGACCTTTTTTGTGACCTTGACCTTGATTCTCTGCTGTTCTCAGCCAATCAGAACACACTGTACTGCTTACTGTTCTCAGCCAATCAGAACACATCATACTGCTCTCACACCATACTGCGCAATTGGTACACACTTACATTCTTACAGTACAATGACATAGTGGCTACTGCCTCTATACGAAGCAGCTGCCACAAAAACCTTGACCTTAACCGGATGACCCCCAAAGTGTTGAAGTTTCTATTTGAGACCAATGCCCATCTATTCTGAACGTTTCATGAAGATTGGTCCAGCTGTTTTCCTGTAATATCATTAACAAAAAAAAAAAAACAAAGAAACCCCACCGAAAACAATACCTTATCCCGCTTTCTCCGTAGCAGGCGAGGTAACAATCCCAAACCCATAACACATTATAAGACTTTGGTGCACTTACCATGAATGATGCTTATTTTTGGTACTTTTGACCTTTCCTGTCAGCCCTTTTGCTATGGATGAGTTGGTGTAGATCTCTCCGTCAGCTTTTACTCTACAGTCAACACTTCTGTATGACTGTATGATAAACTTTACAAAGCTTCACAGTGGAGATGTTGTCATCTTTAGGCGATGAAGCGTCACGGAAAAAAATGATAAAAGTGAAGAGGCACCTGTGCCATGACTGTTGTCTTTGTGCTTGTCTGTGCAGCATGTCACTTGATTACATCTTTCCCTTTGCTGCTTACATCCACATCACAACGAGACAATGTACAGTAAACATGAAAGTCATCTTTTCTGCTTTTTGCAATGAATTGATGGTCTTTTATCCATTCAGGCATTTTTGCTACATTATAAGTAGACTACTGGTAGACGCAAGTTAAATTGGGTCTGTAGCTGCCCAAACCATCTCTGACCTGGCATGACATGACCTCAAGCTGCATGGCTAATTTTTTTACGTTCAGCTATTGACAAATACAATTTCAAATATTTATTTGACATCTTCATCTAAAGATTTGTTAGATCAAAAGTTTTATGGCATGTATAATTAGACAAAACCTATGCATTAATAGAATACATTTTTTCATGCCTGTTTATTTATTTATTATATACCATAAGATAATATTCCCGAATTGATTTCAACTTCATCAGCATGACAAATGTTTGGCAATCAAGTCAAGTCAAATTTATTTTTATAGCGCTTTTAACAATAGACATCGCAAAGTAGCTTTACAGAATTTTAGTGACTTTAAACATGAGCTAATTTTATCCCTAGTCTATCCCCAATGAGCAAGCCTGTGGCGATGGTGGCAAGGAAAAACTCCCTCAGACGACACGAGGAAGAAACCTCGAGAGGAACCAGATTCAAAAGGCAACCCATCCTCATCTGGGTGATAACAGACAGCTTGATTATAACATTTTTAACAGTTTTAACATGAAGTCTGTTTTGTTGAAGTTATAAACTGTTCATTGATGGAAACTTGAGTGCAAAACTGTTCATGACAACTGCAGTCCTAAAGTTAGCAAGTCAACTGTAGTCCTCAGTCATAAAAGCATTACTGTAAGTGTCCAGAGCCATCTTCCAAGTGTGACTTTCGACTGTCCATATGGGGCCATCCTCCACAGGAGCAATGTGATGAGACTCCAACCAGATGTAGGGCATCAGGATGGATCAGGCAGGTATGAGGAGGAGAAGAGGTCAGCATCTCGATCTCAGGACTGACATGTAACTCAGAGGGACAGATGGAGTGGGGGGAGGGGAGAAAGAGAGAAATCTACCTAGACAGCTAAAGCTTCATTTCTTCTCAGCTACTGTTGAATCTGCTTTACTTTATGGTTGCGAGGGCTGGATCCTCACAACTGCATTGGAGAAATCCCTAAATAGCACCTACACACGCATGATCCATAGGGTACTTAACATCAGCTGGAAAGACCATATCACCAATTTGTAGCTGTATGGTTACAACCCCCATATCTTGGACAAGATTGGCTGCAGGAGGCTTGGCCTTGTTGGTCATTACTATCACCACCCTGACCTTCCCGCAAGTCAGCTGGTGCTGTGGTGCCCAACCCATGGTCATCTGAGGAGAGGCCGCCCTCCAGCCACCTTTCTAGACACACTAATGAGGGACACTGGGGCTCAGAGTCTCTCTGAACTAAATATTTTGCATTAACAATCGTCATGACTGAGCCACCAGCTGTATAGTTCAGCTGAGGCCGCGTGGATGATGATGATGATGATTAGAGAAAGTATAAAATGGAGATGATCTTAAAAGGAGGATAAATGGACATCCGGCTCAAAACTGCACCACTAGACGGATATGTTATTTAAAAACTGGACTGCCCTGCCTAAAACTGGACTGATGGCCACTCTACACCTGAGTGTTGCTCATTTGTCTACTCTGAGTTTGCCCTACTATTTGGATCTGTCTGCCTCATCAATATAATACCTGATAGTGACGAGTTATGGCTTGAAATCCCTGTCTCGAGATTGGCTGTACTGCTATAGACTTGCACAACATAATGACTCAGAGGCATCTTTTACATTAAACAAAGGGTTTGTGTGTTTTTTTTAAATTGTGATTTTCAGGCCTGCAAAGCTTTAGAATGGTGACTTTCACACACTAGCATTAAATATGACTTGTATTTTGGTTGAGTGAGTGACATCACCTCCCTGCATCAACCAAGTTCAGAAAAATGCAAAGGCTGAAATGGCAATTGTGAAAATTCACCTTAGAAAAGGCATTTGTGATATGAATTTTGAGAAAAAATGACACACAGGTTTTACTGAAAGTTTGATCATTATAACTGCAAAGTTTGGAAGAGTTTCGTCATTTTGATAAAATTTTGTCAAAGTAGCTCTTTAAATAAATGTCTGCTGACATAAAATTTCACCATTTCAACAATAATACACATAATTACATAAATACAACAATAATGATTGTGTTTATTATTTGGCTTGGATTATGTGGCGTATCTGCCACACAATTCCCTGTCCCAGCTGGTACTATAGTCATTTAATCAGCACTATCTAGCCAATCAGATTTAAGAATTCTTTGTTTGCAGTCATGTGACTTTTTGCCTCCTGGTTCACTTCTGGTTTCCCAATGATGGGCAACAATCAAAGATGGCGTCCAAGCCAAGTATGCATCCATCGTCGTCTTGTGGAAAACATTTTACATCTGACTATGTTAATGAACTGGAACCAAAAGCAAAATTGAGATATCAAGAAAAAATGTAATGGATTGGACCCCTATAGCTTAAAAAAAGACAGACTTTTCAAGTGATTTCAACAACTTTCCAAACATACAGCTTCCAGACATTTCCAATGGTCTGGTAGTCCAAACATCATTTGGCACAAAGAATCAAATGAAAGCTTTCAAAAGTCTTGAAGCCTATAAGTTTTTCATTTGTAACTGGGTTCATGACATTGGAATAAGACTTTGAAAGGACAATAACTGTCTTATTTTGGCGAGGGTAAGAAATGTAAGCTGAAGTGTCATGTGGTTCAAGTCAGAGCTGCTGTAGGCATTTTTGCAATGATAACTTACATTTTATTTTATGACATTTAAAACGTAGCTTAGAACTATGAATTGACATAATTGCACAACCTGAAAAGATACATAAACAACTGAATTTCAATCGAGGCCGACCTACAAACTAGTTTCATCATTTCATCAATGGTTTGTTTTACGACATCCAAAAAGTAAGAAAACTCATTTAACATTAGAAGTTTTGACTTTAGATACATAAAGTTAATGTATGTACCTTTAACAAAATGATCGCTGCAAACACAAGCATGTGGACTCTCGATTCCTTCTGAAGAAGGTGAAAGGTTTGCGAGCCATTTTACATGGCATCTTTTTGGAACATTCTTCGTTCTTTCACCCTCATGCACAACTTCTTTTGGTATCCTGTAATACCTTTTTGTCTTTTTCTCGATTTGATCAGTTTGAACATCCAAATACAGAGCAACAATCTGGCATATTTGAAGGCAAAACACAAGAAACTACTGCAAAGCACCTATAAAAAAAATACAATGCTTGCCCGTCAGCTGGAAATCTAAATATATAATGAGGCAGCTCACCAGGCTTGTAGTACTCTAGTCCAGGACTTGGACTTGAGTCTGACTCATGCCCTAATTTTAAGGACTCGTGACTTGACTTGGACTTGAGCATTGATGACTCGGACTTGGACTCATGCATTAACTGCATTCGGACTTGTAAATTGGAGAAGAGAACTCGGATTTTTTCTTCATTTTTTGCAGCATACCATAATAATTTGGCATAAGATATTTATACTATCTACATTAATTGTTATACTAGCCCTGTGATGACCTGGTGACTTGTCCAGGGTGTACCCCGTCTTTCGCCCATAGTCAGCTGGGATAGGCTCCAGCTTGCCTGCGACCCTGTAGAACAGGATAAAGTGGCTAGAGATAATGAGATGAGATGAGATGAATTTTTATACTAATTTTGTGCAAGAGAATGCACATTCACCTGTTCATATGTCATGTTCAGGAACAAACTAATGTTAATGGTGCTAAAATACCTGGAGAGAAGCCCCTAGGATTGTCCACTTTGCTTATACAGACTTCTCATGCAGTGGGAAATAATGCACTGCTGTGTGTTCCATATGTAGAAGAACTATCAAGGAGACAACGGGGATAACCTCGAACTTCTCATCATTTGGAAAGACTCCACCCAGAGAAGTAAGTGACATGCAATGTTCATTGCTCTGTTGATAGTGGGGCTTGCTGACTGATGAACAAGCTGTAGCCTATTAACTAAAATGGGGCAGTCGAGCAGTAATGTTAGTCCAACACAGTAGCAGAGACGGTTTCATATAAAGGCACCAACAACCACTGTCAAATGGTGTGGTTGGAGTCTTGTTCTTGGACTTGACTCAGACTGCCTCAACATTTTCTTAAATGACTTGGACTTGACTCGGACTTGAACACTGGGGACTCGAGACTGAACTCAGATTTGAGGTTTAGTGACTCGACTACAACACTGCGGATCACTACCAGAAGTGACGTCTATTGCAAATAAATACTTCAACACAGCTGTGGTATAGTAAGTAGCAATACAAAATGGAAGGAATGTGAGCCATTTTGTTTCATATTTAAACACACCAGTCCCAGATGTACTTCACTTTAGTACTCTCAGTTGACCTGAACATAATCTATGTGATATGTATCCTGTATGTTACTTTGTAATATGACTTTTGTGACATTAATATGGTCATTTTGACTTGAACTGAACACAAGGAATAAGCAATATTCATGAATTCATGTCATGGTGAAGCGGATCTTTGAAACAGACTGCAATACGTTTGTACATTTGGCTCTAAGCTCTCAGACTTGCTGTGCCTCACATCTCATTGAATAACTGGCATGGGTTTTGCATCTGTGTTGACTGGTGCGAGGAGAACGCTGTCTGCAGGGAGATCCTCTGCATGGCCGTTGAGGCTGGGGATTAGCTTTCATACTGGCACATTTTCTCTTTCTGCCTGGGATTGTGATGCAGTTCAAGGATATTTCCAGGGTAATGGCTCCAGCTGTATATCTATCAGCGCCCGTCCATCATCTCTGAGTGGCCAGATAGACCTTGGGCGAAAAGAGACAGAAGCCCTGATCTAGCATTTCCTGACACACAGAGCATGTCATCCTTCCAAACTTCCCCTGAACCGGCAATGACATCCCATCAGCTGCATGTTGATATATAGGGTTGCTGTTGGCCCACAATTTGTCAGTTGACAGCAAAAGCATGGAGACTGCTCTGATATTAACATCCAATCCCTTGATCTGCTTTCATTTGTTAAATATTTCTAAGTTGACCTTAGGAAAGGACGTGGGATGAAAGTTGAAGAAGCTCACTGCTCAAGAGTGAGGGATGAGTAGAGAGAAATATATTACCTGTGAACTACACTGAACCTTTAACTGTGGTTTGCAATCAGAGGCTGCACAAAGGCAATCAGCTTAGTTCTTCAAACGCAATCAGACAGAGTTATTAGTTGTTAACAGTCTAATAGGTATTCTTCTAAAAATGCTGACTGTGATACCAACCAAAGAGTTTTTTTCATCACCATCATCTGCTTCTTCTTCTTTTTTGAATTTTTCCCTCAAGCTCTCTTTTTTTTCCGACCACTGGTATTCTCATCAAGGTTCAGAAACTCCAACTTTGGTCAAATTGGATCCAAACACAGTTGAGCACCCTAAATCGCATTTCCTAATAGAAAGGAGCTCATTATGTCCATTTGCTCATGAAATGAGATGAAGACGATGAGGAGGAGGAGGAGGAGGAGAGGAACAAGGGGACATATACAACAATCCAACAATTTTGATGAGTCACAGTTACATCTGTTTAATGTGTGTGCATGTGAGAGAGAGAGAGAGAAAGTTTCCTCTAGACCAGTTTTCCTTAAATATACTACCCCCTACTGTTCATCAATGTTACTACATTACCATTCATTCATTCATTCATTCATTCATTCATTCATTCATTCATTCATCTTTATCCTGATCAGGTTTGCAGCTATAGAAGGGAAAGGTTTTACCCATGGTGTAATTTTATACAGTACTGTGCAAAAGTCTTAGGCACAGGTAAAGAAATGCTGTCAACAAAAAAGGTCTTAAAAGTAATGAAATTAAATGTTTCAACATTAAAAAAAATACTATAAACAGTAATCAGTAGGCTATAATAAATGAGACAAAGTCACTATTTGGTGTGAGACGACCCTTTGCTTTAAAAATATAGTAGTCT
Organism: Neoarius graeffei; assembly: GCF_027579695.1. NCBI lineage: Eukaryota > Metazoa > Chordata > Actinopteri > Siluriformes > Ariidae > Neoarius > Neoarius graeffei. The sequence goes on from NC_083570.1 coordinate 93,051,507, forward strand.
CAGGTACAGTGAGTGCAGTTTTATAAGGAAATTAGCTGTAGGTTTTACTGAGCATCTTACAGAACCAGCCACAATTCTTTTGGACACTTTGACTGTCACACTTGCTTTGTCATTTTGCACCAAAACCCAGCAGCCTTCATTATGTTTTCTGTTTTAATCTGAAAAGTGGGTTCTTATGTAACATGCTGCTCAGATACAAACATTTTTTTTCCCCCTGTAACATTTAATTTTGTGCTGGAAACCGAATGTTTGGGACTCTAAAATGTTTTCTGTACTGAGCTGATAATGTAGAAGTCATAAAACAGAAATCTATAACAAAGTTTAGATGTCTATTTTATAAGATTTTTGCCTAAGACTTTTGCACAGCATTGTATCTTTGATCATTTATTAAAGCGCAGATATATAAACCTGTGGTGCAGGTATGAGCAGCCTATTACACTAAGAGCTTTAGTATAATTTATGGGCGGCATGGTGGTGCAGTGGTTGGCACGGTCACCTCACAGCAAGAAGGTTCTGGGTTCAAACCCAGCGGCTGGCGAGGACCTTTCTGTGTGGAGTTTGCATGTTCTCCCTGTGTCTGCGTGGGTTTCCTCCGGGTGCTCCGGTTTCCCCCACAGTTCAAAGACATGCGGTTAGGTTAATATGGGACGGCCTTGGGCTGAGGTGCCCTTGAGCGAGGCACCGAACTCCCAACTGCTCCCCGGGTGCTGTTAGCATGGCTGCCCACTGCTCTGGGTATGTGTGTGTGCTCATTGCTCATGTGTGTGTGCATGTGTGTGTTCACTGCTTCAGATGGGTTAAATGCAGAGAGGAAATTTCACAAGTGTGTGATGAATAAAGTTGTGTGTGCTAATTTGCCTCCTTGACACTGAACACTATAACTCTGATCCGCCATACACCATCTGCTGATCTTTCTTTGAAAAACAGCATTAAATCCCACTGTTTTTACTGACCTTGACAAACTGACAGAGCATCTGGAAGAAGAATAAAAATCCAGGATTTTTCTTTGTACACATATTTTTTTCCCATTTTCTTTGTACACGATCCAACCTTGAGGGAAGGGGAGGGAAAGCCTCACTGGGATTGGAAATGCTTTAACTCTAAAACAGTATGTTAATATTCAAGACTACAGTCTCAACCTGATTTACACTAATAAGCCTCCTTTCTTCTCAATCACAAAGAAGAAATAAACCCAATTCGTGAAATTTGGTGTTAGATAGATCTCAGCACTTTGGTCCTGGAGATCAGTAAAAAAAAATAAAAAGTTGGTTAATAACACTTGAATAAAATGAGAAAAATATCAAATAAGGATAAACAGACTGGGCGGCACGGTGGTGTAGTGGTTAGCGCTGTCGCCTCACAGCAAGAAGGTCCTGGGTTTGAGCCCCGGGGCCGGCGAGGGCCTTTCTGTGTGGAGTTTGCATGTTCTCCCCGTGTCCGCGTGGGTTTCCTCCGGGTGCTCCGGTTTCCCCCACAGTCCAAAGACATGCAGGTTAGGTTAACTGGTGACTCTAAATTGAGCGTAGGTGTGAATGTGAGTGTGAATGGTTGTCTGTGTCTATGTGTCAGCCCTGTGATGACCTGGCGACTTGTCCAGGGTGTACCCCGCCTTTCGCCCGTAGTCAGCTGGGATGGGCTCCAGCTTGCCTGCGACCCTGTAGAAGGATAAAGCGGCTAGAGATAATGAGATGAGATGAGATAAACAGACTCTCTGAGACAGTGATTTAACAATACAGTATTGATGGATGGATGCATGCTTTCATCCAAAACACATCATGTCGTATTCTTACAGATAGTTGAGAAAGTGGTATAATACTCTAAAGTAAATCTATAGCAAAAAAAAAAAAAAATATATATATATATATATATATATATGAATAATTTAAATAATTATATATATATATATATATATATATATATATATATATATATATATATGTACAGTATATATAGATGAAGTTTATCTTTGAGTGGTGAATGTATTCGCAAGTGAATGAAGTGAATGAGTGAAATATTTTTCAACACAAGAAGATAAACTTCATATCTTCACACAACCATGTAATGTTCTTTGTTTATATTTCATAGACACAGCCACAAAAGAATATGCAAGTTAATCCACATAATTTTAATTTTGAACTGGTTTGTCATTTTGATAGCGCACATCCAGTCAGTGGGAAAACACTGGGACTGACATCATTGGAGTGAAATATCGGGAATTATTATACATACAGGACAATTTTTTGATGGAATAAAAACATGTATTCTATTCCCTTCACGTGGGTTTCATTCATTTGGCTTGATAGCATGCAACATTGTTAGCATATTGCTTACATGCATTACATCACTCTATCCAGTGGAGAATGAGCGTTGAATATGGTTTACGATATTGCACGGTTGTCAAGACAACATGATGTCACATGTCAGAGATGTAAAACTTCGGCGCTATCAAGCGACTGTGACAATTTGTAAACAAACATGGCTGCCAGGTTTGCTTCATTAAATACATAAGTTTTTGAGAGAATTTTGAACGAGAAAGATGTGTTGAACACCCAAAAGGAATGTGTATGGATAATAATAATAATATTGTCTGGCTTTTTTTTCATGGTATATCAGATATATTCAAGTCAAGTCAAGTTTATTTGCATATCACTGTTAACAATAAACATTGTCGCAAAGCAGCATTACAGAATTTGAACGATTTAAAATATGAGCTAATTTTATCCCTAATCTATCCCCAATGAGCAAGCCTGTGGTGACGGTGGCAAGGAAAAACTCCCTCAGGCGACATAAGGAAGAAACCTCGAGAGGAACCAGACTCAAAAGGGAACCCATCCTCATTTGGGCAACAACAGACATTAACAGTCCTAACATAAAGTCAGCTTCGTTGATGCTATAAACCCCCCACCGACAGAAACCCAAGCACAAAGCTGTTCACGACAACCGCAGTCCCAAAGTCAGCAAGTCAACTGCAGTCCCAAAGTCAGCAAGTCAACTGCAGTCCCAAAGTCAGCAAGTCAACTGCAGTCCCAAAGTCAGCAAGTCAACTGCAGTCCTAAAGTCAGCAAGTCAACTGCAGTCCCCAGCCACAAAAGCACCACTGCAAGAGTCCAGAGTGTCCTCCAGGTGCAACCCCCAACTGTCCACATGGGGCTGCCCTCCACAGGAGTGATGCGATGAGACTCCAACAAGACACAGGGCACCAGGACAGATCAGGCAGGTCCGAGGAGCAGAAGAGGTCAGCATCTCGATCCCAGGACTGACATATAACTCAGAGGGACAGATTTTTTTTTTGGGGGGGGCACAGGTTGTTAGGTATGCCCAATGTCACCTGAATAAGTAGGAACAGTATATTCCATTCAGTTAGCATGATATTGAACTCATCTTCGACTTGTTCACTATCATGCTAGCTGAATAAAATATATCTGATATACCATGAAAAAGCCAGCCAATATTATTTAAATATGCCACTCAGATCTGCGATGTACGGTATTTCATCGAAAAAATGTGAGGTTTTCGACATGAGAAGATAAACTTCGTATCTTCAAGCCAACATGTGATTTTCTTTTTATTATATTGACACATTCACAAATGAAAAGTCCCCAAATTTATCAAAACAATTCATCGATTTCCTTACGAGTGACATATGTCACGATTTTGGATCTACAGTCCTGGATGGAGCTTGTATGAAAAATACGAGTGGTGTATTTCCCAGTAAAACACTCATTTCCATATAATATAAATGTATATTACACCACAGAACTGTTTATAATGCTTATTAATCACAAGGTGTTCAGTTATTTTCTATAAGAGCAGCTCTGATAATAGTACAGGTTGTATAATCCATTCATATTAACTATATTAATGTGCTCACTGTGATACATTATTGTTATGATGGTAACTTACAAGTGATGGACACTACACATAAACAGATTTATAAATGTTGATAGTTTCTGCGTCAGCACTTTGAAGCATTCAGAGGTAAAAAGAAATGTTCCTTTACGTATTCTGACATGAGAAAGTCTTCAGGATGGAGGATTTTGTGGTTTGACAAGTGACTGTCTTTAGGAATTTCAAAATCAAACAGAGGAAAATGTGTTTATAGCTGCTAAATGATAAGATGTTCCACAGTATTAAATGTAACTATAACCTTCTAAAATGTACAATTAATCAATTAAAAAAAGTGCAATAACAAGCAAATTGGTTTGGTATAAGAGAAGGAAAATATATTGGGACATGATGTTTGTGAAAAATAATAAACTTTTTGGTCAGGCTACATCACACCACCATACTGTTTGATATAATTATTATTTATTTATTTAGGGCGGCACGGTGGTGTAGTGGTTAGTGCTGTTGCCTCACAGCAAGAAGGTCCTGGGTTCGAGCCCCGTGGCCGGCGAGGGCCTTTCTGTGCGGAGTTTGCATGTTGTCCGCGTGGGTTTCCTCCGGGTGCTCCGGTTTCCCCCACAGTCCAAAGACATGCAGGTTAGGTTAACTGGTGACTCTAAATTGAGCGTAGGTGTGAATGTGAGTGTGAATGGTTGTCTGTGTCTATGTGTCAGCCTTGTGATGACCTGGCGACTTGTCCAGGGTGTACCCCGCCTTTCACCCGTAGTCAGCTGGGATAGGCTCCAGCTTGCCTGCGACCCTGTAGAACAGGATAAAGCGGCTAGAGATAATGAGATGAGATTTATTTATTTATTATTATTTTTTTAATGTCTGCATTAAGGATAACATTCTCTATTTGATAATCGTGACCTGCTAGCTATGTCGCAAACATGGCCCAATGGTCCTTGTTTTGTTTTGTTTTCCTACAAATTTCTCTCTAAAGACAGATATTTTAAAAATTATTTTTTATTGTAGCACCAGTGAAAGTGTTTTAATAAACTCTTGTAACATGACTGTAGAGGATCCAGTCTACTAACAGTGAATAACATTTTACTCAAGAATACATACACAAGCCATAGTGTCTGTCAACAGTCCTTGTTATAAGCCCACTTGTATCCTTTTCACTCTGCCTCCATCAGGTAGATTTAAAAAAAAAAAAGGTTATCTGATTTTAGTATAAGCTCAGTGATGTATTCAATCACTTTTGTTGAAATTGAATATCCTTGCAGTTTCATTAGCCATTGTTCAGATTTTCCTTACTTTATTTTGGAAATGTGTTTACTTTGTTTACATATTTACTATGTAAAAAAAAACCCATTAAAAACGCTACTATCAAAGCTTCCAATCCATGCCAAGTAATAGACCTTCAATTAAAATTCAAGGCTCAAGTCCAAAATGGATATTATGTACTGTGCACGCATACTAAACTCACTAAAGGTGCTTAACTATTGAGTTTGGTGATATACAGTTTGGTACAAGGCTGTATTTTTGAGATTGGACATGTACTGTCATTATTAGATTAGCTTAGATAGATTTGATTCAACTTTATTGTCACTAAGCAGAGTGCAAACACAAAGCCCACGAAATGCAGATAGAAAAGCAAACCAGCACAATGCATGAGGTGTAAGTTACAAAGAGACAACAATGTAAGGTGGCAGTAAAGTCCAAGTGACATCCAAATGGCACGTCATCATGTGTGCAAATGGATTATTAGGTGTGAAAATAAACAAAACAAATGACATGATGTGTATAACTTAGCTATTATTGTTTCCTCAGTATCACACACATTTGCTTAGTATTACACAAGTGTTGTGAGAATAAAAATAACATTTTGGTGCACGTCAACATGAATGTCACATTTACTACCGGTATATTAAATAAAAGTGCAAAAACTCTGACTTTAAAAAAAGATCTTGTCTTTAAACTGCTGCAAGCCATTACTTGTTTTTGTGATTGCCTGATCAAGCAGCATTGCCCATGATTGGCTGCCAGTCACCATGTACTCAAATGTCTTTCGTGACTAAAATTGGGGTTTGATGATGTTTGACTTGATTACATGATTGTCAGAAGCACAGAGACATCATATTATTTATTATTATACATACAGGACACTTTTTCATGGAATAAAAACATGTATTCTATCCCCTTCTAGCGGATTTATTGATAGCATGCAATATTGTTATCATATCGCTTATCCTCCGTGTATTACGCCACTCTCCCGAATGGAGAATGAGCATGCGATATTGTTAGGGTGACCAGACGTCCCGGTTTTACCGGGACAGTCCCGATTTGGGGTTGTGTGTCCCGAGTCCCGACAAACGTCTGTCAGGACACGGATATGTCCCGGTTTTCACCACTCACGACGTTTGCGACTGAGCAGCGTGGGAATCATTAGTGGAGAAATGTCTGCATTTACTATTTTGATGAATTGACAGGAATTGCAAACTTTCCTGGTTACTGCCCCCGGCCCTGTGGCATGGGTGTTTATTTAGCCACATTATTCCAGACAACAGAATGTGTTGCCATGCAACAATAAAATAAACATTAACTGGCGTGAATGTTCTTTGTCCAACAGCTAGCAGCAGTAATGCCGCAGCAATTATGCCGAAAAAAAAATGTACCTTTTCCAAAGATTTACAGGGCACCTACCCCTTCCTCCGAGAGGTGCAGAACAATGCGCACAAAGCCTACTGCACACACTGTAAGTAAATATACGTAGGCTAATGCATTTTGTTTAGGGTGGGTGGATTGACAGTCACCTTAGCTTTGTTCCTGTGCTTTGTTCTTGTACTGAGTTGGGTAGCCTATGTTGCAAATGTTGTGCGCTCCTGTGGGGGCTTTCCTCGGGCTGTCGCCCCTCTCCTCCTTTATTGCTGTTTTGTTTGAGTGTATATTCTCAAATCACTTGTCTCTTTTTTGTTTCTGTTTAACATACCATTCTGACAGTTTGGCCATATTGCTGTGTTGAACAGCTTGTTGCACCTTCCATTAAAGTGTTCACTTTTGTACACATCTTCTTGCTTTATTCATTCAGTTGTGGGGAATGGTTAGTAAGGTTGATTCTGACCTAGGCTATGTTGAGGTCACATATTTACTTTTTAAGTTTATGCTATAGTGCATACAATTTTAGAGATATAGCCTACATGTGCATATGCATTCTTCTTGGTGTTCTCACAAACAGGTGAAATAAATCAGTTTAAATTTGGCCTATGGACATAGCCTGGCCTATTCTCAGCCATTACAAAATCTGTTGTCTGACCATAATTTAACTGATCTGTATACCACTATGCTACTAGATAACAAAATGCCTGTTTGCTTTATTTCATGTGAGATGTTGATAAATGTGAGCTTCAACAAAATGATAAGAGCACCTCTCTGAGTGTCACGTTTACGTAAAAAAAAGGTGTGCGTGCACGAGCATGGTCGCGCGCAAAAGTGTCCTGGTTTCAGACTAGGGAAATCTGGTCACCCTAAACATTGTTATAATATTACACATTGTCAAGACAACACAACATCACACAATGGAGCTCATGCAAAGATCCAATAACAAAATTTTTCTGCTGCACATGCGTACAATCATTTCTTTGTCGGGAAAAAGAGAAGACAAGGCTAGGGTGACCAGATTTCCCTAGTCTGAAACCGGTTCCTGTCAATTCATCAAAATAGTAAATGCAGACATTTCTCCGCTAATGATTCCCACGCTGCTCAGTCGCAAACGTCGCGAGTGGCAAAAACCGGGACATATCCGTGTCCCGACAGACTTTTGTCGGGACTCGGGACACACAACCCCAAATCGGGACTGTCCCGGTAAAACTAGGACGTCTGGTCATCCTAGACAAGGCTAATCCAGTGCTAGGTTTAAGCACTAAATAAATAAACTGAAAACTGAAACTAAAGACATGCTGAACACCCAGAAGGCTACCAAAACTTCATTAGATATTCTTCACACATATTTACAAGAAAAAACATACCAATGGACATCGAAAAACTGGAAAAGAGACACATCAGAGATGTAAAACTTCTGTGCTAGTGAGTGACTGTGACTGTTTATAAACAAACATGGCCGTGAGGCTTGCTTCATTAAATACGGAAGATTTTGAGAGAATTTTGGCTGCCAGGTCACTCCGTTGTGTGTAGCTGTCAGTGTTGATTTTAAAAGTAACTAAGCAAATTACATTGGGAAATGAATACTTAAGTCTGAGTGAAAAATGCTGTAGCAAGTATGTGTGGAAGAAAAGTCTAGAGACAGAAATCTTAGTTTCTTGGTTGTTAGCCTGTGCTACTGATGAATGCTACAGCATCTGGAAGGTCACTTCACTGCCGCACCGATGAACTCTACACCAGCTGGAAGGTGACTTCACTGCCGCGTTAACAGCGCCGACTTGCAGGTAAGCTAGCTTTGGCCTTCGAGAATGCTGATATGAAGAGAGTGTGCATGTATAATAATAATAATAATAATAATAATAATAATAATAATAATAATAATAATATTGGCTGCCTTTTTTTGTAGTATATCAGATATATTCCATTCAGCTAGCATGATATTGAACTCATCTTTGACTCAGTCAATGTCATGCTAGCTGAATGGAATATATCTGATGTACCACTCAAAGCCAGCCAATATTATTTAATTATTATACATACAGGACACTTTTTCCATGGAATAAAAACATGCATTTTATTCCTTTCCAGTGGGTTTCATTCATTTGGTTTGCTAGCATGCTATATTGTTAGCATATCACGTATCCTACATGTATTCTGTCACTCTACCCAATGGAGAATGAGCGCTGAATATGATTTATGATATTGCCTGGTTGTCAAAACAACATGATGTCACACGTTGGAGATGTAAAACTTCTGTGCAAGTGAGTAACTGTGACAATTTGTAAACAAATTTGCTTCATTAAATACAGAAGATTTTGAGAAAATTTTGGAATAAAAAGACGCGTTGAACACCCGAAAGAAATATGTATGGAAAATAATAATAATAATAATAATAATAATAATAATAATAATAATATTGGCTGGCTTTTTTCATGGTATATATAGATATATTCAAAAGAAAAGGAAAGAGGCCACACTATGTATACAAATATTTATTCACCCAAACGTGTTTTGGCTGAACACACTAAGGAAGGCACATGCCGAAACGCTTTTGTGTGAATAAATATTTGTATGCATAGTGCGGCCTCTTTCCTTTTCTTTTGAACTGACTATACTCAGCACTCTCAGAATTAATAAAAGCACAATGAGTGAAGTCTGCGCCTACCCTTATGTGCATATGTAGATATATTCCATCCAGCTAGCATGATATTGAACTCATCTTTGACTCGTTTAAGTATTTAAGCATTTTTTTTAACAATCAATAATCAGTTTTTCATTTTACAAAAAAATTGCATAGCTTTAAGTGCATTTTAAATGTAAAAGTCTGTACTAAATAATTTGAGTGAATAACTGAAAGCTTTTTACGAGAGTATTTTCTAGATGAACATTTGCAGTTTTACTTCCATAAGTAATTTGTGTACTTCTACCACAGGTACAAGCCACTCATGAATCTATAAATTGATAATGATGAAAAGAAATTCAGTTTAGCATAAACAGCATTATGGAGACTCCAGACTTGTTATAAATGTAGTGAAATAAATATAGAGGAAAGTATATCCTACAGAAACAAACAGTTTATGCCTGGTGCACTCTAAATCATGATGAACACACTTGGTCAGTGGTGAGGGAATAAATTGACCAAGGAGACGAAGTTCATGTGTCAGCACAGCTCCTTTATCACTGGGTAACTTTCATCATGAGTGTTCTCTGTTCCAGCTGCTCTTACTGCCAGTCACATCCATCTAAAGTGTTGGACAGAACAGGGTTGGGGTCGAAGCAGCCTCTGCGTACTGGTCCATGCCTGCTCTACATGCTGGAAATGTTTCTATCAGCTCTGTACTGGGACTGATAGCGACCACATGGGATTCACGCAATCTCACTGAGCCTCAGGGTTACTTCTCAAATGTCTGCTGATAAATATCTCAACATGATAAACTCCTCTGTAGTTAGATTAACACTCAATCTATTCGTGCCTGAGGGATAGTGTACAGAAAGATGACTTTAAGTAGTTCATCAGCTCCAAATGTTAACATTGTGAAAAAAAAAAGAGTCAGGGTCAGTGAGTTTATGCCAACAAGAAACCACTCATTATTTTATTCATCAACAGAGTTTTAATGACTTTTCAGTTGCACCTTGAGTGCTTTGAGAGAAAAGGAGTGTGAGAGAAAAGCCATAAGTTTCCTCTGCTTTCTTCATTAGTTCCACCTCTGTGAGTAGATATTACTGAGCGAAAATAAAAAGCTAAAACTTCTTCGATTTAGATGAGGTACTCAGAAGACTTTTTGCCTGCCTCTGTTGCCCAGAAGAAAAGTCTCTATTTCACCTCAGCCATGATGTGTAGAGATCCATATACTGGATTTATTTTTATTTTTGTGACTATTCCCCTGATTCATTTACGGTAAAAGAGTAGGAGAACAAAAAGCTACTTCAGTGTTGTCTGCTAAACAGTACTTTTACAAAGACAGAAATGGTGTCTGAGTACATTTTAAATAGTACTATAAGTGCAAGCTTTTAAAAATACTATTATAGAATTTTTACTTTTACTAAACGACACACTGGGGAAAACACATCTGGTTACACTTCCTGTTCCTCAGGATCATTGCAAAGTCTTGACAAATAAACAGAGATGGGTTTCCCAAAAGCCCCTTAACGCTAAGAGCATCTTAACTAGGAGAGAGAGAGAGAGAGAGAGAGAGAGAGAGAGAGAGAGAGAGAGAAGTGTACATTATGCTGGTCGCTCTACCATTTAACAATGATCTTTGTGCTGTGATGCTTTTGGGAAACTCAGGCCAGATTTGTGTAATTTTTGAGCACTGTTACACCTAACTGTGTTGTTGTTGACTCTGACTCTTGCCTTGTTGAATGTTTTCAGAATTTTATTTCTTGTAGTACTTTATAAGAATTACACTTTCACTATTGTAATTATTATTAGTGTTAGAATTAGTGATTTTTAAAATAATGCTAAACAATTGCACTCTCAGAAAACAAATTACATTATTGTACCTTTAGGGGTACAACGGCTTGTCACTGGGGCAGAACCCGCTAAGGTACTTTTTTGTACCCTTAAGATACTGCTTGGGAACATATATGTACCTTTTTGGCCCTCTAAAGTTACACATAGTTACCGTAAGGACCAATAATAAGCCCTAGGGGGTACATTAGTGTCGATTGTACCTTGGGGGACAGAAATGGACTCCTACTGTACCCCTAAGTAGGAGTCCATTTCTGTCCATTTTATACATATATAATTCTTAACGCTAAACCAGCTTTCTTGCTTGACTGCCTGCTTATTTATTTATTAATTTATTTATCTATATATCTATTTGTTATTATTATTATGATTTTTTTTATTATTCCACCCCCACTCCGATGGAGGGGGGTATACTGGTTTACCTCTGTCCATCTGTCCGTCCGTATTTCCATCCATCTGAAACACCATTTTTCTCAGCAACCACAAATCATAGCCACTTGGTACTTGGTACCAAACTTCAGCTTGGGGTTCTTTACCATGTATACCATTTTCAGGTCTGTCACACATCAACTTCCTGTTTACCGACTGAATGTATTTACGAAACATATAGCGTGGATTTACAAAATTTTTGTAGCATTTTTCTCAGCAACTACAAATCACAACTGCTTGATATTTAGTACCAAACTTCAGCTTGGGGTTCTATACTGTGTCTACCATTTTCAGGTCTGTCCCACATTGACTTCCTGTTTACCAACTGAATGTATTTATGAAACTTATAGAGTGGATTTTGACGCTATTTCAAGAAGCAGAATGCTATTTCAAAAGACCAGTTTACCAGGATGCTATTTGAAATCCCTGGGGAGAGACACTGCTCTTTACTTACTTGTTTCAGGGTTAATTATTTGTTGAAGTCAACATTCATAATAAGTGTCCTATTCCTTCAATCGCTTGCATTCTGATATCAGTGAGAGCGGGGGCTGATCTTGTTTATTTATGTATGTATGTATATATGTATGTATGTATGTATGTATGTATGTATGTATGTATTTATTTATTTATTTATTTAAACTACACATGAATGGGTTTTTATTAGTGAAAAGGAAATTCAAGAGCAAAATGAATGCACATAAATAAAACCATGTGAAGTGGAATTTATTCTGTGATTTGAATAGATGAATTTTAGCTCATCCAAAGAAGTAACTTTATTCATCATTATACAGTATTAATCACAAAGACTTGATATTAAGTTTGCCATGAAAACAAACTAAAAGGATGACAGCAGTACCAAGTTCATACAAGGTAGATGATTAGATTTAATGAAAACAATGAATATTACATATTACGGTGGCATGATAGTGCAGTGGTTAGCATTGCTGTGTTGCCTTGCTGTCTTGTTAGTCTTGCTGTGTCACCTCACAGCAAGAAGGTTCTGGGTTCAAAACTCACAGCTGACTCAGATGTGCATGCTCCGGTTTCCCTCACAGACCAAAGACATGTGGATTAGGTCAAATGACTACTCTAACTTGCCCAGAGGTGTGTGTGTGTGTGTGTGTGTGTGTGTGTGAATGGTTGTTCATCTGTGTGCTAGCCCTGTGATAGATTGATGACCTGGATATCCTGCCTCTGGGACTGGCTCCAGCTCAAACATGACCCTGATGGTTAAGTGGTATGGATAGTTGATTAGTGAAGCCTCAAATCTGATTAGTCAGAAGGTTATTTACTATTTTATTACAGCAGCTTGAGGTGGCATGGTGGTGTAGTGGTTAGCACTGTCATCTCACAGCAAGAAAGTTCCAGGTTCAAACCTCATGGCCTGTGTGGAGTTTGCATGTTCTCCCCACGTCTGCGTGGGTTTCTTCTGGGTGCTCCAGTTTCCCCCACAGTTCAAAGATATGCAGCAAGGTTACCTGGTTCCTCTAAATTGTCCATAGGAGTGAATGGCTGAAAAGAGAAAAACTCTATAATAATCTGGTAGAAGACAACGTAAAAGCACTCCTGTAATGTTTCCCTAGAAACTTTGATGGCTGGAAGAAAAGCCATCAGAACAGACATGCCACTGAAGTGACATGCCAAATTCTTGGGTTTCATGTGACATCACATCCCCCTCATTAGTTATTCAAAACTTTAGATGATGGTCTACCAAAGCTCAGTTGACAAAGCATTTGTACGGAGAAGGTGCATTGCTTGCATGAAAAATGCCTTACGCTTGCATTGTTTTAGGTTGTTTGAATCGATCAAACTGTAAAACTGATAAAAGTTTCTTCATGGTTCCCTGTGAACTAATAAAAAAGTGTGAACAAACACAGGATTTCACAAAAAAGATGTTGAGAAAGGTGGCTTTTGAACCTGTCACTGAAATTGAAGGGAGCTGAGTCGAAGTATGCTTGAGTTTGCAGTGATCACTTGGTTAAAGGTTTGTATATCCCTCTCAGCTATGTCCCTAGTGTTTTCCAAGTACTTTTCTTGCTATGTGTCATTATTTTACAGTACTTTTTTTAGTCACTAAGTGCTAAAGTACCCAGCTGTTTCTTTGTTTACTCCTCATTTGTTGTCCACCATATTGAAAACAATGTGTGTCTCGCTTTCTTTAACAGGGTGTCCTACCAGTTTTTTCAGTGAGTCTTTCAGCAAGTGCACGCGATCAAACCAACCACAAATAATAAAGTCCATATGCATGAAGGTCATGACAAGATTCTTACCCAGCCATACAGTTACAATGTGCTGTGATCACTTGTCTGTCTTGTTTAACTTAGATCCAGGTCTTTAAAGGGGTTTCTGATGATCTTTGTGAATGATTTACCTGAGAGATAAGAGCCAAAACGAGTGAGAATCAAGCCAACTGTTGTTTGTTTACACTTCAACTTGCAGCGCTTTGTTGTAAAGACGCGAAAGAAAAGCTTAAAAAAACAATACTTACATGGGCGAAAACAATACAGGATTCATTCAGCAGTGACTTGATACTGAGGTCCTTTACCCAGTCACATACAAAAAAGTTGTAAGCCTCCATACTCTTCCACGCTTTCATCTGTTTTGCGGTGTAGAAGGACGTCTGCAACACCAGATAGTTTGAGGTGTCGGAGAACTCAACTGAAGGGTAGTTTTCGAGATCATATGACAAATCCTTTTTTCCCAGACTGTAGGGGTCTATTCCATTGCACAGAGCAATCTTCTGAATGTATCTACAGTGGTGCTTGAAAGTTTGTGAACCCTTTAGAATTTTCTATATTTCTGCATAAATATGACCTAAACCATCATCAGATTTTCACACAAGTCCTGAAAGTAGATAAAGAGAACCCAGTTAAACAAATGAGACAAAAATAGTATACTTGGTCATTTATTTATTGAGGAAAATGATCCAATATTACATATCTGTGAGTGGCAAAAGTATGTGAACCTCGAGGATTAGCAGTTAATTTGAAGGTGAAATTAGAGTCAGGTGTTTTTAATCAATGGGATGAAAATCAGGTGTAAGTAGGCACCCTGTTTTATTTACAGTGCCTTGCAAAAGTATTCATACCCCTTGAACTTTTTCACATTTTTCCACCTTACAACCACAAACTTAAAGTTTTTTATTGAGATTTTATGTGATAGACCAACACAGAGTAGCACATAATTGTGAAGTGAAACGAAAACGATAAATGGTCTTCAAAATTTTAAACAAATAAAAATCTGAAAAATGTGGCGTGCATTAGTTTTCAGCCCCCTGTCCTCCGATACCTCTAAATACAATCCAGTGCAATCAATTGCCTTCAGAAGTCATCTAATTAGTTAATAGAGTCCTACTGTGTGTAATTTACTCTCAGCATAAATACACTTGTTCTGTGAAGGCCTCAGTGGTTTGTTAGAGAACACTGAAGAACAAACAGTATCATGAAGACCAAAGAACTCACCAGACAGGTCAGGGATAAAGTTCTGGAGAAGTTTAAAGCAGGGTTAGGTTATAAAAAAATATCCCAAGCTCTGAACGTCTCAAGAAGCACTGTTCAATCCATCATTCAAAAATGGAAAAAGTATGCCACAACTGCAAACCTACCAAGACATGACCGTCCACCTAAACTGATAGAGCGAGCAAGGAGAGCACTAATAAGAAAAGCAGCCAAGAGGCCCATGATCACTCCAGGGGAGCTGCAGAAATCCACAGCTCAGGTGGGAGAATCTGTGCACAGGACATAAGTCGTATAAGTCGTGCACTCCACAAATCTGGCCTTTTTGGAAGAGTGGCAAGAAGAAAGCCATTGTTGAAAGACAGGCATAAGAAGCTATGTAGGGGACACAGTGAACATGTGGAAGAAGGTGCTTTGGTCAGATGAGACCAAAGTTAAACTTTTTGGCCTAAATGCAAAGTGCTACTGTATGTGTGGCGGAAAACTAACACTGTTCATCACCCTGCACACACCATCCCCACTGTGAAACATGGTGGTGGCAGCATCATGCTATGGGGATGCTTTTCTTCAGCAGGTACAGGGAAGCTGGTCAGAGTTGAGAGTTGATGGGAAGATGGATGGAGCTAAATACAGGGCAATCCTGGAAGAAAACCTGTTGGAGGCTGCAAAAGACTTGAGACTGGGAAGGAGATTCACCTTTCAGCAAGACAATAACCCTAAACATACAGCCAGAGCTACAATGGAATGGTTTAGATCAAAGAATATTCATGTGTTAGAATGGCCCAGTCAAAGTCCATACCTAAATCCCATTGAGCATCTGTGGCAAGACTTGAAAATTGCTGTTCACAGACGCTCTCCATCCAATCTGGCTGAGCTTGAGCTATTTTGCAAAGAAGAATGGGCAAAAATTTCAGTGTCTAGATGTGCAAAGCTGGTAGAGACATACCACAAAAGACTTGCAGCTGTAATTGCAGCAAAAGGTGGCTCTCCAAAGTATTGACGCAGGGGGGCTGAATACTAATGCACACCACATTTTTCAGATTTTTATTTGTTTAAAATTTTGAAGACCATTTATCATTTTCGCTTCACTTCATAATTATGTGCTACTCTGTGTTGGCCTATCACATAAAATCTCAAGAAAAACTTTTAAGTTCGTGGTTGTAAGGTGGAAAAATGTGAAAAAGTTCAAGGGGTATGAATACTTTTGCAAGGCACTGTAAAGAACAGGGATCTATCAAAGTCTGATCTTCACAACACATGCTTGTGGAAATGTATCATGGCACGAACAAAAGAGATTTCTGAGGACCTCAGAAAAAAGCATTGTTGATGCTCATCAGGCTGGAAAAGGTTACAAAACCATCTCTAAAGAGTTTGGACTCCACCAATCCACAGTCAGACAGATTGTGTACAAATGGAAGAAATCCAAGACCATTGCTACCCTCCCCAGAAGTGTTCGACCAACAAAGATTACTCCAAGAGCAAGGTGTGTAATAGTTAGTGAGGTCACAAAGGACCCCAGGGTAACTTCTAAGCAACCAAAGGCCTCTCTCACATTGGCTAATGTTAATGTTCATGAGTCCACCATCAGGAGAACACTGAACAACAATGGTGTGCATGGCAGGGTTGCAAGGAGAAAGCCACTGCTCTCCAAAAAGAACATTGCTGCTTGTCTGCAGTTTGCTAAAGATCACATGGACATGCCAGAAGGCTATTGGAAAAATGTTTTGTGGATGGATGAGACCAAAATAGAACTCTTTTTGGTTTAAATGTTTGTTTTTTGTGTTATGTTTGGAGAAGATGTCTGTGAAGATTCTCAGTCTTCCAGGTCATAGTAAACTGTGGGTGGTAAAAGAGAGCAACTGGACTTGCTTGAAGATTCTTGATGTTTCACCTCTCATCTGAAAGGCTTCTTCAGTTTGGTCTGACTAGTAGGGAGTATCAGGTATTTATTCTCTCATGGATGAAAAGCAATCCTAAGGTGTCGTTGAGTCATCCTGTTGGTGTGGGTCACTGGGTGCTGGGTGTGAACGGCCTAGAGAGTTGTTGGGGTGATCAATGGGTTGTTGGTTCTCTCTGTCCTCTTGTGAGTCACTGAAAATAGCTGGGTTTTGGTGTATATTCAGTTGTCAGGGAAGTGTGCTAAGGACTGCATTGTAGGTGGCTGATAAATGATGTCTTAGACCACCACCTCTGTTCAGTGATAGTCATTCCAGGTTGACCAAAATGGCTTCTTTAACTCCTCGCTCATACCAGTGATCTTCTCTGGCTAAAATGTGTATGTTGCAATCCTTAAATGAGTGTCCTTTGTTGTTAAGATGAAGATAGACAGCAGAGTCCTGGCCTGAGGAACTGGCTCTCCTGTGTTGAGCCATGCGCCTGTGAAGCGGTTGTTTTGTTTCCCCAATTTACGAGTCTGTGCATTCCTCACCTTACTGAATTGCATACACTACGTTGTCCTGTTTGTGTCTGGGTATCCTGTCCTTAGGGTGGACCAGTTGCTGCTTCAGGGTATTACTGGCTCTGAAATGTACCAGAATGTTGTGTTTATAGAAGATCCTCCTGAGTTTCTCAGATAGACCAGAAATCTAGGGAATGACAATGTCCTTGCGTTTTGTTCCTGTTATCTTCCTTGTCCATTATGTTTCTTTTTCTGCTCTTGAAGAAGGCCCAGTTGAGATACCCGCAGTTCTGAAGTGCTTTCTTGATGTGAACTTGCTCCTTCTCTTTTCCCTCTACTGTTGTCGGAATGTTCTGAGCCCTATGTTTCAAGGTCCTAATGACCCCCAATTTGTGTTCCAGTGGGTGGTGTGAGTCGAAGAGTAGGCATTGGTCTGTGTGTGTGGATT
Source organism: Neoarius graeffei (assembly GCF_027579695.1). Lineage (NCBI taxonomy): Eukaryota > Metazoa > Chordata > Actinopteri > Siluriformes > Ariidae > Neoarius > Neoarius graeffei. The sequence goes on from NC_083570.1 coordinate 93,069,197, forward strand.
TCTGGTAGACCTTGATGCTAAGGCTTCTGTCTTGTCTAATGTGTACGTCACAATCCAAGAAGTCTAGATCATTCCCACTGACGTCCTCCCAAGTGAAATTGATGTTGATATTCACTGCATTGATGTGCTCAGAAAAGGCTTCCACCTCATGGGTTTTGATTTTAACTCAGATGTCATCCACATATCTGAACCAGTGGCTGGGAGCAACTCCTGAAAAAGTGGTCAAAGCTTTATGTTCCACTTCCTCCATGTACAGATTGGCCACAATAAGGGACACTGGTGAGCCCATGGTGCATCCATGCTTCTGTCTGTAGAAACTTTCATTAAACTAGAAATAGGTGGTGGTCAGGCAGAGGTCAAGCAGAGTGCAAATCTGGTCCATGGTGAGGTTCGTTCTATCAATGAAACTCAGGAGGATCTCCTACAAACACAACATTCCGGTACATTTCAGACCCAGTAACACCCTGAAGCAGAAACTGGTCCACCCTAAGGACAGAATACCCAGACACAAACAGGACAACGTAGTGTATGGAATTCAGTGCAATGAGGAATGCACAGACTCGTATATTGTGAAAACAAAACAACCACTTCACAAGCACATGGCTCAACACAGGAGAGCCAGAGGAGATAACTTAATAGGAAGTATGTGTTAAGTATACTGAAGTATACTGTACTTGCTGGAACTATTTGATTAATTTGTACCCAAAAGAAATATTGCTGAAAGAAACCCAGTGTTAAAATGAGAGCACAGCTGTAGTTTGAGGGTTGAAACACTCATAAAGGTTATGCAAGGTATAATAATATTTCCTTTTATTGTTAACATTATAAAAAAAAACTGATGATAGATTAATGATAGTTAGTACCCTAAATAATTAAATGACAAATTATGGATACCATTTGTGTCTGGCAACCCAGCCAGAAGTTTAATTTATGCATGAGCATGTCACACATATCAGTTCAACTGTACAGAGAATGCAGTGATTTTATTTAGCATATTTCACTGGCCACTTTATTTGGAACACCCATCCACTTACTGTTTTATGCTGTTATCTAATCAGCCAATCATGTGGCAGTAACACAATGCATAAAATTATGCAGATACAAATCAAGAGTTTCAGTTAATGTTCACTTCAAACATCAGAACGGGAAAAATTGTAATCTCAAAATGTGACTTTCACTGTGGCATGGGTGTTGGTTTGAGCCAGATGGACTTTTTTGAGTATTTCATAAACTGCTGATCTCCTGAAGTTTTCACAGATAAATAACAGTCTCTAGAGTTTACACAGAATGATGCAAAAAAAAAAAAAAACAACATTGAGTAAGCGACAGTTCTGTGTGGAAACGTCTTGTTGATAAGAGATGACAGAGGAAAATGGACATATTAGGTCGAGCTTTTTTTTTGCAAGGAAGGATATAGCAACTCATACCGTAGCAACTCTTTACAACCATGGTGAGCAGAAAAGCATGTCAGCATGCAACAGCAGAAAACCACATTGGGTTCCACTCCTGCAGCCAAGAACAGGAATCTTAGAATTAAGAACAAGTTCCTATTAAAGTGTTCAGTGAGTGTATATCACCTAAGTAAATTAGACACAGTCTAAGGATATCAAGCACATTTTCTCTAAACCTACAAAATTTAGCAAACTTCATTCCACACCATTAGCACACAATAATTTAATATTACATTCGCTGAAGTCTCAGTTGAAATCAAGTTGTAAAATGTTAATGAGGTCTAATGGGTACTGTCTGCATCAAGGTACTTCTTCATCTGTGCTCAAGTAAATGTGGTCCAGCTGAGAGTTCTTATTCCAACAAGGTCATGGACAAGGCAGGAAACATGGCTGTATCTCTAGTCATGACTGTCTTATTTTATTTAATCTCAGCTCAAATATTTGTGGCTCTTCCACAGACACTGATGCTCACGACCATCTAGAATTAATTCTAGATTAGTAATTTTATAGTTGAGCATCAACATTTATCTAATGATTTACTGATAAATAGACTTTGTGATCATACCAGAGTCCCACTATCTGAGTGTAGAAGGGGCTGATCATATGCTAGTCTCCATGTGTTTACTAATGATATTGCTGGAAGTCTTTCCTAAAAGATCACAGTTATGAGTAGTGAGGTCATTACAGAAGTGGGCTAAGGCAGAGGGCCAATGCTTGACTGAAATCAGCCTCCTGACACTGGGTTAATGATAATGAAATCACGGTAGGGTGGCAAAAACACTCTGACCCTCGCTCAAAGAACAGGACAGAGTAGTGGTACTCTGAAGTTCAGTGCTATAAGTACAACTATGAAGTTTATTCTTCCTTACCAGATATATTATCGCATGAAGATTAGTCCATCAATGTATAGTGCATTCGTATGTCAACTATAGTGTAGGCAGGATATATGTTTTATCAATAATTTATTGATTTCTCAGGATTCAGTATATTTTCTTAACTATGTGCACCAATTTTTTCCATACCAGTCCTTTTGTCCTTAAAGCTGTTTAACAGTTATTCCATGAAATCCAGTCATCCATGAGCTGATAGCCAACGTAGTGCTGAGCGTATTGCTGAGTTGGCTATAAACCATGTATGACGAGATTGAGTGGAATAACTGTTTTATTCTATCCACATTAACTGGATTTTGACAAACAGCATTTTTATTTTTAGCAAATTCGATAAATAAAAACTTTATACAAAACGTCTGACAAAATCATTTCTGCTTAGAATGTAAACAAACTGACAAAACGACAATAGCATTTTGTGAAAAATGCTATAATAATAATTCTTGGGAAAAAAGATACGTTCTTATGATACATTTTTTTTGTATTTTTTGGGGTTTTGTTTTCGAGTAGAGTTTTTATTTAGTCCTCAGTTGGTTCTGCAACGTGCTGTGCCATTTTCTTCTTCTTCTTTAGGGTTTTTTGGTGGTTGGTTGGTAAACCAACTTAAAGGTGCATTACTGCTACCGACTGGGCAGAAGTGTGGAACAGGAGATATTGGGGAAAAAAAAAAACAACTATATTCTTTTAGCTATTTCTGTTTTTTTTTATGGGGCAGCACAGTGGTGTAGTGGTTAGCATTGTTACCTCACAGCAAGAAGGTTCTGGGTTTGAGCCCAGTGGCCGGCGAGGGCCTTTCTGTGTGGAGTTTGCATGTTCTCCCAGTGTCGGCGTGGGTTTCCTCCAGGTGCTCCGGTTTCCCCCACAGTCCAAAGACATGCAGGTTAGGCTAATTGGTGGCTCTAAATTGACCGTAGGTGTGAATGTGAGTGTAATTGGTTGTTTGTCTTTATGTGTCAGCCCTGTGATGATCTGGCGACTTGTCCAGGGTGTACTCCGCCTCTCACCTATAGTCAGCTGGGATAATAATAATAATAATTTCAATTTATATAGTGCCTTTCTCAAAACCCAAGGTTGCTTTACAATTATCCATCCATCCATTATCTGTAGCTGCTTATCCTGTTCTACAGGGTCGCAGGCAAGCTGGAGCCTATCCCAGCTGACTACGGGTGAAAGGCGGGGTACACCCTGGACAAGTTGCCAGGTCATCACAGGGCTGACACATAGACACAGACAACCATTCACACTTACGGTCAATTTAGAGTCACCAGTTAAGCTAACCTGCATGTCTTTGGACTGTGGGGGAAACCAGAGCACCTGGAGGAAACCCACACGGACATGGGGAGAACATGCAAACTCCACACAGAAAGGCCCTCACCAGCAGCTGGGCTTGAACCCAGGACCTTCTTGCTGTGAGGCGACAGTGCTAACCACCGTGCTGCCCTTTATAATTATAGGGTGGCACGGTGGTGTAGTGGTTAGCATGGTCGCCTCACAGCAAGAAGGTTCTGCATTCGAACCCAGCGGCTGGCGAGAGCCTTTCTGTGTGGAGTTTGCATGTTCTCCCCGTGTCTGCGTGGGTTTCCTCCGGGTGCTCCGGTTTCCCCTACAATCCAAAGACATGCAGTTAGGTTGATGTGGGGCGGCCTTGGGCTGAGGTGCCCTTGAGCAAGGTACCTGACCTCTGACTGCTCCCCGGATGCTTTGCTGTGGCTGCCCACTGCTCCGAGTGTGTGTGTTCACTGCTTCAGATGGGTTAAATGCAGAGGATGAATTTCACTTTGCTTGAAGTGTGCATGTGACTGTGGCAGCGGGGGCATGGCCAAGCGTCGGTCTGTGACCGGAGGGCAGAGTCGGGGAAGGTAAGTGGCAGAATCACTGCACCTGGGGTTGATTAATGTGTTTGTGTGTCTTCCCCAGTGACCGTGCCCTATTTAAGGAAGAGAACGAGAGCAGAGAGGGCTCTCTCCCCAACCAGACAACGGGGGTGTGTGTGTATATGTGTACAGTTAAGGCTGAAAAGCTAAAATAAACAGGTTTGTGAATTCAATTCTGGCCTGCCGTCCTTCTGTGCTCCACCCACCCATCCGAACTGCTACAGTGGTGCTGAAACCCGGGACTTGGAGCGCTGAAGCAGAACAGCCCCATGGAGTCCTCCCCTTTCACCGAGCTGGTCCACCCTCGCCACGACAGGCGTTCCGGCACCTCCTCGTGTCGGCGGGGTCCACCGCTGCTGGGCCGTCCCCCTTCACCCTGAAGAAGATGGGCCCGCAGGACGACCCCGAGGCCTTCCTCACGTTCTTTGAGCAGGTGGCAGAGACCTCGGGGTGGCCGATGGAACAGCGCGCGGCGCGCCTCCTCCCCCTGCTAACAGGAGAGGCGCAGCTGGCCACGCTACAGCTTCCCGCCGACCGCCAGCTGGCCTACGCGGACCTTCGCCGGGCCATCCTCCAGCGTGTGGGGCGCACCCCCGAGCAACAACGGCAGCACTTCCACGCTTTGCGCTTGGAGGAAGTCGGCCGGCTGTTCACATTTGGCCAGCAACTCTGGGATGCCTGCGGGCAGTGGTTGAGGGCCGACAACCGTGACATCGAAGGGATCATTGACCAGGTGGCGCTGGAGCAGTTCATTGTGCGTCTACCAGCCGGAGCTGCAGAGTGGGTCCAGTGCCACCGCCCGGCAGCACTGGATCAGGCAATTGAGCTGGCAGAGGACCATTTGGCGGCTGTCCCGATGGCAGGACAGCAGACAACCTCTTCTCCCCTCTCTATCTCTCTCCATCTCCTCCTTTGTCTCATCCTCGCCCCATTCCCCCACCGAGGAGGCGGGGGCCGGCCCCACCCCAGCCGGCCCGCCGCACCCACGGTGCCCTCCCATTTCTCCCTTCTGTGTCTGTCTCTCCCCCCCCCTCAGGTGAGTGAGCCCCAGAGCACCAGTGCAGAGAGGAAGCCCGGGCCAGTTTGCTGGCGCTGCGGGGAGCCGGGCCACCTCCAACAGCAGTGCTCGGTAATGGAGGTGGGCGCGGTGGTTCAGATCCCCAACATGCCAGGAGCCGCCCTCGATCGGGCCGGAGCATATCACATACCAGTGAGTATCCAAGGGGATATACATCAGGCATTGGTGGATTCTGGTTGTAATCAGACCTCAATCCACCAAAACCTGGTGCAAGATGAGGCATTGGGGGGAGCACAATTGGTGAAGGTGTTGTGTGTGCACGGGGATGTTCACAACTACCCTTTAGTGTCGGTCCACATTTTTTTTCGAGGGGAAAAATTTATAGTGAAGGTGGCAGTTAATCCTCACCTTACCCACTCGATAATTTTGGGGATGGATTGGCCGGGATTTGGGGAATTAATGAGTCACCTAGTGAAGAGTGGGTCCTGCCATAGTTTTATAAGGGGAGGTCCCGGTGTCGCGTTGGTAGGAGCAGCTGTCACAGAGCCGTCTACATCAGCTCCACGTCAGAGTGAGGAGCCGCTGGCTCCTCCTCTCTCTATTGGGGAATCCCTCATGGATTTTCCCTTAGAGCAGTCACGAGACGAGACTCTGCGGCATGCGTTTGACCAAGTGAGAGTAATCGATGGTCAAACGATCCAGCCAAATGCCACCCCGTCCTTCCCCTACTTCACAATTATGAAGGATAGATTATACAAGTGATGCAGGACACTCAAACTAAAAAGCAAGTCATGCAGCTGTTGATTCCAAAGAGCCGCAGGGAATTGGTATTCCAGGCGGCTCACTTTAATCCCATGGCTAGACACTTAGGGCAGGATAAAACACTAGCCCGAATAATGGCCCGGTTCTATTGGCCAGGGATTCGCGGCGATGTCCGTAGGTGGTGTATGGTGCGCCGCAAATGCCAGTCAGTAAATCCAGCGGCCATTCCAAAAGCACCTTTGCGCCCTCTCCCATTAATCGAGACCCCGTTCGAAAGAATTGGGATGGATCTCGTCGGGCCATTAGATCGGTCAGCATGAGGGTACCGCTTTATATTAGTTCTGGTGGACTATGCAATGCGATACCCGGAAGCAGTGCATCTTCACAATATCTCAGCATGCAGTATTGCGGAGGCACTCTTCCGCGTTATCTCCCGAGTTGGAATCCCGAAAGAGATTCTGACTGACCAAGGCACCGCGTTTATGTCACGTACACTAAATGAACTGTATGGGTTGTTGGGTATTAAGCCAATCCGCACCAGCGTATATCACCCACAAACGGACGGTTTAGTTGAACAGTTCAATCGCACCCTCAAAAATATAATTAAAAAATTCGTAAGTGAGGATGCACGTAATTGGGATAAGTGGCTTGAACCCTTGTTGTTTTCAGTGCGAGAGGTCCCCCAAGCCTCCATGGGGTTCTCCCCGTTTGAATTGTTATAAGGCATAAGCTGCGCGGCATTCTAGATGTGCTGCGAGAAAATTGTGAGGGACCTTCACCAAGTAAAAATGAAATCCAATACGTTATTGACCTGCGCACAAAACTCCACACACTCAACCACCTAACCCAGGAGAATTTGTGGCAGGCCCAAGGACGACAAACCCACCTGTACGACAAGGGTACGCGCCTCAGGGAGTTCACACTGGGAGATAAAGTACTCGTACTGTTGCCCACATCGAGCTCCAAATTAGTCGCCAAGTGGCAAGGACCCTTTGAGGTCACACGGCGAGTCGGGGACATTGACTATGAGGTGAGGTGAACGGACAGGGGTGGGGCGTTACAGGTTTACCACCTCAATCTGCTCAAACTCTGGAACGAGGAGGTCCCCGTGGCGTTGGTGTCGGTGGTTCTGGAGAAGGCGGAGCTGGGGCCAGAGGTTCAAAAGGGAACATTGGCATCATGTACCTCTCCGGTCCCCTGTGGAGACCACCTCTCCCCAACCCAACTCGCGGAAGTTGCCCAGTTGCAGACCGAGTTTTTGGACATATTCTCGCCCCTGCCCGGCCGCACCAACCTCATAGAGCACCACATTAAGATGCCCCCAGGGGTGGTAGTGCGTAGCCGCCCTTACAGGCTACCCGAACACAAGAAAAAAGTGGTTCGGGAAGAACTCAAGGCCATGCTCAAAATGGGCATTGTCGAGGAGTCCCACAGTGACTGGACAGCCCGGTGGTCTTGGTACCCAAGGCCGACGGGTCGGTCTGGTTCTGTGTAGACTATAGGAAAGTCAACACGGTGTCTAAATTTGACACATACCCAATGCCTCGTATTGATGAGTTGCTTGATCGACTAGGCACAGCTCGCTTTTACTCGACACTGGATTTAACAAAGGGTTATTGGCAGATCCCCTTGACTCCATTATCCTGAGAAAAAATGTCTGTTTCCACACCGTTCAGCTTACACCAGTTTGTCACACTTCCTTTTGGGCTGTTTGGAGTGCCCGCTACGTTTCAGTGGCTGATGGATAGGGTCCTCCGCCCCCATGCCACCTATTCGGCCGCCTACCTTGACGATATCATTATCTATAGTAATGACTGGCCGAGGCACCTCCAACATCTGAGGGCCGTCCTTAGATCGCTGAGGCGAGCGGGTCTCACAGCCAACCCGAAGAAGTGTGTGATTGGGCAGGTGGAAGTATGGTATCTGGGCTTCCACTTGGGCAATGGGCAGGTGCGTCCCCAAATTAACAAGACAGTGGCAATTGCAGCCTGCCCGAAGTCCAAGACCAAAAAGGGGGTGAGACAGTTCCTGGGGCTGGCCGGCTATTATCGTAGGTTTATACCTAACTATTCGGACTTCACCAGCCCACTGACAGATCTGACTAAAAAGGGGGCACCAGATCCGGTCCAGTGGACGGAGCAATGCCAGCGGGCTTTTTCTGAGGTAAAGGCTGCACTGTGTGGGGGGCCACTTTTACACTCCCCTGACTTTTCTCTTCCCTTTATGTTACAGACAGATGCGTTGGACAGAGGGCTGGGGGCTGTTTTGTCCCAGGAGGTGGAGGGGGAGGACCGCCCAGTGTTGTATATCAGTAGCGGTGTGTGAGGAGCGCTACAGCACCATTGAAAAGGAGTGCCTAGCAATCAAGTGGGCGGTCCTCGCCCTCCATTACTACCTGCTGGGATGCCCTTTCACCCTCTGTTCAGACCACGCGCCCCTCCAGTGGCTCCACCACATGAAGGATGCCAACGCGCGGATCACCCGTTGGTATCTGGCACTCCAACCCTTCAACTTCAAGGTGATCCACAGGCTGGGGGTACAGATGGCCGTGGCAGACTTCCTCTCCCGTCAAGGGGGGGGGGCAGTCAGCTGCAGGCCGGACGGCCGCCTGGCCTGAGTTGGGCAGTGGGGGTATGTGGCAGCGGGGGCATGGCCAAGCATCGGTCTGTGACCGGAGGGCGGAGTCGGGGAAGATAAGTGGCAGAATCACTGCACCTGAGATTGATTAATGTGTTTGTGTGTCTTCCCCAGTGACCGCGCCCTATTTAAGGAAGAGAGCGAGAGCAGAGAGGGCTCTCTCCCCAACCAGACGACGGGAGTGTGTGTGTGTGTGTGTGTGTGTGTGTGTGTACAGTTAAGGCTGAAAAGCTAAAATAAACGGGTTTTGTGAACTCAGTTCTGGCCTGCTGTCCTTCTGTGCTCCACCCACCCATCCGAACTGTTACAGTGACGAATAAAGGTTTCTTCTTCTTTCTTCTTCTTATAGGGAGAAAAAAAAAGTCCACCAAATAGAGGTCAGGATGTCATTCCAAAGGTGTAGCAGCCACAGTCCCACCAAAAGGCACACAAAAACAAGTCCCACACCTCCAGCACAGCCACCGCAATCCTGCTGGGCAACATCACTCGGAACACCACGTCATGGATACACAAAGTGAGCACAGACACAATGCCATGCAGAGCACTGGTATGTCCCAAACCTCCTGCACAGCTGCCGCGATGCCACAGAGCAACATCGCTCGGAACATCATGCCAAGCACTAAAGCACTGCTGCACAGAGCACTGGACAACCACAATGTTAAAATGAGCAATGAGCTCACTGCAGTCCATAGCTAGGAGCACAGGCATTGCCCACAGCAAACCAAGGCCTGGAGGGAACCGATGCCCAAAACTGGGTCCGGAGCTACACCACAACTGGCGGACAAAACCACTCAAGCAAAAACAAACATCTGTTGTGGAAACACATCTACTGATGCAACTGGACACATCGTCAGTGATGTTCCTGGAATCATTGGGTGTTTCGGGTCTTTCAACATCATACACCCTCATCCAGGTGACCCAGCCAGGGCTGATCAGACCCCAGTTTGTGTCCAGATGGCATGCTAGCTACCACGACTCCATGGTTCTCCTCTCTTGAGCCACAGCCATCTTGAGGCCCTCTCTGCCGCTTCGGTGGTATTGCGGATGGCTCTCCTCTTCTGCTGTCCGACGATGCCTAAACACCCCAGTGCGCTGGCCAAGGACTGGACCGCAAAGCCTCTGCAGCCTACCTCAATTGGAAGGCACTTTGCCCTTCATCCTGACTGCTGGCAGTCATTGACCAGCCCTGTGTACTTGGAGAGCTTCCTTTCAAAAGCTTCTTCCAGGTGGTCTTCCCACGGGACTGTCAGTTCCAGCATTATGACCTGCTTGGTGGCCTCGGATACAAGGATGATATCAGGATGGAGGGTGGTGACTGCAATGTGGCTGGGGAACTTCAGTTGTTTTTCAAGGTCCACTAGCAGCTGCCAGTCTCTTGCAGAAGTCAGGATGCCTGCTGGTGCTTTCTTTGCTTGGGCAACCTGCTCCCCAGCCCTGACAAAGGCGATGGTATACTTGGGGGGGCGCAGCTGCTTTGCCCATACCAGTCCTGTGTTGATGGCTTCAGCGATGGTCTTCAGGACTTGGTCATGCCTCCACCGGTAACGCCCTTCTCCAAGTGCTGTTGTGCAGCAGCTAAGAACATGTTCCAAGGTGAACAAGGTGCCTCTCTTGGAACACAATGGGCAAGCTGGTGACTCTGCAAGACCCCATGCATGCAGGTTTGATGGACTGGGTAACACGTCGTACACTGCCTGGATGAGAAATTTGATGTGGTGAGGCTCAGCTCTCCAGATCTCAGTCCAGGTCACTTTCCTCTCCAGCGCATTCTCCCATCGTGTCCAGGCCCCCTGCTGTCTCATGCCCACCGCCCTGCAAGATCTTATTTCCTCCATAGCAGCCCTCACCTCCTCTTGGACCAGGCGCCGCTTCTCCTTCCCCCTGGTGTTCATTTGTGGAGTCGGAAAGGATCCTAGACCAGCTCTGCCTCATGCGACCACCCCCACCAGAGCCCTGTGGCGCAGCCTAGCTTCAGCCATTTGCACAGCCTCTTCTGCCTTCCACTTTCTACCCATCCTCACTTGGATTCCAGCATTGGACAAAACCACTCAAGCAAAAACAAACATCAAACTTCACAAACACAAAAAAAAGGGGGAGAGAAAATAAAATAAAAAGCTCCGGTGAGAAGCAGCAGCCAGAATGTGCACAACGTACTCTCAACTGGCAACGGAAACCTGGAGGCGATTCTTATTCAGTAGGAATTAGCAGAATACCTGTTTATCTGAAACTCATCTCATCTCATTATCTCTAGCCGCTTTATCCATCTACAGGGTCGCAGGCAAGCTGGAGCCTATCCCAGCTGACTACGGGCAAAAGGCGGGGTACACCCTGGACAAGTCGCCAGGTCATCACAGGGCTGACACATAGACACAGACAACCATTCACACTCACATTCACACCTACGGTCAATTTAGAGTCACCAGTTAACCTAACCTGCATGTCTTTGGACTGTGGGGGGAAACCGGAGCACCCGGAGGAAACCCACGCGGAGAACATGCAAACTCCACACAGAAAGGCCCTCGCCGGACCCGGGGTTCGAACCCAGGACCTTCTTGCTGTGAGGCGACAGCGCTAACCACTACACCACCGTGCCGCCCTATCCGAAACTCATCACAGCTGAAATCTAAGGAAATTTGGCTGTGTCAATTAGAAATGCAAAGCATATTTCTGTAAAGTGCTGTCATGAATTATTCAGTATTTGGGATTTAAGCTCGAAGTCTTTATTTGTCCTTTCAGATAGTGGATTAGTCAGAGAGGGAAAAAGAGGCAATATGCATCATGGCACAATGCTACAGATCAATTGGACCAATTGGATTAGAAAAAGAGAAAAAACAAACAAACAAACTGGAACATTTCTATAATTTCTCAAAAGATTTGACCAATCACTTTGGAATTACATTAAGCACACGTGTAAACATTTTGATTAATAATTGTTATAAATATTGCTTTGAAAGAATTCAAATGATTCATGATATGAATATTCAGTGATCAGAGAATCAGCACAAGCTTCATTTTCTAAGTGAAGAAAATCAACAGTAAGTTGAGACATGAGAGTAAGGCTCCCTGTTAAACTAACAGGATGATAGTATTAATCTAGTTTTGGCTCTGGGGGATATGTTGATTATTTCCCATAGTGTCACCACTTATTAAACATGCATGAATACCTGCATGACTGTGTCTGAAGAAACAGCTGACAGCCAGCTACATGTAGTACCATCCTGTTGATAGAGACAAACGTAGAAATACAGCTTTTGCTCTTGTAATGCAACTGTGTGAGTGACAACTGGCTGAGCTGTTCTATAGGGCAATAATCAAAGCTTTTTAGCTTTAAAAAATCCTTTGTAAATGTAATTGGTGACAAATTTGCCCTAGTAATTAGGACTTTTTACAATCTTTCACTCAAAATGGTGAAGCCCATTTGCCTTTGGCTAATATTTAGCATAGCAATGGATTGAGTGAAGCCCGTATTTAATGAGTACTCTTAAGCCCAGTGCACAGTAACTTGAGGAAATTTGAAAGGGCCATTATTATGTTTTAGTTTCTGCACTCACAGTAAAATGGGGGAAAACAGTATGTTGTGTCTGTGCACTGGATGTCTGATCCATATAATTAAATAATATTGGTTGGCTTTGAGTCATCTCTCAGATATATTCCATTCAGTTAGCCTGGCAAGCCAGACTAAATGTGAATATTTAGTCTGGCCTCGATCCGTAGACATTTCTGAAGGGTGGGGGTGGAACAAACTGCTGTCTTTCAAACTGTCTCTGTGCGTATAGGCCAATGCTCTGACCAATCAGTGCAACAGTGACTGTGACGTAGTCAGAGCGCGCAATGGGGGAGACCTTGAAATAAATAATTTTTCAAAATGCGTATTAATTAATAAACAGGTTCTAGATATTAAGAAGTTTGGAGATAATGACCACAAGTTTGGAGTCTGTACCACATACTTAACATACACTCTTATTTTTTTCAAGTGTTTTTCAAGGGTTTGCTTAAACTGTTTTTGAGAGTTTTTATTTAGTGGTGTTTGGTGAAATAATTTCCCTTAAATTTAAAATAACAGGAAAATAAGAAACAATCAAAAAGTAATGTTTCAAAGCTGTTTATTAATTCTTCGTACTGCACAAACTAGCCCATCCTTTTGGCTATGAGCGGAGCCAGCTGGTAGATCAGACTTTTGCCATAGCCGGTCGGCAAAACAGCGAAAACGTCCTTCTTGAAAAGGAATGAGTGGAGAGCCTCTTCCTGCTCATGTTTCAACGAAAACTCCAAGTCTAATTCTTCTAAAACTGATTCCAAAGCGGAGTCAAATGCGGGCTGTTCACTAGCCGTAGCCATCTTTCCTGCTGTGCTTTATCCAGCGTCGCGCAGCTTTGTCATCACTCCTGCAAAAGCCTGCCCAAAGAATCCAAACAAAAACCTTGCATTGTGATTGGCGGGCACGATTTGATGCCCAGGGTGTTTTTGTTTATATGGTGCGAGGCTAGACCCATTCGCTAGGCAAAAATATTTTTGGCCGCTAGGCGGGTAGGTCTAGTTTACTAGGCTACCATTCAGTGAGCATGATATTGAACGAGTTGAAGATGAGTAGCTGAATGGAATATATCTGAAATACCATGAAAAAAAGCCATTATTATTATTATTATTATTATTGTACACAATCTCTTCGTATCAGCATACTCACCTTCCAGCCAGTGTAGCGTTCAGCAGTAATGTTAGCGAAGGCCAATGCTAGCGTAGTCAAGCCAGTGATATCCAGAGCTACTAGCACAGGCTAATGAATGAGAAACTAAGATTTCTGTCTCCAGACTCTTTTTCTGTGCACGCTCACCACAGTATTTTTCACTCAGACTTAAATATTCATTTCCCAATGTAATTTACTTAGTTACTTTTAAATTCAACATTGACAACTACACACAATGGCAAGACCTGGCAGCCAAACTTCTCTCAAAATCTTCTGCTTTTAACAAAGCAAACCTTGCAGCCATGTTTGTTGACAACTTGTCACAGTCACTCGTTAACCTGGAAGTTTTACGCCTCCAACCTGTCTCTTTTCCAGTTTTTCGATGTCCGTTGGTATGGTTTTCTCTTATAAATATGCATAAATAATATATAATGAAGTTTTGGTAGCCTTTCAGGTGTTCAATGCGTCTTTAGTTTCAGTTTTCAGTTTATTTATTTCGTACTTAATTATAGCATAGTGTAACAATGCTTTGACTCGTGGGGGAACAGAGGAACTGGAACCAGGCTTCAGAACAGGTTAGTTCTTTTATTTTTGACACTTTTTAGTGACGATTAATACATCTGCTTGCACACACACACACACACACACACATCTCTCTCTCTCGTTCCTGGCTATCTGAAAGACACACAGAGACACAGGTTAATAGACAGCCAGTAATTTGACACAGGTGCACCTCATCACATGTTACCTGCTGGTTCAAACTGACTCCTCACTGTCCACAGCTGATGCTCCACCATGTCCCCGCTGCCACACATAGCTAATCCTAGCTGGATTAGCCTCATCTTTTCTCTTTCCCAGCAGACAAAGAAATGGTTCTGCGCATGCGCAGCAGAGACGTTTTGTCAATGGATATTAACATCAGCTCCGACGTGTGACGTCATGTTGTCTTGACAATGTGCAATATCATAACAATATTGGATGCTCATTCTCCATTGGGTAGAGTGACATAATACATGTAGGATAAGCGGTATGCTAACAATATTACATGCTATCGAACCAAATGAATGAAACCCACTAGAAGGGAATAGAATACATGTTTTTATTCTATGGAAAAAGTGTCCTGCATGTATAATAATTTGGTATTTTCACTTGTTTTGACAACTTGAACATTCTTTCACACCACGATGCTGATTGTATGCTCTAACACTGCATATACAACACATTATGTCCCTCATCAAAAAATTCCCATGCAGGGGTTGGCCAAGGATGTCTCATGTGACATAAAATCATGACACCATTGATTAAACAATGTATCTCATGATGTCAAAATAAAAAAAAAAATGGATATGGTATGAGACAGTCATGGTATATTCTGGATAGACCATGAAATGATGTCACAATTTCAAGCTATACGACTGACTCGAGTCAGAGCTGTGTCTCTGCGAACATTTCTGTGTGTGTAGATTTAAGTATCATGATCATGCCTAGTGAGGCAGGCAATAGCATGGTACATTGCACATGCACAGGTTGAAGGTCGTTCGGATGTAATAAACAAACATGGCTGCCTCCAGTGAGTTTATGCTGAGATTCAATCTTAACACTTTTAGTTTGGAATTCTTTGATGAGGGATATAAATCAAATATACCATGCACTGAGAGGCTCTGGTAATTATGGATTCTCTTTGGTGACTGGCATGGGGCTGTGCCCCTCAGAAAATAATACTATGCCAGTCACCTCAGAAAATCTGTAATTTCAACCAGAGTCTCTCAGTGCATAGTAAATTTTGTTACCGTACCTACTTTATATGCTGTGTAAGAGGAAATTCAACATTATGCAAGTTTGACAATGCTGCCAAACAAAGGGTAGGGTTAGAGAGGAGGAGGGTGGGTCATTAGCCATATTTTGTATATCTGGTCTCTTGTTTTTTAATCTTATATGTCTTTCTTCCAACCTGTCTATCTATGTGATGTGTAGCTGCAGTGAGATTATTATTGTGAGAGTGATGCAGTGCGCGGAGCAGTCACAGTTGCAGGAGCTGTACTGTGTGAATGTGTGACTTGCCATGAGGCTTCAGGCATGTATCTGTCTGAGAGGGAGCAGCCCCTCCCTCCCTCCTGTGTGTGTGTGTGAGAGCGAGCAGCCCCTCCCCCACCCGCGCGCTGAGCACAGAGACAGAGAGGCACACAAAAAGCGCAGTTTTCCCTCAGAGTGCACCCTCCAAACAACGGGGATTTACACGAAAACGGAAGGAGATATTCACAAAATTCTTTCACAGTGAGCACCACTACACCACCGTGCCGCCCATATATATTAGAATACCATGAAAAAGTTCCTTTTTTCATAATTTAATTCAAAAAGGTAAACTTTCATATATTCTGTATCACGCAAACACGGGGAGAACATGCAAACTCCATACAGAAAGGCCCTCGCCGGCCCCAGGGCTCGAACCCAGGACCTTCTTGCTGAGAGGCGACAGCGCTAACCACTACACCACCGTGCCGCCCATATATATATATATATACACTAGTGCATCTAAAAAAATTAGAATACCATGAAAAAGTTCCTTTTTTCATAATTTAATTCAAAAAGGTAAACTTTCATATATTCTGTATTCATTACATGTAAAGTGAAATATTTAAAGCCTTTTTTGTTTTAATTTTGATGATTATGGCTTATAGCTCATGAAAATCAGAAATCCAGTATCTCAAATTATTAGAATATTCCCTAAGATCAATCAAAAAAAGGATTTAGAATACAGAAATGTCCAACTTCTGAAGAGTATATTCATTTATACACTCAATACTTGGTTGGGGCTCCTTTACCATGAATTACTGTATCAATGCGGTGTGGCATGGAGGTGATCAGTGTGGCACTGCTGAGGTGTTACTGAAGCCCAGGTTGCTTTGATAGTGGCCTTCAGCGTATCTGTATTTTTGGGTCGGGTGTTTCTCATCTTCCTCTTGACAATTCAGGTCAGGCAAGTTGGCTGGCCAATCAAATACAGTAATATCATGGTCAGCAAACCATTTGGTAGTAGTTTTGGCACTGTGGGTAGGTGCTAAGTCCTGCTGGAAAAGGAAATCAGCATCTCCAAAAAGCTCGTCAGCAGATGGAAGCATGAAGTGCTCTAAAATCTCCTGGTAGATGGCTGCGTTGACTTTGGACTTGATAAAATACAGTGGACCAGCGCCAGCAGATGACATGGCACCCCAAATCATCACAGACTGTGGAAACTTCACACTGGGCTTCAAACACCTTGGATTCTGTGCTTCTCCACTCTTCCTCCAGACTCTAGAACCGTGATTTCCAAATGAAATGCAAAATGTACTTTCATCGGAAAAGAGGACTTTGGACCACTGAGCAACAGTCCATTTCTTTCTCTCCTTAGCCCAGATAAGACACTTCTGACATTGTCTCTGGCTCAGGAGTAGCTTGATATTAGGAATGCGAAAGTTGTATCCCCTTTCTTGAAGATGTCTGTTCGTGATGGGTCTTGATACACTGACACCAGCCTCAGTCCACTCCTTGTGAAGTTCTCCCAAGTTCTTGGATCAACTTTTCTTGACAATCCTCTCAAGACTGCGGCCATCCCTGTTGCTTGTGCACCTTTTCCAGCCACCCTTTTCAGCAATGACCTTTTGTGGCTTACCCTCCTTGTGGAGGGCATCAGTGATCATCTTCTGGACAACAGTCAAGTCAGCAGTCTTCCCCATGATTGTGGTTGTGTGTACTGAACTAGACCGAGAGATACACTGTGTTCATACTGTTTTACTCAAACTTGAAATGAAATATTCTAATATTTTGAGATGTTTTTTTTAATGTTTTTGTACTGTATGCCATACTGATTAAAATTAAAATAGAAAAATGCTTGAAACATTTTAGTTTATGTGTAATGAGTCTATAATAAAAAAAATATTTTCACTTTCTTAAATAACTGATGGAAAATATTGAACTTTTTCACAATATTCTAATTTTTTGAGATGCACTAGTGTGTGTATATATATATATATATATACACACACAGACACACACATATCCATTATCTGTAGCCGCTTATCCTGTCCTACAGGGTCACAGGCAAGCTGGAGCCTATCCCAGCTGACTATGGGCGAGAGGCAGGGTACACCCTGTACAAGTCGCCAGGTCATCGCAGGGCTGACACATTGACACAGACAACCATTCACACCTATGGTCAATTTAGAGCCACCAATTACTGTAGCCTAACCTGCATGCCTTTGGACTGTGGGGGAAACCGGAGCACCCGGAGGAAACCCACATGGACACGGGGAGAACATGCAAACTCCACACAGAAAGGCCCTTGTCCAAAATTTCCCTCATCCAAAATTTAAGCTTGATCCATTTTTGAGATTGGATTTCAAATGTGTTTTGTTAGTGTTGTGAACTTAGACTTAGTTGTTCTCGCATCGAGCAACGCATTTGAACCAGTCCTGCGCTATTCTGTTGGCATCTTTCCAATTTTTATGGGCCAGATGTAGGTCCCTCTCCACCATTTGTTGCCAACTCATTTTGGGTCACCCTCTTTTTCTCTTGCCTGTTGGGACCCATTTGGCGGCCTGGTTTGCAAGTCTTGTCGTGAGGAGTCTCAATGCATGTCCTAGCCAGTGGAGGCGTCGCTTGCAGATAGTTGTTGATACAGGAGGTTTTTGACATCTGTCTCCTATCTCCTCGTTTGACACAAAGTTGTTCCATTTGATGCCTAGGATTTTTCTGAGACATTTGGTGTCAAACACATCCAGTTTTCTCTCTTGGCTGGTTATCAGTTGCCAGGTTTTGCATCCATATAACAATGTGGATAGAACATTTGAGTTGTAGAACCGCAGTTTGATTTTAAGGGAGAATTTCTTGTCGCTCCATATCTTGTTCAGCTGGTTGAAAGCTGCTGATGCCTTCCCAATATGACATTTCAGTTCATGGTCTATGTCGTTTAGGCTGTTGATGGAACTGCCTAAATAGGTGAAGTTCTCTACTTCATCCACTTCCTTCTGGTCAGTGAAGACATCTGTTAGAGACTGGTGTTCTCCACTTAATATATTCTTGTTTTTTTGTTTTTTTGGCACTGATGACAAGGCCAGTGTTTCCTGCATATCTACTAATGTCATCCACTACATGTTGGAACTCCTGGGTGGTGTTTGCAAGGGCTGCTATTTCGTCAGTGAAGTCCAAAGCCACAAGATTCCTTCCTTCAGACCACTGAATTCCTTTTCCTTGTGTGGCATGTTTCATTACCCAGTCAATGTTAATTGCAAAGAGTAGAGGGGATAGTATACACCCATGTCTGACACTGGTAAGGACATCAAACCAGTAACTGTAGCCATCTTCTGTCTGGATTCGGCATTTGGTGTTCTTGTAGATCTGTTCTATGGCTGAGACAATTTTTTTAGTGTTGTGGACTAAGCCTTAATATGGTTAGCCTTGAGTATGTGTTGACTGATTTGAAGAGCACATTGTGACAGTAATCCTATTCATTTGACTTATGCTCCAGGACACATAATTCCTTAAGATGCATTTATCCCTGCTAGTAGCAGTGACTTTAAAAATTAAAGAACATTTTATGATCTGTTCATCGAAGTTAGAATAGGAAGCCTCTTTTTTATAGATTGTGTGAAATCTAATGAATTTCATTTACATGGTCTAGTTGTACTTGTCTGTGGTAACTCAAAATTTATGTCTAGGTTGGCTGTTCATGGAGTATATTGTCTTTTTATTGTTTCTCTGAAGCAGAATGCACTTTTTGTTCTTTCAAATATTGCTTTTTCTATCCACTTTGAAGGAAAATAAAACAAGTCCTTATCTTGTAATGGTTTCCCGACAAAGGTCTGATCATAAACTAAAGACAGGGAAAAGTATCAGCAGAAACATAATGGTGTGAAATATAACCATGATGAAAACATGAATCAATAAACAACTGCATTATTATTATTATTATTATTATTATTATTATTATTATTACTATTAAATATTATCCACCAGAGAAGTAGGAATACCTAACAGAAGTGTATTTATGAGTACACACAATCTGTGTAAATTTCCCCTATGTCCCTGAGCGTATGATCTATGCACATCGCCCCCGTCGCCCTTGTATGCTGACCCAGAATAGAGAAGCAGTAACTGATAGTGTTCTGCAATAATCAGCTCTGTCAAAGTGATGGCTTGATGGGTAATCTCTGTTCCCAAGCTGAGAACATGGCAGCATGGCTATTTATAATGACCTGACCTTTTCTCAGTTTGCCTTCTTCTTCTTCTTCTTCTTCTTCTTCTTCACAATATATATTGTAGGAGAATCATGAAAGTTGGTTTATAAACAGCTCTTTAAGCATTTCAATATTTAGACACAATAGAAATTCACATTTGTGCAATTTTGTCTGTTATTCAGTGTGCCAAGAGCAGACCAGTCCCATGGAAAAGTCTTTCCTGTGTATTGTGTAGTATCTAGTGTCATATGAGCTTCATTAGAGAAAGAAGTAAGCTCTTAGACTTGTGTTATACTTTTCTGGGAAAAGACAAACCTTGCCTAAGGCCTTTATACTGTTCTATACAATATTAATAGTGTTTTCTACAACAGGATACACAATAAGGAGACTCTCATTGATTAATTGATACAGAGAGTAATCTTGCTGTAATCAAGACATTGTTTATCATAAGACTCTGTAAAATCATATGGTATTTCATTATGGAATGAAAGTATTTGATGGTAAGAACATATCTTTTTTTATTTTTCAAGAATTATTATGATAGCATTTTTCACAAAATACTTCTGTCATTTCACCAGTTTGTTTAAATTCTAAGCAGAAATTATTTTGCTGGATGTTTTGTATAAAGTTTGTATTTATCAAATTTGCAAAAAATAAAAATGCTCTGTTTCTCAAAATCCAGTGACAGGGCTCTACATTAACTTTTGAAACCACTTGTCCTGTCGGGCAAGTTGAAAGGAAATTTACAACCCCAATTCCAAAAAAGTTGGGACAAAGTACAAATTGTAAATAAAAACGGAATGCAATAATTTACAAATCTCAAAAACTGATATTGTATTCACAATAGAACATAGACAACATATCAAATGTCGAAAGTGAGACATTTTGAAATTTCATGCCAAATATTGGCTCATTTGAAATTTCATGACAGCAACACATCTCAAAAAAGTTGGGACAGGGGCAATAAGAAGCTGGAAAAGTTAAAGGTACAAAAAAGGAACAGCTGGAGGACCAAATTGCAACTCATTAGGTCAACTGGCAATAGGTCATTAACATGACTGGGTATAAAAAGAGCATCTTGGAGTGGCAGCAGCTCTCAGAAGTAAAGATGGGAAGAGGATCATCAATCCCCCTAATTCTGCACTGACAAATAGTGGAGCAATATCAGAAAGGAGTTTGACAGTGTAAAATTGCAGAGTTTGAACATATCATCATCTACAGTGCATAATATCATCAAAAGATTCAGAGAATCTGGAAGAATCTCTGTGCGTAAGGGTCAAGGCCGGAAAACCATACTGGGTGCCCGTGATCTTTGGGCCCTTAGACGGCAGTGCATCACATACAGGCATGCTTCTGTATTGGAAATCACAAAATGGGCTCAGGAATATTTCCAGAGAACATTATCTGTGAACACAATTCACCGTGCCCTCTGCCGTTGCCAGCTAAAACTCTATAGTTCAAAGAAGAAGCCTTAACTAAACATGATCCAGAAGCGCAGGCGTCTTCTCTGGGCCAAGGCTCATTTAAAATGGACTGTGGCAAAGTGGAAAACTGTTCTGTGGTCAGACGAATCAAAATTTGAAGTTCTTTATGGAAATCAGGGACGCCGTGTCATTCGGACTAAAGAGGAGAAGGATGACCCAAGTTGTTATCAGCGCTCAGTTCAGAAGCCTGCATCTCTGATGGTATGGGATTGCATTAGTGCATGTGGCATGGGCAGCTTACACATCTGGAAAGACACCATCAATGCTGAAAGGTATATCCAGGTTCTAGAACAACATATGCTCCCATCCAGACGACGTCTCTTTCAGGGAAGACCTTGCATTTTCCAACATGACAATGCCAAACCACATACTGCATCAATTACAGCATCATGGCTGCGTAGAAGAAGGGTCCGGGTACTGAACTGGTCAGCCTGCAGTCCAGCTCTTTCACCCATAGAAAACATTTGGCGCATCATAAAACGGAAGATACGACAAAAAAGACCTAAGACAGTTGAGCAACTAGAATCCTACATTAGACAAGAATGGGTTAACGTTCCTATCCCTAAACTTGAGCAACTTGTCTCCTCAGTCCCCAGATGTTTACAGACTGTTGTAAAGAGAAAAGGGGATGTCTCACAGTGGTAAACATGGCCTTGTCCCAACTTTTTTGAGATGTGTTGTTGTCATGAAATTTAAAATCACCTAATTTTTCTCTTTAAATGATACATTTTCTCAGTTTAAACATTTGATATGTCATCTACATTCTATTCTGAATAAAATATGTAATTTTGAAACTTCCACATCATTGCATTCCGTTTTTATTTACAATTTGTACTTTGTCCCAACTTTTTTGGAATCGGGGTTGTACTTGTCCAAATGTGAAGTTGACTTGTCCGAAGAAATATTTGAGAAAAAAAAAACATAAACTATTTGTAACCCAACAATCTTTATTGCATTTGTTTCCGAATTCACAACATACGCATAATATCTATGAATCAAAAGTAATCAATACTTGATATACTGAGGCAAAAGTTCAAAAATATAGTAAAACAGACTGATACCATAATTCACCAATTATTATGCTGAAGTTCAGAAGCAATATATTCCAATAGAGTAGAAATTATGAACATAAAATTTTAAGAACAAAATACCTATACTATGAGATCCAGAAACACTAACCATTATATATACACAGATCAGTACTCTGCAGTTCAGTAACAAATATCACAAAAAGTAACATTATCATAAAATTTATGACTTGATGAGATATCACTAGTTTGGACAAGAGAAACAAATAACAACAATGCTACAAATAAAAACAACTGATAACAAAAATCTATTCACTGCAGAAAAAAATTGGACTCCATCAATCATTAATTTATTTATGAGAAATTGAAAACCAGAAAATTAAAATTATATATATTTTCATTTTTAAATTATTAACTTTGAATATATATCCTCCACTGATTAATTGTTGTTGTCTAATTATTCAGTGTGGCTCCTGTATGGTATTTAATGGTAAAAAAAAAGATAATTAATAATTTCAAATAATCCATAATTATATCTAAATTATAGAGCCCTATGTTTCAAATCCCTAAACTCCCATTACTAATTAGTTAATTAATACAGCCGGTAACCTAATTAGCAGCCATTTGACAGCTTGGTATTTCATAGATAACTTTCCCCACTCCTACCTCACTCCCTGTCAATCCACACGCATGTAGGCGCACATTCCAAGCCCAGCACACCCCGCCACACATGCTCGGCTATGTAATGAACACCATCAACAACAATTCAAAGATTTGGAAATTACCACATACTCAACGTAAATATACAGTTGAATAATGATCCCGCCAACAGAAATGTCAACAAATCCACATGTATGACACGATCAAAACCAATCATAAACGACCGTTTACTTTTCAGCTCAAATACATGAAGCGGTATTGGCCGGTTTCGCAAGTGGAATATTGCGCATGCGCACATCGCTCTTTCGGAATAGAAACATCCGGCGATTCATCAAAACAATATGTCAAGTGAGATGCTTCGGGGTCATTCCATGTCAATTCACACACCCTCCCCAGTGACACCTCTTCAATTTGCCTGATATTTATTTTATTAGTGCCTTATGATGTCAAAAGAAAGAATCCAAAATTTTAGCTTCCTAGCTGGAACGGTTTTTGAATTTTGGCCCTTCAAAGTTTGGGTGCCACACCCACTTTTGGGGTCCGGGAATTGTACACTTAATTTGCAAGCATTTTTGGAGGCCCATATCTTTTGTTCTAAGGGGAATATAGACCTGTAAATTGCTATATCTATGTATTCTGGCCCTGTCTATCTGATTCTGCACTTAAAAATAGCACACGTTTACTAACTTTAGAGATATTAACCCCTTAAAAGTGGATTTTTTTAATGACACAAATTTTTTTTTTTTACATTTCAGGGGTTTATATCTTGGAAAGTTTTTGTGTTGATAGGGTTTAAACTGATTTATCATCATATTTGGGAACTCTACTGTGTACTTAGAGAGTTTCAGGGCACTCAGAGGTTTGGTGGGGGTACAGGAGGGCCCCAAATATGGCTTCGGGACAAAATTACCGTTTGGTACATCCTACTTCAGGCCATTAGTTGGCCATGTGGGCACATGATGACTGGAATGAACCTTTAACTCTATCAACAGACACCTTTTATCAAACTTTTAAGCCAATAAAAACTTTGATTATCCAACTCCTTCAATATAAACTAAGCATTTGCATATGGTACTATTTTTGCATATTTTCTGAAAAATCCTAAGTCCGGAAAGTAGGTCGACTGCCTATTCACGTTTAAGGTAGTAAAAGCACACCCATATAGTGATTTTAATCTATGGGAAGATTATTTATACCCAATACCCCATTAGTTATATTGACAATTACAAGGGATAAACCCTTTCCCGGCTGTTTCACGATGCTGTTTTTTTTTTACATTTGACACCTTTCCCTGTATCCAACCAAACTCTGACCACTATACACTTAATAGTTAAATGCATCTTTCAAACAGGAAAGGGAAAGATGCAAACAAGGGGATGATCCCAAGAAGAACATCCTGGTTGCTTTACTACATTTGTTCTGACATCCGATCTGGAAGTTAAACCTAGACTCATCAGGTTTTTTTTTTTTTCAAGAAAAGGGGAAGGGGCCCCTAGCCACTCATGTGGGGAAAATTAGCATATTATAAATTTCCCCTTTTTACTAATTGATATGATAATTTTCCCCACATGAGTGGCTAGGGGCCCCTTCCCCTTTTCTTGAAAAAAAAAAACCCTGATGAGTCTAGTTTTAACTTCCAGATCAGATGTCAGGACAAATGTAGTAAAGCAACCAGGATGTTTTTCTTGGGATCATCCCCTTGTTTGCATCTTTCCCTTTCCTGTTTGAAAGATGCATTTAACTATTAAGTGTATAGTGGTCAGAGTTTGGTTGGCTACAGGGAAAGGTGTCAAATGTAAAAAAAAAAAAAAAACAGCATCGTGAAACAGCCGGGAAAGGGTTTATCCCTTGTAATTGTCAATATAACTAATGGGGTATTGGGTATAAATAATCTTCCCATAGATTAAAATCACTATATGGGTGTGCTTTTACTACCTTAAACATGAATAGGCAGTCGACCGACTTTCCGGACTTAGGATTTTTCAGAAAATATGCAAAAATAGTACCATATACAAATGCTTAGTTTATATTGAAGGAGTTGGATAATCAAAGTTTTTATTGGCTTAAAAGTTTGATAAAAGGTGTCTGTTGATAGGGTTAAAGGCTCATTCCAGTCATCATGTGCCCACATGGCCAACTAATGGCCTGAAGTAGGGCGTACCAAATGGTAATTTTGTCCCAAAGCCATATTTGGGACAAACCTACCAAACCTCTGAGTGCCCTGAAACTCTCTAAGTACACAGTAGGATTCTCAAATATGATGATAAATCAGTTGAAACCCCATCAACATAAAAACTTTCCAAGATATGGACCCCCAAAATGTCAAAAAAATTGTCATTAAAAAATCCACTTTTAAGGGGTTAATATCTATAAAGTTAGTAAACCTGTGCTATTTTTAGGTGCAGAATCTGATAGACAGGGCCAGAATACATACCATAGATATAGCAATTTACAGGTCTATATCCCCCTTAGAACAAAAATATGGGCCTCCAAAAATGCTTGCAAATTAAGTGTGCAATTCCCGGACCCCAAAAGTGGGCGTGGCACCCAAACTTTGAAGGGCCATAACTCAAAAAACGTTCGAGCTAGGAAGCTAAAATTTTGGATTCTTTCATTTGACATCATAAGGCACTAAGAAAATAAAAAGAAGGCAAATTGAAGAGGTGTCACTGGGCAGGTTTTGGGCATTTGTGTGAATTGACATGGAATGACCCTTCGGAAATCATGTGAATAAGCTGATAAATTTTATATGTAACCCGAATATCGGCGTATTTTGGCACTTGTCCGATTGGACAAGTAACTGAGACGATGAACTTGTCCGACATAAAGTATCACTTGTCCCGGACAAGCGGACAAGCGTTAATGTCGAGCTCTGAGTGAATGTGGATAGAATAAAAGTTATTCCACAGTCGTAATAGTAGTAGTAGTAGTGTGTATGTATGTGTGTGTGTGTGTGTGTGTACACATACATACAGTGCTCAGCGTAAATGAGTACACCCCGTTTGAAAAGTAACATTTTAAACAATATCTCAATGAACACAAACAATTTCCAAAATGTTGACAAGACAAAGTTTAATATAACATCTGTTTAACTTATAACGTGAAAGTAAGGTTAATAATATAACTTAGATTACACATTTTTTCAGTTTTACTCAAATTAGGGTGGTGCAAAAAATGAGTACACCCCACAACAAAAACTACTACATCTAGTACTTTGTATGGCCTCCATGATTTTTAATGACAGCACCAAGTCTTCTAGGCATAGAATGAACAAGTTGGTGACATTTTGCAACATCAATCTTTTTCCATTCTTCAACATTTACCTCTTTTAGTGACTGGATGCTGGATGGAGAGTGATGCTCAACTTGTCTCTTCAGAATTCCCCAAAGAAAATAATTTCTTTACACCACAAAGGTGAAGGCTACAAGATGATCACCAAAGCTTTACTTATCAGTCAGAATACTGTAGCAAAAGTGGTACAAAAATTTAAGAAAGATGGAACTGCGACCATCTCACAGAGACGTCCAGGTCGTCCACGGAAGTTAACACCTCGACAGGAACGTTTTCTAATGAGAAGGGTTGAAGAAACTCGGCATGCAAGTTCACTGCAGTTATCTAAAGAAGTAGAAAGCCAAACTGGGGTGACTATAACCTGTGACACAATATGGCGTACACTGCAAAGGAATGGCCTGCATGGATGCCGTCCATGAAAGAAGCTTCTCCTAAAGCCCAGGCACAAAAAAACCCGCCTAGAGTTTGCCAGGGCCCATGCTGACAAAGATGAAGACTACTGGGACTCTATACTCTGGAGTGATGAGACCAAGATAAATGTTTTTGGAACTGATGGCTTCAAAACTGTATGGCGTCGCAAAGGTGAGGAATACAAAGAAAAATGCATGGTGCCTAGAGTGAAACATGATGGTGGCAGTGTCCTTATGTGGGGCTGCATGAGTGCTGCTGGTGTCGGGGAGCTGCATTTCATTGATGGCATCATGAATTCACAGATGTATTGCTCTATACTGAAAGAGAAAATGCTACCATCACTCCGTGCCCTTGGTCGTCGTGCACTTTTCCAACATGACTAAACACACATCTAAGGCCACTGTTGGATTTCTGAAGAAGAACAGGGTTTAAGTGATTCAGTGGCCAAGTATGTCTCCTGATCTGAACCCAATCGAACACCTATGGGGAATTCTGAAGAGACAAGTTGAGCATCACTCTCCATCCAGCATCCAGTCACTAAAAGAGGTAATTGTTGAAGAATGGAAAAAGATTGATGTTGCAAAATGTCGTCAACTTGTTCATTCTATGCCTAGAAGACTTGGTGCTGTCATTAAAAATCATGGAGGCCATACAAAGTACTAGATGTAGTAGTTTTTGTTGTGGGGTGTACTCATTTTTTGCACCACCCTAATTTGAGTAAAACTGAAAAAATGTGTAATCTAAGTTATATTATTAACCTTACTTTCACATTATAAGTTAAACAGATGTTATATTAAACTTTGTCTTGTCAACATTTTGGAAATTGTGTTCATTGAGATATTGTTTAAAATGTTACTTTTCAAACGGGGTGTACTCATTTACACTGAGCACTATACATACATACATTGTGTGTGTGTGTGTGTGTGTGTGTGTGTGTGTAATATATATATATGTGTGTGTGTGTGTGTGTGTGTGTGTGTGTGTATGTATGTATGTATGTATGTATGTATGTATGCATGTGTATATGTATGTATGTATGTATGTATGTATGTATGTATGTGTGTATTATTACTACTACTACCAATAAATTTTACACTACCTTACTGTTATACACCACAGTCTTCAGAAAAATGAATAAATAAATAAATTTGGACACCTTTTAATTCATTTTTTTCTGTTTTCAATGTTTTTTTTCTTTATTTTAATTAATGAAAATACATTTCATGTCTTACAGTAATGACAGATGTCGTTTCTCTTTACTTAGTTGAGCAGTTCTTGACATAATATGGATTACTACAGTTG
Source organism: Neoarius graeffei (assembly GCF_027579695.1). NCBI lineage: Eukaryota > Metazoa > Chordata > Actinopteri > Siluriformes > Ariidae > Neoarius > Neoarius graeffei. The sequence continues at coordinate 93,096,898 of NC_083570.1, forward strand.
TGGAATAGGGCTATTTATTGCATTTTTATTATTTCCTATTTGATCTCAAGCTCATTAAGAAGGCAAGAAATTGCACTAATTAACTTTTGATGAGACACAGCAGTTAATTGAAAAGCATTCCAGGTGACTACCCCATGAAGCTGGTTAAGATAATGCCAATAGTGTGCAAAGCATCATCAAGGTAAATGGTGGCTACTTTGAAGAATCTAAAATATGAAACAAATTTTGCTTTTTTTTCCCACATCCTTTTGTTTACCACATATATATATATATATATATATATATATATATATATATATATATATATATATATATATATATATATATATATATTTCATATGTATATTATTTCATAGTTCTGATGTCTTCAGTATTGTTCTACAATGCAGAAAATTGTACGGTTGGGGGAGGGGGGATGCACATACACCTGTCAGTGAGTTTGGCCATATGCTCTTAAACAAATATGACTTACTGTGCTCGGTTGACATTCCATATGGTTTATTCATGCTCAGGTCCATGATAACAGCCAGAACCACCTGCACAGCAAAGTCATAAAATAAATTATTTTGCAAAATACAATTAAATATAAAAAGTTCAAACTGCTCACTAAAACACATTGCTGACCTTGCTCTAGCCCTCTATTTTCAGTCTTCATTCTCCCAGAATGACCTCAGGTAAAACATGGTGTAGTTTTATACCCAACTGAAAGATTTGATATGCTTTCTTTGCATATTACAGGCTGGAAGCTCAAGACAGTGTCAGCCATATGGCTTGTCCTTAGACTAGAATATAAAGTGACCTCTAGTGTTGGCTCAAACTCAGTAGAAAAGACATACGTTGTCCTGGCCCAATGAGTAAAGTTGGAATATGGCCCAAATTTAATAAACTGCCCACACTGCTATTCAGACATCAGACATAACTACAGCATTGCTCAGACCATTACACAAGAGCTACACACACTTTAGAGTCCTCTAAATATATATATTTTTTCCTCATGGAGGACAATAAAAGAGTTAGCATCCTAAAGAGAGATGTTGCTTACCTTGAGAACTGAGTTTTTAAATGAATGAAATTATGAACTACATTTGCTGAACTACAGTGAGCTGACATGCTTGCAGGTCTGATTTGAGTCGGGGTGAAAAAAGTACAGAGAATCTGTCAATCTTAATTAATTAAAAGTATGGACACACAAAAAATCTACTTGAGAATTCTACAAAGAAAAAATATGAACACTCAGCAATTTTCAGGGTAATTTCACTGCCTGCTCTTTTCTTGGTTGTTATAATGGCTGGCCATACATGCTGTTTCTTGTTTGTTTTCATCGTACATCATTTGACATGATAATACTTGCACATTTTTATATGAACCTTTATATCAAGGGAAAAAAGATAGCATCTTATGAAATTATGCTTTTATACAATAAAATGCTGACAGTAGAGATATAGTTTCACAATTGTGTAGGAGAGATTGTCTGGAAATTAGCAATATAAGAACCATGATGGTGGGAAACTCTATAATTGAGCAGTTTGCCAAAAAAAAAAAAGTAATGATAGAATTCAGGGTACATTTTGCATCTCTGAGATAAACCTTTTGTTATTTTCCACAAAAGAAATCTTTATTGAATCAGTTTTGAATAATAATGCAAATTTTGACAAACTTTCACCAATAGCAATGCTGATGTACATTTTAGACCCAATTTATCCATAAAACATTAACTAAATGACTCCCACCCCTCCCCCCACATTATTGTCTGTCTTCGACTCCTGATTCATCCATTCAACTCAAATAAACATGAAGTGATTCAGTCTAACAATCTGTTTTTTGGGGCTTATTCTATGAACTGTTATAAAATCAATTGCATAGAAAGTCTATTTTCTGTATCTTGGGAAATTTCAGACATATAAAATATATTTTTAATCTGTCCCAATGTTTTTGTCAACTCTGTTAACCCTGTTATAAAACCACATAAAATCCAGAAAGACTTTTAATAATACGCATGACACCTGCACCGAGAGAGGTCACTTCCTCTTGTGGGAAACTTCAGAAAGGCAGTGAGGTATGTTTTGTTTCTTCTCTCATTAATTTAAAAAAAAAATGCTGAGGATACACCAACAGGAAATTAATTAATTGTCAAATCTGTTATTGCAATATTGGAGTGAATCACTCATTTTTTAAAAACAATAATATGATTAAAATGCATAAAATTCTATTTTTGTACGTCATGTGGTAGCTAGTTTGACGTTAGCATGTGGAGTTAAGACACAAAATGGTGGGAAATGTCAACTCTCTTGTCATCGATTCTGTTAATGGATTGCCCAGTTTAATGATAACAGAGTTGATTTTGTGTGTGTGTATATATATCTCATCTCATCTCATTATCTCTAGCTGCTTTATCCTTCTACAGGGTCGCAGGCAAGCTGGAGCCTATCCCAGCTGACTATGGGCAAAAGGCGGGGTACACCCTGGACAAGTCGCCAGGTCATCACAGGGCTGACACATAGACACAGACAACCATTCACACCTACGGTCAATTTAGAGTCACCAGTTAACCTAACCTGCATGTCTTTGGACTGTGGGGGAAACCGGAGCACCCGGAGGAAACCCACGCAGACACGGGGAGAACATGCAAACTCCGCACAGAAAGGCCCTCGCCGGCCCCGGGGCTCGAACCCAGGACCTTCTTGCTGTGAGGCGACAGCGCTAACCACTACACCACCGTGCCGCCCTCTCTCTCTCTCTCTCTCTATATATATATATATATATATATGGGTCCGTCTCAGAAACTGGTCTCTCATTTGGGACATTATGGTCAAAAAATAAAATTTCTAATTTCACTATTTTTTTTTGCATTTACTTAACACTCAATGTTTCTTTTGTCATGTTTAATAAGAATAAAGATAGCATCTTGCTTTATCTGGCCTCCACTGTGGAAAATTTTAACGATGTTCTGAAGTTCACTCGCATAACATGGAAACGTACGCATAGCAGCTCCGGATATTTGTTAGTTTTTTGTATTTTTATTGAGTATTTTTTGTTTCTTAGTGCTATTTTTGCTATTCTTGCACTGTGCATTGATCACAACGTACGGTGAGATGCTTTTCAAGCGGATAGGACACTTTTTAATCATTTTATTTGCATTCGGGTCTCTTCGGATCACTGGGAGCCATGCCTGCAATACCGCTGACATTGTTTACACCCGCGACCAGCTGATGGCTCTGAGGTACCCGACCCTCTTGGCCGGAGAGAGACCCACTGTACCCAAGGAGCTAAAACGGAGACAGCAAGGCTGCAGAGCGGGGCTCAAACGGAGGAGGAAGTAGAGAAAGTTTAAGCCCTACATTCCCGCAGTTATCACTGGAAATGTGAGATCGTTGGCAAACAAAGTGGATGAACTGGAAGCACTCGTAAGGACACAGAGGGAGTACAGGGAGTCCAGTATCATGTGCCTTATGGAAACGTGGCTACACGAGCAGATACCGGACCCTAACATCACCATTCCCGGCTTCCAGACGGTTCAAGCAGATAGAGACACCACTGTGACCGGTAAGAAGAAAGGAGGGGGCCTCGCCGTGCCCGTGAACAACAGGTGGTGTCACCCCGGGCACATCTCTGTTAAAGAGTGGGTCTGTAGCCCGGACATCGAGCTCGTCGCCATCGGATTTTGTCCATATTATTTGCCGAGGGAGTTTACCAGTGTCATTGCCATTACTGTTTACATTCCACCATCGGGAAACGTGGAGGCAGCGTGTGACATCATCCACACTGTGACTGCCGAACTACAAACAAAACATCCCGGGGCAGTCATCATCATCACAGGGGACTTTAACCATGCTTCCCTCTCATCCACACTCCCGACTTTCTCCCAGTTTGTTACATGCATCACCTGTGAAAATAAGACTTTGGACCTGCTGTATGCAAATGTTAAGGATGCATACAGCTCCACTGCCCTGCCACCACTGGGCAGGTCAGACCACAACCAAGTCCTGCTCTCTCCATTATACAAGCCTGTGGTTCAGCAGCATCTGGTCACGGTGAGGACAGTGAGGAAATGGTCTCTTGAGGCCATGGAAACACTGCAGGGAGCACTGGAGGCCACAGACTGGGAGGCTCTGTATGAGCCACACGGTGAGGACATTGATGGCCTTACTGACTGTCTCGGAGTACATTGGGTTCTGCATTGACAACACCATCCCCACTAAAGAGGTCCGCTGCTACCCAAACAACAAACCGTGGGTAACCAGCGACCTGAAAGCCCTACTCACTGAGAAGAAGAGGGCCTTCAGATCAGGGGGCCGAGCAGAACTCCAACGGGTACAAAGAGAGCTTAAACACAGCATCAGGGAGAGCAAGGACAACTACAGGAAGAAACTGGAACACAAACTGGAGGAAAATAACACCAGGGATGTCTGGAGTGGGATGAGAGAGATTGCTGGCTTCCAGAGGAGAGGTGGGGGTGCAGCTGAGGGGAACGAACAATGTGCGAATGAGCTGAACATGTTTTTCAATAGGTTCAACTCCAACCCCCCCTCCCCCAGCTGCCCCCCTACTGATCCTCCAAGCAACAACCCCCCACTTCCTCCCACCACCTCTTGCCACACACCACCCCAGCCACTTCTACCTCCTTCCCCCCAGGTGAGGAGAGAGCTGGAGAGGCTCAAACAGAGGAAAGCTGCGGGACCGGACCACATTAGCCCTCACGTGTTGAAGGCATGTTCCAGCCAGCTCTGTGGAGTTCTCCAGCACCTCTTCAACCTGAGCCTACACCTTCGGAGAGTGCCAGTGCTATGGGAAACATCCTGCCTGGTCCCAGTGCCCAAAATAGGACGTCCTGCTGCACTGGAGGATTACAGGCCGGTGGCACTGACTTCTCACATCATGAAGTTAATGGAGAGACTGGTCCTGGCACACCTCAGACCATTGGTGTGCCCATCACAAGACCCCTTGCAGTTTGCATATCAGCCCCATGTCAGGGTTCATGACGCAATGATCTACCTGCTGCAGAAGGCCTATTCTTCCCTGGACAAACCCGACACCGCAGTCCGCATCATATTCTTCAACTTTTCCAGCGCCTTCAATACCATCCAGCCCAGACTACTGAAGGCTAAATTGGAGGACATGCGGGTGGGCGCTCCCCTCGTCACTTGGATTGATGAATATCTGACGGGCAGACCACAGTTTGTGAGACTAAAGAGCTGTGTGTCTGGTCGTCTGATAAGTAACATTGGGGCCCCTCAGGGAACTGTGCTGTCCCCCTTCCTCTTCACCACATACGCTTCAGATTTCAAGTACTGCACTGAGTCGTGTCATCTGCAGAAATTCTCTGATAACATGGCGATTGTGGGGTGTATTGACGGTGGGGGGGAGGCTGAGTACAGGGACCTGGTCGACCGCTTCATGAAGTGGTGTGGGGAGAACCACATGCAGCTGAACGTGAAGAAGACGAGGGAGATGGTGGTGGACTTCAGGAGGAACAAGCCCCTGCCGTCTTCAGGTCAGCATCAGTGGGATGGATGTGGATATGGTGGCCTCATACAAGTATCTGGGTGTTACACTGGACAACAAATTGGACTGGTCCACTAACACAGAGGCCATCTATAAGAAGGGCCTGAGCCCGCTTTATTTCCTGAGGAGGCTCAGGTCCTTTCATGTCTGCAACAAGATGCTGCAGATGTTTTATCAGTCTGTTGTGGCGAGCACCATCTTCTTTGCTGTGGTGTCCTGGAGTGTGGGCATCAAGACAAAGGATGCCAACAGACTGAACAATCTGATCAGGAAGGCAGAGTCTGTTGTTGGCTCAAAACTGGTCACCCTGGAGGAGGTGGTGGAGGGCAGGATTCTGACAAAACTGCTGGCAATCATGAACAATCCCTCTCACCCCCTCCACAAAACACTGGACAAGCTAAAGAGCAGTTTCAGCAACAGACTCATTCAACCTCGCTGCTCCAAGGAACGATACAGGAAATCATTCCTACCCATGGCAATCAGACTTTACAACTCATCTACCTCTGTTAGAGCCATGATCACACATCTGGACTAATTCTACTTGTCACCCTCTGCACTACATATAACATAGTATAACGTATATGTGGCAGCAGGGGCGTGGTCAAGCATCGGTCTGTGACCGGAGGGTGGAGTCAGGGAGGGTAAGTGGCAGAATCACTGCACCTGATGTTTATTAACGTGTGTTTGTGTGTCTTCCCCAGTGACCGTGCCCTATTTAAAGAGAGAGAGAGAGCAGAGGAGTAGAGCTCTCTCCCCAACCAGACGACTTGTGTGTGTGTGTGTGTGTGTGTGTGTGTGTGGCTGGAGAGTATTGCAAATGAAAAGTGCAAAATAAAAGAGTTTTGTGAACTCAGTTCTGGCCTGCCGTCCTTCTGTGCTCCTCCCACTCATACGAACTGTCACAGTATACTTAGTGTTTACTATGGGACATGTGACGTGGGAATATTATCCGCATTGGTATATCATATTTTTGCAATATTCCCATCCTATTGCACATTCTATGTACATATTCATAGTATATTATTTAAGGTATGTGTATATCTTGTTTATATCTTGTTTTTTATTCTCATGACCTCAGTACTTTATTTTTAATTTTATTTTGACCTCAGTACTTTATTTTATTTTATTCCATTGTATTTTTTTTTATTGTATTCAAATTTACTGGACTGCTATGACAATCTAATTTCCCTTCGGGGATGAATAAAGTAATCTATCTGTCTATCTGTCTGTCTGTCTAAAACCCTCTTTAATAACCAAGGAATATCTTTTTCTGTACATATATTTGTTTCTTTAAATGCAATTATTGGACAGAAAAACAAAAACCATATTTATAATTATTTTTAAATTTTACTCCTTAGTTTCAAATGTTCATCAGTTATCATACATTTTATTAAACTTTACTTTGTTGTGCCTGCAGGATGTCATGTAGATACACCCCTTATTTTGTACTAAATTATCAATTAGCTTAATAGTAATACACAGACAAAAGTTTGAAACTGTCATACAATATCCCACTGATTTATTCAGTTATTTGCTTTTTTCATCATTAACGTAACATGGAAACACGTTTTTTTCTTTACTAGTTTCCTTTTACAGTGGATATCATTACTTATATCACATCTAAACAAGTTGCATATTTACACACTGCATTAAAATGTAATCATTCTCACAACTTAAAGTTATATTTTGATTACAATTCAAATGTTTTTGTAAAATTGATTTACATATAAAATAACTACATCATGAATTAAAGCCCCTCCTTCACAGATGAGTGAAAATATTGAATAAATTTCCTCTTTTTGATTGCTTGGGTTAAAAATGCCAAGTTACGATGACTGAATTGATTATTCACTTAAATATAAATATGATACATTTTGGGTATTTGATATGGCGAAATAGGACTGTTTGCTTACAAAATGACAGTGAAATATAAGCAGTATCAGTGATACTGTTAAAAATGACCCTTTCAATAATGCATACCATAAAAACGATCCATTTTCTCATCCTGATCAATTACATACAACAGGGATGAGAGTGGGTCCTGATGAAAAAAGCAGAAAATCTATAAAATGTCCTGAGGGCACCAAAGGCGCCCAAAGTAATAAGGGGGGTCTGGGGGGACACCCCCCGGGACATTTTTTTCAAAATGAGACCTTACACACCCTATTTCCTGCAATCTGAGCTGTAGTTAATTAAAACACCTGATGCCTATTTTCATACTTATTGAAATAAAAACACTATTATATAGAACAATATGTATCAAAATCAATATGTGTATTGCATTAATTCAAAATAATATCTACATTTTATGGGGACTGGTTATTACTCATTGTCAACATCACTTGTTTTTCCAAAAAATGTCCATTAAAATTCATAGTTATTTATGGTTCCATTAATAATTCAAATTTTCATATATTCAATATATTGAATTAAATAAAAACATTCATATCTTATGGAAACTGACCTTTTCCTAATGTCCACAATACTTGTATATGATTTCTTCACAATGTCTATTTAAACTTTAGTTATACAGTTATCAGCACTGTCAGCTATAATTCAAATTATCATATATTCAATGTATTGAATCAAACAAACGCATATTTTATGGGGACTGTCTTTATCTTATTGTCCACATCACTTGTATGTTTTCTTCAAAAGGAAAATGTCTATTTATACTTTTTACAGTTAAGTTATTTTTGAAACAAATTTTCATTTGATCATTTAGACGACTTCTTCAGCTTCTTGGCCAAAGCCAAAAGCTTATCAGTCCTCTCTTTTTTCCTTTTTCTTTCATTAGCCAGCTCCTCCTGTGTTTTTGCATGCTCTAACCTAGCTCTCTTCTGCTCTCTCTCACACTCCTCTCTTGCTTTCCTTTTGTTTTGCTAAACTTGTTTTTTATACTAGCATCAATTTCATATACCTTCGCTTCATCTCGCTTGTCAATAGTATTCAGCATCTTGAGAAAAAATGCCAATTAGAGGAACGTATTTTTGATATGCAGCTCACAAACGTGTAAGTTTTGATAAAAGAAAACGGATGTGGGTATCTTTGTAAAAACTGTTTTGATTGGCTATTATGGTCTCGACATCGATGTTTTGACCAATAACAATGTAGATAACACAAATTTTACATCACATTCAAGTTAATTAAGTTTGAACAGCATGAAGGAACATACCCCAACCCCCCTCAATTAATAAAAAAAATTCTCAACGGATTTGGCATAATATAAAAAGGTCGTTTTTTTACTCAGAAAAAGCGGAAATCCGCTGAAAAGTGGAAAACTCTCATCCCTGATACAAAGAACTACTGAGATATAGAATAAATATATGTGATTTATCCTTGATATGAAATTTCAATCAATTTTGCCTATAATCTGTGAAAGAGGGGCTTTAAATACAAGGAGGCAGTGACAGGAACAACAGGCGTGGAGGCAGGCAAGTCAGCAGTGGCAGGAACTGCAGCTAAGTCAGCATTGACTGGAACAGATCACCCATGTACAGAGCCGGCCCGTGGCATAGGCAATATAGGCAAATGCTAAGGGCGCTGCGTCCATCCAGGGGCGCAGAAACGGGGGGAGAAAAATTATGACTTCTACTATTCTGAAAACGAGTCAGCATTATAATGTCTTAACCTAATTTAATTGTACAGCAAAGCATGTAGTCAGGGTGCGATTTGTCAAAAAAAGCGGGGTGGGGTGGGGTGGGGTGTGGTGGTGGTTGTTAATCATGAAACAATAAGCGCTCAAGTGCGCATCCGCGGCTATTCTCTGTTTTGGCCATGTAATAGCCTAATGCCGCTTTTCCACTACAAACGCGGCTGAGTCGGGCTGAGCCGTGCCGTGCTGAGTTGGGCTGAGTCGAGCTGAGCGGGGCTATTGGAGTTGCATTTCGACTACAACCGCGCTGAACCGTGCTGGCTGGAAGTGGGTGGACACATTGGGTGGAGTTAGCGAAAGTGGGTGGACGTTACGTGATGTCGTTAAGCAGCGCAAACAGTGACATCAGTGATCTTTTAAGCGGTAGTCTCACGACCCGGATAGTAAACAATAAACATGGAGGACATGGAGTCGTTAGTGTTGCTGGTCTTGGTGCTGTGGCTTGTTGTCACCGACAACGCCAACAGATACTGGCAAGAGCGTATAGATGAGGCGAGGCGCATAAGGCTTCATAATTCTCGTAATTCGTAATTCTCCTTCTTCCGGGTTTACGGTGTTTACAGATCCCAGCTTGCTCGCGGGGCATGTGGGCATGTGAGGACACTCCTCCTCACCAATCAGTGCACAGGGGAGTGTCTCCTCACGCCCCCAGCCTCACTCGGCACGGTTTGGCTCGCTTCAGCCCTACTCCAAAACGGTGCGAGTTTTAGGGGCTAAGCAAGGCTGAAGCGAGCTGAGTCGTGCTGTTTTTTGGTAGTCGAAACGCGAGCCGTGTTGGGCTGAAGTGAGCTGAAGCGAGCTGAAGTGAGCTGAAAAAGGGTAGTGGAAAAGGGCCAAAAGTGTTGTTGGCTAAAGAGTGTTTTTGCATAACGTAGATAACTGACATAGATCTGTTGCTTGTTTTGAATATGGCTGCACTTGGAGCAGTCTGTCGGTGTCATTGAGCATTCTGGGCTGAAGTAAAGGTCTTTTATGCACCGAACACGTTTCGCAGCGAGATATTCCAATGGTGCCTGGCACGTTTTTTTTTTAATAAAACAAAGTTGCTTTGTTGATCTGTGTTCTCATTAAAATGACAGTTTAGCAGCTCATTCAAGCAACCATATTGCGAAGAGCTTCCTGGAGGAAAATATAATAAACGTGTTGAAAACAAGAAACAATCTCAGTGCGTCAAGACTGCAGGGAAACGAAACAAGCACTCAGATGTGTTCTCTTTACCAGCGCCGGCGATTGCTATAGGCGACCTAGTGTGCCCAGGGGCGCCAAGGGCGACCAAAACCCCACCAAAAAGGAGGGATGGAGTTATTGAATGGAGATGTTACCAAGTGCATCAGTGGTGTACAGTGTTTTCAACCACTGTGCTGCGGAACACTAGTGTGCCGTGAGAGATCACCAAGTGTACCGTGGAAAATTATAGAATGACTGTATATTGTAAATATTGGCAACAGCGTTTTAGTTTCAGTCAACATTTTCTACTGGTGATGTGCCTTGAGATTTTTTCCTTGAAAAAAGTGCGCCCTGGCTCATGAAAGGTTGAAAACCTTTTTTACAACACCTCTGATGCGGCTGGGGATGTAGAAATACGCGCTCCTTACCTCTGCTGTTACATTACCTGTGACAGTAGCTTCTGCTGAAAGAAGCTTTTCAAAATTAAAACTGCTGAAGACATACTTAAGGTCAACAATGAGTCAAGAACGTCTGAATGGGCTTGCTCTGATGAGCATCAACCAAGAGATCTCAAGAGAAATATCATTTGATGATATTATCAAGGAATTTGCCATTAGGAAGACCAGACGAGTCCCATTGTAATGTTACTTCAATAACAAAGTACCCATAATAGCACTTTTGTTTGAAAATACAGCCCATTGATGTCCTAACAGGGTGCTTAAGTTTGCACAATTTAGAATTGTAGAATTTTTTTATTCATTTAATTTGTTAATTCTTCAGAGAAGACTTAACTTTTAATAGCAAAAAAGAAACTAAAAATAATTTCTTGTTTATTGTCCATGCACTACACTTTGAACAGGGTGTGGAAGAGTTTTTGCCCATTATATGGAGATATGTATTGAATTTGTGTGGTCATTTTACTTTGTGACACTTTATATGAATAATGATTAACAATAATGAAAAAGATAAAAATGACTTCTTGTTTATTGTCCATGCACTGTACATTGTTTAATAGTAATAGAATAGAGTGATTAGATTAAAGTGTTATTTAAATGTTATTAGAGGGTTTTTTTTCTGGGGGGGGGGGGGCGCCAAAACTCAATCTCGCCTAGGGCAGCCAAAGACCTAGAGCCGGCCCTGCCCGTGTAACAGAAAGACCGCAAATGGAAGCACGATCAACTTCTAACTGTTGAAGTAGAAAATTCCATTCTACACATGCAAATTGTTAATGTGTGTCCTTCCCTGCACACAAATAACACGCTACGGTAAAAAATAGACTACAACTCATTTTATAGCTCAGAAATTCATACAAGACCAGCTACCATTGTAACATATTCTGTAAGAAACATATTCTATACCTACTTTCAGCTTTCATTTTAAAAAACAAAATCACAGATTTATAACTAAATTTTTATATGGTGTAGTGATTTTAAGTTACTACTTTTGGTGAGGTAGTGACCTTGACCCTGAGGCTTTCCGTTTAGATCAAAACACACGATCGTATTGGTTTTGGGTCTGCGGAAAACGGAGTTACGATGGTGATCAAATATTTTGCATGATGTTTTATTACGGTTATGATTATTCTGTGAGCGCACCAATCCTTAGGTGTATAAAGTTACAGCTTAAAATGCAATTAGTGATAACTGTAGACTTTTCAGTGGACTACAACCTTTTTAAGGGAATGTGATGTAGTCAACCATTTATCATGTCCCAGATCAAGCCGCCATTTTTCCACAAATTTGCAGAATTTTTGCCAAAATCTGAATTGAGTATTCACATCAAATATTTAGTTTTATCTGTATTATTTCTTTCATCATTTTATTTAAAATTAAAGCCAACATCACCATTCAAAACCGTATAGTTTATTGACTGTGAGTATATTTAGTGGGGTACCCCCACAGTACCCAATTTCTGAGACAGATATGCAAAAAGGTAATTGTTTTAGTTGCTGTAAATTGAAAGCTGAATTACACGACAAAGCTCTGTCACACCGAGAACCAACTAGTATCATCAGAAAGGGTAAGTTGTGCTGTTTAGTTTGATATGCAGTTGTGAAGTGACTTATTCATGACCTATCCATGACCTGAGAAGCAGGTGCATGAAAATGGGTGAAGATATTACTCTGGAGAAGTTTGATCTGTGTTCATCACATGATTACTTTGGCATGTACACATAGTGTACCAATGTGACTATCATCATTAGAAAGCCAAGTCAAGTTTATTCTTATAGCACTTTTAACAACTGACATTGTCACAAAGCAGCTTTACAGAATTTTAGTGACTTTAAACATAAGCTAATTTTATCCCTAGTCTATCCACAATGAGCAAGCCTGTGGCAATGGTTGCAAGGGAAAACTCCCTCAGACAACATGAGGAAGAAACCTTGAGAGGAACCAGACTCAAAAGGGAACCCATCCTCATTTGGGTGATAACGGATAGCGTGATTTTAACATTTTTAACAGTTTTAACATGAAGTCTGTTTTGTTGAAGTTATAAACTGTTCATTGATGGAAACTTGAGTGCAAAACTGTTCATGACAATTGCAGTCCTAAAGTTAGCAAGTTAACTGTAGTCCTCAGCTATAAAAACATTACTGTAAGTGTTCAGAGCCATGTTACAATGCGACTTTCAACTGTCCATATGGGGCCGTCCTCCACAGGAGTGATGTGATGAGACTCCAGCCAGACATGGGGCATCAGGATGGATCAGGCAGGTCAGAGGACCAGAAGAGGTCCAAGAGAAAAGCTTTTGTTCTGCTCTTTCCAATGCCCTACTTCCAGCTGGACTCTCGTCACCTCACTCCTGTGGAGGACAGCCCCATATGGACAGTCAAAAGATGCACTTAGAAGATGGCTCTGGAGACTTACAATTTTGCTATGATTGCTGAAGACTCCAGTTGCCATGAACATTTTTGCACTCAAGTCTGCATCAATGAACACTTGATAACTTCAACAAAATAGACTTCATGCTGGGACTATAATGAATTTCCTAGTTACACAATTGTACTTTGTGACTACTGTATATAGGACAGAGTTATAGAAGCAAGTTATTTATAATCATTTATTTGCCGTTCACTCGGCAAATAGTGAAAGAAATACTTGCTGAAGAACAAGCAGGATTCAGACCCAAGAGAAGCACTGTGGAGCAGATCTTCAACATCAGAGTGTTGATTGAGAAACACCTACAACATCAGCACAGCCTGTTTCACAACTTCATTGACTTCAAAAAGGCTTTTGATCATGTCTGGCAGGAGGGCTTATGGCAGGTGATGAGAAATTATAACTTTGACAGCACACTTATCAATTTGATCAAAAGTCTTTATGACAACTCGAACAGTGCTGTCATTATGAACAACATGATTGGAGAGCCCCTCAGAATATCGGTTGGAGTGCGTCAAGGCTGCCTTCTCTCTCCTGCACTTTTCAACATCTGTCTAGAAAACATCATGACAGAGACATTGTATAACTTCTGTCCATCTATTTCCATCAATGGACGCCCTCTAGTAACATGAGGTTTGCCGATGACATTGACCTCATGACAGGCAGTGAAGAGGAACTCCAGGACCTCACCACCAGACTGGAGCATGCAGCAGGAGCGTTCGGCATGGAAGTGAGTGCTGAGAAAAGCAAGATCCTAGTCAACAGGACCACTCAGGAAGCAACAATCAACATCATGCTGAATGGCCAGAAACTAGAAGAGGTGGTTCACTTCAAATACCTTGGATCCATCATTACTAAAGATGGCAGCTCCACCAAAGAAGTCCTCACCAGACTCGGACTGGCCACCCCTGCCATGATCAAGCTGAATGCAATCTGGAAGAGCAGTGACATCAGCCTTCACATCAAGATTAAGCTGTACAAGTCCTTGGTGGTCTCCATCCTCCTGTATGTTTGTAAAAGCTAGACACTAACTGCAGATACCGAGGGGAGAATCCAAGCTTTTGAATACAAGTTCTTTAGAAGACTCCTTCACATCCACTATTTGGAGCACAAGACGAATGAGTACATCCTACAGCAGATCACCACACATGCAGGCAAGCAGGAGCCACTCTTAGCCACAGTTCGTCATCGCAAGCTTGCTTGGTATAGCCACTTGACCCACCATGACTCACCAGCCAAGACCATCCTCCAGGGAACAGTGGAAGGAAAACGCCGCAGAGGATGCCAGCACAAATCCTGGCTTGACAACATAAAGGAGTGGCCCAGACAAGCCCCCAACATACTACTGCGATTGGCGGAAGACTGAGAACATTGGAGCTCGCTGATTGCTCTCTCCAGTACGGCACCCCTACGACGTCAGTCAAGGGATTAAGTAAAGTAAGTCAAGTTATTTACCGTTCACTCAGCCAATCAAAATGGTGTAAAAATAACTTGAACGATAAACTGACTTGATTTGATTTGACTTTACTATATGTATAGTTCATAAGTAATTCAAATAAGAGTAATGGATGTTGAGATGGATGCAGAGCTGTATGCAGATTGTAACTATGATTAAATTTGATGTGAATTATTTTTCTCGCTAACACTGCAAGTGCCATTTCATGTGATATGCGATCCACCTCACTGCAATGAATAGTTCATGAGCAATTCAACTGAGAAGAAGGGATGTGAATTTGGATGCAATTTGTGTCATTTGGGTTCTAACATTTAAAAATACTCAAGGATTCAAGAGTAAAAATTAAATATTTAAATATAAACTGATGGAAAGAGCAAACTACAGGTTCCTCATGCCTGATCCTGCATGATTATCTTGTTTGCTAGGTAATCAGTTTGAAGGAAACTATTCTGCTAGTTCAGATAAACCTCGTATTTGGCTCATTATTTGGTTAATCTTTTCTGAATGAATGCTAAGGCACATTAACTATGAAAACAAAACTTGACTTAGCATGGTGATAAACAAGCAAATTTACAAAACTTAACTAGCTACCTAATGTGGGTGGTATGGTGGTGTAGTGGTTCAGTCAAGTCACTTTATTTCTAAGGCGCATTTAAAAACAACCGGAGTTGACTCAAAGTGCTTTACAGTCAAGGCAAATGCAATTCAATACATAAAAGGCTTGAGTGAAAATGGAAGGAGAGAAATAAAACCAAATAGAATCATAAAATCAAACACAAATTGTAAAATCAATCATGAACTCATAAGTGCAAAAGAGGATATAAAATCATCTATCCATTCATTCATTATCTGGAACCTCTTATCCTGTGCAGGGTCGCAGGCAAGCTGGAGTCTATCCCAGCTGACTATGGGCAAGAGGCGGGGTACACCCTGGACAAGTTGCCAGGTCATTGTAGGGCTGACACATAGAGACAAACAACCATTCACACTCACATTCACACCTACGGTCAAAAAAGAAAAAAAAAGAAGAAAAAGGGGGGCAGTACAGTGGTGTAGTGGTTAGCACCGTCACCTCACAGCAAGAAGGCTCTGGGTTCAAGCCCAGTGGCTGATGGGGGGCCTTTCTGTGTGGAGTTTGCATGTTCTCCCCATGTCTGTGTGGGTTTCCTCTGGGTGCTCCGGTTTCCCCTGAAGTTCAAAGACATGCCCTTGAGCAAGGTACCTAACCTCTAACTGCTCCCTGGGTGCTGCAGTATGGCTGCCCACTGCTCTGGGTGTGTGTGTGTGCGCGTATGTTCACTGCTTCATATGGGTTAAATGCAGAGGATGAATTTTACTGTGCTTGAGTGTACATGTGATAAAGGCTTCTTCTTCTTCTTCTTAGTCTAATCTGCATGTCTTTTGGACTGTGGGGGAAACCGGCGCACCCGGAGGAAACCCACGCAGACATGGGGAGAACATGCAAACTCCACACAGAAAGGCCACTATCGGCTACTGGGCTCAAACCCAGACCCTTCTTGCTGTGAGGCGACAGTGTTAACCACTACACCACCGTGCTGCTGATATAAAACCAATAAAATCATAAAATTAACATGCAGTATGATAGGAAATTATATGTAGCTAAATAAGAAATTATACACAATTAAAAAACACTAGAATTAAAATTATGATTAAGAGTGAACTTAATAAAAAAAACACAGAGCAACCACAGACTGAATTAAAAATAAGAGAAAGAAGATGGGTTAAAATCACCAGTGGTAGAGCAGGACCTAATGTGAGGTGGGAGACTGTTCCAAAGCCTGGGGGCAGTAGCTGGGAAGGCTCAGTCACCTTTAGTTTGGAGATGTGGGAGGCAAACAGTGAGGAGTTTTTGTGAGGATGACCTGGGGGCAGAATATGGACTTAAATCAGTGAGGTACTGAGGAGCTAAACCATTCAGAGCTTGAAAAACAAACAAGAAAAAAATTAAAATCAATTCTATATTTTACTGGAGGTTATTGCAGGTGAACGAGGACAGGAGTAACGTGCTGTCTTTTGTGTTCCTGTTAAAAGTCTAGCAGCTGCGTTCTGTACCATTTGTAATTTTCCAATGCTGGTGTGGGTTCATCTCAAATATAAAGAGTTACAGTAATCCAGCCGAGAGGTGATAAAAGCGTGAATGGCTGTTTCCAGGTCTTTTATGTAATAAACAGCTTTAATTTGGCTATGATTCTTTGCTGACAAAAGCTGCCCTTCACAACGCTACTGACTTGGGGTGGGTTTCTCAAAAGCCCCTTCATGCTAAGAGCCTCTTAAAGGGGTAATGAAGGTAAATTTTTTATTCTCAAAATTCAACATGGCTAAAAACTCAAAAGGCTGATAAGTGTAATATAATATGCCAATACGAGTCACGATATAAGGTTAATAAAACTGAAAATGTAACTGAATAACACATTAATTAAGAAATAAAGCAAGTTTAAAAATGACTTCAGATCCCCTTTAACTAGGAGAGAGAGTGTGTTCATTGTGCTGCTCGCTCTACCATTTTAACGATGATCTTTGTGCTATGATGCTTTTGGGAAACTCGGCACTGTTTGTTAAAATTCAAAGTGTCTAAAAACACATCAAGACAGGTTACCACTGTCGCCTCACAGCAAGAAGGTTCTGGGTTTGAGCCCAGTGGCTGACAGCGGCCTTTTTGTGTGGAGTTTGCATGTTCTCCCCATGTCTGTGTGGGTTTCCGCTGGGTGCTCTGGGTTCCCCCACAGTTCAAAGACATGCAGGTGGGTTAACTGGTTACTCTCAATTGCCCAAAGGTGTGAATGTGTCTGTGAATAGTTGGTCCCAAGCCTGGAAATAGGAGGGTTGTGGCAGGAAGGTCATCTGGCATAAAACTATTCTCCAATTTATATGACGTGTCAAGGACATGGCAGTGACCCCATACACAAAAGTGGGACAAGCTGGAAGAAGAAAAACTAGCTACCTAATGTATATAGCAATTTTTTCTTTAATAATAAAACAACTTGCTAATTTATCAAATGTACAGTTAACCTGTCATACTACTTTAAATTTGATGGACAATTTTAAATGCTGGGAATAGACTTAATGTTGGAGGCAAATGAGACATCGATGGCTGCTAAACAACATGGCAGAATCTGTCACCTGACTCATTCACCCACTCTACACTGCCAGATGTCTGATTGCACTCACCTGTCACTAATCTCACACACACACACACATATATATATATATATATATATATATATATATATATATATATATATATATATATATATATATATATATATATATATATATATATGCACCATAAATAGCCCAGACTTTCTCACAGACACAATGTGAAGTCTTGTCTTACTAACCCTTGTGTCATTTCCAAGTCTTTATTCTGCTTGAGACTGTGTGTTCGGGTTTGACTGTGCTTCTGTTACTTTGTTCCATTTGGATTTGTCTTTTTTTTCTTTATTCTGAGTTTTTGGATCATTTGCTTGATTATTTAAATAAACATCACTGTGCACCTACATCTGTCCTGACAGGCACATGTACGTATTTTTCACTCCTAGGATGAATGTGAACAGGTTAGAAAGGATGGAAACACACTGCAGTGCGGATTTGCTGTCTGTGTTCAGGAGGCAGGGCAGTTACTGGAAGCAGTTGACCAATTTCAATAGCCCGCAGGCGATGTGACATCTGTGCGTGTCTGATTCGGCTAATCAAGCTCTCTAGCAGCATTTGAATATTAAAATCAGGTGTGTTGGATTTGCATTGTAAATCATTTTTGCATGAAGGTGATTCATGCTTTTGTGATCAGGTTGTCTGTTTATTTGTGGGGAAAAAAGCAAAATGAATGAATATCCAGTGTTCTTGTGACCTAGCCACCCAGAAACAAGTTTGTTTGCTTAGCAAGTGCTCAAGGTAACTCTGAGTATCTGACCTATTATCAGGTGATCTGTGCTTGATATATTGTGAACATCCTGTACATTCAGTAGGTATACACTCACTGACCACTTTAATCGGAAATTGTTCTTGATCCTAAGATTTCTGTTCGTTGAACCCAGTGTGCTCTTTTACTCTTGAATGCTGAGATGCTTTTCCACTCATCACAGCTGTAAAGAGTGATTACACGTATATGAATTGCAATATCCTTCCTGGCAGCTCGAACCAATCTGGCCATTTTCCTCTGACCTCTCTTATCAACAAGGTGTTTGTTTCCACCCTCAGAACTGTCCCTCACTCAATGTTTTTTTTTTCCACACCACTCTGTGTAAACTCTAGAGACGTGTGTGTGTGTGTGTGTGTGTGTGTGTGTGTGTGTGTGTGTGTGTGTGTGTGTGTGTGTGTGTGTGTGTGAAAACCCCAGGAGATCAGCAGTTTCTGAAATACTCAAATCAAGGGATTGGCTGATTAGATAACTGTATAAAATAGCAAGTGGGTGGGTGTTCCTAATAAAGTGTGAGTGTACATCCACGAAGGTTACCACCAAATTGACAACTAAAGGCAAATAATCAGTCTTTTTTTCCCCCCTCTCAACCGATGAATGAACAAACTTGCATTATATTGTCACTGCCCTGTTAAATGTTGCCTATATATAATATTATAATATGGGGATAGCTTCAGGATTTTTTTTTTTAAGATTTAGTTGGTGTAGATATTTTTTGCTCAGACCTGGCAACCCTGGCATTCATCAGCATAAGATGCCCCCTTGTTATCAGCCCCTCACACAGAGAGACAGGAATGATGCTAATCAGCCAAGAAAGAGTGTCAAGAAAAGAATAACAGAGCTAATGTTGATGTCTTAGCCAAACATAAACCTGGCTGTGCAGTCTTTGTTTAGGCCCTCTGAAATTACAATCGTTATCGTTCTTGTCAGTGTAAAAATAGCATGTGCATCTAAGAGGGTGAGAACAGCCTTGCATATGCTGCCTTGCACAAGTGATTCAGTTCATATGTTGCTGTACTGTGATATATGGTGTGTATGAGAGCATGGCCTTGTTGCTGTACTGTGGCTCTTAAACTGATTACCAGACCAACTCAGAGCTGATTTGCAGACTTTGCCAAATGCTGAATGCTTATGCAGAGGGTGTTTTTTGTATTTATATGCATAGACCTTGATGGTAAAATGGAAAAAAAAAGTAAAACTATAATTCTATGTATTATACTATCTGGTCTCGAACTGAAGCATGGATTGGTACATGGTTTTTCCATTATACACAATAAATACTTTGCTGGGAAAGCACTTTATTTTAAAACAGAACACAAGTAAAACAAGATGATGATACTTGAAATACTTGCTCATTTTTTAGAGTTTCTAACAATGAATATTAAAGCTTAATCTTGACTCCAGTCTAAAAAACATATATTTTACATGATTTCCTTTCGAGTGGCATGAAATATTCAGACTTATAATCAGTAGAAACCTATTATAATTATCATTGTGCTAATCCTGAATGAACACATTTAATGAAATGTACAGCCGGTCCAAAAGTATTTGGACTGACAGTTTTTGTACTTTTGCCACTGTACACTAACACAATAGATTTGAAATGAAGCAATCAAGATGTGTTTTATGGTCAGTTATGGCTATGATTATTTCATGACAAATTAAGGAAATACAACCCCGATTCCAAAAAAGTTGGGACAAAGTACAAATCGGAAATAAAAATGGAATGCAATAATTTACAAATCTCAAAAACTGATATTGTATTCACAATAGAACAGAGACAACATATCAAATGTCAAAAGTGAAACATTTTGAAATGTCATGCCAAATATTGGCTCATTTGAAATTTCATGATAGCAACACATCTCAAAAAAGTTGGGACAGGGGCAATAAGAGGCTGGAAAAGTTAAAGGTGCAAAAAAGGAATAGCTGGAGGACCAAATTGCAACTCATTAGGTCAATTGGCAATAGGTCATTAACATGACTGGGTATAAAAAGAGCATCTTGGAGTGGCAGTGGCTCTCAGAAGTAAAGATGGGAAGAGGATCACCAATCCCCTTAATTCTGCGCCGACAAATAGTGGAGCAATATCAGAAAGGAGTTCAACAGTGTAAAATTGCAAATCGTTTGAACATATCATCATCTACAGTGCATAATATCATCAAAAGATTCAGAGAATCTGGAAGAATCTCTGTGCATAAGGGTCAAGGCCAGAAAACCATACTGGGTGCCTATGATCTTCAGGCCCTTAGACGGCACTGCATCACATACAGGCATGCTTCTGTATTGGAAATCACAAAATGGGCTCAGGAATATTTCCAGAGAACATTATCTGTGAACACAATTCACCGTGCCATCCACCGTTGCCAGCTAAAACTCTATAGTTCAAAAAAGAAGCTGTATCTAAACATGATCCAGAAGCGCAGATGTCTTCTCTGGGCCAAGGCTCATTTAAAATGGACTGTGGCAAAGTGGAAAACTGTTCTGTGGTCAGACGAATCAAAATTTGAAGTTCTTTATGGAAATCAGGGACGCAGTGTCATTTGGACTAAAGAGGAGAAGGACGAGCCAAGTTGTTATCAGTGCTCATTTCAGAAGCCTGCATCTCTGATGGTATGGGGTTGCATTAGTGCATGTGGCATAGGCAGCTTACACATCTGGAAAGACACCATCAATGCTGAAAGGTATATCCAGGTTCTAGAGCAACATATGCTCCCATCCAGATGACGTCTCTTTCAGGGAAGACCTTGCATTTTCCAGCATGACAATGCCAAACCACATACTGCATCAATTACAGCATCATGGCTGCGTAGAAGAAGGGTCCAGGTACTGAACTGGCCAGCCTGCAGTCCAGATCTTTCACCCATAGAAAACATTTGGCGCATCATAAAACGGAAGATACGGCAAAAAAGACCCAAGACAGTTGAGCAACTAAAATCCTACATTAGACAAGAATGGGTTAACATTCCTATCCCTAAACTTGAGCAACTTGTCTCCTCAGTCCCCAGACGTTTACAGACTGTTGTAAAGAGAAAAGGGGATGTCTCACAGTGGTAAACATGGCCTTGTCCCAACTTTTTTGAGATGTGTTGTTGTCATGAAATTTAAAATCACCTAATTTTTCTCTTTAAATGATACCTTTTCTCAGTTTAAACATTTGATATGTCATCTATGTTCTATTCTGAATAAAATATGGAATTTTGAAACTTCCACATCATTGCATTCCGTTTTTATTTACAATTTGCACTTTGTCCCAACTTTTTTGGAATCAGAGTTGTAAATGTTCTGGAGTTGATTCCAAGTATTGAATTTGTATTTGGTATCTGTTCCTGGGAACTCTCAATATGCAGTCCAAACAGGTGAAGGAGGCCATCATTAATAATTTATAAAATAAAATAATAAATAGATTTAAAAAAAAAAAGGGCTGCACTGTGGTGTAGTGGTTAGCACTGTCACCTCACAGCAAGAAGGTTCTGGGTTTGAGCCCAGTGGCTGGTGGGGCCCTTTCTGTGTGGAGTTTGCATGTTCTCCCCGTGTCCATGTGGGTTTCCTCCAGGTGCTCCGGTTTCTCTCACAGTCCAAAGACATGCAGGTTAGATTAATTGGTGGCTCTAAATGGACCGTAGGTGTGAATGTGAGTGTGAATGGTTGTTTGTCTCTGTGTCAGCCCTGTGATAATCTGGTGACTTGTCCAGGGTGTACCCCGTCTCTCGCCCATAGTCAGCTGGGATAGGCTCCAGCTTACCTGCAACCCTACACAGGATAAGTGACTATGGATGGATTTGAGAGAAAAAAAATTAAATAAAAAACAGGGCAAAGCAAACTTTCTGAAATGACATGAGGAAGAAACCTTGAGGGGAGCAAAACTCAAAAGAGAACTCATCTCATCTTGGTGACACTGAATAGTGTGATCATACTCATTTCTATAACCATGTGCTTTATGGCCAAAATATAACTGTAACCAGGAAATTCATCATAGTTTTAACCTGAAGTTTATTTTGTTGAAGTTATCAACTGTTCACTGATGGACAGAGTCTTCCCCCACCCCAATTTTGTCAGACAATAGCTACCAACCAGGAAGGTGCTTCCTCCAAGGTGCATGATACCAGCCAACTGCCCATACAACATTTGGGGGCAGCGTAACACACTCCGAGGAAAGTGCTATCTGTGCCAAGTTTCCCAAAAGCATCGTAGCACCAAGATCAGCGTTAAATGGTTGAATGAGCAGCACAATAAACACTCTCTCTCTCTCTTAGTTAAGATGCCCTTTGCATTAAGAGGCTTTTGGGAAACCCACCCCTGACCATTTCCATATGCAGGAGCTCACAGTTGTTAGTGTTACTGTAAGTGACAGGGGAGAAAGTAGACTCTCTTAAGATGGCTGTGACATCATTGGGATTTGAACTTGCAATCTCTGGGAGCTCATCCAGATACTCTTTCACCTCTTTCTCCCTGCCTGATCGAAAGTTGTAAGCAACACTCCAAACAAAGCCTTCAGGATCTTCAGTTAATATCACCACATGTCCACGGGGACCTCTGCGGTGATCTGTGCTTCCCTCCGAGAATTGGTGACTGAAACCTTTGATAAAACTGATGCACTTTTCAAATGGAAAGACAACTTTTCAAATGTCTCTCAAGACTTCCCCAAACTTGGTACTTCCCTCTAAAAACAGCACAAATGACCTGAGATTATAATCAGTTCATTATTTCAAATTAAAACTAGTCTATCAGATGCATCACTATGGCATGGGCATGTATGGCTGCCAGTAGAACTGGGTTACTGGTGTTTATTGATGACAAGACTGCTGATAGAAGTAGCGGGACTAATTCTGAATTGTATAGAACTATATTTTCTGCTCAGATCCAGTTAAATTCTGCAAAACTGATAGGACAGTGCTTGATAGATGGATAATGACCCAAAACATACTGCAAAACCAATCTAAGAGCTTCTAAAGGCAAGTAAATTGTTGTATCTTAAATGTCTGGGTCAATTACCTGACCTCAACCCAACTGAGCATGCTTTTCATTTACTGAAGACAAAACTGAAGGCAGAAAGACCAACAAACAAGCCGCAACTGAAGGTGGTTGCAGTAAAAGCCTGGGAAAGCATCTCAAGGGAGGAAACTCAGCACTTAGTGATGTCTATGGGTTCCAAGCTTCAGGTGGTCATTGACTGCAAAGGATTTGTATCCAAGTATTAAAAAATAATCCTTATATTCATAGTTGTTGGCTTGTTCAATAACTTTTGAGCCTGTGAAAATGGAGGGATTATGTGAAAAATATGGCTGTAATCACTAAATAGTTAATACAATAATTGTTAAATCCTTGACATAAAGCTGAAAGTCTATACTCCAACAACTTGATTGCTTAATTTCCACAGTCCATTGTGGTGATATATAGTGGCAAAATATCAAAAACTGTGTGACTGTTCAAATATTTATGGACCTGGCTATATCTCTTTAGCACCTTGAAGAAAAAAATGTAATACAAAGACATAATCTAGGGTACATCATCTAGGGTATGACAAGGGCTTTATGGAAATTCAAAACAAGCATTACAGTTACTGTTACAAATTGTGTTCATGGTGATCAGTCATGTCTAATTAAGCATTTCTTTTCACCCTGATTTGAATTTCTAGATGCAGAAATTGCATCCAGACAACATTCATTCATTCATCTTCAGTAATTACTTCATCCTGGTCAGAGCTGGTCTGAGCCTATCCCAGAAATCTGGGAGTGAGGTGGGATCTGGATGGGAGACCAGTCCATCTAAGGATACCCAGTTATGGTTGAACTGGGGACTCTGGACATGCTGCACCATGCACCATGTCTGGACTGTCCTACTTCCCCAGTTCTTTTTTTTTACATCTCATTTTGTGGCTTCAGCACATCAAAACACATCAGGATGTCCATCTGATTGGATGTTTCCTCCTGGCTGACTGCGAGTTTGATCTGTTCCACGTTCCCTGTGAACACTTCTCCTTCCCAAATGTGACTCTTGTTGATTTGCAGATCCACCATCTGCTCAGCCAGCACAGTGACTCTGCGAGCCCCAGGGACACAGACACGGAACTGAACCCAACACAGTGGCTCAAGTAGGCCTGAACGTGGCTCAAACAGCACACTGCCCTTCCGCCAGGCTGTGTAGGTGTACGGGAATGGGGGCCACGAGCTCTCTGAGCTGTTCTGAAGGATGAAATCACACAGCAGGTTAAATTTCTGATTGGATGGAGTCTTTCCATAAAGACTCAGTTTGTAAAGTCCCGGCTCAGGCAGAGCCACACTGAGAGTGATTTTATCGCCATTGTGGGTGAAGAAGACATACTGAGAAAGGGAGTGTCCAGATTCTTCTTTGCCATGTTTTAAAATGGCATGGAGGTCCAGATCCCTTGGGTTCTGGAAGGTGATGTTGCATTTTCCCTGCTGTGTGCTCAATATTGCTGCTGTGTGGCTGAACTTTGATAAGCCAGCATCATCAGTTCTGATTCCAGGCCCACAAAAGTGGCTGAGATCTGGAGGCAAAAGCTGATTCAAGTTGACTGGGTTGGCGATGCAGTGAAGAAGAAAGTTTCCCACATTCTGGAAGCTGTTCCTGTCACTCTCATAGTCCCTGACAAATACAGACAGTCTGTAATAACCAATGTATGGACAAAGAATGCAACAGGTGAGTTTTTCTGCTTCAATTTGGGTGGCTAGACATCTCTTAGACAGGGTGTCATCCAAATTCTTATGGCTTATTTCACACAGCATCATGAGTGGCCTGCTAGTCTGCAGTACAAGTTCATATGACCCCGATTTGAGTAAAATAGCCTCACTATCATATACGCATGATTTCACTCCCAGATCTTCAGCATTTTGTGTCAATCCCCAGTACAGGTAAGGGTTCTCAGGGAGATTCTCTGAAGTCTTAGGCTCATAGCACTCCAGTAGAAAGGAACACACCCAGCTGAACTTTCCAGAAGTATGTCCTGGTCGTGCAAACAGCATGATGTCAAATGTTCCTGAGGATGGCGGCATCAGATGGAGCTTCATGCTGTTCTGCATGACAGTGAGTTGACCCATAGAGGTACTCAGCTCCTTCTGTTCACTACTGTGGTGCTGAGAAATCTCATATGTGAAGTCCACAGGCTGAGAGAATCCCACTGATATGGAAGCCTTACCATCCTCTGAACACAAAAATAGGATAATTGTAATAAAGTGCAATATTTTGCTAGTTTAAAAAAAAAAAAACAACCTTGCTTAATTTCCTATTGAGAATGGGTCTAGTGGTGTTTGAGGCTACTCATTCATCATTCAACATTAATATCCATAATATATTCAGCATGGTTAATTGTACCAGTGGAATATTTGTCTGTTAACATAAACATGATTCGTAATATATGATTCACTTTCTATTTTCTTGTAGACTAGAGAGGAATGAAAGACGAATACAGATGTGCATATCCATCAGGTCCATTGAATCAACAAAGCAACAGTTGTTTGCCATAACACCAGCATCAGAAGCCACTTGTCACTACTAAGACACCTTTGAATCCCATTAGAAAATCATACATTTTTTAATGGTTATTAATGATGTTTAGGTTAAAAGGTGACCCATTTATGGATTGTATTTAATGTGTATCTACTGGCTTCAAAATTGTCCTCCAGGAGTCTGGTTGTGTCTGATCAATACATGTCAATGAGCTGTTTTCATGGTTATTTATATCACAGCACTATTAAATTCTCAATTCTGATTAGTCAGAATGTGTTGATTAATTGGTGATAGCATCAGCTTAGGTGGTATTTCAGGCTGCAAGACAAATCATAAGTTGATATTAATGCACTTTCTCACATGTTATCATTTCTATAATAACAGCCATTATTGAGACTTGTATGATAAACACTCTGTATAAATGGATTTAAAAGCATGTAATTGGTGATATCGATTTTTTTTCCTCCTAAGGAGACCTTTATTTTGCATCTTTGTAAGGAGTCTCCTGTGTCAGTGCTTTGTAACGGTCAAAAGTAAAGCTGTGACTTAAGGTTACACCAAGGGAAAGTCTTCAGGAAGAAGTACAAAGCTGTGATTTTTGTCTTTTTTTGTCTTATTAACACAGAGAGAGAGAGAGAGAGAGAGTGTTTCTGATAATGGAATGACATTAGGGCTGCTATAATGCAAGTTGTTGTGATGACATTCAACAAAATTAAATGTAATTATAAAACACTTAGTTATACAAATATTGTGATCATTGGCAAATTGTTGTGGTATGAAAGAGCAACAGAACACTAGAAGATGTGGAATATAATCATCTTCAGGGTAGGAATAGTAACTGCTTCATAACAAGCTGCTATTGTATTAATATTTGAGACCGGTCTTGTCTGAAGACCACTTTTTGAAGGTCTCATCTCATCTCGTCTCAGAATTGACCGCATTTTTACTCAGCCTTGTCTTGGTCTCAGGCATAGACGACTCAGGATTTTATTTCAATACCGGTTAAAACCACAACTGGGATTCAGACCATCACAGACTATAAGCCCTCGCCACAGACCTGTGACTACTCCATGTCTCTGCTGAATCAGTCGAACGACTTCTTCGCTCGCTTTGAGGCAGACAACAGCACCATGGCACAGAAGACCCCACCACCTCCCGGCGACCAGGTGTTGACACTGTCCCCAGATAGCATGAGGAGAGCTCTCAGGACGACAAATGCAAGGAAAGCCCTGGGTCCTGATAACATTCCTGGTCGTGTCCTGAGAGACTGTGCCGAGGAGCTCACAGATGTCTTTACAGACATCTTCAACACCTCGTTGAGCCAGGCTGTTGTCCCCAAGTGCCTCAAAGCCACCACCATCATCCCGGTCCCGAAGAAGCCGTCTCCCTCCTGCTACAATGACTACCGCCCTGTCGCACTCACTCCCATCCTCATGAAGTGCTTCGAGCGGCTAGTCATGCAGCATATCAAGTCTGCCTTCCCCCCCACCTTGGACCCTTTCCAGTTTGCATATCAGTCCAACCGTTCGACCGATGACGTTATCTCCACTGCCCTCCACTCAGCTCTTACCCACCTGGAGACAAAAGACTCGTATGTCAGAATGCTGTTCATAGACTTTAGCTCAGCATTCAACACAATCAGTCCTCAGCAGCTCATTCATAAACTGGACCAGCTGGGATTCAACACCTTCCTGTGCAACTGGCTGCTAGACTTCCTGATGGGGAGACCACAGGCTGTATGAGTCGGCAGCAACTCTTCCAGCACCATCACACTAAACACGGGGGCCCCCCAAGGATGTGTACTAAGCCCCCTCCTCTTCACTTTGCTGACCCACGACTGCACACCAACATCCAGCTCAAATCTCTTCATTAAGTTTACGGATGACATGACTGTGGTGGGTCTCATCAACAATGGCGATGAGACAATCTACAGGAGTGAGGTGAGCCGCTTGGCCATGTGGTGCAAGGACAATAATCTCCGCCTGAACGTGGAGAAGACGAAGGAGATTGTTGTGGACTTCAGGAGAGCACACACCCAGCATGCTCCACTATCTATCGACGGTGCTGCAGTGGAGAGGGTGAGCAGCACCAAGTTTCTGGGTATGCACATCTCTGAAGACCTGTCCTGGAGCAACAACACCGCATCACTGGCCAAAAAAGCCCAACAGCATCTGTACTTCCTCTGCAAACTGAAGAGAGCAAGAGTCCCGGCCCCCATCATGCACACATTCTACAGAGGCACCATCGAGAACATCCTGACCAGCTGCATCACCGTGTGGTACGACACCTGCACCGTGTCCTGCTGCAAGACTCTGCAGCGCATCGTGAGAGCAGCTGAGAGGATCATTGGTGTCTCTCTCCCTTCTCTAATGGATATCTATAACTCCCACCTCACCCGCAAAGCCATCAGGATTGCAGGTGACCCCACCCACCCATCTCACAGCCTCTTCAGTCTGCTGCCATCGGGGAGGAGACTGCAGTCTCCGGGCCCAAACCAGCAGGCTCAAGGACAGTTTCTTTCACCAGGCGGTCAGGAGGCTCAACTCCCTCCCTGTTCTGCCCTTCCTCCCCCCTCTGCCCCCTGCCACAGATTCTGCTCGCACACCTCCCTTCAGCATCTGACATGTCACCTTCAGTTTCCACCCCCCAACACACACACACACACACACACACACACACACACACACACACACACACTCTCAACGTTCATTAACACACTGAACTCAGGGACTGCACATTTCACTTTACCTCGCTCATTTACACTATTCCACACTACCTCACCTAAACAGCTATTGGTTTATTGTTTATAGTTTATACCGCTTATTTCTTGTTTACCTGCTATACCTCAAGTGCCCTTGACTGTTTATTTGCTCCAATTTATGTGTATGTACTAGTGCATCTCAAAAAATTAGAATACCATGAAAAAGTTCCTTTTTTCATAATTTAATTCAAAAAGGTAAACTTTCATATATTCTATATTCATTACATGTAAAGTGAAATATTTAAAGCCTTTTTTGTTTTAATTTTGATGATTATGGCTTATAGCTCATGAAAATCAGAAATCCAGTATCTCAAATTATTAGAATATTCCCTAAGGTCAATCAAAAAAAGGATTTACAATACAGAAATGTCCAACTTCTGAAAAGTATATTCATTTATACACTCAATACTTGGTTGGGGCTCCTTTACCATGAATTACTGTATCAATGCGGTGTGGCATGGAGGTGATCAGTCTGTGGCACTGCTGAGGTGTTATTGAAGCCCAAGTTGCTTTGATAGTGGCCTTCAGCGTATCTGTATTTTTGGGTCGGGTGTTTCTCATCTTCCTCTTGACAATACCCCATAGATTCTCGATGGGGTTCAGGTCAGGCAAGTTGGCTGGCCAATCAAACACAGTAATATCATGGTCAGCAAACCATTTGGTAGTAGTTTTGGCACTGTGGGTGGGTGCTAAGTCCTGCTGGAAAAGGAAATCAGCATCTCCAACTAGTTCATCAGCAGATGGAAGCATGAAGTGCTCTAAAATCTCCTGGTAGATGGCTGTGTTGATTTTGGACTTGATAAATACAGTGAACCAACACCAGCAGATGACATGGCACCCCAAATCATCACAGACTGTGGAAACTTCACACTGGGCTTCAAACACCTTGGATTCTCTGCCTCTCCACTCTTCCTCCAGACTCTAGAATCGTGATTTCCAAATGAAATGCAAAATGTACTTTCATCTGAAAAGAGGACTTTGGACCACTGAGCAACAGTCCATTTCTTTCTCTCCTTAGCCCAGATAAGACACTTCTGACATTGTCTCTGGCTCAGGAGGAGCTTGACATTAGGAATGCAAAAGTTGTATCCCCTTTCTTGAAGATGTCTGTTTGTGATGGGTCTTGATACACTGACACCAGCCTCAGTCCACTCCTTGTGAAGCTCTCCCAACTTCTTGAATCAACTTTTCTTGACAATCCTCTCAAGACTGCGGCCATCCCTGTTGCTTGCGCACCTTTTCCAGCAACCCTTTTCAGCAATGACCTTTTGTGGCTTACCCTCCTTGTGGAGGGCATCAGTGATCATCTTCTGGACAACAGTCAAGTCAGCAGTCTTCCCCATGATTGTGGTTGTGTGTACTGAACTAGACTGAGAGATGCACTGTGTTCATAGTGTTTTACTCAAACTCGAAATGAAATATTCTAATATTTTGAGATTTTTTTTATGTTTTTGTACTGTATGCCATACTGATGAAAATTAAAATAGAAAAATGCTTGAAATATTTTAATTTATGTGTAATGAGTCTATAATAAATAACATTTTCACTTTCTTAAATAACTGATGGAAAATATTGAACTTTTTCACAATATTCTAATTTTTTGAGATGCACTTGCACTGTAAATGCAAATATTCAAATTAATTAGAAATGATTAGTGAATCAAACTTAGAAATCATCAACCTGTTGTCAACACTAATATTAAATAAATAACTGCTAATTTCAAGTTGGAGAACACGCTTAACTTAGTGTACTCCACTTCAGTTAAATTAGAAAATATAATTTATTGTCCCAGAGTCCTTTGGGCGTTGTGTTTAGACATGCGCAGACCTGCCCCATCTACGCGCGGTCTTTTCAGCACATGCACCAGGATTAACAAAAGTGGAACATGTTTCCAGAGCCTTAAATGATGCGTTGTTTAGCATTTAAAATAAATGTTAATTGCAAAGTAAATCCAATGTGTTCACCATTCATTTGTTTGGGGGCTCATTACCTTGTATTGTGTGTGTTTTTTTTTTTATTAAATTAGCATGTGTCCTATTGTCTTTCGCAAAACTCTTTGGTCAAGAAAATTAAAGTTAAATTGGCCTCAATATGAAGGATGAGTAAAACTAGAGAATTAAGCTTTCACAATTCATGAATATTAAGTTAAATTTATGAAAAAAGATATCTGAAAGCCATTGATTTGAGTACTGTAAACTTAAAATAAATAAGTTAATGTAATCAAAATTATATAAGATGAGTACTGCAAACTCACAATAAATAAGTTAATGTAATCAAACTAATCTAAGTTAATTTGAGTACTGCAAACTCACAATAAATAAGTTAATGTAATCAAACTAATCTAAGTTAATTTGAGTACTGCAAACTCACAAAAAATAAGTTAACCCAATCTAATTTATCTAAATCAACATAAATGACTTTTTTTGAGGCAACGACTTTGCATATTTTTTTTAAGTAAAGTCAACGTATTATATTTTACAGTGTGTGTGTGTGTGTGTGTGTGTGTGTGTGTGTATATATATATATACATATATAATCTTCTCACCCCCGGCGGGGGGGTGGTATCCATGTCATCCTCAAGCTCGGGTCCTCTACCAGAGGCCTGGGAGTTTGAGGGTTCTGCGCAGTATCTTCGATGTTCCTAGGACTGCGCTCTTCTGGACTGAGGCTTCAGATGTTGTTCCTGGGATTTGCTGGAGCCACTCTCCCAGTTTGGGGGTTACTGCCCCAAGTGCCCCCACTACCACGGGGACCACGCAACCCTTGACCTTCCACATCCGTTCCAGCTGCTCTTTCAACCCTTGATACTTCTCAAGTTTCTCATGTTCCTTCTTCCCGATGTTGGCGTCAGCTGGGATCGCCACATCTATCACCACCACCCTCTTCTGCTCTTTGTGCATACACACTAATATATATATGTGTGTGTGTGTATATATATATATATATATATATATATATATATATATATATATATATATATATATATATATGAGTGTTTAGTCTATGTCTAGTTCTTATCTAGAGTGTTTATACTGTTTGTATTGTTTATTTCAATTATTCTATTTTTATTTATTGCATTGCCTGTTTGCACCGTGGGTCAGAGAGGACTGTAATTTCATCTGTGCTGTATGTCGAGCATGTATAGCATATTTGACAATAAAGTTGACTTGAACTGTGGGGATTTCACGAAATTGCCTGTGCATTGTCTGATTTATTTGTTAACAGTGTTACTGTGATTGGATGTAAAACTTCCTGCTTCAAATGTAACCAATAACGTGACTCATTACTAATTTGAAATTTTTGTTACTGTTAACGGCCATCACCCCT
The DNA here is from genome assembly GCF_027579695.1 of Neoarius graeffei. Taxonomy (NCBI): domain Eukaryota; kingdom Metazoa; phylum Chordata; class Actinopteri; order Siluriformes; family Ariidae; genus Neoarius; species Neoarius graeffei. Next base: position 93,129,051 of record NC_083570.1, read on the forward strand.
CCCCTCCCCTCCCCTCCCCTGCCCCCGCCCTCCTTCACACCCACTAGTCTGGTCCTGATCTTGACTCAGTCTTGTCCTGTCTTGGTCTTGACTTGGTCTCAATCCCTCAAATCTTGGTCTTGTCTCAGTCTTGATACATTTTGGTCTTGGTCATGACTTGGTCTTGATTTAGGTGGTCTTGACTACAACACTACAAGCTACATCACACTTGTCTGTCCTTCCTGTAGCAGCACACCCTGTCAGGTTCTAAACTTAATAGCTCTAATGGCATTTAATAGAATTTGTCTGCAAGGAAACAAATAAATATTAATATAAAACAGGCAATATTATTTAGAACTGGTAATATTCCAATTATTAATAACACACTAAATACAACCTACATCTGTAACTGATTTATTTTCCTTCCAGGCAGGATTATCAATCCATTTGTAAAACTGTAGAAGTCTGTAATGGATTCATGCTTTCCATGTTTTTTGTATGGTTTTCCAATAGGGATCATGTTATGGAATCAAATTTTTTTTTTCTGCACAATTTTTAATACATCACAGGATAAAACTCAATCGTAGAGGCACGTTGAAATCTGTACAAGACTCAGGGACTAACCTGTAACAAGTAAGAATTGTTTGGGGTAGATAAGAGTTAACGCAAGCTTGTAAAACTCAGAGGTTTTCAGCACACTCTTCTCAAACTCCTCCAGCTTAATGGGGCTGTCCAGCAGCTGCCACTCCTCCTCATCGGGCCAGTGTGAATTAATGAAGTCCTCTGGATCCGTTAGGAAGTAGAATTCATTATATCTAACATAGAGAATGAAGAATAATTAATTTTTGACAATGCTGACAATATTTGGGTGTCTATACTCAACTTTCAAATGTTGACTTTTTTTTTTTTGGGGGGGGGGTGCTTAGTTTTGGAAGAAACTTAATGGTTAATAATGACTGACTAAAAAGCATGCCCCCAACTTGTCAGATACATGTCTGGTAGAATTCTACACTGAATTAATCTACTGTTGTTGACATAACTTTAATTAAAAACTTACAGTAAATCTCAAATTAGTAAAAAGGGGCTTTGAAAATCTTACTGCAATGGTGGATTTTTGGAACTCACACCCTTTATTGTGCCACACAGCCCATGTCAGGGCAGGTGTGTTCATTTCTGACTGAAAATAGAATCAAAGTAACATACAGGGAAATTAAATGGCTTAGCCCAACCAAATTAGCTATAGTTTAGTATTAAACAACTAACAAATACATCTGTTAGTTTCTTCTTGTAGCATTAAGGTTTCCTTTCACTGGAAATAACTAACTAGAATGCCGACGTTCTGACGATTTGTGCTGCCCTGTCGAAAAATGCTACCGTAGTGCCAGTCGACAACAGAGTCCATCAATTTATGCTACTTTGTCAAAAAGTGCTACCGTTGATTATCGGTACAATTTTTGTATATCTCCTAAAGATATAACTCACAAGTTACGTTACATATTTATTTAGATTACAAACGAGGTCACGTGTACTGTCAGAGCTTGTCTTGCATGTTTTGATTATGACATTTTTAAAGTAGCACATTTTGATATACCAATATTCTCCATCAAATAATGCTCCCAGTAGATACACATTCTATTTTACACCTCCAGTCACTCCAAGGGCACTGTCAGAGCATGGGGAGCATGTTTTTATACTCTATTTTCATATTCTGAAATGTACATTTAAAGGTAGCGTATTTTGATAAGCATTTGAAGGAACGTTTGAAGGAAATGTTTCTTCTGCTTTTATGTCTGATGCCACTAACCTTTACGTTCAAGCAGTGCACAAACTACCTGCATTCAAGCCTTTGCAACTGCTTGTGCAGATGTTTGTGTTCTGCTGATGTTTCCTGTCTTAAGAAAGTCTTCAGCAGACTGCAAAAATGGCAGTTTAGTTATTAACAATATATTCAGTTTCTGCTTAAGGTTAGTAAACCTTTTAGGACTATTTTCCTTCTTAAATATGACCAAAAACATTGCAAGGTAGTATGAAATGATGGGCATGGAAATGGAGTTCAAAAAAATGGGTCTGCACATGTGCAAAGAAGCAGGTTAGCATATCTTGATAGGTAGCACAGTTTGATAGCACACCGGCTGTACATGAGACCTTTTTGTTTGACGCCAATGCCTGTCTTTACTAATGCTCTTCTGGCTGAATGGGCATGAATCCCACATCCACATTCCCAAATTTATGAGAAAGCTTTCCCAGAAGAGTGGAGGAGGGCCAAATCCATATCAATGCCAATGGTTGTGGAACTGGATAACTGGATATTTAACAAGCGCATACTGTGTGGGTATGAAGGTCGGATGTGCACATACTTTTTGGCCTTAATGTACATATGGGCATGGTATAACTGTACATGATTGTGTGTGTGTGTGTGTGTGTGTGTGTGTGTGTGTCTGTCTGTCTGTCTGTCTGTCTGTGTGTGTGTGGTACCTCTTTATAAAAGTTTTGTTCTCCATATCGACTCTCCCAGCTCCCCAGCAGGCATCCAGCAGATACCAGTGATCCTCCAAATGCACTGCATTCCATGAATGATTTGACTTGGTGTTCTGGTAGCTCTGGCCCAATTTGTATCCAATACCTTTGCCATGGCCACCCACCTCCCTGCACTCAATGCCAACTTCTCTGCAGAGAGAGCAGAGACCATGTATATCTTCTTTATATACGAAGCAGCAAAGTTTGTTTGTTTGTCTTGAGCTAACGTCGCCATTTCTTGATGGATTTTCACCAAATTTGGCAAGTAGGTCCAGGGATGACCCAGAATTTTTCAGATATAAACAAAATTCATGTATGGGCCCCAGGGAGGTCCCTGGGGGGCACAACATCCACCCACCCCCTCCCTCAATGCCTTTCAAGTTAGATTTATCAACACAAACTCTCAACAGATCTTCACTAAACTTGGCACATACATACAGGAGAGAGCCACAATTTGGCAGAACTCAGAAATCCCATATTTGGGCCCCAAGGGGTCCCTGGTGGGCCCCTGGGTGGTGGATGTTTGGATTTTTGTTTGTCTTGGGTTAACATTACCATTTCTCAATGGATCTTCACCAAATTTGACATAGTAGTCTGGGAGGAACCCAGAATTTTGGTAACCTGCAAGACTGTGTGTGTGTGTGTGTGTTTTATATATATATATATATATATATATATATATATATATATATATATTCAGAATATCTCATCTCATCTCATTATCTCTAGCTGCTTTATCCTATTCTACAGGGTCGCAGGCAAGCTGGAGCCTATCCCAGCTGACTATGGGCGAAAGGCGGGGTACACCCTGGACAAGTCGCCAGGTCATCACAGGGCTGACACATAGACACAGACAACCATTCACACTCACATTCACACCTACGGTCAATTTAGAGTCACCAGTTAACCTAACCTGCATGTCTTTGGACTGTGGGGGAAACCGGAGCACCCGGAGGAAACCCACGCGGACACGGGGAGAACATGCAAACTCCGCACAGAAAGGCCCTTGCCGGCCACGGGGCTCAAACCCAGACCTTCTTGCTGTGAGGTGACAGCGCTAACCACTACACCACCATGCCACCCCTATTCAGAATATACTGTAGGTTTACCATTAATTATTATACATACAGGACACTTTTTTGATGGAATAAAAACATGTATTCTATTCCCTTCAAGCGGGTTTCATTTATTTGGTTTGATAGCATGCAGTATTGTTTGCATATCACTTATCCTATGTGTATTATGTCACTCTACCCAATGGAGAATGAGCGTTGAATATGGTTTACAATATTGCATTGTTGTCAAGACAATATGACGTCACATGTTGGAGCTGATACAAATATTCAGTGAGAGTTTTCTGCTGTGCATGCACAGAAGCATTTCTTTGTTCACCAGGAAAGAGAAAGACGTGTTGAACATCCAAAAGGCTACCAAAACTTCATTAGGTATTCTTCATGCATTTTTACAAGAGAAAAACGTACCAACAGACATTGAAAAACTGGAAAAGAGTGTGTGTATATGGCCGGCATGGTGGTGTAGTGGTTAGCGCTGTCGCCTCACAGCAAGAAGGTCCAGGTTCGAGCCCCGTGGCCGGCGAGGGCCTTTCTGTGCGGAGTTTGCATGTTCTCCCCATGTCCGCGCGGGTTTCCTCCGGGTGCTCCGGTTTCCCCCACAGTCCAAAGACATGCAGGTTAGGTTAACTGGTGACTCTAAATTGACCGTAGGTGTGAGTGTGAATGGTTGTCTGTGTCTATGTGTCAGCCCTGTGATGACCTGGCGACTTGTCCAGGGTGTACCCCGCCTTTCGCCCGTAGTCAGCTGGGATAGGCTCCAGCTTGCCTGCGACCCTGTAGAAGGATAAAGCGGCTAGAGATAATGAGATGAGATGAGTGTGTATATCAATGTCAAACCGTTACTATTAGAGTTGGGACTTAAGCTCAGCCAAAACGTAGCCAGACGCACCAAAAAGCAACAGGGCAAAGGATTTTGCAAGGGATTGGTGGCAGGCTGCCAGGTAGCTCTGTTGTGTGTAGTTGTCGATGTTGATTTTAAAAGTAACTAAGTAAATTACACAGGGACATGAATACTAAAGTCTGTGAAAAATACTGTAGTGAGTGTGCGTGGAAGAAGAGTCTGGAGACAGAAATCTTAGTTTCTTGGTCATTAGCTTGTGTTACTTGCTCTCCATAGCACTGGATTGACTGCTTTATTAGAATTCGCTAACACTACTGATGAACGCTACACCGGCTGGAAGGTGACTTCACTGCTGTGCTGACAGCGCCAACTCACAGTTAAGCTCACGTTGGCCTTTGAGAAGGCCGAGAGTGATAAATCTTTGGTCCCTCCCACTATAAATCAAAATCTAACTGGTTAATTCATCTGTCACTCTTATATAAACATACACTGCCATGGCTTTCTGTCCCGGCAATGAACTCTTAACCAATGAGTGAGCCAGCTCTAAACTCTGCCTAGAGGCAACAAACAAAAAATTTCATTGGATAACTTGATTTTACTGTTTTCAGGACAGTAACCCTTTCATTTCTGAAGCAAATTTGATAGAAAACGAGGCTGAATTAGAAGAGAATAATTGTAATGAAATTATGAAAGAAATTAAAGAATGAAAGAAATCAAATATAACATTTGAAATGCTGATATGCTTGGACCTTCTCTGAAGGCCTAGAAGGCGCTGACGGTTCCCCTCTGGTGTAATAATAATAATAATAATAATAATAACAATAATAATAATATTGGCTGGCTTGTTTTGTAGTATATCAGATATATTCTATTCAGCTAGCATGATACTAAACTCGTCTTTGACTCATTCAACATCATACTAGCTGAATGGAATATATCTGATCTACTGCTCAACACCAGCCAATATTTGTTAAATGTTGCATGTTTATTAGTGGCAGCATTGTCCCTAATCTAACATACAGGAATGTTTAACACTTAAAATTACCTTATTTAGTATCTTACCTCGGGCGGCACGGTGGTGTAGTGGTTAGCGCTGTTGCCTCACAGCAAGAAGGTCCGGGTTCGAGCCCCGTGGCCGGCGAGGGCCTTTCTGTGCGGAGTTTGCATGTTCTCCCTGTGTCCGCGTGGGTTTCCTCCGGGTGCTCCGGTTTCCCCCACAGTCCAAAGACATGCAGGTTAGGTTAACTGGTGACTCTAAATTGACCGTAGGTGTGAGTGTGAATGGTTGTCTGTGTCTATGTGTCAGCCCTGTGATGACCTGGCGACTTGTCCAGGGTGTACCCCGCCTTTCGCCCGTAGTCAGCTGGGATAGGCTCCAGCTTGCCTGCGACCCTGTAGAACAGGATAAAGCGGCTAGAGATAATGAGATGAGATGAGTATCTTACCTCACCAAATTGCAGCATATTAATACATAGAAAAAGACTAGTAAAACCCTTGCCAGAAATATACATTGTAAATATAAAATCACTGAATTCTCTAAGCAATATTGTAAATAAATGCAAATCTTTCAAGAAAAGTCATTCTTGAAAGATCTAGATTATTTATCATTTGTTCTCAATTCCCAGGAATTGTCTGTTTTTGCCTTTAACCACGTCCTGTTTCCCTGCAATATCAGCATGAGCTGCATACATGTAAAATCCACTTGTCATTTATTAACCTCAGAAAACCAAACAACTTTAAGCATGAAAATTGTTGTTTATCTGCACAAATCATCTCATTATCATCTCATTATCTCTAGCCGCTTTATCCTTCTACAGGGTCACAGGCAAGCTGGAGCCTATCCCAGCTGACTACGGGCAAAAGGCGGGGTACACCCTGGACAAGTCGCCAGGTCATCACAGGGCTGACACATAGACACAGACAACCATTCACACTCACACCTACGGTCAATTTAGAGTCACCAGTTAACCTAACCTGCATGTCTTTGGACTGTGGGGGAAACCGGAGCACCCGGAGGAAACCCACACGGACACGGGGAGAACATGCAAACTCCACACAGAAAGGTCCTCGCCGGGCCCGGGGCTCGAACCCAGGACCTTCTTGCTGTGAGGCGACAGCGCTAACCACTACACCACCGTGCCGCCCCCTGCACAAATCATGTATAATAAAGATTTTTCCAGCATAGTGGTGTACAACCCCGATTCCAAAAAAGTTGGGACAAAGTACAAATTGTAAATAAAAACAGAATGCAATGATGTGGAAGTTTCAAAATTCCATATTTTATGCAGAATAGAACATAGATGACATATCAAATGTTTAAACTGAGAAAATGTATCATTTAAAGAGAAAAATTAGGTGATTTTTAAATTTCATGGCAACAACACATCTCAAAAAAGTTGGGACAAGGCCATGTTTACCACTGTGAGACATCCCCTTTTCTCTTTACAACAGTCTTTAAATGTCTGGGGACTGAGGAGACAAGTTGCTCAAGTTTAGGTATAGGAATCTTAACCCATTCTTGTCTAATGTAGGATTCTAGTTGCTCAACTGTCTTAGGTCTTTTTTGTCATATCTTCCGTTTTATGATGTGCCAAATGTTTTCTATGGGTGAACGATCTGGACTGCAGGCTGGCCAGTTCAGTACCTGGACCCTTCTTCTACGCAGCCATGATGCTGTAATTGATGCAGTATGTCAGGGGTATCCAAACTGATCCATAAAGGGCCGTGTGGCTGCAGGTTTTCATTCCAGCCATGCAGCAGCACACCTGACTTGGCTCATTCAATCAGCTGAACTGTCTTCACACAGTCAAATACTTGCAGCCACACCCACCCTTGATTAAAGGGTGGGTGTGTCAGCTGATTGAATAAGCCAAATCAGGTGTGCTGCTGCATGGCTGGAATGAAAACCTGCAGCCACACGGCCCTTTATGGATCAGTTTGGATACCCCTGCAGTATGTGGTTTGGCATTGTCATGTTGGAAAATGCAAGGTCTTCCCTGACAGAGACGTCGTCTGGATGGGAGCATATGTTGCTCTTGAACCTGGATATACCTTTCAGCATTGATGGTGTCTTTCCAGATGTGTAAGCTGCCCATGCCACACGCACTAATGCAACCCCATACCATCAGAGATGCAGGCTTGGGTTGTCCTTCTCCTCTTTAGTCCGAATGACACGGTGTCCCTGATTTCCATAAAGAATTTCAAATTTTGATTCGTCTGACTACAGAACAGTTTTCCACTTTGCCACAGTCCATTTTAAATGAGCCTTGGCCCAGAGAAGACGTCTGCGCTTCTGGATCATGTTTAGATACGGCTTTTTCTTTGAACTATAGCGTTTTAGCTGGCAACGGCGGATGGCACGGTGAATTGTGTTCACAGATAATGTTCTGTGGAAATATTCCTGAGCCCATTTTGTGATTTCCAATACAGAAGCATGCCTGTATGTGATGTGGTGCCATCTAAGGGCCCGAAGATCACGGGCACCCAGTATGGTTTTCCCGCCTTGACCCTTACGCACAGAGATTCTTCCAGATTCTCTGAATCTTTTGATGATATTATGCACTGTAGATGATGATATGTTCAAATGCTTTGCAATTTTACACTGTCGAACTCCTTTCTGATATTGCTCCACTAGTTGTCGGTGCAGAATTAGGGGGATTGGTGATCCTCTTCCCATCTTTGCTTCTGAGAGCCGCTGCCACTCCAAGATGCTCTTTTTATACCCAGTCATGTTAATGACCTATTGCCAATTGACCTAATGAGTTGCAATTTGGTCCTCCAGCTGTTCCTTTTTTGTACCTTTAACTTTTCCAGCCTCTTATTGCCCCTGTCCCAACTTTTTTGAGATGTGTTGCTGTCATGAAATTTCAAATGAGCCAATATTTGCCATGAAATTTCAAAATGTCTCACTTTTGACATTTGATATGTTGCCTATGTTCTATTGTGAATACAATATCAGTTTTTGAGATTTGTAAATTATTGCATTCCATTTTTATTTCCAATTTGTACTTTGTCCCAACTTTTTTGGAATCGGGGTTGTATATCATTTGTTTTTCTCCCATTTAAAATTCTAGCACATCTCCAGAGACCTCTTTCAAGCAGATATTTTACTGAAAACTGCCACAGTGTGAGGAAATATGTGAGGAAAAATGGGAAGCCATGGCTTTGTGGTTAGCGAATTAGTTTTTGGACCAAAAGGTCACCGGTTTGATTCCCTGGACCAGCAGGAATGGCTGAAGTGCCCTCAAGCAAGGCACCTAACCCCCAACTGCTCCTCAGGCTGCTCTGGATAAGAGTTTCTGCTAAATGCCTGTAATGTCATGAGATATATAAAAATACGGTCTAATTTGAATTTCTATTGAACAAAAGTCTTGTTTTATTACCTGTCAAATTTTTTTTCCATCACTTATTTACAAATCAAACCTAAGTTATTGTCCATTTCTGTAAGTATTGCTCATATTACTAATTACTGTAGATACTTAGAGGTAGATAGTAAGCATTTTTATGCTGTGTTGTTGTGGAATCAACAGTGTTCAAAATTATATCAGGATTAAAGGAAGATATTCACCAGCTAATAATTAAGTTCACAATCAAAGGCCAAAGAAAGATGTAATGCTCTTACTTGCACAGTTGTAAGCAGAGGCTGGAGTATCCACAGCAAACTCCTCGTCCTGTTTCGATAACCCGCTCAGGAGAACACACTTTCTCAGTCAGACCCAGGTACCCATTCAAATCATACTCTATACGGAACAACACTGTTATCAGTACAAGCATATATTTTAGTTTCTGTCCATCAGAGACACTTTGGTAATTAGGTACAGATTACCCAGTGCATATGTTGTTGTTGTGCAAAAGTTTGAGATTTGGTCATCAGAACAGTCAAATTGCACACCACACATCTGTACAAAGTGATGTGTTTTAAGAAACACATTGGTGACACTTTACAGTGGCGCTTGAAAGTTTGTGAACCCTTTAGAATTTTCGATATTTCTGCATAAATATGACCTAAAACATCATCAGATTTTCACACAAGTCCTAAAAGTAGATAAAGAGAACCCAGTTAAACAAATGAGACAAAATATTATACTTGGTCATTTATTTATTGAGGAAAATGATCCACTATTACATATCTGTGAGTGGCAAAAGTATGTGAACCTCTAGGATTGGCAATTAATTTGAAGGTGAAATTAGAGTCAGGTGTTTTCAATCAATGGGATAACAATCAGGTGCCAGAAATATAGAAAATTCTAAAGGGTTCACAAACTTTCAACCACTACTGTATATAACGAAAGAATAAATCACATTTATGTGGTTATCTGAACTGACAGAAGAAAATCTGACTCCACTCCAAAAAGAGAGAGACACACACACACACACTCCCTCAAGCCAGGTTTTAAAAATAAGCTGTAAACTGATACAAATCATTTTCAAACCAAAGAGTAAACATATCTAATGTCCGACAGTCCAGAACTGCAAATGCAAGCACGGTCATGTTCTACATGTCATAGAACTGCACAGGTAAACATTATAATTCATTTAATAATGTCCAAGGTACAATCAAATAATACCCATTTATCAGTCTCATCGATTCTGATTGGTCAAAATGTAACTGCAAGGCAAATCACTGATTTATTTTATTGCACTCATTGTGCTATGTATTCGTATCTACAGTAACAACTTATATAGGGGCTTGGGAAATGTGTGGTGGACACGCCACATAAATGCATTTAAAAAATACTTGTTGATATAGTTAAGTTATTCCATGAAATCGAGTCGTACATGAGCTGATGGCCAATGAGGTGTGTAGAGCTGAGTTGGCTATAAGCCATGCACTATGTGATTGAGTGGCATAACTGTTTTATTTTATTCACATTCACTGGATTTCGAGAAACAGAGCATTTTTATTTTTTGCAAATTTGATAAATAAAAACTTTATACAAAATGTCCGACAAAATAATTTCTGCTTAGAATGTAAACAAACCGACGAAATGACAGTAGCGATTTGTGAAAAATGCTAAAATAATTCTTGAAAAATTAAAAAAGATACGTTCTTACCATCAAATAATTTCATTCCATATTTTGTTGCTTTTTTGTATTTTTGCAGTTTTGTTTTCAAGTCGAGTTTTTATTTTGTCCTCGGTTGGTTGAGGAACATGCTCTGCCATTTTGTTTTTCTCTACTCATGGTATATGAGCTGATATCCTAGTAGTAGAGTAGCCAATCAGAGTGCAAGATACTAGCTCATATCCAGTGAATGTGGAGAGAATAATGACGTTTTCTTTGAGAAGATATTTATTTAGCATTTTTGGATTTTATTATGGTGGTGTAGTGGTTAGCGCTGTCGCCTCCCAACAAGAAGGTTCTGGGTTCGAGCCCAGTGGCCGATAGCGGCTTTTCTGTGTGGAGTTTGCATGTTCTCCCCATGTCTGTGTGGGTTTCTTCCGGGTGCTCCAGTTTCCCCCACAGTCCAAAGACATGCCGGTTAGGTTAATTGGTGACTCTAAATTGACCGTAGGTGTGAATGTGATTGTGAATGATTGTCTCTATGTGTCAGCCCTGTGATGACTTAGCAACTTGTCCAGGGTGTACCCCACCTCTCGCCCATAGTCAGCTGGGATAGGTTCCAGCTTGCCCACGACCCTGCACAGGATAAGCGGTTATGGATAATGGATGGATGGATAGATGGATTTTTTTTATGCTTAATAATGGTCAGAAAACTCATAGAGATATTGTTTATGTTGCGAAAGAGAGAATGTGAAAGAAACTGACCAATGTTATGGCAGAGCCAGATCCAGATTGCACGGAGCTTTTCTAAATCAGTAGATGTTCCCTTGGTGATGGTTCTGGCAATAGTCTGTACTGAGAAGATCTTCTTACTCTTTAGCTGCACAACATCCATGATCACATTGCTGATTAAATAAGCAGCACCTTCAGTTTCTTTGCAAGCACATGAACATATCAAGTACTTTCCACCTTGAATAGCTTCATATCAGATAGCACAGATTTCTCACCTCTTGGCCAGCACTGATTGCATGTGTGTCCACTCTGTAGAAATCATCAGTGCTAGAGATCAGCTCCTTCTGCAGCTTCCTTCTGGACCCATGCTGGTTCAAGATAATCTGATCATTCCTCTTGTCCTGCTGAATAGCTCTACTCCACACCTTCTCTCTTGTTTGATCTCCGTCGTTCACCAGACACGAGTTCTTCACAGCTCTGCAAGTGAAAGCTTTGTTGATTTCTGAAAGCTGCTTCTTGACAAGGGGTTTCTGATTGGCCTTATCCATGGTAGCCCACTTTTCAAACACAGAACTCTTAGTGGAAATGTCAGGCTTCTGTGTTGTCTGGTATGTCTGATTCTTATTCGTTGAGTTTTTAGGAAACACTGGTGAGCTACATGGATCTCTTTGGGAGGTTTTCATTTCATCTCCTTTACCCTGAGTGTTGGAACTCTTCTCACTTCTGTGTTCATGAATATATTCTTGTTCTTGGCTCTGAGTCACTATGCTGGTAGAAAGCCCTGCTATCACTTCATTATTGATATTGTTGTTGTTGTCCTCATTTTCACAGCACATTTGATTAGCATTACAGGGGGGATGACAGAGCTCCTGTTGAATATGTGAAATGTTTGGGTCAGCAGCCATCATGGTTACTTATAGTTGTGAAACCTGTAGGGAGAATCCAAACAGTAGACAATCCAAACAACATCTGAGAAATTATGTGCAGTTTTCTCCTGTACCTACAAATTCCCATCAACCAGCCAGCTTTCCCAAATCATATATGACAACTACCAACTAGGGACGATGAAGGCGAACACATCTATTTCTAACTGCTTCAAAGGGCAGCAAAACACACTCAGAGAAACGCACTATCTGTCTTCCCCGAAAGATGTTTTTTTTTGTTTGTTTGTTTGTTTTGTTTTTGCTAGTGTTGCTCTGACTGACAGGGGAGAGGGACAGAATGACACCCCTCCCAACCAGAGAGTACAGTCAGGTTTGCTCCCTTAGCTCCCGGCCTTGGATGGCTATGGCATCATCAAGATTTGAACTCCGTCTACAGGTCATAGGATCAATACTAAAGTGTGAACTATCTTTGAAAGGCCAGAGACAATTTTAGGGAAAAGCTTGCCGTACTTTGCTCCAGATGTGTCAATCAAGAAAACATTCACCCCCCCCCCAAAAAAAAGGGTATTTGTTCAAGACGGCGGCACGGTGGTGTAGTGGTTAGCGCTGTCGCCTCACAGCAAGAAGGCCCTGGGTTCGAGCCCCATGGCCGGCGAGGGCCTTTCTGTGCGGAGTTTGCATGTTCTCCCTGTGTCTGCGTGGGTTTCCTCCGGGTGCTCCGGTTTCCCCCACAGTCCAAAGACATGCAGGTTAGGTTAACTGGTGGCTCTAAATTGACCGTAGGTGTGAATGTGAGTGTGAATGGTTGTCTGTGTCTATGTGCCAGCCCTGTGATGACCTGGCGACTTGTCCAGGGTGTACCCTGCCTTTCGCCCATAGTCAGCTGGGATAGGCTCCAGCTTGCCTGCGACCCTGTAGAAGGATAAAGCGGCTAGAGATAATGAGATGAGATGAGATTAGATTTGTTCAAGACACTCTGAAATACTTTTTCCCCCCACTTATACCATGTACTCTTTTTTTTCATGGACTCTCATTCTTTAAAACCTGAGCTTTTGTATGTTCTGCTTAGTCATAACTGACTGCTGACATGAAAATATAAAACACATTTGGCACTGTCTAGCCTACGTTTCTTGGAGAAGAGTGTTTTTCTATCTGCATATAGAGAGTGATTCAGATGGAGTGTCTGTCATGGTACTTTGGTGTGAACTCTGATGCTTTCCATTCCCCCAGCTTTGTGATGTCTAAATGAATTAAAACTAATATTAATTTATTTTCCTTACTGTTGATTAGCAATAACCAAACCAAACTCAACCTGGTATTTATGTTCACTGGCATAGAAACATTCCAGTTTTTCTTATATAGGATGAAGTATGTTGTTTTATTCCTGTGATTTTTTTAAACTGGATCTACATTAATGGTGTTTTTAAGAAATGAATGCACATTGAAATGAATTAATGCACACACCTGCCAACCAATCGTTATCAAGTATTTAACATTTTCAGGTATAAGTTTCAATAGCATCAGAGTCTTAAAGCTCGACAACATTCACAGAAGATCATTTTTCAAATGTATTATTAATTTTCTGGCTGTGCTTCAATTTAGAAGCCTGAAAAAAGAGTGCATATACAGCCTCGATCCAACATTTTTACCAATTACACTCATATTACTTTCTCAGTACTGGTCCATTATGGCTTTACACATGAGAATGTGGGTAATTTTATTTCAATTAGTGCTAAATAAGGTATTTACCAGGAGCCAGATGGGTAAAGGTCCTTGGCCAAAAATTGACCAAAAAAGCACATATCCTATATTTCTACATTTATTCCATCTGTAAAGCATTATTATTATTATTATTATTATTATTATTATTATTATTTGAGAAGCAGACATCATTGTCTAACATCATTCAAAACAAATTTTAAGACTAATTTAATTATTTGAATTACTTAGTTTTGAAAATGTCTGGAACACTCAAGGCTGAGAAGTTAAGGCCAAAAAAAAAAAAAAAGCCAGCACATGTTTAGTATTTCTCTCAGCATTAAAAATGCAGCCAAAGAGCTAGAGGCAAAGCAGTGGAAATGCCTGACTCAGTTGTGCCACCTGTATAATTCCATGTCTTGCTTTACACAGGAGATTAAGTTCTTACCTGGTGGGCCATCCTTTTCTTTGATGGTGTGCTTAGGTGTCTGTTGGTCTTATTTGTCAATAAGTTGATCATTTAGCTCCCACCTCCTTGAGACTGGCTGTTATATATCCTCTATGCCCTGGGCTGGGGTGTGTAGCTCTGGCACATCCAGGGAATGACAGCCCTAAAAATACTACATAGCAGATCAGGACTTTCCATCAGATACTGGCGCATAGGGGAAAGTTACAGCACTGGGGGACACCAGGGGGCCATCAGAGCTCTCCATTCAAAGCAGTGTGAATTTGAAACTCTTTTGACATAGTCATGATGCAGATTTTCTTCCCTGATTACAAGGAGTAGATGCTTGAAGGAGAAACACTGCTTCCAAAGCACCAATACCATGACAGGCATAGTATGGTCACCATAAGGATGTCGCGTAATGCCCTTCAAGGTTGCATTGTATTACAAGGTTGGCATGATGCTTTTTCTTTTAGGCACCAAACTAGTGGTCACATCCTTGGCCTGAGACTTGTTCAAAGCAAGTAACAAGTTTTATTGTGACATAAATTTTTGGACTCAGAAACAAAAACAGAATCAAAGCACACTGAGTTCCATCCGCTCGCAATGTTTTAGTAATTAGGATGACACACTGTGTTGTATAGGAGGAACTGCAAAAAAGTAGAAAGTCACCATCACTGGATCAGTGGAAGGGTCAGTCCTGATTGTACGAGCCCCAGAAAGCAAGTCTGCTGAACAAGAAAATTGAGCAAGGCACCCACAACAACTTGGTACTTTTTCATATCTCAGCAACATGACATTTGAGGACATCCCTATTGGTCAAGGCTACAAACCTTGTTTTGTTTACCAGTCTGTGTCAAATTACCACTAAGATGTGGCTCATAGCTCCATGGTACCTGGTTCGACCCCTCCCAAAAACATGCTGCAAGATCGATTGATGACTGTGCATGGTGTCATGCCCAGTGTTCCTGGGACAGGCTTGGGTCTCATGTAAAACATGTAGTGATATTACCAGTGTCTGTATGTATAACATTACTAATTATCCTCATAATTTAATTGCCAATGCCATGAACGCACTGCTTCTTTGGCATAACTGAGTATCCAAAGTTCCTCAACCCCTCTTTCCCTTCAAAGTATGTGTTTATTAGCTTGGAGTGTGTCAGCCTATATTACGGGCTTGAAAGTACACTGTGTTCACCTGGGGGATGTTTTGATGTCCTTCAGACAGCTATCCAAGTCTGACTTGCCACCTTGAATGCGTTTCATGTCCCATTCTCAATGATTGCTCTGAACAATTTGTAACTAAATGGCACCATACTCTGTAATCGAGTATAAAGACCAGGCAGGAGGTGAGAGATGAGATGGTATGAGCCACTGTGTATTATTTTACAGAAGTAAGATATATTTCTGCAAAACACTTATAGGGATTTGTAATAGACTTAAATTGCACAGGTTACAAGGGTTTTCATCAGAGTTTAAGTAGGAAAAGATAACACAGCCTTACCTGCCTTTAGTGAACTACTGTATTTATCAGTATTTTATGCAGTGAAACAAAAATAGAAATAAGAAAAATAAGAAATGCTAAATGTCTAAAAGGAAAATATAAATCATGTAGTGTGTCTTCTACATACAGTACATGCTTTAGCATTACTTGGAACAAGCATGTAGATCATGATGTTTTGACAGCGGTGAAGTGGTTAGCACTGTCACCTCACAGCAAGAAGGTTTCAGGTTCAAGCCCTGCAGCTGATCTTTCTGTATGGAGTTTGCAAGCTGTGTGTGGAATAAGTCAACTGGCTACTCTAAATTACCTACAGTATGAGTGTGAATGGTTGGTTGTCTCTGTGTTAGCCCTGTCATAGATTGGTGCCCTGCTCAGGGTGTACCCCACCTCTTACCTGAAGTCAGCTGGGATTGGCTCCAGCTTGCCCACAACCCTGCACAGGATAAGTGGTTATGGATAATGGATGGATATTCACAATGAATATAAGGTTTGGTCTTGTTCTGTTTAATGTTGGGCAGCACGGTGGTGCAGTGGTCACCAAGAAGGTTCTGGGTTTGAACCATGCAGCCAGCTGGAGCCTTTCTATGTGGAGTTTGCATGTTCTCCCTGTGACTGCTTGGGTTTCCTCCAGGTGCTCTGGTTCTCTCTTACAGTCCAAAGACATGCAGATTAACTCGACTGAGTGTGAATGGTTGTTAGTGTCTGTGTAAACCATGTGATAGATTAGTGACCTGCCCAGACTGTACCCCACCTCTCACCCGAAGTCAGCTATGTCCAGCTTCCCCTGTGACCCTGAAGAATAAGTGGTATATATGATGGATGAATGGATGTTTAATGCCTTTTGAGAATCCTATTCATAGGCTGAAGGTGAGAATGTGCTAATTTGTTGATCATTAACAAAAATACTGTAAAGAAAATCTATAATGCAATTGTGGTCTTATTTCAGAAGCAATCAATATTGCATATTTTTGCAAACACCTCCAATGACTTTGCCCATCTTTTACTCATCAAAAAAACAGTTTTTACTGTTGCTAATTATATTCAGTCCAGTCAATTAACCTGCTCTTCTTATAAGGTCATAGTCATTTCTAACTCAAGAAAAAAAAAGTGATTTACTTTTTTCACAGCAGTTCTTTTCAATTTTTTTCCTTCGCATGCTTCCCCATTCGTAGCAATCCAATTAACAATTGCACCTGGAGCATTGGAAGAAGATGTGCTTAATCTTATCATTCAGCATATAGTGTCGTGGCTGATGGGATTACATCTGAGCACTGTATTTAAACTCAGACAAAACCATCCAGAAAGACGTGATTGCAAATTACAACATGGTACATCCAAATTACCTTGTTAAATGCGAGGTATTACCTTGTTATATGCGAAGTATATTGGAATGCAATATGCTGCACTTGCCTGTCTGATCAGTGGAGGGCACTGTTGTCATTTCATAAAACACTGTAGAAGGAAACAGCTTGGGGGGAAAACCTGAGTCTCGACTCATAAACATTGTTATGATATATTCGTATAGATTAGGAATAGTGGATGCAACCCAGCTCTTCAAATTCCATTTAGCATTTGACTTAAGTAATATAGATGTCTTATGGTTGTTATTATTATTATTATTATATCATCTCATTATCTCTAGCTGCTTTATCCTTCTACAGGGTCGCAGGCAAGCTGGAGCCTATCCCAGCTGACTACGGGTGAAAGGCGGGGTACACCCTGGACAAGTCGCCAGGTCATCACAGGGATTATTATTATTATTATTCCACACTTGGCCATTTTTGAGGTGGTTCTCATGGATGAAAACTCCTGAAATGTGGTACACACATCAGTCCTGGCCATCACTACTCAGGGATAGAGGCGTGGCCCCTGGCATGTCCGGGGCACTCCAAAGTGCCTCCACATGTTATTGAGACTTTTGCTTGGTATATAGTTTCACCTATCTGTGTCAAATTTGATATGTGGGGTGCTCCAAGAAAAACAAAACTGTAATGTACATTGTATTAGCCATACTCAACAGGAAGTGAATTGTTTTTGATTTTGTGCATTTTGACACGTGTTACATTTTGATGTTCTTCTCCTACACTGAAAAAAGTGAAACAAAGCTGTTGTTCATTTAATGTATTTGTTTTCATTCCAGTGAATAAAAAAAAAATAGTTTGCTCCCATATTCAAAAGTTGTTTAAATTAATTTAAAATATTCAGGTTTAACAAAGATTATTTATAAATAATCTTTGACTGTGGCTCAGTCGACTAAGGCGCTATGCCATAAATTCAGGGACCCGGGTTCGATTCTGACCCGAGGTCATTTCCCGATCCCTCCCTGTCTCTCTCCAGCTCATTTCCTGTCTCTACACTGTCCTATCAAATAAAGGTGAAAAAAGCCCCAAAAAATCTTTAAAAAAACAATTTATGTATTTTAATTTAGGAAAATCTGAAATAATTGCTTTGGTTCAACCATCAGAAATTGGTTTACATGAAGTTAAATATTTCAGGTCAAATCAAATGAATTATTTATATTGTATAACGCTACAATATTAGGTGTGATCGATTACCTCAATTTTTTTAATTTGAGCCAATGTTTAATTTTTTTCAGTGTAGGCAGTTTGTTGGAATCATGCCACATTTGGTATACATGATGCCAAGATGCTGCTGATTTTGAATTGCAAAGGGATTTGCAATATCTTGAAAGATGTTGAAAAGGTGAAACAATAAATTTATATGTTAAGCCATGCAAACAGGAAATGTGTGCTTAAAAACTCAACACTGGTGATGCTCATATCAGATACCCAGACTTTTGTCGCACATCTCAGATGCATGTGCATTGTACAATGACCACATGTGATGGGTCGTGGAACCAGAGGTGCTCGGGCCCTTCATCGCTGCTTGAGGCTACAGTGCCTTGTAAAAGTATTCATACCCCTTGAACTTTTTCACATTTTTCCACCTTACAACCACGAACTTAAAATATTTTTATTGAGATTTTATGTGATAGACCAACACAGAGTAGCACATAATTGTGAAGTGAAACGAAAATGATAAATGGTCTTCAAAATTTTAAACAAATAAAAATCTGAAAAATGTGGTGTGCATTAGTATTCATCCCCCCTGTGTCAATACTTTGTCGAGCCACCTTTTGCTGCAATTACAGCTACAAGTCTTTTGTGGTATGTCTCTACCAGCTTTGCACATCTAGACACTGAAATTTTTGCCCATTCTTCTTTGCAAAATAGCTCAAACTCAGCCAGATTGGATGGAGAGCGTCTGTGAACAGCAATTTTCAAGTCTTGCCACAGATGCTCAATGGGATTTAGGTCTGGACTTTGACTGGGCCATTCTAACACATGAATATTCTTTGATCTAAACCATTCCATTGTAGCTCTGGCTGTATGTCTAGGGTCATTGCCTTGCTGGAAGGTGAATCTCCTTCCCAGTCTCAAGTCTTTTGCAGCCTCCAACAGGTTTTCTTCCAGGATTGCCCTGTATTTAGCTCCATCCATCTTCCCATCAACTCTGACCAGCTGTCCCTGCTGAAGAAAAGCATCCCCATAGCATGATGCTGCCACCACCATGTTTCACAGTGGGGATGGTGTGTGCAGGGTGATGAGCAGTGTTAGTTTTCCGCCACACATACAGTAGCGCTTTGCATTTAGGCCAAAAAGTTCAACTTTGGTCTCATCTGACCAAAGCACCTTCTTCCACATGTTCACTGTGTCCCCTACATGGCTTCTTATGCCTGTCTTTCAACAATGGCTTTCTTCTTGCCACTCTTCCAAAAAGGCCAGATTTGTGGAGTGTACGACTTATAGTTGTCCTGTGCACAGATTCTCCCACCTGAGCTGTGGATTTCTGCAGCTCCTCCAGAGTGATCATGGGCCTCTTGGCTGCTTCTCTGACCAGTGCTCTCCTTGCTCGCTCTGTCAGTTTAGGTGGATGGCCATGTCTTGGTAGGTTTGCAGTTGTGCCATACTTTTTCCATTTTTGAATGATGGATTGAACAGTGCTTCTTGAGATGTTCAGAGCTTGGGATATTTTTTTATAACCTAAGCCTGCTTTCCAGAACTTTATCCCTGACCTGTCTGGAGAGTTCTTTGGTCTTCATGATGCTGTTTGTTTTCAGCGTTCTCTAACAAACCACTGAGGCCTTCACAGAACAAGTGTATTTATACTGAAAGTAAATTACACACAGTAGGACTCTATTAACTAATTAGATGACTTCTGAAGGCAATTGATTGCACTGGATTGTATTTAGAGGTATCAGAGTACAGGGGGCTGAATACTAATGCACACCACATTTTTCAGATTTTTATTTGTTTAAAATTTTGAAGACCATTTATCATTTTCGTTTCACTTCACAATTATGTGCTACTCTGTGTTGGTCTATCACATAAAATCTCAATAAAAAACTTTTAAGTTCGTGGATGTAAGGTGGAAACGTGAAAAAGTTCAAAGGGTATGAATACTTTTGCAAGGCACTGTATATTGGTATTTGTGGCACAAATAGCTAGAGAGATGGAGTAACTTTTTACATAAGAACAGTGTTCATAGGGCTACATAACACTAACATAAGCCTGATAACTGACATAAAATGGTGGTGTCATGGTTAGCACTGTTGCTTCACAGCAAGAAGGTTCTGTGTTTGAGCCCAGTGACTGACAGAAGCCTTTCTGTGTGGAGTTTGCATGTTCTCCCCGTGTCTACATGGGTTTCCTCTGGGTGCTCTGGTTTCCCCCAAAGACATGCAGGTTAGGCTAATTCGTGGCTCTAAATTGACCATTGGTGTGAATGTGAGTGTGAATTGTTGTTTGTCTTTATGTGTCAGCTCTGCGATGATGTGGTGACTTGTCCAGGGTGTACCTCGCCTCTCACCCATAGTCAGCTGGGATAGGCTCCAGCTTGCCTGCGACCCTATACAGGACAAGCGGCTACAGATAATGGATGGATTCAGAAAAAGGCTTAAAATCAGCTATCATAAAAACTGATATGTCACTTCAGTATCAGAATTGACAACTGTATTTTTTTCTTTTCTCTATAAAATTATAACACTTTACAGGATAGTGGTCATGTGGCTAATGTACATACTGTCTAAAACCTACATAATCCCATCCTTATAACTAACATAACTTAAAAAAAAAAAAAAAAAATATATATATATATATATATATATATATATATATATATATAAAATAAATGCCTATTCCAGCAGGCATCAGCTGTCATGATGACATAATATGAGGTTGACATAATAACACCTGAATTAAATGACAAATTCGTTTTGACTTGACACTTTCCATACTGATTTACTTTAGAGCTGACTTTGGAGCTCAATTTTGCTATACTAGATTCGTGTAATGTTGATAAGACAGCACATCAAACTTCAAAATCCACCCAATTTATGGTCAAAGAAAATATGCATAAGTGTCATAAATCTTACAAGCATTATAATTCATAGCCAGGCAAAATATGCAAAATGGTTCTTTTATATATATATATATATATATATATATATATATATATATATATATATATATATATATATTTATTTATTTTTTTTTTTGTGGCAGTGGGGGTGTGGCCAAGCAGCAGTCTGTGAATGGAGGGCGGGGTCGGGGAAGGTAAGTGGCTAAGTCATTCCACCTGCTGTCAATAATGTGTGTTTGTTACAGGGATGGAGCATAAAAGGAGAGAGAGAGCAGAGAAAAGGAGCTCTCTCCCTGACCACAACGCA
Source organism: Neoarius graeffei (assembly GCF_027579695.1). NCBI lineage: Eukaryota > Metazoa > Chordata > Actinopteri > Siluriformes > Ariidae > Neoarius > Neoarius graeffei. The sequence continues at coordinate 93,150,455 of NC_083570.1, forward strand.
TGTGTGAGTGAGTAAGAAAGTAAGAAAGAAAGCTGAAAAGCTAAATAAAGTGGTTTGGTTAACATCAACTCTCACCTGCCATGCTTCTGTGCTCCACCCACATCAGGAATTGTTACAGTGGTGCCAAAACCCAGGAGCAAAGAAGGGAACCACCCCATGGAGTCCTCCCCATTCGAAGAGCTCATCTTTGCCCTCACTACTGCCCAGCAGAACCAGCATCAAGCACTGACCACCCTCCGGAAGGAGCAGCAGCAACGCTTCAAAGCCTTGATGCTGGCCCAGCAGGAAGATCGCCAGGCATTCCAGCACCTGCTCATGTCAGCAGGGCCGTCAGCCAGTGCTGCTGCCACCCTCACGAAGATGGGACCGCAGGACAATCTGGAAGAGTTCCTCGCTCTCTTCAAGCAAGCAGCCGAGGTGTGAGGGTGGCCGCAGGAGCAGCGCGTGGCGCGCCTCCTCCCACTCCTGACTGGAGAGGCGCAGCTCGCAGCGCAGCAGCTCCCTGCTGACAGCCAACTGGTCTATGCTGACCTAAGGAAAGCCATTCTGCAGCGGCTCGGCTGCTCCCCGGAGCAACATCGCCAGTGCTTCTGGACGCTGGCACTGGAGGAGGTCGGCCAGCCGTTTGCATTTGGCCAGCAACTCCGGGATGCCTGCCGGCAGTGGCTGAGGGCAGAAGACTGCAATGCCGACAAGATCATCAATCTGATGACACTGGAGCAGTTTATCTCTCGACTTCCAGAAGGAATGGTGGAATGGGTCCATTGTCACCGCCCAGCATCGCTGGAAAGAGCCATCGAGCTGGCAGAGGACCATCTGGAGGCAGATCCGACGGCAGGCAGATGAGGCATCTCCCCTCGCTTCTCTTCTCTCTCTCTCTCCTGTCTCTTGTCCCCCTCTCCACCCCGTTCCCCTGCCACAGAGGTGGCAGCTGGCTCCTCCCCAGCCAGCCCGCTGCACCCATGGCGTCCTCCCATCTCCCTCTTCTGTGTCTGTGTTGTCTCCCTCTCAGGTGAGTGACACCCATAACACCAGTGCAAAGGGAAAGCCTGGGCCGGTGTGCTGGTGCGGCGGGGAGTCGGAGCATCTCCAAAGTCAGAGCTCCGGAAGGGAGGTGGGTGTTGTAATCCGGATCCCCGACGTGCCAGAAACCGCTCCCGATTGGGCCGGAGCATATCGCATACCGGTGAGTCTTCAAGGGGATACATATTGCACTTTGGTGGATTCCAGTTGTAATCAGACCTCAATTCACCAATGCCTGGTGCAAGGTGAGGCACTGGGGAGAGCACAAGTGGTGAAAGTGTTGTGTGCACACGGGGATGTTCACCATTACCCTCTAGTGTCTGTCCATATTCTATTCCGGGGCCAAATGCATAGAATAAAGGCGGCGGTTAGTCCCCGTTTTACCCACTCGTTGATTTTGGGTACTGATTGGCCAGGATTTAAAAAACTGATGGAATATTTAACACCTAGTGGGTCTTGCCCTAGTAGGTCACAGGAAGATCCCAGTGTAGCATTGGCGGGAGAAGCTGTCACAGAGCAGTCTACGTCAATACCACGTCAGAGTGAGGAGCAGTCCGCTCCTCCTCCCTCTCTCAGGGATTCCCTTGGAGATTTCCCGTTAGAGCAGTCAGGAGACAAGACACTGCAGCATGCGTTTGACCAAGTGAGAGTAATCGATGGTCAAACTCTTCAGCCAAGCGCGACACTGATCTTCCCCTATTTTGCCATTATTAAAGAGAGGTTGTACCAAGTGACACAGGACACTCAAACTAAGGAACGAGTAACCCAGTTGTTAATCCCAAAGTGCTGTAGGGAACTCGTATTCCATGCAGCTCACTTTAATCCCATGGCTGGACACTTGCGGCAAGGCAAAACACTAGCTCAAATAATGGCCCGGTTCTATTGGCCAGGGATTTGCGGGGATGTCCGTCGGTGGTGTGCAGCATGCCGTGAATGCCAATTAGTAAATCCCACGGCTACTCTAAAAGCGCTGTTGTGCCCTCTTCCTCTAATCGAGACCCCATTTGAGTGAATTAAGATGGATCTCGTCGGGCCATTAGATCGGTCAGCACGGGGATATCGCTTTATTTTAGTTCGAGTGGACTATGCAACGCAATATCCGGAAGCAGTGCCTCTCCGCAATATCTCAGCACGTGGTATTGCAGAAGCACTGTTCCGCTTTATCTCCCGGGTCGGGATTCCGAAAGAAATCCTGACAGACCAAGGCACTTCATTTATGTCACGCACACTGCGTGAGCTGTATAGGTTACTAGGGGTTAAGTCTATCCGCACCAGTGTCTATCACCCACAAACAGATGGCTTAGTAGAGCGATTTAAACAAACACTCAAATATAATATGCAAATTCGTAAGTGAAGATGCGCATAATTGGGATAAGTGGCTCGAGCCCCTGTTCGCAGTATGAGAGGTCCTCTAAGCCTCCACGGGGTTTTCTCCCTATGAATTATTATATGGGCGCAAGCTGCATGGCATTCTGGACGTGCTATGGGAAAATTGGGAGGAAGGACCTTCACCAAGTAAAAATGAAATTCAGTACGTTCTTGACCTGTGCGCAAAACTCCACACCCTCACGCACCTAACCCAGGAGAATTTGCGGCAGGCACAAGAACATCAAAGCCGGCTGTATGACAGGGGCACGCGCCTTAGAGAGTTCACGCCAAGAGACAAAGTGCTCATATTATTGCCCACGTCAAGTTCTAAACTAGTTGCCAAGTGGCAAGGGCCCTTTGAGGTCACACGGCGAGTCGGGGACGTCGACTATGAGGTGAAGTGAACGGATAGGGGCAGGGCACTGCAAATCTACCACCTCAACCTTTTAAAACGCTGGAATGAGGGAGTCCCTGTGGCGTTGGCATCGGTAGTCCCAGAGAAGGCAGAGCTGGGGCCAGAGGTAAAAAAGAGAACATCTTGGACCACTCTGGTCCCTTGTGGAGATCACCTCTCACTAGCCCAACTCATGGAGGTAGCCAAGTTGCAGAAGGAATTTCCCAACATGTTCTCGCCCCTTCCTGGTCGTACCCACCTCATAGAACACCACATCGAAACGCCCCCGGGGGTGGTAGTGCATAGCCGCCTTTACCGATTGCCCGAACACAAAAAAAAGATGGTTCGGGACGAACTCAAGGCCATGCTCAAAATGGGCATAATTGAGGAGTCAGTCCCACAGTGACTGGAGCAGCCCAGTGGTCCTGGTTACCAAGACTGATGGGTCGGTCCGGTTCTGTGTGGACTATAGAAAGGTCAACGCGGTGTCTAAATTTGATGCATACCCAATGCCTCGCATTGATGAGTTGCTTGATTGGTTAGGCGCTGCTCACTTTTATTCGGCATTGGATCTAACAAAGGGATATTGGCAGATCCCCTTGACTCCTCTATCCCAAGAAAAAACGGCCTGTTCCACACCGTTTGGATTACACCAATTTGTCACGCTCCCTTTTGGGTTATTTGGGGCGCCTGCTACGTTCCAGCGGCTTATGGACAGGGTCCTCCGCCCTCACACTGCCTACGCGGCTGCCTGTCTAGACAACATTATAATTTACTGTAATGATTGGCTGTGGGGGGCGGCACGGTGGTGTAGTGGTTAGCGCTGTTGCCTCACAGCAAGAAGGTCCTGGGTTCAAGCCCCGGGGCCGGCGAGGGCCTTTCTGTGTGGAGTTTGCATGTTCTCCCCGTGTCCACGTGGGTTTCCTCCGGGTGCTCCGGTTTCCCCCACAGTCCAAAGACATGCAGGTTAGGTTAACTGGTGACTCTAAATTGACCGTAGGTGTGAATGTGAGTGTGAATGGTTGTCTGTGTCTATGTGTCAGCCCTGTGATGACCTGGCGACTTGTCCAGGGTGTACCCCGCCTTTCGCCCGTAGTCAGCTGGGATAGGCTCCAGCTTGCCTGCGACCCTGTAGAAGGATAAAGCGGCTAGAGATAATGAGATGAGATGAGATGAGATGAGATTGGCTGTGGCACCTGGAACACCTGAGGGTCATTCTAAAGTCGCTGAGGCGGGTGGGCCTCACAGCTAACCCAAAAATATGTGCGATTGGGGGGGTGGAAGTACGGTATCTGGGGTTCCACTTGGGCCATGGGCAGGTGCGTCCCCAAATTAACAAGACCGCAGCGATTGCGGCCTGCCAAAGCCCAAGACCAAAAAGGAGGTGCGACGGTTCTTGGAGCTGGCTGGCTATTATCGTAGATTTATACCTAATTATTTGGACCTCACCAGCCCGCTAACCGATCTCACTAAAAAGTGGGCTCCAGATCCGGTCCAGTGGACGGAGCAGTGCCAACAGACCTTCTCTGAGGTAAAAGCTGCACTGTGTGGGGGGCCACTTTTACACTCCCCTGACTTCTCTCTTCCCTTTATTTTGCAGACTGATGCATCAGACAGAGGGCTGGGGGCCATTTTGTCCCAGGAGGTGGAGGGTGAGGAGCGCCCCGTGCTGTACATCAGCCAGAAACTCTTGATGCGTGAAAGTAGGTACAGCACAATCGAGAAGGAGTGTCTTGCCATCAAGTGAGTGGCCCTCACCCTTTGATACTACCTGCTGGGGCACTCTTTCACTCTCTGTTCAGACCACGTGCCCCTCCAATGGCTCCACCGCATGAAGGATGCCAGTGCGTGGATCACCCGTTGGTATCTTGCCCTTCAGTCATTTAAGTTCGAGGTGATCCACAGGCCGGGGGCGCAGATGGTGGTGGCGGACTTCCTGTCCCATCGGGGGGGAGTCAGCTTCAGGCCGGATGGCTCCCCGGCCTGAGTCGGGCGGTGGGGGTATGTGGCGGCAGGGGCGTGGCCAAGTGGCAGTCTGTGAATGGAGGGCGGGGTCGGGGAAGGTAAGCGGCTGAGTCATTCCACCTGCTGTTAATCATGTGTGTGTGTGTGTTTGTTACAGGGATGGAGCATAAAAGGAGAGAGAAATCAGAGAAAAGGATCTCTCTCCCTGACCACAACACATGTGTGTTAGGGTTTTGCTGGGATTCGAACCTGGTTCGTTGGTGTGATAATCCAGCAAACCCCCACTAGGCCACCAGGGGGATGACTCAAATGCAGAGGCGTGAGGCGGAAGTAGAAAAAGAATCAAAAGGTTTATTTAAACTATATACACTATATACAGGGCAAAACAAAAGACAAAAAAAAAACCAAAGAGTATAATCCAAAAGAAAAGCAAAGTGCAAAAATACAAAAGCTAAGAAGATCAAAAAACACAGTACAAAGGAAACTGGAGATAAACATAACAGCACAAAGACTCCGTGACAAGAGGACTGAACTCAGGGGTATAAATAGACAAACTAATTAAGGACACAGGTGAAGATAATTAGGCAATTAACACAAACTCAAAACACAGGAACAGTGGCGGCCTCTAGAGGCCAAAATGAACACGACATGAAAAGGAAATAACAGCGGCCTCTAGAGGCCAAAACAGTCCTAGTCCTAACAGGACCCCCCCCTCTAGGAGCGTCTCCTGACGTTCCCAGGGCGATCCGGATGGGCCGAATGGAAGTCCCGACATAGTTCTTTATCAAGGACATCCCGAGCAGGAACCCAGCAGCGCTCCTCAGGACCATAGCCCTCCCAGTCCACCAGATATTGCAACCCGCCGCGGACCCGGCGGGAGTCAAGCAGGCGATTCACAGTGAACACAGTCTGCCCCTGGAAGATGCGGGGGGGTGGGGGGTTCCTAGGGGCAGGGGCATACGTAGACGTCAGTACGGGCCGTAACAGGGAAACATGGAAAGTGGGGTTGATCCTCAGAGTCCGGGGCAACTGGAGCCGGTAGGAGACAGGGTTCACCCTGCGCACCACCTTGAAGGGGCCAATGTAGCGAGGAGCAAGCTTGCGGTTCTCCACCCGCAGTGGAAGGTCCTTAGTGGACAGCCAAACACGCTGCCCAGGGCGGAAAGCGTGTGCAGGTCTTCTATGGCGGTTGGCCTGAGTCTGGTTGGTTCTGGAGGTCTGTATGAGGGTCTTCCTGACCTTGCTCCAGGTCTTGCGACACCGTCTCACATATTGGTTGACCGAGGGCACCCCCGCGTCCTCCTCCTGGTCCGGGAACAGAGGTGGCTGGAACCCGAATTGGCACTGGAATGGCGACAGCTTGGTGGCCGATGACTGCAGGGTGTTGTGGGCGTACTCCGCCCATGGCAGCCAGGTGCTCCACGATGTCGGGTTATCCATAGCCAGGCCTCGCAGGGTGGTTTCCAGGTCCTGGTTGAGCCTCTCCGTCTGACCATTGGACTGTGGGTGAAATCCAGAGGAGAGGCTGGCAGTGGCTCCGATGACCTTGCAGAACCCGTGCCACACTCGGGAGGAGAACTGGGGCCCTCGGTCTGAGACGATGTCCTGTGGAAGACCAAAGACTCGGAAGACATGATTAAACAAAAGTTTCGCAGTTTCAAGAGCAGAGGGGAGTTTGCACAGTGGTATGAAGCGGCAGGCCTTGGAGAATCTGTCAACTAAGACCAAAATGACCGTGTTACCTTGTGACTCAGGGAGACCCGTGATAAAGTCGACTGCCACGTGGGACCAGGGACGCCGGGGAATGGTCAGAGGATGCAGGAGACCCTGGGGACGCTGTCGTGGGTTCTTGGTTCTGGTGCAAACCTCACAGGACAGGACAAATGACCTTACTTCCTTCTCCATGTTAGGCCACCAGAAGCGTCTTTTCAGGAAGTCCAGGGTCCTCCGAGCTCCCGGGTGGGCGGTGAGAGGGGAAGAGTGACCCCACTGGAGAACCTTGGCCCGGGCTTGATGTGGGACGTACAAGAGGCCTGGTGGCCCCGTCCCAGGACCGGGGTCCTGGCGTTGGGCTCGTCGGACAGCCTCCTCAATACCCCAGCGGACAGGGGCCACAATCCGGGACACAGGGATAATAGGCCCGACTTCATTCTCCCTGTTAGTGGCAGAGAACAGTCTGGACAGTGCGTCAGGTTTGGTGTTCTTGGAGCCGGGGCGGTATGAGAGGGTGAAGTCAAACCGACTGAAAAACAGGGCCCACCTAGCCTGTCGAGGGTTCAGTCTCTTGGCTTGCTGGAGGTACTCCAGGTTCTTGTGGTCAGTCCAAACCAGGAATGGATGTTGTGCTCCCTCCAGCCAGTGCCTCCACTCCTCAAGGGCCAGTTTGACCGCTAGCAGTTCTCGATCCCCCACATCGTACCGGGACTCAGCAGGACTCAGGCGGTGGGAGAAGTAAGCGCAGGGGTGCAGCTTTCCTTCCGAACGTTGAGAGAGCACCGCGCCGACGCCACTGTCCGAGGCGTCCACCTCCACGATGAATGGTTGGGAGGTGTCCGGGAGAACCAGAATGGGTGCCGTGCAGAAGCGGTCCTTGAGGTCTTTGAACGCCTTTTCTGCCTGAGGAGACCAGCCATAAGATCCACCTGTCCCTTTGGTGAGGTCTGACATGGGTGCTGCCACAGAACTGAAGTTCCTGATGAACTTGCGGTAGAAGTTAGCGAATCCTAAGAACCGCTGAACCTCCTTAACGGACTTGGGAGTAGGCCAATCCCGGACGGCCAGGGTCTTGGCAGGGTCCATTTGGAGTTGGCCTGTCCGTACAATAAATCCCAGAAAGGAGACCTCGGGAACATGAAATTCGCATTTCTGGGCCTTGGCGAACAGATTGTTCTGTAGCAGCCTCTGGAGAACCTGGCGGACATGGTGGCGGTGCTCCTGCACGGTCTTGGAAAAGATAAGGATGTCGTCGAGGTAGACAAAAACGTATAGGTTAATCATGTCCCTTAAGACGTCGTTGATTAGGGCCTGAAAAACAGCTGGTGCGTTGGTGAGTCCAAAGGGCATCACCTGGTATTCGTAGTGCCCAGATGGGGTGTTAAAGGCAGTCTTCCACTCGTCTCCCTGTCGGATACGGATGAGGTGGTATGCGTTCCGTAGGTCCAACTTGGTGAAGACGGTGGCGCCTTGGAGCAGGTCGAAAGCTGTGGACATCAGCGGAAGGGGATATCGGTTGCGCACAGTGATCTTATTCAGGCCCCTGTAATCAATACATGGTCGGAGCCCCCCATCCTTCTTGCCGACAAAGAAGAAGCCGGCTCCAGCAGGTGAAGTGGAGGGTCGAATAAACCCAGAGACCAGGGCATCTTTGAGGTATTCCTCCATGGCCTTGCGTTCTGGCTGAGAGAGTGAAAACAGTCTGCCACGAGGAGGGGTAGTCCCAGGGAGCAAGTCGATGGCACAGTCGTAGGCCCGGTGCGGAGGAAGAACGGCGGCCCTGCTCTTGCTGAATACCTCCTTGAGATCCCAGTACTCTGTGGGAACTTGAGATAACTCGGTGAGATCAGGGGGCTCGGCAGGAGACACAGGAGAGCTAGAGAGCAGACAAGAGGCATGGCATGCAGGGCCCCATTCCACAACCTGGCTTGTTACCCAGTCTATGCGAGGGTTGTGGCGAGTAAGCCAAGGAAGGCCTAGAATAACTGGGAACTCAGGTGAATGAATCAGGTGCAGGGATATTTCTTCCTTGTGACCTTGAGACTGGAGGAAAACTGGAGAAGTAACTTGGGTGACTCTTCCATCACCTAACGCTTGGCCATCGAGGGCAGACACAGACAGTGGGACTTCAAGAGGTGCAGTCGGAATATTGATGCTTTGGGCGAAGTGAATATCCATAAAGTTCCCAGCCGCCCCTGAGTCTATCAAAGCTTGACAAGAGTGGACAGACTCACCCCAGGAGATGGAGACCGGGATGTAGATTCCTTGGCCAGGGAGTCCGGGAGAGAGGGTAGGCCCCGTCACAACCCTCCCTCGGCTGGACGGGGCGGTCCTTTTCCCAAGAGTTCGGGACATGATGCTCGGAAGTGACCAGGCTTGCCACAGTAGATGCAGCACTTGTCCCTCCTTCTGCGCTCCCTCTCAGATGCGGAGAGGCGAGTACGACCCACTTGCATGGGTTCTGGACAGTCACTGAAGGAGGTAGACGGTCTCCAGGTAGAGGTAGGGAGGCTGGGGGGGCTCAAGGCTTGGTGGCGTTCTCTCATCCTGTTGTCCAGACGAATAGCATGTGAGATGAGGGTTTCGAGGTCACTTGGGCATCCAATAGAGGCCAGACCGTCCTTGATGGGGTCAGACAGACCATGGTGGAAGGCTGACACCAGGGCAGTCTCGTTCCATCCACTTACTGCTGCGAGTGTTCGGAACGAGATGGCGTAATCTGCGACGCTTCCTCCTTGCCGGATGGACATGAGCTTTCGGGCTGCGTCGGTACTGATGTCTGCCTGATCGAAGACCCGAAGCATCTCTTCAGAAAACAGCTGGAAATCAAAGCACTCAGGTCCCTGTCTTTGCCAGATAGCAGTAGCCCAGGCTCGCGCCTTACCAGCTAATAAGGTGATCACAAAGGCAATCTTGCGGCGATCCGTAGTGTAGGTGGTAGGCTGAAGCTCAAAGGTGAGTTGACACTGGGTAAGGAACTCTCGGCACTCACTGTGCTTGCCGTCATACCTCTGTGGTGCAGGAAGGCTGGGTTCGCGAGGTGAAGAAGGCAGCATTGCAGGAGGCACTGGAGCAGGAGTGGGAGCTGGATCAGGAGCAGGAACTGGATCAGGAGCAGGAGATGCAGGCAGAGATGTCAGCTGTGCCAGGGTTTTCCCAATTTGCTGAAGCAGTTCCTCGTGGCGAGCGAGGGCCTCACGTTGGCTGGTGAGCGTACGTCCATGAGCGTCCATGGTCGCTCCGAAGCGTGTCAAAGCTGCCATAATTCCCTGAAGGTTGGCCGGGTAGACAGTTGAAGCAGCCTCTGCTGAGTCGGTCATGACGGAGTCTTTCTGTTAGGGTTTTGCTGGGATTCGAACCTGGTTCGTTGGTGTGATAATCCAGCAAACCCCCACTAGGCCACCAGGGGGATGACTCAAATGCAGAGGCGTGAGGCAGAAGTAGAAAAAGAATCAAAAGGTTTATTTAAACTATATACACTATATACAGGGCAAAACAAAAGACAAAAAAAACCCAAAGAGTATAATCCAAAAGAAAAGCAAAGTGCAAAAATACAAAAGCTAAGAAGATCAAAAAACACAGTACAAAGGAAACTGGAGATAAACATAACAGCACAAAGACTCCGTGACAAGAGGACTGAACTCAGGGGTATAAATAGACAAACTAATTAAGGACACAGGTGAAGATAATTAGGCAATTAACACAAACTCAAAACACAGGAACAGTGGCGGCCTCTAGAGGCCAAAATGAACACGACATGAAAAGGAAATAACAGCGGCCTCTAGAGGCCAAAACAGTCCTAGTCCTAACAATGTGTGAGTGAGCAAGTAAGAAAGAAAGAAAGAAAGAAAGAAAGAAAGCTCAAAAGCTAAATAAAGTGGTTTGGCTAACATCAACTCTTACCTGCTGTGCTTCTGTGCTCCACCCACATCAGGAATTGCTACAATATATTTGTCATTTGGTAATGATGCCCTGTAAGCATTTTTTAAGCATAAAATATACAGTATATCTATTGATTATAATACCATGTAGCATACTGCAAAGCCTGTCTAATTATTAAGGATTTGTGAACAATTATAAAGAGCACTATCAGTCATCAATATAATAAACACATCGGTTTATTACTGAAGTATTAAGTTTCTTAAATCTGACACTTGTTAGAATGAGCCTTTATTAATGTTTATGGAGATTTAAGTCATGAAGGGTTTATGTAGGTGCCATGTAAAACTATTAACACCACCCTGAAGTCAAGTTTCATGAGATAAGGTAAAACAGATTACATGATAATTCGGTTTACACTTTATTTGAATTATGAACATTGGGCCTTCATGATACATCCATCAACACAGGATAAATCTTATATTATGAAGGATTTATGAAAAGCTTATGTCAACTTTGTGAACTGACATGAAAGGTATAATGTATTACACCTTTGTTATTAGATAAAGTCTTGGACTTCTTCATTTTTCACCCGGTGCAGTTTATCCTAATGATGTCGTCTACTCTTTGCCTTTCTCTGTTGACTTTTAAGTCTGGATTTAGTGTTTGGTGAACAAAAATAAGACAAACAGGATCCTTGTGCTGGATCTTTGTATCTTCTGCCCTCTAGTGCTGATGTGAGGTCTATCATTCTTTATGAAACACATCAAATGTGAACTAAAGCAACGCTTGTAAAAGTGGTGTTCAAAGCTGCCTTGGACACATTAAAGTGAACATCTAACAGAGTGCCTGGAGTGTTTTATGAAGGCACCTTTTGATGTTACAAGTTTTACAAGGCATCTATGTTCTCAAACAATAATTAGCAGATAAGTCTTGAATCATTTATGCAGGAATTATGTGTGAAACATCTATGAGGGAGGAGGAGGAAAGCAAACAAGAGTTGCCTAAGGGGAAAAGTGGATAACAGGCGGTAGCATAATAAGAGGAATTTTTTTTTAAAAAGTACACAGTAATGTTGTGAATATAGAGAATGTTTTAGTTCCAAGATTTGCAAAGCATTTAATTCAGTAATTACTATAAATTCTAAACTACAGTGTATAGATATTAGCAAAATGTATGTGGTAAGTGTGTATGTAGTAAAGAGTGTATGTCTGGACCTACTGACAACTACTGAGAGTTTAAGGTGCTAAACTTTAGGCTTAAAGGTCATAGGCAATGGTGGGAGGTGAAATGTAGAATATCAACTTTTGTCGAGAAGAACGACCCAAAAAGCGAATTCAATTTTCCTAGTGTCTAATTTGCACCCTAAAATTGAATAAAACAGTTAAAATATACTGTTTTGCCCAATTTCCGAAGGTTTGTTTACATCTCACTTATGTGCACTTTCACCGCCAGGGGGCAGTCGTCATGATGTCATTTAAGCCAAACAGACTGGGAGCAGGGCGGCACGGTGGTGAAGTGGTTAGTGCTGTTGCCTCACAGCAAGAAGGTCCGGGTTCGAGCCCCGTGGCCAGCGAGGGCTTTTCTGTGCGGAGTTTGCATGTTCTCCCCGTGTCCGCGTGGGTTTCCTCCGGGTGCTCCGGTTTCCCCCACAGTCCAAAGACATGCAGGTTAGGTTAACTGGTGACTCTGAATTGACCATAGGTGTGAATGTGAGTGTGAATGGTTGTCTGTGTCTATGTGTCAGCCCTGTGATGACCTGGCGACTTGTCCAGGGTGTACCCTGCCTTTCGCCCATAGTCAGCTGGGATAGGCTCCAGCTTGCCTGCGACCCTGTAGAACAGGATAAAGCGGCTACAGATAATGAGATGAGATGAGACTGGGAGCAGTTCTGTGTTTACTTGCGAACCGAGCACTCGTGTACAGACTTTGGTTGTGAGAAGTTGTGTAAAATGTCTGAAAGCGATAGCAATTTTGAAGCAGGAATTCTCCAAATTGAATATCGAGAGGTGAAACCATATATGTATGAACCTATGGCCGTTGCAAAGCAATCTGTGAATGTGGCTCACTGGTTTGACCGTGCGGCCTCGGAATCACACAGCAATTCGGCCGATTCTGATCGCAGTGAAGCCGGACCTCAAGAAGACTCGCGCCCAAACAATTTATCCTGGTAGTTATGATAAATTCCTACTTTCGTCGTAATACTAAATAAGAGCCCTTTTGAAGAATAATTAAATTGCCCTTCCTAGGGGATATAGGGAACGATTACTGGACAGTGCGCCGGTAGGCCACATTAGCCTGCCATCTGCGGCATTATACTATTTATAGCCTAATCTAAGCAAGGAAATATCCTTTTGTCTCATTTCCACAATGATTTTACAGGATCCCTCAGGATTCTTGACATTTCAGTTGCAAGCAAAAGTAAAAATGTTTACCTCTAAACTTCTCCTTTTTGCTTGAGCGTTGCTGGTCCGTTTCTTCTTTGACTGCTTGATTTTCTTTCACGCGCACAATCCACTCTCTCCGCCTCTTCTCCTCTTCCGGAAAGAAACAATCCTTTGGCTTCACGCGCACAATCCACTCTCTCCACCTCTTCTCCTCTTTCGGAAAAAGCCAACCCACTCGCTCCGTCTCTTCTCCTTTTTCGGAAAAAGCCAACCCTCTCGCTCCGGCTCTTCTCCTTTTTCGGCAAAAGCCAACCCACTCGCTCTGGCTCTTCTCCTTATTCGGAAAAAGCCAACCCACTCGCTCCACCTCTTCCCCTTTTTTGGCAAAAGCCAACCCACTCACTCCACCTCTTCTCCTTTTTCAGAAAAAGCCAACGCTCTCACTCCGCCTCTTCTCCTCTTTTGCAAAAAGCCAACCCACTCGCTCCATCTCTTCTCCTTTTTCGGAAAAAGCCGACCCTCTCGCTCCGCCTCTTCTACTTTTTTGGAAAAAGCCAACCCTCTCGCTCCGCCCGTTCTCCTTTTTCAGAAAAAGCGAACCCACTTGCTACGTCTCTTCTCCTCTTTAAGAAAAAGCCAACCCTCTCGCTCCGCCTCTTCTCCTCTTTCGGAAAAAGCCAACCCTCTCGCTCTGCCTCTTCCCCTTTTTCAGAAAAAGCCAACCCTGCTGCTCCGCCTCTTCACCTCTTTCAGAAAAAGCCAACCCACTTGCTCCGGCTCTTCTCCTTTTTCGGCAAAAGCCAACCCACTCGCTCTGGCTCTTCTCCTTTTTTGGCAAAAGCCAACCCACTCGCTCCGCCTCTTCTCCTTTTTCACTTTTTCAGAAAAAGCCAACCCTCTCGCTCCGCCTCTTCTCCTCTTTCAGAAAAAGCCAACCCACTCGCTCTGTCCTTCTCCTTTTACGGAAAAAGCCAACCCTCTCGCTCCGCCTCTTCTACTTTTTCAGAAAAAGCCAACCCTCTTGCTCTGCCCCTTCTCCTTTTTCAGAAAAAGCCAACCCACTCGCTACATCTCTTCTCTTTCGGAAAAAGCCAATCCTCTCGCTCTGCCTCTTCTCCTCTTTCGGAAAAAGCCAACCCTCTCACTCCGCCTCTTCTCCTCTTTCGGAAAAAGCCAACCCACTCGCTCCGCCTCTTCTCCTTTTTTGGCAAAAGCCAACCCACTCACTCCGCCTCTTCTCCTTTTTTGGCAAAAGCCAACCCACTCGCTCTGCCTCTTCTCCTTTTTCGGAAAAAGCCAAACCTCTTGCTCCGCCTCTTCTCCTTTTTCAGAAAACGCCAACCCTGCTGCTCTGCCTCTTCTCCTCTTTCGGAAAAAGCCAACCCACTCGCTCTGGCTCTTCTCCTTATTCTGAAAAAGCCAACCCACTCGCCTGTTCTCCTCTTTCGGGAAAAAGCCAACCCTCTTGCGCCACCTCTTCTCTTTTTGGAAAAAGCCAACCCTCTTGCTCTGCCTCTTCTCCTCTTTCGGAAAAAGCCAACCCACTTGCTCCGCTTCTTCTCCTTTTTTGGCAAAAGCCAACCCACTCGCTCCACTTCTCCTTTTTCGGAAAAAGCCAACCCTCTCGCTCTGCCTCTTCTCCTCTTTCGGAAAAAGCCAACCCACTCGCTCCGCCTCTTCTCCTTTTTCGGAAAAAGCCAACCCTGCTGCTCTGCCTCTTCTCCTCTTTTGGAAAAAGCCAACCCACTCACTCCGGCTCTTCTCCTTTTTCGGCAAAAGCCAACCCACTCACTCTGGCTCTTCTCCTTATTCGGAAAAAGCCAACCCACTCGCTCAGCCTCTTCTCCTATTTCAGAAAAAGCCAACCCACTCGCTCCACCTCTTCCCCTTTTTTGGCAAAAGCCAACCCACTCACTCCACCTCTTCTCCTTTTTCAGAAAAAGCCAACGCTCTCACTCCGCCTCTTCTCCTCTTTTGCAAAAAGCCAACCCACTCGCTCCATCTCTTCTCCTTTTTCGGAAAAAGCCGACCCTCTCGCTCCGCCTCTTCTACTTTTTTGGAAAAAGCCAACCCTCTCGCTCCGCCCGTTCTCCTTTTTCAGAAAAAGCGAACCCACTTGCTACGTCTCTTCTCCTCTTTAAGAAAAAGCCAACCCTCTCGCTCCGCCTCTTCTCCTTTTTCGGAAAAAGCCAACCCTCTCGCTCTGCCTCTTCCCCTTTTTCAGAAAAAGCCAACCCTGCTGCTCCGCCTCTTCACCTCTTTCAGAAAAAGCCAACCCACTTGCTCCGGCTCTTCTCCTTTTTCGGCAAAAGCCAACCCACTCGCTCTGGCTCTTCTCCTTTTTTGGCAAAAGCCAACCCACTCGCTCCGCCTCTTCTCCTTTTTCACTTTTTCAGAAAAAGCCAACCCTCTCGCTCCGCCTCTTCTCCTCTTTCAGAAAAAGCCAACCCACTCGCTCTGTCCTTCTCCTTTTACGGAAAAAGCCAACCCTCTCGCTCCGCCTCTTCTACTTTTTCAGAAAAAGCCAACCCTCTTGCTCTGCCCCTTCTCCTTTTTCAGAAAAAGCCAACCCACTCGCTACATCTCTTCTCTTTCGGAAAAAGCCAATCCTCTCGCTCTGCCTCTTCTCCTCTTTCGGAAAAAGCCAACCCTCTCACTCCGCCTCTTCTCCTCTTTCGGAAAAAGCCAACCCACTCGCTCCGCCTCTTCTCCTTTTTTGGCAAAAGCCAACCCACTCACTCCGCCTCTTCTCCTTTTTTGGCAAAAGCCAACCCACTCGCTCTGCCTCTTCTCCTTTTTCGGAAAAAGCCAAACCTCTTGCTCCGCCTCTTCTCCTTTTTCAGAAAACGCCAACCCTGCTGCTCTGCCTCTTCTCCTCTTTCGGAAAAAGCCAACCCACTCGCTCTGGCTCTTCTCCTTATTCTGAAAAAGCCAACCCACTCGCCTGTTCTCCTCTTTCGGGAAAAAGCCAACCCTCTTGCGCCACCTCTTCTCTTTTTGGAAAAAGCCAACCCTCTTGCTCTGCCTCTTCTCCTCTTTCGGAAAAAGCCAACCCACTTGCTCCGCTTCTTCTCCTTTTTTGGCAAAAGCCAACCCACTCGCTCCACTTCTCCTTTTTCGGAAAAAGCCAACCCTCTCGCTCTGCCTCTTCTCCTCTTTCGGAAAAAGCCAACCCACTCGCTCCGCCTCTTCTCCTTTTTCAGAAAAAGCCAACCCTGCTGCTCTGCCTCTTCTCCTCTTTTGGAAAAAGCCAACCCACTCACTCCGGCTCTTCTCCTTTTTCGGCAAAAGCCAACCCACTCACTCTGGCTCTTCTCCTTATTCGGAAAAAGCCAACCCACTCGCTCAGCCTCTTCTCCTATTTCAGAAAAAGCCAACCCACTCGCTCCACCTCTTCCCCTTTTTTGGCAAAAGCCAACCCACTCACTCCACCTCTTCTCCTTTTTCAGAAAAAGCCAACGCTCTCACTCCGCCTCTTCTCCTCTTTTGCAAAAAGCCAACCCACTCGCTCCATCTCTTCTCCTTTTTCGGAAAAAGCCGACCCTCTCGCTCCGCCTCTTCTACTTTTTTGGAAAAAGCCAACCCTCTCGCTCCGCCCGTTCTCCTTTTTCAGAAAAAGCGAACCCACTTGCTACGTCTCTTCTCCTCTTTAAGAAAAAGCCAACCCTCTCGCTCCGCCTCTTCTCCTCTTTCGGAAAAAGCCAACCCTCTCGCTCTGCCTCTTCCCCTTTTTCAGAAAAAGCCAACCCTGCTGCTCCGCCTCTTCACCTCTTTCAGAAAAAGCCAACCCACTTGCTCCGGCTCTTCTCCTTTTTCGGCAAAAGCCAACCCACTCGCTCTGGCTCTTCTCCTTTTTTGGCAAAAGCCAACCCACTCGCTCCGCCTCTTCTCCTTTTTCACTTTTTCAGAAAAAGCCAACCCTCTCGCTCCGCCTCTTCTCCTCTTTCAGAAAAAGCCAACCCACTCGCTCTGTCCTTCTCCTTTTACGGAAAAAGCCAACCCTCTCGCTCCGCCTCTTCTACTTTTTCAGAAAAAGCCAACCCTCTTGCTCTGCCCCTTCTCCTTTTTCAGAAAAAGCCAACCCACTCGCTACATCTCTTCTCTTTCGGAAAAAGCCAATCCTCTCGCTCTGCCTCTTCTCCTCTTTCGGAAAAAGCCAACCCTCTCACTCCGCCTCTTCTCCTCTTTCGGAAAAAGCCAACCCACTCGCTCCGCCTCTTCTCCTTTTTTGGCAAAAGCCAACCCACTCACTCCGCCTCTTCTCCTTTTTTGGCAAAAGCCAACCCACTCGCTCTGCCTCTTCTCCTTTTTCGGAAAAAGCCAAACCTCTTGCTCCGCCTCTTCTCCTTTTTCAGAAAACGCCAACCCTGCTGCTCTGCCTCTTCTCCTCTTTCGGAAAAAGCCAACCCACTCGCTCTGGCTCTTCTCCTTATTCTGAAAAAGCCAACCCACTCGCCTGTTCTCCTCTTTCGGGAAAAAGCCAACCCTCTTGCGCCACCTCTTCTCTTTTTGGAAAAAGCCAACCCTCTTGCTCTGCCTCTTCTCCTCTTTCGGAAAAAGCCAACCCACTTGCTCCGCTTCTTCTCCTTTTTTGGCAAAAGCCAACCCACTCGCTCCACTTCTCCTTTTTCGGAAAAAGCCAACCCTCTCGCTCTGCCTCTTCTCCTCTTTTGGAAAAAGCCAACCCACTCACTCCGGCTCTTCTCCTTTTTCGGCAAAAGCCAACCCACTCACTCTGGCTCTTCTCCTTATTCGGAAAAAGCCAACCCACTCGCTCAGCCTCTTCTCCTATTTCAGAAAAAGCCAACCCACTTGCTCCACCTCTTCTCCTCTTTTGGAAAAAGCCAAGCTGCTTGCTCCGCTTCTTCTCCTTTTTTGGCAAAAGCCAACCCACTCACTCCGCTTCTTCTCCTTTTTCGGAAAAAGCCAACCCACTCGCTCCGCCTCTTCTCCTTTTTCAGAAAAAGCCAACCCTGCTGCTCTGCCTCTTCTCCTCTTTCGGAAAAAGCCAACCCACTCGCTCCGGCTCTTCTCCTTTTTCGGCAAAAGCCAACCCACTCACTCTGGCTCTTCTCCTTATTCGGAAAAAGCCAACCCACTCGCTCAGCCTCTTCTCCTATTTCAGAAAAAGCCAACCCTCTCGCTCCGCCCTTTCTCTTTTTTTGGAAAAAGCCAACCCTCTCGCTCCAGCTCTTCTCCTTTTTCGGAAAAAGCCAACCCTCTCGCTCCGCCTCTTCTCCTCTTTAGGAAAAAGCCAACCCTCTCGCTCCACCTCTTCGCCTTTTTCGGAAAAAGCCAACCCTGCTGCTCCGCCTCTTCTCCTCTTTCGGAAAAAGCCAACCCACTCGCGCCGGCTCTTCTCCTTTTTGGGCAAAAGCCAACCCACTCGCTCTGGCTCTTCTCCTTATTCGAAAAAAGCCAACCCACTCGCTCCGCCTCTTCTCCTATTTCAGAAAAAGTCAACCCACTCGCTCCGCCTCTTCTCCTTTTTTGGCAAAAGCCAACCCTCTCGCTCCACCCTTTCTCCTGTTTTGGAAAAAGCCAACCCACTCGCTCCAGCTCTTCTCCTTTTTCGGAAAAAGCCAACCGTCTCACCTCTTCTCCTTTTTTGGAAAAAGCCAACCCTCTCGCTCCGCCTCTTCTACTTTTTCGGAAAAAGCCAACCCTCTCGCTCTGCCCCTTCTCCTTTTTCAGAAAAAGCCAACCCACTCGCTACATCTCTTCTCCTCTTTAGGAAAAAGCCAACCCTCTCACTCCGCCTCTTTTCCTTTTTCGGAAAAAGCCAACCCTGCTGCTCCGCCTCTTCTCCTCTTTCGGAAAAAGCCAACCCACTCGCTCCGCCTCTTCTCCTATTTCAGAAAAAGCCAACCCACTCGCTCTGGCTCTTCTCCTTTTTTGGCAAAAGCCAACCCACTTGCTCCGCTTCTTCTCCTTTTTTGGAAAAAGCCAACCCTCTTGCTCCGCCTCTTCTCCTCTTTTGGGAGAAAGCCAATCCTTTCGCTCCACCTCTTCTCTTTTGGAAAAAGCCAACCCACTCACTCTGCCTCTTCTCCTTTTTCGGAAAAAGCCAACCCTCTCGCTCCACCTCTTCGCCTTTTTCGGAAAAAGCCTCTTCTCCGTTTTTGGAAAAAGCCAACCCTGTCGCTCCGCCTCTTCTCCTTTTTCGGAAAAAGCCAACCCTGCTGCTCCGCCTCTTCTCCTTTTTCGGAAATAGCCAACCCTCTCGCTCCGCCTCTTCTCCTTTTCAGAAAAAGCCAACCCACTTGCTCCGCCTCTTCTCCTTTTTCGGAAATAGCCAACCCTCTTGCTCCGCCTCTTCTCCTTTTCCGGAAATAGCCAACCCTCGCGCTCCGCCTTTTCTCCTTTTCAGAAAAAAACAACCCACTCACTCCGCCTCCTCTCCTTTTCAGAAAAAGCCAACCCTCTCGCTCTGCCTCTTCTCCTTTTTCGCAAAAAGCCAACCCTCTCGCTCTGCCTCTTCTCCTTTTTCAGAAAAAGCCAATCCTCTCGCTCCGCCTCCTCTCCTTTTTCAGAAAAAGCCAACCCTCTTGCTCCGCCTCTTCTCCTCTCTCTGATAACGGTTAAAACTTCTTCCTGAACTGGTCCTGTTGTTACAGTTCACTGCACAACAATAAGGCATGGGTTTTCTTTGGAAATTCCTGAATGCACGTCTGCACTCAAGCCAAATGGCAATGCAAGTAAACGGAAGTGGACCAACTCAAGCAGTTTGTTTGGCGAAAATGACGTCACGCACCGAGTGTTTACGAAAATAGCTGAACAGAAATTCTCCACAGGGCGGCACGGTGGTGTAGTGGTTAGCGCTGTCGCCTCACAGTAAGAAGGTTCTGGGTTCGAGCCCCGTGGCCGGTGAGGGCCTTTCTGTGCAGAGTTTGCATGTTCTCCCCGTGTCCGCGTGGGTTTCCTCCGGGTGCTCCGTTTTTCCCCCACAGTCCAAAGACATGCAGGTTAGGTTAACTGGTGACTCTAAATTGAGCGTAGGTGTGAATGTGAGTGTGAATGGTTGTCTGTGTCTATGTGTCAGCCCTGTGATGACCTGACGACTTGTCCAGGCCTTTTGCCTGTAGTCAGCTGGGATAGGCTCCAACTTGCCTGCGACCCTGTAGAACAGGATAAAGCGGCTAGAGATAATGAGATGAGATGAGAAATTCGCCACGATCCGCGCTAGCTTATTTTAAATTACTACTTATTAACAATACTTCTTGGGACTACAAGAAAATTAAAGAGGGTTTTTTTGCATATAAAGTTTCAAATGTGCATAAAATTAAAACCGTTGCCTATGAGCTTTCAGGATTGGAAAAAAGTGTCACGGAGTGTTAATTATTTTGCATATTTATGTAGTAGCCTGGGAAAATCTGCCTGGGTTTAACAATACATAATCTGACCTCCAGTTTAATGAAACACACATACATACATGTATACACACACACACATTCATTTTATATATATATATAAAAAATATGTGTGTGTATATTATATTTATATATTTTTATATACGCATACATACATACATACATACATACATACATATTTACACACACATTATTTATTTTCCACCGATCGGCAGATTTCTGACTTTTTCAGACCAAAATGATTGTTTTTGAGATCGATGTAAATCCGTTGAGAAATTTTCGGGGGGTGGTGTATGGTTAACGATCTGTGGTCACCTTATAATGTCTTGATTCTTAGTGGGCTCCGGGTTAACACACTCGAGTCTTTCGACATGTCGTAATTAACATTCACTTTTGCGACAATGTTTGACTTATTTGCGGTAGAATTTTCGGGAAATCCCATCGCATGCAGTGTATAAACACAAGTACGCATGTTCTCCATGCGTGGCTTGCAATCGCCGTTCACCGACCGTACACACTGTTTGACAATATGCATTGGTAACATTGGAAAGACACATGTATTCAGGCGGGATATTTTAGCATATCGACAATGGCAAAAGTCCTAGATAAGAAAGAAGAGGCTCGAACGAGGGAGATCGATTAAGGTGCAGGAATAAAGAACTGTTTTCGATGGCCTTAGTTAGAAAGAACACTGAATGTCGAGATCGACAACCAGACTGTCACAACGAAGCTCGGTGATCACATACGAAAAATAGACGTCCCAGGAAAAGTACTTTGCTCATTGTGTTCTGACATGATAAACTACGCTAGTAGAGGGGCAAGGACTATTGAACTTCACATATACACCAAAAAACACAAAGGTAGGTCGAAAATTATTTTGCCTGTTCAATGAGTCATTATATTTATAATGTATATTGCACGAATCAATGCCATGGTGTGTGTATGTATGTATGTATGTATGTACGGTATGTATGTATGTGGGTCATTCCACGTCAATTCAACCGGGGCCTGCGCACTTAGGTCTCAAAAAATTCTGAAAAAATCACCAGATGTACCCATGTTACCTAGGAGAAACACTGTAAATTTATTTGAATGTACGATGTATACTTTCCATGTTACAGCCAGTTTTACTGGGGGAGGGGGGTGTCAATTTTGTTCAGACTCTTTTTTTTTTGTCAAAGTTCACAAGCCCATAGCTCCAGAACTAAACCATGTAGGAGGCTCAAATTTTGCATGCTGGTACATAAATAGGAATAGTATGTAGCAAAACTGTCATTTTGGGTCTGGATGATCCTGCATGGTCATAGCACTCCCTCAAAGATTATCAAAATTTTATTGGAGTTTTTGGCTGTGTTCTGTTTAGGCCTTCAGAAGACATATTTTTACCCAACATAGGCTCTTGATTTTTTTCCGTTATTGAGATAAGTAGAAACACTCTCAAAAAAAGCAATAAACAGAAAGGAAACTCTATCAGTGTTTGAACAGAAGACCTCACAAGTCTGACAAATCATTTTGGATGTCATTTTCAGAGCACCGTAACACCTTGTGGGAATGTGTGGAGATTTTTTAAATATTTTTTTCTTTATTCTCCATGATCCCTTCTTTTTAAAAACACCAATTTGGCTTGTCTTACTCGAATCTTTCTTTTTTATTTTCCACCCTGAACATGGGCAAAATGCACCATTGAGAGCAATATGTTTTCTATAACATTAATGTAAAGAGTAAATAACCAAAGGCCAATTTTGCCCTGACATGATCACCTGAGAGTGCCTGTGCAGGGGTGGAGGTATCCTTTTCAATTTCAATGATTCAGTGATTTTAGGGGCACCTGTGGAAACTCTCACAGGCACAGACACTCTGAGGTGATCATGTCAGGGCAAAAAAGTCTGTCCAAATTTTTTAGGCCGAGATGAACTTATAGTTTTTGATTTCAAAAAACACATTCCAATATGTAATGCCAATTGTACATGCCTGTCCTTTAATTCAAAATCACCATCTTGATCTTCAAATTGACCATATGGTATATGTATTACATTACACAACATCCTGTCCAGATAAATCCTAGTTAGTACACACAACAGTTGAAAGGGAAGTGATAAGTGATGTTGAATGTTGCCTGCTTAATATGCAAGACCTCCTGCTACCATGATAACATCAGAAGAAAGCTTAAGAGAATTATATGATCGAACTTTTTTCTGGTTTGCACTTCATTTTAAAGGATTAGAGTATTCAAAGACATGAATAGCAAAAATGCAGAAATATAATACTGTAGAGCTCGTTTATATTAAAAGGTGCATTGATTTTTTGAAATCATCAAATGTGAATTGATTAAAAACAAGTCTCTTGTACCATATTAATCATTTTCACCTGGTAGACCACCAAGAAGGGGAATTTATTTCCAAATAAATTGCAACTTTTTGCTGATAAAATTAATGGTTTTGGGGTAAAAAAAAAAAAAAATAGCCAAAAATCATTAGCTCCTGCCCCCTGGGCCCCCACCGGGGCTCTGCCCCTGGGCCCCACTAGGTGCCTGTGGCCCCCAAACCCCCGGCTTTTTTCAGACTTTTTTAATATTTTTCATTCTCATCCCTGATATATATTCTATCCACATTCACTGGATTTAAAAAAAAAGAAAAATGCTCTGTTTCTCAAAATCCAGTGAATGTGGATAGAATAAAAGTGTTATTCCACTCAATCTCATCATGGCTTATAGCCAACTATCAGCTCATGTACAACTCGATTTCGTAATAACTGTTTTATATATATCCATCCATTATCCCAGCTGACTATGGGCGAGAGGCGGGGTACACCCTGTACTAGTCGCCAGATCATCACAGGGCTGACACATAGGCCAAGTTTACATTAGACCGTATCTGTCTCATTTTCTTCGCGGATGCACTGTCCGTTTACATTAAAACGCCTGGAAACGCGGGGAAACGGGAATTCGCCAGGGTCCACGCATTCAATCCAGATCGTGTCTGGTCCGGTGCTGTGTAAACATTGAGAATACGCGGATACGCTGTGCTGAGCTCTAGCTGGCGTCGTCATTGGACAATGTCACTGTGACATCCATCTTCCTGATTCGCTGGCGTTGGTCATGTGACGCGACTGCTGAAAAACGGCGCGGACTTCCGCCTTGTATCACCTTTCATTAAAGAGTATAAAAGTATGAAAATACTGCAAATACTGCCCATTGTGTAGTTATGATTGTCTTTAGGCTTGCCATCCTTCCACTTGCAAGTGGTAAGTGACGCGCATGCCCGACATGCACTGAGATCACACACGCAGCGGCTCAGTCCTGAATCACAGCTCGTGCGCTCCACTCGCGCGCTCTGTGAGCTGCGCAGGGCCGGAGTGCGCACCCTCCAGAGGGCACTCGCTGTTCAGGGCAGAGTGATTTGGAGCGCAGGATGCCTGCGGAGCTGAGCGTATCCGTGTATTGGCGTTGCTGTGTGCACGCGAATCGTGTATTGGCGTTGGTGTGTGCACACTAATCGTTTTAAAAACTTTAATCTGATGATCCGCTGATACGGTCTAATGTAAACCCCACCATAGACACAAACAACCATTCACACTCACATTCACACTTATGGTCAATTTAGAGCCATCAATTAACCTAACCTGCATGTTAGACATGGGGAGAACATGCAAACTCCACACAGAAAGGCCCCCATCAGCAGCTGGGCTCGAACACAGGACCTTGTTGCTGTGAGGCAACAGTGCTAACCACTACACCACCATGCCACCCCATATATAGTTAGTGTGTGTGTTTTGGTATTTTTTAAATTTTGTCTGAAAAGATGATGTTTGTTAAGGAGGTGGTTTATGTTTAACTAACTGTGATTTCCTTTTCCTGTGAATTGATGGACAGCTGGGGTTGGGGCATGGCGATGTGTGTCCAAAATTCTGAGAGTGCTTGTTTTGCTTCGATTTTGAATTCTTTCTCCTAATTTAATGCAACAATTTTATCACAAATTGAGAAAGTAGAAAAGCTGAAAATCTTCGAAATATGGATTTTCAGAGTTTCTTAGTATTCGATTCATCCCCCTTTTGTTTTAATGACTGTGTTCACTTGAGCTGGTGTGGACTCCACAAGTTTCTGCAAAACCTTATGATCCATTTTGGATGAAATCCATCAGGGTTTCATCTGAACACCTTTCATTAAATGAGAATAGACATGAGGAAAATCTGAACCAGGGCCAGAGTGGGCCCCTTTTTCAGCCCGGGAGTTTCATGCCCAAACCCGGCCCACTTTTTCCATGGAGGAGGACTTGGAGTAAATGAAACAGCAGCTAGCTCTTACAATGCCTTTTTATTGATTATAGTTCAGGCATACGTTGGTAAGTTAACAGAAAGCACTTCACTTAAACAATGTTTAATTCAAATTTAAATCAGATAAATATTTAAAAGGTAGGGCGGCACGATGGTGTAGTGGTTAGCGCTGTTGCCTCACAGCAAGAAGGTCCGGGTTCGAGCCCCGTGGCCGGCGAGGGCCTTTCTGTGCGGAGTTTGCATGTTCTCCCCGTGTCCGCGTGGGTTTCCTCCGGGTGCTCCGGTTTCCCCCACAGTCCAAAGACATGCAGGTTAGGTTAACTGGTGACTCTAAATTGACCGTAGGTGTGAATGTGAGTGTGAATAGTTGTCTGTGTCTATGTGTCAGCCCTGTGATGACCTGGTGACTTGTCCAGGGTGTACCCTGCCTTTCGCCCGTAGTCAGCTGGGATAGGCTCCAGCTTGTAGAACAGGATAAAGCAGCTAGAGATAATGAGATGAGATGAGATTTAAAAGGTAAAAAATGTGATAAAGATGAAAACGTATTTACCTTTGTACAGGAGCAATAATTTGCATATTAGGCTACCTACAGTACAGCATCAAAAGCCTCCTAAGCAGTGCATTGGTTTCTGCAACTTTATTAATAATGGTGTCATTGTCTATAGACATGATAATTTCCTGATTTTAAAGCATTTTCAGCATTCTGAATATCTGGGTACTGGGTATCATTTAGAATCTATCTATCACATCTGTTCTGTGTGCATTTTCTTACATAAAATAGTTTTTTTTAGTTGATTTTTATTCTCTCTACCTGTTGACTCTGTAGTCCTGGCCTCTCCATGCCTACTTGGTTCACCAGCAGGATCAGACTGGCTTATCTGCTGCCCTGAGGCTACAAAAACATTTCATTAAGGGTTACCCTATTTTGCTGAATAAGGTAACATGCTTGAAGTTTTTTTCCCCCCACAATTTAGCTTATATTGTGATTGTGTAAAATTAATAGTGATTTAGGTTATTTGTCTCCATTTGTTAAAATAAATTAGGCTATCGTGCTGACATCTTTCTGAATATCTGAACAATTTAACATATATTTATCATATATCTCTGTTATCTTTTACATTACAAATAACTATCTCAGTTTAAATAAATAACTGTTAGACCATCCTCTACCTGTCCCTTCAGTAGTCATGGCCTCCTCGGGATCATCAGTAGCGTCAGAAGGGGTTTGCTGCTCCGACACTACAAAAACATTCCATTAATGAGATGCTATTTAATGGGAAATTTGGTCTCTGCATTTATTCCAATCGTGAATTAGTGAAATGCACACAGTGAACACACAGTGAGGTGAAGTACACACTAAATTATACCTCTAAATTATGTTTATTATTGTCAGCTTGAAACTGGATATTTGTGATTAATGGTGTGTATTGGGCTCTACAAAATAAACTATGCTAAATTGACATTGCAAACGATGCGCTATAGAGGTTTTCGACCCACGTGACCGTTGCCATGTCGACAAGTAGATGGCGCCATTTTGGCGGTCACAACAATGGCGACTCCCACTAGCCCAACATGTGGGTTATCGAGCGACATTACACTGTCAATATGCTACTAAACCTAAATTGAATAACTTTAAGAAGTAGGCTACTACTTTAAATATTTAAATAGAAAAACCTACTTTAAAGATTTGTCAAAAAATATGTATTTTCACTTTTCACAGCATGCATTGTTTGAATGGTTGCCATGACAACATATGCAAAGATTTCCAACAACATTTTGTGGCAAAAAAATTCCATAACAGTCTACTTCAACATGATACCAAATAAAAGTAAATTCATTGCAGTTAGAAAAATAGTGTCCAGGTTGAGAGAGAGAGAGAGAGAGAGAGAGTTACATTAATCATATAGAAAAACGCATAATAATTAATATGTCTAGTATCGAATTCTAGTTTTGTCCATTGCATATTCACATCTAAAAAGTACAACCCACCCAACAACATGGCTCTGTCTCGCCTGAGGGCACCATGTATGTTAAACCTAGACTACACGTAAGCCGCCCAAACACTAGTAAGAAGCCCGGTGCCAGGTAGCCCCATTGATGAGGCCGAGCGGTCCCCGTCTCATGTATATAAAACCAAGGATGTATAAAGATAAAACCATCGTAGCCTGACTAGTGGGGCTAGGTGCCAGGTAGCCTGAACACTGCCTAACAGGGCTTACGTGTAAGCTAGGTGTTAGGCTACATGTATAATTTGTCATTTATCTCGCATATGATATCTTTAAACGTTTGGAAAAGTTACCTGAGACAAAATGTTCGCCACACAAACGCGTGTGTTCGGTGGGCTGCCAATTCTCTCGCCTGATCACCGCGATCCACTTTTCGAGACGCTGTCAATCGGCCGGGAACCTATGGAACGTTAATCCAGGTTTATCCCCTCTTCTGTTGTGGCAGCTAACTGCACAACACGTATCAGGCATTCTACGATAAAAGTAAGCGATGAAGAAGATGGATATTACAAGCGTTGTTTGCTGATAAGCGTGGCTTTGTTTGACCTCCAAAATGGCGGCATAAACAGTATCACATGACCCTATGACATCAGGTCGAAAACCTCTATAGCCTTACACTGACAGTAGGCTACAAAATTATTTCCATATCTTTCTTTACCGGCTGCAACTGAGGTCTGTCCTCTGGAAAACAGGTCTGTTAATTTCGCACATTTGGCAGCATCTTCTTCCAACGCCTTTCTTCTTTTTGTCCTGGCCTTTTCAGCTCCACCTGGCCTCTTCCTGCCCTCCATCACCACTGACTGACGCTTCGCGCTATTCTGTTGCTATATTTAATTTTACCGCTCCAAAAAAGACAACTCGTGGGCCCAATCAACTTAAACATTTGGGAGGGGAGAATTCATCAGATGGTAGAACTCATCTAATCTACTGCGCTGTAGGGGCTGTGCTGTCAGATGAATGGAGAATGAATGCATAGTTGAATGGAGAATGAATGCAAGAAGAAGATTAGATAAGTGGCAAAATGATTTTTCCATCCAACCGGCCCAAATTTGAGATTGACATGAGCCAGCCCATCGGGAATCCTCCCGAATCTCCCGATTACCCACTCCGGCTCTGATCTGAACCCTTTGTATGAAGCAGTTGACATGATCAATATCATTCCAAATAATTTGCTTACATTTAAATAGGAACCTAGAAATAGTGCAGAATGTCGAATATTAAATATTCACGATGTTGAACATTTTACTTTCTTTTTTTAAATATTTCAATATTCTAAAATGTTCTGTTTATTTCCAATTTTAAATGACAGGTTTTTTTATGATTTTCAATGCAGTCTCAGGTTTTTGAACCCCACTGTACATGCTGTAGAGAAATGAATGTAAGCCTAATCAGTTAAGTTTGTAATCAGATATAGACTGTTCAAATATCTGTGAGACACAGTCAAAATTGAATTTTTTAATGCAGTTTTCTCCTTGGGTAAGCAGACTTTTTAATACTAGAACTTTACTTATGGCTGCAATAC
Source organism: Neoarius graeffei (assembly GCF_027579695.1). Taxonomy (NCBI): domain Eukaryota; kingdom Metazoa; phylum Chordata; class Actinopteri; order Siluriformes; family Ariidae; genus Neoarius; species Neoarius graeffei. Next base: position 93,178,354 of record NC_083570.1, read on the forward strand.
AAAGAAATATAGTTCAGTATGCGCAGTTTTCATAAGTTTCATACAGTATATATTGCAGAAAATATCTAAATTTCACCATTTGTAACATACAGGAGTCACAAGATTGTTGAGGATCTATGGGCAAGAGGCTTACTAACAAAACAAAACAAAAGCACATTTCAATTTTAATTCTTGTAACACATTAAAAAGAAAATTGGGACAGTAAAGCATTCACCACTTTGTAATGTTGCCATTCCTTCTCACAACACTTAAAAGATGTTTAGGCACTGAAAAGACCAAGCGATGAAATGTTTCAGGTGTTATTTTGTTCCATTCTTCCTGCAAACAGGTCTTAAGGTGTGCAACAGTATGGGATCATTGTTGTCATATTTTTTGTTTCAAAATTCTCGACACATTCTCTATTGGGGACAGGCACCCTCTTCTTCCACAGCCATGCCTTTGTAATGTGTGCAGAATGTGGTTTTGCATTGTCTTGTTGAAATATCCCTGGAAAAGATGTCTTGAAAGCAGCACATGTTGCTCCAAAATCTCAATGTACTTTACTTTTCTGGATTAATGCTGCCATCACAGAAGTGTAAGTTACCTTTGCCAAGGGCACTGACATAACCTGGCTTTTGGACTTGTAGCTGGTAACAGTCTGGATGGTCCTTTTCATGTTTGTTCCAGAGCACAGTGTCCATTTCTTTAAAAAAAAAATTAATAAATAATAATAATAATAATAATAATAATAATAATAATAATAATAATAAAACCTGGAATACTGATTTGTCCTATAGAAATTGATGGTGCTTCTGGACACAGTTAAAAAGTTAAAATAAGCCTTCCTTTTTGCCCTGCAAACTCCATACCATAGTGCTTGACAAAGGTTTGCCAAAGTAATCCTGAGCCCATACAGTTAAATCAGCTATAGATGAGTGATGGTTCTTGATGCAGTACTGTCTGAGTGTCAGTTTCTGGGTGTGCACATCTCTGAAGACCTGTCCTGGAGCAGCAACACCACATCACTGGCCAAAAAAGCCCAACAGCGTCTGTACTTCCTCTGCAAACTGAGAGCAAGAGCCCTGGCCCCCATCATGCACACATTCTACAGAGGCACCATCGAGAACATCCTGACCAGCTGCATCACCGTGTGGTACGGCGCCTGCACCGTGTCCTGCTGCAAGACTCTGCAGCGCATCGTGAGAGCAGCTGAGAGGATCATTGGTGTCTCTCTCCCTTCTCTAATGGATATCTATAACTCCCACCTCACTCGCAAAGCCATCAGGATTGCAGGTGACCCCACCCACCCATCTCACAGCCTCTTCAGCCTGCTGCCGTCGGGGAGGAGACTGCGGAGTCTCCGGGCCAAAACCAGCAGGCTCAAGGACAGTTTTTTTCACCAGGCGGTCAGGAAGCTCAACTCCCTCCCTGTTCTGCCCCTCCTCCCCCCTCTGCCCCCCCTTCAGCATTTGACATCATGTCACCCTCACAGTTTTCCCCCTTCCCCCCAACACACACACACACACACACACACACACACACACAATCTCAACATTCATTCGCACACTGAACTCAGGGTCGGCACATTTCACTTTACCTCGCTCATTTGCACTATTCCGCACTACCTCACCTTAACAGCTATTAGTTTATTGTTTATACTGCTTATTTCATGTTTACCTGCTATACCTCAAGTGCCCTTGACTGTTTATTTTATGTCCTTTTGCTCCAATTTATACAGGTATGTATGCATGCATGTGTGTGTGTATGCATGTGTGTGTGTATGTGTGTATATATATATATATATATATATATATATATATATATATATATATATATATAAAATGTGTGTGTGTGTGTATACCTGAGTGTTTAGTCTATGTCTATTTTTTATACTGTTTATATATATGTGTGTGTGTGTGTGTGTGTGTGTGTATATACCTGTGAGTGTTTAGTCTATGTCTATTTTTTATACTGTTTATATTGTTTATTTCAGCTATTCTATTTTTATTTATTGCATTGCCTGTTTGCATCATGGGTCAGAGAGGACTGAAATTTCATCTGTGCTGTACGTCGAGCATATATAGAATATTTGACAATAAAGTTGACTTGACTTGACTTTACGCACTGAAATTCCTCCAGATTCCTTGAATCAGTTTATGATATTATGTACCGTAGAGGGTGAAATATCAAAATCCCTTCCTGTCTTTCTTTGAGGAACATTGTTTTTAAACATTTCAATAATTTTCTCATGCATTTGCTGACAAACTGGAGATTCTCAGCTCATCTTTACTCCTTAAAGACTAGGCCTTTCCTGGATACTGATTTTGTACCTCATCATGATTACAATCACCTGTTGACATCACTGGTTTCAAAATCACATCATTGTTTAGTTGTTTAAACTCAAGAATTGGTGGAAATATAAAAAAAAAAGAAGTTGACCAGACAAAACATGAAATATTTTGGGTTCATACTGTCTGTAATGAGCTACAATTCACAGTAAATTTAGAAATCACTGCTTTTTTTTTTTTAATTTGCATTTTCCATACCATCCCAATTTTTTCTCATTTGGTGTTGTATTTATGAGAAGGATTTCCCAAGGGTGCCACATGTTTTTGTATGTTATGGTAATATGCCTTTCTAGCATAAATGGTTTCTCAGCTGACTACGGGCGAAAGGCGGGGTACACCCTGGACAAGTCGCCAGGTCATCACAGGGCTGACACATAGACACAGACAACCATTCACACTCACATTCACACCTACAGTCAATTTAGAGTCACCAGTTAACCTAACCTGCATGTCTTTGGACTGTGGGGGAAACCGGAGCACCTGGAGGAAACCCACGCGGACACAGGGAGAACATGCAAACTCCACACAGAAAGGCCCTCGCCGGCCACGGGGCTCGAACCCGGACCTTCTTGCTGTGAGGCGACAGTGCTAACCACTACACCACCGTGCCGCCACCCCAAAATTATGTGCTTTGCAAAAAATTTATTCCCAAGACTCATCCTTGCTTCAGTGGATATGCTCACCACAATATTATTATTTTGTACTTATGCACTGCTGCTATAATCATAAACCTTGTCCTGTGCTTATCCCAGAACACATAATAATTTACTCAAACTAAGCATCCTTTTAAGACACTTTTTTTGACTAATTGACTTTACAGTATACAATACAAGCAGAGTAATGGTTTATAATCTCACTATCCAGTGGTACTCAAAAGAGGACAGGTTCCATTTTAACTCCCAAGGTTTCTTCCTCATGTCATCTCAGCAAGTTTTTCTTTGCCATTGTTGTCTCTGGCTTGCTCATTAGGGAACTAAATATACATCTGGATTTTTGTAAAGCTACTTTGTAATAGAATCTATTGTGAAACACACTATACAAGTAAAATAGAATTGTTCAAACATATCTTTCAACAGATGATTGTATATATGTGTTGTCCATTACCTTTTTTGTCTCACTGATTTTGTTATTTCTACTGAACCCTTCTGTACATGAGAACAGAGGTTAAAGTTATTCTAAAATGTATGATAAAATTAAATTAATAACCATTCCAAATGTGTGTGAGTAAGGAATCATTTTAATGAACTGGCTCATATTTATTGATGACTTGTGTTTAATAGTTAACCGTGGGTTAAAGGGCAGAACACTGAAACATATTGTGTGAAATATTTACACGTCCCTTTGAGTAGATTTATCAAATTGAACAGGTTTGAATAATATATTTATGCATGCATAACTCTTAGTGGATCAGTGACATTAACCCAAGAGCATAATTTAATTAGCATTTGACTTTACTGTGACTTATTCTGCATTCATTAATTTCATATTCATATTATTGCTCTTTAAAATCTGCTCAGAGGCAGTGAGATTGTTTAATGCTTTGGTGGTGATTATTTAATTATTTATTGTCTCACAGTTTCCACTTTAGGTCTGTACGTCAGTGTCAAATTCCAAGCAGCTTCGGAATTTTATACTATTACATTGTAGATCAGACAGATGTTGGGCTTCTGTCTACCAGCCTAACAGCTGCTGCTCCAATCCTAAAATAACAATTTCCCAGAGCTCCTTTATTTCTCAAGCTTGTTTTAGATCTCAATGATGCATTTAAAAATTTATCTAAAAAGAAATAGGATTTAAAAAAAAAAGTTTAAAAATTTTAGAAATTGTTTTTGTATTCCAGAGATTGTTATTAATCTGTTATCTTTTCTGAAAGATATAAAGATTAAGGTTAGGGGCAGATGTAGAAGTTACATAAGATTAAGTTTATGGCGGCACGGTGGTGTAGTGGTTAGCACTATCGCCTCACAGCAAGAAGGTTCTGGGTTTGAGCCCAGTAGCCGATAGTGACCTTTCTGTGTGGCGTTTGCATGTTCTCCCTGTGTCTGCGTGGGTTTCCTCCGGGTGATCCAGTTTCCCCCACAGTCCAAAGACATGTAGGTTAGGCTAATTGGTGGCTCTAAATTGACCGTAGGTGTGAATGTGAGTGTGAATGGTTGTTTGTCTCTGTGTGTCAGCCCTGCAATGACCTGGCGACTTGTCCAGGGTGTACTCTGCCTCTCGCCCATAGTCAGCTGGGATAGGCTCCAGCTTGCCCGCAACCCTGCACAGGATAAGCGGCTACAGATAATGGATGGAAGATTAACTTTATGTTCATTCCTTTTTTGATTAAATCTGTGTTAATTTGAATGAAATCCAACCATATCTCACACTTTATTTATTTAAGAGTTTAGGTCATACTGGTGATGAACATGTGTAGCCTTTTCCAATGCAAAATAAAACATTATGTTTCACACCCATCACCTTTTACGTAAATGCTCGTATCTGAGCACATTTAGTGTATCTCTGCCCATTAAAAATAAAAGTTTTTATTACTGTAGCTTGAGGGGATAATAGATTAGATAGATTAGATATAGATTGGCTATATTAAGTATTTTAAATTAAATACTACCATGAAAGAAAAAGTTAGTCTGAGTCAAAGGGGTTTAATTTAGCGAGTGTGAGCAGCGTCACACACTCTTCTTCTTCAGCCATCCAGTATGTTCTGGGTTGGGTCCCTTACCTAGGGTTTCTTGGCTAAGTAAGTCCAGCCGGCTAGCTACTTCTCTACTGCACTGTTTTCGGTCATGGACAATTCAGACTAGCCAGTTAGCCTAACTGCATGTTTTTGGACTGTGGGGGAAACTGGAGTTCCCAGAGGAAACCTACATAGTCACGGGGAGAACATGCAAACTCCACACCAAAAGGACACTTGTCAGCCAAGAGGTTTGAACCCAGAACCTTCTTACCATGAGGCAACGGTGCTAGCCACTACACCACCATGTAAGCAGCATTCAAATAAAACATTAAAATAATCAACATTTGGGTGGTGTGATGCAGCCCCATCTGAAGCATTACTGTTATCATTACATAAGCTGATTTCCTTCCAGTAGCCTTTTATTCCTCTTACACCACAGCAATTTTTATTGATTAAAAATGTTGTAATATGTTTATAGTTCCATAATGTTATTAAATGTTATAAAGTACAAGTGAATACCTGTTACTGCTTATATTATAACAGCTACAAACAGTCGTTCTCTCGCCAACCTCTCCTTTTTTCCCCTCTATCTTAAAACACAGCTGGAAAGCCAGAAGACTTTCTTGTGTCCAAAAACTTCCTGACTGGTACAAAGCACCGACAGTGGAGACTCTTTCCATAAATAACTCTGCACAGAAAACATCTCCATATTCACAATACATTTATACACTGTAAAAAAATAAGACATGCCTAGGGTATTGAATCACTGGGGTATTTAAATAATACTTCAGTGTCTTCTAGGAAGACATGAGTGTACGGTATATGGAGGATGCAAGAAAACACATGTGTCTATCATAAAGACCCTGGCGTCTATCAGTAGACACAAGACATGTCTTCCAAGTATTTTTAAATACCCAAGACATGCATTTTAAGTGTTACATTTAGGGGTATTTAAATAAGACATGTCTTAGCCTTTTTTTATTTAAGTACAGCGTATGTATTTATTTGAATGAATGAATGAATGAATTTATTTATTTCGAACATGTATAAAAAATGTATGTAACTATTTGTACATACAAAAGAAAGAAAATGAAAAAGTGACAAAAAAAAGAATAAATAAAATAACATAAAGAGCTAATACATTACAATACACCGCACATTGTTCGAAAAAGGAGTGGGAAGAAGTACAATACTTTTTTTTTAATTTCCCACCCCTTTTTAACTACCCCGAAATCCAAACTACATTAATACACCTATAAAAATATATACCATATATACACTTCATGATTATCCATATAAATTTATAATTACAAAAATAAATATATACTACATACCATATCCATATCCATATATACATATATATATATATACATATACATACATACATACATACATACATACATACACACATACATACATATATATACATATATACATACATATACATACACACATATACACATATACATACACACACACACATATATATATATATATATATATATATATATACATATATATATATACATACATATATATATATATATATATATATATATATATATACATACACATACACATATACATACAAACACATACACTTCATAAATATCTATATAAATATATAATTACAAAAAAATATCTACTACATACTTATCCCAGTAAATATAAAGATATCTATCCCCATAAGTAATTATATACCATATACTAAGCTAGTTCTAATATAACAATCAACCCTATTCTATTTATCCCTCATCATCCTCCATTAACATACTTCCTCTGTAATATACTTGTTTAAAAATATTTTTTTGTACCTTTTTTTAAACAGATTTATATTTGCACTTTGTTTTGTTTCTGTCTCCAGTCTGTTCCATAAAGTCACCCCACAGCTCGATACGCACATGCTTTTCATATTTGTTCGAACTTTTGGTTTTTTAAAATTTAGGTCTCCCCTTAGATTATATCCCCCCTCTCTCTCACTAAACATTCCTTGTATATTTTTCGGCAATAGATTATTTCTTGCTTTGTACATTATTTGTGCTGTTCTGAATTTGACCAGATCCATAAATTTCAACATGTGTGATTTTATGAATAGTGGGTTTGTGTGATCTCTGTATCCTGTTTTGTTTATTGTCCTTATTGCTCTTTTCTGTATTGTACATATCGGCTGCAGAGTGGTTTTGTAGGTGTTTCCCCAGACTTCGACACAATAAGTCAGATATGGCAAAAATAATGAGTAATATAGAGTATGCAAAGATTTACAATCAAGAATATATTTTGTTTTCCACAGAATTGCCAAGCACTTTGCCAGTTTTGCTCGTACATATCCTACATGAGGTTTCCAGCAGACTTTAGGATCCAAAATCACACCAAGAAATTTAATTTCCTGTACCATTTCAATCTTAATATTGTCTATTATCAATTCTACATTACAACCTATTTTATGTCTCCCAAACAACATAATCTTTGTTTTGCTTAGATTTAATGATAATTTATTTTTGTCAAACCATAGTTTTAGTTTATTTATTTCAGTTGTGATTATCTCTAAAGTCTGCTGCAAATTCTCACCGGAACAAAAAATATTGGTGTCATCTGCAAACAAAACAAATTTCAGTTCTTTCGAAATTGTACATATGTCATTGATGTATATTATGAATAATTTCGGACCTAATATTGACCCCTGTGGTACCCCGCATTTAATATTCATGAAATCAGATTTATGGTCACCTATCTGCACAAACTGTTGCCTGTTTCTTAGATAGCTCGACAGCCAACTCCACCCGACTCCCCTAACACCACACTTTTCTAGTTTACTTAATAATATATTATGATCAATAGTATCGAATGCTTTTTTTAGGTCCACAAATACTCCAATTGCTATTTTTTTATTATCTATACATTTTGTGATTTCCTCTATTAGTTCCATTAGTGCCATCGATGTTGATCTGTCCGTTCTGAATCCATATTGACTGTCTGTAAGGAGGTTGTGTTTTTCAATGAATTTGTCCAATCTATCTGAAAAAAGTTTTTCGAGTATTTTGGAAAATTGGGGGAGTAAAGAAACAGGCCTGTAGTTTGTGAAATGGTGTCTATCTCCAGTTTTAAACAATGGTATCACTTTTGCAATTTTCATTTTGTCTGGAAATGTACCTGATTGAAAAGATAAATTGCAGATGTGGGTGAGTGGTTTCACAATTCCCTCAATAACTGTCTTTACTGTTAACATATCTATATCATTCCAGTCTGCAGAAGTTTTGTTTTTACATTTTCTTACAATTTGGATAATTTCTTCCTCATCAGTTGCAGTTAGAAAAATTGTACTTGAATTTCTGTCCCCCATATCTTCTATGTTCCCACATTGTGTTGTCTCAGGTTCCTTTATTTTTGCTGCTAAATCTGGTCCCACATTTACAAAGAATTGGTTAAAACCATTCACCACATCCTTCATATTATTTATGGTCTTGTCATTTACAGTGTAATACTCCGGGTAATTTGTAGTTTTGGATCCATTTCTCACAATACCATTTAATACAGTCCATATACCTTTAATATTGTTTTTATTTTTCTCCACTAATTTATTATAATAGTCTTTCTTACATATCCTCATAATATTAGTTAATTTATTTTTATATTTTTTATATTTTTCCTCTGCCTCTATAGTTCGATGCTTTAAGAATTGTCTGTATAATATATTTTTCTTTTTGCAGGCATTTTGTAGCCCCTTGGTGACCCACGGACTATTTGTATATTTATGTATATTACTGTATTTCTTTATAGGACAATTTTTATTATATAGTTCATTGAATATTATTAAAAATTCCTCATATGCTTTATCAACATCTTTTTCTTTATAAACTACATTCCAGTCCTGTATTATTAAGTCATTTTTTAGTGCAATCATGGTTTCTTCAGTTTTCACTCTTATATATTTATAATTTTTAGTATCCTTTTTCTTGCTATAATTACAGTAATATACATTAAAAATAGGTAGGTGGTCACTGATGTCTGTTAATAGTAGACCGCTCTCTATATTATTTTCCAGGATATTAGTAAATATATTATCTATTAAAGTGGTGCTGTGAGAAGTGATCCTGCTTGGTCTGTTAATAGTTGGGTACAGTCCCATACTGAACATTGAATTAATGAACTCTTCTGTCAGTTTGTGTTTCTTATGATTTAAGAGGTCGATGTTAAAATCACCACAGATGTACATGACCTTCTGAGTTGATTTTATAAACATACTTTCCATCCAATCTATAAAAACTTCTATGCTTGATCCAGGACATCTGTATATACAGCTCACTATTATATTTTTCATTTTTTCACAGCATATTTCTATTGTAATACACTCCATCCAATCATCAACAGCTACCGTCATTTTATTATTAATTTTATATTCCAAACTATTATCAACATATATTGCCACTCCCCCTCCTCTTTTGTTCTTTCTATTGATATAATTTAATTCATACCCGTTCAGCTCAAAATCTACTCCCATCTCATCGTTGATCCAAGTTTCTGATATGGCTATTATATTGAATGGAGTCTTGAACTGACTGAGATATTCCTTCATTTTATGGAAATTGGCATACAGACTTCTGATATTGAAATGAATAATTGATATCTTATTTCCGTCTCTAATCTTTGCATTGTATTGATATTCAGTGTAATACCGGCAGCTGATATTGATGTTGCTGAAAAGATTATTTTCCGGATCAATATTATTTTCCATATCTTGTATTTTGTGCTCAGTATAAAGGAAAGTGTCCAGTTCTTGTGTCCAGTGTCCAGTGTCCAGTCCTTGTGTCATGATTGTAAATTGCTTTATTTGGCTCCCTCAGAATTTGTCCAGTTCCCCAATATCTCGGATGACCAAGATCTTGGCCTCTTCTGGAGATCCCTTCAGCTTTATGAAAATCTTGCAGTTTTGTGTCCAAGTGTTTTGGATTTTCCCCTGTTTCCTTAGTAGTCTCGCCTTTTTTGCAATGTCTGCATTTTTTTTTGTTAAGTGCTCATTTAAAAAAACATCTGAGCCTTTCAGTTTCTTCCCTTGTTTTAACAATTGCATCTTATGCTTTCTGTTGGCAAATCTCATTATTACAGCTGGTTTGCCAGTGTTGCTTCTCCGTGGGAGAGGGTGACATGCTTCAATGTTATTGCTTTTTACCTCAATCCCCTTGGAGTGCAGGAATGCTAACACCTGTTTCTCCACAGAGTTAGCATCCTCCTCATTCAGTTCCTCTCCATCTCTTCTCGCCACTGCTCCAGCATATGAGCGGGGCTGAATCTGCAGTCCGGTCACAATGATGTCATTCATCCGGGTGTACTGCTCCAGCTCCTCCACTCGGTTCTCGAGAATGGCGATCCTCTTTGCCTTCTCCGTGTTCTGCAGCCTCAGAGCTTTGACCTCTTCTACCAGGTCCAGGATGGTCTTCTGCTGCATCCTGACAGCAGAGATTTCTTCACCCAGAAAGTCGAGGGATTTTTTAATATCCTCTATCTCCTCGACCGTAGGAGCTTTCTTCGGGGGCATTGCGTTTGTTGTTATTACGCGGCCCGTTCCCGCGCTACCTCTCAGCCTGCTCCCGCGCAGCTTCGCTCCCGCGCAACCTCTCGGCCCGCTCTCGCGCAGCTTCGCTCCCGCGCAACCTCTCGGCCCGCTCTCGCGCAGCTTCGCTCCCGCGCAACCTCTCGGCCCGCTCTCGCGCAGCTTCGCTCCCGCGCAACCTTTTTTTTTTTTGCTTAAATTTGCTTAATAACAATTATTTTTTTACTTTGTTTATTATTAATTTTAGGTTATGTCGAGTGTCTGCTAAACAAGTTGATGTGAATGAGCTGTCACTATGGAAAATTTAACATATTAGAACGTGCACATTAGTATAAACCAACGATCTTAATTACAGTTGGCACCACTATCAGATCTGCTGTTATAACAAAGTAATCAGCACTTTATTCTGACCAATCAGAATTGATAATCTGGTGATGCAGTGTATAAATCAATATAATATACAGTACATGTATTTAAATACAGTAAAACTCCCAGACCTCTTTTGCCAGTCAGTGCCTTCTGTAATTACTGTAGTTACAATGACATTACTAAATAACCCATTGTATTTACTTTATAATATGCTTTATGATAAACAAGACAATAAGCTGAGACTTTAAGAGGTTAAGGCAGGAATTGTAACTACTTTTACCTGTGGCTCTGTTAGATATCTGGGGTGGATTTCCCAAAAGCCTCTTAACGTTAAGAGTGTCTTAACTAGAAGAGAGAGTGTTCATTGTGCTGCTCACTCTACCATTTAATGATGATCTTTGTGCAGCGATGCTTTTGGGAAACTCAGGCCTGTACAGTGGCCCAGCAGCAGAGTTAATTTTCTCATATTTCTCCAGTGTGCTAGAGTTTGGTTCGAGTCATGCTGCTGTGCATGCTAATGTGTTAAAATACAAACCACTAAGGGTGATGGTGCAAATGCTTCCAAACATAATGGGTTGATCCCAGCACATCTCATACTTGAAAAGTTGAGAAAACAATAATGAGCTCTACATCGCCAAATCAGAAAAAGTTGGGACAGGATGGAAAATGCAAATAAAAAATTAAAGAAAGCAGTGATTTCTAAATTTACTTTGAAATGCACTTCATTGCAGACTCTACAGACAGTATGAACTCAAGATTTTTCATGTTTTTTTTTCTCTTTCCTGGTCAACTTCATTTTGTTTGTTAATATACATCCATTCCTGTTTCAGGCCTGCAGCAAATCCAAAAAAAAAAGTTTGGACGGAGGCAATTTAGGGCTAGTAAGAAGGTAAAACAATGAAATGATGTACATCAAATGATGTAGAGCAGTACCCCTCCCTCACCTGGGCATGTCAGACCATCTTTCACTGCTCTTGGTCCCCGCATACACCTCCCTCAGGAAGAAATCCAAACCTGTCACAAAGAACATTGTGGCAGCGGGGGTGTGGTCAAGCGTCGGTCTGTGAATTGAGGGTGGAGTCAGGGAAGGTAAATGGCAGAATCACTGCACCTGATGTAAGTTAACCTGTGTTTGTATGTCTTCCCCAGTGACCGCACCCTATAAAAGGGGAGAGAGAGAGCAGAGAAAGGGAGTTCTCTCCCCAACCAGAACACTTGTGTGTGTGTGTGCATGCATGGCTGGGCGAGTGTAAAAAAGCTGAAAAGCTAAGAATAAAAAGAGTTTTGGGAACTCAGTTCTGTGCTTCTGTGCTCCACCCACCTGCTCTGATTCCTACAGTGGTGCCGAAACCCGGGAGGAGCACAGAGGAGAACAGCCCCATGGAGTCCTCCCCCTTCAAGGACCTGATCCATGCCCTTGCCACGGCCCAACAGAGCCAGCACCAGGCGCTGGTCGCCCTCCGGAAGGAACAGGAGCAAAGGTTCAAGGCCCTGGTGCTGGCGCAGCAGGAAGATCGCCAGGCGTTCCGGCACCTACTTGCGTCGGTGGGGTCCACCATCTCCACCGCCGCGGACCCTCCCCACCTCACCCTAACAAAGATGGGCCCACATGACGACCCCGAGGCCTTCCTTGCGCTCTTTGAGCAGGCAGCAGAGGTGTGGGGCTGGCCGGTGGAACAGCGCGTGGTGCACCTCCTCCCCCTGCTAACGGGCGAGGCGCAGCTGGCTGCGCTACAGCTCCCCGCCGACAGCTGGCTGGTCTACGCTGACCTCCGCAGGGCCATCCTCCAGCATGTGGGGCACACCCCGGAGCAGCAACGGCAGCGCTTCCGCACACTGCGCCTGGAGGAGGTCGGCTGGCTGTTCACGTTTGGCCAGCAACTCCGGGACGCCTGCCGGTGGTGGCTGAGGGCTGACAACTGTGACGCCGAGGTAATCATCGACCTGGTGGCGCTGGAACAATTCATTGCCCGACTTCCCGAGAGAACAGCGGAGTGGGTCCAGTGCCATCGCCCGGCATCGCTGGATCAGGTCATCGAGCTGGCGGAGAACCATTTGGCGGCTGTTCCGATGGCAGTACAGCATGTCTCCTCTTCTCCCCCTCCTCTCTCTCTCTCTCCCCCTCCCCTTCTGTTCCTCGTCCTCCCCCCGTTCCCCCACTGTGGAGGCAGGGGCTGGCTCCACCCCAGCCGGCCCGCCGCACCCGCGGTGCCCTACCGTTTCCCACTTCCATGTCTGTCTCTCCTCCCCCTCAGGTGAGTGATCTCCGGAACACCGGTGCAGAGAGAGAGCCTGGGCCGGTTTGCTGGCGCTGCAGGGAGCTGGGGCACCTCCAGCATCAGTGCTCGGTGATGGAGGTGGGCGTGGTGGTCCGGATCCCCGACGTGCCAGGGACTGCCCTCGATCGGGCCGGAGTGTATCGCATACCGGTGAGTATCCAAGGGGATACGTATCAGGCTTTGGTGGACTCCGGCTGTAATCAAACCTCAATCCACCAAAGCCTGGTGCAAGACGAGGCATTGGGGAAAGCACAATTGGTGAAGGTGTTGTGTGTGCACGGGGATGTTCACAACTACCCCTTAGTGTCGGTCCACATTCTATTTTGAGGGGAGAAATTTAGAGTAAAGGCGGCGGTTAATCCTCACCTTACCCACTCGATAATTTTGGGGACTGATTGGCCGGGATTTGGGGAATTAATGACTCATTTAGTGAAGAGTGGGGCCTGCCATAGTTTAGCGGGGGGAGGTCCCGGTGTGGCATTGGCAGGAGCAGCTGTCACAGAGCCGTTTATGTCATCACCGCGTCAGAGTGAGGAGCAGCAGGCTCCTCCTCCCTCTCTCAGGGAATCCCTCGCAGATTTCCCGTTACAGCAGTCGCGAGACGAGACTCTGTGGCATGCATTTGACCAAGTGAGAGTAATTGATGGTCAAATGCTCCAGCCAAATGCCACACCATCCTTCCCCTATTTTTCCATTATTAAGGATAGATTATACCAAGTGACACAGGACACTCAGACTAAAGAACCGATAACTCAGCTTTTGATCCCAAAGAGCTGCCGGGGATTTGTATTCCAGATGGCTCACTTTAATCCCATGGCTGGACACTTGGGGCAGGATAAGACACTAGCCTGAATAATGGCCCGGTTCTATTGGCCAGGGATTTGCAGCGATGTCCATAGGTGGTGTACGGCGTGCTGCGAATGCCAGTTAGTAAATCCAGCAGCCATTCCAAAAGCACCTTTGCACCCTCTGCCATTAATCGAGACCCTGTTCGAAAGAATTGGGATATATCTCGTCGGGCCATTAGATCGGTCAATATGAGGATATCGCTTTATTTTAGTTCTGGTGGACTATGCAATGCGATATCCGGAAGCAGTGCCTCTTCACAATATCTCAGCATGTAGTGTTGCAGAGGCACTCTTCCGCGTCGTCTCCCAAGTTGGAATCCCCAAAGAGATTCTGACTGATCAAGGCACTACGTTTATGTCACGCACACTGTGCAAACTGTATGGGTTACTGGGAATTAAGCCTATCCACACCAGCATTTATCACCCACAAACGGACAGCTTAGTCTAATGGTTTAATTGCACCCTCAAAAACTTAATTAAGAAATTTGCAAGCGAGGACGCACGCAACTGGGATAAATGGCTCGAGCCCCTGTTATTCACAGTGCGAGAGGTCCCAGAAGCTTCCACTGGGTTCTCGCCGTTGGAATTATTATATGGGTGTAAGCCGCGTGGCATCCTAGATGTTCTGTGGGAAAATTGGGAGGAGGGACCTTCAACAAGCAAAAATGAAATTCAATACGTTATCGACCTGCATGCAAAACGCCACACACTCACACACCTAACCCAGGAGAATTTGCGGCAGACCCAAGAACGGCAAATCCACCTGTACGACAGGGGCACGCGCCTTAGGGAGTTCACACCAGGAGGTAAAGTACTCGTGTTGTTGCCCACGTTGAGCTCCAAATTGATCGCCAAGTGACAAGGACCCTTTGAGGTCACACAGCGAGTCGGGGACGTCAACTATGAGGTGAGTCGAATGGACAGGGGTGGGGTGTTACAGATTTACCACCTCAATCTGCTAAAACTTTGGAACGAGGAGGTCCCCGTGGCGTTGGTGTCGTTGGTTCCAGAGAAGGCGGAGCTGGGGCCGGAGGTTCAAAAGAGAACATTGACTACCATGCTGGTCCCCTGTGGAGACCACCTCTCCCCAACTCAACTCACGGAGGTTGCCCAGTTGCAGACAGAATTTTCTGATGTGTTCTCGCCCCTGCCTGGCCACACCCGCCTCATAGAACACCACATTGAGACACCCCCGGGGGTGGTAGTGCGCAGCCGCCCTTACAGGCTGCCCGAACACAAGAAAAAGGTGGTTCGGGAAGAACTCGAGGCCATGCTCAACATGGGTATCGTCGAGGAGTCCCACAGTGACTGGAGCAGCCCGGTGGTCTTGGTTCCCAAGGCCGACGGTTCGGTCCGGTTCTGTGTGGACTATAGAAAAGTCAACGCGGTCTCTAAATTCAATGCGTACCCAATGCCTCGTATTGACGAGTTGCTTGATTGACTAGGCACGGCTCGTTTTTATTCAACACTGGATTTGACAAAAGGATATTAGCAGATCCCCTTGACTCCATTATCCTGAGAGAAAACGGCCTTTTCCACACCATTTGGCTTACACCAGTTTGTCACACTTCCTTTTGGGCTGTTTGGGGTAGAAGTCAGCACTGGGATTGGGTCCCGCTGGGTCCCGCGGGACCCAACGCAAACCTTGCGGGAACAGACGGTTTGCACTTAGCTGTGGGCGGGAATGGGCGGCCATAGTAAAACACTGCGGGATCGTAAACTAGCCTAGTGACAACATGAGTCAAACAAGTGATGTAGAAAATAAACTGAAACAAGGATTGTACAGTACAAAAACGAAACAAGGAAAGTCTGATATCTGGCAAAATTTCTCAGTTGTGTGCGACACAGACGGCAACGAACTTGACTACGTTGTGACAAATGCTCAAAAATCCTAATTTACAATGGACACAAATCCGGCACCCCTGGGTCGAGGCGTCACACCTGTTCTGTCCTCCCAGGTCAGAGTTAGCTGCATTTCAATCAAAAACAACTTCTCCCTGCACACATTAAACAGGAAACTACAGAGAAATGTGTGGAAGTGTGCTGTCTAGACATATGGCCATATGATTTGGTCGCCGGGAGAGGCTTTGTTGACATATTGCAACACTTTGTTAATGTTGCTGCTAAGTATGGCAAGTTTGACGTTAAAGATGTTTTACCTCATCCAACCACTGTATCCAGACATGTTGAGGGGCGAGCACAAGCACTGCAGGTGTCAGTGGCAGCAGAAATAAAACCCATCATGGAAACATTTGGATGCGCCATCACAACCGATATATGGACGGAGGATTACCATAAGTCTTCATTCATATCTGGCACCATTCATTATACTTCGACCAACTTATACAACAACTTCGACCTTGTTTCCAGGGTGTTATTCGCAGCTCCCTTCGAGAGTGGCGTGTCAAAAACAGGGGAGAATATCAGGAGTCTGCTGTTCCAGAAACTCTGTGAATTTGGAATAGATGCATCACTACTATCTGGCCGTGTTGTGTTTGTTACTGACCGTGGAGCAAACATAGTCGCCGCCCTGCGTGGCTACACCAGGTTGAATTGCAACGCGCACATTCTGAATGTCACCCTATCAAGTGCATTTGCACCAGGTGTGTTGGCTGAAACTGAGTTGTCTGAACTGTTGACCAATGCAAAAAAGCTGGTGAAATATTTCAAGCATTCAGGTCTGCAAAACAGCTTGAAGAAATCCCTCAAGCAATCCATTGAGACCCGATTGAATTCAAATTACGATATGCTGGATTCCATACTGCAACAGCATGAGGAGATTTCAACATTACTGCTGAGCAATAACCAGTATGAAAGAATTGCGCAGATTAATGCAAACACTTTGAAAACAGTAGTTGCGTTCCTTAAGTTATTCAAGGATGCTACTAATGACTTAGAATCCAGTACTACTCCCAGCGCATCATTTCCACTGCCGTGGTCCGTGAGACTCATTGAACACTGTCAAGCAGCATCCCTCGAGCCCTTACTCTCTGAAGTCGCCAATGTGTGTGCCTCACGTCTGGAAGAACTGATGGGCACCAGTGACACATCTGCATTCCCTCTCCACATGATCTACAGGATTGCAACGCTCCTGACTCCTAAAATGCAACTGCTACGGATGCTGCCCCCAGATGCGAGATACAAGGTGGTTAAAGGTAGGCCTACTAGCCAAGACACAAAAAACAGAAAATAGAATGCTTTAGGCCTAGTTGAGTAACAGCATGAGACATTTTATTAATATATATTTAGGCTATATAGGCTATATATTGTAATAAATAATAGCATGAGCCATTTTAGAAATAGATTGCCTATATATTTATAAATTAAATCCTATCCAAAGGTGCAAAGGAAATTATTCAGAAGATGCAGTTTGACCTGGTCATGGCCACAGCAGCAGAGGATGAGCCATCAGCCAAAAAACAACACACAGCCACAGACCGATTCGCTGACTGGGAAGATGATGCGCCCTTTACTTCAGCGCCAAGTACGGTCGATGACAAAATTACCGATTATCTCAGCTCCAGGCTCTCTGATAACCCAGACCCAGACAGAGTGCTTGAATGGTGGAAGTTCAACAAAGAGTGCTTCCAAGCGATCTCAAAGTTGGCACGTTTCATATTCTGTATCCCCGCATCGAGTGCGCCTTCAGAGCGGGCCTTTAGTGTCTGTGGGCACATCTTGGAAGAGAGACGCACGAAATTGGGACCGCAGTCGGTCAGCAATATTCTCTTCCTCCACAGCAATATTAGAAAGTGATTCAGTTTGTTAAATTAATTTCTTACCTTTGTTTATTTTGAGTTATTGACAGATTCAGAAAGTACAGTTTCTAAGCTTTCCAACGATGCCTTCCATGTGGAGATCTGACAATATTTGAAGAATGTGTGGCCTTTTGAAAGTGTATACTTCTTAAAACAGAAAAGGGAGAAAATCGCCCTCAAAGTTTTCCATCTCAGCTACTCTGGGTGTAGGGCGGGCACATAATGGTGCTCATTTGCATGACATTAAGGAAAGCTCTACCCCCTACTAGCTAGCACGATGCTACTTTCATGTAAACAAAGATCACCATGTCAATTTTCCTTCCATGCAAAGTATGCCCAACACAATTATGAAGTACAAATATAAGTCCTAAAGTATACTTTAACGTTTTGTGGTTGAAAAATTACTCACACCGTAAGAAAGAAAGATAGCACGATGATGACACAACTAACACAACACTAGTTTCATGTAAAGCCTCGGTCACAACCGGCCGTACAGTATGCGCTCCTACGGCCGGTCTACATGCAAAAAACGCAAGAAACACACGGAGAGCGCGCATGAAACGCACGAGAGCGCGCGCATGAAACGCACGAGAGCACGCGTGTGATGTGCTGATTTTCGAGCCGCAGACCGGCCGCAGAGGTTCTTTGTCATGTCAAACAAACTCAGGCGCTTACGTTTTTTTCAGGTTGCAAGACAAACTTACGGCCAACGCGCGTCTTTCTCCATGAACAAAAAAAAAACAAAACGCAGCGATTTGGGAAATGCCAAAAATCACACGGCCAAAAAATCGTATGTCCGGTTGTGACCTAGGCTTAACCAAACCACAACACTCTCTGTTACATGCAAAAATAACCACACAGCCTTAGATTAATAAACTTACCCCATCAGAAAGAGAAACGGCGCCTTGCACACACCAATGCCTCCGATGGAATGTAATCCTAGAACGATCCGTGTATCATCCAATCATTCAAGTATTCCATTCAATCTGGAAAACAAGGTTGCATTTTTTTTTGCTAGAAATGGTCATCTCCGATGTAAATACCGAGTGTCTGTTTGCTTCGCGGTGTTTGCTCCTCTGCGCTCTGTTTAGTAACTCATTCCATAGTGAAATCACACGCCTGTATGCAGGTTAAGTAGCCACGAGCTCAGCCCGTATCATACAGCTGATTCGCGAAAAAAAAAAAAATGACTTAAATCTTCATGTGAATGGCCCATATGGTAATTTACCCACACCCCCCAGCAGGCTACAGTCCTGACAAAAACGAGACAATTTGCAACAAAAAATGTATGCTTTTCCAACAAAACAATCTATTATCTGAAATACTGATTGCATTCTTCAAGATCTCAACTTGCACATGATGGAAAAAAACAAAAATCACAAATTTCGAAAAAAAAATGCTTCTTTTGCGATTATCTCGGATTTGTTTCGGCCGACATGTGTCCCTGGATTCAGTGAGCGGTCACATTATGTTTTCTCCTGCGGGATGGGAGAAGACACAAAATCAATGCATCTCTATCAGTGTGCGGGAATAATTCTCATAGCTTCGCGGGTTGCGGGCGGGAGTGGACATACACATTGCGGGAATGGGCGGACACGTTGCGGTTGCGGGTGGTAATGGTCAGAAATTCAGCGGGAGTGGGCAGGAGTGGGATGAAGAAAACAGTCCCGCACAGTTCTCTAGTTTGGGGCGCCCGCTACGTTCCAGCAGCTTATGGATAGGGTCCTCCGCCCCCACGCCACCTATGAGGCCGCATACCTGGACAATATCATAATTTATAGTAATGACTGGCCGTAATGACTGGCCGCGGCATCTAGAACACCTGAAGGCTGTCCTTAGGTCGCTGAGGCGAGCGGGTCTCACAGCCAACCCGAAGAAGTGTGCGAATGGGCGGGTGGAAGTATCGTATCTGGGCTTCCACTTGGGTAATGGGCAGGTGCGTCCCCAAATTAATAAGACAACAGCGATTGCGGCCTGCCCGAGGCCCAAGACCAAAAAGGGGGTGAGACAGTTCCTGGGGCTGGCTGGCTACTATTATAAGTTTATACCTAATTATTCGTACGTCACCAGCCTGCTGACTGATCTCACTAAAAAGGGAGCACCAGATCCGGTCCAGTGGATGGAGCAATGCCAACAGACTTTCTCGAAGGTAAAGGCTGCACTGTGTGGGGGGCCACTGTTACACTCCCCTGACTTTTCTCTCCCCTTTATTTTGCAGACAGACGCATCGGACAGAGGGCTGGGGGCCGTTCTGTCCAAGGAGGTGGAGGGGGAGGAGCGTCCCATACTGTACATTAGCCGGAAGCTGTCGATGCGGGAAGGCAGGTATAGCACGATTGAAAAGGAGTGCCTAGCCATCAAGTGGGTGGTCCTCACCCTCTGGTATTACCTGCTGGGGAGCCCTTTTACCCTCTGTTCAGACCACGCACCCCTCCAGTGGCTCCACTGCATGAAGGATGCCAACGCACGGATCACCCGTTAGTATCTTGCACTCCAGCCATTTAAATTCGAGGTGGTCCACAGGCCGGGGGCACAGATGGCGGTGGTGGACTTCCTCTCCCATCAAGGGGTGGGAGTCGGCTTCAGGCCAGACGGCTCCCCGGCCTGAGTCGGGCGGCAGGGGTATGTGGCAGTAGGGGCGTGGCCGAGCATCAGTCTGTGAATGGAGGGCGGAATCAGGGAAGGTGAGTGGTCATGTCACTACACCTGTTGTCAATTAACGTGTGTTTGTGTGTCTCCTCCAGTGACCGTGCCCTATAAAAGGAGAGTGAGAAGGGGAGGTCGGAGCCGAGGGCTTGCTACTTGCCCTGTATGTGTATCTGTGAGAGAGAGAGAGAGAGTGAGTCTGAGTTGTATGCTGAAGCAGCAATAAAGGAAATACAAGTCGCAAACAACCGCCTGCCATGCTTCTGTGCTCCACCCACATCAGTCTCGCTACAGTAACTTACACTTCTGTGATGGCAGCATTAATGCAGAAAGGTACATTGAGGCTCTGGAGCAACATGTGCTGCCTTCAAGACGACATCTTCTCCAGGGATATTTCAACAAGACAATGCAATTCCACATTCTGTACACATTACAAAGGCATGGCTGTGGAAGAAGAGGGTGCCTGTCCCCTCTGTCTCCAATAGAGAATGTGTGGAGAATTTTGAAATGAAAGATATGACAATGACGACCCCGTACTGTTTCACACCTTAAGACCTGTTTGCAGGAAGAATGGGAAAAAATAACACCTGAAACATTTCATCACTTGGTGTTTTCAGCCCCTAAACATCTTTTAAGTGTTATGAAGGAGGAATGGCAAGAAGAATCAAAATTGATAAATGTTTATTTTGAAAAAAAAAAACAATAATGTCTGATTTAAAACATCAAATAATGTTCTGTTGTGTTGGTTTTTAGTGTAATACAGGCCAAAGATTATTTACAAATCATTGTTTTCAGTTTTAATTTCAATTTCAACATACCGTCCCAACTTTTTCTGATTTGGGGTTGTAAGTTAAACTTAGTAAGTTGAGTTTTGTTTGCAGATTCTCACTGTGTGTGTGTGTGTGTGTGTGTGGTGTATGCTCCTGCCACATGTTCACATGAGGGGTGTGCAAGGAATTTTGTTTTCTATTATTTTTAGGACAGGATAAAGCGGCTAGAGATAATGAGATGAGATTATTTTCAGGCTTATTTTTTCCTCTTGTATTTTATTTTTCTTTATCTCATAATCAAATGAAAGCCCTTGTGAGATGACTATTTTTTTGCATGTGTTTTTTTCTCCTTTATTTCAATGTGCCATATCATCCCTTCAACAAAGTATGATGTAAAGAAAACTTTAAAGCATCAATCAAGCCTGTCAAATGTAGCTGTCTGAAGGAAAATTTGATTTCATTTTGGAAATAAAGTAGAAACTAGTAAACCAAGCCCTGTGATGACCTGGCGACTTGTCCAGGGTGTACCCCGCCTCTCGCCTGTAGTCAGCTGGGATAGGCTCCAGCTTACCTGCGACCCTGTAGAACAGGATAAAGCGGCCAGAGATAATGAGATGAGATGAGATGAATGAGACTAGTAAACCAAGGGCCCCACTTGCTGCTATGTTGTGCAAAGAAGTTAGCTGTGAATTTGAGCAATTTCACTAGCCATTAGGTTTAAAGCTATACTTCATGAGTGACCTACAATTTTGCAAGCTTTTATCTTTTGGTGTTTTTATAGCAGACTCAATTTCATTGGAATACTAGTCATATTGTGTAATTGTCTTTGCTAGATATGAGCTTGTTCAACTCTTTGACATAAAGGTATTTTAAAAAAATCATATTATAGTACTCATTTGTGTAGTCTACAAACATAGATAAATTAATGACTGGATTATCTATCTATCTATTGATCGATCAATCAATCGCGGTTGGATGTTATATCTGTGTAACCTAATCCAGCCATATCTATGGATTTTATGCGTTCCCTCAATATTGTTCTTTATATTACTCCAAAGGAAATAGGATCTGTGATGAGTGGTAATGCGATGTAAATCAGCACATATTAATAATATAAAGTGACTTGTACTTTATTACTGTATTAACTCAGTGAGGGCTGCTTGTAGCATTAAAAGAAGATGAAAATTTAATATCTGTAGCTTGACAATGAAATTATAACAGTTGAGCAATGAATTATATTACAAGGTCTCATCGATGGCATAACAATTATGATGTCACACACTATCTGTTACACACATGTAAAGATAGACAGATAGCAATATCCATGATTTCAAATAACATAATGCCCTACTGGGTTCATGCCATATTTCCTTCAAATACTAAACATGGTAAACTGCCATAACTCTTTCATTAAAAAAAAAACACTAAATGTATGCTAGAACTCTAAAAAAGTATGCTAGAGGAAATAATTTACACTGTTCAAGTTCTTTAGATTATATTTCACGTGCATCTTGTTAGTCACTGCTGATGACAAATGTGTTACAAATGTGTCAGTGAAGTGGGATGAAAAATAACAGCTCAAATAAAGATCATATCTCGGGTCGTT
Organism: Neoarius graeffei; assembly: GCF_027579695.1. NCBI lineage: Eukaryota > Metazoa > Chordata > Actinopteri > Siluriformes > Ariidae > Neoarius > Neoarius graeffei. Next base: position 93,201,179 of record NC_083570.1, read on the forward strand.
TAATCTTGCTTCTCATAGCCTCACTTCTTCATACTATTCTGTATATTTTTCTTATTACCTTTGATGTTGTTGCTGTTCTTGGTTCACAAAAATTCACACAAAAAAATTCACTTTAAGCCAGCAAATAATCTGATTAATACGTATATCAGATATGGCAATATGTTGTCTTTATATAGTATAGTATGACTACCGACTAGTGGCCTAGTGGTTAGCGTGTCCGCCTCTCGATCGGGAGATCGGGAGTTCTACTCACGGTCGGGTCATACCAAAGACCATCATAAAAATGTTACCTACTGCTGTCTGGCAAGGCACACTGCAATACAGATGTGAGTGGGGAGTCAAACTCTCATGGTTACCAGAGGACTAGTCCCCCACTATAACCCTAGCTATGTAATAGGCGAGAGGCCCAGGACTATGGAAACGGAGATCGGCGCTGCCACATGGTGTGGGAATAACTATATAGTATGACTATGTATATGTACATACAGTACACATACATAGTGAGTTCATGAGTATATACACAGCGAAACTCCATCAGACTGAATTTATTTGGCTTTGGGTAAAAAGAGTTACATGAACCCTTGCCAGACCATTTAAATATTGCTCCTCCAGCAACGATGACATAATGGTTGCTGTGACAAAAATACCTTGAAAACAAAAAAAAATTGTCTGACAATACTTATTTAAAATGGTATATAGCATGATGGGTATCTTGAAGTCAAACCTCAAGCTATTTTTGTTTGAAGAGACATTGGTGAAAATGGGGGAATTTGGGGCAGGCACCAAAGGGTTAACTGATATAATTTGCTTTTGGTTCTACAAACAGCAGGTGAGTTAAAATGCCTCTCATTTTCACTGTCCTTTATTTATTAGAGGTAGTATAGTCTTATTCAAGGAATTTTTTAGCAACTTCTTATACATTATGAAGATAAGTTGGTGCAGCCTTAATAAGCTTTGTGCAAACTGCAGGCTTTCAAGAGAAGTTTCTAAGGACACTTGAAGTGAGAGACGTTGTGTCAACTACAACCTTTTCGAACATGCAGGACTTTCTAATTGTTTCACCGCAGGATACTGTAAAGAGCTTAGTGATAAAAATAGAGTGAAAGTGTGTGTAATGTAATCACAGTAATCCAACCTGTCTGTGTTGTAAAACAGATCACTGATTCTTGAAACTTTGGCAAAAACGTGTCCCACTAAGAAAAGTGCTAAGTCTGTTGGAAATTAATAACATTTTCATAAATAAAAAAAAAATTTAAAGTTATAATCAGGGGGTTCTTTGCACATATGTAAGGTTCTTTTATGGGATTGTTTTTATTTTTTATTAATTTAATCATTATATGCTGGCCACTGCCTACAAAATCAGTTGTCCTCGGATAGGAGCTAATCATTTCAACTTGATTAAAAAAACAAAAAGTAATAATTTAATTGAATGATACCTTTACTACATGAAAGAATACATTGTTTTATGTATTTAAAACTGCAAACAGTGAGTTTTGAATGATGTTTACTATTATTTTGTGGTTGCTCAAAATGTGTCCCACATATTCGTCACCACCGTCAGATGTTTACAAAAAGCAATAAAATCAGGCAACTACAAGGTCAACTATATTCCTGAGGACCCTCTTTTCAAACCTTCAGCTCTACTGCATGCTTCCAGATTACTCAAGGTCAGTGGCGGCTGGTGAAAAAAAATCTTGGTGGGGCTGGTGTGTGCCAGTAGAGTTCCCTGCCTAGTCCAGTATAAGCATTCAAATGAACAGTCAGAAAATGACAATTCCACAATAATAATTTAATTTCCTTCTCAAAATCAGCAGTTTCACAGATAAAGTAAATTAACAATTTACAGCTATATCAGGCTCCATTTATGCTTTGGAAAGGAACGGTTTCAAATACAATACAATACTCAAGTTCTTGAGAGAAGTTTACAGCAAGGGTATGATTTCAGCTGAATCTATACAAATCAACTGTGTGTGTGTGTGTGTGTGTGTGTGTGTGTGTGTGTGTGTGTGTGAGAGAGAGAGAGTGTGAATGAGTGAGTGAGAGAGAGGGAGGAAGGTTTCTAAGGTGAGTGTGGGACTGAGTGAGGTGGTGTGTGTGTGTGTGTGTGTGTGTGTGTGTGTGTGTGTGTGTGTGTGTGTGTGTGTCTGATTCTAAGGTGAGTGTAAGATTTCTGTGTGAGAGAGTGACTATGAAATGAGGTGTGTGTGTGTGTGTGTGTGTGTGTGTTCTGAGCTAGGTGTATTTCTGTGAAACGAGACAGTGAGAGGGGGAGCGAAACACAGTGTTGACACTCTTGTTCTGAATACAAACTATGACAAGAAAGATGTGTGATTATTGTCCAATATGAACCAAAAGTCTAGTTTTGAACATCAAAGACAGAGAGAGAGAGAGATGCATTTTCTGTAGCAGGGGCGAAATTTCCAGCGCCCCAAAACCATTAAATTCGGCGATGCTGATTGGCCAAATATTTATGATTTTTCCCCAGCAACCATACACGATTGGCTATTCCGCTGCACTTCTGGGGCGCTTTGCCGAGCGCCCAAGAAGAGAAATGATACGCTTCTGTCGGTGGAAATTCACCATTGAATGAGAGTCAGTTGGTGGAAATGTTTAAATAATTCAGATCGCATGTAGGCACACACTATTAAGTAAAACTGACATTGCTAATAAAATTTGTAAAAATATATATCGATATATTTTATATTTTTTTCCCCTCCACATCTGGGAGGGCGGCGCCCGAGCGCCCCCTATGAGCCAGCCGCCACTGCTCAAGGTCCTGTAAGTTTGGTATTTTCTCTTAAACTTGTTCATATTTTTGGACACTGCTACAGTCACAACCATAGCATGTCAACACCGTCACTTTTGTATAAAAAATATTAGATTAGATTATGACATAAATGTATACTTTTTAAGAAGAGGTCTGAAGTAGCTCGCAACAGAGGGAAAACAAGATGGCTAATGTGAACAACTCCTGCATATCATGTGAAAGAGTAGTTTTTTGTCACCACCGTCAGACGTCACCACCGTCAGGTTTTCTGTCTGACGGTGGTGACGCACAGTCTGATGGTGGTGACAAAAACCTCCAAATGGCCCTCAACGGAGGCTAGAACAGTAATTGTGCATGTGAACTTTTCTGAGGCATGGAAATGCATGTATAGTTCTGAGGTACAGTCATGCCACTTTGGTCAGAACCTCCCACAGCTCAACCTGCACACTGGCATGTACTATACAAAAGAACAAAAGACAGGCTTTTGCACAGTATCAGAATCCAAGCGACAAGATGCATCTGCCATTTGGACTCACCTGGAAGCCCTAACAGATATTCGTTTTGAAGTTTCCAAAAGTTGATACTATTCACTTTTGGTCAGATGGCCCCAGCAAGCAGTACAAGAACAAGAAGAACTTTTCTCTCCTTTGCAGTGTCCCTCCAAGTCTTGGTTTCAAGAGAACAACCTGGAACTTCTTCCCCACCTCACATGGGAAGGGAGCCCCAGACAGCATTGGAGGAACTGTGAAAAGGACTGCAGACAGCCTTATACTGCAGGGAAATGACATTGTGAATGGGAATATCTTCCATGAGATGGTTGGCAGAAGCCTCAGCAGCACTAAGCTCTACATCATTATGGAAGCTGACATGCAGCCATATGATGCACTCCTTTCTCAACCACTAAAACCTGTTCCTGCAACAAGGAAACTCCATCGGGTCATACCGACACACCGAAACGATTCTGAGATCTATTGCAGATCACTGTCCTGTTTCTGCAGTGAGCCACAGATGTGCGAGTGTTTCAGCCCAACAATATTCCAGTTGACTGCCAACACATCCAAGGTACAGGTTGAGAATGACTGTCCTATACCAATGCAAAAGAGGAAGAGTCCTTTGGCAATGTTGATGGAGGAAATGGAACGGGAGGAAAGTGAGCAGGAGGAAATGGAATGGGAGGAAAGTGAGCATGAGCCAATGGAGCAAGAACCACTGACCAAGAGTGGTCCTGACGGGACTGTGACAGATCTATCTGCTGATGTAGTTCATCGTGGAGATTGGCTTGCAGTCATTTATGACCAGAACTGGTGGTTAGCAAAGGCTGTCACTGTGGACGCTGATCATCAGGATGTGGAAGTGGAATTTTTCCACCCTCATGGGCCCAACACACAATTTTATCCCAAAAAAGGTGGAAAGGATATGTGCTTCATACCATTTGACCATATTCTGCTCAAACTTGTGGAACCTTCATCACCAGATCGTGCAAGCAGGACGAGGGAGATATACAACCTGTCAGTTGAAGTCATGGACTTCATAGAGGAGAGACATATACACCATATGCTTCTTAATAAAGGCAAATGAGTGGTAGAGTGATGTAAAACAGTCAGGGAATACTCAAAGGAGTTCACATATGAATTATTATTTTTATTATTGTGCCAGATGTGTTTTGTGGTATTTACACAGAATTTCTTATTGAATGTTTGCTCACAATAATTTAGTTATTTTTTAGTTTTTAGTTAATAACAGATATAGTTTGTTTTGTTCTTGTTTTTGTTGTTTTGTTATCTGTTCACATCCAATACAGTTTACAGTCCAGTTTACAGAAGAATATAATGTATTATTTTATGAGTAGGGGGCACTAGATGACAGTTTAAGATGTTAGTGATGCATTGTACATTATTCCCACTGGTAATAACATTATTTCTTACTATGATGATTTGATATTTGATGATATGGGGATGGAGTACTTTTAAAAATGATATTGCTTAATTGTACCTTAGGCCTATATTCCTTGAAAAAATGTTATTACATTGCTCAGGATTGTTATTTTTTTGGACCAAATAGTTAAATAAAGTTGTTAAGCAAAAAGCCATTGACTTTGGAATTAAAATTTGGAATTATATGTTGTAATGAGGCCACTGTCACCACTGTCAGTTCTAAAGTAACCACCGTCAGAGGGAGTTTTATTTGTTTTAAATGAATATGCTTACAACATGTTTTTTCAGTGCTGTTGAGTTATGAAAGTAATTGTCTCTTTTAATGCAAAAATAAGTTTGTTAAATAAAAAAACATTACTTTGTCTCATTAGGCTGAAAGTAAATATTGTATAATATTAGATCTTTAAAGGAGTACACGTGAAACTGTATAAAAATTGAATAAAAGTGAATATTCAACTTTTAACAGTGTATATGTGTGCTACGAATGCCAGATAATGATTTAAAAACTTTAAATACATATTAGACCAAATATATACAAAATAATTTGCTTTTTATTGTGTCTGACGGTGTTGACAAAAACAAAATAATAGCTGAAAAAAAGCCTATTTTATGAAAAAAAAATACAAAATGAGGAGCTTGAACCGGTACATTGCTGAACAGCCAAGGCCTTGTCCTATAATGATATACCTTTAGATTTTGTAATTTAAGTAACTTTTTATTTTCAAAATTAAAACCTGTTTTATCCAAAATCCCAAGAATCAGTGAGATATTAACGGCTGCTTGGAAATGACAGATCCTAGTCCTGAAAACATTAGTGTGGCCTGTAATAATAATAACAATTATAATAACAAGAAGTGCTGCCAGGCAAAACAAACCTCACCCGGCAGCACTTATTTTATACCTATATGTTGATAATGAGGCGGCACGGTGGTGTAGTGGTTAGCGCTGTCACTTCACAACAAGAAGGTCCGGGTTCGCGCCCCGTGGCCGGCGAGGGCCTTTCTGTGTAGAGTTTGCATGTTCTCCCCGTGTCCACGTGGGTTTCCTCCGGGTGCTCCGGTTTCCCCCACAGTCCAAAGACATGCAGGTTAGGTTAACTGGTGACTCTAAATTGACCGTAGGTGTGAATGTGAGTGTGAATGGTTGTCTGTGTCTATGTGTCAGCCCTGTGATGACCTGGCGACTTGTCCAGGGTGTACCCCGCCTCTCGCCTGTAGTCAGCTGGGATAGGCTCCAGCTTACCTGCGACCCTGTAGAACAGGATAAAGCGGCTAGAGATAATGAGATGAGATGAGTTGGAGCAGTTTTGCCTTGAGGAATGGGCAAAAATCCCAGTGGCTAGATGTGCTAAGCTAATAGAGACAGACCCCAAGAGACTTGCAGCTTTAATTGCAGCAAAAGATGGCTCTACAAAGTATTGACTTTTTTTTTGTTTTTGGGGGGGGGGGTACCTATGCACACTCCAGATTTCTGTTTTCTCATCTTATTGTTTATGTCAAAGTAAAACAGCAATTTTCACCTTTAAAGTGGTAGGCATGTTGTGTAAATCAAATGGTGCTAACGCTCCAAAAATTCATTTTAATTCCAGCTTGTAATGCGACAAAACAGGACAAACACCAAGGGGGATGAATACTTTTGCAAGACACTGTATAAAGAGATACTGTAGACCAAAAATGGCTTAAAAATAATGAAAGGAACTTTTTCAACTTGAAAAAAAATACTGTAAACAGCAGTAAGCCATAATAAATGAACCAAAGTATTTTAAATATTTGGTGTGAGATGACCCTTTGCTTAAAATAAATAAATAAATAAATAGTAGTCTGAGGTACAATGAGTCCAGTTTTATAAGGCAATGACCTATAGGTTTTACTGAGCATCTTGCAGAATCAGCCACAGTTCTTCTGGACACTTTGTCACACTCGCTTCTTCATTTTGCTCCAAAACCCAGTAGGCTTCATTATGTTTTCTTTTTTAATCTGAAAAGTGCTCTCTTATGGAAGATGCTGCTCAGATACAAACTTTTTTTTCTGTAACATTTAATTTTGTTCTGGAAAACGAACGTTTGGAACTCTAAAATGTTTTTGTACCGACTCGAGAATGTAGAAGTCATAAAATAGATATCTATAGCAAAGTGTGTATGAAAAAAGTAGGATGCCTAAGACTTTTGCACAGTACTGTATCAAACTTTATCAACTATTATTGGGCCTATTAAGCAGTTTATTCTCTGTATAGTAGTCTAAGTCAAGTGTTTAGCCTTTCAACACACATGCCATGTTTGAAATACATCAATTTCACTATACAATATAATGGACGGTAGGTTACTGCATTATTTTATAAATATGTATGTCAAATTCAAGCAGTCAAAACCATAACCACAACTGAATGCATATAATGGAATTTCCAGTCATTGGACATACTGTATACAGTACTGAATTCCACTACAGCAATGTTTGGTTTACATGCTACCTGGGAAATAGTATGCTGAATAAAACTTATTAAACAGTTATTCCACAAAATCAAGTCACACATGAGCTGATAGCTGACGAGGTGCGTAGCACCAAGTTGTCTATAAGCCACGTGTGATGAGATTGAGTGGAATAACTGTTTTATTCTATCCATACTCACTGGATTTTGAGAAACGGAGCATTTTTATTTTTTGCAAATTTGATAAATAAAAACATTGTACAAAACGTCCGACAAAATAATTTCCGCTAAGAATGTAAACAAACTGGCGTAATAACAGTAGCAATTTGTGAAAAATGCTATAATAATAATTCTTGAAAAATAAAAAAGATATGTTCTGACCATCAAATACTTTTATTCCATATGTTATTGCTTTTTTTATTTTTTGATGGGTTTTCTTCTTCTTCTTTAGGTTTTTTTTTTTTTTGGTGGTTGGCAAACCAACTTAAAGGTGCATTACCACCACCAACTGGGCTGGAGTGTGGAACAGGAGATATTGGGTGGGGAACTATATTCTTTTAGCTATTTCTGTTTTTTTTTTAAAATACTTGATAGCAATTTTTGGGGTTTTGTTTTTCGAGTATAGTTTTTATTTCATCCTCGTTTGGTTCAGCAACATGCTCCACCATATTGTTTTTCTCTACTCATGGTATGATAGCCTAGTAGCAGAATAGCCAGTCAGAGCGCACGATTGCTCATATTCAGTGAATGTGGATAGAATAAAAGCTGATATTCAATAAAGTAGTCTGGATTGTGGGATTTTAAACACTGCATGGAGTCAGAATAATTAGATAATAACTTGAAATTGCATGAGATTAATTAGAATTTGTTAATAATTAAGTATGTCATAAGATATTAAGTTGAAACTGACATAGCACTTCCAGTTTGCAGTTTAAGGCTTCCATAGTTTTGGATATCCTTACAGGTTAAAAAATAATCTTTGGAAGAGGGGAATGCTGGTGAATGTGGGACATGCAATATCTCCATGGCTTTTAATCACTTTATTCTATGGTGAAGAATATAGGCCTTTAAATCTTTCAGACTTCAGAATGTCAAGATTTGCATGGACTGTTTAAATTGAAGAGATGAAAAATTCCCATTAAATTCTATTCCCTTTGATGAGACTATATTTGCCAATGAGCTTGTAGTTTTATGAACAATTGTGAACTGATATTAGATCCTCCAGGCTGAACACCAAGCTTGTTTTTCTCCATCTCAAGGGATTTTCACTACCATTTACTGTGAATTCCTATTTAATGCCACATTTGTTATCCGTGTAGGAATTCAGTTAGCATTTACTCTTGAGACACAGATAAACACAAATTTGATTTAGCTTTGCTAAATACAGAATGCAAATTCGGTTTCATCTGATGGGGGGTATTGACCAACCTGCTGAGAAACTGAAAACAATATTTATAATCCTCTTAGCTAAGCTAATTTAAATGTTTTATTCCTTATTTTGTCTCCACAGAGACCTTCATATCAGGTAATTGACATGTCATAAAGAGGATAATATGTGCATATGTCCACTTGTTTTTGTATAACAAGTAAAAACTGATTTTAGAACTGTTGCTGAACATTAATGCTGATAGGTTTAGGGGCTGGAAATCAGGATGTTTAACTTTTTTATTATGTTACTGGATAGTTTGTGAAGCTATGGATTCTTTGAAAAGGTGCTTATGGGTAAATGTAATTACAGAGGCTCACAGAGATGCCTACAACCAAAATGCCAGCTATGCAGTGCTTTGAATTGAGTAAATGTCAAATTGAGCAAACGGGGTGTTTATCCAATAGTGATGGAATTACTACAAGATCTAAATCATAAATGGTGCGATTGGTAGGATTGGTGGTGGATAAAAGGGTTTGATGTGATTAGAAAATTTAACACAACACTGTTGAATTCTCAAACCTAATTGGTCACAAGGTGTTGATTAATGTTCTGTAAGAGAAACTCAAACAATAACATCAGCGCTAATGTTAATTATTCCGCATGACCAAGTGTCTTGATTTACTACTAATACACTTCATCCTGATGATCTTTCATGCAAAGGAAGAATTGATTAGGACTGTCTCCTCTTATATTCCCCAATGCCTGATTTTGAGTGAATTTTTACCTCATCCGGCCATTGGCCAGGCCGGATGAGCTTATGCAATCATGCATCATCCGTCGTCGTCATCCGTCCATAATTTACAAAAATCACTACTTCTACGTGACTGATCAGATTATCAAACTTACAAATCAAACTTACAAACAATGTTCCCCAAGTGGATGTGCATAAAAGTTGTCAAGCTTGGGGTGACACCTGTCATATTTACGATTTTAAGAGCATCTGAAAATTTTGGGTGACTCGTCACATTAAATGCGACTCCTTGTAAACTGCTGGGACGTTTTCATTGAAACTCACCCAGAAGACTCTAAAAACATATTCCAACAAGAGTTGTTTACCAGGTGGCACCACCTGCCATGGATGAGGCTACAGAGGGGTCAAATGCAATTTCACGAAAATTGTTACTCCTCCTACAGGAATGATCAGATTTTGATCAAACTTATATGGAATGTTCCCAGGTTGGTATGTATAACAATTGTCAAGACAGTGGAGCCACCTGTCATATTTAACATTTTATGTGCATTTGAAAATTCTGAGTGACTTGTCACACCAAACACTACTCTTCGTAAACTGCTAGGATGTTTTCACTGAAGCTCACCCAGAAGACTCTAAAGACATATTCCAACAAGAGTTCTTCACCAGGTGGTGCCACCTACCATGCATGTGACTACACAGGGGTCACATGCAATTTCACAAAAATCGCTATTCCACAGAATTGATTGCATTTCAAACTCACACACAACAACAGTGGCCAGTATGAGCTACAGCCTCATTGAGGCTATTTTTATTTTTTTATTGGTTGTACACTCTCACTTTTTTTAATCAGTTGTGCACACTCACTCTCTTATGGCACATATTGCTCTGACGACATTTGTGACATTCACATGCAATATCTAGCCTTGAGATGAAAAATATCCATGATTCACTTGTGATTTCTGATCCCCTGAAGAGGATATGATAGTGCTGCATTTGTCTTTTCGAATGCCAAATTTTGATATGAAAAGTTGTGAAATGTCACGAAGCAAACACAGGCAGCTGGAATAAGATTAGAATAACTAACTGCCAGAACCTGGAATGAAACATACGTGAGACCCTTTGTGGCATTGTTTCAGAGATGCAGGACAAGGAACAGGGAAAGGAGGGCATGTAGGAGACACCACCATACTCACCCACAACAAATGCAGAAGACAGGCATGTCTATAAACCTCCCACACAGTTCGCCATTTCAGGCAAGAGTGTGAAGTTGTGATTATCGCCTGAAGTATTCAGGGAACCCCAATAGTATACCACCCACACTTCACTCATCCTGGCAACACTTTCTTTCTGACACAAAACACCCAAAGCTCCACTGAACTCTCAGGATCTGCCAGAAATTCTCTGTTTCAGTTTCAGCCCCTAGAATCATGCTGATTGTTGTCATATTTAGGAAGGTATGCTTACAGTAATTGGAGTACAGGCTGTCCTTGAGTACACTCAGAGCAGACCAACAAAATAAGACAGGGTCAGAGGTGAGAGACTCCAGTGAGCTTTTGTTCTTTAGATCTCTGGCACTTGATGAGCTGCTGGCTATTTATAACCAGGAAAACACAGTAAAGGGCACTCCTAGCATTTGGCACATGTGAGAAGCATAGCATTTCACCTGGATATGTAAGATTCAGTTGCATGTCGGGCTTACAAATAAAGATGTGCTTTATATATACCATTGTGGTCAGAAGTTTACATACAGTGACATGCATGTCATCTTGGATATGAATGTCATGTCAATATTTGGGCTTTCAGTAATTTCTTTGAACTGTTCTACACCTCACAATAACTTGGATACAATTGTTTGAACTGATCTTGGAATTTGCAGTTGTTTACAAATAGCTCCAAGAGACATTCCGGAGGTGTGTATATCTGTGATCCTCTTTCTCAGATCTGCACTGAGCTCCTTGGACTTTCCCATTTTACTGTGTGTTGGTCAATCCAATGAGTGCCGTAAACAAACCCTTTTTTATGAAGACACAGAGAAGCTACCAGCTGTAGTCAATCATGCTCACTAACAGGAAGTTAAGAGACCTTGGCCTTGGCAAGATAAAAGACATTTTGGAAGTCTCGCCACCTCTGAATTAATAATCTAAGTGAGAATGTGTAAATTTTTAACCCTATATGTATAATTTTGACTCTGTGTTTGTTTCAGAAAACCCAAAGAAAATTAAAACTTGTGGACCAAATTCTAGTGTTTTTTTTTTATATTAAAGATGTATGCTGTACAATCATTCTGCCACAGAAAAAGAACAGTTCAAATGTTGAAAATATTGAAAGCCCAAATATTGCCATGACATTCATATCCAAGATGACATTCATGTCACTGTATGTAAACTTCTGACCACAACTGTAAGCGAACTGGACAATCTTTAAATTAACAGTGGAGCATAGAAAAAAAAATAGGTACCCTATGGGTACATGTGGCTGCTGCATATAAATAAAAAATTGTTTTCTGATATCATGTCCATACAGTGTGTGTGTGTGTGTGTGTGTGTGTGTGTGTGTATAAAATGTGTGTATGTATGTATATAAAATGTGTGTGTGTGTGTGTGTGTGTGTGTGTGTTATCAATTATACTCACCTCATCTCTTGCAAGCATCACCAAGCTGTGAGCAGCATCAGGGCTTGTAGTATTTTGGTTACCAATTTTGTTTACTGTGTTTTGTTCTAAAAACAGTGCTGTGAACTCAATCCATTTTCAATATAGTAAGAAAGCACTTGTTCATGAATTGTCGTAGAATCATTATTTAGTATTAATGAGCACATTTTGTTTCACAAGTGTAAAGACTCTAAAATAAAATTAAAAATTTAAAGCGAATAGCAGAAGTTTGACCAATTATACTTTTACCTTTTATTCTTACTTTTCACGAAGGAGCTGATTTATTCCCACATGGGACTTTTGTAATTGCAAACCGAGTGGATCGCTCAAAAGATTCCAACGTTGTCTTTGCTGCCTTCTCGAGTTTTTGTTGAATGACTGGAATTATTGGCGTAAATGCCAAAAAGCTCAAAAAAACTTACAAAACCTTTCATTTGACCTTTCAGAAGGACCAAATAAAAGCTGTGATAATCAAAAGATTAATTTTCTTAAAATAAACACCATTTACTTGATATCGAATCAGTAGCCTTGGCGAACCACGAGGTGAATTTCATTTATCTTTTTATCTGCCAATTATCTTCTGATACTATTAAGTTATAACAAGGTTTCTCTTATTTTGTTTCTGGTTCTGACTGGTTCTGAAGTTTATCAAGAAGTAGAATGGCTAATCGAACTTGATCAAGATAAGTGCTGATTGGTTACGAAGTTTTGCTATTGTTACACTCATTCTTAAATTCTTACAACATGATGACATACTGTAGTGGCTTTGCCACTCATTCTTGTGTACCTTTGATAACACGAGATCAACTGTTCATATCGCAAGTTCATGATTTGCCATTCTGGTGACTGTAACACTTATGCACATGTGCAGTCCACTATTGTTACACTCATTCTTACATTCTTACAACATGATGACAAAGTGGCTCCGCCTCTATGAGGCAGTAGCCACAAAAATATCACTTGTTTTTTTTCCAGTTTTCAGCTGTTCAGTTCCAGTTTTCAGCCTGTACCTAATGTAGCCTCAAATTCCTGTTCCTGGAGACCAGTGTTGTCTTCTGCTGTTGTTGCTCATCCACTTCAAGGTTTGTTGTGCATTCTGAGATGCTTTTCAGCTCACCACAGTTGCAAAGAATGGTTATTTGAGTTGGTAATTAAGTTATTTTGTTTGTGCCAGCTTGAACCATTCTAATCTCAGTACACACCTCTAGTCCAGTATCAACAGTCAAGCTTTCTAAATAATAATAAAAAAAGAATAGTGTATCTGCATTTGGGAACACCATGGGGAAGCCATGGCCAAATGGTTAGCGAAACAGCCTTGGGCCTGAAAGGTTGCTGGTTCAACTCCCTGAATCAGCAAGATTGGTTTAAGTACCCTTGTGCAAGGCACCTAACCTCCAACTGCTCTGGTAAGTGTGGTGGTGTACCTTGTGTCTGATTAGCCAAATAAAAACTGATGGTGCAATTATCAGTTTGGGCAAGAACCTGGCCATAGTAATAATTTGTGTTCATTTCAAATAATGCATTTATGTTTATTTGTACATATAAACCAGGCATTATTTATTTATTATTATTTTCTGTAAATGCTATACCGTTAGTATAGAAAGCTGATGAAATTTCAGGAGGCAGTTCAGGTCTACATGTTTGTGAATAGCTTCCTAGCCCATGTCAGTACTCTGCTGAATGTGAAAGCTGTTCCTGGACAAAGTCCTCCAGCACATTTGAGTATGTTGTCCATGACAGCCAAAGCATCTGCAATCAGGATGAGGTTACAGACAGTTTGTTTACCAATGTTGGGGGGCAGGCCAATCAGTCTGCAATATTAAGTAATGGCTGAAAAAAACCAACAACTGTGCCTTAACCTACTATTACTTTTCACCATCTGATTTGGAGTTTGTTAATGGAAGCTCAGACAGACTTTTAAAAGAATTAACTGGATTTCAATTAAGGATCACTCATGGGTTAAATTACACTCTTGTATTTCATGCATATCTCAGCAAGACCATTCAGGGACCTACCACATCCTCTGCAGTTCTGGTTTTATGTGATGTGAGTGACCACCTGTATGTGGTCACCGCTGACAGTCAGTTTTAATATAAAATGTTTTCAGTTATATACTTTGCTCTTTATGTGGTGTTAATTTGGAATCTTCCAAGTTTTGATTACATATTTAGCTTAGTATAACAGGATATAAGGAGTTAAAATAAGGATCTGTGCTGTGGGTGTAACTTTCTGGTTCCATTATTTCACTTAGCATTCACAGTGGATATGAGACTTAAACAACACACCATAAAATCCATATCACTTTGGACAGTTCAGGCAGGAATGGCGCAAACTAATGTTATGTGTACAACAATACACCTACACAGTACACCTAAAACATGGTCTGAAACCCTGGATAATAAACAGCATATTTTGAGTTTATTCTGGTTCTCCATGTTGGTGCAATGAGTATCATTACTGTACTGTTATTACACTAATGGATGCACAATCATACACTAACAAGAAAACAACCCATCAAAGGTACATTAAGTTTTGGTTTTTTTTTTGGTTAATATGGGGTGGCACGGTGGTGTAGTGGTTAGCACTGTTGCCTCACAGCAAGAAGGTCCTGGGTTTGAGCCCAGTGGCCTACGAGGGCCTTTCTGTGTGGAGTTTGCATGTTCTCCCCATGTCTGCATGGGTTTCTTCTGGGTGCTTTGGTTTCCCCCACAGTCCAAAGACATGGTTAGGTTAATTCTCATCTCATCTCATTATCTCTAGCCGCTTTATCCTGTTCTACAGGGTCGCAGGCAAGCTGGAGCCTATCCCAGCTGACTACGGGCGAAAGGCGGGGTACACCCTGGACAAGTCGCCAGGTCATCACAGGGCTGACACATAGACACAGACAACCATTCACACTCACATTCACACCTACGGTCAATTTAGAGTCACCAGTTAACCTAACCTGCATGTCTTTGGACTGTGGGGGAAACTGGAGCACCCGGAGGAAACCCACGCGGACACGGGGAGAACATGCAAACTCCGCACAGAAACTGGTGACTTGTCCAGGGTGTACCCCACCTCTCACCCATAGTCAGCTCAGATAGGCTCCAGCTTGCCTGCAACCCTGTAGAACAAGATAAGCAGCTACAGATAATGGATGGATGGTTTATATGGTCATTGCTTCCTTAAGGTGTTCTACAAAAGGGTTTCTAAAAGGGTTCTCCCAGAGAGAACCAAAGGGTTTTCCCAGAGGGATAGCCAAAATAACTAATTCTATTGTGATTGAAAGTTACTCAAAATCAGATATGTGACTTCAACAGCACTGTGATATAATTATTGTTTAATGACTAAATCCAATAGGCTCTTATAGCGGGTTGTAGCAACTCGCTGCTGTGGCAGGCAGGACACAGAGACTGACTCAGGGAAGTTGGGGAAAAAAAAAAACGCTCTTTTATTTAGCTTTTTGAGGGAGGTAAGGGGGAAGGGGATTGAGAGATGAGGTGCCCAAAAGCTTCTGGGTGAAGGTGAGGAGAGGAATTCAGCCAGCAGGTCTTTGGAGTTAGATAGTGGAGTACTGTTGGGCCGTGAGGGCTCTCAGCAGGCAGACAAGGGTCTTGTACCTTGGCGGATAAGCAGTCCTGACCAGGAGTTGTCCTGAGCTTTGTGTGGCATTGTTGTCTCCAGAGCTGTTTGCAAGGAAGAGGGAGAGTGTATAATCATTGTCATGTCACTGAAACAAAATAACTAAATTGTTGGCAGAAAGAGCTTTTTATACTCTCCTGGAGTCTGCTGGAAGGTACAGAGCAGCGTTGCTTAATACACTGCAGCTGTGCGAGCTCTGCCCCACAGGCACACACTATCCAGCTGTCCCAAACACTGGAGGTGCTGAAATGTCGCTGTCTGTTCAGCACTGGGAGAGTTGTAGTGTGAAGAGCGATCGTCTTCTTGTGTGGGTGCTTGCAAAACCTCTGCCACATCACATATTTTATTCAATAATTCCACTTACACTACTGTATTGTCAGGTAAATATGTACTATAACCTAACTTTAAATATTCTTCATTGATGTAACTCCTACTGGGCTAAATCTGCTTTCTTATATAGTGCTTCAGGACAGTAAACCTCATTTCAGACAGAGATCTGCCATTTACCCTTATGTGCTGCATTTTTAAGAGCACTTCTGCAGTAACTCTGCAAAGTCTGTTGGTTTGATTTTCATTCACTAACCCCTTGCCGATTGCATAGATGTATTCTTTCAGTATGGAAAACTCTATTACCATATATCCATTTTTCTCCTGTGAGAGCAGTGCTGGTTTCCTGAACTGCCTATAAAGGAGAAAAGAGGCTCTTTTGTTTTAAGATATATTGCTGTGTTGAGGATTTGCAAAGTAATTCAGCTATCCACAGGAATAATTGTTTAAATATTTACCAGAAGAGCATTTCTATATAGCTTTCAGTGTGCACAAAAACACAGCAACTCACTATATGACTTTTATTGTTCACAAAAACTCGATCTTTTTATATAAGCTAAAATGTGTTAATTCTGTTACAACCCCAATTCCATAAATTTGGGACACTGTAAATATGTAAATGTAAATAAACAGAATATGATGATTTGAAAATCTTGGAAACCCTACAGTATATTTCATTGAAAATAGTACTGTACAAAGACAACATATCAAATGTTAACTGAGGAGACCAACTGATGTAGTTTTGATAGTGAAATGCTGTCCTATTCTTGCCTAATAGACAGTTTCAGTTGCTCAACAGTTTGGGGTCTCCTTTCTTGTATTTAGTGCTTCATAAAACAGCAAATGTTTTAAACGAGAGACCGGTCTGGACTGCAAGCAGACCAGTTTAGCATCCAGACTCTTTCACGACAGAGCCGTGCAGTTTTAATATGTGCAGAAAGCAGTTTGGCATTGTCTTAGATGACCGTAGATGATGTGATCCACAAATTCTTTGCAATTTTACTTTGAAGAATGTTATTCTTAAAATATTGCACTGTTTGCCAATGCAGTCTTTCACAGAGCGGTGAACCCCTCCCACCTTTACTTCTGCAAGACTCAGCCTCTCTGGAATGCTCTTTTTTTATACCCAATCATTTTACTGACCTGTTGACAATTAACCAAATTATTATTATTTTTTATTTATGATTATTTTTTTTTAACATTACACATCTTTTTCAGTCTTTTGTTGCCTTATCCCAACTTTTTGGGACAGAACATATATTTTTCAAAAAAATAATAAAATTTCAAAGTTTCAACATTTGATATGTTGTCTTTGTACTATTTTCAATGAAATATAGGATTTCTGAGATTTGCAAATTATCATGTTCTTTTTTTTTTAACTTACATTTTACACAGTGTCCAAAATTTATGGAATTGGGGTGATACTTTAGATTTGTTTTGTATGATACTTCATATTACTTAAAAAAAAAGGCTTTGTGTTCCTTGGTATCCAAACATTGTACTCAACTTTATTTCAATTCGTTCCTGACTTAAACCCCATCTGCCATGTTTATCTGCGAACCTGCTACCAAGTGTGCGTTTGTCTAAAGAAAAGGTGTCCTGCAGGGCTACATCCCTACAACTGATTCAACTCTTCTAATAAGCCAAATTCAACTAAAAAAAAGTATTGGTAATGAGCTTAAATGTTGAATCAGCTGTATTAAACAGTGCAGAATGCTCAGCTATGCAGTGCTGTGACCCTCCAGGACTGGAGACACCTCTTACATAACATTTTCATATGAATTTACTTGTAAAGTGGGATGTAATAATGTATCACAGATGTCCAGAAGACCAACATAGGGCTGAGGTACAGTATATAGGAGGTATGACTTCTTCCCTATTTGCTGGCTCTCCTCTAGTTACATTTCTGACCATACTCTCACCTTCTTCATGATTGAATGATCTCTATACAAAGTTGAATCTGTTCTGTTGTCCTGCATTTTACTGCCTTTGCAGTAGTGTTGAAGTATTTGAGACACTTTTTGTCAAGATTTCGGTCTCATCTTGGAATCGACTACATTTTAGTCTTGTTCTCAGACATAGAGTCTCGGGATTTTATTTCAAGACCGGTCAGGACCAAAACTGTGGGGATTTCATGAAATTGCCTGTGCATCATCTGTTTATTTGTTAACATCATTACTTAACTGTGATTGGATGTAAAATTTCCTTCTTTGAATGCAACAAATAATGTGACTCATTGCTAATTTGAAAATTTTCTTCCTGTTAACAGCTATCACCCCCACCACCACCACCACACACACACCCTTCACCCCCACTGGTCTGGTCCTGGTCTTGACATACTATCACTCTGCTTTGGTTTTGGTCTTGACTTGGTCTCAACCCCTCAAAGTATTGGTCTTGTCTCGGTCTCAATTCACTCTGGTCTCGGTCATGACTTGGTCTCGGTTAAAGTGGTCTTGACTACAACACTACTTTGTAGTTATCCAAAGTATTTGTGATGATGATGGTCTAGACAAATCTTTGTTTTATGCCTGCATCATCCCCTGGAACAGCTGGTTCCTTATCCTTGACTTGCAAATGACATGAAAACAAAATAGAAACCCGGATGTCGGCCATGTTGGTGGAAAAATAAATGCGAGGTCAAGCAACATTCCATACAAAACAGTCATGCATGCACAACTCTGTTTTTCCACTGCTTTAAGGGTTCTTTTAGCCATGCCATATCTTTGTGCTGTACAGTGGTGCTTGAAAGTTTGTGAACCCTTTAGAATGTTCTATATTTCTGCATAAATATGACCTAAAACAACATCAGATTTTCACACAAGTCCTAAAAGTAGAAAAGGGAACCTAATTAAACAAATGAGACAAAAATATTATACTTGGTCATTTATTTATTGAGGAAAATGATCCAATATTACATACAGTTAGGTCCATAAATATTTGGACAGAGACAACATTTTTCTAATTTTGGTTCTGTACATTACCACAATGAATTTTGAACAAAACAATTCAGATGCAGTTGAAGTTCAGACTTTCAGCTTTAATTCAGTGGGTTGAACAAAATGATTGCATAAAAATGTGAGGAACTAAAGCATTTTTTAAACACAATCCCTTCATTTCAGGGGCTCAAAAGTAATTGGACAAATTAAATCATTGTAAATAAAATGTTCATTTCTAATACTTGATTGAAAATCCTTTGTTGGCAATGACTGCCTGAAGTCTTGAACTCATGGACATCACCAGACGCTGTGGTTCCTCCTTTTTAATGCTCTGCCAGGCCTTTACTGCAGCAGTTTTCAGTTGGTGTTTGTTTGTGGGCCTTTCTGTCTGAAGTTTAGTCTTTAACAAGTGAAATGCATGCTCAATTGGGTTGAGATCAGGTGACTGACTTGGCCATTCAAGAATATTCCACTTCTTTGCTTTAATAAACTTCTGGGTTGCTTTGGCTTTATGTTTTGGGTCATTGTCCATCTGTATTATGAAACGCTGACCAATCAGTTTGGCTGCATTTGGCTGGATTTGAGCACACAGTATGCCTCTGAATACCTCAGAATTCATCCGGCTGCTTCTGTCCTGTGTCACATCATCAATAAACCCAGTGCCACTGGCAGCCATGCATGCCCAAGCCATCACACTGCCTCCGCCATGTTTTACAGATGATGTGGTATGCTTTGGATCATGAGCTGTACCACACCTTCACCATACTTTTTTCTTTCCATCATTCTGGTAGAGGTTGATCTTGGTTTCATCTGTCCAAAGAATGTTCTTTCAGAACTGTGCTGGCTTTTTTAGATGTTTTTTAGCAAAGTCCAATCTAGACTTTTTATTCTTGAGGCTTATGAGTGGCTTGCACCGTGCAGTGAACCCTCTGTATTTACTTTCATACAGTCTTCTCTTTATGGTAGATTTGGATATTGATACGCCTACCTCCTGGAGAGTGTTGTTCACTTGGTTGGCTGTTGTGAAGGGGTTTCTCTTCACCATGGAAATTATTCTGCGATCATCCACCACTGTTGTCTTCTGTGGGCGTCCAGGTCTTTTTGCATTGATGAGTTCACCAGTTCTTTCTTTCTTTCTTTCTTTCTTTCTTTCTTTCTTTCTTTCTTTCTTTCTTTCTCAGGATGTACCAAACTGTAGACTTTGCCACTCCTAATATTGTAGCAATTTCTCGGATGGGTTTTTTCTGTTTTTGCAGCTTAAGGATGGCTTGTTTCACCTGCATGGAGAGCTCCTTTGACCGCATGTTTTCTTCACAGCAAAATCTTCCAAATGCAAGCACCACACCTCAAATCAACTCCAGGCCTTTAATCTGCTTAATTGAGAATGACATAACGAAGGAATTGCCCACACCAGCCCATTAATAGCCTTGGAGTCAATTATCCAATTACTTTTGGTCCCTTTAAAAACAGGGTGGCACATGTTAAGGAGCTGAAACTCCTAAACACTTCATACAATTTTAATGTGGATACCCTCAAATGAAAGCTGAAAGTCTGGACTTTATGTCCATGTCCATTATATAACTATAACTTGAATATGTTTCAGTAAACAGGTAAAAAAAACAAAATTTGTGTCAGTGTCCAAATATATATGGACCTAACTGTATCTGTGAGTCGCAAAAGTATGTCAACCTCTAGGATTGGCAATTAATTTGAAGGTGAAATTAGAGTCAGGTGTTTTCAATCAATGAGATGACAATCAGGTGTAAGTGGGCACCCTGTTTAATTTAAAGACCAGAGATATATCAAAGTCTGATCTTCACAACACATGTTTGTGGAAGTGTATCATGGCACGAACAAGAGAGATTTCTAAGGACCTCAGAAAAAGGATTGTTGATGCTCATCAGTCTGGAAAAGGTTACAAAACCATCTCTAAGGAGTTTGGACTCCACCAATCCACAGTCAGACAGATTGTGTACAAATGGAGGAAATTCAAGACCATTGTTACCCTCCCCAGGAGTGGTCAACCATCAAAGATCACTCCAAGAGCAAGGTGTGTAATAGTCGGCGAGATCACAAAGGACCCCAAGGTAACTTCTAAGCAACTGAAAGCCTCTCTTACATTGGCTAATGTTCATGTTCATGAGTCCACCATCAGGAAAACACTGAACAACAATGGTGTGCATGGCAGGGTTGCAAGGAGAAAGCCACTGCTCTCCATAAAGAACATTGCTGCTCATCTGCAGTTTGCTAAAGTTCACGTGGACAAGCCAGAAGGCTATTGGAAAAATGTTTTGTGGACGGATGAGACCAAAATAGAACTTTTTGGTTTAAATGAGAAGCGTTATGTTTGGAGAAAGAAAAACACTGCATTCCAGCATAAGAACCTTATCCCATCTGTGAAACATGGTGGTGGTAGTATCATGGTTTGGGCCTCTTTTGCTGCATCTGGGCCAGGATGGTTTGCCATCATTGATGGAACAATGAATTCCGAATCATACCAGCGAATTCTAAAGGAAAATGTCAGGACATCTGTCCATGAACTGAAACTCAAGGGAAGGTGGGTCATGCAGCAAGACAACAACCCTAAGCATACAAGTCGTTCTACCAAAGAATGGTTAAAGAAGAATAAAGGTAATGTTTTGGAATGGCCAAGTCAAAGTTCTGACCTTAATCCAATTGAAACGTTGTGGAAGGACCTGAAGCGAGTAGTTCATGTGAGGAAACCCACCAACATCCCAGAGTTGAAGCTGTTCTGTATGGAGGAATGGGCTAAAATTCCTCCAAGCCAGTGTGCAGGACTGATCAACAGTTACCGGAAACATAGTTGCAGTTATTGCTGCACAAGGGGGTCACACCAGATACTGAAAGCAAAGGTTCACATACTTTTGTCACTCACAGATTTATAATATTGGATCATATTCCTCAATAAATAAATGACCAAGTATAATATTTTTGTCTCATTTGTTTAACTGGGTTCTCTTTATCTTCTTTTAGAACTTGTGTGAAAATCTGATGATGTTTTAGCTCATATTTATGCAGAAATATAGACAATTCTAAAGAGTTCACAAACTTTCATGCACCACTGTAATTAGTCCATAACTTCATTAATAATGGTAATTAAACAAATCTGGGTAGAAGTTATATGCACCCTAGGTACCCCTATCTTCAAGCCAGAAAGAATCAAAATCAGTGAAGAATTGAGGGAGACGAAGCAATTTGTGTGGAAACTGCTCATTAGGGCTTAATTACTCCATATCTTCATTATTAATTGCAATTATGCAAATTTGGGTAGAAGCCATACACACCCCAAGTGGACCTACCTTCCTGCCAAAAAGAATAAAAATCAGTGAAGAATTGTGCGATTTTCATGAAATGTGGACAACACCAGATGGACGACGGACAACACATGATAGCATAAACTCATCCCGTCAGCCAGATGAGCGAATAAATCACAATTCCACCTTACTTTGTAGCATCTTTAGTGCTTTTAGGAACAGTATTTACTTTCATAATTTGTAATTCTTCCTCACTTATGGCGACAACGCGATGGGCAGCATTTTGCCGAGTCACTCGAGGTGATTATCGAGAAATAGTCCAAATTTCTCAACCAATCAGCGTGCATGATTTCCTGTAATCACCTGTGTATTTATACTAAAAACACTATTCACTTACCAGCCTGACATTTTTTTAAATCTTCTGCAGTTAACTTTTGTGTGGGTTTCCTCTGGCTGCTCCGATTTTCCCCACAGTTCAAAGACATGCAGTTAGGTTAACGTGGGGCGGCCTTGGGCTGAAGTGCCCTTGAGCAAGGTACCTAACCCCTAACTGCTCCCTGGGCGCTGTAGTGTGGTTGCCCACTGCTCTGGGTGTGTGTGCGCGTGTGTGTTCACTGCTTCAGATGGGTTAAATGCAGAGGATGAAGCTCACTGTGCTTGAAGTGTACATGTGACAAATAAAGGTTTCTTCTTCTTCTTATAAGAAATAAAATGCAGCTTCTCATGTTACCAAATAACCATAAAGGCATTCATCCTTCAAATATTCTCCTGTTGGAAAAATCCATAGCTTTACCTCTGACTATGACAAAGTGTCAGCACTTTGTCATAGTCAGTAAAAAAAAACAAAAAACTTCTCTATATGATCTTTAAAAAAAAATCCATCTAAGACGCTGTGCAAGTTGTAAGTTGTTACTCTATAAAGGATAACATAATCTTTGTTCATTAATAACAGGTGGAACAACAAGAAAATTTGTCAACACCTTGTAACCAATCAGATTTGAACACTGGTATAATTAAGTTATTCTACGAAGTCAAGTCATACATGAGCTGATAGCCAACGAGGCACGTAGAGCCGAGTTGGTTATAAGCCATGTATGATGAGTGGAATAACTGTTTTATTCTATCCACATCCACGGGATTTTGAGAAACAGAACATTTTTATTTTTTTATTTTTGCAAATTCAATCAATAAAAACTTTGTACAAAACGTCCGACAAAATAATTTCTGCTTAGAATGTTAACAAACTGGCGAAATTACAGTAGCAATTTGCGAAAAATGCTATAATAATGATTCTTGAAAAATAAAAAAGATACGTTCTTACCATCAAATACTTTTACTCCATATTTTGTTGCTTTTTTTTGCATTTTTTGGGGTTTTGTTTTCGAGTAGAGTTTTTATTTCATCCTCAGTTGGTTCAGCAACATGCTGTGCCATTTTTGTTTTTCTCTACTCATAGTATATGAGCTGATATCCTAGTAGTAGAGTAGCCAATCAAAGCATGTGATTGCTCATATCCAGTGAATGTGGACAGAATAACACTTCTTATTCTATTTGAAGACAACTTTTATTCTAAAATGAATTCTTGAAATAAGCTACTTTATCTGCTGATGGAATGACAATGTCCAGATTGAAATGTACAAATATATATATATATATATATACTTTTTTGCTGTGTAGTCAATGTGCCTGGACTTTAAATTACATTAGGATTTTAATCATAAGTCTCGGCATCTCTGACAACTACATACTTGTTACTACTAGATAATAATGTGTTCTTAAATGCACCTCACAATTAATACACAATATTTCTGAAATACAACTGCCACATACTCATTTTAAGACTGCTCTGGGTCTTATCAGTTGTGTGCACCTGCCTTGCAAGATGATTTCCTTATTTTTTCCCTTCTCTCATTTTTCTTTTCTGAAATACCACCATGAGCCTGTTGCAGTACTCACTCTGTGCACTAGAGAGCACCCTATCCTCTCCCTTCTGCTCATGTCAGCAACTCTGTGGATCAGCTTCTGTCCTTTTTTTTTCTCATCAAGAAGTGGCAACTCCAGGGCAGTTAACCATAGCCTTCATTATCTCATGGTAATTTACATGTATTGCAAATGTTTCTTCAAAGGTCAGCATTTCTTTACATCTGACAAATTGGAGTCAAGAACCACTCATGCAATTTGAGATGATTATAAATGAGTGAGGGGACTAAAATTAATGAATCTTCATTTGAAAACAAAGAGATATTTCTCAGTACTTCAAACTTGAAAATAATGTTTGACATCTACATCTATATCAGGATTTCTGGATAGTTGCTTTGTGATCTCTGTTAGAAGTGTTTTTAAATGGAATTGAATATCATGATTTCTGCATGTCTTAAATATCCCGCCCCGCTAATATTTGGTTGGATGCCTTTAGCTTTGATTACAGTATGCATTCACTGTGACATTGTTTCGATAAACTTATGCAATGTCACAACATTTATTTCAGTCCAGAGTTCTAGTAACTTTTCACTGAGATCTTGCGTTGAGGATGGGAGAGTCAAACCACTGCATAAAATCATCTCCAGCACATCCCAAAGATTCTCAATGGAGTTAAGGTCAGGACTCTGTGGTGGCCAATTCAAGTGTGAAAATGACTCCTCATGCTTCCTGAACCACTGTTTCACAATCTGAGCCATAATTGTATGCCTGTGCTGTCAGGGAAGAAAAATCCATTGATGTGATAACCTGGTCATTCAGTACATTCAGGTCATCAGCTGACTTCAGTTTATTGCCCAAAATTGAACTTCATCAGCTTTATTGAATCAAACCCAGATCATAACACTGGCTCCAGAGGCTTGTACAGTGGGCACTATGCATGATGGGTGGATCGCTTCATGCGCTTCCCTTCTTACCCTGGCACGCCCATCACTCAGGAATAGGGTCAATCTGGAATCATCAGATCACATCACCTTTTTCCATTGCTCCAAAATTCAGTCTTTATGCTCCCTAGCAAATTGAAGCCTTTTCTCCTGATTAGTCTCACTAACAAGTGGTTTTCTTTGGGCACACAGCTGTTTAGTCCCAATCCTGTGAGTTCTCATAACATTGTGAGTGTGGGAATGCTTTTAATTTCATTATTAAACATAGCTGTGAGTGCTACTACTGTTTTTTTTTCTTTTTTTATGATTCAACTTCACCAATCATTTAAGCGATCTCTGATCATGGTCAGTCAGGTTCTTTATCCAACCACATTTTTTTTTCCATGAAGTTGATGGTTCACTCTGAGATCCTTCCAGGTTTTAATAATGTGTTGGACAGTTCTTAACCCAATTCCAGTCATTTCAGTAATCTCCTTAGTTGTTTTCTTTGCTTGATGTAGGCCAATAATTTGACCTTCTGAAATGCAGTAACATCTTTTTCATTAACACGGGATGTAATACAACATTTTTTTTCAGAAATGGGAAGCTACTCACTGCATCAGTTAGGATTAAAAGAATTGCTGCAAGCTGACACATATCACTGCAGTAATTATCCAATCAAAGGTTCTTAAGTATTTGCTTATTTAAATCCAAATGGTGACTTTTTTGGCCAGGCAGTGTGTAGATACACACAAATGTTCTTAGTGTGGTAGATTGTGCTAGATTTCTTATTTCCATAGTGTTGTGGGTTAAACTTTTACCTTGCCTTCACGGTACAATTTCTGACATCAGATTGCATAAACCAATTTACTTTGGTGTGTATGAAGTGATTTTATCTTTCATAGCCAACTGGCAAAATTTGACAGGCTAATGCGATATGGCTACATGCTTCACCCACTTGACCAAAAAGTGCCATTTATGATGGGAATTTTTGGTATAAATCCCAACTGCACAGTGCATCATTGTATAACAGATTGTAGCAGCATGACAAGTTTCACTGACTAATTTGAAATTTTTGACCAAGGACGTGAATCTGGAACAAAAACTGCTGTTCCTCACACATCTTGCTTCTCATTTACATGATGCTTGTCACCAACAGTTGCTTTGCTTCCTGCTAGAAGGAAATCACTTCATTAAAAACATAACCTCATTTCTGGTTGCATCAGAGCATGTTCTGTTTAACCCTCAAGCGATCAAGTGGAGTCATTTATAACCCCAGGAATATAATTTTGTGTGCAGTTTTTATACATTTGAACTGAAAAATATTTCCTATGATGAATTTGTCAGTTAACTTGTCCAATAACTGTTCATAGGTTTTTGCAGGCGGCACGGTGGTGTAGTGGTTAGCGCTGTCGCCTCACAGCAAGATGGTCTGGGTTCGAGCCCCGTGGCCGGCGAGGGCCTTTCTGTGTGGAGTTTGCATGTTCTCCCCGTGTCCGCGTGGGTTTCCTCCGGGTGCTCCGGTTTCCCCCACAGTCCAAAGACATGCAGGTTAGGTTAACTGGTGACTCTAAATTGACCGTAGGTGTGAATGTGAGTGTGAATGGTTGTCTGTGTCAGCCCTGTGATGACCTGGCGATTTGTCCAGGGTGTACCCTGCCTTTCGCCCATAGTCAGCTGGGATAGGCTCCAGCTTGCCTGCGACCCTGTAGAAGGATAAAGCAGCTAGAGATAATGAGATGAGATGAGGTTTTTGCAGGGATCAGCTGAGTGGTGTGGCAAGAGTAATGAAAAACTGTGCAGGGTCATTTATGACCCCAGAAAGCAGCATAGGATTTCTTGGGGTAATTCCTTATCAAATTTTGCTTTTACCAAACTACTTATCTGTATGTTGTACTTTTATTGCTGTGAACCATGGCAAGTAGACCAAGAATAGCTAGATTTACAGCTTCAGAAACATTGAGACAGATACTTGAGACCTAAAGTGATGATAAAAAATAGCTCAGTTGATGGATATGATTAATTTTAGTATTGGCATATTCACCAGAAATAGCATGTTAGCTAGTATTAGCATATTAGTCAGTCACTAGTTGACATTACAAAGATCCCATTAATACTGCAATGGATGTTTTTGCTCATACTTTTCATGATAAATTTCAGTCAGTGTTGTTAAATTAAGTAAATGATCCAGTAAGACAAAGACTGTCTAGATTACATTATTCTTATACTGTGTCTATTTACCTTCTTTCTGTAAGAAAGTTTGTTGTAAACCATACCTATCTACATTTATATATATTTTTATAGTATCTGTCTTGAACACAGGAAGTGCTATATGTATGTAAAACCAAGAGAAGAGAAAATAGCTCGGTACAGTGGTGCTTGAAAGTTTGTGAACCCTTTAGAATTTTCTATATTTCTGCATAAATGACCTAAAACATCATCAGATTTTCACATAAGTCCTAAAAGTAGATAAAGAGAACCCAGTTAAACAAATTAAACAAAAATATTATACTTGGTAATTTATTTATTGAGGAAAATTATCCAATATTACATATCTGTGAGTGGCAAAAGTATGTGAACCTTCGCTTTCAGTAGTATCTGGTGTGACCCCCTTGTGCAGCAATAACTGCAACTAAACGTTTCCGGTAACTGTTGATCAGTCCTGCACATCAGCTTGGAGGAATTTTAGGCCATTCCTCCATACAGAATAGCTTCAACTCTGGGATGTTGGTGGGTTTCCTCACATGAACTGCTTGCTTCAGGTCCTTCCACAACATTTCGATTGGCTTAAGGTCAGAACTTTGACTTGGCCATTCCAAAGCATTAACTTTATTCTTCTTTAACCATTCTTTGGTAGAATGACTTGTGTGCTTAGGGTCATTGTCTTGCTGCATGACCCACCTTCTCTTAAGATTCAGTTCATGGACAGATGTCCTGACATTTTCCTTTAGAATTTTCTGCTATAATTCAGAATTAATTGTTCCAGCAATGATGACAAGCCATCCTGGCCCAGATGCAGCAAAACAGGCCCAAACCATGATACTACCACCACCATGTTTCACAGATGGGATAAGGTTCTTATGCTGGAATGCAGTGTTTTCCTTTCTCCAAACATAATGCTACTCATTTAAGCCAAAAAGTTCTATTTTGGTCTCATCCGTCCACAAAACATTTTTCCAATAGCCTTCTGGCTTGTCCATGTGATCTTTAGCAAACTGCAGATGAGCAGCAATGTTCTTTATGGAGAGCAGTGGCTTTATCCTTGCAACCCTGCCATGCACACCGTTGTTCAGTGTTCTCCTGATGGTGGACTCATGAACATTAGCCAATGTGAGAGAGGCCTTCAGTTGCTTAGAAGTTACCCTGGGGTCCTTTGTGACCTCGCCGACTATTACATGCCTTGCTCTTGGAGTGATCTTTGTTGGTCAAGCACTCCTGGGGAGGGTAACAATGGTCTTGAATTTCCTCCATTTGTACACAATCTGACTGTGAATTGGTGGAGTCCAAACTCTTTAGAGATGGTTTTGTAACCTTTTCCAGCCTGATGAGCATCAACAGCACTTTTGCTGAGGTCCTCAAAAATCTCCTTTGTTCGTGCCATGATACACTTCCACAAACATGTATTGTGAAGATCAGACTTTGATAGATCTCTGTTCTTTAAATTAAATAGGGTGCCAAGTCTCTCATTCACAGATGTGTAATATTGGATCATTTCTCAATAAATAAATGACCAAGTATAATCTTTTTGTCTCATTTGTTTAACTGGGTTTTCTTTATCAACTTTTAGGACTTGTGTGAAAATCTGATGTTGTTTTAGGTCATATTTATGCAGAAATATAGAAAATTCTAAAGGTTCACAAACTTTCAAACACCACTGTATACAGATTCACATACTGAATATACTGTAGCAGGGTCATGAATGACCCCACCTGGTCATATTAGTCACTAAAATAGCTTGGTCATTTGGAGGTCAAGATTCAAACACAACCTAAAATCAGAACTGACCTGTTAGTTTTTCTTGCAGCTTCAGTAAGCACTTTATCTGAGGTGGTGTCATGCTAATGGAAGCCAATTACAGCAGCTTTAGATTAAGATATTTATTCTTATAAGAAATTACAGGCAGGTGCTCCAGTTTCCTCTCTCAGGCCCTGTCCACACGGCAACGGATTCAGGTGAATCCGATACAATTGTTTATCGTTTAGGCCTGGCGTCCACATGGCACCGGCGTTTTGGGTGCCCCAAAACGCAATCTTTTGAGAACGGGTCCCAGAGTGGAAAGATCTGGCAACGTTGCCGTTGTGAAGTCATCTGGATGAGTAGAACGGATTTGTTTACGATGACGTCACAACCACATGACTGTCAGTGCTTCACGCCGGGTAGAAGTGTAACGAACTCGATGCGAGTTGTCAACAAATCCTATAACTTGGTTCATGAAACGCGCTTACAAAATATTTTCAATGTGAATATTTATTGTGTAATGGTGCAAAGTGAGAGAGAGAGAGAGAGAGAGAGAGAGAGAGAATAGCCCTTAGGGCAGAGTCAATCCCGCCAGCAAAAATAAGGAAAAAAAGGAGCGATCTCACCTCTTCAGATGTTGGTTTAAGTCCTACAATGCATTCCTCAAAAAGGGTGTAGAAGAACAAATTAATCCATCAACGTGTAGCATTCAATTTATTCCGGACCATTAAAGACGCCGCCTTCCGCTTAGAATCATACGTCATCCTCGCCACCATATTGGATGGGTCAAAGCGGAGAATAAAGATGCCTCATTCATGTGCTGCATTTAACTGTACCAACAGGTTTACCATCCAAACGAGATCACATGTGATTACCTTTCACAGGTGAGACTGGAAAAATACTTTTCATTGTATTTGGTCATTATAATGTAATTTTATGAACAGATTTTTCTGACTTTGTGGCTAATATGAAGTCTCGCGCATAATAGTTTATGCGCATGCATCCGTACTTCTTCTATTGTTCTGGTGTCTCCGAAGGGACCGTCTTACAGCGCCCCTAGAGGTGTGGCATGTGTATTGCATCGTTTTCAGCAAGCGTTGCGTTGCCATATGGACCTGATATTTTACTGATCGTTGCCCATGTGGACGCGGTATTTTTTTAAATAACATCTCGTTGCCTTTGTCGTGCGGATGTAGCCTCAGTTCACAGACATGCAGATTAGGCCAACTGGCTACTCTAAATCACTCACAGGTGTGAATGGTTGCTCATCTCTTTCTTAGTCCTGCAATAGATTGGCAACCTGCCCACAGTCTACCCTGCCATACCCCTAAGGATTGGATCCAGTTTCCCCTGACAGATAAGGGAGTAGATAGGCATGAACTTCCCTCTGGGATAAATAAAGTGATCTAGCTAGCAGCCCATAAATTTACATTGAAAACATGCCACTGTGTTGTGATGTTTGACCAAGTCACTAGATGGAAAAATGCAAAAGAATAAAACATGACAAACTGCAAAAATAATAAAAAAAAAAGTTTGTTTAATGGATGTTAAAATCATTCCCTTACCAGCTTCTCCCTTTTTCTCTATATTGAAGAATAAAAATGGAACTTGGTCTTATCTCATCTCATAATCTCTAGCCGCTTTATCCTCTTCTACAGGGTCGCAGGCAAGGTGGAGCCTATCCCAGCTGACTGCGGGTGAAAGGCAGGGTACACCCTGGACAAGTCGCCAGGTCATCACAGGGCTGACACATAGTCACAGACAACCATTCACACTCACACCTATGGTCAATTTAGAGTCACCAATTAACCTAACCTGCATGTCTTTGGACTGTGGGGGAAACCAGAGCATCCGGAGGAAACCCACGCGGACACGGGGAGAACATGCAAACTCCGCACGGAAAGGCCCTCGCTGGCCATGGGGCTTGAACCCAGACCTTCTTGCTGTGAGGCGACAGCGCTAACCACTACACCACCATGCCGCCCCTATGGAACTTGGTATGTTAGAGAAATTGCAAAAGTTCTCCATTCTGAAGACTTTCCCCATTTCTGAAAGGCAGGCGACATAAGGATTTAAAAGCAGAAGGGACATTAATGAGGCAAACTAGCAGACAAACCCAAATCTTAAGGCAATAGCCAGGCAAGGCACAAACAGGAACTCAGAGGCAATATCAAATGCTGTGTTCACACTTATACTGGTACGAAAGTGGTATAACTGTATAGATACAAAGTATACCGGTACAGTTTAGTGCATCTGTCCACACTAGCGAGAAATGTTTGCGGTTTTCTTTCACGGAAGTTGAAATGCGCGTGCGCGAAATGTTTCCATGGTTACCGAGTAACTTCCTTCCGAGAATATGGCGGATGAAACAACGTGCATGTGCTTTTTGTTGTCAATGTACAGTCTGTATTTCTGGTGGTCATTTATTCAGTCAAATCATATAAAACGCGCGAGGCAGTTGAGAAAGAAACAAAGAAAACGAATCTCCCTTTCTCCCCCCTCACTTTCTCCCTCTTCCCTTCTCTTCCCCTCCCTTTCTCCCTCTTTCCTTCTCTTCCCTTCCCTTTCTCTCCCTTTTCCCCTCTTCCTCCTTTCTTCCTCCCTCTTTCCCCCTCTCTCCCCCTCTCCCTTTCTCCCCCCTTTCTTTGCTCCATGTAGCTCCACGGTCATTTCGTTTTCGCATGCGCATTATATTTGTATCGATACAGAACAGCTTCATCTGTCCACACTACAGCGAAGCGCTACAGTACAAATACTGTACCGGTATGAAACCCATACATTTGTGGGTTTTGTACCGATACAGTTATACCGCTACAGTACCGGTATAGTTGCTAGTGTGGACAGGTGTTGCGGTACGAAAGTAGTATCGTATCGGTACAAAATCCCTAGTGTGGACAGGGTAATAAAGGCAAAGTCCAATGTGCAAGACACTAGCCAGCCTTGTGAACTAAGCCACACAGAACCAAGCATTTACTTCACAATGAACCAGTACAGTGAGTGTGCTTAAGTAGTGTGCTGTGGTGATTGAGTCCACGTGTGTGCAATCAGTACTCAGAAGCCTGTGAGTGGTGAAGTGCAGGATGGGTGTTGTAGTCCATGGCAGCCATGTTTGAAAACTGCTGTGAAAGCTGGGAAGTGGGGTCTTGAGTGCAAGTAGTTTTTTTTTTTTAAATAATTTATTTAACTTTGCCATAGCGAGATATATATGTACATACAGTACATTATGGCTGGAAAACCACTACAGCTTGCACCAATTACAGTGGCCCCATTGTACCTAATCTGTATGTCTTTGAACAGGTGCAGACATGACAAAAAACTTCTGCATGTTGCAAAGGGTTGACACTGCAGACTCCTTCCAAAAATGTGAAATAAACTCCACATAGAAAAAGCCTTTTAAAATCAGTTTAAGTTAAACCCTGTCTAAGTTACAGCTATAGAAATGAGAATATATTCAAATGGGAGAATTAATATAAACCTGTGATATGCCTTGCAGCTGAAACTACTGTCAGAGCTGTGGGTGGTAAAAGAGAGCAACTGGACTTGCTTGAAGATTCTTGAAGACGTTTCACCTCTCATCCGAAAGGCTTCTTCAGTTCTGTCTGACTAGTAGGGAGTATCAGGTATTTATCCTCTCATGGATGAAAAGCTCATCTAAGGTGTCGTTGAGTCATCCTGTTGGTGTGGGTCACTGGGGGCTGGATGTGAATGGCCTCGAGAGTCGTTAGGGTGATCAATGGATTGCCCGTTAAGGTGATCAATGGAATGCTGATTCTCTCTGTCTCTGTCCTGTACTGTCAGAGCTGCAAGTATATAAGGCCCTGTCCACACGGCAACGGATTCAGGTGACTCCGATACAATTGCTTATCGTTTAGGCCTGGCGTCCACACGGCACCGGCGTTTTGGGTGCCCAAAACACAATCTTTTTGAGAACGGGTTCCAGAGTGGAAAGATCTGGCAACGTTGCCGTTGTGAAGTCGTCTGGATGAGTAGAACGGATTTGTTTACGATGACATCACAACCACATGACTGTGAGTGCGTCACGCCGGGTAGAAGTGTAACGAATATCACCAGGAAAAAGCCTTACAGAGCACTAGTGAGAGTGAAACACGAGCTTGGATATTATTATTATGTTCAGTGTTAGTTCACAGTAGTAATGCAAGAAGCAGAATAGTGACAGTAATAGTGAAGCAAAAACATGCAATTGTACAAACACTGCAGCTCTACAGCAAAATATTCATTTATGAAATGGTCTGATTCTTAACACCAGTAGTGCCAATGATCTTCTCATTGCGATGCGAGTTGTCAACAAATCCTATAACTTGGTTCATGAAATGCGCTTACAAAATATTTTCACTGTGAATATTTATTGTGTAATGGTGCAATCCTGCCAGCAAAAATAGGGGAAAAAAGGAGCGATCTCACCTCTTCAGATGTTGATTTAAGTCCGACAATACATTCCTCAAAAAGGGCGTAGAAGAGCAAATTAATCCAATTTATTCCGGACCATTAAAGACGCCGCCTTCCAGGTAGAATCATACGTCATCCTCGCCGCCATATTGGAGAGGTCAAAGCGGAGAATAAAGATTAGCTGCGTTTAACTGTACCAACAGGTTTACCGTCCAAACGAGATCATATGGGATTACCTTTCACAGGTGAGAAACAGCAAATTAATCCATCAACGTGTATCATTCAATTTATTCCGGACCATTAAAGACGCTGCCTTCCGCGTAGATTCATGTGTCATCCTCGCCGCCATTTTGGAGAGGTCAAAGCGGAGAATAAAGATTAGCTGCGTTTAACTTTACCAACAGGTTTGCTGTCCAAACGAGATCACATGGGATTACCTTTCACAGGTGAGACTGGAAAAATACTTTTCATTGTATTTGGTCATTATAATGTAATTTTACAAACAGATTTTCCTGACTTTGTGGCTAATATGAAGTCTCGCGCATAATAGTTTATGCGCATGCGTCCTTACTTCTTCTATTGTTCTGGTGTCTCCGAAGGGACTGTCTTACAGCGCCCCTAGAGGTGTGGCATGTGTATTGCATCGTTTTCAGCAAGCGTTGCGTTGCCATATGGACCTGATATTTTACTGATTGTTGCCCATTTGGACGCGATATATTTTTAAATAACATCTCGTTGCCGTTGTCGTGTGGATGTAGCCTAAATCATAGATCCCCAACCCGGGTCCTGGAGAACCCCCTGTCCAACACATTTTAATGTTTTCCCAACTCTAAGCCTACATCCACACGACAACGGCAACGAGATTTAAAAAAAAAATCGCGTCCACATGGGCAACAGATCAGTAAAATATCAGGTACATATGGCAACGCAACGCTTGCTGAAAATGATGCAATACACATGCCACACCTCTACGTGCGCTGTAAGATGGTCCCATCAGAGACACCAGAACAATAGAAGAAGTACGATGCATGCGCATAAACCCCTTCTTCTACCTGGCGTCATAGACATATAAACATAGACGCCGCATTGAGCCTAGTGGCCCATTGCTGGGATACGTCAGAGTGTCCGCCGTATTGGATGTGGCAAATCTTCCCCGTAAACCAATGCAAGTAAATGGACTGAACTTCATAAAGCCCCTTTCTACAATAATGTTTAACTCGATGCCTTTTATTCACCCATTAAGACACACGTATATATTTGGGAAACAAACAGGCATCAAAACAACATATATAACTTTTAATGTGATGGTTATAAATAGTGTGCGAAATACCCGTCAATATTCCGTGGGAGGTGTGACCTAAATTTCCTCAACATGCAGCAGGCCTATACCAGAATCAAGCTATCGGAAACTTGTTTTTTTTTTTTATTCCGCTGCTACTATCGTAGGCTACTAACGATATCTACACATCAAGGCATGTTTTGGAGCTCAGTGGGGATCGTGTAGAATAATGTGCTGTGCTTACGCTGCTGAAGCCGTGCCGTGCCGTCTCTGTATCACTTTCATTAAATGCCGTGCAGATAGGCTATAAAATGTCTCCAAAAACAATTTTTGCAATATGCAGTGCTATATGGAAAAAAATTCAATTAAACCATATTAAAGTGGGATTACTCCATGTGATTGCTTCACAGTCTGACATGCTTCCAATCTCTTCTATTTTTGAGTGTGCCATCACCATCTGACAGCTGGTGGTGAAATTGGTTGGGTGGGCTATGAAATAAATTATAAATTGTTTGGAGACAGGTTTCACCGAGCGGCTATTATGCGCGAGACTTCATATTAGCCACAAAGTCAGAAAAATCTGTTCATAAAATTACGTTATAATGACCAAATACAATGAAAAGTATTTTTCCAGTCTCACCTGTGAAAGGTAATCCCATGTGATCTCGTTTGGACGGTAAACCTGTTGGTACAGTTAAACGCAGCACATGAATGAGGCATCTTTATTCTCCACTTTGCCACATCCAATATGGCGGCGAGGATGATGTATGATTCTACGCGGAAGGCGGCGTCTATGTTTATATGTCTATGCCCGGCGTGAAGCACTCACAGTCATGTGGTTGTGATGTCATCGTAAACAAATCCGTTCTACTCATCCAGACGACTTCGCAACGGCGCCATTGCCGGATCTTTCCACTCTGGAACCCGTTCTCAAAAGATTTCATTTTGGGGCACCCAAAACGCCGGTACCGTGTGGACGCCAGGCCGAAACGATAAACAATTTTATCAGATTCACCTGAATCCGTTGCCATGTGGACAGGGCCTTAGACACCCACTTCAACTCAGAAATGACTGTTAATTAGCTCAGTAGTTGAATCAGTTGTGTTGGGACCAGGAAAAAACACTAACATATACAAGACAGGGGGTTCTCTGGGGTTGGGAACCTATGATATTACAGTACTAGTAAAAAAAAAAAATTGGACATACTTTCTAATTCAATGTTTTTTCCTTATTTTTATACATTAAAAAGACATTTAATGTCTTCAACTAATATTGTATGTCATTTCTCTTTACTTGCTCTTCGGACCTGCCTGATCCATCCTGATGCTCTATGTCAAGCTGGAGTCTTATCACATTGCTCCGTGGAGGATGGCCCCATATGGACAGTCGAAAGTTACACTTGGAAGATGGCTCTGAACACTTACAATAATGCCTTTATGGCTGAGAACTATAGTTGACTTGCTAACTTTAGGACTGCAATTGCCATGAACAGTTTTGCATTCCAGTTTCCATCAATGAACAGTTTATAACTTCAACAAAACAGACTTCATGTTAAAACTATAATGATGTTCCTGATTACACAGTTATACTTTGTGACTCTATAAGACACAGTTATAGAAGCAAGTTATTTATAATCACACTATCTGTTATCACCCAAATAAGGATGGGTTCCCTTTTGAGTCTGGTTCCTCTCGAGGTTTCTTCCTCATGTCGTTTGAGGGAGTTTTTCCTTGCCACCATCGCCACAGGCTTGTTCATTGGGGATAGATTAGGGATAAAATTAGTTAATGTTTAAAGTCTTTAAATTTCTGAAAAGCTGCTTTGTGACAATGTCTATTGTTAAAGGCGCTATAAAAATAAACTTGACTTGACTTAGTTGAGCGGTTCTTGACGTAATATGGATGACTAAAGTTGTAGAACAGAGCTATTTACTCTTTTTATTATTTACTATTTACTGTTTGATCTCAAATGCATTAAGAAGGCAAGAAATTGCACTAATTAGCATTTGATGAGGCACAACTGTTCATTGAAAAGCATTCCAGGTGACTACCTCATGAAGCTGGGTAAGATTAAAAAAAAAAAGTGTGTGCAAAGCGTCATCAAGGGAAATGGTGGCTACTTTGAAGGATCTAAAATATCCATCCATTATTCGTAACCACTGATCCTATACAGGGTCAGGGGCAAGCTGGAGCCTATCCCAGCTGACTATGGGCAAGAGGCAGGGCACACCCTGGACAAGTCACCAAATCATCTTAGGGCTGACAGATAGAGACACACAACCATTCACATTCATACCTACGGTCAGTTTAGAGCCACCAGTTAGCCTAACCTGCATGTCTTTGGAGTGTGGGGAAAACCAGAGCACCCAGAGGAAACCAATGCAGACACGGGGAGAACATGCAGAAAGGCCCCCATCGGCCACTGGGCTTGAACCCAGAACCTTCTTGCTGTGAGGCAGCAGTGCTAACCACTACACCGCCATGCCACTTGGGATGAAATGTATTTTGTTTTTTAACACTTTTTTCTTTACTACATAATTCTATATGTTCCATATGTTATTTCATAGTTTTGATCTCTTCATTATTGTTCTACAAACAGGATAAGTGGCTCCAGATAATGGATGGATGGATTATTGTTCTACAATGTAAAAAATAGTCAAAATATGGGGAAAAAAAATGAGTAGGTGTGTCCAAACATTTGACTGGTACGCTAAATGTATCAGTTCCTTCTGACCAACCAGAATCAAGCACAGCTCAGCGGAATAATTATCAATAACACCATGTTTTACCATCTCCTCTCCCTACTTTATCATCCAACAGACATATTGAGCCTTTTTTTCACTCTATGTTTCTTTATGGATTTAAAAAAAAAAAGCTTCATGGTTCCCATTTCACATTATCATTCAAGGAGTACTATACTGAAGACATTTTTATCTTGAAATTTCTCTAATGAGCAGAATTATTAATCATTAAAATGTTTTATTGCACTATAGTGAACATAACCATGATTTTTATCCATTTTAACACATTCTCTCCATCTGTTATTTATAGGATTATTGATCATTTCATGCCCCAGTTTCGATATCCTTTAGTTGAGTAAAGTTGCACTGCTATAAACTCACACATAATGACCTCCATTGCTAATGAACAATGCAGAGTTTCCCAAACACATCGTATCACAATGATCATCATTAAATTGTACAGTGAGCAGCAGAATGAACACTCTCTCTCCTAGTTAAGATGCTCTTAGCATTAAGAGGCTTTTGGGAAACCCACCACAAAACAGTAGGGTTAATAACATACAGTAAGGTATGAGAAAGTCAGGGTGGTGGTGTCAGACTACACTTTGCCCATCTCTGTGGTTATGTTCTTGTTTGTGAGCTCTTGTATTTTGTTTATGTCAAATCTGAGTACTTAATTATTACATGAGAGACACATGATTAAATGTCTCTCAATTTTTCAGTCTCTGAGGTTGACTGCTCCAGTTAATTCCCCAAACTAATATTATAAACATGTGATTAAATCATTCTGCTTCTTTGAGCCATTAGAGAATCTGAATCTGCATGACTGAGATAAAAAGTCTAATATACAGCTCTGGAAAAACTGAAGAGATCACTGCAAGAGATCAGTTTCTCTAGTTTTACTATTTTTGTTACTATCCATTAGACAACCAGGTGATGGAAAAGCTGAAAATTGGACTAAAAAAAAAATATATATATATATATATATATATATATATACACACACATTATATATATATATACATACACACACACATTATCTGTAGCCACTTATCCTGTCCTACAGGCTTGCAGGCAAGCTGGAGCCTATCCCAGCTAACTATGGGCAAGAGGCGGGGTACACCCTGGACCGCAGGGCTGACACATAGACACAGACAACCATTCACACCTACGGTCAATTTAGAGCCTCCGATTAGCCTAACCTGCATGCCTTTAGACTGTGGGGGAAACCGGAGCACCCGGAGGAAACCCACGCAGACATGGGGAGAACATGCAAACTCCTCACAGAAAGGCCCTCGTCGGCCACTGGGCTTGAACCCAGGACCTTCTTGCTGTGAGGCGACAGTGCTAACCACTACACCACCATGTCACACACATATACATACACATTTACACTGAGCACTATATATATATATATATATATATATAAAACACCCCCTTTGAAAAGTAACATTTTAAACAATATCTCAATGAACACAAACAATTTCCAAAATGTTGACAAGACAAAGTTTAATATAACATCTGTTTAACTTATAACGGGAAAGTAAGGTTAATAATATAAACTTAGATTACACATTTTTTGGTTTTACTCAAATTAGGGTAGTGCAAAAATGAGTACACCCCACAACAAAAACTACTACATCTAGTACTTTGTATGGCCTCCATGATTTTTAATGACAGCACCAAGTCTTCTAGGCATGGAATGAACAAGTTGGCGACATTTTGCAACATCAATCTTTTTCCATTCTTCAACAATGACCTCTTTTAGTGACTGGATGCTGGATGGAGAGTGATGCTCAACTTGTCTTTTCAGAATTCCCCATAGGTGTTCGATTGGGTTCAGATCAGGAGACATACTTGGCCACTGAATCACTTTCACCCTGTTCTTCTTCAGGAATCCAACAGTGGCCTTAGATGTGTGTTTAGGATCATTGTCATGTTGGAAAAGTGCATGACGACCAAGGGCACGGAGTGATGGTAGCATCTTCTCTTTCAGTATAGAGCAATATGTCTGTGAATTCATGATGCCATCAATGAAATGCAGCTCCCCGACACCAGCAGCACTCATGCAGCCCCACATAAGGACACTGCCACCACCATGTTTCACTGTAGGCACCATGCATTTTTCTTTGTATTCCTCACCTTTGCGACGCCATACAGTTTTGAAGCCATCAGTTCCAAAAACATTTGTCTTGGTCTCATCACTCCAGAGTATAGAGTCCCAGTAGTCTTCATCTTTGTCAGCATGGGCCCTGGCAAACTCTAGGCGGGCTTTTTTGTGCCTGGGCTTTAGAAGAGGCTTCTTTTGTGGACAGCATCCATGCATGCCGTTCCTCTGCAGTGTACGCCGTATTGTGTCATGGGAAATAGTCACCCCAGTTTGGCTTTCTATTTCTTTAGATAACTGCAGTGAACTTGCATGCCGATTTTCTTCAACTCTTCTCATCAGAAGACGTTCCTGTTGAGGTGTTAACTTCCGTGGATGACCTGGATGTCTCTGTGAGATGGTTGCAGTTCCATCTTTCTTAAATTTTTGTACCACTTTTGCTACAGTATTCTGACTGATAAGTAAAGCTTTGCTGATCTTCTTGTAGCCTTTACCTTTGTGGTGTAAAGAAATTATTTTCTTTGGGGAATTCTAAAGAGACAAGTTGAGCATAGGGCTGCTCGATATTGGAAAAAATTAATATCACAATTTTTTCAGTAAATATTGATATCGCGATTTTTAAAACGATATTTATACACCTTTTTTTAAAGCCCCGATCATCAACACCCGAGGCACCGGGCCACATTTTTATAGTACAGGCCTCATAGGCTACCTGTCAACCCTTCCCGTTGTACCCTGAAACGCCTTTTACTTAAACTATTTACTGTGCAAGCGCGTACTTTGCATAGGTCCTATAGCCTGCACAAGGCTCACGTTCTCCTCACTCAACATTTCCAATCACAGAGGATGGAGCCAGCGCTGGTATTACCAGTGATTACTGCGTAACGTCCACACTGGCTCGTAGCCAGCCAAGGATAAAATCTCTCTCTCACACACACACACTACAACGTAAGCTTGTGTGTTGTTAAGACACCAACATTAAACACGCACACACACGGACTGGCCATTGGGAGTAGCGGGAGTTTTCCCGGTGGGCCGGTGGTTCAGTGTGGGCCGGCGGAGGAAAAAAAAAAACCAAACAGTTGCGCGCTGGCCTTTAATATGATAAGCAATGTTAACAGTTCTTTAAGAAACTGTTAACATTGCTTATCATATTAAAGGCCAGCGCGCAACTGTAATAAGCAATGTTAACAGTTTCTTAAAGAAACTGTTAACATTGCTTATCATATTAAAGGCCAGCGCGCAACTGTTTTTTTTTTTTTTTCTCCGCCGGCCCACACTGAACCACCGACCCACCGGGAAAACTCCCGCTACTCCCGATGGCCAGTCCGTGTGTGAACACGCACAATATAGAGACAAGTCCTTAAGAATTAACATACATGAAAATAGCTCAGCGGCATGTAAACATTCCCTGAAAATGTAGGTGGCACTGCGGCTAGATGCTATGTGAAATGGCACAAGGCAAACACCATGCGTCGCTCAGTCAACAGACAAAATCCACAAACCCAGTAGTCCTCCTACTACTGTGGGTAAGTGTTCTGTGGCCAAAAACACCCTATGCACAGTCATTCCAAAACATCCCCACTAGTTGCAGGTTATGTCTCAAATACAGATATGCGTTGTGGATTAAGCGATCTATTTTCAAGCATCAGGCTTCTCTTCCTTCATCTTCCAAATGTGGACTCCGCTATCTTTTTGGCATGTCAGCATTGAAATACCATTTGCAGAGATATTTCACTCGCCATTAAGAAAAGTAAAAGCAACACATGATTAGGGCTACATGATTAGCAGGGGGACACCGTTTTAAGCGCACGGAATTTTAAAAACAATGTAATTACATCTGAGTCCGTCTACATCGCGCAATAAACCCGTCCTTAGCAGAACCTACTTCAAAGCATGATGCTAGCTGCAGATGCACAAGTCAAAATCAAATGAACCCAAGTAAACATGCCGCGGCGGGCAACATTAATAACCAAATTGCCTTACCTTAAAACGCTGCCTTGACCACAGGACGACTCGCAATTATTCCACTTAAATCCACACGGTTTAACACATCTAACACAGCTAGCAAGCTGGATATGTGCTAATATTGTTGTGCTTGTTTTCTTCTGTAGATGCCATTTTTACATTACCCAGTCCCACATCCAAAAATATGATGTAAATATATGTTAATTGTATTATTATAACTATTAGCAAGCAAATCAAACAACATATTAACAAATCAATATATCAAAATCACCCGACACGTATGAAAACAGAAGAACTGATTTTTTACTGTTGCGGAGATATCGCGGGAGTAGAATGGATGACGTATACAAGGCTACGGTGTGCCCTAGGGGACAGAAGGGTTCATTTTACCTTACAAATGACAAAAAATCGTTTCATATCGATATTATGAATTTTGATATCGTTTGACACCAATATCGATATCGTGATAAAAATACGATGTATTGCACAGCTCTAGTTGAGCATCACTCTCCATTCAGCATCCAGTCACTAAAAGAGGTCATTGTTGAAGAATGGAAAAAGATTGATGTTGCAAAATGTCACCAACTTGTTCATTCCATGCCTAGAAGACTTGGTGCTGTCATTAAAAATCATGGAGGCCATACAAAGTACTAGATGTAGTAGTTTTTGTTGTGGGGTGTACTCATTTTTGCACCACCCTAATTTGAGTAAAACCAAAAAATGTGTAATCTAAGTTTATATTATTAACCTTACTTTCCTGTTATAAGTTAAACAGATGTTATATTAAACTTTGTCTTTTCAACATTTTGGAAATTGTTTGTGTTCATTGAGATATTGTTTAAAATGTTACTTTTCAAAGGGGGTGTACTCATTTATGCTGAGCACTGTATATATAATTTTTTTA
Source organism: Neoarius graeffei (assembly GCF_027579695.1). Lineage (NCBI taxonomy): Eukaryota > Metazoa > Chordata > Actinopteri > Siluriformes > Ariidae > Neoarius > Neoarius graeffei. The sequence continues at coordinate 93,243,444 of NC_083570.1, forward strand.
AGCAGTTATTCTATTAAATCTAATCGTACATGAGCTAATAGCCAATGAGGTGCGTAGTGCTGAGTTGGCTACAACCATGTATGACAAGATTGAGTGGAGTAACTGTTTTATTCTATCCACATTCACTGGATTTTGAAACAAACCAATGAAATGACAGTAGCAATTTGTGACAAATGTGATGATAATTCTTGAAAAATAAAAAAAGATATGTTCTTCCAATCAAATACTTTTATTCCATATTTTGTTGCTATTTTTGTATTTTGGGAGGTGTCTTCTTCCTCTTCTTCTTCTTTATGGTTTTTTGGTGGTTGGCAAACCAACTTAAAGTGCATTACCACCACCAACTGGGCTGGAGTGTGGAACACAAGCTATTGGGGAAGATACTGGCTAGTTCTGTTTCTTTTAAATACTTGATACCAATTTTTGGGGTTTTGTTATCGAGTAGAGTTTTTATTTCATCCTCGGTTGGTTCAGCAACATGCTCTGCCATTTTGTTTTTTCTCTACTCATGGTATACAGTGGTGCTTGAAAGTTTGTGAACCCTTTAGAATTTTCTATATTTCTGCATAAATATTGTAGGTACAGTTCACCACCTACTGTCTAAGAACTACAACTCCCAGCCAACTTCCGCGTTGACCTACGTCACGCCTGGGTGGGATCACTTACATCACATCCTCCATGATTCCATAAAGGGACCTGGAATCCACCATATCTTTCTCTTTGGTGTCTGAAACTACACAGAACAGACCTAAAAGGAGGCACTCACTATCGGACCGTCCGAAACCACAACTTCTTTCTTGCAAGATCCATGTTTCAGCGCATTTTCCTTTTTGTTTACCCTTTATCACGGTAGACTCTGGAAACACGCGATTTTAACTCAAGCGAGTTATAACCGTTTTTCAGTTATTCCTTATGAGTATGTACGAAACTGCAGCCCACAAAGGCAGTTTAATTTGTAACTAAGAAGCGGCTAGACCCTTCTAAACTAGTGCATGTTGTTTGATCAGAGTTTTCCTTCCCACGAGCTACGAAGCCTCTTCAAGGATCCTCTGTTTCCCCACAGAAGTTTTTCCGAGCTCCTGTGAACTCACTCTCTCCCAGGATTCTCTGTTTTCTATAAAAAGGCGAGATTTTGAAGTAAGACTGGCAGTGGGCAAGAAGACTAGTCTTAGGAATTTGTTTATTTACTTAGTGTGAATTTACACTCAGGGATTGTTTAAGTGTGCACACTGATTTTGGGTTTCTATCATTTGTTCTATTGTTGATCTCAATTGTTTAATAGATAGGTTTTGCATGCTCTCTTTCTTCCTAACATTTTAATTTCATTATTTACCCATATTTTGACCTCATTAAGATTTCAGTAAATTGAATGATACTATAAAGCTAGTGGGTTAGCTGTCTAGGGAAACCCTTTGTCTCCAGGGACCAGGATGCACCACGTGGTCACACAGTAGGCCTCACACATGCTTTAGCTAGCAAACCAGAGCTAACTCTCTTTGTTCTGTAAGGAGACACGCGGTAACCCCCCCCCCTTTGTTCTTTATCACGAGGTCTTTTGTCTCAACTTTAGATAATATTCTAAGTCCTGATTCAATTCAACCTTTATAGCGCACTCTCCCGTGCCCACATTCAAATCTACATATATCACGGATGACCATTTGAATGTATTTTAATTGTTAACATTTAATTTTTGTTATCACACATCCACTAGGCCTTACACGCAACCACGTGGCCACTAGGCCTCAAAAGCACATGTTAGCTAGCCTTCCTTTGTCTAGTTAGCACACAAAGCTAATCATTTGCTTACACACAAACACATGCTAGCTAGCCTTCCTTTGTCTAATTAATCAAATCAAGTTTATTTGTATAGCGCTTTTAACAATAAACATTGTCGCAAAGCAGCTTTACAGAATTTGAACGACTCCAGCTTGCCCCTGACCCTGTATAGGATCAGTGGTTACGAATAATGGATGGATATTTTAGATCCTTCAAAGTAGCCACCATTTCCCTTGATGACGCTTTGCACACACTTTTTTTTTTTAATCTTACCCAGCTTCATGAGGTAGTCACCTGGAATGCTTTTCAATGAACAGTTGTGCCTCATCAAATGCTAATTAGTGCAATTTCTTGCCTTCTTAATGCATTTGAGATCAAACAGTAAATAGTAAATAATAAAAAGAGTAAATAGCTCTGTTCTACAACTTTAGTCATCCATATTACGTCAAGAACCGCTCAACTAAGTCAAGTCAAGTTTATTTTTATAGCGCCTTTAACAATAGACATTGTCACAAAGCAGCTTTTCAGAAATTTAAAGACTTTAAACATTAACTAATTTTATCCCTAATCTATCCCCAATGAGCAAGCCTGTGACGACGGTGGCAAGGAAAAACTCCCTCAGACGACATGAGGAAGAACCCTCGAGAGGAACCAGACTCAAAAGGGAACCCATCCTCATTTGGGCAACAACAGACAGCCTGACTATAATATTAACAGTTTTAACAGGTGTAAGGTCCTCTAAAATAACACTGTATTTTATACTCTATATTGGATTGCCCTATTTTCTGTGTAATTAACTCCATTTACCATAATGCCTTGTGGTTTGGAATATTTTCACTGTTCTGATGTGTTGTGACGTTCTGTGCATTCGGACCAATCAGACTTATTTGCTCGTTGTAGTTTTATTTGAATTTTGATGTCAGCCAATGGTAATTGGTATATGTTTAATGCCCGCGAGTTCGCGGGCTTTTTGAGATGTTTCATCACTTCGCGAGGGAGAAGCTCACGGAGTTCCCGCCTGCTGCCGAGTTTTTTTTTTTTTTTTTTTTTTTTTAAAAAAAAAAAAAAAGAAAAAAAAAAGAAAAAAAAAAACAAAAAAAAAAACTCGGCAGCAGGCGGGAACTCCGTGAGCTTCTCCCTCGCGAAGTGATGAAACATCTCAAAAAGCCCGCGAACTCGCGGGCATTAAACATATACCAATTACCATTGGCTGACATCAAAATTCAAATAAAACTACAACGAGCAAATAAGTCTGATTGGTCCGAATGCACAGAACGTCACAACACATCAGAACAGTGAAAATATTCCAAACCACAAGGCATTATGGTAAATGGAGTTAATTACACAGAAAATAGGGCAATCCAATATAGAGTATAAAATACAGTGTTATTTTAGAGGACCTTACACTCTCCCCCCACCAGAGCGCTTTCGTCAGTCCCGGGAACTCACTGTGTCGGGTCTGGGACCCAGCCCGCTACCGAGGGGTTTGGGGTGAGCAGCATCTTATTCGAGCGAGCTAACCCACAGCAATAGCTAGCCCTCTGCTCAGGAGCATCTGCTGCGTGACTGTACCGACATCTGTAACCTGATCCGTCTGGTTTGACCGGTGGATTGTGAGTAACGCGAACCCACACTTACACTGACACACACACACACACACGCGCGTTCCTCTGGTCTCGCCTGGATAGCCAGCGTTTTAGAAGGGCATTGCAGCGGTTGCTGTTCTGTCTGCAGTTCACAGAGCTGCCACCTGTGCACCAACGGGCCCCAACTGCGCGCGCGTTTTTCTTTCTTGTCCACTTCTTTTCTTTTGATACTTTACCCAGTTTTATTTTCTTACTATGTACTGCTGGTATACACACTGTTGATGTGCTATCTGTAACATCTCTATTATGTAGGCTAATTGTTTCCGCTCTTCTTGTGCCGGTGTTACTATTTTCTTGGTGATTACATTGCATGCTTCTTTGGGAGCATTTATTGTCAAATACTATTATTATTATTATTATTATTATTATTATTGCTTATTAATAAATATAATCATTATTATTTAATTATATCTTGGGTGTATTGGCTGCTCATTTGGTTGTTTATATTTGAACATTCTGACATGCACACTGCAGACTAGCTATTAGTTCTTTCACTCATGCTACTGTTATTTTAAAGTCTGAGGAAATACACCATACACTAGCTTCAAAGGTAAGTGTAGTATTTTCGCAGTGGAGGCACCGCGCTGTTAAATTTCTCATTTATTAGATTTATGCTTATTATTCTCTCTCTCTACTCATACTTGTACCCTTATGGTATCAGGAATCTCAGCCAGCTCACCACTCCACCGCTGAGAACTTAGGACCCTGTTGCGCCATTATTTATTGGGATTTAGGGTAACTCTTTAGTAGCCTATAGCCTACTGTGCTGGGTAATCAGCACCTGTCCAAAAAAAAAAAAAAGGGGGTTACACAGGTATAACCCTCAACTGTCCTCATGGGGCCGTCCTTCACAGGAGCGGTGCGATAAAACTCCGACCAGACACAGGGCACCAGGATGGATCAAGCAGGTCCGAGGGGCAGAAGAGGCCAGCATCTCAATCCCAGGATCAACATGTAACTCAGAGGGACAGATTGGGGGGGGGGGGGGGGGAGAAAACACAGGTGGTTAGGTATGCCCAATGTCACCTGAATAAGTAGAAACAGTATACATATTGCACCGAGTACAAGCAGGGACTCCGGCAACTAACTATGACAGCATAACTAAAAGGGGAGAGCCAGAAGGTAACACAGGCATGAGGGAGCCCCGGGACATAAAGCAGCCAGCCACTACACCGTCAACAAACTCGAGTGAGCAAGTGAGTGGGGACTGACAGCATCCATACATCCCAGTTTACCAAAACACTATGTCTGAGGACCCTCCAGATCTACTCCTTTAACTCATAAACACCATTAACAAAAGGCTTGACTAAACAGATATGTTTTCAGCCTAGACTTAAATGCTGAGACTGTGTCCGATTCCCGAACATTACTTGGAAGGCTGTTCCATAACAGTGGGGCTTTGTAAGAAAAGGCTCTGCCCCCTGATGTAGCCTTCACTATACGAGGTACCAGCAGATAGCCTGCACCTTTTGATCTAAGTAGGCGTGGCGGGTCATAGAGGAGCAGAAGTTCACTCAGGTACTGTGGTGCGAGACCATTTAGTGCTTTAAAGGTCAATAGTAGTATTTTATAATCAATACGAAATTTGATTGGGAGCCAATGCAGTGTGGATAAGACAGGCGTGATGTGGTCATATTTTCTAGTTCTAGTAAGGACTCTTGCTGCGGCATTTTGAACTAACTGGAGCTTGTTTATGCACTTATTGGAACATCCAGACAGTAAGGCATTACAATAATCCAACCTGGAGGTAACGAAAGCATGGGCTAGTTTTTCTGCATCATGCAATGACATTAAATGTCTTATCTTTGCAATATTTCTGAGATGAAAGAAAGCTATCTGGGTGATGTTATCAATGTGAGTTTCGAATGAAAGACTGGGGTCAATAATCACTCCGAGGTCTTTTACTGCTGCACGTGAAGAAACAGAAAGGCCATCCAGAGTTACTGTGTAATCAGAAAACTTACTTCTAGCTGTATGTGGTCCTAGTACAAGTACTTCAGTCTTGTCAGAGTTAAGCAAAAGGAAATTAATAAGTATCCAGTGTCTAATGTCCTTAACACATTCCTCAATTCTATTAAGCTGGTGTCTCTCATCAGGTTTTGCAGAGACATACAACTGTGTGTCATCAGCATAACAGTGGAAACTAATACAATGTTTACGAATAATATCGCCCAGAGGTAACATATATAGAGAAAAAAGCAGTGGACCCAAGACAGAACCTTGTGGAACACCATACTTTACCTCGGTACGTCTGGAAATATCACCATTTATATCAACATACTGATAACGATCAGTTAGATAAGACCTGAGCCAGGAGAGGGCCATTCCCTTAACTCCCACAACATTTTCTAGTCTATCCAGAAGAATGGAATGATCAATGGTATCAAATGCTGCACTAAGGTCAAGCAACACAAGTAGCGAGACACAGCCCTGATCAGACGCCAACAGTAGGTCGTTTACTACTTTAACCAGTGCTGTCTCTGTGCTATGATGAGGTCTAAATCCTGACTGATACATTTCATGGATGTTATTCCTATGTAAATATGAGCATAACTGCTGTGCCACAGCTTTTTCAAGGATCTTGGAGATAAAGGGGAGGTTTGATATTGGCCGATAATTGGACAGCTGACAGGGATCAAGGTCAGGTTTTTTAATCAGGGGTTTGATAACTGCTAGTTTAAAGGATTTGGGTACATAGCCAATCATAAGAGAAGAATTTATTATTTTTAGAAGCGGTTCAATTACTCCAGGCATTATCTGCTTGAATAGATGTGTCGGTAAGGGATCTAGTACACAAGTTGAGGCTTTTGATGTAGAGATTAATGAAAGTAATTCAGTTTCTTTTAGGGGAGTAAAACATTCTAACTGATGATCTGATACAGTTATATTGTTAACTACAAGGTCACTTTCATTGTCTAACCTTAAATTAGTAGTTTGAATTTTTTGTCGGATATTCTCAATTTTGTCATTAAAAAAATTCATGAAGTCATTGCTACTACATACTGCAGGTGTGCATGTGTTGATAGTGGACTTATTCCTGGTTAATTTTGCTACAGTATTAAATAGGAATCTAGGATTATTTTTGTTATCTTCTATTAGGGAGGAGAAATATGTTGATCTCGCAGCACTAAGAGCTTTTCTATACTTCAGGAAGCTCTCCTTCCAAGCTAATTTGAACACTACCAATTTTGTTTGACGCCATTTACGTTCCAATTTTCGAGTGTTCTGTTTTAATGTGCGAGTGTCATCATTATACCAGGGTACTAATTTTTTGTCTCTGATCATTTTCCTTTTTAGAGGAGCTACATTATCTAAAGTATGGCGGAATGTTGACTCTAAGTATTCAGTTGCCTGATCAAGTTCTGCAGGGGCTGACAGTGACCCAATCAAAGTTGACAGCTCTGGGAGATAATTTATAAAGCTCTGTGCAGTAGTTGACGTGAAAGTACGTTTAATACAGTAGCGTGGTGAGGTGCATATATTATTACTCAGACATTTTTTGAATGAGATGAGACAATGATCTGAGATAACTTCAGACTGTGGAAGTATGACTATATTGTCTACCTTTAATCTGAATGTTAGTATTAGATCAAGGGTGTGACCACCATTATGGGTCGGTCCTATGACATTCTGCTTAATCCCGACTGAATCTAAGATGGACACAAACGCTGTTTTTAAAGGGTCTTCTGGGTTATCGAAGTGAATATTAAAATCTCCGACAACTAAAGCTTTGTCTAAGGAAATAAACAGATCTGAGATAAAATCTGCAAATTCAGAAAGAAACTCAGAATATGGCCCCGGGGGCCTGTAAATAATAAGCAATGGAATTAACTGGGTAGACTTATTTTTCGAGGCTACATACATTATATGAATATGAAGAACTTCAAATGTATTAAATTTATAACCAGGTTTGTGTGTTACACCTAGATAATCGTTATAAATAACCGCGACGCCTCCTCCTCTGCCAGTTAGACGAGGCTGGTGTATATAACTGTATCCAGGAGGACTCGCTTCATTTAATGCTATATATTCATTTGGCTTAATCCATGTTTCTGTTAAACACAGTACATTAAACTCCTGATCGGTAATGAGTTCATTAACCATTAGCGCTTTAGATGTAAGAGATCTAATATTTAATAGCCCCACCTTTAGATCAAAGGTGCTGGCAGTAGCTGTACAGTCAGTATGATCTAATTTTATATTGATTAGGTTACTGGAACAAACTCTCTGAAAATTTCTACCTTTTTGTTGAGCTCGGGGAACAGACACAGTCTCGATGTAGTGGGCCCTGAGTGACAACTCTGTGCAGCTAGCAGACAGTCGGTTTAGCCTGTTCGTCTGCTCCCTGGCCTTGGCTCTGGATTGTCAGAAATTAACTAGGCCTGTTCTGAGACTATGACCTATGCTGCAGGAAATGAGAGCAGCACCTTCCAGAGTGGGATGGATACCGTCCCGCCCTAACAGGCCAGCAGTGCCCTCAAAATTAGCCCAATTATCTATAAAGCCCACACTGTTTTCAGAGCACCACCTGGACAGCCAGCAGTTCAGCGACCATAACCTGCTGTAAGCTACATCGCCACGCCGCATTGGGATGGGGCCAGAGCATACTACAGCATCGGACATCGCCTTCGCTAATTTAAACACCTCTATAAAGTTACTCTTAGTAACCTCAGACTGACGAAGGCGTATATCATTAGCTCCTGCATGGATAACTATCTTTGAGAACCTGTGCTTGCCTAGGACCCTAAGATTACCTGCTATGTCCGGCGCCCTGGCTCCCGGTATACACCTGACTAAAGCTGCTGGTGCCCCTAAAGGCTGAGCTAATTTCACGTGCCGTATGATAGAGTCCCCTATAACCAGAGCTCTTTCAGGTTTCTCAGTGGGTGCATCACTAAGGAGAGCAAACCTGTTCGACACATGACGAGGAGAGGAGTGGTGCCACCGGCGCGGGAACCGGGGGTGTGGGGGGTGCGGCAGCACCCCCTGGTGGTGGACCCTCAAAAATGACATGAACATAAAACAAAACTTACGTGAAAATATATTTGTTTATTTATTTGTTTTCATTTGGCTCTGCTTATTTTATATGTCATGTTTTAGATGTAGGATGATGAGGGCTACATTTTAGTTATTTCAAAAAGGATTTAATTATAGGGCGGCACGGTGGTGTAGTGGTTAGCGCTGTCGCCTCACAGCAAGAAGGTCCTGGGTTCGAGCCCCGGGGCCGGCGAGGGCCTTTCTGTGTGGAGTTTGCATGTTCTCCCCGTGTCCGCGTGGGTTTTCTCCGGGTGCTCTGGTTTCCCCCAAAGACATGCAGGTTAGGTTAACTGGCGACTCTAAATTGACCGTAGGTGTGAATGTGAGTGTGAATGGTTGTCTGTGTCTATGTGTCAGCCCTGTGATGACCTGGCGACTTGTCCAGGGTGTACCCCGCCTTTCGCCCGTAGTCAGCTGGGATAGGCTCCAGCTTGCCTGCGACCCTGTAGAAGGATAAAGCGGCTAGAGATGATGAGATGAGATTTAATTAAAACTTATAACTTAATATGTAGCCTAGTGGACCATCAGAATTTTTTTGTCGTGACGTTGACGTTCAGCTTTTCAGCGCGCGAAATTACAACAGGAAGCGAGTACGAGTCGACCGTCTGTAGAGAAATACAATGTTAGCACATTTCCAGCTTGGTATCTTGGGTGTGTTAAACCATGTGGATTTAAGTGGAATAATTGCGAGAAGTCATATGATCAAGACAGCATTTTAAGGTAAGGCCATTTGGTTATTAATTTTGCCCGCTGTGTCGTGTTCACTTGAGCCTATTTGGTATGCCTTGAACAAGTGCAGGTGTTGCTAGCATCGTGCTTTGAAGTTGACTCAGATGTAACTACAGTCTTAAAAAATGTTCGTTTAAAACGGTGTGTCCATGCTCATCATGTTTTACTTTTACTTTTCTTAATGGAGAGTGTGAAATACCGCTGCATCATTTTTATGAGTGATTTTTGCAATAGAACACTAAGTTAGTGTCACTAACCCATAGTAGTAGGATGAGTGGGTTCATGGATTTCGGTTGATTGAGAGAACCATGGTGTTTGTGTTGTTCCAGTGAGAGTGTTGTTCTGTTTCATGTGTGTGTGTGTGTGTGTGTGTGTGCGTGCGTGCGACTAACTACTGTATTTGAAATGCACACTCGCTTGACTGGATCTGGGTATGTAAGGCTGTAATCGGGTAGAATCCGCGTCTCCTTCAGTTTATCTAGAGCAGATGTAAAACCTGCGACTGTTAAACCACAGCTGTGCGCTTCTGCTTCTAAAATAACCTGTCCTTCGTAATCGTGTTAACTGAGAATTGTCATTGACAGACAGGCTTCAGATTCTTCCGTCATCACTCAAAAAAAAAAAAAGTCATTTTTACGGATTAGGCCTATAAGTAGTAGGCAGTTTAACGAAATATTGCAATTGCAAGCTTAAAAGGATTTCGGACGCCTGATTGGTTAAAATGCAGGAAATTGCATCTAAGAAATAAAAAATTTTCTGGGGGAGGACCCCCAGACCCCCCTTCAAAAAAATGTCCCAGGTCACATCACAGCACCCCTTGCCGACAATGTCTTCCCGCGCCGCTGAGTAGTGCTCCCGTGGGCGAGCCTCAGCGGTAGCTTTGGCTCTACGCTTATGCCGCCAAGCCGTCACCCATTCGCCCCGCTGTAAGGGCTCTAATGCCAGAGTTGGGGGATTGCTAACTCCACCTAGGGTGTCCAGACTTTCCCTAACAGAAACTACACTGTTCTCACGCTCACTAACCTGCTCTAAAGCCTGGACACGCGCTTCTAGCACTGTAATCTTCTCCGTCAGAGAGCTAACTAATCTGCACTTATCACAAGTAAAGCTAATAGAGCTATCGCTAGTGACGGAGGAAGAATGACTAAACATCCTGCACTCAGCACACTGAACAGGCTGAAGGTGTGCCACGTACCTTAAACGAAGATCTGTTGATATTAAAGCAGATCAGATGTGGATGGCCTCCGCTTGTGGACTTTATATATAAAGTCCACAAGCGGAGGCCATCCACATCTGATCTGCTTTAATATCAACAGATCTTCGTCCACATCTGATCTTGTGGAAGTGTATCATGGCATGAACAAAGGAGATTTCTGAGGACCTCAGAAAAAGGATTGTTGATGCTCATCAGGCTGGAAAAGGTTCCAAACCATCTCTAAAGAGTTTGGACTTCACCGATCACCGATCCACAGTCACACAGATTGTGTACAAATGGAGGAAATTCAAAACCATTGTAACCCTCCCCAGAAGTGGTCGACCAACAAAGATCACTCCAAGAGCAAGGCGTGTAATAGTCGGTGAGGTCACAAAGGACCCCAGGGTAACTTCTAAGCAACTGAAGACTTCTCTTACATTGGCTAATGTTAATGTTCATGAGTCCACCATCAGGAGAACACTGAACAACAATGGTGTGCATGGCAGGGTTGCAAGGAGAAAGCCACTGCTCTCCAAAAAGAGCATTGCTGCTCGTCTGTGGTTTGCTAAAGATCATGTGGACAAGCCAGAAGGCTATTGGAAAAATGTTTTGTGGACGGATGAGACCAAAATAGAAAGTTTTGGTTTAAATGAGAAGCCTTATGTTTGGAGATAGGAAAACGCTGCATTCCAGCATAAAAACCTTATTCCATCTGTGAAACATGGTGGTGGAGTATCATGGTTTGGGTCTGTTTTGCTGCATCTGGGCCAGGACAGCTTTCCATCATTGATGGAACAATGCATTCCGGATTATACCAGCGAATTCTAAAGGAAAATGTCAGGACATCTGTCCATGAACTGAATCTCAAGAGAAGGTGGGTCATGCAGCAAGACAACGACCGTAAGCACCCAAGTCGTTCTACCAAATAATGGTTAAAGAAGAATAAAGTTAATGTTTTGGAATGGCCAAGTCAAAGTCCTGACCTTAATCCATTCAAAATGTTGTGGAAGGACCTGAAGTGAGCAGTTCATGTGAGGAGACCCACCAACATCCCAGAGTTGAAGTTGTTCTGTAAGGAGGAATGGGCTAAAATTCCTCCAAGCCGGTGTGCAGGACTGATCAACAGTTACTGGAAACATTTAGTTGCAGTTATTGCTGCACAAGGGGGTCACACCAGATACTGAAACCAAAGGTTCACATACTTTTGCCACTCACAGATATATAATATATTGTACTTGGTCATTTATTTATTGAGGAAAATGATCCAATATTATATATCTCGTCTCGTCTCGTCTCGTCTTCTTCCGCTTATCCAGGACCGGGTCGCGGAGGCAGCAGTTCCATGCTTAGACTGCTGCCTCCGCGACCCGGTCCTGGATAAGCGGAAGAAGACGAGACGAGACGAGATGAGATATATAATATTGGATCATTTTCCTCAATAAATAAATGACCAAGTACAATATTTTTGCCTCATTTGTTTAACTGGGTTCTCTTTATCTACTTTTAGGACTTGTGTGAAAATCTGATGATGTTTTAGGTCATATTTATTCAGAAATACAGAAAATTCTAAATGGTTCACAAACTTTCAAGCACCACTGTATGAGCTGATATCATCGTAGTTGAGTAGCCAATCAGAGTGAGCGATTGCTCATATCCAGTGAATGTGGATAGAATATATTACACACACACACACATACAGTGGATATACATATACACCCCTGTTAAAATGGCAGGTTTTTGTGATTAAAAAAAAATGAAGCCAAAATAAGTCCTATCAGAATCGATACAAAGAAGGTGAAAACAAATCTGAAAGTGTTTCATGAAAACAGAAAGAAAGAAAATCATCCAAAAACCTGTTTGCATTAGTGTGCACACCTCTAAACTAATATATAGTTGAAACACCTTTTGATTTTATTACAGCATTCAGTCTTTTTGAGTAAGAGTCTATCAGTTTGGCACATCTCAACTTGGCAATTTTTTCCAACTATTCCTTGCAAAAATTTACCAGATCTGTCAAATTGCGAGGACATCTCCTATGCACGGCTCTCTTCAGGTCACCTGAGAGATTTTCAACTGGATTAAGGTCTGAGCTCTGGCTGGGCCATTCCAGGACATTGATCCTCTTTGGGTGAAGCCACCGCTTTGTTGATTTAGATGTATGCTTTGGTTCATTGTCATGCTGAAAGGTGAAATTCCTCTTCATTTTCAGCTTCCTAGCAGATGCTTGAAGGTTTTATGCCAAAATAGACTGATATTTGGAGCTATTCAGGATTCCATCCACCTTGACTCAAGCCCCAGTTCCAGCTGAAGAAAAGCTGCCCCAAAGCATGATGCTGCCTCCACCATGCTTCACTGTAAGTATGGTGTTCTTTTGATGATGTGCTGTGTTATTTTTGTGCCAAACATACCTTTTGGAATTATGGCTAAATAGTTCAACCTTGGAGTGGCACGGTTGATGTAGTGGTTAGCACTGTTGCCTCACAGCAAGAAGGTTCTGGGTTCAAGCCCAGTGGCCAAAGGGGGCCTTTCTGTGTGGAGTTTGCATGTTCTCCCCCTGTTTGTGTGGGTTTCCTCTAGGTGCTTTGGTTTCCCCCACAGTCCAAAGACATGCAGGTTAGGCTAACTAGTGGCTCTAAATTGACTGTACTGTAGGTGTGAGTGTGAATGGTTGTTTGTCTCTATGTGTCAGCCCTGCGATGATCTGGCAACTTGTCTAGGGTGTACCCTGCCTCTCGCCCATAGTCAGTTGGGATAGGCTCTAGCTTGCCTGTGACCCTGCAAAGGATAAGTGGTTATGGATGGATGGGTGGATAGTTCACCCTTGGTCTCATCAGACCATTATACATTTGGTCTGATGACTGGATATACCTTTTTGCAAAGTTTAGCCAGGCTTGTATGTTTTTCTTTGTCTTGCTACCTTACCCCACAACCCAGACATATGAAGATTGTTGTTATATGTAGGAAACAACTGGTAATTTCCAGGAAATTCTGCAGCTCCTTTAATGTTGCTGTAGGCCTCTTGTTGGCCTCCCTGACCAGTTTTCTTCTTGTCTTCTCATCAATCTTGGAGGGATGTGCTGATCTTGGTTGAATCACTGCTCAGCCATATTTTCTCCACTTGTTGATGACTGTCTTCACTATGCTCCATGGGATGTTTAATGCTTTGGATCATTTTTTGTACCCCTGCCCTGATTGATACCTTTCAATGATGAGATCCTGTTCATGTTTTGAAAGCTCTTTGCAGACCATTTTGGAGTATGATGCAACCAAGACGATATCAAAATAAGTCTACAAGAACAGCCAAACTTTATCTGAGGTCTATCAGAGCCACTTTAATTGATGTTAGGTGTATACTAACCACTATTTAAGATGATACTGAATGTGACTGGTTGCTTCTGAACATGGCCACATCCTTGATTATTAAATGGTGTGCACAATTATGCAGCCAGGTTTTTGTATGGCTTTTATTTTCATTTTTTGCTAAACAGTTTCTGATTTGTTTTCACCTTCTTTGTATGGAATGCAATTTTGCAATAAAGGTTGAATACTTTCTGACAGGATTTATCTTTTTTACATCACAAAAAAACTGCAATTTTAGCAGGAGTGCGTATACTTTTCCACTGTGTTTCTGAAATGTTGAAACAATTCCTAAAACATTGGTACACCACTGCAACAATTAGCTTCACTTTCTATTTTCCCCTTGGCAAATTCTTCTTCTTCAGTTCTTCAGAGGCTCCAGCTGAACTATGGGATAGTGTAGTGTAGTATAGAGTGGTATGTTTCATACTATAGGTGCAGCAGATCATCCAGATACTGTTAGACTATTACTAAATGCCTAATTAATATTCGGACACCCTGCATACTGCTTTATGTGTACTAATTGTATGGAAGTATGCGTTTTCAGATGCAGCCATGCTCTCTGGGTTGATCAATTTTGTAATGTCACTTCTGGGGATGATGTGGATACCTGCATCATTTCTCCACTCCATCTTGTTTGTGAGTCATCTACCTATGGTGGAGCAGTGAATAGGGCCACACACAAGCATTCAAAGGGTTTACTTTTCTCTGTGTTGTTCACATCACATCTGTATCTCCGTGGGTCTTGGGGGGGGGGGGGGGGGGGTCATCACACAAGTAGGCTGCCAGTAACAAAACACAGATCGACCATGCTTCAACTACCACACAGATACACACACATCTTGAGTACATCAGTACAAGACCATGGAACAAGGACAATTGCATTTTATCTTAATAACATATTCACTTAATTACATTACATTTATGACATTTTGCAGATGTCCTCATATAGCATGACTTACATTTATCTCATTTATACACCTGAGCAGTTGAATGTTTGCTCACTCACCTTGGTGGCACTGTGAATTGAACTCACGACCTTCCAATCAAAAGTCCAACATCGTAACCACTGGAAATACCGCTGGTACAAGTAATAATAATATAATTTATTCATAGAGCTGTTTTAAAAGGTATTTACCTGACACAAAGACAAAAAAGAAAATAATAATAATAATAATAATAATAAGAAAGTAGCCCATCAAATATCAAAATCTTTGTATTCAAGGACTTGTTCATTGTCCACTCTCAGATTTTAATGTGACTCTAAATTTACAGTAATAGTAAGACTGGATTTGTCTAACAGTTGATATTAGACAGTGTTAGTGTGAGCTGTAACACAACTATACAGTAAGCTCTGTGCTACAGAGTGACCCAGAAAGGCCTTTTCATGTGACACCTAGATTTTTTTTTTATAATAATATAAAGTCACATGCATTTCCCAATGAACCCATAACTATATAACTTGAACCTATGTCTTTAAATTACATTACATTATATTACATGGCATTTAGCAGACACTCTTATCCAGAGTGGCATACAAGTTCTAGTGCCAACTGAACAAGTGACAACAATACTTAGTGTAATATTCTGCGGAAGTATCAGTATTGAAACAGCCAAGGAAACAACCCAACCATATAAGGTGTACATGGCAGCATGGTGGTGTAGTGGTGAATACTATTGCCTCACAGCAAGAAGGTTCTGAGTTCGAGCACAGTGGTTAACAGGGGCCTTTCTGTATGGAGTTTGCATGTTCTCCCCATGTCTGTGTGGGTTTCCTCTGGTGCTCCGCTTTCCCCCACAGTTCAAAGACATGTGGTTAGGTTAACATGTTGGGCTGAAGTGCTCTTGAGTAAGGCACCTAACCCCCAGCTGCTCCCCGGTGCTGTAGTATAGCTGCCCACTGCTCTGGGTATGTGTGTGTGCTCACTGCTTACTTGTGTGTACATGTGTGTGTTCACTGCTTCAGATGGGTTTAAATGTGCTTAAGTCTGTGCTTGAGAGTATGTCAGACAAATAAAGGCTTCTTGGCTTCTACAACTAAATAGAGAACTCAAATGGCTAACCCAGGCAAGACAGTACACAGCTGAGTTGGTCAAGACCAAAACACAGTTACACAGTGGGCATGGAAGCAGGGGAGAGGTGCATTCAAGTTCAACCAAAAATCTTAATAAAGTGTGTTCAGTGTGGCACTGTACATTAAAATATTTTACCAGAGAAACCCATGGGACATCTATAAGTTAATGTTAACTGAATGACATTGGTAGTTTGATTAAGAACCTAGTTTTGCCATAGCGAGATGTCATCTTGGATATGAATGTCATGGCAATATTTAGGCTTTCAGTAATTTCTCTGAACTGTCTTTTTTCTGTGGCAGAATGATTGTACAGCATACATATTTAATAATAAAAAAACCACTAGAATTTGGTGCACAAGTTTTAATTTTCTTTGGGTTTTCTGAAATCAACACAGAGTCAAAATTATACATACATGGTCAAAAATTTACATACGCTCACTTAGATTATTAATTCAGAGGTGGCAAGACTTCCAAAATGTATTTTATCTTGCCAAGGCTGAGGTCTCTTAACTTCCTGTTAGTGATCAAGATTGACTACAGCTGGTAGCTTCTCTGTGCCTTCATAAAAAGGGTTTGTTTACAACACTCATTGGTTTGACCAACACACAGTAAAATGGGAACATCCAAGGACCTCAGTGCAAATCTGAGAAAGAGAATCGCAGATATACACAAATCTGGAATGTCTCTTGGAGTCATTTCTAAACAACTGCAGATCCCAAGATAAGTTTAAACAATTGTGTGTAAGTTATTGGGAGGTGTAGTCACTTTACCAAGCCACTTTGCTTCAAGAAAACCCAAACTGTCACCCTCAGGTGAAAGGAAATTGGTTTGGATGTTCAGGAACAACCTGGGAACCACCATGGCACAGCCCTGCCATGAACTGGAAGCTGATGGATCACTATCTACAGTTTAGATCACCATGGACTAAGAGGCTGCTATCCAAGAAATAACCCCCTGCTCCAAAATTGACACCTTCAAGCTTAAAGTTTGAAGCTGACCACAAAGACAAAAAAAAAAAAAAAAGCCTTCTGGAGGATAGCTGTATGGTCAGATGAGACAAAGATTGAGTTGTTTGGCCACAATGACCACCATGTACAGAGGGACACTGTACCAGCTGGTGGTGGTGGTCGGATCATCATGCTCTGGGGCCGTTTTGCTGCCAGTGGAACTGGTTAATTGCACAAAGTGGATGAAATAATCAAGAAGGAGGACTACCTCAGAATTCTTCAACATAAACCATCAGAAACTTGAACACAACTTGGGAGTTACAACAGGACAATGAACCCAAACACGTATCAGAGCTGGTTGTGGAGGATAAAGCAGGCTAACATTAAGCTTAAAAGAATCCCTGACTTCAACCCTATTGAAAATATATGGACTGTGCTTATAAGTCGAATCTATGCCAAGGAAAAAAAAAAATTAATAGAACTCGATCAATTCTACCATGAAGAGTCGTGAAATATCCAACCAGAATTCTGCAAGAAGCTTGTTCATGTTAAACAAAAATGTTTGGTCAAGGTGAATCTTGCAAAGAGACATTTTACCCAAATATTAGGTGTGCTGTATGTATATTTTTGACCTTGTATGTATAATTTTGACCCTGTGTTGATTTCAGAAAACCCAAAGAAAATAAAAACTTGTGCACCAAATTCTAGTGTTTTTTTTAATTAAAGATATATTCTGTACATTCTGCCACAGAAAAAGAACAGTTCAAAGAAATTACTGAAAGCCCAAATATTGCCATGACATTCATATCCAAGATGACATTTGTGTCACTGTGTGTAAACTTCTGACCACAACTGTACATACATTATGGCTGGGAAACCACTACAGGTTGTGCCAGTTACAGTGGCCCCATTGTACCCAATCTGCATGTCTTTGAACCAACAGACTTGTAATTTTATTTATTTATTTTTTAAGCACAATATAAAAACACATTAAACAAAAAAAGATAAAAGTAAGCAATATAGTGCAGGGAGAGGCAGAAAGCCCAACAGGTTTATTTGAAACCTACGCCTCTAACAAAATCTCATAGCATTGTTAAAAATAAAGATAAACTTCATAATAGTAATCGCAAACCATTAGTCACAAAAAATAACCACAAAAAAGAACATGCATGTATATACATACATAAAAAATATATTTAAAAAAAAAACAAAATGACAAAACAGCAATTAAATTATCTTTTAAACATCTCTTAAAACCTTTTATAGAGGAACAGTTTTTTTTTTGTTTGTTTTTTTTTGCCAGATGGCAAATGTTGTTCCATAACTTAATACCCCTAAATCTTATAGAAAATTGTCCTCTGCTGGTTAGAAATTTAAGAGGATGAAAATTTGCATTTGAGAATCAGATGGAGGATCAGCTGGATCAGGAGTTCATAAATATGTAATCTGCATTTAGATAGAATGATCTATTATAAGAAATCTTGTTTTCAAACATTTAATAGTTGCTGCTTCAGCATTTATACCTTTCCATTCAAACGTTTTTTTTTCCACTACTAACCGTTCCTGCACTCTTCTTTATAATAATCTGTATCCTCTCCTACTGTACATTTATAAAAACAACAAATGGACAGTAGCCTCACTGGATCTGCATGAAATCTTCATCAGGAAGCACAAAGCAACAAATGTAAACAAGTGTTGCCAGGCAAAACAAACCTTGCCCGGTAGCATTTATGATGAATATGAAGGAAGATATCACGAAAAAACAATTTTGACCTTTTTGGTTACCTTGACCTTGATTTTGACCTTGTGTGTGAACATACTTGGCCAATAAACATGGTTCTGATTCTCATTCGCACACCGTACTGCTCTCAGCCAATCAGGACACACCATACTTCTCTCAGCTAATCAGAACACATCTGAATGAATATAAAGGAAGATATCACGAAAAAATGATTTTGACCTTTTTGGTGACCTTGTTGGCATGGTGGTGTAGTGGTTAGCGCTGTCGCCTCACAGCAAGAAGGTCCTGGGTTCGAGCCCCGGGGCCGGCGAGGGCCTTTCTGTGTGGAATTTGCATGTTCTCCCCGTGTCCGCGTGGGTTTCCTCCGGGTGCTCCGGTTTCCCCCACAGTCCAAAGACATGCAGGTTAGGTTAACTGGTGACTCTAAATTGACCGTAGGTGTGAATGTGAGTGTGAATGGTTGTCTGTGTCTATGTGTCAGCCCTGTGATGACCTGGCGACTTGTCCAGGGTGTACCCCGCCTTTCGCCCGTAGTCAGCTGGGATAGGCTCCAGCTTGCCTGCGACCCTGTAGAAGGATAAAGCGGCTAGAGATAATATGAGAGATGAGATGGTGACCTTGTCCTCGAACGGATGACCCTCAAAATGTTGGAGGTTCTATTTGAGACCAATGTCCATCTATCCTGAAAATTTCATGAAGATTGGTCCAGCCGTTTGCCCGTAATATCATCAACAAAAAAAAAGAAAGAAAGAGGGACTCCATCCCATGCAAGGTAACAAACAAACAAACCCCACCAAAAACAATACCTCACCCCCTGGTGGACTCCGTCCCGGGCGAGGTAATAACGTGCAATATTTCATCATGTCCAACCTTGAGCTTATTCATTGATCTGAGTGTAAGATGTTCTGCCCTACTTCTTCCATCCTTATAGTTTCTTTTCTGCACTTACATAATTATACTTACCATGTAAAGATGGTCTGACTCTATCTTTCCATATTTTCATTTCCAGCACAGCTCGTTACACACGTAATCTTCAAGGCTTTATTTGCCAAGATCTATATGCAGGAGGAATTGCATGTCTCTCTTTGTCTTTGGTTCATTCCCAAGACATCATATCCACCCCAACACTACATCAGCTAAAGATCCCAGAGGAAAGTTCACTTCCTCCCAGGCTTACAGATGATTTAGCTTATCATTTTATATGGCTTTGGAAAGTTTTTTTTTTTAAATAATAATTCTGCTTGTTCCTGTCAGGTCTGAACCAGCTCTTCTTATTAGTTAGTTTATTATTTACAAGACTCCAGATGTCACCCTTTATATTAGATCTGTATTATGATGCCCAGGAAATGTGTGTAAGTAATAATTCTTGACAGGACAGCATGTTCTTTTGGAAAGGAGAAAGGTGTGATATCTCATTTTGTGTTGTGACTCAGGTTGTGTACTGTGTACAGTGCCAGTGAGATGAGGATTTGTTCTGACATGCCTTTTTTCGGAACAGCTTGCTGCCAAAGATTATTGAAGCAGAGTACTTGGACGTCACAGACACAGATCATATGTAAAGAATAACGGAGACTTTAAAGGAGCACAAAAATACCCTCATCTGTAAGAGTGACACCAAACCAGTAATATCAGTGCTACGAATAAATCAACTGTATAATTTCTGGATTTATCAGTGCCATTAGCATGTCACGCTTTTTGTTAGCTATGTTTTCTTCTACACTCACTAGCCACTTTATTAGGAACACCCATGGACCTGCTGTTTTATGCAGTTATTTAATCAGCCAATCCCTTGACAGCAGCACAATGCATAAAATCATACAGGTACAAATCAAGAGCTTCAGTTAATGTTCACTTCAAACATCAGAATGTGAAACATTATGATCTCAAAGTGTGACTTTCACTGTAGTATGGGTGTTGGTTTGAGCCAGATGGACTGGTTTGAGTATTTCAGAAACTGATGATCTCTGGGGTTTTCACACACAACAGTCTTGAGAGTTTACACAGAATGGTATGAAAAAACATAAAACATTGAATGAGTGAGTGACAGTTCTGTGGGTGGAAATATCTTGTTGATAAGAGAGGTCAGGGGAAAATGGTCAGATTGGTTTGAACTGCCAGGAAGGATATGGCAACTCTTTACAACCGTGGTGAGCAGGGACGGACTGGAACCAAAAAACAGCCCTGGACTTCCCCCCAGA
Source organism: Neoarius graeffei (assembly GCF_027579695.1). Classification (NCBI taxonomy): domain Eukaryota; kingdom Metazoa; phylum Chordata; class Actinopteri; order Siluriformes; family Ariidae; genus Neoarius; species Neoarius graeffei. The sequence continues at coordinate 93,264,144 of NC_083570.1, forward strand.
TAGGCCCACTATACTATAGGGCAGGGGTGTTCAAATTGATCCATAAAGGGCCGTGTGGCTGCAGGTTTTCATTCCAGCCATGCAGCAGCACACCTGACTTGGCTCATTCAATCAACTGAACTGTCTTCACACAGTCAAATACTTGCAGCCACACCCACCCTTGATTAAAGGGTGGGTGTGTCAGTTGATTGAATAAGCCAAATCAGGGTGCTGCTGCATGGCTGGAATGAAAACCTGCAGCCACACGGCCCTTTATGGATCAATTTGAACACCCCTGCTATAGGGCTATAGTAAAGGGCTATAGTGGTATATTGTCTGTCATAACAAAACCCACACAGATGAACTATTTCATCTCATCTCTCTCATTATCTCTAGCCGCTTTATCCTTCTACAGGGTCGCAGGCAAGCTGGAGCCTATCCCAGCTGACTACGGGCGAAAGGCGGGGTACACCCTGGACAAGTCGCCAGTTCATCACAGGGCTGACACATAGACACAGACAACCATTCACACTCACACCTACGGTCAATTTAGAGTTACCAGTTAACCTAACCTGCATGTCTTTGGACTGTGGGGGAAACCGGAGCACCCAGAGGAAACCCACGCGGACACGGGGAGAACATGCAAACTCCGCACAGAAAGACCCTCGCCGACCACGGGGCTCGAACCCAGACCTTCTTGCTGTGAGGCGACAGCGCTAACCACTACACCACCGTGCCGCCGATGAACTATTTATGATTGTTTATTCAAGAACTCAAGAACACCTAATATTCAAGAACGACTAAACATCACTTGCATCTCCTAAACAAAAATGAACATAGACATTGTCTTTTATACTGCTATTTTACAGTCACTTCTATGCTTGCATTTTAAAAGAGAAAAAAAATCTGTATCACTGATATTTGTAACTGACTTTGCCAACAATAATTACACTGAGCAGTCATTCTGAATGTTGGCTATTAAAGGTTGGTACAATTAATGCTGAGGGAGAAGAAGTTTCCTCAGAAGGTCACTGTTTTCTGCCACTCTGTCAATGATACAGTCACTATCCAGGGACATGAGGATGTCTTTTTCAGTAGCCATTAACATGAAGGCCCCAAGGTATTATTTGGAATGACAGCCTTTAAAGCTGTACTTATACCTCAAAATTCTATTTTTAAAAACCAGCCAAAACTTTGGATAAACATAGCATTTGATACCTAGGCTACAGACAAGAAGAATAAAACAGATTTGGAGGTTTTTCCTAAATCCCAATTACATTTTTAGCCTTTTAGGGCTATTCTGTGTAAGAATTAGCCTGCTTGACACATTTTATAGTTTTAATATTATGCTGATTTTTTGGTAGGTAAGCCTGACAAACAGATCTAAAATTAGGCTATTAACAAATTGCACAATGCAATGCTGCTGTGATTAGTAATGATACCATTCAACCAATCATCCTTCAAACAACATATTCCACAGACATTCCACCACGCACCATGAAAGAGAAGACAAAGATAAATAGTGCCAAAATGGAAAACACTTCTCCCCCTCAAATTTTGGTTAATAATAGGCTAGAGCTTTGGTTCTCTTGAACGTAAAGAGCTTAATTTGCATGAATTATGCAGAGGTGAACATATGAAATTGCGGCCATTTGTGCTTGCCTATCTATTTATAATTGGCTTGCTTGGTAGTTACGTGTTTGTTTTGACAGCAATAAACCACATATTTCTCATCATCACACCACAAATCCAGTCAATAGAAGATTGTCCTACTATGAGAGGGGTCTATGAGTGGCCTTTACGTAACCTGTTTTATGCTATGGTTTTATGTCATTGTCTTCCTGTGAAATTCCCTCAGCTGCCTGCCCCTCATCATGACTATCATCATCAGCATGTGGTTGGTCAGGTTGGATGTCCACCTGGTTCTCAGTCTCGCTCGGTGATAACGTGACATGAACGTTACTGCTGCTGCTTGCAGTTGCACTGCTGCCAAAAAGCTCTGTGAGCTTTCTACATTTTGAAGCATCTTCTTCAAGTGACTTCACTTTCTTTTGTTTTAACTTTTCCCATCCACCTTTGTCCTTACGTTTTCTGCTTGCCATCTTACTGTTGACAGACACTAATGTTACTCTTCTTTGTTGGCTTTTAGGCCTATGGAATAATGATTGGCGGATAAATTATCATCTTAGCGCCACCTGTTGTTAGTTGATAGACTGAAAATTTTGGTTATTGAACAGGGCCGACGGCCGTAGACCGGACAGCCGTTCTGGACTTTTCCAGAATGCACAGATTGCCAGTCCGCCCCTGGTGGTGAGCAGAAAAGCATCTCAACATGCAACAGCACAGAAGAGCACACTGGGTTCCACTTCTGCTAGCCAAGAATCAAGATCAAGTCCCTGCTAAAGTGGCAGGTGAGTGTATGTTTTGGTGCAATTGATTCATATAATAAACTGACAGGTTGATTTATTTCCTCCTCAAATGATCTCTTTCACACTGCAAAATGCAATTGGCTGTGTTTATACAAATCAATGGACTTGCCTTGGTTGAATTAAATGCCTTATGAATGAATGATGATCTATTTCTGCAAATCACTGGACTGAAATCAACAATGCAGGGAACTGATATTTTTCATAACGTGAATACTCAGGGAGACCTAAATGTGCGCTGTAGTTCTGTCTTTGGGTTCAAATTGTTTTGTGATTTTATCCACACACACAAAAAAAGGTAATCAAAAATAACTTGGGTAAATAATGCAATGAAATAATTTGATTAAAATATTAAATTTTTACCTTATTATAGTGTGTTCTCATGTGTTTATTCCTTTTATACCACAACAAATTTCCAAGAATTACAATTTTCATTTTACTAAAGAACAACACGTCCTACCTTTTGGCATTTTATGGTTACATTTAATGTTGAGGAAATGTTTAATCCACAAAATGTTATTTCTTGTTTTCACTCATGTTATAGCAGCCATACACAGTTGTTCCCTCACCAGCCTCTCTTCTTTCCCATATGGAAAAGAAATAGAAGAAACTTATAAAAAATATATATAACTTTCCATCACCTTCAGTTTATGTTTCATATATTGTGCATCATATAAGGAATATGATTTACTCCTGAAAGTGGCCACTTTTGCATTACTGTCATATATTGTTCTGATAAATATGCAAATCATACAAGTTTCATTTTGTTCAAATTTACTAAGGATCTTATATCTGGTTTCACTGTTGTATGCTTTACATACAAGTTTCAGACAAAGGACATACAAATTTTATAAGATTTAGCTACATCTTGTCCATATGGGTTTCTCTGCATTCAAGTCAATAAGACAGAAAACCATTTCCTTACAGAGCATTTTTTAAGGATTTTCCACTAGGAGACCAACTGGTCTGGGCAATACAATCACAGGCCCCAGAGTCCATGCGGCTGCACCGCTGCAGCATATTCTGTGATGCAAAATGGTTCACCAATCACCATACAGACAAGCACACTACAGTGACTACACAGCTATCAAGAGCAATTACCAAGCACAAATGCTATGTCAAAGACACTCAAAGTTACACAGTAATGACATCGGATTCTGACATCAGCCATCTCAGTAACCAAATTTTAGTTTTGTTTTTCTTAACCAACATGATCTTGTGTGTATATCTTATAACATAGATCTTCGTTTTCCTTGTTTAATGTATACTTGCATGGTACTTGGTTAATTAATTGCAACTGATTGAACCAAATGATAAGACATAACTTGGTTTAAAATTTGGTCTCCCAGTGAAGCTGGTTTGGCATTGACTAGGAGACCAAATCTGGCCACGGGAGACCATTTGGTCTCCCAGTAACTATGTTAAAAAATGCTCTGTTTCCTTACCATCTCATCATCTTCAGCATATCAACAATTATGCAAATGATTTATTTATGAAATAAGAAAATATGATTTAATATGTGGCGGCACGGTGGTGTAGTGGCTAGCGCTGTCGCCTCACAGCAAGAAGGTCCTGGGTTCGAGCCCCGGGGCCGGCGAGGGCCTTACTGTGTGGAGTTTGCATGTTCTCCCCGTGTCCGCGTGGGTTTCCTCCGGGTGCTCCGGTTTCCCCCACAGTCCAAAGACATGCAGGTTAGGTTAACTGGTGACTCTAAATTGACCGTAGGTGTGAGTGTGAATGGTTGTCTGTGTCTATGTGTCAGCCCTGTGATGACCTGGCGACTTGTCCAGGGTGTACCCCGCCTTTCGCCCGTAGTCAGCTGGGATAGGCTCCAGCTTGCCTGCGACCCTGTAGAAGGATAAAAGCGGCTAGAAATAATGAGATGAGATGAGATTTAATATGTTCAGACTAATATAATGAGCATGCTAATTTAAACTTTTGATTTGTCTATCTTCTGACCAATCAGAATCAAGAACTGACGTGCTGTGGAATGACTGAGATTATACAATTGTGTGATGATATTTCAAATATAGTTAATGGTTTTAGATGTTAAAATGCTGGAACATGTTTAATGCTTTAAAATTAGTTTCTAAAGGTAGTTAACTATACTTGTGTATAATGTATTGGGAGGTATAGGACTGGAATACATCCTCTGCACATGCTCGGAGTTTTAACCAAAGCCCTTCCAGGAGGTAGAGTCATGAGATGAGCTATAGCTTTCGACATACATCTTGAATTTGATGTTCTTGCCACATACTGCTGACAGTGATGGTGGATCCCATATCACATCAACTGTCACTGAGCAGGAAGTTTCCACCGAGTCATTAAATGGAATAAAAGAGTAGTGTGTGTGTGTGTGTGTGTGTGTGTATACATGTGTGAAGCCCAGTGTTGCTGAATACTTTTTGTAGAGGAGCCCAGGATTGCACCTTTTTTTTTCCAATCTCTAAAAAACACACTTCCACTTCAGCACATGATAGGTTTGAAAATTATCAGGTAATTTGAACGTCAAAACAATATAAAACTCTGAAATCATTTTTGTACATTCTCTTTAAGAGGTTAATCAGCATGCAGTGGGTATAAACATAGACTTTAATCAATTAGTAATCTGTCAGTGGTACAGTATTTGGACTATTTATTTATTTATTTATTTATTTATTACCTCGCCTAGGAGAGAGTCCACCAGAGGGAGAGGTATTCTTTGCAGTGGGGTTTGTTTGTTTGTTTGTTTGTTTGTTTGTTTGTTTGTGTTTTTGTTAACAATATTATTGGAAAACGTCTGGACCAATCTTCATGAAACTTTCAGGATAGATGGGCATTGGTCTCAAATAAAACCTCCAACATTTTGAGGGTCATCCAGTGAAGGTCACCAAAAAGGTCAGAATCATTTTTGTTGTGGCTATTGCCTCATATAGAGGCGCTAGCCACTGTGTCATCATGCTGTAAGAATGTAAGAGTGTAACAGTCATGCACTGCACATGTGCATACATGTTCCGATTAAAATGGCCGGTGAGTGTATACAATTCAGTTCACCATTCAAAATAAATGGACTAGACTAAAAAAATCACTTTCAGACATGTTTATGCTTATTACAGAGGGAAAGTGCGTTCCACTGAGCTCTAGCGCCGGGCCTTTCCCAGGAAATAAGAGTTTCGGTCATGGTGAAAGCGTGTGTATGTCAGCCTCGGTTCAGAGGTTTCAGTTTCGAAAACTGTAAGAGGTAAGAGTAGAATAATATAAAGTACACACACTTGGTATATTTTACTTCTGTGATTTTTAAATTGTTCATTTTTGGATTACGCTTCATTTTTGTGGCTACTGCCTCATAGAGTAAATATATATGCTGTATTCACTGTATGGACATGACCTGTATCTGAAATCACTCACTCGTTCACTACTCCCTATTCTCTATACAGGAAATTACTATATAGAGGACTATATAGTGAGCTCATTGGTAAAATGAAAAAAAGCTTTCGGACACTAGTCCATTGTGCTGGTATTTACGTCATTACTGTCACACAATTAAAACATGCCAGATCAGTCAGCTGGTGGGTTTTCAAAATAATAAATACATGCAAGTATTTTTGTGATAAATCCTTATTATACTGAGCGTATTTCCCACATTAATCAATACAAAGTACCTGCATCTTTCAGGGTTTTTTTTAATCAAGGCTGAATACTTTCTTCTTTGCTGCTGCCTTTTATTAAATCAAATTTGAGACTTTTAATTTGATTTCTTTCAGCGTGACCGCAATGCATGATGGGATATATTGCTTTGGTTAGTGACCATCGGTTGTACACTACTTTTGATGATGCATTGTGGGATATTTTGAGTGCACTATATTGGGTGTAAATAATCCTCACTAAGGTTTTGGACAGCACTACAAAATGGCGTCCCCACTATATAGTCCCCTATATAGTGAGTAGGGAGCGATTTCGGACACAGGGATGATATCAGAAAACAATTTTATTTATAAGCAGTAGCCACATGTACCCATAGGGTACCTTTTTTTTTTTTTGCGATATCTTCCTTCATATTCATCATAAGTGCTACCGGGCGAGGTTTGTTTTGCCTGGCAACACTTGTTTTTAGTTTGAGTTTGAGGTTAAAATGCAGAATGTCAGATTTAATTCACGTGCATGTCTTTCCATATCAAATGAATAATACCATGTAATTTACAGCCTTTCCTACACATAATACAGCCACTTTTCAGGTCTGAAAATAAATGGACAGCTGGCTGCTGAATTGTTTCTTTGTCAGCTGTGTGCCAATGCATTCATTCATGCAAATGAAGTTAACAAAAAGTCTCACCAGTTAAATAAATAAATAAATAAATAAATAAGAGTTTGTGAGCTTTGAATGCTTGGCAACAGCAACAACTCTCATAGACACTTTCACGTGCATTCTGATTTTGAAATGTCCTTGGGTTTTACCTCAATCCTCTAAATGATGTATCCTCCAGTCCTCCTATGTCCTTCATACAGAAAGCAGAAATCCATGGTCTTTAAGTATGTATCAGTTATTTCAATGTTCTCAGAGGCATTGAAGATGTTTCCAGAGCAAGGATACACAAGTGGTGCTTCCTATGAAGCCTATAATAACCTGTGTCTACACCTCCTTGGAGAAAAGATAAGACAATAAGAGGGAATAGAAATACAAAAGTAAAAATATCTAAATAAAAAATTACAATGTATTCAAAAATATAAACATTGGATCAACCTTGAGTATTCAACTGAGTTTTCAATTTGATGGGATGCTATGGCAGAATTAAGTACCCTTTGTGTTAATGGAGCAAAGATTGTGCTTGAATATTCAATTTATAATAACTGCCCAGTGCAGTATAGTTAAGCACTTTATCTTGGCCAGGGTCACAGTGGATCCACAGCCCTTCCTGAATGTGAGGTGGGAATACACACTGAATGGAATGCCAGTCCATCGCAGGGCAGAAAGTTATCATCTCATCTCATTATCTCTAGCCGCTTTATCCTTCTACAGGGTCGCAGGCAAGCTGGAGCCTATCCCAGCTGACTACAGGCGAAAGGTGGGGTACACCCTGGACAAGTCGCCAGGTCATCATAGGGCTGACACATAGACACAGACTCACATTCACACCTACGGTCAATTTAGAGTCACCAGTTAACCTAACCTGCATGTCTTTGGACTGTGGGGGAAACCGGAGCACCCGGAGGAAACCCACGCGGACACGGGGAGAACATGCAAACTCCGCACAGAAAGGCCCTCGCCGGCCATGGGGCTCGAACCCAGGACCTTCTTGCTGTGAGGCAACAGCGCTAACCACTACACCACCGTGCCGCCAGGGCAGAAAGTTAACATGCAAAAAAAAAAATTTAAAAATAAATAAAATAAATAAAAGGTTACATTTAATTCAATCTGCAAATGAAAACTACAGCTGTTAATCTTGCAGTCATGTCCATAACTACCGTATATCCTTTTCTTGTCCTGTTAGTCTGTGAGGTCATGGGCATAGTACAGTGGGAGTTACATCTACATAGACACCCTGAATCCCGTCACATAGTACTTCTTCTTCTTCCTTGTCCAGCACTCTTGCCAGGTCTGTGTCCATGTGGACCCTATTGATCCACATGTCATATTAATTGGAGCATAGTTTTACATCAGAAGCCCTTCCTGCCACAACCCTTGCATTTCTGGGCTTTGGAAACAACCATTCACACACAGATGCAGTTTAGAGTAGCCAATGAGCCTACATGTCTTTGGACTGTGGGGGAAACCAGAGCATGCAAACTCCACACAGAAAGGCCTCATCAGCCACTGGGCATGAACCTGGAACCTTCTTGCTGTGAAATGACAGTGCTAACCACTACACCACCGTGCCACCCAATCCAGTCACATAGTACAGTGATAAATAATCATATTCTGTACAACCAGCTATCTAACTCCATTTGTGGTCTTGTTTATCAACCATGCATATACATGTTAGAGGAAAGTGTGTGATTTTTCAGGTATTTCTTGTGCAACAAGACAGTGAAGGTTTAGTTGACCTCTATTCAGAATCAGAATCATATTTATTGGCCAAGTATGTTGACACACACAAAGAATTTGGTTCTGGCAGTTGGTATCTCTCTACAGAAAAGGGGAAATATAAAAAGAGAAGAAAAAAAACATGAATGAATATACAACCCCAATTCCAAAAAAAGTTGGGACACTGTGTAAATTGTAAATAAAAACAGAATGTGATAATTTGCAAATCATGGAAATTCTATATTTTATTGAAAATAGTACAAAGACAACATATCAAATATTGTAATGGAGGTTTTTTTTGAGAAAATATGCTCATTTTGAATTTGATGTCAGCAATACATTTAAAAAAAGTTGGGACAGGGTCATGTTTACCACTGTGTTGCATCACTTCTACTTTTAAAAACACTCTGTAAACTTTTGGGAACTGAGGTGACCAATTGATGTAGTTTTGAAAGAGAAATGTTGTCCCATTCTTGCTTGATATACAATTTCAGTTGCTCAACAGTTTGGGGTCTCCTTTGTTGTATTTTGCACTTCATAATGTGCCAAATGTTTTAAATGGGAGACAGGTCTGGACTGCAGGCAGGCCAGTTTAGCACCCAGACTCTCTGACTACAGAACCATGCAGTTTTAATATGTGCAGAAAGCATTTTGGCATTGCCTCGTTGAAAGAAGGAAGTCCTTCCCTCAAAAATATTTTGTCTGGATGGCAGCATATTGCTCTGAAACATGTATATATCATTCAGCATTAATGATGCCTTCCCAGATGTACAAGCTATCCATATCATATGCACTAATGCACCCTCATACCATTACAGATGCTGGCTTTTGAACTGTGCACTGATAACAAGCCGGATGATTCCTCTTCTCTTTAGCCCAGAGAACGTGGTGTTCATGATTTCTAAAAAGAATTTCTACTTTTGATTCGTCAGACTTCGGGACAATTTTCCACTTTGCCTCAGTCCATCGTAAAAGAGCTCTGGCCCAGAGAAGGTGGCGGTGTTTCTGGATATTGTTTATATCTGGTTTTAACTTGCATTTGTGGCTGCAGTAATGAACTGTTTTCACAGACGATGGTTTTCTGAAGTGTTCCTGAGCCCATACAGTGATTTCCATTACAGACATGTCTGCTTTTAATGCAGTGCCTCCTGAGGGCCTGAAGATCACAAGTATCCAATGTCAGTTTTCAGCCTTGTTTCTTGCATACAGAGATTTCTCCAGATTCTCCGAATCTTTTAATTATATTATGTACCATAGATGATGTGATCCCAAATTCTTTGCAGTTTTACACTGAGGAATGTTATTCTTAAATTGTTGCACTGTTTGCAACAATTGTTACACTGCAAAAAATATCGTAGCAAGTGAAAATATCTTGAAAATAGTTGAAATGATCTAGCATTTCCTATTAGAATACAAGACACCAATTCTGAGATCATTAAACCTAGTTCTAGATTGCAACCAATTTACATATTCTAAGATGTCTTATGAAGTAAAAATATCTGTCCATGTAACAAGATCATTTCACTATTATTAAGTAATTTTCTCCTCAAATTCAGTTTTCAATTTTTTGCAGTGCAGTCTTTCACAGAGCAATGAACCCCTCCCCATTTTTACTTCTGAGAGACTCCGTCTCTCTGGGATGCTCTTTTTATACCAGTCATGTTGCTGACTTGTTGCCAATTAACCAAATTAGTTGTTTTTTTTTTTTTTTTTTGGGGTGGGGGGGGGGGGTGGGGGGTCACATTACACAACTTTTTCAGTCTTTTGTTACCCCATCCCTACTTTTCTGAAACCTGTTGCTGACATCAGATTCAAAATGAGCATATATTTAAAAAAAAATTAAATTTCTGTTTCAACATTTGGTATATTGTCTTTGTACTGTTTTCAATGAAATATAGGGTTTCCATGATTTGCAAATCTTCACATTGTTTTTTTTTAAACATTTCTGTTTTACACAGTGTCCCAACTTTTTTGGACTTGGGGTTGTATGTATATGTTTACATATATGTATATGTAATGTACACTATGGACAATATATACATTACATAATATAAATAAATATGCAAACTACAATAGCTATTATATACAATATACATTATATTCAGTACAATACCTATATTATCTGCAATATGTCTAAATTGTATGTATTTTACAATATCTATAATATATTTTGCAAAAATATATAATATCAATAATATACAACATCTGTCTTATACAGTATACATTATAAATATGTATGCTATCAACAATATAAACAGTATATAATATTCAGACAATATTCAGGATCTTTACAGACAATACATCCATCCATTATCTGTAGCCAATTATCCTGTACAGGGTCACAGGTAAGCTGGAGCCTATCCCAGCTGACTATGGGTGAGAGGCGGGGTACACCCTGGACAAGTCACCAGATCATCGCAGGGCTGACACATAAACGCAAATAACCATTCACACTCACATCTATGGTCAGTTTAGAGCCACCAATTAACCTAACCTGCATGTCTTTGGACCGTGGGGGAAACCCACACAGACACAGGGAGAACATGCAAACTCCACACAGAAAGGCCCTCATTGGCCACTGGACTCGAACCCAGGACCTTCTTGCTGTGAGGCGACAGTGCTAACCACTACACCACTGTACCACTCAGACAATACACAACATGCAAAAAATATACACGACAGTCAGTGTACACAGAGTGCAGTGAGGTTGTGCAAACGGGAATATGTTACAGGAGGTACAAGTGGTACAATAGTATAATAGTAAGGATAGTTCAGGGTGTGAGAAGCCCTTAATGAATTTCTCTGCCCACTTCCTGGTTCGTGAAATGTACAAATCCTGGAGGCTGGGCAGGGGAGCACCGATGATCCTTTCTGCTGATCTTACTGTTCAGTGCAGTCTGTTCCTGTCCTGTTTTGTGGCTGGTCCGAACCAGACTGTTATGGATGTGTACAGGACAGAGTACAGCATGTGTACAGTGGTGTAGAACTGTGTCAGCAGCTCCTGTTACACACCATACTTCCTGAGTTGCTGCAGAAAGTACATCCTCTGCTTGGCTTTTTTAAGGATGGAGTTGATGTAGAATTCCCACTTCAAGTCTTGTGAAATGATAGTTCCCAAGAATTTAAAGGTCTCCACAGATCTCCTCTATTCTAAGATTTTTAATGGACGGATTTCATAGAACAACTGGAGACAGGACTTGTGTTCATATCACTCATGCTGCAGGACAATACAAAATGTCAAAGGAAAAGACAACAATAATAAGAAATTTAGGGTAATATATGCAAATATATTCTGGGCTTTTTAAAAGGAACTTGTTGACCATATATGGTGATTTAGGGGAATTTCTTTATGCAAATGAGAATGCCTGGGCACAAAAAGAGTGTACAGCTGTGCATATGCATGTGTGATAAATGCCAATTTGCTTGTCCATACTGTCGGTTCTTATGCATACCTCGCCCGGGACAGAGTCCACCAGGAGGCAAGGTATTGTTTTCGGTTGGGTTTCTTTGTTTGTTTCTTTGTTTTTTTTGTAAATGATATTACAGGAAAACGACTGGATCAATCTTCATGAAACTTTCAGGATAGATGGGCATTGGTCTCCAATAGAATCTCCAACATTTTGAGGGTCATCTGGTCAAGGTCATGGTGACCAAAAAGGTAAAAAAAAATAATAAAAAAAGCTCTGTGCTCAGACTGCATGAGCCCTGCCTCGGAAAGATTCCTCCCACAAACACACTAATTGGATCACTACCTGCCTCATTTGCATATACTGTGCTGTCATTGGATGGTTTCTTGGTTCGTTTACATATGCAAAGGAAGGGGTTTGGCCACGCCCACTTTTGAACCCCATTGATAAAAACTTCCCCACTCTGTTGATTTATTGTTATTACCTCTCCTGCTACGGACTAGACTAAAGAAATTGCTTTCAGACATGTTTATGCTTATTACAGAGGGAAAGTGCGTTCCACTGAGCTCTAGCGCCAGGCCTTTTCCGGGAAATAAGAGTTTGGGTTATGACGACAGCGTGTGTATGTCAGCCTCGGTTCGAAAACTGTGAGATGTAAAAGTAGAATAATATAAAGTACAGACACTTGGTATATTTTACTTCTGTGATTTTTAAGTTGTTCATTCTTGGATTGCGCTTCATTTTTGTGGCTACTGCCTCACAGAGAAAATATATATGCTGTATTTACTGTATGGACATGGTATCAGAAAACAATTTTATTTATAAACAGTAGCCACATGTACCCATAGGGTACCTATTTTTTTCGTGATATCTTCTTTCATATTCATCATAAGTGCTACCAGGCGAGGTTTGTTTTGCCTGGCAAAACTTATGTATTTTACACACATTTTTAAAAATGAAACCCCAGGGATATTTCAACTTTTTGGGAAGTCTAGATCCAGGACATAATACTTTCCTTGATCTTGCCTCATTCCCTGGTTCAGGCCCTCTATGTTCCTGGTTCTATCTCCCTCTCTGCTCCAGGCTCACTCTATATTTAATAATGTGAATTTCTCCTTGTCTCAGGTCTAGATTCAGACTGTTGCCTGAGCTTCACTGTGCTCTGAGCTATCTTCTCCTGTATTCTGTTTGCACACTTCAGGAGATGTGTTGATATATACGGCCCTTCAATTATGCTCACTAGGTTTAAAAAATGAAGTAAGTACTGTACATTGATCTAATTTTAATAGTGTAGGCATTGTTAAATCAAAGTTGGTGTAGAACGTGATCTACAGTGCAGTCAAGTGAAAGTTTGGTACAATTATATACATTGTGTATCTATGACAGATACTCATTTTACAATTTTTTTTTCTTATATATGAGAAGGGGATGTTTTCAGCATTCATGTGAGTAAATTTGTATTCCGATTACTGGTGAATTGCAGATCCACAATACACCTTTAAAATCAGGGTTCCTCAAAGGTTCTTTGAATAGTTAAGTATTATGAACAGATGGACTTTTTTTCTCAAAGTATAAATGGCTTCTGGTCAGCAACTCTCCTGACACTGATCTTTTTTAAAGCCTCATTAATTGTGTGATCCTGCACATTACTGCACACATTTTTGCACTATGGAACAGTGCAACATCTGTGAGTTTCAGGATTTATGAAACATTGCATCCACACAGATTTACCTGAAGCATTTTGCATCCTAGCAGCACATGCTAAATTAAAATCAAGTGAAGAGGCTCATGCAGAAGGAGCTCATGAATACCTGGTTATAGGTAATCAGAGGTCATTTTGCTTTATTTCTAATAACACAGTGGAGCAGCAGAGGGTCAGTGACCTTTCAACCTCTTTTTCTGTGATGAATACTGGGCATAATTACTTTCCATTTTGTCTGTGTTGTCCAAATTAAGTGATGGTGTGAATAAATATACTGTTGTGCCCAATATTTGACAGAGATGGAGAGAGATGGATGTTTTATAATGGCTCATTTCACAGCATCGCATGAACACAGATGTCAGGGTAACTCCGAGAAGTATATTATAACCTAATTTAGAAGATTATAGCATATTCACTGTGTTGTTTCTGCAGTGGTTAAAAAAAGCCAACACTTCAACTGAAAGACTTTATCTTAATCTAAATGAAGATTATACACTGCCTGGTCAAAAAAGTTGCAAAGTCTAATGTGCTGTGGCACTGTTTCAACAACCTTATATAACATCTCAATGCACATTTATTTTGTTGTGTTAATTTTCCACTGAGATCATGAATTGTTGATGAGAGAGTCAGACCACTCTAAAGTCTTCTCCATCACATCCCAAACTTTCAATGATGTTAAGGTTAGAACTCTTTGGTGGCCAATTCATGTGTGAAAATGATTCCTCATGCTTCCTGAACCACTCTTTCACAATTTGAGTCTGATGAATCCTGGCATTGTCATCCTGGAAGATGGCCATAACATCAAGGAAGAAAATCCACTGATGTGATAATCTGGTCATTCAGTACATTCAGGTCATCAAATGACTTCATTTTATTGCCCCATAACATTGCTGAGCCTTGACCTGAGCAACTGAAGCAACCCCAGATCATAACACTGCCTCCAGAGGCTTGTACAGTGGCCATTATGCATGATAGGTGCATCACTTCATGTGCTTCCCTTCTTATCCAAACACACCCATGACTCAGAAATAGGGTAAATCTGGACTCATCAGACCACATGAGCTTTTTCCATGGCTCCAGAATCCAATCTTTTTGCTTCCTGGCAAAATGAAGGCTCTTCGTCACTAAAAAAATTGGTTTTCTTATGGCCACACAGCTGTTTAGTCCCAATCCTGTAAGCTGTCACATGACATGTTGTGCACATGAAAATGCTCTTCCTTTCACTATTAAACATAGCTATGAGTTCTACTGTTGATATTTTACAATTCAACTTCACCAAGTGTTGAAATGATCTTTGATCATGGTTAGTCAGGATCTTTTTCTGACCACATTTCTTCTGTGAGTTGATATTTCACCACTATCCTTCCAGGTTTTAACCCTTGTGTTGTATTAAGGTTCAAAAATGAGCCACTACTATGTTTAACAGCAGAAAAAAAAACTCTAAATGATATATTTTCAACTTGTAAATTGATGACTTCTCCTAGAGTGACCCCAGCATTAGAAAAAATGAAACATTACCCGTGTTCATATTTCTATGACAGCTGTACACAGCTAGGGGTACAAAGATTGTCTGAAGGGTCAATTTTGACCCAGCAGCTATAAAATCATTTATACACCACAAAAATTACAGACACACCACAGACTTGCACTCCAACACACACACACACACACACACACACACACACACACACACACACACACACACACAATGAGAAACTAAGATTATGTACTACTGATTTATCTTTCTCTCTCATCTTCCCTCCATGACCCCACCCATGATTCAAGTTCAGACAAAATAAAAAGAATTTCAGACAAAATAAACATTTATTGAAACCATTATTTACTAATAGGGAATGTGTGTGTGTGTGTGTGTGTGTGTGTGTGTGTGTGTGTGTGTGTGTGTGTGTACGTACACACAGTTGTGGCCAGAAGTTGACATACAGTGACATGAATGTCATCTTGGATATGAATGTGATGGCAATATTGGGCTTTCAATGATTTCTCTGAACTGTTGGTTTTCTGTGGCAAAATGATTGTACAACATATTTCTCTAATAGAAAAAAACCCATGCATTTGATGCACAAGTTTTAATTTATTTTGGGTTTTCTGAAATCAGCACAGGGTCAAAATTATACAAACAGGGTCAAAAATATACATACAACCACTTAGATTATTAATTCAGAAGTCAAGTTTATTTGTATTGCGCTTTTAACAATAAACATTGTTGCAAAGCAGCTTTACAGAATTTGAATGACTTAAAACATGAGCTAATTTTCAGAGGTGCTGAGACTTCCAAAATGCCTCTTACGTATCTTGCCAAGACCTCTTAATTTCCTGTTAGAGATTATGATTGATTACAGCTGGTAGCTTCTCTGTGCCTTCATAAAAGGGGTTTGTTTACAGTACTCATTGGATTGACCAACACACAGTAAAATGGGAAAGTCCAAGGAGCTCAGTGCAGATCTGAGAAAAAGGATCGCAGATATACACAACTCAGGAATGTATCTTACAGCCATTTCTAAACAACTGCAGATCCCAAGATAAGTTTAAACAATTGTGTGTAAGTTACTGGGAGATGTAGTCACTTTGCCAAGCCATTTTGCTTCAAGAAAACCCAAACTGTCACCCTCAGCTGAAAGGAAATTGGTTCGGATGGTCGGGAACAACCCAGGAACCACCAGGGCACAGCCCTGCCATGAACTGAAAGCTGATGGATCACTGTCTACAGTTTAGTGAGCTTTATCTCACCATGGACTAAGAGGCTGCTATCCAAGAAATAACCCCCTGCTCCAAAATTGACACCTTCAAGCTTAACTAAAGTTTGCAACTGACCACATGGACAAAGAAAAAGCCTTCTGGAGGAAAGCTGTATGGTCAGATGAGACAAAGATTGAGTTGTTTGGCCACAATGACCACCATGTACAGAGGGGCACTGTACTAGCTGGTGGTGGTGGTAGGATCATCATGCTCTGGGGCTGTATTGCTGCCAGTGGAACTGGTTCATTGCACAAAGTGGATGGAATAATGAAGGAGGAGGACTACCTCAGTATTCTTCAGCATAACCTCAAACCACTAGAAACTTGAACATGATTGGGAGTCACAACAGGACAATGAACTCAAACATGCATCAGACCTGGTTGTGGAGGATAAAGCAGGCTAACATTAGGCTTAAAACAAGCCCTGACTTCAACCCTATTGAAAAGTCGAATCCATGCCAAGTCGAATCCATGCCAAGAAAAAAAAAGGAACTCTACCAATTCTACCATGAAGAGTCATGAAATATCCAACCAGCATTCTGCCAGAAGCTTGTTCATGGTAAACAAAAAGTGTTTGGTCAAGGTGAATCTTGAGAAGGGACATTTTACCCAAATATTAGGTGTGCTGCATGTAAATTTTCGACCCTGTATGTATACTTTTGACCCTGTGTTGATTTCAGAAAACCCAAAGGAAACTGTGCACTGAATTCTAGGGGTTTTTTTTAATTATTATTATTCATTTATTTTTAATAGATGTATGCTGTACAATCATTCTGCCACAGAAAAAGAACAGTTCAGAGAAATCAATGAAAGCCCAAATATTGCCATGACATTCATATCCAAGATGGCATTCATATCACTGTATGTAAACTTCTGACCACAACTGTAGGTGCTGCAGTTTGAGTGCACCTTTTTCTCTTTTTGCCGAAGTCATGAGTGCCCTTTTCAGTGCCCAGCAAGTCACAGATCTGATTACTTCAGGTGTCCTGGAGGAGAATAGAACAATGATTTGGAAGAGGAGGAGGTATCTGAAGAAGAAAATGGGGAAGAAAGAACCCAGATCATGATTCATCATCTTTAGATGATGAAGAAATCCCCCAAGCTGACAAAGAGACTTTTTTTGTCAAAAAACAGCAAAATAACGTGGTCCCTGTCATCATATGGCAACCAGAGCAGGGTGGTAGCACAAAATGTCATGAAGATGGTCCCAGGGCCCACGAGATATGGTGTTTCCCATGCCCCTACCTGGATGCCTGATAGGTGGAACAAGAGGAGGGTGTTCCTCAAGCAGCTGGGAAAGGCACTTGCAACCCCCTACATTCAAAGAAAAGAGCATCTTCCGTGCACAGCAGTTTCTGCAGTGCTTGTGAAAGCTGTTCAGGGAGCTGAATCTTGTTGTGTTCCATGTGAGATGAGCCTGCAGCTGAGGCAGGCAAGAGGAGATGTTAATTCTGCAAGAAGGTCCTGGGTTCGAGCCCCGTGGCCGGCGAGGGCCTTTCTGTGTGGAGTTTGCATGTTCTCCCCATGTCCGCGTGGGTTTCCTCTGGGTGCTCCGGTTTCCCCCACAGTCCAAAGACATGCAGGTTAGGTTAACTGGTGACTCTAAATTGACCGTAGGTGTGAATGTGAGTGTGAATGGTTGTCTGTGTCTATGTGTCGGCCCTGTGATGACCTGGCGACTTGTCCAGGGTGTACCCCGCCTTTCGCCCGTAGTCAGCTGGGATAGGCTCCAGCTTGCCTGCGACCCTGTAGAAGGATAAAGCGGCTAGAGATAATGAGATGAGAATGAAAATAAATACTATGTGCTCGACATATATATATATATATATATATATATATATATATATACCTGCAAGGTGCATGCACAAACATTGAATATGTAAAATCTCATATACACTTGTGTTCAAAATAATAGCAGTCCAACATGACTAACCAGATCAGTCACTGTTTTTGGTGGAAATTATATTACTACATGGCAAATAATTTACCAGTAGGTGTAGTAGAGTCATAGAAAACCAACAGACCCAACATTCATGATATGCATGCTCCTGAGTCTGTGTAATCTAATAATTAAGTGAAAGGGACGTGTTCAAAATAATAGCAGTGTGGAGTTTAATTAGTGAGGTCATTCATTCTGTGAAAAAACAGATGTCAATCAGGTGGCCCTAATTTAAGGATGAAGCCAGCACATGTTGTACATCCATTTCTCTCTGAAAACCTGAGAAACATGGGTCGTTCCAGACATTGTTCAGAAGAACAGCGTGCTTTGATTAAAACGTTGATTGGAGAGGTAAAACGTATACTGTAAAGAAGTGCAGAAAATGATGGGCTGCTCGGCTAAAATGATCTCCAGTGCTTTAAAATGGACAGCAAAGCCAGAGAGACGTGGAAGAAAACAGAAGACTACCATTCGAATGGATCGAAGAATAGCCAGAATGGCAAAGACTCAGCCAATGATCAGCTCCAGGGTGATCAAAGACGGTCTGAAGTTACCTGTGAGTACTGTGACAATTAGAAGATGCCTGTGTGAAGCTAATCTATCGGCAAGAAGCCCCCGCAAAGTTCCACTGTTAAAAAAAAGACGTGCTGAAGAGGATACAATTTGCCAAAGAACACATCGACTGGCCTAAAGAGAAATGGAAAAACATTTTGTGGACTGATGAAAGTAAAATTGTTCTTTTTGGGTCCAAGAGCCGCAGACAGTTTTTCAGACGACCCCCAAACACTGAATTCAAGCCACAGTACACTCTGAAGACAGTGAAGCATGGTGGTGCAAGCATCATGATATGGGGGTGTTTCTCTTACTATGGTGTCGGGCCCATTTATCGCATACCAGGGATCATGGATCAGTTTGCATATATCAAAATACTTGAAGAGGTCATGTTGCCTTATGCTGAAGAGGAAATGCCCTTGAAATGGGTGTTTCAACAAGACAACGACCCCAAACACACCAGTAAGCGAGCAGCATCAGGGTTCAAGACCAACAAAATGAAAGTTATGGAGTGGCCAGCCCAATCCCCGGACCTTAATCCGATAGAAAACTTGTGGGGTGACATCAAAAATGCTGTTTCTGAGGCAAAACCAAGAAATGCAGAGGAATTGTGGAATGTTGTCAATTCATCCTGGGCTGGAATACCTGTTCACAGGTGCCAGAAGTTCTCAGAAACCGTGGTTATACAACTAAATATTAGTTTAGTGATTCACAGGAATACTAAATCCTTAAGATTTTTTCAGTTTATACAGTAAATATTTGGAGTTTGTAATGAAAAATGCAGACACTGCTATTTTTTTGAACAGCCCAATGTTCATTTTTCTTCATTTTCTGTAAAGTAATTAAAATATTGATACATTTTTCTTCATGTTTTGATGTAGAATATAATGTGCAGTGTTCCCAATGCATGGAAATAAAAACTATTATAAGGATTTTGAGCTTTACTCACATTTTTAAACACACTGGTATTATTTTGAACACAACTGTATAACCAAATTAGAAGAAGAAGAAGCCTTTGTTTGTCACATGTACACAAGCACAGTGAAATTCCTCCTCTGCATTTAACCCATCTGAAACAGTGAACACACACACAAACACACACATACCCAGAGCAGTGGGCAGTTATGCTACAGCCTCCGGGGAGCAGTTGGGGGTTAGGTGCCTTGCTCAAGGGCACTTCAGCCATAATACAAAGGGAGGGGAAAGTGCTGTTCATTCACTCAACTCCCCTCATATTTTTCCTTCTGGTCCCAGGGATTGAACCAATGACCATTTGGGCCCAGGTTGCTTCTCTAACCTTCAAGCCATGGCTGCCCCCATATCAACAAATTCAGTTGATATGTCACTGTATTACATAACAGAATGGTTGCTTTAGTTTTAATAATATTTTTCAAAAGTATGTGCATGAAATAATACAACTGCTTAATCTTTTTCAGTGTTGCTGGGAAACAACACATCCCTCAAGGAAAATCTCTTTTTAAGTCCATAGATGCAGCGCTAATAGAAGTCCATAAATACATTGTTTTAATGGGTTTCTATGGCATATTCAAGTACACTTTGTTTTAATAGAGCAAACATGAACAATCATTGGACAACAAGCCTGAAATGCAACAATTTCATTCACTTCTTCCAGCTTGTCCAACTTACAGTTGTGGTCAAAAGTTTACATACAGTGACATGAATGTCATCTTGGATATGAATGTCATGGCAATATTTGGGCTTTCAGTAAACTCTTTGAACTGTTCTTTTTCTGTGGCAGAATGATTGTACAGCATACAGCTTTCATTAAAAAAACACTAGAATTTGGTGCACAAGTTTTAATTTTCTTTGGGTTTTCTGAAATCAACACAGTCAAAATTATAAAAATAGGGGCAAAAATGTACATACGCTCACTTAGATTATTAATTCAGAGGTGCTGAAACTTCCAAAATGTCTTATATCTTGCTAAGACTGAGGTCTCTTAACTTCCTGTTAGTGATCATGATTGACTACAGCTGGTAGCTTCTCTGTGCCTTCACAAAAAGGGCTTGTTTACAGCACTCATTGGATTGACCAACACACAGTAAAATGGGAAAGTCCAAGAAGCTCAGTGCAGATCTGAGAAAGAGGATTGCAGATATACACAACTCTGGAATGTCACTTGGAGCCATTTCTAAACAACTGCAAATTCCAAGATCAGTTCAAACAATTGTATCCAAGTTATAGTGAGGTGTAGTCACTTTGCCAAGCCACTTTGCTTCAAGAAAAGCCAAACTGTCACCCTCAGCTGAAAGGAAATTCTCAGGAACAACCTGGGAACCACCATGGCACAGCCCTGCCATGAACTGGAAGCTGATGGATCACTGTCTACAGTCCAGATCACCATGGACTAAGAGGTTGCTATCCAAGAAATAACCCCCTGCTCCAAAATTGACACCTTCAAGCTTAACTAAAGTTTGAAGCTGATGACATGGACAAAGAAAAAGCCTTCTGGAGGATAGCTGTATGGTCAGATGAGACAAAGATTGAGTTGTTTGGCTACAATGTGTTAGGACTAGGACTGTTTTGGCCTCTAGAGGCCGCTGTTATTTCCTTTTCATGTCGTGTTTATTTTGGCCTCTAGAGGCCGCCACTGTTCCTGTGTTTTGTGTTTGTGTTAATTGCCTAATTATCTTCACCTGTTTCCTTAATTAGTTTGTCTATTTATACCCCTGAGTTCAGTCCTCTTGTCACGGAGTCTTTGTGCTGTTATGTTTATCTCCAGTTTCCTTTGTACTGTGTTTTTGATCTTCTTAGCTTTTGAATTTTTGCACTTTGCTTTTCTTTTGGATTTACTCTTTGTTTTTTTTTTGTCTTTTGTTTTGCCCTGTATATAGTGTATATAGTTTAAATAAACCATTTGATTCTTTTTCTACTTCCGCCTCACGCCTCTGCATTTGAGTCATCCCCCTGGTGGCCTAGTGGGGGTTTGCTGGATTATCACACCAACGAACCAGGTTCGAATCCCAGCAAAACCCTAACAGAAAGACTCCGTCATGACCGACTCAGCAGAGGCTGCTTCAACTGTCTACCCGGCCAACCTTCAGGGAATTATGGCAGCTTTGACACGCTTCGGAGCGACCATGGACGCTCATGGACGTACGCTCACCAGCCAACGTGAGGCCCTCGCTCGCCACGAGGAACTGCTTCAGCAAATTGGGAAAACCCTGGCACAGCTGACATCTCTGCCTGCATCTCCTGCTCCTGATCCAGTTCCTGCTCCTGATCCAGCTCCCACTCCTGCTCCAGTGCCTCCTGCAATGCTGCCTTCTTCACCTCGCGAACCCAGCCTTCCTGCACCACAGAGGTATGACGGCAAGCACAGTGAGTGCCGAGAGTTCCTTACCCAGTGTCAACTCACCTTTGAGCTTCAGCCTACCACCTACACTACGGATCGCCGCAAGATTGCCTTTGTGATCACCTTATTAGCTGGTAAGGCGCGAGCCTGGGCTACTGCTATCTGGCAAAGACAGGGACCTGAGTGCTTTGATTTCCAGCTGTTTTCTGAAGAGATGCTTCGGGTCTTCGATCAGGCAGACATCAGTACCGACGCAGCCCGAAAGCTCATGTCCATCCGGCAAGGAGGAAGCGTCGCAGATTACGCCATCTCGTTCCGAACACTCGCAGCAGTAAGTGGATGGAACGAGACTGCCCTGGTGTCAGCCTTCCACCATGGTCTGTCTGACCCCATCAAGGACGGTCTGGCCTCTATTGGATGCCCAAGTGACCTCGAAACCCTCATCTCACATGCTATTCGTCTGGACAACAGGATGAGAGAACGCCACCAAGCCTTGAGCCCCCCCAGCCTCCCTACCTCTACCTGGAGACCGTCTACCTCCTTCAGTGACTGTCCAGAACCCATGCAAGTGGGTCGTACTCGCCTCTCCGCATCTGAGAGGGAGCGCAGAAGGAGAGACAAGTGCTGCATCTACTGTGGCAATCCTGGTCACTTCCGAGCATCATGTCCCGAACTCTTGGGAAAAGGACCGCCCCGTCCAGCCGAGGGAGGGTTGTGACGGGGCCTACCCTCTCTCCCGGACTCCCTGGCCAAGGAATCTACATCCCGGTCTCCATCTCCTGGGGTGAGTCTGTCCACTCTTGTCAAGCTTTGATAGACTCAGGGGCGGCTGGGAACTTTATGGATATTCACTTCGCCCAAAGCATCAATATTCCGACTGCACCTCTTGAAGTCCCACTGTCTGTGTCTGCCCTCGATGGCCAAGCGTTAGGTGATGGAAGAGTCACCCAAGTTACTTCTCCAGTTTTCCTCCAGTCTCAAGGTCACAAGGAAGAAATATCCCTGCACCTGATTCCTTCACCTGAGTTCCCAGTTATTCTAGGCCTTCCTTGGCTTACTCGCCACAACCCTCGCATAGACTGGGTAACAAGCCAGGTTGTGGAATGGGGCCCTGCATGCCATGCCTCTTGTCTGCTCTCTAGCTCTCCTGTGTCTCCTGCCGAGCCCCCTGATCTCACCGAGTTATCTCAAGTTCCCACAGAGTACTGGGATCTCAAGGAGGTATTCAGCAAGAGCAGGGCCGCCGTTCTTCCTCCGCACCGGGCCTACGACTGTGCCATCGACTTGCTCCCTGGGACTACCCCTCCTCGTGGCAGACTGTTTTCACTCTCTCAGCCAGAACGCAAGGCCATGGAGGAATACCTCAAAGATGCCCTGGTCTCTGGGTTTATTCGACCCTCCACTTCACCTGCTGGAGCCAGCTTCTTCTTTGTCGGCAAGAAGGATGGGGGGCTCCGACCATGTATTGATTACAGGGGCCTGAATAAGATCACTGTGCGCAACCGATATCCCCTTCCGCTGATGTCCACAGCTTTCGACCTGCTCCAAGGCGCCACCGTCTTCACCAAGTTGGACCTACGGAACGCATACCACCTCATCCGTATCCGACAGGGAGACGAGTGGAAGACTGCCTTTAACACCCCGTCTGGGCACTACGAATACCAGGTGATGCCCTTCGGACTCACCAACGCACCAGCTGTTTTTCAGGCCCTAATCAATGACGTCTTAAGGGACATGATTAACCTATACGTTTTTGTCTACCTCGACGACATCCTTATCTTCTCCAAGACCGTGCAGGAGCACCGCCACCATGTCCGCCAGGTTCTCCAGAGGCTGCTACAGAACAATCTGTTCGCCAAGGCCCAGAAATGCGAATTTCATGTTCCCGAGGTCTCCTTTCTGGGATTTATTGTATGGACAGGCCAACTCCAAATGGACCCTGCCAAGACCCTGGCCGTCCAGGATTGGCCTACTCCCAAGTCCGTTAAGGAGGTTCAGCGGTTCTTAGGATTCGCTAACTTCTACCGCAAGTTCATCAGGAACTTCAGTTCTGTGGCAGCACCCATGTCAGACCTCACCAAAGGGACAGGTGGATCTTATGGCTGGTCTCCTCAGGCAGAAAAGGCGTTCAAAGACCTCAAGGACCGCTTCTGCACGGCACCCATTCTGGTTCTCCCGGACACCTCCCAACCATTCATCGTGGAGGTGGACGCCTCGGACAGTGGTGTCGGCGCGGTGCTCTCTCAACGTTCGGAAGGAAAGCTGCACCCCTGCGCTTACTTCTCCCACCGCCTGAGTCCTGCTGAGTCCCGGTACGATGTGGGGGATCGAGAACTGCTAGCAGTCAAACTGGCCCTTGAGGAGTGGAGGCACTGGCTGGAGGGAGCACAACATCCATTCCTGGTTTGGACTGACCACAAGAACCTGGAGTACCTCCAGCAAGCCAAGAGACTGAACCCTCGACAGGCTAGGTGGGCCCTGTTTTTCAGTCGGTTTGACTTCACCCTCTCATACCGCCCCGGCTCCAAGAACACCAAACCTGACGCACTGTCCAGACTGTTCTCTGCCACTAACAGGGAGAATGAAGTCGGGCCTATTATCCCTGTGTCCCGGATTGTGGCCCCTGTCCGCTGGGGTATTGAGGAGGCTGTCCGACGAGCCCAACGCCAGGACCCCGGTCCTGGGACGGGGCCACCAGGCCTCTTGTACGTCCCACATCAAGCCCGGGCCAAGGTTCTCCAGTGGGGTCACTCTTCCCCTCTCACCGCCCACCCGGGAGCTCGGAGGACCCTGGACTTCCTGAAAAGACGCTTCTGGTGGCCTAACATGGAGAAGGAAGTAAGGTCATTTGTCCTGTCCTGTGAGGTTTGCACCAGAACCAAGAACCCACGACAGCGTCCCCAGGGTCTCCTGCATCCTCTGACCATTCCCCGGCGTCCCTGGTCCCACGTGGCAGTCGACTTTATCACGGGTCTCCCTGAGTCACAAGGTAACACGGTCATTTTGGTCTTAGTTGACAGATTCTCCAAGGCCTGCCGCTTCATACCACTGTGCAAACTCCCCTCTGCTCTTGAAACTGTGAAACTTTTGTTTAATCATGTCTTCCGAGTCTTTGGTCTTCCACAGGACATCGTCTCAGACCGAGGGCCCCAGTTCTCCTCCCGAGTGTGGCACGGGTTCTGCAAGGTCATCGGAGCCACTGCCAGCCTCTCCTCTGGGTTTCACCCACAGTCCAATGGTCAGACAGAGAGGCTCAACCAGGACCTGGAAACCACCCTGCGAGGCCTGGCTATGGATAACCCGACATCGTGGAGCACCTGGCTGCCATGGGCGGAGTACGCCCACAACACCCTGCAGTCATCGGCCACCAAGCTGTCGCCATTCCAGTGCCAATTCGGGTTCCAGCCACCTCTGTTCCCGGAGCAGGAGGAGGACGCGGGGGTGCCCTCGGTCAACCAATATGTGAGACGGTGTCACAAGACCTGGAGCATGGTCAGGAAGACCCTCATACAGACCTCCAGAACCAACCAGACTCAGGCCAACCGCCATAGGAGACCTGCACACGCTTTCCGCCCTGGGCAGCGTGTTTGGCTGTCCACTAAGGACCTTCCACTGCGGGTGGAGAACCGCAAGCTTGCTCCTCGCTACATTGGCCCCTTCAAGGTGGTGCGCAGGGTGAACCCTGTCTCCTACCGGCTCCAGTTGCCCCGGACTCTGAGGATCAACCCCACTTTCCATGTTTCCCTGTTACGGCCCGTACTGACGTCTACGTATGCCCCTGCCCCTAGGAACCCCCCACCCCCCCGCATCTTCCAGGGGCAGACTGTGTTCACTGTGAATCGCCTGCTTGACTCCCGCCGGGTCCGCGGCGGGTTGCAATATCTGGTGGACTGGGAGGGCTATGGTCCTGAGGAGCGCTGCTGGGTTCCTGCTCGGGATGTCCTTGATAAAGAACTATGTCGGGACTTCCATTCGGCCCATCCGGATCGCCCTGGGAACGTCAGGAGACGCTCCTAGAGGGGGGGGTCCTGTTAGGACTAGGACTGTTTTGGCCTCTAGAGGCCGCTGTTATTTCCTTTTCATGTCGTGTTTATTTTGGCCTCTAGAGGCCGCCACTGTTCCTGTGTTTTGTGTTTGTGTTAATTGCCTAATTATCTTCACCTGTTTCCTTAATTAGTTTGTCTATTTATACCCCTGAGTTCAGTCCTCTTGTCACGGAGTCTTTGTGCTGTTATGTTTATCTCCAGTTTCCTTTGTACTGTGTTTTTGATCTTCTTAGCTTTTGAATTTTTGCACTTTGCTTTTCTTTTGGATTTACTCTTTGGTTTTTTTTTGTCTTTTGTTTTGCCCTGTATATAGTGTATATAGTTTAAATAAACCATTTGATTCTTTTTCTACTTCCGCCTCACGCCTCTGCATTTGAGTCATCCCCCTGGTGGCCTAGTGGGGGTTTGCTGGATTATCACACCAACGAACCAGGTTCGAATCCCAGCAAAACCCTAACACAATGACCACCATGTACAGAGGGACACTGTACCAGCTGGTGGTAGAGTCATCATGCTCCTGGGTGTTTTTGCTGTCAGTGGAACTGGTTCATTGCACAAAGTGGATGGAAGAATGAAGGAGGACTACCTCAGAATTCTTCAACAAAAACCATCAGAAACTTGAACACGACTTGGGACTTGAGAGTTACAACAGGTCAATGAACCCAAACACGCATCAGAGCTGGTTGTGGAGGATAAAGCAGGCTAACATTAAGCTTAAAAGAAGTCCTGACTTAAAAATATATATATATTTGAACTCTACCAATTCTACCATGAGGAGTCATGAAATATCCAACCAGAATTCTGCCAGAAGCTTGTTCATGGTAAACAAAAATGTTTGGTCAAGGTGAATCTTGCAAAGAGACATTTTTACTCAAGTATTAGGTGTGCTGTATGTATATTTTTGACCCTGTGTTGATTTCAGAAACAAAAAGAAAATTAAAACTTGTGCACCAAATTCTAGTGTTTTTTTTTTATTAAAGATGTATGCTGTACATTCTGCCACAGAAAAAGAACAGTTCAAAGAAATTATTCAAAGCCCAAATATTGCCATGACATTCATATCCAAGATGACATTCATGTCACTGTATGTAAACTTCTGACTACAACTGTATGTGTGTGGGGTCCCTGCCATGTGGACCCTATTGATACACATGTCATATTAATTGGGGCATAGTTTTATGCCAGATGCCCTTTCTGCCACAACCCTCCCATTTCCGGGCTTGGGAAACAACCATTCACACACATTCACACCTATGAACAATTTAGAGTAGCCAGTTAACCTGACTGCATGTCTTTGGGGGAAGCCGGAACACCCGGAGGAACCCTACACAGACACAGGAGAACATGCAAACTCTACGCAGAAAGGCACCTGTCGACCACTGGGTTTGAACTCAGAACCTTCTTGCTGCATAGTGACAGTGCTAACCACTACCCATTGTGCCACCCCCTGAAATGCATCAATATGGGCTTAATGTTTACAGGACAGTGCGCTCTTCTCTTGCTCTGCTCAAATACACAACTACACTAATTAATTACTGTGAGATCCCTCAAAGGGGTTGGACCTTGTAACCACTTGCTAATCACTGAAACAGTCATGAACATGACTGACATCTCAACATATTGTAGTAGTGGGCAGTAGCGAGTAAGCAGCATGACTGCTTTTTAGCATGAAATGGAAGACAGTAGTAATTATTCAACCTGATTTGAGAAAAACATCTTTTGATGCTTTTATTTATGGGAGAGACAGAATTAAACAGGAGGCCAGAGCAACACATCAAACAGAAAACATAACATACACATATATTATACACTTCAATAACAGACACATGTGGTTCCTTTATTTTAAAAACCATCTTCCAACACTCACAAATTCTCATGCACATCCATATCAGGGCAATTTAGCATAAGCAAGCCAACTACCACCTATATCTAACCACATGTATTCTGATCACAGCGTACAACCACTAAGATAAGAGTACACTTAAAAATCTATTCTTTCTCTCTATCGAGCTGTATTATATGTACTCATGCTGACTGATGTGATGGCAGTGTTTCATCCTGACAGGCTTATCTCACCCTACAGGTTTCTGCTGTTGGGGATGGTCTCACATGAATATCCTAAAGATTTGCACCTCCCAAAGAAAGTTTATGCCTAAGTCTCACTCTTGCTTTGGTGAATAATTTCACTGGAAATTGTTGATTTGTACCTAGAGAATGACTTCTTATATTATATTATAATATATTTTAAAACATTCTGATTTTTGTTTATTGCAATGCTGCAAGATTTCCATTCATAACAACTGTGCTGGATAGATTGATACTTTTGGAAAAGAATAGCCAGGCTTTTAGGCCTGGTTGTCAGTATGTCAACTCTATATCACTGTCAACAGTATTCAGATGTTTAATTTATGGAATTCCCTTCTCAGAATTGGACTGGAAGAATGTTTTATTGTTTTGTGTTGCCAGTAATAGATGAAAGAGCATGAAATAGACTAGCTATATCAGTGGAGCTCCCCACATGCAAAGCGTGCAGAGTTGAGCTCCATACTTAAGAGAAGGTAATGCATCGGCCTGATTTGTGATGGCTTTTGACCATATGATGTCCATCCATATGAACATAAGTATGACAAACTTGTACCAGCACAGGGAACCTGATCATAAGTGCAAGGCAACGTATCTCATCAATACTTGACCACTGGACAATGAAATTTGTATCTTTATTTCCATAAGATAGATGGGTTTTATCCAGTGTTTTTTAAAAAATGATGTGAGATTACTTAGTAACACATTTTATAGAAAATATTCTTGACAGTTTCATATAAAACTAGCTAAAACAGCTTTACTAGTCCACTAGCATGTTGGACAATTGACAGTTTCTCTCATGTAATGGTGATAGATGGATGTAAGTGGAGGAAGAGTTTTAATGAAAGCAAACAGATCCAAAATGGAGACAGAGACAAAAAAACAGGCAGTGGTGGAGTGAGGCACAGACAGGATATCAGAGGGAATACAATACTCACAGTCCAAAAACACAAACCGGGTCAAAACCAGAAAAAAAATTATACAAAATACAAGGCTTGGCAATGTCAGATGCAGGGTACAGAGCATATACTGTACTTTGCAAAGTCTGTGTGTTACTGAGAGTCCTTATATGTATGCGCTGTGGTGGCACTCTAATCAGGAACAGGTGCATGGTAATTAGTCCTAATGGCACTGTATGCATGCACCAATGTACTTGGATGTGAAAGCTCTAACCAGACAACTGTTTGACATATGAAGTTTGATATTTGATCGTAACTATATAGTAATGATGTAAAGTGAAAGCGCTGGTTCACTGCTGTCCACCAGGCACCCAGCAGAGTCACACCATAATAAATGCAGTGGTGTTGTTTCTGGCGCATGGCATGTGGTGTCAAAGAAAGGAATAAATATGTATTCATAACTGTGATGTGTATCTCATTATTGGTATCACTGTCACAAGACCATGCAGCGATTTATTGACGTTAAATACACTACACTACACAATTTGATGGTTCATATGCTATAATATTATTATTCTATTCAGGTTGATTTTGTGCCCTTTCAAATATTTTGCTCATACACTCATTGGGAGCTCCGCTTTTAGGCAGTGCCTAAATATCTATATTAATTACATTTTCAGTAGGACCATTCTGCCTGGTTCGTGACAGAATGAAGATACTAAGACTCTAGGTTTAACAAGCCTGTTTATAATCTATATCTATATGAAACTGGACTTATTGTCAGATACACATAACAATTGGCAAATTCTGCACTGTAAATGAGACAATATTCATGTGATACAGAGCAAGGATGAGCATGACTGCAGAAGGCTAAGAAAGGAGTCAACAAAAATACCATGAAAGAAGAAAAATAGAAAACAGAGAACAAAGTAGTGCCTAAGTACAACTCAAGTGAATCCATTAGAGTTTGTCTGAGATTAGATGATGTTAAAATGGTCAGTTGGTATGAATGAAGAACATGGAATTGTCATCTTCTCTCACTGTAATCATCAACCTTGATATTGCTAGGAGGATCCAAAATCAGCATAGACAGATTTGTCTCCAGTGGGCATTTTGGGTGTGACACACTGCTTCCATACACTACTATCAATGATTAAATTATGGTTATATACACTATGGAGATCAAATCTGGTAAAAAATGCACAGCCCCAATAGTATATTTAGTGTGTACTTATCTTTTACAGAAAGCTTTATATTTATATCATAAATGCATCCTTTTGAGTCATGAAGAAAGAATATGCATATTCAAAGAGACTTCAATAAATAAAGCTGGGTTTCTTCAAAATGATTGAAGTTAAAGGTGCCCTTCCACCAAAAACATTTAATACTGGCTCTTTTTGAAATACCATAGTTCACTCCGAGTT
Organism: Neoarius graeffei; assembly: GCF_027579695.1. Classification (NCBI taxonomy): domain Eukaryota; kingdom Metazoa; phylum Chordata; class Actinopteri; order Siluriformes; family Ariidae; genus Neoarius; species Neoarius graeffei. The sequence continues at coordinate 93,294,673 of NC_083570.1, forward strand.
GCATATGCATGCTGCATGTGAAAATGTAATTCTACTCCCATTCCTTGTATTAGCTTATGAAAGAAAATAGTCTGAAAAATGAGCGGATCAGAAAAAGCCATACGAAGTTACGTCACTTCGAAAATTAGTATTCATGGCCTCGCCCACCTTGGCTTGCGACCACCCACGGGAAGAAAGTTCGGATTTAAGCACGAGGAGAGATAGCAGAGCCCATCTCGTCAGTAGCTAACGAAGAGGACCTAACAGCAAGCTGAAAACATGTCTGAACAAGTTCGTGCCTGTGTTATTTAACGAAGAGGACCTAACAGCAAGTTAAAAACATGTCTGAACAAGTTCGTGCCTGTGTTATTTGTGGCAATAACACATCAACGTTGCATTTCTTGCCCAAGATAGAAGAGGTGAAGAAGAAATGGTTGGAATTTATCTTTGGAACACCACCAGCGAAGTATAATGCAACGTTAGTACTGTGTTCTGATCATTTCAACCACAGTGACTTTTCAAACTTCGGTGCCTTCAGTAGTGATTTTGCTTCGAGGTTGTTTTTAATACCTGGATCTGTCGACCACCAGCTCACAAGCTGTAAGTAAAACATGAACTTTTTGTTTGAAGGCTTTTGTTACAAAATAGCATGTTCATAATCTCTACGTTAGCATGCATGACATCATCACAAGCTAGGCAGGGATGAGAGTTTCCCGCTTTTTGGCGGATTTACGCTTTTTCTGAGTAAAAAACGACCTTTGTATACTATGCCAAATCTGTTGAGAATTTTTTTTTTATTAATTTTGGGGGGTTGGGGTATGTTCCTTCATGCTGTTCAAACTTTATTAACTCCAACGATGTTTACACATTATTTGTAAGTCGCCATCTTTAGTCTCGTTTAAATCTCGTTGAATGTGATGTAAAATTCGTGTTATCAACATTGTTATTGGTCCAAACATCAATGTCGAGACCATAATAGTCAATCAAAACAGTTTTTACAAAGACACCCACATCCGCTTGTTCTGACCCACTGGAGGTAGCGTCACAGTGCTGTTAGCCAATCAGAGGTAACCATACCTGTCAACCCTCCCGATTTTCCCGGGAAATCCCTTATTTTGACTTATTTCCCGCTGTCTTCCCGTTTTTTTATTTTCCCGAAAATATCCCGTATTTTCACATTATATAAAAGTCGGAAGGTCCAGAATTCATGACGCGCCTCTGACAGGAGTTTACAGCAGGAAGTCGGGCCATGAATTCACATCCCCGCCCTCTCCAGTACAGCAGGTGGCAGTCTAGTAATTACACATTGATTTTAATTGCATGTCTGTGAAGAAGACTGTCAGAACCATAGCGCTAGTCTGACCCATAGATTTACATTGAAGACTAGATTCCTCACCGCGTTCCAGAACGTCCGCACAGGGTGGCCATCTTACCACAGACAAGGGGTATGAAGACTTACGCAAGCACAGCACAGCACTCACATTATGATTTACAGGAAATCAAAGTACTGACTTTGATGACAAGCTGATGTGTGTGTCTGTTTTAATTGTAGATGTTTATATCAGTATGTTTAGTTTTATTTTAACTGCACATTGGAGCCTAGTCAAATGAAATTTCAATCTTCTGTGCTAACATATATGCCGCTTTTCCACTACAAACGCGGCTGAGTCGGGCTGAGCCGTGCCGTGCTGAGTCGGGCTGAGCGGGACTGTTGGAGTTGCATTTCGACTACAACCGCGCTGAACTGTGCTGGCTGGAAGTGGGTGGACATATTGGGTGGAGTTAGCGAAAGTGGGTGGACGTCAGGTGATGTCGTTAAGCAGCGCAAACAGTGACATCAGTGAGCTTTTAAGCGGTAGTCTCTCGACCCGAATAGTAAACAATAAACATGGAGGACATGGAGTCGTTAGTGTTGCTGGTCTTGGTGCTGTGGCTTGTTGTCACCGACAACGTGGACAGATACTGGCAAGAGCGTATAGATGAGGCGAGGCGCATAAGGCTTCAGAAATTCTCGTAATTCGTAATTCTTCTCCTTCCGGGTTTGCGGTGTTTACAGATCCCAGCGTGCTCGCGGGGCGTGTGTGGGCATGTGAGGACACTCCTCCTCACCAATCAGTGCACAGGGGAGTGTCTGCTCACGCCCCCAGCCTCACTCGGCACGGTTTGGCTCGCTTCAGCCCCACTCCAAAACGGTGCGAGTTTTAGGGGCTAAGCAGGGCTGAAGCGAGCTGAGTTGTGCTGGTTTTTGGTAGTCGAAACGCGAGCCGTGTCGGGCTGAAGTGAGCTGAAGCAAGCTGAAGTGAGCTGAAAAAGGGTAGTGGAAAAGGGCCAATATTGACTTTGACATGATAATCAGCTTTGAATGTTCTTTTTGTAAATGTAAAGTTATCTTTTTATCCTTGGAAGTATAACCACATGTGATTAATTAAGTGCTTTTTTTGTCACAAACTACCGTGAGTCGCTGTCACTGTTTTATACTATTACTTACTCGGGCAGTGCATTTGTTATTATGCTATGATGTGAGTTTACATTTGTTATTATGCTATGATGTGAGTGCATTAGGTTTTTGAGGTGGATGAAGTATTTCTGAAGTTTCAGAAGTGAGTAAGCTGTTTATTTAACTTTAGCTTCCCCTACGGCCCTATCACATGTAAAAATATTTTCACTAAAAATTGGAAATAAATTGTATGGTTATTTGTCCTAAGGCCGCAGTTATCCATAAGTATGCAGTGTTAGGCTTCTCACAGCATAGGAATTTCAGCATGCATCCTGTCTTACAGTCTGTAGTATACTGAAATATTTTCGCCAAGCTATGCGTATTTTTTAAAAACATAAAATGATTATTCATCATTAATATCATAAATACATACTTCCATTTGTTTTTTTTATATAACAAACCAAACCGTTTGAATATTGATTGAAATTTGAGGAAGTTACGGTCATCTGAAAAGTACATATCGCTACCAATACAATGTAATGGGTAAGCCAGCTGTCTGAGGTAAGATGGCCGCCATGTGCGGACGTTCGACTTCGGTGACGGGCAACGGGGACGAGGCATCTAGTCTTCTATGTAAATCTATGGTCTGACCAAGGTCACTGCTCGGAACTTCTCACAAAACTAAAAGATGGTTGTAATTCTTTCCTCAGGGAGCGAGTTTCAGTAGATGGCGAGACTAGAGACATGAATAAAGAAAGGAGCGAGGCAAAACCAAAAAAGGTGTATTGCCGCTACTTGCCCAAATGGCAGGACGAATTTAATTTTGTGAAGAAAAGTCAGTTCGATTACCGACTTTCTGAAATTTTCGGAAAGTTCTACTTTCCGAAATTTTCCCTTATTTTGAGTTAAAATCTGGGAAATATCCCTTTTTTTCAAACCTCAAAGTTGACAGGTATGGAGGTAACACGTTAACATGTCATGAATATTAATGAGTAAGAGCTGAAATCCTGTCGTTCTCCTGCCACCTACTCTTCCAGCAAACTAGAACAGCTTGAAACAGGAGAACCACAGCATTTTTTTTCACCAAAACCGGCTCACAGGGCATTCATTCATACTAGAGACCACCGCACAATTAATGAAAAAACGATGCAAGGAGACCTTTAATGGTTCTAATATCATATGATCATCTGTGAAGTGTATTTGTGTATATGCAAATTAATATCCACTTTATCTTAGCTTATCTTAGTTATCTTAGCAAATAAAGAAGAACAGTTGCTCAAGTATATCTACCCCTGTTCATAACACACTAAACTTTCTCATTACAGTTTGTGTAAAAGTGTAAATTCTTGCACCATTGTATGAAATAATGAAAGTGGTCTCAAAGTACTGATTGATCAACTGAGCATTTTAGTTATTTCATATCCCAAAGACCATTAGGACAGTCGACGCTCCATTGCACCATCAGGACACAGATGCAATGAACAGCAGTAGGCCAATTAGACTGCACCATTCACGCCAAAGATGACAGGAGGTGTTATTCCTCACAGAGCGCTATGCTTTGCCTGCATTTGAAACCTATAAAGGCAAATTATTAGGCTTTCAAGTCTTATGAAGAGCAAACTTCAGAGAGGGGAGGGAGAAAAAAATGAGACCACAGATCACTCTGAGCATCTATTGATTTTGGACCTGGCTTTATGTTCTCCTTTAAACAGATTGCTTACAGCAGGAAACCAAGCACACCAAGTCAAACAGACACAAAAACAAGCTAAATATTTCAACAGCTGTGGCTATTCCATAGACATTTGGGATACTAAGCTTTGATAGACAGATTCAGACTAAAAAAAAGCCCAAAAAAGTGTTGGAGGTTTAAAAAAAAAGCATCAAATTTGCATGTTATCATCATCTTCCTGCTGCTCTTGGTAATTATTTTATAATGTTTTTTTATTGTATTTTTTTTAATCAACCAACACACATAGCGTTTCATAATTCCATAATATTCCAACATGTCCTTATTCAGTTGAAAATACAACAACTTTTTTTTTGTGAGCTCCGACCAACTACTGAAGGTGGTGTGGTGGAATCAATAAACACTTCATTGCAGTTTATTGATGCAAAAGCAGAATAGAAATAAACCCCTCTGGTATCTTGCAGAAAATCAGGAGCTTAAAGACCACTGATACCACTTTCACTGAAGACCATAGGTATAACAATCTATGAATAAATTAAAAATGTTAGCTTACAATCATGATGCATTACAAATCATAGTAACATTTATAATGCATTTATAAAGTGGAACAGAATGCATTAAAAACAGTGTTTATAGTGTATTATAGCACCAATACTACAGAAATTCAACCCAAGTTTGCAAAGAAGAATAAGCCTTTATTTGTACACTCAAGCACAGACTTAAGCACACAGTAAAATTTAAATTTAACCCATCTGAAGCAGTGAACACACACATGCACATACAAGTGAGCAATGAGCACACACACATACCCAGAGCAGTGGGCAGCTATGCTACAATGCCCGGGAAGCAGTTGTGGGTTAAGTGCCTTGCTCAATGGCACTTCAGCCAAACCTCAGGCCATGGCTCCCCCATGTTAACCTAACCTCATGTCTTTTGAATTGTGGAAGAAACCAGAGCACCCAGAGGAAACCCACACAGACATGGGAAGAACATGCAAATTCCACACAGAAAGACCCCCCCATCAGCCACTGGGCTCAAACCCAGAACCTTCTCGCTGTGAAGCGACAGTGCTAACCACTATATCACCATGCTGCCCATGGCATGCCTAATGTTTAGCCATAATGCTATAAGTTTACCCATAGTGTCACATAATGTTTAGCCATAGTGCCATAGCCACAAGTGCATAATGTTTAGCCATAGACACATTGACAAGTTTTCAAGTGTAATTCCCTGATAACCCCTCCCCCTTTTTTGTTAAAGAAAAAACAAACAGCTTCTTTGATGATATTATGTGTCATGAACACTGCTTATCATCAAGTTAACAACTCATAATGCATAATTTTCATCCATCCATCCATTATCTGTAGCCACTTATCCTGTACAGGGTCACAGGCAAGCTGGAGCCTATCCCAGCTGACTATGGGTGAGAGGACACCACATCATTGCAGGGCTGACGCATAGAGACAAACAACGATTCACACTCACGGTCAATTTAGAGCCACCAATTAGCCTAACCTGCATGTCTTTGGACTGTGGGGGAAACTGAAGCACCCGGAGGAAACCCATGCAGACACAGAGGCTACGTTTACATTAGACCGTATCTGTCTCGTTTTCTTCGCGGATGCACTGTCCATTTACATTAAACCCCCTGGAAACGCCGGGAAACGGGAATCCGCCAGCGTCCACGTATTCAATCCAGATCGTGTCTGGTCCGGTGCTGTGTAAACATTCAGAATACGCGGATACGTTGTGCTGAGCTCTAGCTGGCGTCTCATTGGACAACGTCACTGTGACATCCACCTTCCTGATTCGCTGGCGTTGGTCATGTGACGCGACTGCTGAAAAACGGCGCGGACTTCCGCCTTGTATCACCTTTCATTAAAGAGTATAAAAGTATGAAAATACTGCAAATACTGATGCAAATACTGCCCATTGTGTAGTTATGATTGTCTTTAGGCTTGCCATCCTTCCACTTGCAAGTAGTAAGTGATATGCGCTGGGATCACACACACAGCGGCTCAGTCCCGAATCGTGGCTTGTTCACTTCACTCGCGCGCTCTGTGAGCTGCGCAGGGCCGGAGTGTGCACCCTCCAGAGGGCACTCGCTGTTCAGGGCGGAGTGATTTGGAGCGCAGGATGCCTGCAGAGCCGAGCGTATCCGTGTATTAGGCTTGCCATCCTTCTACTTGCAAGTGGTGAGCCTTGCGCATGCCCTAAATGCACTGGGATCATGTTACGCGCCGTCTGAAATGCACTGGGATCATATTACGCGCCGTCTAAAGTCATGTGATTAGCGTATCCGCGTTGCTGTGTGCACGGCTAACGGTTTTAGTGTAAACGTGAATCGTTTTAAGAATGTTAATCTGATGATCCGCTGATTCGACGTAATGTAAACGTAGCCAGAGAGAACATGCAAACTCCACACAGAAAGGCTCTTGTCGGCCGCTGGGCTCGAACCCAGGACTTTCTTGCTGTGAGGCGACAGTGCTAACCACTACACCACCGTGCTGCCTAATGCATAAGTTGGAGATCTGTAAAGTGTAATGCATTTTCTTACATGATTATAATGGTATGCATAATGCCTTGTGAATGCATTATGACTTCATTATTTGAGAAGTTGACCTTCATGTAGAGTGTTAATCAGAATTATCAATCTTGGGAAATCGTACGTATCTATGTTTTAATATAAATTCTAGTCAGTTTAAATATTTTTAGATAGCATTATAAGTTTGAAATGTTTTGTCATGGTGGCACAGTGGTGTAGTGGTTAGCGCTGTCGCCTCACAGCAAGAAGGTCTGGGTTCGAGCCCCGTGTCCGGCGAGGGCCTTTCTGTGCGGAGTTTGCATGTTCTCCCCGTGTCTGCATGGGTTTCCTCTGGGTGCTCCGGGTTCCCCCACAGTCCAAAGACATGCAGGTTAGGTTAACTGGTGCTAGAGATAATGAGATGAGATGAGATGTTTTGTCATTAGTGTTCATTTGAAGTACTTAGTGAAGAGGTAGGTTTTCATTCATGCTGTTTATAATGAACACAGATCTCATCTCATCTCATTATCTCTAGCCACTTTATCCTGTTCTACAGGGTCGCAGGCAAACTGGAGCCTATCCCAGCTGACTACGGGCAAAAGGCAGGGTACACCCTGGACAAGTCACCAGGTCATCGCAGGGCTGACACATAGACACAGACAACCATTCACACTCACACCTACGGTCAATTTAGAGTCACCAGTTAGCCTAACCTGCATGTCTTTGGACTGTGGGGGAAACCGGAGCACCCGGAGGAAACCCACGCGGACACGGGGAGAACATGCAAACTCCGCACAGAAAGGCCCTCGTCGGCCATGGGGCTCGAACCCGGACCTTCTTGCTGTGAGGCGACAGCACTAACCACTACACCACCGTGCCACCCCATGAACACAGATAACCTTGGAAAAAAAAAAGATACAGAGCAAATATCTGACTCATCACTGTGATGCTTTATGTTGCATCTCCCTGGAATGTGGAATTCACATTCTTTAAGATTTCATCGACTCAGGCAGCACAGATTGTCACTTTCATGTGCTACTGATGAGGCGTTTGCAAATTCAGAAGCAGTCCAAGCACAACTCATTTAACTAATGTTGATACTTGTATTCTTAAGCAAATACTCAAAAAATCCTTTTAATATCTTACATTTTCATTTTGATCTAGAAATTATACGCCATGGGATTTTTCTTTTTTTTTTTTTGTAAGATTACTGATGCATACAGGATGTGGTGTCTGCCATGTACAAACTCAAATCAAAAAAAGTTGGGACGGTATGGAAAATGCATATAAAAAAAGAAAGCATTTATTTTGACTTGTATTTCATTGCAGACAGTATGAATCCAAGATATTTCCTGTTTTGTCTGGTCTACTTCATTTCATTTGTTAATATACATCCATTCCTGCATTTCAGCCCTGTAACACATTTCAAAATAAAGTTGGGACAGGGGCAACTTAGGGCCAGTAATAAGGTGAAACAATCAAATAATGATGTGATTTGAAACAGGTGATGTCAACAGATGATTATAATCATGATTTGGTAAAAAAATCAGTATCCACAAAAGGCCTAGTCTTTGAGGAACAAGGATGGGCTGAGGATCTCAGGTTTATCAACAAATGCATGAGAAAATTATTCAAATGTTTCAAAACTATGTTCCTCAAAGAAAGATAGGAAGGAATTTGGATATTCCCTTATATGGTGCATAATATAATTAAGCTGAGCACCTATGATCTCTGTCAAGCATTACAATATGAAGTTACATCTACAAATGCTAAAACTTTACTGTGCAAAAAGGAAGTCTTATGTTTACTTTGTCCAGGAGCGCTATTGACTTCTCTGGGCTCGGAGGCATCTGGGATGGACCATCACACAGTGGAAATGTGTATTGTGGTCAGGTGAATCAGTATTCCAGGTCTTTTTTTTTTTGTAAGAAATGGACATCGCGTGCTCCGGACCAAAGACAAAAAGTCAAGTCAAGTCAAATTTATTTTTATAGTGCTTTTAAGAATATACATTGTCACAAAGCAGCTTTACAGAAATGTAAACACTTTAAATATGAGCTAATTTTATCCCTAATCTATCCCCAATGAGCAAGCCTGTGGCGATGGTGGCAAAGAAAAAATCCCTCAGACAACATGAGAAAGAAACCTTGAGAGGAACCAGACTCAAAAGGGAACCCATCCTCATTTGGGTGAATACAGGCGACGTGATTATAAATAACTTGCTTCTATAACAATGTCCTATATAGTCACAAATTATAACTGTGAAACCAGGAAATTCATTATAGTTTTAACATGAAGTCTGTTTTGTTGAAGTTATAAACTGTTCATTGATGGAAACTTGAGTGCAAAACTGTTCATGACAACTGCAGTCCTAAAGTTAGCAAGTCAACTGTAGTCCTCAGCCATAAAAGCATTACTGTAAGTGTCCAGAGCATCTTCTAAGTGTGACTTTCAACTGTCCATATGGGGCTGTCCTCCACAGGAGTGATATGATAAGACTCCAGCCAGACATAGGGCATCAGGATGGATTAGGCAGGTCCGATCCATCCAGACTGTTACCAGCAACAAATCCAAAAGCCAGAGTCTGTCATGGTATGGGGTTGTGTCAGTGCCCTTGGCAAAGGTAACTTACACTTCTGTGATGGCAGCATTAATGCAGAAAAGTACATTGAGAAAATTTGGAGCAACATGTACATTTGGAGCAACATATGCTTCCTTCAAGAGGATATCTTTTCCTGGGATATTTCAACAAGGCAATGCAAAACCACATTATGTACACAATACAAAGGCATGGCTATGGAAAAAGAGGGTGCCTGTCCCCAATAGAGAATGTGTGGTGATTTTGAAATGAAAAACATGATGACGACCCCATACTGTTTCACACCTTAAGACCTGTTTGCAGGAAGAATGGGACTAAATAACACCTGAAATGCTTCATCACTTGGTGTCTTCAGTCCATAAACATATTTTAGGTGTTGTGAGAAGGAATGGCAACATTCTTACCTAAAGTTTTTCACACGTTCTTCAATTTTATTAAGCTGGTTTATTTCATCTGGCTTTGCTGGAACATACAGCTATGGGTCATCAGCATAACAGTGGAAGTTAATACCATGCCTACAAATAATATTACCCAGAGGTAGCATATATAAAGAAAAAAGCAATGGGCCTATATCAGGACCTTGCAGAGCACCGAACTTTCCTTTAGTATAGAGAAGTCACCATTTACATCAACAAACTAATAACAGTCAAATAAGACCTGAGCCAGGAAAGGGCCATTCCCTGAACTCTAACAGCATTTTCTGCAAATACCCGGAGGAGCTATTTAACATATTTAATTCCACTTGTACAGATATTCTGGATCCTTAGCTCTGAAGAGAACCAGAAAACCAAATGCTAAAACTCAGCCTTGGTTCATTAATGCAACTTGTACTTTTAGGCAGGAGTGAGGAAAGCAGAGTGTAAATGGAAGAAAGATAAACTCCAAATCTCATGTGCAATATTACAAGATTGTCTAACAACATATCTACACTCAGCTAAAGCTAAATATTTGTCAGAGCTGATCTCTAAATTTTCCCATAGCTCCAAGGCCCTTTTTAGTCCTAGTAATGCAGTTTTAAACCAGCCAGAGACTCTATATCTTAAAGAGACCATTAAAACATGTGATAAATTTCTCATATTTCTTTTTTGTTGTTGTTGATAAAATTAAGGCTATTAGAGCTGCCATTCCTCCACCAGTCTATGAGCCTTCTGAAGCCATTGTATGCTCTGCTTCTCTGACTCAGTTTAAGTCTGTACTACTTCTGCTGTGAAATGATATATGTTGGGTCTTCTTTTAAACATTGACCAGCCTTTAAATAATTACAGACCAATCTCAAAATGGCCATTTCTATCAAAATTCTGAGAGAAATCCATCTATTCCAATTTGTCTTCATGCTTTTGTGAAAACAACATTCTGTATTTATTGTTTTCAGTTGATTGTAGCTATTGTGCTGTTTTATGATTTACACCCCCCCCCCCCGCATTTGAGTCAATTGATTACAGTATCATTTTAGAGCATCTTCAACCTTGTGGTAGGGATTCAGAGTAAAGCATTAGACTGGTTTTCTTCCGACCAAAAATTATGTACATTTGCTGTTCAGATGTGTAAATATACATCATTTTCAGCTCCTATTGCCTGTGGTTTACCAAACGACTCCATTTTGGGCCCTGTTTTATTTTCTTTGTATTTGCTCATACTGGGTACGAGCTGGGTATTCTTCCTGAAACATAGAATTTCATATCATTGTTATGCAGATGATACCTAATTGTACCTACCTCTGAAACCTAGGGATATCCTTTTTTAAAATACCTTCTTTGACTGCATTAAGGATGTCAAGTAGTTCTTGCTAGCAGACAAAAAAAAAAAAAAAACTCCAGCAAAAGTAGGATAAGAATGTGGAAATTATATACAAAGAAGAAGTCTGATGTTATTTTTGGTCCTTCTGAAATCACTCAAATTATTGGTGACAACTTGAGGCCTTTTTCCCTTAACCTGTCTACCTGTGCAAAAAATTAAAAAAAAAAAAACATTGGTGTCATTTTTTAAATCAAACCTCTGTAGGTGCAATGGGCTTACCAAATCAGTCTCATCAAATCAGTCTCATAAATTAATCATTAATTAGTGTATCTAATAGTTTATAGCTAAACTCTTAAAATCAATCAAATCACTCTCATGTAAAAAGGTATCAGTCTTATAAATTAATTAACAAAATGGGTGGAGGCAATTAGATTTCTTTTCTTGGCAGAGGATGCCACTTCAGTGAATATTGTGACAACAGACAGGACACAGTTTATTCCAAAGATACCATTTATTGAAATAGCTGACAGGAATTAGCAAACTAATACTGATCAGATATAGCAACAATAGCAGCCAAGGAGTAATTCAATAGAAATGATACAATATATACAAAATATATACATATAAGAATCAGTAGTGTGTATGATAATTGAAGCACTAATGGTGATCAGAAGTAATAGGGCGAGTGGATGTTAAAATGTGATAGGAAAAATCACGTGGTTATATGTGTGTGTGTGTGTGTGTGTGTGTGTGTGTGTGTGTGTAATGCACGAGCCATGCCAGGCCGTGCCTACAAGGAGAGTGTGCAAAAATTAAGACAAAGGAATCTGGAGTTTGAACTAGCCTCGGTTAAAAAGTGAGAAAGAGAGAGAGAGAGAGCACATGCACAATCTAACTAAACAGATAGTAAACAAAGTAAATCAACAACACACGGTCTAAGACCGACTTTCATGTGAATCAAAATGCGTACATTTAAAATCATAAATGAATTCAAATAAACAACACTGTTCATGTTAACTAGCTACAAGTAAAACTAACAAACTTTGCCCAGATGCCAGCCTTACTCATTAGCAATTAGAAGTGTGCCTTCTCCGATTCGGGAAGAAGACGGTTTTGTCCCTTACTCAGGGTGATCACTCTTATTAGTGATTGGAAGTGCCTTCTGTTATCCGGGAGAAGATGGTACTGAAGTGAGTCTTCTGATCCAAGATAGCACAGAACGCAGATCTGGAGTGAAGACGGTTTTGCTCCTTCCGCAGCTCGTCAGCTGGAGATCCTCGGCGTCTCGTCGGGCACCCAATGATCTAGAAAGAGTCTTGCTTATAATTTCATCGACGTTGGAGAAAAGGGGGCAGAGGGAGCTAGTCACCTCTTTCCTTTTTGAAGTACTGCATAGGCTGCACTAACTATAACCAGTTCAATTATTACTAGAACTTCGCGAAGGTCAAGCATATTGAACTTTGGCTAAAGTCCGGTATCAATAGCTGGTTCTTCTCTGTCCTTCTGTCGTGCCAAATGCATCGGCCTCTCTTTCAGGCGTGGAGTCCACCAGAGAGGACATCCATGGCCAGAGAGAGGGAGATTTCGTTTCCCTTGCTGATTTAAAGCAGTCGTGACGTCACTGTACCTGGTATCAGGTATCCTCTCTGTCCAATACTGTTACAGGAAGTCAGAAGAAGGGGAGGAGATAAAGCATGGTGTCGAGTATAGAGATGGGTGTGTTTCAAACTGGTTGTGAAAGGGTTACCATGGTTACAGGCATGGCCGCTGTCCCTACACCTCAAATTCAACAAACAAACTCTGATGTAAAATAGCTTCTATCAGCTGAGACACATTGCCAAATTGAAATCTATCCTTATTTTTAAAGATCTCGAGATATTTATGCAGGCTTTTATTACGTAATGTCACAATTATTGCAATTCCCTTTACATGGGCGTTAGTCTTTGCATTCCTGACTGCAACTTGTCAAAATTGCCACTGCTAAACTTCTTACTGGTACAAGAATAAGAGATTTTTTTTTTCACGGCCCGGTTTCCATCAAATCCCAAGCTCTGATTGGCTGGCGAGCGGGTCCGTATCCTACAATACGGACCCCAGTTACGGACCTCTGGCGACTCGCTTGTTCACAACAACAAACAACAAACATAGTAGCAATTTTTGTCAACATTTATTTTCGCATTTCTCAGGAGAATAGCATTAATTTTACATCATGGATAGCGATAACGACAGTGTTCACAGCAAAAGCGAGTTTTACTACCCTGAGGAAGACAAAATAAAAGAAAACATTTCAGGAGAAAGCTAAAAACCTGTAACTTGCTAACGCCGAGCAAAAAACATGGCTGAATCCTGAATGACTCAATTTTGTATAAATAGGGGACTACATAGGTTGTAAAATGTAGTTTTTTTTCCTGCCATGGAAGTGCACTTGTATACTGAGGAGAAAGCAATTTGCATTACAGCCGTGAATGAGGATTCAAAATGGCGGCTCGGCTCAGTTTTCCCTTTCGGGCACTTTTATTTTCTGTTAGAATTTGGTAAAGAAAAATATCTCATCTCATTATCTCTAGCCGCTTTATCCTTCTACAGGGTCGCAGGCAAGCTGGAGCCTATCCCAGCTGACTACGGGCGAAAGGCGGGGTACACCCTGGACAAGTCGCCAGGTCATCACAGGGCTGACACATAGACACAGACAACCATTCACACCCACGGTCAATTTAGAGTCACCAGTTAACCTAACCTGCATGTCTTTGGACTGTGGGGGAAACCGGAGCAAACCCACGCGGAGAACATGCAAACTCCACACAGAAAGGCCCTCGCCGGCCCTGGGGCTCGAACCCAGGACCTTCTTGCTGTGAGGCGACAGCGCTAACCACTACACCACCGTGCCGCCCAAAGAAAAATACATATATATATATATATATATTATTTACCAGGTTAAGGTCGGTCTGTATGGTGAAATACCGTGACCCCGGCCTTGAATACGGACCTCGGCCCAGAGGGCCTTGGTCAGTACTTTCAAGACCGTATTTCACAATACGGACCTCCCAGCTGGTAAATAACATTTTTTTTTTTTTGCGGTCCAGATCCTGTGCTCTGATTGGCTGGTGAGCGGGTCCGTATCCTACGGTACGGACCCCGGTTACAGACCTCTGGCGACTCGCTCGTTCACTACAACAACAAACATAGTAGCATTTTTTGTCAACATTTATCTTTTTTTATAAGATTTATTTATAAGATTATCAAAATTCTTATAAATTTTTGTAAGCATTTCTCAGGAAAATAGCATTAATTTTACATCATGGATAGTGATAATGACAGTGTTCACAGTGAAAGCGAGTTTTACTACCCTGAGGAAGAAGAAATAAAAGAAAACATTTCAGGAGAAAACTAAAAACCTCTAACTTGCTAACGCCAAGCAAAAACATGGCTGAATCCTCAATGACTCCTATTAGGGGACTACATAGGTGGCAAAATGTATTTTTTTCCTGCCATGGAAGTGCACTTGTATACTGAGGAGAAAGCAATTTGCATTACAGCCGTGAATGAGGATTCAAAATGGCGGCTCGGCTTGGCTCGGTTTTCCCTTTCGGGCGCTCTTGTTTTCTGTTAGAATTTGGTAAAGAAAATAAATATATTATTTACCAGCTTAAGGTTGGTCTGTGGGCGGCACGGTGGTGTAGTGGTTAGCGCTGTCGCCTCACAGCAAGAAGGTCCTGGGTTCGAGCCCCGGGGCCGGCGAGGGCCTTTCTGTGCGGAGTTTGCATGTTCTCCCCGTGTCCGCGTGGGTTTCCTCCGGGTGCTCCGGTTTCCCCCACAGTCCAAAGACATGCAGGTTAGGTTAACTGGTGACTCTAAATTGACCGTAGGTGTGAGTGTGAATGGTTGTCTGTGTCTATGTGTCAGCCCTGTGATGACCTGGCGACTTGTCCAGGGTGTACCCCGCCTTTCGCCCGTAGTCAGCTGGGATAGGCTCCAGCTTGCCTGCGACCCTGTAGAAGGATAAAGCGGCTAGAGATAATGAGATGAGATGAGGTTGGTCTGTATGGTGAAATACTGTGACCTTGGCCTTGAATACTGACCTCAGCCCAGAGGGCCTCGGTCATGGTATTTCACGATACGGACCTCCCAGCTGGTAAATAACATATGTATTTCACCAGTGATGGCACTTCTGCATTGTCATGTATAGGATCAATTTTAAAATGTTACTGTTTGTTTTTAAAACACTATGTGGTTTGGCTCCACAGTACATCAGTGATATGGTTCATCTTTATATTTCAGGCAGATCACTTCAATTCTCTAATAACTTACTGCTAAGCATTGCACATTCACATTTAAAATACAAGGGTGACTGTAAGTTCTCAGTAACTGCCCCTGAAGTGGAATATGTTACATTTTAGAGTAAGATCTTTGTCAATGATTGATGAATTTAAATCTTGCCTTAAGGCACCTTTTTTCTCCTTAGCATATAACTGCATCTAACCCTTGTTTTTTTTTTTTTTTTTTGGGGGGGGGGGTTTGCATTTCTTTTTAAAGCATGTGCCTACCTTTAAGATTTATATTTTATTATCTTTTAGTGTATTTGTTTTATGCTATGTCCTGTGCTGTAATGTTTACAATGTTGATGTGCCTTTTTTAAATCTCAATTTTTCTCATCTGTACAGAATTTTGGGAAGCTTTTGCTATTTTAAATGAGCTCTAGAAATAATTTGAATTGAATTGAATTTTAACAGTTAGCTCGCTAGGTCAGTTTTACCTTGTTAAATTGACGAGGTAGTTGAGTTTTGTTTTTGCTGCTAATGTGCCTTAGTATTCATTCTAAAAGGGATATTAAACATTAACTAACCAGCAAGCCCATTTCTAGGTTTGTCTGAATTAGTAGAACATTATTTAACCTTATGACTGAAGACTTTGTAAACTAGCTCGTCCTTCAGGACTGGACAATGATGATCATGGAACCAGCTTTTCATCAGTTAAAAATATTTACTTTTTATGCTTGAGTGTTTGAGTATTTTTAAATGAAGATACCAGATACCTTTTCACTTGCACCAAGTAGATTTTATACCTCCATACATCTTTCAAATCTTACATATTTTTAATTGAGTAAAATTTCGACACCCATACATTTACTTAAGTACAGGTTCTTTGTACTTTTGTTATTCAGCCTTGGCTATGAGCAGTCATAATTAGTATTTTCCCTCCACACAAAGGTTCTTCTTTGTTGCCTGGAAACAAAATCACTTTTCCCAAAAGCAGAATGCTTTTTTTTTTTAATAAAATGAAAAAGATTGTCCTCCATGACCTGCTCTCTGTAGAAACTTTTATAATGTCTGCCTTTCACTAAACAGGTGATGATGATGATGATGATGATGTGGCATTCTTCTAGATACATTTAAATGTAACAGTATCCAATATTCCTTTTGACACCCAAAGTGTTATTCTGAAGTCACTTCTGTAATGAGTTCAGATCCACACACTCCACTCCTAGGCCACCAGGATGCACTCAGTTGTTTGCACCAGAAACAGACCATATTGATCATTTGATTGTTTTGTAAGTGCTAAAAGCTGCTGGTGCTTCCTAAGTGAATCATAACCTGTTACTGGATGCTACAAGATTTCTGATGAGAAAATCCTAATAAATATGAAAATCTTTTGTGAGCCTCAATATGCATGAGCTGTTAAACTTTAATTTGCAAAACAGCTACTATCAGCTTATTTTAAGAACCTGTTTATACAGCTTCTTATGTGGACTGCACCTGTGAATGTGAATTGCTTTCACATTCACTAAATTTCTATTGATTTCTTGTTCTAAAAGAAAATGAATAATACATTGAATTCCAAATGAATTAACTGATTTGTTTTTGTGGGTTGGTTTTTTTTGGTTAATGGAAATTGTGCTACACTAACTTTGTGTGTGTGTGTGTGTGTGTGTGTGTGTGTGTGTGTGTGTGTGTGTGTGTAGTTTTAAAAAATCTGTAAGTAGTTTGGGCATTTTAACTGAAATGTGTAAGTTTCTGAGAATTGCATTGCTTATACTATCTGTAGCTGCTTATCCTGTTCTACAGGGTCGCAGGCAAGCTGGAACATATTCCAGCTGACTATGGGCGAGAGGGGGGTTACACCCTGGACAAGTCGCCAGGTTATCACAGGACTGACACACAGAGACAAACAACCATTCACACCTACGGTCAATTTAGAGCCACCAGTTAGAATAACCTGCATGTCTTTGGGGGAAACTGGAGCACCCAGAAGAAACCCACACAGACTCAGGGAGAACATGCAAACTCCATACAGAAAGGCCCTCACCAGCCACTGGGCTCGAACCCAGGACCTTCTTACTGTGAAGATAAGATAAGAGATAAGATAAGCCTTTATTGTCATTGTCACTTTTTCAAAGGTACAACGAAATTGAAGCTGCTGTTGACTCATTATGAGTTATAGAAAAAATAAGAACAAATGAAGTATAAAAATAAATAGTAAAGTATACAAAATTGCACTGGTAAAATAGTATAAACAGAATATAAACAGAATTGTATTGTACTGGTTCTATATGTACACAGATTGCACTGATGAAATAGTATAAACAGAATATAAACAGAATTGTATTGGTTTTGTATGTACACAGATTTCACTGATAATAAAATATATATATATATATATACACACACACACACACACACACACACACATATATATATATATATATATATATAGTGGGGTGTGTATATATATATATATATATATATATATATATATATATATATATATATATATATATATATACACAGTGCTCAGCATAAATGAGTACACCCCCTTTGAAAAGTAATATTTTAAACAATATCTCAATGAACACAAACAATTTCCAAAATGTTGACAAGACAAAGTTTAATATAACATCTGTTTAACTTATAACGAGAAAAAGTAAGGTTAATAATATAACTTAGATTACACATTTTTTTCAGTTTTACTCAAATTAGGGTGGTGCAAAAATGAATACACCCCACAACAAAAACTACTACATCTAGTACTTTGTATGGCCTCCATGATTTTTAATGACAGCACCAAGTCTTCTAGGCATGGAATGAACAAGTTGGCGACATTCTGCAACATCAATCTTTTTCCATTCTTCAACAATGACCTCTTTTAGTGACTGGATGCTGGATGGAGAGTGATGCTCAACTTGTCTCTTCAGAATTCCCCATAGGTGTTCAATTGGGTTCAGATCAGGAGACATACTTGGCCACTGAATCACTTTCACCCTGTTCTTCTTCAGAAATCCAACAGTGACCTTAGATGTGTGTTTAGTCATGTTGGAAAAGTGCATGACGACCAAGGGCATGGAGTGATGGTAGCATCTTCTCCTTCAGTATGGAGCAATACATCTGTGAATTCATGATGCCATCAATGAAATGCAGCTCCCCGACACCAGCAGCACTCATGCAGCCCCACATAAGGACACTGCCACCACCATGTTTCACTGTAGGCACCATGCATTTCTCTTTGTATTCCTCACCTTTGTGACGCCATACAGTTTTGAAGCCATCAGTTCCAAAAACATTTATCTTGGTCTCATCACTCCAGAGTATAGAGTCCCAGTAGCCTTCATCTTTGTCAGCATGGGCCCTGGCAAACTCTAGGCGGGCTTTTTTGTGCCTGGGCTTTAGGAGAGGCTTCTTTCGTGGACGGCATCCATGCATGCCATTCCTCTGCAGTGTACACCGTATTGTGTCATGGGAAATAGTAACCCCAGTTTGGCTTTCTACTTCTTTAGATAACTGCAGTGAACTTGCATGCCGATTTTCTTTAACCCTTCTCATCAGAAAACGCTCCTGTCGAGGCGTTAACTTCCATGGACAACCTGGATGTCTCTGTGGGATGGTTGCAGTTCCATCTTTCTTAAATTTTTGTACCACTTTTGCTACAGTATTCTGAGTGACAAGTAAAGCTTTGCTGATCTTCTTGTAGCCTTCACCTTTGTGGTGTAAAGAAATTATTTTCTTTGGGGAATTCTGAAGAGACAAGTTGAGCATCACTCTCCATCCAGCATCCAGTCACTAAAAGAGGTCATTGCTGAAGAATGGAAAAAGATTGATGTTGCAAAATGTCACCAACTTGTTCATTCCATGCCTAGAAGACTTGGTGCTGTCATTAAAAATCATGGAGGCCATACAAAGTACTAGATGTAGTAGTTTTTGTTGTGGGGTGTACTCATTTTTGCACCACCCTAATTTGAGTAAAACTGAAAAATGTGTAATCTAAGTTATATTATTAACCTTACTTTTTCCCGTTATAAGTTAAACAGATGTTATATTAAACTTTGTCTGTTCAACATTCTGGAAATTGTTTGTGTTTATTGAGATACTGTTTAAAATGTTTCTTTTCAAAGGGGGTGTACTCATTTACGCTGAGCACTGTATATTGCACATTGGGGATAGGGCCAAGAATAGTTCTATTGCACATTTGAGTTTAAAGCCATGATTGCTTTAGGATAGAAACTGTTTTTTAGGCGGTTTGTCCTGGTTTTCATTGCTCTGTATCTCTTGCCTGATGGCAAAAGCTGGAAGAGACAATGACTGGGTTGTGAAGAGTCTTTTGAAATGTCCATTGCTTTCCTGCGGCATCTAGACGTGTAAATCTGTTCCAGAGTGGGGCAGCCTATAGATAGTTTTCACATGACATCACAAAGTCGGGGATTTCCCAGTGGCGGCCATCTTGCGGGTCAAGCTTACCGTACGGGTGACTGAGCACACATTGTAATGCGCGAGTACAAAGTCTTCAAAAGAACCCAAGCAGGCTATTTAAAGCTAGCAATGGTGCACACCTGTTGTATTCACGGCTGTCGTAATAGGTCAGATGATGAAGTCAAGCGGAGCTTTTATGGAATTCCCACTGTACGGGAGCACAAAGGCGAGCAAACAAACTCAGCATACAAAGGAGAAATCTATGGCTTGTGAGAATCAACCGCAAGGATTATCAGCCTTCCAAACACAGCAAAGTCTGCTCCGATCATTTTACAAGTGGTAAGTTGTTTAAATAAACAATCAATTGTGTTTAAGTTTGTTTTTGGAAACCAAAACATCATGTGAACAATCTCTGGAGAATGCCTAACTGGAACTGCTGAGTGTACGTTTGCATTGTAATGTACACTTAATATCGCTCGTTTGTCACGTTTCTATTTGAAACTTGTCACTTCACTCATGCAAGGGTCATTTTTGAAAAACATTTTAGGTCTATTCTGTATGATTTGATTTGTGTTTGGGATCCAAACAGCGTGCCTTTTGGCGGATGTCGCCTGAATCGCGCAGATCCGATTTTTTTTTTTGGGGGGGGCGTTGGAGTGTCTGATTATAATTTCAAAGTAAATTCTGTATTAAAATTACTAAATAAGCAAATCTGTTACAGTCCATGAAACAGGAAGTATAAGGATGAGAAAAAAACAGTTTAAATCGGAAAGCTGCGCACATTTGCGCAGCCCGAGCGGTGTGCAGGACTGCGCAAATGTGCGCAGCTTCCCAATTTAAACTGTTTTTTTCTCATCCTTATACTTCCTGTTTCATGGACTGTAACGGATTTGCTTATTTAGTAATTTTAATACAGAATTTACTTTGAAATTATAATCAGACACTCCAACGCCCCCCCCAAAAAAAAATCGGATCTGCGCGATTCAGGCGGCATCCACCAAAAGGCACTCTGTGAATATATAAAGTTGTATATATCAGACAGCCTTTAAAGTTTGATGAAGTCAGTTTCAGGCTTTGGAACAGGCTTTGGCAGTTTCAGGCTTTGGCAGTTTCAGGCTTTGGCAGCCCTGCATAGTCACTTGAAAATGCATCTTTGTCCACTTCGTAGGGGTCAATTCCCCCAATCAAGGCCAGTTTGGCTGCATATCACTGTCGTGAGATGTCGTCTAATGTATCTATATACTTCTGTTTGCTTGATTTTGCCGACATTGATCTTTATTTTAGAAAACTGACTATATAACTTCATAAATCCGTCCGAGATAACGTAGCCGGTAGTGGCGATGGTCCGTTTTGTTTTGCCCGCAAGATGGCGGCTGGGGGGCGTTCCCCAGAATGCCGTGACGTCAGTGAAAACTATCTATTGTTTTCTCTGCTGCCCTAACGACCCTGTAGAGCGCTTCTCTGAGGATGTGCAGCTACCGTACCATACACACAGTCCGTACGTGAGCACTCTCTCTATGGAGCAGTGATAGAAGGCCCAGAGCAGATTTTGGGGGAGACAGTTCTTTCTGAGGATTCTCAGAAAGTACAGTCTATGCTGCACCTTCTTCAGCAGCTCCTTGGTGTTGGCACTCCAGGTTAGGTCGTTCTCCAGCTCAATGCCGATAAACCTGAACACCGGGACCCTCTCCACACAGGCCCTGCCAATGATGAGTGGTTGGATGTCAGTTTTGTTTTTCCTAAAGTCAATAACCAGCTCCTTTGTTTTGGTGGTGTTGAGGAGCAGATTGTTGACTTTGCACCACTCTGACAACCGCTCCACCTCGTCCCTGTATGCCAGCTCACCCTCCTCGCCCGAGATGAGTCCGACCACGGTCGTGTCATCTGCGAACTTTAGAATCTTGTTGCTGAGGTGGATGGAGACACAGTCATACGTGTAGAGGGTGTAAAAGAGTGGTCCAAGTACACAACCCTGTGGCGAGCCAGTGTTCAGGCTGAGAGCAGTGGAGGTGTGGGAACCCAGCCTGACCCTCTGGGAGCGGCCTGCCAGAAAGTCCAATATCCAGCTGCAGGTGAGCGGTGGAAGCCCATGGTCCACCAGCTTGGACACCAGTCATTGAGGGAGGATGGTGTTAAGCGCCGAGCTGAAGTCCACAAAGAGCATTCTGATGTAGCTCCCCTGCTGCTCCAAGTGGGTCAGTGCAGCGTGAAGTGCTGTGGATACAGCATCCTCCGTGGATCTCTTTGCTTTGTAAGCAAATTGAAGAGGGTCCAGCTCAGCAGGCAGGCAGGCAAGGATATGACTCCTCACAAGTTTCTCAAAGCGCTTCATGATAACAGGTGTAAGTGCCACTGGGCGGTAGTTATTCAGGGTGTTGATGTTAGGTTTTTTTGGCAGTGGTACAGTGGTTGAGGACTTAAGGCAGGATGGGACAATGGCCTGAGACAGGGACTGGTTAAAAATCCTTGTGAAGATTCCAGCCAGTTGATCCACACAGTCTTTCAGCACCTGTCCCATCACACCATTGGGTCATCACCTGCCTCACCTCACACTCCTCTACCTCTACCACCTCACACTCCTCTTCTTGCTGTGCTAACCACTACATCACCATATATATATATATATATATATATATATATATATATATATATATATATATATATATATATGTCTTGTCCTGGCGACTTGTCCAGGGTGTACCCCGCCTTTCGCCCGTAGTCAGCTGGGATGGGCTCCAGCTTGCCTGCGACCCTGTAGAACAGGATAAAGCGGCTAGAGATAATGAGATATATAGGTCTTGTTCCTTATATATACATTTTTTTCTTGTTCATGTTTTTTTACACTAATGTTTTTGTCTTTGCCTGTCTCATGTTTTTGTCAAGTTGTTTGTCTCTTTTTGCCCTATTTTTGCCATTTGTTTATTGTTTATTATATATATATATATATATATATATATAATATATATAAAATCCAGGCATCAAACCTTTTTTTTTTGCACAAGATCTGGGGTGAGCTTTCCATAAGCCTCTTAATGCTAAGCGCATCTTAACTAGGAGAGAGAGTGTTCCTTGTGCTGCTCGCTCTACTATTTAATGATGCTCTTTGTGTTACAATGCTTTTGGGAAACTTGGCACTGTCCAGTAGAAAGCTGGCTGAAAAGCTGTCTGTGAAAGCCATACTCATGAATTCTCTCACATTCTCACTTCATACTGTCACACTTTACCACAATTATTGTAATTTCCTTTCAACTGACCATATGGCATACCCCTTACTGCAACACATGCTGAGTATGTTTCAACATCTGGAGCATCTCTTTAACTAATCCTAGACAGTAAAAAAAAAAGGAAAGAAAGAAGACATCATATACTCGCTGATGCTGTAAAACACAACGCAGTTAGTACAACACATGTTCTGTATCTGACATTTTATAGATTATAAATATATAGACTAATTATCATTTAGCTGCTGCCATATAAAAAGTATCGAAGTAAAGTCATTACTGTTTGTGAATTAACAACTCTTTTAAAGCTCTAAATACTGTACATGTATTGCAGTTGGTTTATTAGACATAATTTCTTTCAGAAAATTTTAAGAAATTGTCTTTTTTTCCCCACTTTCCAAAAACATTGTGTTAGAGGGACTAGCTCATAGTCTCCGCATCCATTACAATCCTGCTGAGGATAAAAGAGCTAATGAAGATGAGTTAATTAGATGAATTGATTCAGAAGACAGAATCAATACCAGTGGAAAAGACCAGTTACCAGTTACTATTACTTTATTCTGGTTTATAAAACACTCATCTTCCCTTTAACACAGCTCAGAAATAGTGTATAATTTGTTGATTCAGAGCGTGCAAGTACTTATGATAAGTGTAGTCATGGCCTAAATTTATGATATTAAATTTCTGTTTGTTGAATGTTTTGTCTGCTGAGGTCTAGTACATTGCAGATTCCATTCCTGTTCTCCAGTCAAGTTTTTGGCATTTTCCATTAAATCTCCCTATGATTGTCATCACCACATGGCTATTTACATAAGCAATCTGCAAACAGGACCGATTTGCTGAATCCTATGTTTGTTTTTTGAACTTCATATTTGCTCTGATGCCCATCAGAGTTACTAGGGAAGAATTACAATAATGGTTTCCTGTTTCCTTCTACTGGATTATTATAGAAGTTTTCTCTTCAACCATTCACTGTCATGCTCCGCCCCGGACATCCATTCCGGAGATTACGGATCTCTCATACCAGCGCCAGTCTGGATCTGGGACAGCAATTCCTTCTCCCCTGAACTTACTTCCTGGTTTTCACTGCTGCTTATTTAAAGGCCATTCTCAGACTCTGTTTTTGCTAGAATGTTTCGTTTGCTACTCTAGCTGTGCTGCTCTTGCTTCTCATGTTTTTTTTTCTTCCCTCTAGTTACTTATCTTGTTCATGGTTTTTGCACTAACATTTTTTTTCTGGTTCATGGTTTTTGCACTAAGGGTTTGTTCTGGTTCATGGTTTTTTGCACTAAGGTTTTTTTTCTTGTTCATGGTTTTTTACACTAGCGTTTTTGTCTTTGCCTGTCTCGTGTTTTTGTCAAGTTGTTTGTCTCTTTTTGCCCTGAATATTTTTGCCATTTGTTTATTGTCCTGTTTGTTTACCTTTTTGCCATGCCCTTTCTTCTCTGGATTAAATCATCTTATATATTGGATTATTGTCTGTGTTCTGCTTTTGAATCCTAATTCCACCACACCTCCTCCAATCCTAACAGTATGTTCTGGCCAACATGGATCCAGCGGAACTCGCCCATCTGAGAACGGCCATCCAGCAGCAAGGGACTCTCCTCAGGACCCACCAACAAGACCTACAACAAATTACCCAGAACCTCGCCACCCTGTCCAACGCACTCAACCTTCTCACCACGCAGATGCAATGCTGTCAAGCCGTGCTTACCCCGCTCAGCCATCTCCTACTTCAGCTCCTGCTACCACCTTTCTCCACGAACCGAGACTTCCAGCACCTCAGCCTTACAATGGAGAACCAGGTACTTGCAGATCATTTTTGTCTCAATGTTTGTTGATTCTAGAACTGCAACCTCTGGCCTTCCCCACAGAATGCTCCCAGGTAGCATATACAATAACGCTCCTCACCGGCAAGGCCAGAGAGTGGGGAACTGCAGTCTGGGATGCCAATGCAGCCTTTTGTTCCAGGTTCAAGGATTTCTCTGAGGAGATGAGGCAAACTTTTGACTGTTCTCTGTCCGGCCGGGAGGCAGCCAGAGAGCTCATGGAGCTGCGGCAGGGGTCCCAGTCTACCTCGGATTACGCCATCGAGTTCCGGACATTGGCGGCTTTGTGCGGTTGGAATGAGAATGCCCAGATCGACGCGTTCCTGCACGGCTTGTCCGACGCCATCAAGGACGAGTTGGTATAGTGGGAACTGCCGTCAGACCTCTCCAGCCTCATGGACCTTGCCAACCGCATCGACACTCAGATCCAGCAATGGAGGAGAGAGAAGAACTGCCCCAGATTCTCCACCTCCCACCATGTCTGTTGAACCCATGCAGGTAGACCGGGTTCAGGTGTCAGCGGAGGAACGACATCACAGGCGGAGGACAGGGGCCTGCTTCTACTGCGGTCAGCTGGGACACATCTGCCGAGCCTGCCTGCTAAAAGGATGAGCCCACCAGTGATTCAAGGGGCCCTGGTGGGCAACGCTCGGAACCAGTCCCCCGCTAATCGTCCATTACTTACTGTCATCATTATCCTTGACAACCAGCATCACCACCTCCAGGCCCTCATTGACTCAGGGGCAGACAGGAACCTGATTCTGGGAATCCCACTACTTGCTCTTGATGTCCCTCTCACTGTCCTGACACTCAATGGCACCGGATTGACCAGCATCACCCACCTTACCGCCCTGCTCACCCTAAGGATTTCTGGTAACCACTCAGAAACCATCCAGCTTCACATCATGAACAACTCCCACGTACCCATTGTTTTAGGATTACCATGATTAATGCAGCACAACCCCCACCTTAACTGGGCTGACAACACCATCCTAGGCTGGAGCCAGTCCTGCCTAGCTTCCTGTATGAACTCCGCTCTGCCTCCCGCCAAACCACCGCAGCCTTCAGCCAGTGAGTTCCCCGACCTCTCTCACGTGCCTTTGGAATATCTGGATCTCAAACTTGTTTTCAGCAAGACCCGAGCAGTGTCCCTCCCTCCTCACAGACCCTATGACTGTGGTATCGACCTCCTACCCAGGACAGCGCCACCCAAAGGACGACTCTACTCTCTCTGTCCCATCGAAAGGCAAGCCATGGAGAAGTACATCTCCAAATCTTTGGCAGCTGGGATCATCCGTCCTTCCTCTTCCCCAACAGGGGCAGGATTCTTCTTCATGGAAAAGGACAAGTCGCTCTGCCCCTGCATTGACTATCAGGGTCTCAATACCATCACGGTCAAGAACCGCTACCCACTACCGCTTATGACCACAGCCTTTGAACTACTGCAGGGAGCCAAGTTATTCACCAAGCTAGAACTATGCAATGCATACCATCTCATCAGGATCAGGAAGGGGGAAGAGTGGAAGACAGCCTTTAACACAACCACTGGTCACTACGAATACCTTGTGGTCCCTTTCGGCCTGACCAATGCGCCCACAGTCTTCCAGGCACTCGTTAATGACGTCTTAAGGAACTTCCTAAACATCTTCGTTTTCATGTACCTGGATGACATCCTGATCTTATCCCGCTCCCTGGAGGAACATTGGGGTCATGTCCAGCAGGTCCTCCAGCACCTGCTAGAGAACAAGTTGTTCGTCAAGGCAGAAAAGAGCGAATTTCACCAGAGCTCTGTCTCGTTTCTGGGATTCATCATCTCCCCGGCAAGGATCCAGATGGACCCCCTCAAGCTCGAGGCAGTTGCCGATTGGCCCACCCCATCTTCGAGATGAGAGCTCCAGCACTTCCTAGGATTTGCCAACTTCTACAGGCGGTTCATTCGCAACTTCAGCATGATGGCCGGACCTCTTTCAGCCCTGACCTCAACCAAGACCCAATTCAAGTGGGGGGAGGAAGCAGAGAAAGCCTTTTCCATGCTCAAGTACAGGTTTACCACAGCACCCATTCTCACCATACCCAATCCTACCAAGCAGTTTATTGTTGAGGTTGACGCTTCCAAGTCAGGGGTCAGAGCTATACTATCCCAGAGGGCCAGTGATGACAAGGTCCACCCATGCTCCTTCTTTTCCCGCTGGCTATCCCCAGCTGAACGGAATTACGACATCGGCGACCGAGAGCTACTGGCTGTTAAACTAGCCTTGGAGGAGTGGAGGCACTGGCTCGAGGGGTCAGAGCTCCCCTTCCTAGTCTGGACCGACCATAAGAATCTGGAATACCTCAAGTCTGCCAAACACCTGAATTCCCGTCAAGCCCATTGGTCTCTCTTCTCCTGGTTCAACTTCACGCTTTCCTACCGCCCAGGCTCCAAGAACGGCAAACCCGAAGCCCTGTCCAGGATGTTCTCTTCCCACCAAGAGGAATCCAAGCTGCCTGAGACCATCCTTCCTCCACGCTGCCTGGTGGGAGCTGCCATTCTAGAGGTTGAGATGATCATGCAGAAAGCCCTGGAGCAGGACGCTGGTGAAGGTAACCCCAACAACACTCCTCCTAACCATGTTTGTTCCCTGTCCTGTGCAAACCGAGGTGCTGCAGTGGGGTCATGGCTCCAAGCTGGCCTGTCATCTGGGAGCCGCCTGAACCCTGGTACTCATCCAGCAGTGTTTTTGGTGACCATCCATCAAAGAGGATGTTCAGGAGTTCATGGCAGCCTGTGACACATGCTCCCAGAACAGGACAGCCAATCGACCCCCTGCCAGCTTGCTAAGACCCCTCCCAACTCCACATCGACCTTGGTCTCACATCGCCCTGGACTTTGTCACTGGACTCCCCAATTCAGGTGGCAACACATGCATTCTCACTGTTATTGACCGTTTCTCCAAGAGCGTCCATTTCATTCCTCTGCCCAAGCTCCCCTCAGCCAAAGAAACCGCAGAATTACTCATCCACATCTTCCGCCTACATGGACTACCCACCGACATCATTTCTGACTGGGGCCCTCAGTTCACTGCACAGTTCTGGAGGGCCTTCTGCAAACTCATTGGGGCCACCTGTAGTCTCACCTCAGGCTTCCACCCACAGACCAACAGCCAGGCAGAACAGGCAAACCAGGCTTTGGAGGTTGCACTCAGGTGCATGGCATCCAGGGATGCCAGTTCTTGGAGTAAGTACCTACCCTGGATCAAGTATGCTCATAACACTCTGCCTTCATCTGCCACAGGTCTCTCACCCTTCCAGTGCTCCCTAGGTTACCGACCACCATTCTTCCCTAACCAAGAGGAGGAGGTCACTGTACCCTCAGCCCAGACCTTCATATGCCACTGCAGGAAGACGTGGGCATTGGCCCGGAGAAAACTCATTCGCTCCGCCCTAGCATCCAAGAGGCAGGCTGACAAACGCTGATCTAAGGCACCCACTTACCGGGTGGGGCAATGAGTCATGTTCTCCACACGCCATCTGCCACTCAGAACAGAACAGTCTCCCACAAGGCAAGGCAAGGCAAGTTTATTTATATAGCACATTTCATACACAGTGGCAGTTCAATGTACTTTACAGAAGTAAAAGCAAGCTGGCTCCCAGGTACCTAGGACCCTTCCTCATCAAAAAGGTAATCAATCCATGCTCCGTCAGACTGGCACTACCACTCACCATGCGACACATCCACCCCATGTTCCATATGTCACAGCTTAAACCTCTGGTCTTTGCTTCCACCCTCCAAACCCCCTCCTCCTCCCAGGCTCATTGATGGCGGCGAGGCCTACACGGTCAAGAAACTACTGAAGGTGCAGCGGTGAGGCAGAGGACTCCAGTACCTGGTGGACTGGGAAGGTTATGGTCCCAAGGAGAGAAGTTGGGTCCCCGCCAGGTTCATCTTGGACCCAACCCTCATCTCTGACTTCCACCGGCAACACCCCGATGCCAGATACTCAGATTGTTGGCGCGCCCGCATCTAAGACGCACTATTTCGAATAATGAATGCATTGTCGAGAGGGACAGGGGCCAATATGGACGCGAGCATTTTATACCCTATTTATAATGTTTCGTGGCATATTATAGACCCTCCAGGATTTCGCGATGTTGCGATTTGCAACTTCAACACAAATTCAACCAATCCCCGCGAATTCAGGGCGGTGTTGCAATTATATCCAATCACCACAACTTTCCCACAAATTTGACCAATCGTTGGCATCGTCTTGAGGTGATGTCGACAAACTACCTTCTGCCTTACTTCCAGTGTTGCCAGATTGGGTGGTTTCCCGCTCAGTTGGGGGGTTTCAAGTGCATTTTGGTGGGTTTTGAACATATTTTGGGCTGGAAAACATCAGCAGTATCTGGCAACACTGCTTATTTCCGTGTTTCCATTCAAGAGAAGCAGCATGTGCGAGTCAGTGTTTATGTAGGCTTAAATTCTGTTACTGAAAGTGTTATGTTTACAGTGAAGGACTGTGTGCACTTTACATTATTTTTTTACTTAATACAAGAAATTAATGGATGCCAACATTTTTGCCAAAATGGTATTTTATTTTTCATTGTTTAGGCAGCTTCAGCATCATACTGTGAGATTCTGTTCAAATTGTTTTTTTCTTCTATGAAGCCTGAGCCATTTATTTTATTAGTTTATAATTATTGTTTAATTTAGTCTTCAGGAGAGACTGCCTGCACACAGTACTAGTATTAATAGTTTTTTTTTTCTTACATGAAAGCTGAGGCATTTATATTATATTTTAAGGTAACTTCATGTTGTGCTGTGAGGTTCTATGCACTTTAACTTTTGAACCAACAGGTGCATTTGGATAAGTAAAGCCTATTTTTCTGCATTTTTGTAGTCCTGGTAATCTTTTATATTGGTAAAGTTGTTTATATGACCATTTCTCAGTGTCTTTGTTTTTTTAATCAATAGTTTTTCAGTAATAACTTAATATTTAACATATCACTCAATTTTAATCACAAAAAGAGAAAATCGCAACAATTTCTTGCAACTTTCACTACCTCCCACAATGTAATCGCAACAAAAACCTAAAAAACACTGCAATTTTCATTGCAATTTTTTGGAAACCCCCCGCAACATCAGACATTTTAGCCCGCAACAATCACAAAAAAGGCCCGCGGAATCCTGGGGGGACTGGTATTACTTGACTTCATGGTCTCAATATCGAAAATCTTGCACAAATATGCAACTTCCAACATAATTATCTGGATATTCAACAGATTTCAGCATCAGATGAATTTGTTTTGACCGCCACCATATTGAATATACGTCGGACCCGTTCGTGTATTTACGCCGCCCCGTTTGTAGCGTCCCAAGCGAGTAAAACCTGATCCAAGTCTTTCGCTAGGTGGCGTCTTACGGTCTATGTACGAATATTCGAAAGAGACAAGAAAACATGGATAAGAAAAAAAGAAAAATACATCTATTTTGTCATTCTTCGGCAGAAAGAGAGTACATTCACCTGAAAAAACTGATACCCCTGATACCCAAGGTAATTAGTCATACTAGATTTACAACAACTTCTACTGCAACATCAACTACTACAACAGCAACCACTACTACTACTACCACTACCACTGGTGACTACTACTACTACTATAGACGTACACCAAACTGAAAACAAGTTAATAAAATAAATTATAATTTACGAGGAGGAGATAATATAGATGTGATATATAGTGGCCTGTGATTGAATTCCAAAATATTGCCACTGATTAAACGATATCTCAATATATTTGGTTGAAGCATTGATTTTTGTCATCTACATTGCTTCATATGGCTTGTAATACCAAAAAAAAAACAGAATTGAGAAAAAAAAAACAGCCCCTGGGCTGCCCCAGCTGTTCATTGGGCTCGCTTCGCTCACTAGGTTCACTTCAACTGAAGGATAATCACTGGGCCCCCCATTGTAGAAATGGGCCCCTGTTTTTTTCCCAGGAGGGGCCCTGTGGGCCCCTTGACCTGCAAAACAATCTGAGTCTCTGCAACGCTCTTCTTAAAGCACCTGGAGGTGCTCATTGGGGGGGGGTACTGTCATGCTCCGCCCTGGACATCCACTCCGAAGATTACGGATTTCTTACACCAGCGCCGATCCGGATCCAGGACAGGAATTCCTTCTCCCCTGAACTTACTTCCTGATTTTCACTGCTGCTTATTTAAAGGCCATTCTCAGACTCTGTTTTTGCCAGAACGTTTCATTAGCTACTCTAGCCATTTCTATATCGCTCTTGCTTCTCATGTTTTTTTTCTCTAGTTACTTATCTTGTTCATGGTTTTTGCACTAGCATTTTTTCTGGTTCATGTTTTTTTGCACTAAGGGTTTTTTCTTGTTCATGGTTTTTTACACTAGAGTTTTTGTCTTTGCCTGTCTCGTGTTTTTGTCAAGTTGTTTGTCTCTTTTTGCCCTGAATATTTTTGCCATTTGTTTATTGTCCTGTTTGTTTACCTTTTTGCCATGCCCTTTCTTCTCTGGATGAAATCATATTATTTATTGGATTACTGTCTGTGTTCTGCTTTTGGATCCTAATTCAACCACACCTCCACCAATCTTAACATTCACACACATTTAGAGAGAACTTAAAGTAGCCAGTTAACATAACTGCATGTCTTTGGACTGTGGGGGAAACTGGAGCACCCAGAGGAAACCCACGCAGACACAGGGAGAACACGGAAACTCCACACAGAAAGGCCCCCGTCATCCTCTGGGTTCAAACCCAGAACCTTCGTACTGTGAGGCGACAGTGCTTACCACTACACCGCCGTGCCGCCCCAAGAGAGGGATAATCCATGACTAATATTCAGACCAACAGGCAAGGAGGCCACAGGGGATACTAAGAATACTAGGACCCAAACTATACAATTTCAGGAAAATAAGAATATATGGAACAAGGAGAACATGTCTTAGAACTGTGAATCACACACAGAGTGCCCAAACTATTGTACAATCCTGATTCCAAAAAAGTTGGGACAAAGTACAAATTGTAAATAAAAATGGAATGCAATGATGTGGAAGTTTCAAAATTTCATATTTTATTCAGAATAGAACATAGATGACATATCAAACGTTTCAACTGAGAAAATGTATCATTTAAAGAGAAAAATTAGGTGATTTTAAATTTCATGACAACAACACATCTCAAAAAAGTTGGGACAAGGCCATGTTTACCACTGTGAGACATCCCCTTTTCTCTTTACAACAGTCTGTAAACGTCTGGGGACTGAGGAGACAAGTTGCTCAAGTTTAGGGATAGGAATGTTAACCCATTCTTGTCTAATGTAGGATTCTAGTTGCTCAACTGTCTTAGGTCTTTTCTGTCGTATCCTCCGTTTTATGATGCACCAAATGTTTTCTATGGGTGAAAGATCTGGACTGCAGGCTGGCCAGTTCAGTACCCGGACTCTTCTTCTACGCAGCCATGATGCTGTATTTGATGCAGTATGTGGTTTGGCATTGTTATGTTGGAAAATGCAAGGTCTTCCCTGAAAGAGACGTCGTCTGGATGGGAGCATATGTTGCTCTAGAACCTGGATATACCTTTCAGCATTGATGGTGTCTTTCCAGATGTGTAAGCTGCCCATGCCACACGCATTAATGCAACCCCATACCATCAGAGATGCAGGCTTCTGAACTGAGCACTGATAACAACTTGGGTTGTCCTTCTCCTCTTTAGTCCGAATGACACGGCGTCCCTGATTTCCATAAAGAACTTCAAATTTTGATTCGTCTGACCACAGAACAGTTTTCCACTTTGCCACAGTCCATTTTAAATGAGCCTTGGCCCAGAGAAGACATCTGAGCTTCTGGATCATGTTTAGATACGGCTTCTTCTTTGAACTATAGAGTTTTAGCTGGCAACGGTGGATGGCACGGTGAATTGTGTTCACAGATAATGTTCTCTGGAAATATTCCTGAGCCCATTTTGTGATTTCCAATACAGAAGCATGCCTGTATGTGATGCAGTGCCGTCTAAGGGCCCGAAGATCACGGGCACCCAGTATGGTTTTCCGGCCTTGACCCTTACACACAGAGATTCTTCCAGATTCTCTGAATCTTTTGATGATATTATGCACTGTAGATGATGATATGTTCAAACTCTTTGCAATTTTACACTGTCGAACTCCTTTCTGATATTGCTCCACTATTTTGTCAGCGCAGAATTAGGGGGATTGGTGATCCTCTTCCATCTTTACTTCTGAGAGCCGCTGCCACTCCAAGATGCTCTTTTTATACCCAGTCATGTTAATGACCTATTGCCAATTGACCTAATGAGTTGCAATTTGGTCCTCCAGCTGTTCCTTTTTTGTACCTTTAACTTTTCCAGCCTCTTATTGCCCCTGTCCCAACTTTTTTGAGATGTGTTGCTGTCATGAAATTTCAAATGAGCCAATATTTGGCATGAAATTTCAAAATGTCTCACTTTTGACATTTGATATGCTGTCTATGTTCTATTGTGAATACAATATCAGTTTTTGAGATTTGTAAATTATTGCATCCATTTTTATTTTTTATTTACAATTTGTACTTTGTCCCAACTTTTTTGGAATCTGGGTTGTACAATATGCTCCAGAGTTTACACAGAATGGCACAGAGAAAAAATATCCAGTGAGTGACAATTCTGTGGGCAGAAATGCCTTGTTGGTAAGAGAGTTCAGAGGAGAATGGTGAGACCGGTTTGAGCTGACAAAAAGGCTATGGTAATTCACATACCCACTCTTTATAACCATGCTGAGCAGAAAATCATCTCAGAATGCATAACATGTGAAACCTTGAGCAAGATGGTCTACAGCAGCAGAAGACCACATCAGTTTCCACTCCTGCCAGCCAAGAACAGGAATTTTAGGCTACATTGGGTACAGGATCACCCAAACTGGACAGCTGAAGATTAGGAAAAAATGCCTGGTCTGATGTATCTTGGTTTCTGCTATGACATGCAGATGGTTGAGTTACAATTTGGTATCAAAGGCATGGATCCATGGACCTTCAACAGTTCAGGCTGGTGGTGGTGGTGTATTGTTGTGGGGAAATCTTGTCAGCCATTGGGCCCCTTAATGCCAAGCTAGCATTGTTTGAATGCCCCAGCTTTTCTGAATATGGTTGCTGGAGGTAGCCATGATAAGATAGTTAAATTGTGGTCATTTGTGCCATCCCTTTATGGGTACAATTTTCCCATCTTTTAATTGCTACCTCCAGGATGATTACGCACCATGTCACAAAATACAAGTTGCCTCATACTATAGTATATGGTATATTCATGGCTTGTGAATATATGATATCAGCATGTTCTGTAGGGACACAGAGAACTTGCATGTGATTTTTTTTTTGAAGAAAAAAATGCCACTCCATAAAATGACATATGAATTCCCACTTGAACTTTGGATAATTCCAGGGACATTTAATTGCACATTATGTCAGAAAGGAGTATTTATACACATAACCAACTATAGCAAGGTTCTGCAATTAGTTTTCCCCAAGGGCTAAATTATGTCAAGCATTCCAAGCCAAGGGCCAAAATCGTTCAGGGTTAAATACTTACACACCAACCATCACTGAAAAATAAGCATCTAAGCATGTTTATTTTTTATTTTTAGCACCTTTTTATGTCTGACTCAAACCAATAGCATTTTTGGAGGTAAAGTGTATAGCATGGGATGAAGTTAAAATAAAGTAGAGCAGTGCACACCTTATTTCACATGTTGCATACTTCATTTAGCATGTTATGACAGGTGCATTAGTGCCAATGGATTGGCGCAGGCCAGACAATCGGCTCCAAGGGCCACCATTTGAGGTTCGGGGAACTAGAGACAATTGTAGCGGAAAGCTGATTTATTTTATTTTCTGTTTTATTTAATTTAATTTTATGTTATGACTGGTGAAACTTTTTAAAAATATATAATACCTAGTTGTATATTGTTAACAACTTTTTCTTGATTACTGTTCTTGATAACACTGTACCCCATATATTATTACAATTAGTAGGAACAGTAAAAATACATAATTTTATTTTGAAATATTCCTCTGGGTTTTATAATTAGCACTTGTGAGGTTATCCCCTGCTATTTTACTCAATGCTTTAGCTTCGGTGGCTCTTCTGTGGTAATTGAAAGGATTGGGGATTTGCATATTTGCTGTATAATCTCTTAAAACAAATCCCTGCTGGAGATGTTTGTAATACGACTCATTCATGTTAGCTGCCATGGCAATTTGCATGCCATACTTCAATAAAATGTAATGCATTATTGAATATGTTACTGCTTTATTACATAAGACAGCATTGTGTTGGATAATGAGGTGTTTCCTGTTCATCCCTAGGCTCCAACTAGGAAGTATTTTAGTCTTTCCCAGTTTTAGTTTCGTTCAACCAGAGTCAAGGTACTGAGAAGATATTCTCCTGGGGTAAAATCCATGACAGGGCTTTAATGAAGCAACCAGACCTTTGTAGCAGACTGGACATGTTGCTGGTGGTCAGAGTGACAGGCAGGGCATGAGGACCTACAGTCCTGTCACTACCAGCTAATCTTTGCTTCTTTCTACAGAGCCTTTAAATATTGAACCAATGCCAGTCATTAAGCTCCTCACAGAGGTTTCAGCATCTGTCCAGTATGGTCTTATCTTGTCTCAAGGTCATGTTTATATGTAGTTTTGAGGTATACAGATCACTTTCAATGTGACAAATGTGCAGCCATACTTAAGGATTTTTTTTTAAATATCAGATTCACTATATCAGATTTTCTTCCAGTGATTTACACTGCAAAAATAGAAAACATAGAAACCTTGTGGAACTCAAGATGACTGAAAATCAAGACTAGTTTCACAAAGTTTCTCAAGCAACACACATCATCATTAGAAAAGACAGAAATGTTTGTTGGTTAACCTGAAGGATTTTCATTGGTATCTTCTGAGGCTTCATTTATATTGTTTTCTCTGTGTATTTGATTCTCTGGTGGGATTTTAAAGTAGCCAGATTTCACTTGCTTCACGAGAAACAATTCAATCCAAACATCTACATATGTATATTTTCTGCTCTTGTGCTGTATGCCCTAGCAGAGTGGTAAGAATTGTATATTCAGTGTTCATCTGTCCATTATCCGTAACCGCTTATCCTATGCAGGGTCGTGGGCAAGGTGGATCCTATCCCAGCTGACTATGTGTGAGAGGCAGGGTCCACCCTGGACAAGTAACCAGATCATTGCAGGGCTGACACATAGAGACAAACAACAATTCACACTCACATTCACACCTACAGTAAATTTTGAGCCACCAATTAACCTAACCAAAGACATTTTGGACTGTGGGGGAAACCAGAGCACCTGGAGGAAACACACGCAGACACAGGGAGAACATGCAAACTCCACACAGAAAGGCCCCCATCAGCCACTGGGCTTGAACCCAGAATCTTCTTGCTGTGAGGCGACATTGCACCACACCACCGTGCCACCCATATTCAGCATGCGTAGTAGATTTATCTAAAGTACGATTATTTTGCCATCTATTCTTAGAAAAAAAAGTATTTCTCAAGACAACTGTGGATTGTTAGCAATTCTAGTTTTCTAAACAGGTTCTACGGAACCATCTTTATCCTGGTCAGGGTTGCCGGCATGGGGTGGGAATACACCCTGGATGGGAAGTCAGTTCATCCCAAGCACCATGCCCAGAGACATTCACATGCTATTTCATACATAGGTGAAATTTAGAGTATTCTAGTCACCAGCTTGCATGTTAGAAGGTTCTAGGTTCAAGCCCAGTGGCTGACAGGGGCCTTTCTGTGTGGAGTTTGCATGTTGCATGTGGGTTTCATCCAGGTGCTCCGGTTTCCCCCACAGTCCAAAGACATGCAGTTAGGTTAATTGGCTACTCTAAATTGCCCATTGGTGTGAGTGTATGTGTGTGTGAGTGGTTGTTTCCCAAGCTCAGAAATGGGAGGGTTGTGGCAGGAAGGGCATCCAGCATAAAAGTGTGCTCCAATTAATATGATATGTGAATCATTAGGGTCCACATGGGCCCTGACCTGGCAGCAGTGCTGCATAAGGAGGAGGAGAAGAAGAAGAAGAAGCCCCCATCAGCCACTGGGCTTGAACCCAGAACCTTCTAACATGCAAGTTGATGACTTGGGTACCCTGTTGTATGTGCACTGGTGTACAGACCACTGAAAACTAACAGTAATTTCATTCAAGAGTTTTCTGATCTAGCCCTGTGATGACCTGGCGACTTGTCCAGGGTGTACCCTGCCTTTCACCCATAGTCAGCTGGGATAGGCTCCAGCTTGCTTGTGACCCTGTAGAACAGGATAAAGCGGCTAGAGATAATGAGATGAGAATGAGATGAGTTTTCTAATCTGCTATTATTTATGGCCTCTTGCTCTGATAAATTGGTGATTGTAGGGGATTTCAACATTCATATCTGTTGTCCATCAAAACCTATGGTCAAGGAGTTTTTATGCCTCATGGATTCTTTTGATCTCATTCAATCAGTATCGGCTCCAACACATCAGAAGGGCCACACATTAGATCTTGTGTTATCATCTGATTTCTCTGTCTCTAACCTTGATTTTGGTGTCTCTGATCATTTTATGGTTGTATTTGAATCCATCTTGTATTGTCCCCTTTCCACCCCCTCCCAGCACCCCTCCCTCGTCCAATCTATAAACTCAGCCACAGCTTCTCAATTCTCCAACACATTCATGCTCACTCACCTGCCTCGTATTTCTGATGCCCTTCCCTCCTGCACTGACACTAAAGTGCTCAGTCTCTTCAACTCATCCTGCTCTGACACTCTGGACTGTGTAGCCCCTTTAAAACTAAAGAGACCCAAGGTTAGTACTGTAAGCACCCCCTGGCTGAATGATTCTACCTGTGCTCTTAGACAAGCTTGCAGGAGAGCAGAGCGCAAATGGAAAAAAGACAATCTCCAGGTTTCATATGAAATTTTAAGAGACTGTTTAAAGCTGTACCAAAGCTCTGTTAGTACAGCTAAGGCAGAATATTTTGCTGAACTAATTGATAAAAATGCCCATAGACCCAAAATGCTGTTCAACACAATTAACTCCATCTTATACCCTGCTGCTCCTGCTACCTCTGCTTCTACTACCAAAACCTGTGAGAAGTTTTTGAATTTATTTATTGATAAAATTGACAATATAAGATCTCACATTTCACCCCCAGACTCTGATCCCTCAGAGACTCATCATCCAGTCAGCTGCCTCCAGCAGTTTCAACCAGTGTCATCCTTTTAGCTGTCTGAGGTGGTCTCACATATGAAACCCACTTATTGTCCCCTAGATGTGATACCGTCACGCCTCTTCAAGGAAATTTTTATCATAATCTGTCCCCTTATTTTGGCTATTATTAACAGCTCTTTAACAAGTGGGATTGTCCCTTCTGGTTTTAGACATGCAACTGTGCAACCTCTGCTAAAGAAACCTAGCCTAGACCCTAATGACCAAAAAAAAAACTACAGGCCTATCTCCAAGCTACCTTTCATTTCTAAGATTTTGGAAAAAGTTGTTTTCTCTCAGGTTTCCTCCTACTTAAACACTTTCAATATCTTTGACAAATTTCAGTCTGGTTTCAGAGCACGGCATAGTACCGAATCTGCTCTGTTGAAGGTCTATAACGACATCCTTCTCTCTGTTGACTCTGGTTCTTGTGCTATTTTAGTCCTGCTTGATCTCAGCTCAGCATTCGATACTGTCAATCATGACATCCTTCTAAAATGCTTGGAGGTTGAAGTTGGTCTACAGGGCCCAGTGCTAACATGGTTTACCTCTTACCTGAGAGACAGAACATTTTCAGTCAAAATGGGAAACTGTTCCTCATTCCCTGCTCTCATCAACTGTGGCATCCCCCAAGGATCAATCCTAGGGCCTCTTTTATTTTCTCTATACTGTACATGCTTCCCATTGGCTCCATCTTTGACAAATATAACATTTTGTATCACTGCTATGCAGACGACACACAGCTTTACCTACCAGTTACACCTGACAGTGCTTGTTCATTGAACAACCTTTCTAGCTGTCTAGACGATGTCAAATGCTGGATGGCGAGGAACTTCCTACAACTAAATGAGAACAAAACTGATGTTATTATATTTGGCCCTCCTAGCTCTGTCTCTAGCCTAAGCAATGTGCTTGGTCCTCTGTCTGTAAATTTGCACAGTGAAGTTAGAAATCTTGGTGTGTTCTTGGACACTTCTTTGAATTTTAACAAACAAGTCAGTAGTATTGTGAAAGGTATCAGCTTAGAACCATAGCCAAATTAAAGCCATTTTTATCTCATAAGGACCTGGAAACTGTTATTCATGTTTTTATCACTTCCCGGCTGGACTACTGCAACTCCCTATACATGGGGTTGACCCATTCCACCCTGGCTAGACTACAAATGATTCAGAATGCAGCTGCCAGACTTTTAACTGGTACAAAGAAAAGACATCACATCACTCCTGTCTTAGCTGAGCTGCACTGGCTACCTGTGAAATACAGAATTGATTTTAAAATTTTACTATTTGTTTTTAAAGCCCTCAATGGATGAGCTCCACAATACATTACTGATCTGCTAATTCCATACTCTGCTCCCAGGTCACTTAGGTCTTCATCACAACATCTTCTCACAGTCCCCAATACATGCCTTAAAACCAAAGGCGACGGGGCCTTTTCTGTTGCTGCCCCCAGGCTCTGGAATAATGACAATTTTAAATCAAATTTAAAGACCCGTCTTTTTACTCTTGCTTTTAGTTCAGTTTGAGGTTGGGCCCATGGTTTTTGTCAAGTCCATTCGTAATTTATTTATTTTTTAATAATCATGATTTTACTACTTTAATTTTATTTTTATCATTTTATTTTTGTTTTTTTTTTCTATTTTGAGTTTAATTTGATCTTTTCATTTATTTTACTTTATTTTGTTATATTTATTTTATTATTATTATTATTATTATTATTATTATTATTATTATTATTATTATTTATTTAATATTTATCACGGGGATTTATTTAACTTGTTTTCCTTTTTCCTTTATCCATGCATACCTCTAAGGTAATTTTTCATCTGCCTGATTCTGGAAAGCACTTTGGGTCAACTTCTGTTGTTTTAAATGTGTGATACAAATAAATGACTACACTTGACTTGACCTGACTTCTAAATTTCCCCTATACAGTGGTGCTTGAAAGTTTGTGAACCCTTTAGAATTTTCTATATTTCTGCATAAATATGACCTAAAACATCATCAGATTTTCACGCAAGTTCTAAAAATAGATAAAGAGAACCCAGTTAAACAAATGAGACAAAAATATTATACTTGGTCATTTATTTATTGAGCAAAATGATCCAAAATTACATATACCTGAGTGGCAAAAGTATGTAAACCTTTGCTTTCAGTATCTGGTGTGACCCCCTTGTGCAGCAATAACTGCAGCTAAACATTTCCATTCACTGTTGATCAGTCCTGCACACTGGCTTGGAGGAATGTTAGCCTGTTCCTCTGTACAGAACAGCTTCAGCTCTGGGATGTTGGTGGGTTTCCTCACATGAACTGCTCGCTTCAGGTCCTTCCACAACATTTTGATTGGATTAAGGTCAGGTCTTCGACTTAGCCATTCGAAAACATTAACTTTATTCTTCTTTAACCATTCTTTGGTAGAACGACTTGTGTGCTTAGGGTCGTTGTCTTGCTGCATGACCCACCTTCTTTTCAGATTCAGTTCATGGACAGATGTCCTGACATTTTCCTTTAGAATTTGCTGGTATAATTCAGAATTCATTGTTCCATCAATAATGGCAAGCTATCCTGGCCCAGTTGCAGCAAAACAGGCCCAAACCATGATACTACCACCGCCATGTTTCACAGATGGGATAAGGTTCTTATGCTGGAATGCAGCATTATCCTTTCTCCAAACATAATGCTTTCTCATTTAAACCAAAAAGTTCTATTTTGATCTCATCCATCCACAAAACATTTTTTCAGTAGCCTTCTAGGTTGTCTACGTGATCTTTAGCAAACTGCAGACGAGCAGCAATGTTCTTTTTGGAGAGCAGTGGCTTTCTCATTTCAACCCTGCCATGCACACCATTGTTGTTCAGTGTTCTCCTGATAGTGGACTCATGATCATTAACATTAGCCAATGTGAGAGAGGCCTTCAGTTGCTTAGAAGTTACCCTGGGGTCCTTTGTGACCTCGTCGACTATTACACGCCTTGATCTTGGAATGATCTTTGTTGGTCGACCACTCCTGGGGAGGGTAACAATGGTCTTGAATTTCCTCCATTTGTACACAATCTGTCTCACTGTGGATTGGTGGAATCCAAACTCTTTTTAGAGATGGTTTTGTAACCTTTTCCAGCCTGATGAGCATCAACAACGCTTTTTCTGAGGTCCTCAGAAATCTCCTTTGTTTGTGCCATGATACACTTCCACAAACATGTGTTGTGGAGATCAGACTTTGATAGATCCCTGTTCTTTCAATAAAACAGGGTGCCCACTCACACCTGATTGTCATCACATTGATTGAAAACACCTGACTCTAATTTCACCTTCAAATTAACTGCTAATCCTAGAGGTTCACATACTTTTGCCACTCACAGATATGTAATATTGGATCATTTTCCTCAATAAATAAATGACCAAGTATAATATTTTTGTCTCATTTGTTTAATTTGGTTGTCTTTATCTACTTTTACGACTTGTGTGTAAATCTGATGTTGTTTTAGGTCATATTTATGCAGAAATATAGAAAATTCTGAAGGGTTCACAAACTTTCAAGCACCACTGTAGACATGAAGCAAGGGTAGTTCCTACATGGTGCCACTATCAGTGGGTAGTTGAATGGCATTGCTGGTAATGTGGTCGTACAAATAGGGCAACATGTTGATGAAATACTTTTAAAGTCACATAAACTCAGAATTTCATTAAATATAAATCTTGAACGTCACTGAAGATCATAAGTTACTAAGGACTATTGATATGAAAGTCATTCAGGGTGGATTTGTCCTTTTCTCCAGAGGGACAAAGAGTAGAACCCTTTCTAATGCTTGACTTTTATATGGTTCTTCAAGCACCATCAGTTAAAATCCATCCATAAGTTATAGTGCCCAGTTATAAATATTTTCTGACAGGTTCATTATCTTTAAGTACAAAGGCAGAGGGTTTTTTTGTGATGTTTTTTTTTTTTTCTTCTTCACTGAAAGACACCTCTGACTCCCCATGATAATTATCCAACCAGGCATGAATGTGTTCATTATCATAATTATCGACACTGAAAGCACGCTGTAAAATGGTTGTAAGGAGAAGAAGCACAAGGGTTATTTTCATACTTTTCTTCCCTCCTGAAACCTTCTTCCACTGCTCAGTAATGTGGAAGAGGATGTAGAAGAGGATAAGGAGGTTTATGAGTTTTTGTACACCTGTTTCAGGATGTTTGACAGAATAAATTATCTGTGCTCTTATTGCTCCTGCTGTAATACTGATTGTGTTATAACCATGCCTGTAAGTTTAATCTTACAAATCCATTAAATACAATTTAAAGCAGTTATATACCATTTTATTTTAAATTTAACATCAGTTTTATATACTACATAATCTGTTTTATAATGCTTCTATTTTAACAGATTTCAAGTATCACACATCTGACAGAAAAAAATGTATTTATGTTCATGAATACTAAAATAAAATGTGAAATTTGGGCAGTATTTTAGTTAAAGGCAGCACTCATGAGATGACATAAATAACTTTGCCATTACTGTTTCATACATTATCATTAAAATCTTACAAAAATCTACATATATATGTCACTATGGTGCTATAAACAATTTATATACCATTTATATGAAACTCAATTTTATTTAGGTCTAGAGAAGATATACATAACTGTCATTACAATGTCTTGGTATTTTCAGAAATATTCATAAAGCTCTTACAAGCAGAAGTTCCAGATGGACACTGAGAGATAAAATTAGTTGTTGTAATATAAGTCACAGGAAGTGAGATAGCACTTTTTGTCACCTACTGGGACCCCTTATTTCTTAACCAATACAAAGATCTCATCTCATCTCATTATCTCTAGCCACTTTATCCTATTCTACAGGGTTGCAGGCAAGCTGGAGCCTATCCCAGCTGACTACGGGCGAAAGGTGGGGTACACCCTGGACAAGTCACCAGGTCATCGCAGGGCTGACACATAGACACAGACAACCATTCACACTCACACCTATGGTCAATTTAGAGTCACCAGTTAACCTAACCTGCATGTCTTTGGACTGTGAGGAAACCTGAGCACCCGGAGGAAACCCACGCGGACACGGGGAGAAGATGCAAACTCCGCACAGAAAGGCCCTCGTTGGCCACGGGGCTCGAACCCGGACCTTCTTGCTGTGAGGCGACAGCGCTAACCACTACACCTGTTAGGGTTTTGCTGGGATTCGAACCTGGTTCGTTGGTGTGATAATCCAGCAAACCCCCACTAGGCCACCAGGGGGATGACTCAAATGCAGAGGCGTGAGGCGGAAGTAGAAAAAGAATCAAAAGGTTTATTTAAACTATATACACTATATACAGGGCAAAACAAAAGACAAAAAAAAACCAAAGAGTAAAATCCAAAAGAAAAGCAAAGTGCAAAAATACAAAAGCTAAGAAGATCAAAAAACACAGTACAAAGGAAACTGGAGATAAACATAACAGCACAAAGACTCCGTGACAAGAGGACTGAACTCAGGGGTATAAATAGACAAACTAATTAAGGACACAGGTGAAGATAATTAGGCAATTAACACAAACACAAAACACAGGAACAGTGGCAGCCTCTAGAGGCCAAAATAAACACGACATGAAAAGGAAATAACAGCGGCCTCTAGAGGCCAAAACAGTCCTAGTCCTAACAGGACCCCCCCCTCTAGGAGCGTCTCCTGACGTTCCCAGGGCGATCCGGATGGGCCGAATGGAAGTCCCGACATAGTTCTTTATCAAGGACATCCCGAGCAGGAACCCAGCAGCGCTCCTCAGGACCATAGCCCTCCCAGTCCACCAGATATTGCAACCCGCCACGGACCCGGCGGGAGTCAAGCAGGCGATTCACAGTGAACACAGTCTGCCCCTGGAAGATGCGGGGGGGTGGGGGGTTCCTAGGGGCAGGGGCATACGTAGACGTCAGTACGGGCCGTAACAGGGAAACATGGAAAGTGGGGTTGATCCTCAGAGTCCGGGGCAACTGGAGCCGGTAGGAGACAGGGTTCACCCTGCGCACCACCTTGAAGGGGCCAATGTAGCGAGGAGCAAGCTTGCGGTTCTCCACCCGCAGTGGAAGGTCCTTAGTGGACAGCCAAACACGCTGCCCAGGGCGGAAAGCGTGTGCAGGTCTTCTATGGCGGTTGGCCTGAGTCTGGTTGGTTCTGGAGGTCTGTATGAGGGTCTTCCTGACCTTGCTCCAGGTCTTGCGACACCGTCTCACATATTGGTTGACCGAGGGCACCCCCGCGTCCTCCTCCTGGTCCGGGAACAGAGGTGGCTGGAACCCGAATTGGCACTGGAATGGCGACAGCTTGGTGGCCGATGACTGCAGGGTGTTGTGGGCGTACTCCGCCCATGGCAGCCAGGTGCTCCACGATGTCGGGTTATCCATAGCCAGGCCTCGCAGGGTGGTTTCCAGGTCCTGGTTGAGCCTCTCCGTCTGACCATTGGACTGTGGGTGAAACCCAGAGGAGAGGCTGGCAGTGGCTCCGATGACCTTGCAGAACCCGTGCCACACTCGGGAGGAGAACTGGGGCCCTCGGTCTGAGACGATGTCCTGTGGAAGACCAAAGACTCGGAAGACATGATTAAACAAAAGTTTCGCAG
The DNA here is from genome assembly GCF_027579695.1 of Neoarius graeffei. Classification (NCBI taxonomy): domain Eukaryota; kingdom Metazoa; phylum Chordata; class Actinopteri; order Siluriformes; family Ariidae; genus Neoarius; species Neoarius graeffei. The sequence goes on from NC_083570.1 coordinate 93,339,219, forward strand.
TTTCAAGAGCAGAGGGGAGTTTGCACAGTGGTATGAAGCGGCAGGCCTTGGAGAATCTGTCAACTAAGACCAAAATGACCGTGTTACCTTGTGACTCAGGGAGACCCGTGATAAAGTCGACTGCCACGTGGGACCAGGGACGCCGGGGAATGGTCAGAGGATGCAGGAGACCCTGGGGACGCTGTCGTGGGTTCTTGGTTCTGGTGCAAACCTCACAGGACAGGACAAATGACCTTACTTCCTTCTCCATGTTAGGCCACCAGAAGCGTCTTTTCAGGAAGTCCAGGGTCCTCCGAGCTCCCGGGTGGGCGGTGAGAGGGGAAGAGTGACCCCACTGGAGAACCTTGGCCCGGGCTTGATGTGGGACGTACAAGAGGCCTGGTGGCCCCGTCCCAGGACCGGGGTCCTGGCGTTGGGCTCGTCGGACAGCCTCCTCAATACCCCAGCGGACAGGGGCCACAATCCGGGACACAGGGATAATAGGCCCGACTTCATTCTCCCTGTTAGTGGCAGAGAACAGTCTGGACAGTGCGTCAGGTTTGGTGTTCTTGGAGCCGGGGCGGTATGAGAGGGTGAAGTCAAACCGACTGAAAAACAGGGCCCACCTAGCCTGTCGAGGGTTCAGTCTCTTGGCTTGCTGGAGGTACTCCAGGTTCTTGTGGTCAGTCCAAACCAGGAATGGATGTTGTGCTCCCTCCAGCCAGTGCCTCCACTCCTCAAGGGCCAGTTTGACCGCTAGCAGTTCTCGATCCCCCACATCGTACCGGGACTCAGCAGGACTCAGGCGGTGGGAGAAGTAAGCGCAGGGGTGCAGCTTTCCTTCCGAACGTTGAGAGAGCACCGCGCCGACACCACTGTCCGAGGCGTCCACCTCCACGATGAATGGTTGGGAGGTGTCCGGGAGAACCAGAATGGGTGCCGTGCAGAAGCGGTCCTTGAGGTCTTTGAACGCCTTTTCTGCCTGAGGAGACCAGCCATAAGATCCACCTGTCCCTTTGGTGAGGTCTGACATGGGTGCTGCCACAGAACTGAAGTCCCTGATGAACTTGCGGTAGAAGTTAGCGAATCCTAAGAACCGCTGAACCTCCTTAACGGACTTGGGAGTAGGCCAATCCCGGACGGCCAGGGTCTTGGCAGGGTCCATTTGGAGTTGGCCTGTCCGTACAATAAATCCCAGAAAGGAGACCTCGGGAACATGAAATTCGCATTTCTGGGCCTTGGCGAACAGATTGTTCTGTAGCAGCCTCTGGAGAACCTGGCGGACATGGTGGCGGTGCTCCTGCACGGTCTTGGAAAAGATAAGGATGTCGTCGAGGTAGACAAAAACGTATAGGTTAATCATGTCCCTTAAGACGTCGTTGATTAGGGCCTGAAAAACAGCTGGTGCGTTGGTGAGTCCGAAGGGCATCACCTGGTATTCGTAGTGCCCAGACGGGGTGTTAAAGGCAGTCTTCCACTCGTCTCCCTGTCGGATACGGATGAGGTGGTATGCGTTCCGTAGGTCCAACTTGGTGAAGACGGTGGCGCCTTGGAGCAGGTCGAAAGCTGTGGACATCAGCGGAAGGGGATATCGGTTGCGCACAGTGATCTTATTCAGGCCCCTGTAATCAATACATGGTCGGAGCCCCCCATCCTTCTTGCCGACAAAGAAGAAGCCGGCTCCAGCAGGTGAAGTGGAGGGTCGAATAAACCCAGAGACCAGGGCATCTTTGAGGTATTCCTCCATGGCCTTGCGTTCTGGCTGAGAGAGTGAAAACAGTCTGCCACAAGGAGGGGTAGTCCCAGGGAGCAAGTCGATGGCACAGTCGTAGGCCCGGTGCGGAGGAAGAACGGCGGCCCTGCTCTTGCTGAATACCTCCTTGAGATCCCAGTACTCTGTGGGAACTTGAGATAACTCGGTGAGATCAGGGGGCTCGGCAGGAGACACAGGAGAGCTAGAGAGCAGACAAGAGGCATGGCATGCAGGGCCCCATTCCACAACCTGGCTTGTTACCCAGTCTATGCGAGGGTTGTGGCGAGTAAGCCAAGGAAGGCCTAGAATAACTGGGAACTCAGGTGAAGGAATCAGGTGCAGGGATATTTCTTCCTTGTGACCTTGAGACTGGAGGAAAACTGGAGAAGTAACTTGGGTGACTCTTCCATCACCTAACGCTTGGCCATCGAGGGCAGACACAGACAGTGGGACTTCAAGAGGTGCAGTCGGAATATTGATGCTTTGGGCGAAGTGAATATCCATAAAGTTCCCAGCCGCCCCTGAGTCTATCAAAGCTTGACAAGAGTGGACAGACTCACCCCAGGAGATGGAGACCGGGATGTAGATTCCTTGGCCAGGGAGTCCGGGAGAGAGGGTAGGCCCCGTCACAACCCTCCCTCGGCTGGACGGGGCGGTCCTTTTCCCAAGAGTTCGGGACATGATGCTCGGAAGTGACCAGGCTTGCCACAGTAGATGCAGCACTTGTCCCTCCTTCTGCGCTCCCTCTCAGATGCGGAGAGGCGAGTACGACCCACTTGCATGGGTTCTGGACAGTCACTGAAGGAGGTAGATGGTCTCCAGGTAGAGGTAGGGAGGCTGGGGGGGCTCAAGGCTTGGTGGCGTTCTCTCATCCTGTTGTCCAGACGAATAGCATGTGAGATGAGGGTTTCGAGGTCACTTGGGCATCCAATAGAGGCCAGACCGTCCTTGATGGGGTCAGACAGACCATGGTGGAAGGCTGACACCAGGGCAGTCTCGTTCCATCCACTTACTGCTGCGAGTGTTCGGAACGAGATGGCGTAATCTGCGACGCTTCCTCCTTGCCGGATGGACATGAGCTTTCGGGCTGCGTCGGTACTGATGTCTGCCTGATCGAAGACCCGAAGCATCTCTTCAGAAAACAGCTGGAAATCAAAGCACTCAGGTCCCTGTCTTTGCCAGATAGCAGTAGCCCAGGCTCGCGCCTTACCAGCTAATAAGGTGATCACAAAGGCAATCTTGCGGCGATCCGTAGTGTAGGTGGTAGGCTGAAGCTCAAAGGTGAGTTGACACTGGGTAAGGAACTCTCGGCACTCACTGTGCTTGCCGTCATACCTCTGTGGTGCAGGAAGGCTGGGTTCGCGAGGTGAAGAAGGCAGAATTGCAGGAGGCACTGGAGCAGGAGTGGGAGCTGGATCAGGAGCAGGAACTGGATCAGGAGATGCAGGCAGAGATGTCAGCTGTGCCAGGGTTTTCCCAATTTGCTGAAGCAGTTCCTCGTGGCGAGCGAGGGCCTCACGTTGGCTGGTGAGCGTACGTCCATGAGCGTCCATGGTCGCTCCGAAGCGTGTCAAAGCTGCCATAATTCCCTGAAGGTTGGCCGGGTAGACAGTTGAAGCAGCCTCTGCTGAGTCGGTCATGACGGAGTCTTTCTATTAGGGTTTTGCTGGGATTCGAACCTGGTTCGTTGGTGTGATAATCCAGCAAACCCCCACTAGGCCACCAGGGGGATGACTCAAATGCAGAGGCGTGAGGCGGAAGTAGAAAAAGAATCAAAAGGTTTATTTAAACTATATACACTATATACAGGGCAAAACAAAAGACAAAAAAAAACCAAAGAGTAAAATCCAAAAGAAAAGCAAAGTGCAAAAATACAAAAGCTAAGAAGATCAAAAAACACAGTACAAAGGAAACTGGAGATAAACATAACAGCACAAAGACTCCGTGACAAGAGGACTGAACTCAGGGGTATAAATAGACAAACTAATTAAGGACACAGGTGAAGATAATTAGGCAATTAACACAAACACAAAACACAGGAACAGTGGCAGCCTCTAGAGGCCAAAATAAACACGACATGAAAAGGAAATAACAGCGGCCTCTAGAGGCCAAAACAGTCCTAGTCCTAACAACACCACCATGCCGCCCCAATGCAAAGATATACAACCCCAATTCCAAAGAAGTTGGGACACTGTGTTAAACATAAATAAAAACACAATGTGAAGACTTAAATCATGGAAACCCTATATTTCACTGAAAATAGTATAAAGACAACATATCCAATTTTGAAACTGCGAAATGTTATTTTCTTTTTTTGAAAAATATATGCTCATTTTGAATTTGATGTCAGCAACACATTTCAAAAAAGTTGGGACAGGGGCATGTTTACCACTGTGTTGCATCACTTCTACTTTTAACAACACTCTGTAAATGTTTGGGAACTGAGGAAACCAAGAGCTATAGTTTTGACAGTGAAATGTCCCATTCTTTCCTGATACACAATTTCAGTTGCTCAACAGTTCAGGGTCTCCTTTGTTGTATTTTAGAGTTCATATTTCACCAAATGTTTTCAATGGGAGACAGGTCTGGACTGCAGGTGGCCAGTTTATCACCCAGACTTTATTATTACAGAGCCATGCAGTTGTAATATATGCAGAATGCAGATTATCATTGTCTTGCTGAAATAAACAAGGCCTTCCCTGAAAAAGACATCTGGATGGCAGCATATTGTTCCAAAACCTGTATATATCATTCAGCATTAATGATGCCTTCCCAGATGTACAAGCTACTGTTACAGCATGGGCTCGTTCACACACCGCAACATAAGAAGGGGGACACAACACAAGGGTTTAAAGTTCAACCAAAAATACATTTATTAACCAATACAAAATATAACAACTCAAAAGTGTCTAGGGTATGAATGTAGTGATGGTCATGCCTGAGTGGATGTGGGTTTGTGTCAGTATATGGTAAATGTTGAGGCAAAGAAAAAGAGAGGGGGGAGAAAGAACAAAAAGCCAGAAAACAGGAGGACAACAAAGAGTGCCCACACAAAGAATAAAAGTGCCTCCCAGAGAGGGAGTGAGACCCCACCTTAAAGGCCGTACTACCTACACAGGTGTACTTAATGATCTAGCCTAATCAGTTAGGCCCAGACCTACCCATGCACTGGCAGACTGGTGCCTGAAGGGGGCCCAAGGGGTCATCACACCTCCCTCCCTAAAAAGAGGTTTGTTGAAGACAAAACCTCAACAAAACAAAGAAAAATCTCGTGTTCCCTTCAGAAACACACCACATCTTCCTTCATCCTGGCGCCTAGGAGAAAGAGACAGGTCTAGCATTTCAGCTCCAAATGCTGTTCAAGCTTACGAAGCTCCAAGTCCCTCTGAATCTCCAGTTCTTTGACCTTAAGTGCTTTAGCTTCCTTCTCTGCCTTCACTCTCTCCAGTTCCAAACTGACCATTGAGGCCTGTGCTTGAATTGATTCAACCACTTCAGTTGAAGCTACCGTTTCCTTCAACACAGCTTTCTGAATCAATAGAGATCTTGCAGTCACGTGACCGGAAAGTACACAGCCGCCATCTTGTTGGTAAAAAACACAGCTGAATACTGCTGCACTCGTGTACAGAATGGATCAATTTCAACCAATGGACTACACGGCTCATTTTTCTAATGAACAGATAACTAGATATACAGGGTATGTCTAAAATAAACGATCTACAGATTTGTGACCCTTATGGCTTAGCGGACGTAGTTTTCACGACCGTGTCAGTGGATGTTGAACTGCCAGCGGAATACCCAGACGTGTATAATTACCTCATCAACTTTCCCTCGCTGTTCAGTGGTGAAGCATTGCGTGCTTATAAATCTCTGCACAGTTATCTTTACAGAAATTCAGGATTTGTCAGCGACTCAGATGTGGCATCTTGTAAACAAGAAAATAATCCTCACTGGACGGGTAAGTCACTTAAGTATTGAGTATAGCACTGACCAGCCGATTATAGAATAGAATAGAATAGAATAGAATAGAATAGAATAGAATAAGGTAATTCCAGCTGTAATTCCAAATCGTCCGTCTTGTTTACCATGGATCTGGCGTTGGAGAGGTAGAGGCTTAGCAGTGGAGATTTGAGTAGTTGTTTTCTGAGCTTAGTCAACAGGCCGTCTCTGCAGCCTCGCTTTTGCGTCCTCTCCCGACACCGCCTCCTTCGCTTTGCTTCCGATAACAATCCACGGAGACCCCGCTGGTCTCGCTATCTTGTCCGGAATGTTGTGCATGCGATGGAAATCGCTACAAACCGTCATTTTCTGCTGGAAACCAATGTCCAGTTAGTCCATACGGTTGTAGTGGATATTGAAGTCCGGTACAGACGAACAACACGCAAAAATACACACAAAAAACGTGCACAGGTAGGGAGAGCTTGTAGCCGCAACCATTGTAGTAGAATTGTGGTTTTCCAGAAGAAAAGGTAGAAGTAGAAGCAGAAGTAGAACCAGAAGTAGAAGTAGAAGGTGGAAATATGGCGTTTGACCGACAAGATAGCGTCTGTCACAATCTGGATCGGCTGTGACGTCACATGCAAGTGCTCCATTGGCTTTTAACTGCCAGAAAAGGGGTTTCCTTTAATTTTCTCTCCTGAGCCGTAATTAATAAATCAAAATGCTCAACCACCTTTCAAAGCTGATCTTTAGTTAAACTTAACAGACTCTTCAGAAGGGTTAGCAATAAATTCTTCAGGAGTTGCCATAATTCAGCAGTAAGAACTAACCGAATTAACATGTCAAGCAGATACAAAGACAACCCACAAACTACAAAACGCCACTGTAGCTAAGTGCAAGGCTACCTATCCCTCTAATAGGTGCTAACACAACTAATGTGGTTGCTCAATAAATAAAAAAAGATGAGGCACACAGAAAAGAAAAAAAACCTAAGGCACACAACACAGGCTACAGTGATTTCCCACACAGCATACAAGCTGCCATCAACCGTTACAAGCCTAACACAAAAAACTGGTGACACTACTCCCCCAAAATAAGCATACACTTAACATAAAGTTCACGAATGCATTCACTACTGTTTAACTGTAGGCTAAGTTTCAAAAGCACACATATGCCTACACACAGTAGCAACCAGAAAATTAGCCTCTACAACAAAGTAGGCAAAGTCTAAATAGCCTACATGTTCACTTGTATAACCTAGAAATCACCAGATAGGCTACACAAAATAAATGGAGAACGTGAATTGATCTAAAAAAATAGATCAGCATGTTCTAAACAAACAAAGCGGAAAGCCGCTACCACAGCGAACGCTAATCAAACAATATTACCAGCTACACAAACAACTCTACTCGCCCATTCACAGGCCGAGCCCAAATACTTCACATACATTCAGTTGAAGCCTCAGTTGGTCGCTGCTAAATCTTCTATGCACAGTTCTCTGGTGTCCTAAATTACAAAAGCTCACCTGGCTAGTCTTCCAGGGCTTGCTGGCCTCGGGGCGACTGGTTAATGCTGAACTCGTTGCACTTTACTGCACGAAGCGTGCCCCCGAGAGGAGTGCGAAACTCCGGACCAGGATTACCCCTCAAAACAACGAACTAAAATAATAAACAAAAGAAACAAACAGTGCTCCGACGGAAGGGAAACCCAGCTGAAGCACTCTTCCTAACCAGAGACTGACGCTAGCTGCACAACCAACAGAAGCTCACTTGAATCCACGCGAGGCTATGGTCCTGTTTCACCACCTGTTTACAGGCTCCCGGACAAGGCCCCAATCATGTTACGGCATGGGCTCGTTCACACACCGCAACATAAGAAGGGGGACACAACACAAGGGTTTAAAGTTCAACCAAAAATACGTTTTTTAACCAATACAAAATATAACAACTCAAAAGTGTCTAGGGTATGAATGTAGTGATGGTCATGGCTGAGTGGATGTGGGTTTGTGTCAGTATATATTGAGGCAAAGAAAAAGAGAGGGGGGAGAAAAAGAACAAAAAGCCAGAAAACAGGAGGACAACAAAGAGTGCCCACACAAAGAATAAAAGTGCCTCCCAGAGAGGGAGAGAGAGACCCCACCTTATAGGCCGTACCACCTACACAGGTGTACTTAATGATCTAGCCTAATCAGTCAGGCCCAGACCTGCCCGTGCACTGGCAGACTGGTGCCTGAAGGGGGCCCAAGGGGTCGTCACACTACCCATGCACTGTGCACTAATGTGCCCTTATACCATCACAGATGCTGGCTTTTGAACTGTGCACTGATAACAAGCTGGATGTCCCTCTCCTCTTTAGCTCAGAGGAAGCGGTGTCAATGATTTGCAAAAAAGAATTTCAAATTTCAATTGGATCATAGGACAGTTTTCCACTTCACCTCAGTCCATTGAAAAAGAGCTCAGGCCCAGAGAAGGTGGTGGTGTTTCTGGATATTGTTTATATCTGCTTTTTAACTTGCATTTGTGGATGCAGTAAGGAACTGTTTTCACAGACGATGGTTTTCTGAAGTGTTCCTGAGCCCATACAGTGATTTCCACTACAGACACATGTCTGCTTTTAATGCAGTGTCGCCTGAGGGCCTGAAGATCACAGGCATCCAATGTCAGTTTTCAGCCTTGTCTCTTGCATACAGAGATTTCTCCAGATTCTCTGAATCTTTTAATGATATTACAGAGACTCAGATTGTTGGCGCGCCCGCGTATAAGACGCACTATTTCGAATAATGAACGCATTGTCGAGAGGGGCAGGGGCCAATATGGACATGAGCATTTTATACCCTATTTAGAACGTTTCGTGGCATATTACAGACCCTCCAGGATTTCGCGATGTTGTGATTTGAAACTTCAACGCAAATTCAAACAATCCCCGCGAATTCAGGGCGGTGTTGCAATTATATCCAATCACCGCAACTTTCCCGCAAATTTGACCAATCGTTGGCATCGTCTTGAGGTGATGTCGACAAACTACCTTCTGCCTTACTTCCAGTGTTGCCAGATTGGGTGGTTTCCCGCCCAGTTGGGGGGTTTCAAGTGCATTTTGGTGAGTTTTGAACATATTTTGGGCTGGAAAATGTCAGCAGTATCTGGGAACACTGCTTATTTCCGTGTTTCCATTCAAGAGAAGCAGCATGTGCGAGTCAGTGTTTCTGTAGGCTTAAATTCTGTTACTGAAAGTGTGTTATGTTTACAGTGAAGGACTGTGTGCACTTTTCATTATTTTTTTTTACTTAATGCAAGAAATTAATGGATGCCAACATTTTTGCCAAAATGGTATTTTATTTTCCATTGTTTAGGCAGCTTCAGCATCATACTGTGAGATTCTGTTCAAATTGTTTTTTTTTCTTCTATGAAGCCTGAGTGATTTATTTTATTAGTTTATAATTATTGTTTAATTTAGTCTTCAGGAGAGACTGCCTGCACACAGTACTAGTATTAATAGTTTTTTTTTCTTACATGAAAGTTGAGGCATTTATATTATATTTTAAGGTAACTTCATGTTGTGCTGTGAGGTTCTATGCACTTTAACTTTTGAACCAACAGGTGCATTTGGATAAGTAAAGCCTATTTTTCTGCATTTTTGTAGTCCTGGTAATCTTTTATATTGGTAAAGTTGTTTATATGACCATTTCTCAGTGTCTTTTGTTTTTTTAATCAATAGTTTTTCAGTAATAACTTAATATTTAACATATCACTCAATTTTAATCACAAAAAGAGAAAATCGCAACAATTTCTTGCAACTTTCACTTCCTCCCGCAATGTAATTGTTTTGCTGGGAATCAAACCGAGATCACTGGTGTAATGATTCAGCAACCCCCCACTAGGCCACCAGGGGAATGACTCAAGTGCAGAGGCGTGAGGCGAAAGTAGAGTATCAAAAAACAGTTTATTTACAATATATACACTATATACAATCCAGGGCAAAAAAAAAAAAAAGGATAATCCAAAGGTTCAAAGTCCAAAAAATGAGAAAAGAAGAGGCAAAATGCAAAACGCTCAGAAGATCCAAAAGGGTAGTACAAAGTCCAAAGAAAAGAAAAGAAAAGGCAAAATGCAAAACGCTCAGAAGATCCAAAAGGGGTAGAACAAATCCAAAGAAAACAAAATACCAAAAAATACAAGAGCATAAGCAAGGTACACGGGAAAGAGGAAACAAACCATAGGTAGCACAAAGACTCCGTGACTAGGGACCAAACTGAGGGAGTATATATACACAAAACTAAATGGGAAACAGGTGGCACTAATGAGGGCAAACAGGCAATCAACACAAACACAAAACACAGGAACAGTGGCGGCCTCTAGAGGCCAAAACAAACATGACAAGATAAGGAAATAACAGCGGTCTCTAGAGGCCAAAACAGTCCCAGTCCTAACAGGACCCCCCCCCCAAGGAGCATCTCCTGACATTCCCAGGGCGAGCCGGATGGGCCGAATGGAAGTCCCGACAAAGTTCCTTATCTAATACATCCTGAGCGGGGACCCAGCAGCACTCCTCAGGGCCATAGCCCTCCCAGTCCACTAAATAATGGAGCCCACCATGGACCCTGCGGGAGTCAAGCAGGTGGCGCACAGTGAACATAGTCTGACCCTGGAGGATGCGGGGGGGCGGGGGATTCCTAGGGGCAGGGGCATATGTGGATGACAGTATGGTCTGCAACAGGGAAACATGGAATGTGGGGTTGATCCTTAGCATCCGTGGTAACTGGAGCTGGTAGGAGACAGGGTTCACCCTGCGCACAACTTTGAAGGGACCAACGTAGCGAGGAACAAGCTTGCGATTCTCCACCCACAGCGGAAGGTCCTTGGCGGACAGCCAAACCCGCTGCCCAGGGCGGAAAACGTGGGCAGGCCTTCTGTGGCGGTTGGCCTGAGTCTGGTTTGACCTGAAAGTCTGGATGAGGGTCCTCCTGACCTTGCTCCAGGTCTTGCGACACCGTCTCACATATTGGTTGACCGAGGGCACTCCAGCGTCCTCCTCCTGGTCCGGGAACAGAGGTGGCTGGAACCCGAATTGGCACTGGAACGGCGACAGCTTGGTGGCCGATGACTGCAGGGTGTTGTGGGCGTACTCTGCCCATGGCAGCCAGGTGCTCCATGATGTCGGGTTATCCATCACCAGGCCTCGCAGGGTGGTTTCCAGGTCCTGGTTGAGCCTCTCTGTCTGGCCATTGGACTGGGGGTGGAACCCAGAGGAGAGGCTGGCAGTGGCCCCGATGAGCTTGCAGAAGCCGTGCCACACTCGGGAGGAGAACTGGGGCCCCCGGTCTGAGACAATGTCCTGTGGGAGACCAAAAACTCGGAAGACATGATTAAAAATAAGTTTGGCTGTTTCCAGAGCAGAAGGGAGTTTGCACAGTGGTATGAAGCGGCAGGCCTTCGAGAATCTGTCAACAATGACCAACATGACAGTGTTACCTTGTGAGTCAGGAAGACCCGTGATGAAGTCGACTGCCACATGGGTCCAGGGACGCCGGGGAATGGGCAGGGGATGCAGGAGGCCCTGGGGACACTGTCGTGGGTTCTTGGTTCTGGTGCAAACATCACAGGACAGGACGAATGACCTCACTTCCTTATCCATGCTTGGCCACCAGAAGTGTCTTTTCAAGAAGTCCAGGGTCCTCCGAGCTCCTGGGTGGGCGGTGAGAGGGGATGAGTGACCCCACTGGAGAACCTTGGCCCGGGCTTGACGAGGGATGTACAAGAGGCCCGGTGGCCCCGTCCCAGGACCGGGGTCCTGGCGTTGAGCCTGTCGGACGATCTCCTCGACACCCCAGCAGACAGGGGCCGCAGTCCGGGACACAGGGATGATAGGCCCAACTTCATTCTCCCTGTTGGTGGCAGAGAACAGCCTGGAAAGCGCATCAGGCTTAGTGTTCTTAGAGACGGGGCGGTACGATAGGGTGAAGTTAAAACGACTGAAAAACAGGGCCCACCTAGCCTGTCGTGGGTTCAGTCTCTTGGCTTGCTAAAGGTACTCCAGGTTCTTGTGGTCCGTCCAAACCAGGAATGGATGTTGCGCTCCCTCCAGCCAGTGCCTCCACTCCTCAAGGGCCAGTTTGACCGCTAGCAGTTCTCGGTCCCCCACATCATACCGGGACTCCGCAGGGCTCAGGCGGTGGGAGAAGTACGCGCAGGGGTGCAACTTCCCCTCCGAGCGTTGAGAGAGAACTGCGCCGACACCACTGTCCGAGGCGTCCACCTCAACAATGAATGGTTGAGAAGTGTCCGGGAGGACCAGAATGGGTGCCATGCAGAAGCGGTGCTTGAGGTCTTTAAACGCTTTTTCTGCCTGAGGAGACCAGACATAAGATCCACCAGTCCTTTTGGTGAGATCTGACATGGGTGCTGCTATGGAACTGAAGTTCCTGATGAACTTGCGGTAAAAGTTAGCGAATCCTAAGAACTGCTGCACCTCCTTGACGGACTTGGGAGTGGGCCAGTCCCGGACGGCCAGAGTCTTGGCTGGGTCCATTTGGAGTTGTCCCGTCCGTACAATAAATCCCAGGAAGGAGACCTCAGGGACATGAAACTCACATTTCTGGGCCTTCACAAACAGATTGTTCCGTAGCAGCCTCTGGAGAACCTGGCGGACATGGTGGCGGTGCTCCTGCAAGGTCTTCGAAAATATTAAGATGTCATCGAGGTAGACGAAAACGTGCTGATTGATCATGTCCCTCAAGACGTCATTGATGAGGGCCTGAAAAACAGCTGGTGCGTTGGTGAGTCCGAAGGGCATCACCTGGTACTCGTAGTGCCCTGACGGGGTGTTAAAGGCAGTCTTCCACTCATCTCCCTGTCGGATACGGATGAGGTGGTATGCGTTCTGTAAGTCCAACTTGGTGAAGACGGTGGCGCCTTGGAGCAGGTCGAATGCTGTGGACATCAGCGGAAGGGGATAACGGTTGCACACAGTGATCTTGTTCAGGCCCCTGTAGTCAATACATGGTCGGAGCCCCCCATCCTTCTTGCCGACAAAGAAGAAGCCGGCACCAGCAGGTGAGGTGGAGGGTCGAATGAACCCAGAGACCAGGGCGTCCTTGAGGTATTCCTCCATGGCCTTGCGTTCTGGCTGAGAGAGGGAGAACAGTCTGCCCCAAGGAGGGGTAGTCCCAGGGAGCAAGTCGATGGCACAGTCGTAGGCACGGTGAGGAGGAAGAACAGCGGCCCTGCTTTTGCTAAATACTTCTTTCAAATCCCAGTATTCTGTGGGAACTTGAGATAACTCGGTGAGATCAGGAGGCTTGGCAGGAGACACAGGAGAGCTAGAGAGCAGACAAGAGGTATGGCATGCAGGACCCCATTCCACAACCTGGCTTGTTACCCAGTCTATATGAGGGTTGTGGCGGGTAAGCCAAGGAAGGCCTAGAATCACCGGGAACTCTGGTGAATTAATCAGATGCAGGGATATTTCTTCTTTGTGAGCTTGAGACTGGAGAAAGACTGGAGAAGTAACTTGGGTGACTCTTCCGTCACCTAAAGCTTGGCCATCGAGGGCAGACACAGACAGCGGGATTTCAAGAGGAGCAGTAGGGACATTGATACTTTGGGCAAAGTGGATATCCATAAAGTTCCCCACCGCCCCGGAATCTAACAAGGCCTGACAAGAGTGGACGGACTCACCCCAGGAGATGGAGACCGGGATGTAGACTCCTTGGCCAGGGAGTTCGGGAGAGAGGGTAGGCCCCGTCACAACCCTCCCTCGGCTGGACGGGGCGGTCCTTTTCCCAAGAGCTCAGGACATGATGCTCGGAAATGGCCAGGCTTGCCATAGTAGATGCAGCACTTGTCCCTCCTTCTGCGCTCCCTTTCAGCTGCGGAGAGACGAGTACGGCCAACTTGCATGGGCTCTGGACAGTCACTGGAGGAGGTAGACGGGCTCCAGGTCAAGGCAGTGAGGCCAGGGAGGCTCAGGACTCAGCGGCGCTCTCTAATCCTGTTGTCAAGACAAATAGCATGTGAGATCAGGGTTTCGAGGTCACTTGGGCATCCGATAGAGGCCAGGCTGTCTTTGATGGGGTCAGACAAACCATGGTGAAAGGCTGAAACCAGGGCAGCCTCGTTCCATCCGCTGACTGCTGCGAGCGTCCGGAACGCGATGGCGTAGTCTGCGACGCTTCCTTCTTGCCGGATGGACATGAGCTTTCTGGCTGCGTCTGTACTGATGTCCACCTGATCGAAGACACGAAGCATCTCTTCTGTAAACAGCTTGAAATCAGAGCACTCGGGTCCCTGTCTCTGCCAGATGGCCGTGGCCCAAGCTTTACCAGCTAACAAGGTTATCACAAAGGTGATCTTGCAGCGATCCGTAGTGTAAGTGGTAAGCTGGAGCTCAAAGGTGAGTTGGCACTGGGTAAGGAACTCCTGGCACTCACCATGCTTACCGTCATACCTCTGTGGTGCAGGAAGGTTGGGTTCGCAAGGTGAAGGAGGCAGCGTGGCGGGAGGCACTGGAGCAGATGGTGGAGCAGGAGCCGGATCAGGATGAGGAGATGCGGGCAGAGGAGTCAGCTGTGCCAGGGTTTTCCCAATTTGCTGAAGCAGTACCTCGTGGCGAGCAAGGGCCTCACGTTGGCTTGCAAGTGTTCATCCATGAGTGTCCATGGTAGCTCCGAAGTGTGTTAAAGAAGCCATAATTCCCTGAAGGTTAGCCGGGTAGACCGTTGAAGACGCCTCTGCTGAGTCGGTCATGACGGAGTCTTTCTGTTAGGGTTTTGCTGGGAATCAAACCCGGCTTGCTGGTGTAATGATCCAGGAAACCCCCACTAGGCCACCAGGGGAATGACTCAAGTGCAGAGGCGTGAGGCGAAAGTAGAGTATCAAAAACAGTTTATTTACAGTATATACACTATATACAATCCAGGGTAAAAAGCAAAACAAAAATTATAATCCAAAGGTTCAAAGTCCAAAAAATGAGAAAAGAAGAGGCAAAATGCAAAATGCTCAGAAGATCCAAAAGGGTAGTACAAAGTCCAAAGAAAAGAAAAGGCAAAATGCAAAACACTCAGAAGATCCAAAAGGGTAGAACAAATCCAAAGAAAACAAAATACCAAAAAATACAAGAGCATAAGCAAGGTACACGGGAAAGAGGAAACAAACCATAGGTAGCACAAAGACTCCGTGACTAGGGACCAAACTGAGGGAGTATATATACACAAAACTAAATGGGAAACAGGTGACACTAATGAGGGCAAACAGGCAATCAACACAAACACAAAACACAGGAACAGTGGCGGCCTCTAGAGGCCAAAACAAACATGACACAATAAGGAAATAACAGCGGCCTCTAGAGGCCAAAACAGTCCCAGTCCTAATAGTAATCGCAACAGAAACCTAAAAAACACCGCAATTTTCATTGCAATTTTTTGGAAAACCCCCGCAACATCAGACATTTTAGCTCACAACAATCACAAAAAAGGCCCGCGGAATCCTGGGGGGACTGGTATTACTTGACTTCATGGTCTCAATATCGAAAATCTTGCACAAATATGCAACTTCCAACATAATTATCTGGATATTCAACAGATTACAGCATCAGATGAATTTGTTTTGACCGCCGCCATATTGAATATACGTCGGACCTGTTTGTGTATTTACGCTGCCCCGTTTGTAGCGTCCCAAGTGAGTAAAACCTGATCCAAGTCTTTCGCTAGGTGGCGTCTTACGGTCTATGTACGAATATTCGAAAGAGACAAGAAAACATGGATAAGAAAAAAAAAGAAAAATACATCTATTTTGTCATTCTTTGGCAGAAAGAGAGTACATTCACCTGAAAAAACTGATACCCCTGATACCCAAGGTAATTAGTCATACTAGATTTACAACAACTTCTACTGCAACATCAACTACTACAACAGCAACCACTACTACTACTACCACTACCACTGGTGACTACTACTACTACTATAGATCTACACCAAACTGAAAACAAGTTAATAAATAAATTATAATTTACGAGGAGGAGATAATATAGATGTGATATATAGTGGCCTGTGATTGAATTCCAAAATATTGCCACTGATTAAACGATATCTCAATATTTTTGGTTGAAGCATTGATTTTTGTCATCTACATTGCTTCATATGGCTTCTAATACCAAAAAAAAAACAGAATTGAGAAGAAAAAAACAGCCCCTGGGCTGCCCCAGCTGTTCATTGGGCTCGCTTCGCTCACTAGGTTCGCTTCAACTGAAGGATAATCACTGGGCCCCCCATTGTAGAAATGGGCCCCTGTTTTTTCCCAGGAGGGGCCCTGTGGGCCCCTTGACCTGCAAAACAATCTGAGTCTCTGATATTATGTACCATAGATGATGTGATCCCAAAATTCTTTGCAATTTTACATTGAGGAACGTTATTCTTAAATTGTTGCACTGTTTGCCCACGCAGTCTTTCACAGAGCGGTGAACCCCTCCCTATCTTTACTTCTGAGAGACTCCGCCTCTCTGGGATGCTCTTTTTATACTCAATCATGTTACTGATGTGCTGCTACAGTAGTGATTGAAAGTTTGTGAACCCTTTAGAATTTTCTATTTTGCTGCATAAAGATGACCTAAAACATCATCAAATTTTCAAACAAGTCCAAAAAGTAGATAAAGAGAACCCAGTTAAACAAATGAGACAAAAATATTATACTTGGTCATTTATTTATTGAGGAAAACGATCCAATATTACATATCTGTGAGTGGCAAAAGTATGTGAACCTCTAGGATTAGCAGTTAATTTGAAGGTGAAATTAGAGTCAGGTGTTTTCAATCAGTGGGATGACAATCAGGTGTGAGTGGGCACCCTGTTTTATTTAAAGAACAGGGATCTATCAAAGTCTGAGCTTCACAACACATGTTTGTGGAAGTGTATCATGGCATGAACAAAGGAGATTTCTGAGGACCTCAGAAAAAGTGTTGTTGATACTCATCAGGCTGGAAAAGGTTACAAAACCATCTCTAAAGAGTTTGGACTCCACCAATCCACAGTCAGACAGACTGTGTACAAATGGACGAAATTCAAGACCATTGTAACCCTCCCCAGGAGTGGTCGACTAACAAAGATCACTCCAAGAGCAAGCCGTGTAAGAGTCAGCGAGGTCACAAAGGACCCCAGGGTAACTTCTAAGCAACTGAAGGCCTCTCTCACATTGGCTAATGTTAATGTTTACAAACTTTCAAGCACCACTGTAATTAACCAAATGAGATTTTTTTTTCGAATTACAAAAATTTTTCAGTCATTTTTTACCCCATCCCAACTTTTCTGAAATGTTTTACTGACATCAAATATAGAATGAGCATATATTTTTCAAAAAAAAAATACAATTTCTCAGTTAAAACATTTGATGTGTTGTCTTTGTACTATTTTCAATGAAGTACAGGGTTTCCCTGATTTGCGAATTATCACATTCTGTTTTTATTTGCAGTTTATACAGCGTTTTTTAGAGTTGGGGTTGTAAAATTCCAAAATTAAAGTCAATGTATGTAATAGGAAAAAACTTCTTATACCGTAACATTGTTAAGTTCTTGAATCTAAATATAATGATTAAATTTCTATAACAGCAGCTCTGTGGTAGTTGTAATTTGAGGTTTATACAGAATTAATTTTAATACATTATCATTTCTATAGAAACAATTCAGAATTGAACTAATCTAAATCTAATAAATCCCAATTTTAAAAAGTGTTATTCAAGATTCAGGAAGTTTATTGTCATATGCATAGTTAAAAACATGGAGGTTCAGACAGTGCAATGAAATTAAACGATGATAAAACAAAGTGTGGATGAAGTGACACAGGCAGGATGGTTGTAATGTCAGCCGAAGAGGAAAGATGGCTCAAATTCTGTGTGATAAACTCTACACAGAAAGGCCCCTCATCAGCCCTGAGGGTCAAACCCGGCATCTTCTTGTTATAAAAAGTGTTACTGAACAATGAAACTTTTGGGGTTTTTTTTCAGTTGTTGGTAATTGTTGATATGGAGATGTTTTCTGTGAGGAGATGTTTATTTCACATTTATGGACAGAGTCTCCAATGTCAGTGCTTTGTAACAGTAGTAGGTTTTCTTCAACAGGAAATTCTCCAGGATAGGGGACTTTGAACTTCCTGGTTTCTCTGGAACATGACAAGCTGCATTTTCTCGCGTTAGTAGTTTCAAGACTGACATGACAATGGCAGGCCTATGCCCTGTGTGCACAAGCTGACTCAACTCTTTGTCAAACAGTCTCGGCAGTGCTGAAGGGACAGTATCACTTCACCACTGGTGTTTTAGATAGCCAGTAGTCATATGGCTGCGGGGCAGGGAAACTCGATCAGTGATAATCAGTGATGTTCAGCACTCCCACTCATGCTCCATGAAAAGCCAGAGGAGGATAAAAGGGCACAGTTATCTCACGCAGGTGAGTATGTTCCATTGTAATGCTAGTTCTGACCAGTGATGGGAATAACGGCGTTAGAAATAAACGGCGTTACTAACGGCGTTACTTTTTTTAGTAACAAGTAATCTAACTAATTACTTTTTACATCGTTATAACGCCGTTCCCGTTACTTACAATAAAATACTATGCGTTACTTTATTAAAGCTGTTCTCATCTGGCACGCTGCTCGTTCAGCCTTTCTTTCCTCTGCTTTAGTGTGGGGCGGGGAGATGCGAGACAACGGCACAGTAAGCCAATCAGAGTAGATTTTGACAGCATACGTAGGTAGGCCACGCCTACTGCACTGCGCACTCTTTTAATGAGAAGAGACAGCGATGGTGAGCGGTCAGCCCAGCACTGCGCTTTCACATTGGAAATACAGCCATTACTTTTCATTACTTGAAATAAAAGGCAAAAATGTCTATGTGCAATGCACATTATGTCGAGGAACAAAGCGTTTGTCCTCGTCAGTGGCCAGTAATTAGTAACATAATTTTAATAACTACAATATATTAAATTTGATAGATGTCTTATCTCACATTGTCCCACAAAAATATTAATATAGTGTAGATAACGTTACTAACTGGTTCTGTTAAGTGTCCATTTCAGTCATTAAACACATTTAACATTCACTTTTATTATGATTACACTAATTGAATTTGATTTTTTTTTTTTTTGAGGGAGAACAAAATGTAACGGAATAATTACTTTCCCTGGTAATTAGTTACTTTTATCACAAAGTAACTCCGTTACTAACTCAGTTACTTTTTGGGAAAAGTAACTAGTAACTATAACTAATTACTTTTCGAAAGTAACGTGCCCAACACTGGTTCTGACATGCTGTTTTCCTGTGTTACATTGAGAAAAGAGAGTGAAAATGAGAAGTCAATGAAGGAACGACTGTTTCTTATACTCTAGGTGATAACAGGAGCTAACATGTCTCATGGAAGTTCCACAAAAATAAACATAGCTAAAAAGAACAACATGTCATTGAGTAATGCATTAAAAAGTTTATTCATCAGTAAATTGCTGTAGTATAAAAGAAATAAAACACTTTGGGACATGCTGAAAATAAATTTCTGGGTGGTAACTCATGTTCATGTTGAGCCATATCACACCATCCTGTCATTTATTCATCATGTCATTCATGTCTGTTCCTAACATAATTCAAAAAGTAGTGAATGGATTTTGGTGAAATTTGGAGGAAAGGTGGGCCATGGGTCAAGGAACAATTGGTTAGATTCTGATGCAAATTTGGATATGTACGTGGATACCGGCTCCAGATATGTATGCAGATCCATGATTGTTGTTGTTTGTTTGTTTGTTTGTTTGTTTGCTTGTTCCCAATGTAACTCAAAAAGTAGTAAACATATTTTGATGAAATTTGGTGTACAGCTTTAGTATTATCGTAGGTTCAAGTGATTTGGTTTTGAGCTTGATAACATGTGGCTTAGCTGTGGTATACACTCTACCGAGTGCCCTTGTTACATTACATTACATTACATGGCATTTAGCAGATGCTCTTATCCAGAGCGACATACAATGAGTGGAAAAGTCAGGTACACAAAGTGCTGAATTTCTAGACAAGAAAGTTCTTGTGCCAACTGAACAAGTGAGAACAATACCTAGTATAATATGCTGTTGAAGTACCAATACTCAAACAGCCAAGCAAACCAACCATACAAAGTAAAACTAAATAGAGAACTCAAAATGGCTAACCCCAAGCTAGACCATACACAGCCTGGGTTGGTCTAGACCGAAAGGCAGTTACACAGTGGGCAAGGAAGAAGGGGAGAGGTGCAGCCTGAAGAGGTGAGTCATCAGTCTGTGCTTGAAGGTGGTCAGGGAGTTGGCAGTTCTGACCTCAATGAGAATGTCATTCCACCAATGGGGAACCAGGACAGACAGTAGTCTTGAGTGGGCTGGGCAGGAGTGGAGACAGGGACGGATTATGAGTCTGTGGGCCCCTGGGCCAGACGACGAGAAAGCCAGCCCCCCCCAACAACGCGCGCACACACGCCACTGCAGCGGCACCCAACTCGCACACAAATCAGCAGCAGTACAGGTAAAGGTTGTGCTAAAAACTATACTACATTTTTATTCATGAAACATCACTTTTTGAACAAACAACTCACACATAATATCTGATCTGAAATGTAGGCTATATGTAACGGTAATGTATATCAAATGAATAACTTTGTCAGCCAAGAAATCACTAATTCCTTTTCACATATTAAATGCATCTCTTCTGGACTTTGCGCTGCGCGAATTCATGTACAATGTCATCAGCTCACTCTCGATGGCCATCAGAAAAAGCCAGCAGAGATGTTCTTGTTTCATCTTTGTCTTTAATTCATTTTTAATTTGGCCCAAAAGAGAGAATGATCGCTCTCCTTCGCAGTTGGTAACAGGCAGTGTGAGGAATAACCGAAGCGCAACATATACATTTGGAAACATAGACTCAAGGCCATACTCCAAAATAAGTCTGAGCAGTCCTTTTGGGCTTGTCATCCCCAGCCTTGATGAATGACCTCAGTTGGATTAGTTCGTCACCTAAACATTCACCCAGATCAGATGGGTAGGCAGATGCCAGAACACTGGCCTTCTGCATCACTGAGGCATCCGATTCAGTCTTTTTGAGGAAAAGCGCACTGAACAAGTCATACAAGTCCCTGTATGCCTCCAGACGGTGTCGGAGGCTTTGTGTGAGTCTGTCGATGGCAACATTAAAAGTCTCTATTTGAAATGTGCGTTTACCCCCAAACTCAATGCCCTCTTCTGCTGTTTCGTCAGCAAAGGTTTTGTGTCTCTTTTAACAACAAATGTCATGCTTGTACACCTGACTGACACCAGGCACACTCAACGCGGCCCTCTCAAATTCCTCAAATTGATCCCTCTGTGCAGTAACGAAATCACGCAGTGACTCCAACGCTCTAACAGCACACTCAAGTGAGACATCGCTGTGCTGCAAAATAGTGCTAGTTGCATGGAATTGTGACAATATTGTATCCCAAAACTTGACCATGAACGCAATCTCCAATGTCTCAAACTGCTTACAGACTGAACGTGCTTCTGAACGGGTCTCCCTTTTTTCATCCATATCCGTGGAAAAAAGCTTTACCCTTTCGTGCAACTGCTGGTAATTTTGCCACAATGCCTTTGTTGATTCCACTCAGCAGCTCCAGCGTGTGCTAGAGAGGGATTTCAAAGTAAGCTCTAAGCGAGTGTCAGAATCTCTGAATACTTTGGCCCATCGATGTATGGAGGCAGCGGCGAATTTGTACAGAGACTGCAAAAAATCAAAATAATTGCCAACCGCATCGCTACAGTCCTCAATACTGTTAACTCCAACCAGGTTTAAAGAATGGGCTGCAAATGGGACATAGTGAATCATTGGATTCTTCTTTTTTAGGTGGGCTTGCAATCCGCTATATTTTCCACTCATGTTACTCGCATTATCATAAGACTGTCCACGACAGTTTGCAAAATCTAGACCAAGTTGATGCACCATTGAGATAACACAATCAGCTAAGCTTTCTCCTCTGTGACTAATGATGGGCTCAAGTCCAGCAAAGCGCTCCATTATGCGGCCTGTTTCACTCACGAATCTAAAAATGAACGTGAGCTGGTCTACGTGGGATAAATCAGGGGTCGAGTCAACTATTACTGAGAAATACTTGGCATCACGTAATTCCTTCATAATAGTTTGCCTTGTTTTCTGTCCCATGAGTTCTATGAACTCGTCACAGACTGTTGAGGATAAATAGGAGACGCTGCCACGGCCCTTCTGCCCAAACTTTCTGATGTGCTCTGCCAAGAACGAGTCAAACTGCGCTAACAATTCTAAAGTGCCCAAATAATTCCTATTGTGGGGTGAGCCTAGTAGTTCATCTTGTCCCCTAAATGCAAGTCCTCTCTCCCCCAAGAACTTGATAACGGAGACAACTCTCTTGAGCACCTCTCTCCTATACTGCCTCTCCCCCTCTATTTGCATCATCAGTCTGCTGTCCATGGTAGCTGCTGCTGTTGTCCGACGATGCAATGTGATCATACAGGCCAGATGTTCCGCACTTCTCTCATCTGCTCTGGATGTTTCCAGTCGGAATAACCAGCGACGAATGAATGTGATTTAGACGAAAACAATTTACACGCAAAACAGTAAATATTTTCTGTGGACGGAAAATATGTGATCCACTCTCTATCTATGACTTGGCCATTTGGCAACATGCATTTGAGCTGGTCGTTTGTTAGAACACAAGTCTTGCCACCTATTCCACTGTCTCTTGCAGAGGCAGGATAACTCACCCTCCTGTTTTGAAACACTTTGACCCCTCTGTAAATGAGGGCTGCTTTAGCCCTGTCACTTTGAGTGTCCTCCCAGCAAGCTGGGTCAGTAACAGTCTCAAACCACGATGATGTCCCTTGCTCCTCTCTTGCGTTAAGACATGGTAACTGACACTCCTGTACATTGCTAGCAGAGGTAACCTGCCTTTGGTCCCCCTCTACTGTCATGTTCTTCTCCTCCTTCCCTGCTTCAGCCGGCATAACACTGCTGCTGTTGCTGCTACTGCTACTGCTGCTACCTGGCTGTCTCTCGTCACCATGTCCTCCTGTTATCCCTCCATATGTGTGCTCATTGTCCTCCTCATTGCCCTCCTCCTCCCTCACTTCTGTTAGCATAACATCACTGCTGCTGCTGTTACCCGCCAGTCTGTCTTCATCAAATTTAGCTCTTTTCCCTCCAATGTTTTCATCATTTATTGTAGAATTCTTAAACAAAATTAAAATTATAGGAACTTGATTTAAAATCTCAGCTTCTCTCAAATCTTTCTTTTTTTTTAACTTGCGCTGAGCTGATCCACTTAATACCCGCCGCTCCATGATCTTGCATTGACTTAATCATTAGTATTGTAAATGTTCACCTGCCTGTCAAGTTTTCTAACTAGCACCCTCTATTGACAAAGAGGTTATAGCCTACTAACTATTTTCAGTAAGCTAACAGACTAGCTGTGTCCTAGATGTAAACAGAGCTGAATTACTTTTATGTATTACCATACTGAAGCAATTAAAAGTAATTCAAACAAAAGAGACTGACTTAAAAATCAGTATGTGTTGCATTGGTATGGCAGAAATATTTTTTCACGTTCCATATTTAGACTATGGTGTGCAAGCCATGCACTCAGCAATACATTTAATGCAGGATCAGAGAGAAATCTTTATTTTTCTTTTATTTTTCCTTTTCTGGGCCCCCCTCCAGACTGGGCCCGGGTGCAATCGCTCCCGTTGTTACCCCTCCAGTACCGGCCCTGGACCTGCACACTAATGAAGCAGATAGAGGGATACATGTGACATTTAATACCCCACGTTATTTGATTGAGAGGCCCCTTTTAGATATCAAGGGTGAATAACATAACCTGTGGTTCAGGGGCCCTATTAAGACATATGACATATCATACCCAATGCTATTTAATTGAGGGGCCCTTTTCTGATACCAAGGATGAATAACATATACAACCTGTGGTTCAGGGGCCCTATATGACATATCACACACCATGCTATTTGATTGAGGGGCCCCTTTCACATATCAGGGATGAATTACAAAGCCCATGGCATATAATGGAGGGGCCCTATTAAGACATATTACATAATATAACCAGTGTTATATGGCTTCAGGGCCCCAATAGGATATCGGGATGCATAATGTTGTAAAAACAATATTGAAATGATAGTACAGAGGCTTGGGCTTCAGGGCCCCCTTGGCCCTTGGGCCCCTGGGCCTGGGCCCGGTAGGCCCATGCAGCAATCCATCCTTGAGTGGAGAGTAGGAGGAGCCAGGCGACCAGTAGTAGGGGAGCATAGGGATCTGGCTGGCATGTAAGGGTGGATCAGACTCTGGAGGTATGCTGGCCGTAACCCCTTAAGAGCCTGGTATGCTAGCACCAATGTCTTAAATTTGATGTGAGCTGCGATAGGTAGCCAGTGCAGGTCGGCAAGCAAAAGGATGATATGGGAAGAATGAGGGAGGTTGTAAACCAGGCGAGCTGCAGCATTCTGGATGAGCTGTAGGGGTCTGATGGCAGAAGCTGGAAGGCCAGCTTTGTAGTTATTTTCACATAACAGTTCTGTCATGTTTCATTCTTTAAATATCAAATGATAATATATGACTGCCTCTTGAAATTAAACACTTATTTATAGGCCAATGTTCTAAGGGTCACCATTATAAGAGATGTACCGGTAGATGCTTGATAAGGAAACCTTAACAACATATGGCAAGTGTAATAAAACTATCATGGTGCTGCCAATGAAAAACTATAGAGACTGACATGCTAACCTTCACACTCTACATTTAACATTCAAGGGTAAATTATTTCCATACATAGAACCGTCTATACTTCATTACTATGCATGAGCTTGCAGTAAGGGTTCACTTTAAAGTACTTGATTTCCTAACGTTGCCTCTCTGCTACCTACACAAACAGCTAAAAGGGTTCAAGGGCTCTATATCAATACATGTAACCCAAGAGGGCCACACTATGAGTAATTTAGAGTTCTAGCAGTTTTCATATTATTGCAATGCAAATATAAAAATATTGTAGTGAAAAAGCTCTAATGTCAACCTTTTCATTTTCTTACACTGTAAATATATACTGCAGCAAATTTGATAAATTATAATAAATTATTTAATGCAAGATCACACTGTTTTGTTAAGCACAGTTACATAAGCCACATGTAAGAGCCATGGCAGGCATGATTAATGACCTTATTCTTCTTCTTTTGCTTACAAAGCCAAATCAAAATAATGCCTTTTTTTTCACCTAGCTCTGTGATTTCACCCACATGGAGACATTTAAAAAAGCATTTTAAAAGAGCCTTATATTTAAAACAGCATACTGCATTATTATAACACAATTTCCTGCATAAATCTTAAAATACAGATGGTGCTGGAAAAAAACATTTGCTGCAACATTAGTGTAATCAGGCCATTAAGGACGGGAAGTGAAACGAAAAGAGCTTTTTTTGAAGACTCAGAACAAGGAACTAGGATTTGAACAAAAATAAATTGATGAACATATACACTCTAGCATAAATTATGCTCGAATAAATGTCTGAGTTATTAATTTGTTCTAAAAGGAGAACTAATGACCCAGTAATGAGTTCTCTTAGGGTGATTTTCTCTGCTCCTGTTGTTTTGGGGGCATTTGTTTGAGATATTTCACAGCACATGCCCTTATTACAGCACATCCTTGTATGATTGTGGTTGTGTTAGACAGACAATGAATAATACTAGGATTGATTGCCAGTGCTGTGATTGCCAATACTGTGGGGAAAAATGAATATGAATTATTGTGAGATGTAATGATATGTGAGATGTTATTACTGTATGTAATGTCTCAGTACTAATGCAATGCCCATTTTTAATAATTTTTTTACAAGTTGTAAGGAATGATGTAAGATTTATGATTTCTGTGTACAAATTATAATATGCGTGCCATGTGTCAGTGGCCACACACTCACACACACATAAGGAATAATCCAATAATCATAGCCGATATTCAAGGCGGAGGTTTGAGAACAGACAGATGGCATCAAACAGGGCATATCCATAATCAAAACCAAGAAAACACAAGCAAGGATCAAAACCAGGAAGCACTACACTAGAATTAGAAGAACAAAAAACAAGTCTGGAAGGCATAATAAGACTTCAGAATTAGACAAAGACACAACAGGAGAAAAACAAAATTAAGGGTACTAATCAATTAATCAACACAGAACAGTCAAGTCAAGTTTATCTGTATAGCACTTTGCGACAGATATTGTTGCAAAGCAACTTTACAGAAAATGAGAATTCATTAAAGACTTTAAACATGAGCTAATTGCATTACTAATTTATTCCTGATGAGCAAGCCTATGGCAATGGTGGCAAGGAAAAAAATCCCTCAGACAACATGAGGAAGAAACCTTGAGAGGAGCCAGACTCGAAAGGGAACCCATCCTCATTTGGGTGATAACGGATAGCATGATTATAAATAACTTGCTTCTATAACTGTGTCCTATAGAGTCACTAAGTACAACTGTGTAACGCAGAAAATCATTATAGTTTTAACATGAAGTCGGTTTTGTTGAAGTTATAAACTGTTCATTGATGGAAACTTGAGTGCAAAACTGTTTATGACAACTGCAGTCCTAAAGTTAGCAAGTTGACTGTAGTCCTTAGCCATAGATGGATTACTGTAAGTGTCCAGAGCCATCTTCCAAGTGCAACTTTCGACTGCCCATATGGGGCCATCCTCCACAGGAGTGATATGATGAGATTCCAGCCAAACGTAGGGCATCAGGATGGATCAAGCAGGTCCAAGGAGCAGAAGAGGTCAGCACCACTGGTGTCTCAGGATCGACATGTAACTCAACAGAAAGAGACAGACAGAGTGAAGAGACAGGGAGAGAGAGAGAGAGAGAGAGAGAGAGAGAGAACACAGGTTGTTAGGTATGCCTGTTGCACCTCATGGTTAGGAACAGTATACATTTTGCACTGAGTGCAAGCAGGGACTCTAGCAGGACTAATTATGAAAGCATCACTAAAAGGGGAGAGCCAGAAGGTAACACAGACATGAGGGCACCCTGGGATAAAAAGCAGCCAGCCACTACACTATCAGTAAACCCGAGTGAATGTGTGTGTGGGGGGGGGGGGGGGGGGGGTGGACGACTCATCCATCCATCCCAGTTTACCAAAACACTCTATGCCCGAGGACCCTACAGATCTACTCTTTTACCTAAGAAAAACTATTAACAAAAAGCATGACTGAAAAGATTTTTCAGCCTAGACTTAAACTCTGAGACTGTGTCTGAGTCCTGAACACTACTTGGAAGGCTGTTCCATAACTGTGGGGCTTTGTTAGAAAAGGCTCTTCAGAAAAGAACAGGTGAACACAATCAGGGAATACACCAATCACAGGATGGGGTGGAGAAAAATATGTTTGCATGACATACACGAAACCACATGACATGAACACAAAACCAAAACATGGGTACAGCATTGGTTGTTGCATTTCCTTCATGAAACAGTTTAACAAATGTGGTGGTGAAAATAGTCAGTCTTCCTAAAGGTGTCTATAACCTTACTAGCAAAATGTGCCATTGCCACGATTAGATCGAGCTGTTGGATTGTTACTGTCAAAGTGTAAATCGACTGTCAAAACATCTGTGATGTGACTACACCAGCACACGATCATCAAAAGGGAAATGAGTGGTTACACAATCTGTACAGACTTTTTTGAATGTTTGAATGGTCTAATAGCAAGACAATAAGCAGAAGAAACTTAGTCATGGGTGGCACGTTGGTGTAGTGGTTAGCACTATCACCCCACAGTAAGAAGGTTCTGGGTTTGAGCCCAGTGGCTGATGGGGGCCCTTCTGTGTGGAGTTTGCATGTTCTCCCTGTGTCTGTCCAGGTTTCCTCCGGGTGCTCTGGTTTCCCTCAGAGACATGCAGGTTAGGCTCAATGGTGGCTCTAAATTGACCATGAGTGTGAATGGTTGTTTGTCTCTATGCAATCATCGCCCTGCGATGACCTGGCGACTTGTCCTCTCGCCCATGGTCAGTTGGGATGGGCTCCAGCTTGCCCGTGGCCCTGCATAGGATAAGTGGTAATGCATGGCTGGATGGATGGAATTTAGTCACTAGAACAGAACTGACTGAATGAATCAGTGATTATTTCCCCACAAATGTTAACATGAACGAAGGGAAGAAATGGAGTGAAGTGTGTGAGTTTGTGACTTTTACCTCAGGTGATGAGACTGTTGAGATGCTGATAATCAAGCATCACTCATTCCTCATTGCAAAATTATAATTCTTTAAAATTTGTGGAGCAAAATAATAAATAGGTTAGACATGTAGAGGCAGGTGCACTCTCAGAAAATAAAGTACATTGTTGTACCTTTTGAGGTACAATGGCTTATCACTGAGGCAGTACCCTCTCAGATACACCCTGATACACATCACTCAGATGTGTACCCTTTATATACTGCTTGGGAACATATGTACCTTTTTGGCCCTAAAAAGGTAGACATAGTTACAGTGCCTTGCAAAAGTATTCATACTTCTTGAACTTTTTCACATTTTTCCACCTTACAACCACAAACTTAAAAGTTTTTTATTGAGATTTTATGTGATAGACCAACACAGAGTAGCACATAATTGTGAAGTGAAACGAAAATGATAAATGGTCTTCAAAATTTTAAACAAATAAAAATCTGAAAAATGTGGTGTGCATTAGTATTCAGCCCCCCTGCGTCAATACTTTGGAGAGCCACCTTTTGCTGCAATTACAGCTGCAAGTCTTTTGTGGTATGTCTCTACCAGCTTTGAACATCTAGACACTGAAATTTTTGCCCATTCTTCTTTGCAAAATAGCTCAAGCTCAGCCAGATTGGATGGAGAGCGTCTGTGAACAGCAATTTTCAAGTCTTGCCACAGATGCTCAATGGGATTTAGGTCTGGACTTTGACTGGGCCATTCTAACACATGAATATTCTTTGATCTAAATCATTCCATTGTAGCTCTGGCTGTATGTTTAGGGTCATTGTCTTGCTGGAAGGTGAATCTCCTTCCCAGTCTCAAGTCTTTTGCAGCCTCCAACAGGTTTTCTTCCAGGATTGCCCTGTATTTAGCTCCATCTATCTTCCCATCAACACTGACCAGCTTCCCTGTCCCTGCTGAAGAAAAGCATCCCCACAGCATGATGCTGACACCACCATGTTTCACAGTGGGGATGGTGTGTGCAGGGTGATGAGCAGTGTTAGTTTTCCGCCACACATACAGTAGCGCTTTGCATTTAGGCCAAAAAGTTCAACTTTGGTCTCATCTGACCAAAGCACCTTCTTCCACATGTTTGCTGTGTCCCCTACATGACTTCTTATGCCTGTCTTTCAACAATGGCTTTCTTCTTGCCAATCTTCCAAAAAGGCCAGATTTGTGGAGTGTACGACTTATAATTGTCCTGTGCACAGATTCTCCCACCTGAGCTGTGGATTTCTGCAGCTCCTCCAGAGTGATCATGGGCCTCTTGGCTGCTTCTCTGACCAGTGCTCTCTTTGCTCGCTCTGTCAGTTTAGGTGGACGGCCATGTCTTGGTAGGTTTGCAGTTGTGCCATACTTTTTCCATTTTTGAATGATGGATTGAACAGTGCTTCTTGAGATGTTCAGAGCTTGGGATATTTTTTTATAACCTAACCCTGCTTTAAACTTCTCCAGAACTTTTTCCCTGACCTGTCTGGTGAGTTCTTTGGTCTTCATGATGCTGTTTGTTCTTCAGTGTTCTCCAACAAACCACTGAGGCCTTCACAGAACAAGTGTATTTATGCTCAGAGTAAATTACACACAGTAGGACTCTATTAACTAATTAGATGACTTCTGAAGGCAATTGATTGCACTGGATTGTATTTAGAGGTATCAGAGTACAGGGGGCTGAATACTAATGCACACCACATTTTTCAGATTTTTATTTGTTTAAAATTTTGAAGACCATTTATCATTTTCATTTCACTTCACAATTATGTGCTACTCTGTGTTGGTCTATCACATAAAATCTCAATAAAAAACTTTTAAGTTTGTGGTTGTAAGGTGGAAAAATGTGAAAAAGTTCAAGGGGTATGAATACTTTTTCAAGGCACTGTACCTTGAGCTCCAATCATGAGCCCTAGGGGGTACATTAGTGTAGATTGTACCTTTGGGGACAGAAATGGACTCCTACTCTACCTCTATCTCTGACAGTGTGGGGTGTCTCTGTGGATTTGGAATAAAATCTTTAAATGTGATTTCCTCCTTTTGACTTTTGGAGGAGGTGGCACAGTGGTGCGGTGGTTAGCACAGTCGCCTCACAGCAAGAAGGTCCTGGGTTCAAGCCCAGTGGCTGGCGAGGGCCTTTCTATGTGGAGTTTGCATGTTCTCCCCACGTCTGTGTGGGTTTCCTCCAGGTGCTCTGGTTTCCCCCACACTCCAAAGACATGCAGGTTAGGTTAATTGGTGACTCTAAATTGACCATAGGTGTGAATGGTTGTTTATCTCTGTGTCAGCCCTGTGATAACCTGGCGACTTGTCCAGGGTGTACCCTGCTTCTTGCCCATAGTCAGCTGGGATAGGCTCCAGCTTGCCTGCGACCCTGTAGAACAGGATAAGCAGCTACAGATAATGGATGATGGAGTTTTGGAGGACTTTAAAGTGCTATAACTTTACTTTTGGTTGAGATACATGTGGTCACTATTTATCAGAAAAATAGTCAAAAACATGAGCCAGGCATATACAGCATAGCTGCACGAGGTTACAGTACAATTGCAGTCTAATTGTTTAAAACAGAGAAACTTTGTATAGCAAGGGAAGGCTATAACCGTAAATTACATGTACAATCAATTCAACACCCCCAGCACAGATTTATTGTATTTATTTTATTAATTTATTTATTTATTAGAGCCATAGCATTTTTTTTTTATTATTCCTGAACCTTCTACCTGAACATGATATGTCCAAGCTGACATTATTCATCAGCTACATGTTTTTGAGTTAGTGAGGTTTGGATTAATCCCATTCAATTCAAGTGACAAGTCAAATTATAATTAATTCCAACTAATAACTCAAAAGTAAAAACTTTTGGTAATAGTAATGCTTCGCAGACTGCTCTAAAAGATGTATGCGCCACAAAACAGGGTTGCTTACTGAGGTTTCTTGATCCCACTCAGCCCTGAAGTGCTTTAAAAAAGGCTCATATTTATTAATAATAATAATAATAATAATAATAATAATAATAATAATAGGACAGAGTCATCTATATCCCCCACCCTATATACCAACTATACCAAGTTTCAAGATATTATTTGTCAAATTTTTCAAGTTGTGCTGCAGGAAACCAACCCTACCTCTTTACACTGACCTCAGCAGCTCATGGCATAAACCTACCGAACCTTTGGTGCAGGTGAGCTAAAAATTAAAATTTCTCACATTTCTTAATGTCAAAAGGCACATATACATTACTCAATCAGCACATATACCAACTTTCAAGACCATAACACTCATAGTTTTCAAGTTCTCCTCCAGAAACAAAACCTACCCCTAAGACTAACCTGAGAAACTAAAGCCTCACTCACAACCCATTGTACATGCTCCTAGGGGCGGTCTATGGTAAAAAATTTGTCAAAACTGTGCTTGAGACTTGCGCAACACTTGCATGTGTTCAGCACCGTAGAAGGTCACAGACTGCCCATGGAGACTTTTGGTCCTGCACATGCAAATTCTATGGGTTTTGCGACAAATCAAAAATGCATACACTACGTACGGGACCCATACTCCTTTTGTACACTTGAACCAAGTCAGCAGGATGGCTAGTAAGGGCGTTCTGCGATGACAGTAAGACACACGAGTGATGCATGGTCATTGTATGAGTGACGTGCCTCAGACGTACTATACAAGTATTCCACACTCGCTATTTGTGCAGCCCGCAAGACAGAAGTACATCTCACTTTCTAACCCTATGTGTGGTGTGCACGCAGCGCATGTGACCCGCACACAACACGAGGGGCAAAACTCTGGGTATATATATTGGGGAGGAAACAAGGAACCGATCATGTAGCATGTAGCATTGTAGAAGGGAAGAAGACCACATTTGCTGTTTTTATTTGAGTATATGTTAATTTACCATGCAAATGTCAAATAATAAAACATGAGTATAATGAAATAACGCATTTTATTACATTGTAAAAAATCCGAACTAAATAGCCCAACAGTTTGAGCACTGAAACACACTTTGACTCTGACTCCGAGCTACTGTCCTGTTCCTACTCCTGCTGAGTGGTGGGATGGAGTGTCGGGATGTCCTTGTCCTTATCACTGAGCATGGCACAATGGCCTGACAGCGATGATGGGATTGTAATGTCCTCACTTCTGGGCGTCGTTAACTGAAACACACATGAAAATCAGCATATATAATATTAATTACATAAGCATATAGGTACTGAAATGAATGTTTAAAACATGTGTATTTACCTGTGAAAATACCTCTGGCGGGGTGCTGTGCCTTCTGCCTGCTTGAAGGCATACTTCTCCCTGTCCCTGCAGGGCTCATCAAGGTCAAGGTCAAGGTAAACTTTATTATCCCACAAGGGGAAACTCATGTGGTCAATATCAGTGCTGCTACCATCATCATCAAATTCTTCCTCCTCCTCCCCTTCTGCTGTTTCAGGCTGGATTATTTCACTTTTGCTCGCTTCTTCTTGGGTCCCATTTTCTAAACTTTAAACTGAAAATTTTTAAATTTTTCCCACAAAATATCCAATGTTCTTCAGTCTAAAGACAGATGCAGAATGCTGCAGACACGCTGGTTTTATACCCACTCCTGGCTTGCATCACATGCAAGTTACCGTATGAGTGATTGTAACATGCTAATTACATGCGTCACACATGCTTCACAAATGCAGCCTGAACTCGTAGCGCAGGAAAATGGTAAAATGCATGTCTCACACACTCAACACTCACTGAACATGCACTGATCACGTGAGTCAGATATACGCTTTTCACGGGCTAATGGCGCAATTTTCCCCACGCCTCGAGGAAGTCAGGTGAGCAATCTGTACTTGACAAGTACTTTGCCCATAGTCCTCCCCCAAACTTTCCACCGGGTTCACCACGACCCTGCGGCACAGCTGTGAGCTACCAAATTGTGCGACCCGTGCGTGTCCAAAACACTTACGGCGGGTTGTGAGTAAGGCTTAAGTCTGAAATTTTTTCCATGGAAACATCTCATCTCATCTCATTATCTCTAGATGCTTTATCCTGTTCTATAGGGTCACAGGCAAGCTGGAGCCTATCCCAGCTGACTACGGGCAAAAAGCAGGGTACACCCTGGACAAGTCGCCAGGTCATCACAGGGCTGGCACATAGACACAGACAACCATTCACACTCACATTCACACCTACGGTCAATTTAGCATCACCAGTTAACCTAACCTGCATGTCTTTGGACTGTGGGGGAAACCGGAGCACCCAGAGGAAACCCACGCGGACACGGGGAGAACATGCAAACTCCGCACAGAAAGGCCCTCGCCGGTCACCCGGACCTTCTTGCTGTGAGGCGACAGCGCTAACCACTACACCACCGTGCCGCCCCATGGAAACATGAAAAATAAAAATTTCTCAATTTTCTTAGTATGAAAAGGCACATCTACATCACCTTGTTAACACGTATACCAAGTTTCAAATCCGTATCATGAATAGTTTTGGATATATGCTTCGGAAACAAACATTGCTCTTAGAAACTAAGTCAAAATCTATATTTTATGTAAAAATTTGAAACATACTTTTTTTCAAAATTCCAAAATAGAAAAAGGCACCAGTTCACATGTTGCTTGATATGTGTACAAAGTTTCATGAAGATATCTTCAGTAGTTTTAAAGACATGACCCGGAAATGAAAACGTGACCGGACGGACAGACGAACGGAACCCGCTTCCATATCCCCTGCCAAACTTTGTTTGGGCAGGGGATAATAAGGCAGTTGAAGTGTCATAACATATGTAGGAAGGACAGAGGTGAACACACTGAGTACCTCAATGTCAGGTATCAGTGACTCGCCACTCGACGAGATCCATCTGTTTGTTTCTTTCAACAACCACTAGACAGATTATACCTGATGTGCTCCTTGTTGTTATTCATTTTAAAACTTTAAAACCACACTCCATGAAAGAAGACAGCATGCCTTTGTTAAATTATAATATATTGAATTTGATCGTTGATGTTGCTGAAGTATATTGGAAAATCATGCTATTATTCTATTTTTAATGCATTTCATTTAATTAAGTTTCTTTTCTTTTCGTTCTACTTTGCTCCACATCATGGAGTTTCCTGGAAACTCATTTTGCTTTCTTTTTTCTTTTAAATAATGTCCCCTCAATGTTAAATTTCTGTCTGGTTTGATGCATCATGCCTTCTGGTTTAGAGTACTAAACACTCATGAGGAAGGGTAACAAACTTGTAGATGCCCCAAAGGTTTGGTGCTGTCATGTAATCTAACTTTCCCCAAGTGGTAAATTACACACTCATGAGTTGTTTATATCACACACTTCAAAACAGTATGCCTATTCTATTCATAAAGTGAATAGAGAGAATAGCTTATGCCTGAATCCAGTCTGAATCTGGCTCAGTTTTAAAGAGCATAATATCGAGACAGAAGAGAAACTGTGCTTTCTATTTGCATAATTAATGAAGGTAATGCTCATGAGGCTGGAAAAACCCTTCATGATAACAGGTATCAGCTGTCACAAAGGCTGACTCATTCATTCATTTGTTCATTTGTAGGTCTTTATTGCATAAGATAAAATCACTTATCCTAGGTTACAAGATATACTAAAAATAAAAAGATTACACAAGAATAGAATAATATCAAGCTAAAGATTTCTAATATAATAGCCATCCATTCATTATCCATAACCGCTTATCCTGTGCAGGGTCACAGGCAAGCTGGAGCCTATCCCAGCTGACTACGGGCGAGAGGTGGGGTACACCCTGGACAAGTCGCCAGATCATCGCAGGGCTGACACATAGAGACAAACAATAATTCACACTCACATTCACACCTACGGTCAATTTAGAGCCACCAATTAACCAGGGGCGATTCTAGCATCTGATCTTTGGGGGTGCTTAGCCCCCAGAGCTGACAGAGGCACCTGACTTGAACGACAGTGTTTCCACATTTATTCCGCATTTAGACTAGACTTAACTAGACAAGAAGACTAGACTAGACAAGACTAGACTTATGCAATGTTTTAACAGAAGCTGACCCAATAAACTATGATATCTACACATTTACAACCACTGACACAAATATTTACGTTATATTTTTAACTAAACAAGACCTACTACTGCATTTGTAATGTTGGAGCTATTCATTTTGAACAGTGGTAATTGTTAATTAATGTGTTATTGTGTATTGTGTAATAAGTGTGCATTATTATGATTTTACATTAGTTTACATTAGTAAACACTATGTTACATTAAATAAAATTGACTAACACACGGTGGTCTATAGCACCGTAGCACTTGTACAGCTCTGCACAAAAGTATCTCGATATGGATGGTAAATGTCGTTTTTATCATTTTGTTCATAGACCAGGGAACATCAATATTGCATTATGCATATTATTGTGTTGTGTTTAACAATTGTAACTCCAGTCCGTACTTTCACATCTCGCTATGCCAGTAATACTCAGGTGCTACTTTGAGTTCCTCATCGGCGTGGAATCCAGTTAAAAAAAATACCATGTCGTAGCAAGCACTCGCACGGACAGGCAACCCAATCAGAGGGGACGCAAGGGGGAGAGGTATTTTACTGGTCATAGAACTATCACCTAACAGGTGAATTCAAGAACACACACGCCCGTGCACACATTCATTGCGCAGTGCGCGAGGGCACTTATTTCTGAAAATTACTTCCAAAAGCAGTGTTTTTGAGGGTGCTGAGCTAGGGGGTGCTGAGCTCATTTTTGGGGGTGCTTGAGTACCCCCAAAAATAGGCTAAACACGCCCCTGCAATTAACCTAACCCGCATGTCTTTGGACTGTGGGGGAAACCGGAGCACCCGGAGGAAACCCACACAGACACAGGGAGAACATGCAAACTCCACACAGAAAGGCCACTGGGCTTGAACCCAGAACCTTCTTGCTGTGAAGCGACAGTGCTAACCAAGTCAAGTCAAGTTTATTTGTATAGCGCTTTTAACAATAAACATTGTCGCAAAGCAACTTTACAGAATTTGAACGACTTAAAATATGAGCTAATTTTATCCCTAATCTATCCCCAATGAGCAGGCCTGCGGCAACGGTGGCAAGGAAAAACTCCCTCAGACAACATGAGGAAGAAACCTCGAGAGGAGCCAGACTCAAAAGGGAACCCATCCCCATCCAGGCAACAACAGACAGCATGATTATAACATTAACAGTCCAAACATAAAGTCAGCTTCATTGATGCTATAAACCCCCCACCGATGGAAACCCGAGCGCAAAACCGTTCATGACAATTGTAGTCCCAAAGTCGGCAAGTCAACTGCAGTCCTAAAGTCAGCAAGTCAACTACAGTCCCCAGCCACAAAAGCACCACTGCAAGAGTCCAGAGCGTCCTCCATGCGCGACTCCCAACTGTCCACATGGGGCCGCCCTCCACAGGAGCAATGTGATGAGACTCCAACCAGACACAGGGCACCCTGATGGATCAGGCAGGTCCGAGGAGCAGAAGAGGTCAGCATCTCAATCCCAGGACTGACATGTAACTCAGAGGGACAGATTTGGGGAAGGAGGGAAGAGAGAGAAAACACAGGTTGTTTTCTCTCTCTACACCACTGCACCACCTCTAATATAATATGTAATACTAAAATGCAAAAAAGCTACATAAAAATAGCTAATTTCAAACAATAATAATAATAAATATTACATAAGACTTCAAATGAATTAAAATAAATTATATTTAAAAATTAGGTGGTTTACAAAAGAACTCATTAAATGCTGCATATTTACCGGTATTTTAGATTTTATGATTGTCATCAACAATCATTAAACTGACTGTCATAAATATCTGGGGAACAGAGATTGGGTTGTGCTACGTATAACAAATGTGCATAGTAGTCAAAGATCAAAACTAAAGGAATACTAAGTCCTGGGTATGACTTTAAACTGCAAACGGTGGTGAGTCTCAGGTCTGGGAGGACTTG
This sequence comes from Neoarius graeffei, assembly GCF_027579695.1. NCBI lineage: Eukaryota > Metazoa > Chordata > Actinopteri > Siluriformes > Ariidae > Neoarius > Neoarius graeffei. The sequence continues at coordinate 93,376,075 of NC_083570.1, forward strand.
AGTATTAGGCAAAGTGGAGTTACCCCTGAATCACCATTGCTCCCAGGTCCACTCTGACCCAGAGTGGTAGCACCTGCCTGGGTTCCAGCTATGGGTTAAATAGTGCATTTAACACACTTCAGTTAAGTGCGCTTTTATTGATAATTTTATCTCAGTATTCATGCTTAATCTCACAGTGATGTTCAAATACTGCTGTTTGGCTTTTCTGCTTCATCTTATCTAACCATTTAAACCTGTGTGTGTGTGCATCTGTAACCACTGAAATGTCACAGAAAAAAGAGCCATGACAGTTCCATTTTTGTTTTTCATTGCATATAAGAGTGTGCCAAACCAAGCTAAATGTGTTTACGATGTCAATTTAGTGCAGTTCTCTTTATGTGGCATGGAAAGACCACCCACTGTTTGGCTTTACTGCACTTTTCTTTCAAAAGTGCAATCCTTTGACACTTACTTACCATCATAAGTAAATATTGGCCATTTATTTGTCTCTTTGGGGAACCAAATGTGCCCACAAAGAAACAGGTGACAGTTTTGATCTTATGATGACAATGTCTGCTCTCCATGAAGGAAATATACAATAAAAATAAACATTAAATCTTTTTAAATGCTTTATTTTTGATGCTAAGGTTAGAAATATGTTTAGGTATAGTGAGTTTAAGGTTAGAGTTTAGCTTGTTGTAATCATATAATTATTTTTGAAGGAATAAAATATAATTGGATATGCTGTTTTGAAAAAAAAAAACAATGGTGGGGTGGCATGAATTTGAATATTTTCTCATAATAGCCTGCCCTAAAGTGATTCTGTCCCTTTCTACTAGAGCAGTTTGCTAATGATAGCATTATTATTATTATTATTATTATTATTATTATTATGGGTGGCACGGTGGTGTAGTGGTTAGCGCTGTCGCCTCACAGTAAGAAGGTCCTGGGTTCGAGCCCCGGGGCTGGCGAGGGCCTTTCTGTGCGGAGTTTGCATGTTCTCCCCGTGTCCGCGTGGGTTTCCTCCGGGTGCTCTGGTTTCCCCCACAGTCCAAAGGCATGCAGGTTAGGTTAACTGGTGACTCTAAATTGACCGTAGGTGTGAATGGTTGTCTGTGTCTATGTGTCAGCCCTGTGATGACCTGGCAACTTGTCCAGGGTGTACCCTGCCTTTCGCCCGTAGTCAGCTGGGATAGGCTCCAGCTTGCCTGCGACCCTGTAGAAGGATAAAGCGGCTAGAGATAATGAGATGAGATTATTATTATTATTATTATTACAGAATGGAACTTCATAGTATTTTAACAATTCATCATTACAGTTAGTGTTTTGGAACAGCCATGAAACAAGTTAGATCATGTAATTACAATTAATTATTAGAATTATAAACATCATTACCAGCCTCTCTTTTTTTTCCTCCTTTCTTGATATTATTAATGATATTTCAACTTGGAATATATATTCAGCTTGCCATGTTAGAGTTTCCAGAAGTCAAAGTCAAGTCAATCTGTATGGCGCTTTTAACAACAGACATTGTCGCAAAGCAGCTTTACAGAAAATTTAAGACTTTAAACATGGACTAATTTTATCCCTAATTTATCCCTGATGAGCAACCCTGTGGTGATGGTGACAAGGAAAAACTCCCTCAGATGACATGAGGAAGAAACCTTGAGAGGAACCAGACTCAAAAGGGAACCCATCCTCATTTGGGTGATAACAGATAGCGTGATTATAAGTAACTTGCTTTGATAACTGTGTCCTATATACAGCAGTCACCATGTATCACTGTGTAACCAGGGAAATCATTATAGTTTTAACATGAATTCAGTTTTGTTGAAGTTATCAACTGTTCATTGATGGAAACTTGAGTGTAAAATTATTCATGGCAACTGTAGTCCTAAAGTTATCATGCAAATTGTAGTCCTCGACCATATATGCATTACTGTAAGTGTCCAGAGCCATCTTCCAAGTGCGACTTTCAACTGTCCATATGGGGCTGTCCTCCACAGGAACGATGTGATGAGACTCCAGCCAGATGTAGGGCATCAGGATGGATCAGATGGGTCAGAGGAGCAGAATAGGTCAGTACCACTGGCGTCTCAGGATCGACATGTAACTCGACAGAGAGCAACAGACAGAGGGACGAGAAGGGGAGGAGGAGAGAGAAAGAGAGCGAGAGAGAGAGAGAGAGCAGGTTGTTAGGTATGCCCAATGTCACGTAATGAGTAAGAACAGGACACAGTTTCTATGCAAGCAGGGACTCCGGCAAGACTAACTCTGACAGCATAACTAAAAGGGAAAGCCAGAAGGTAACACAGACATGAGGGAGCCCTGAGACATAAAACAACCAGCCACTACACCGTCAACAAACCTGAGTTAACATGTGAGAGTTGGGGGCAACAGCATCCATCCCAGTTTGCCAAAACACTCTATGTCTGAGGACCCTCCAGATCTACTCCTTTAGATAATAATAATAATAATAATAATAATAATAATAATAATAAACTATTGACAAAAGGCATGACTAAAAAGATATGTTTTCAGCCGAAACTTAAACTCTGAGACTGTGTCTGAGTCCCGAACACTACTTGGAAGGCTGTTCCCTTGTCCTTGTTGTTCCTGTGGTCTATGACTGTTACAAAGTGTTCACACTGGAGACTCCTTCCAAACATGTTAAATAAACATCTCCTTACAGAAAACATCCTTTTTTTAGCTATTAATGTGGAGCACATGCTATTCACAGAGGCCATGTGTAACTTGATAGTATAGAAATGATAGTGTATTAGAACGAACCCATTTATATAAACGTGCTTTGCAGGTGGAACTAGTATCAAAGCTGCTGTTATAAAAAAGTAATGACCATCTTCTGATCAATCAGAATAATGAATTCAACAGACCTGTGGTATACGTTTGAGGGAACCTTATTATCTCGCTTAAATCCAGTTTAAACTCTGCTGCATGTTGAGTTTGCTACCCCATACAGAGTTGCTTTCTTCAGAATAAAAATTTAACAGTGAATTGGCCAAAAGCCACCTTGCAACCACATCCATCCATTTATATTACACTCCATCCTGGCTGCCCAGTGTGTGGTTTGTCAGAGCTGCTCAGCACTGGCTGCTAATCACAGGGGAGCCTGCCTCTACAATATCAGCCAGCAGACAGTGAACCCAGGAAAGCATTGCTGAGTACAGAGCAGTTGTTTATCTGTGAAGGCATGCCCTTGCACCTTCATCATGCCAAAAAAGACAGCACAATGAAGCACATTCCTTGGCAAGATAAAGTGTCCAGTCTGGACCTTTCTGTTCACTGTGACTGAAAAGAGAAGAAGACTGCAGTAAAATGCTGAGGAAATTTTCATTTTCATCACCAATATGCTGGTTTACTGAGAATTTTGGATTCAGATGTGTCTATTTTTGAGCTAATGTGTTAACAGTTGCCTGATATTAGTCTTCAGGTTCATCATAGAATGATCACTGATGCATCAGTTTATACTAAACAGTTTAAAACTCATCTTTACAGTCACACATCTATAGTACACACCTGAGGTTACTAACCTCAGTAGGATGGTATAGGATTGGGAAATTCATATAATAAATCCTTTCACAGGGCGGCATGGTGGTGTAGTGGTTAGCGCTGTCGCCTCACAGCAAGAAGGTCCGGGTTCGAGCCCTGTGGCCAACGAGGGCCTTTCTGTGTGGAGTTTGCATGTTCTCCCCGTGTCCGCGTGGGTTTCCTCCGGGTGCTCCGGTTTCCCCCACAGTCCAAAGACATGCAGGTTAGGTTAACTGGTGACTCTAAATTGACCGTAGGTGTGAATGTGAGTGTGAATGGTTGTCTGTGTCTATGTGTCAGCCCTGTGATGACCTGGCGACTTGTCCAGGGTGTACCCCGCCTTTCGCCCGTAGTCAGCTGGGATATTGCCTGCGACCCTGTAGAACAGGATAAAGCGGCTAGAGATAATGAGATGAGACAAGATATATATATATATAAATTACAATACACACACACACACACACACACATATACTGTATATAATACTTTAGCCCTCCACTGGATTGGTGACCTGTTCAATCCTCTTGCCCGAAGTCAGCTGGGATTGGCTCGAGCTTCCACCATGACCCTGACAGATAAGCAGTATAGATGATGGATGGATGGATATAATACTAAAGACTACAGATAAACTGACTCCAAATTAATCTGGATGGATGGATATAATACGAAAGACTAGATAAGCTGATTCCAAATTAATCTATCACATTTAGACCTGGAATCATAAGGAGTTGGTCAAACAGCTTGTGGTTATGAATTAAAGGACAAACTTTCATTTATATCTACAGGAACATGCCCTGAAATAACGTATCAGGAACGTAAGTCCAAGGATTATCCGAGTTTCATATCCTCTCATTGTTTGTTATCAAAGTGAGTGATCATTGCATGCCATTGCTGTTCTTGTTTAAAGATGTAGATCTAGTTTTATCTGCTATCCAGAATCAATACAGGAAATTAAAAACCCCGTAGGATGGTACTCGATCAGTATTACAATCAGAAAGAACTAACAAGGGGAGCAGCAGGGAGGCAGCAGAGACCAGCACTTGGCCACTATAGAATGCTGTAATTGCATTTCTTGTGTTCTCCAGCATTCTACTCCCCTCAGCTGCAGCTTCAGTGACGAAAATGACTGCCCAGGACCACAATAATGAGGCTCACACATCAGTAGAAGGCTGACACAGGCAGTCCAAATGAGAAGATTTCTTTAAGCCATAATCAGAGTTTGTTGCAGCATGTGGAGCAGATTTCTTTTAGCACTGCAACAAAAGATTTGGAATGATGATGATGATGATGATGATGATACTGCTATTTAAATATATAAAGTATATTTACAATTCTTTTTCACTTCTGATAACTCAAACAAGTAAGGAAGTAAACATGGTGACACATGCTATTCAAGGAAAATAATCAATGGCAGGTCAGTGTGAAGTGGGCTGATGCAAAGCAAATTATTTTATGCTCTATTCCACTACAACAACAACTTTCCAGCAATTGTACTTTTAAATTAAAAAATGATACATCATACTTTTTATCTCGTTATAGTTAGATTTGATGTTGTGCTGCATATGACTATGAAACGAGTTGTTTCTGGTATGACCAACTATAAATGGTCATCTCCTCAATGTATCAAAGTTAATAAGACAAAAAAGAAATCTTAGAAAACACCACCACATATACATACACTCTCTCTCTCTCTCTCTCTCTCTATATATATATATATATATATATATATATATATATAGTGGTGGTGTAGTGGTTAGCACTGTCGCCTCACAGCAAGAAGGTCTGGGTTCGAGTCCCATGGCCAGCAAAGGCCTTTCTGTGCGGAGTTTGCATGTTCTCCCCGTGTGTCCGCGTGGGTTTCCTCCAGGTGCTCCGGTTTCCCCCACAGTCCAAAGACATGCAGGTTAGGCTAATTGGTGGCTCTAAATTGACCGTAGGTGTGAATGTGAGTGTGAATGGTTGTCTGTGTCTATGTGTCAGCCCTGTGATGACCTGGCGACTTGTCCAGGGTGTACCCTGCCTTTCGCCCGTAGTCAGCTGGGATAGGCTCCAGCTTGCCTGCGACCCTGTAGAACAGGATAAAGCGGCTAGAGATAATGAGATGAGATGATATATGCAGGTTTGGTTAACTGGTGACTCTAAATTGAGCGTAGGTGTGAATGTGAGTGTGAATGGTTGTCTGTGTCTATGTGTCAGCCCTGTGATGACCTGGCGACTTGTCCAGGGTGTACCCTGCCTTTCGCCTGTAGTCAGCTGGGATAGGCTCCAGCTTGCCTGCGACCCTGTAGAACAGGATAAAGTGGCTAGACATAATGAGATGATATATATACATTTTAATTTTTTTCTTTGTTAAACAGCAGTTTTTTTTATCTTCTGCTACAAGGAGCTGATACAATTCTACTCGGCCATCAATGAGTCTGTTCTGTGCTTATCAAGAACTGTCTGCTTTATTTCAGCCATCAGATCAGACCAAAGAAGGCCTTGGCATATTGTGAGGACTACTTATTGGATCACTGGTGCACTCCTGCCCACTCTCCAGGACTTGTAGACCTCCAGGGTCAGGAAGCAGACAGAAAAAAAAAATCACAGAGCTCACACACCCAAGCCAAAATGTCCCTGAACTCCTTCCCTCTCATAGGCACTAAAGAGCACTCTACACAAAAACAACTAGGCAAAAAACCTCCCCCCACAGGCCATTTCCCTCATGAACAGTTACCATGGACACTAATCTTCTTTTAAGTGCAGTGGTTGAACTGTAGTACAATATATTACTTCTAGCTTGCAAATTACACTTACTGGACATACTGTTTGCAGTATTGTGGATTGGTTATTTGAGCTTTATTTTTATATTTGCTCTTTTTCTACTTTTATATTTAAAAATTATTCGCTGAAGGCAAGGTGAATATCAGTGATTAATAACCGAGACAAAGTTGGGGTTATTATTTACATAATATTGGCTGGTGTTGAATGGTATGTTGAGTACTGTTCTTCAACTTGTTCAATATCATGCTAACTGAAAGGAATATATCTGTGTGGCAGTGGGGGCGTGGTCAAGAGCCGGTCTGTGACAGGAGGGCAGAGTCGGGGAAGGTGAGTGGCAGAATCACTACACCTGAGAGCAATTAACCTGTGTTTGTGTGTCTTCCCAGTGACCGCGCCCTATTTAGGGAGGGAGAGCGAGAGCAGAGGAGATCTCTTCCGAACCAGACACCTGATGTGTGTGTGCGCGTGTCTGTGCCCAACATAGTGTGTTCACTGAAAAGTGTAACAATAAAACGATTTGTTGAACCTGATCTCTGTCCTGCCGTCGTCTGTGCTCCACCCCTCCGTAAGAACTGCTACAATCTGATATACCATGAACAAAAAGGCCAGCCAATATCATTATTACTATACATACACATTCCTTTTAGGTGTTCAGCATATCTTTCTCCTTCAAAATTCTCTCAAAATCTTCCATATTTAACGAAGCAAACCTAGTGGCCATGTTTGTTTACAAATTGTCACAGTTGCTTGCTAGCGTGGAAGTTTTACATTTCCCATGTGTGACGCCATGTTGTCTTGACAACCATGCAATATCATAAACCATATTCAATGCTCATTCTCCATTGGGTAGAGTGACGTAATACAAGTAGGATAAGCGATATGCTAACAATATTGCATGCTATTGTCAAAGTGCAGGCACTTATGGATGCAAGCGCAGGGGAGACCAGGGGCTTTGCAAACTGCCATCTGAGACAAATCGAAGAACAGGAATCATAGTCAATAAACGGGTGGAGGTCAATCGATCAGCAAACGGAGCAACATAGGGAAAAAAATGAAAAAGTTGAGACTAAACATAAACACTGGTCTAACATGGAAAGACGGGCAGAAATCAAACAGCTCTGTAAGGTTAGGCACAGAACACTAAACAATACTTCACAAAGTCAGGGAGTGAGAGCTAAATTTATATAGGTGAGGAGATGATTGCTGAATGGGAAACAAGTGTTGTAATTAGTAGTCAGGTGACAGAAGGCGCTGTGACTCTTGGGGTTTGTAGTCCAGAGTGGTCATGTTTGGAGACTACTCCGAACTCATCTTTTCAGTGCTGTTACTGACAGAAGCCCCCCTGAGGAGCTCCCTCTCCCTCTAGGTGCAGGCTTGTTAGGATGCTGGCTGTGGAACTCTTGTGTAAGGAGGATGTCCAATATGTCCTTGGAGCTCACCCAACTTCCTCTGGGCCATAGCCCTCCCAGTCTACCAGGTACTCCAGCTGACCTTGTCTGTGACATTAGATTAAGATCTTGTTTTCCTGGTAGATGGGTTCACCCTCGGTGTCTGGGGAAGGGGGCTTTTGGGTGGGTGTATCAGCGGCTTGGGGACTTTGGATATCTGATTTTATGCAGGAGACATGGAAGGTTGGTGCCATTCTGCTGTGAGGTGGAAGATCTTAGTCTGTAGGATTCTTTGTTGATTTTGTGCAGAACTTTGTATAGGCCCATATAATGGGCTTGCAGTTTCTTACACATGTTAGGTTCCCTTAAATCCCTCATGGAGACCTATGGACCCTTTTCACGTGATGTCACGACAAACACGGCCGCCATTTTGGACATGTACTACCAGTAGTTTACCACAGCCAGCATTGAGGAACGGCAGCAAAGAAAGTGTTTATTTTCAGCAAGACTTCCATCATGCCACTATATTGTTGTGCACCTGGATGTAGTAACCATCAACAAACAAGGCAAGGGTTATCATTTTATCAGATCCCGGTAGATGCTGACCGACGGAGAAGATGGATAGCGGCATACCAACGCTTGTGCAGTGACCACTTTGTTGGAGGTAAGACGAATAAAATTAGCCAGAAAAGGCATTACATTGCTGTTAACATTCTGTGGCGGCGAGTGTGTAACCAAATAGGCTAAAATAACCCATTGTAACCTCTTTGTTCTTCTGTAGTAGCTATTAGTTAGCGCTGTGTTCCTTTGCTGTTGGTAGACTGTAGGACAGATCAGAGGCAGTGTCCTACAAACAGCGCTTAATTTGAGGGGGAGCAAGCGGAGCGGGCTCCGGAACCTTGGGCGTTGGCTCCGGCAGCTATTTACACTGGATCCGGTGATCCGACACCTCTTTTGACTATGTAACAAAAAAATAATAATAATCATAATTAAATAAAAAAATGCAAGTTTATTTAGTGTTAATGTCTGATTTTGATATCTGTCTTGTTGGTGATTTCTCTCATGAAACGACTTCCACAAAATATCTGCAGATGAACTTAATTTGCAGTGTTATTACAAAACATGCCCAGAAGTGCAGCGCCGCGCCCCCCTCCCCTCTCCTCTCCTCTCCTCTTCTCTTTTTTTCCGCACCGGAGCCGCTCATCCTCTGCGCTCCGGGACCTCCCACTTTACAAATTAAGCACTGCCTACAAATAAGTGTTCAAAATAAGAGGAACATGTATTTGTCTCTTAAATCCAGGCTGTTCCCTGTAATCTGTAACAACGGTTGGAGAAAGTAATGGCAAATAGTGAGTGCACAAACCATAGAAGGTAAACTGTACACAGCGCCAGGGCAGTGTGATGGTATGTCTACTTTTAGATTGTGTTAGCTTATCAATGAACACACTCGTCACTCGACGAGTTTCACGTCTTTACGACGGATACTTAAATGTGTGTTAGGTATTATTGTTGCAGTCTAAGCAGTCATTGTAGCAGCTAGATGAGCAAGAACCGAAAGGGTCTGTGCCATAAACCGTTATTTCTGTACGGCGTTGCTAATGTGTCGTTACTGTTGTTATTTCTCCCTCTGCTCGCCCTGTAAATGCCCTACGTCGCTGGATAGCGAAGGTGTTTTCTGCATCTCGCTCCTTTTTCTTGTATGTTCTCCGTTTGTCGCCTTCCTCGCATTCAAACCAATTCGAGCCGAAGTCCGCTACATGTCCAAAATGGTGGTCGCGTTTACGAAGGTCACGTGACTGAAAAGGGTCTATACCTGATCTCCTGGAGAGTATTCTGGGCTATCACTTCTGTGCTTGTCTGCATATTGTTTATATTTTGCATTTACTTGTTCCAACCTTTGGTGAACCTCTTCCCATACCTGCTGACTTCTCTTGAACCAGGAGTCAACTGCCAGTATTTGGGTGGATGTGTCATCCCATGGGGGGGTGATAGCTGAGTATCCACTGGAATGGTGTCAACTGTGTAGCAGAGTACTTGAGTGAGTTTTGTGCATACTTGGCCTATGGCAGAGGTGGAAAGTAACGAATTACATTACTCGTGTTACTGTACTTGAGTAGCTTTTTTGTGTACTTGTACTTTTTCAAGTAATTTTTAAAGAGTGTACTTTTACTTTTACTTAATTATGTTTTCTTTTAAGTAGTGTACTTCGGTATATTTTACATCACAACCGTTACTGAGTAAAAAAAAATAAATAAAAAATTTAAAAAAGGCTAAAACGGAGAAGGGGAAATGCGTTCTGGAAATGAATCACGGGAAGGACAGTTGTCGCGCGCACGAGTCTCACACAGATGATGGCGGACATGCACCAGCGCTTTAAGGGGGGGGGGCTTCGGGGGGCTCACGCCCCTGGGCCACAGCCAATCAGGGGCCTTGTAATATTAATAAAATAATAAACTGTCGGAATCGTGGGCCTACATTAATGTACGGATAGAAATAAGGTTAGAAATAAATGAGCGCACAGTAGCCTGCTGTAAGAGACATGGTGGATGTGGTTCGTGAAACGAACACCCACAACTGTACCAGAATAAAATGTAACAAAATGTAACGTCACGCACAAAAGCGCGCCAAAGACTGCAGACTACAGAGACCCAAATTTAGAGGCTTTGAAAGATGAAGCGTTCACATGTTAGCGGGGTGCATAAAAGGAAAAAAAGAGAGATGCAGGTAATGATAGAATCGTTGCCTAAAGTCACAGACTTTTTTAAGGTAAGGATCACCAATCTGTTCAGAATATCAGCTACTTATCAGTTATCAGCCTACCAGCAGCTAGGCTATGTGCAGCTAGGCTAGATATGCTATGATCTGTCCAACAGTAAAATAAATCAGTTGTGATTTGAAAACGTGTCGTGTGATTTGAGTTATAATCCTGTTAGTATAATAGCATATTTCAGTGGGGATAATAAAATGTCTAAAACGGCATCTACTGAAGAAATTGATGAAAAGATTGTAGCCTATAATTTTCACAGTTCGGGCAGCAGACAGAGTAAGCATACTGAGGGGAATAGCAATACAAAGCTAGCGCAGATCCACATTTCTCGCTAGCTGTGTTGGGTGTGTTGTTAACCCGTGTGGATTTAAGTGAAACACTTGAGAAGTTCTGTGGTCAAGACAGCGTTTTAAGGTAAGGACGCTTGATTATTAATGTTTGCCCGCCGTGGCTTGTTGTTGACGAAAGGCCCACATGATTTTGCCTTATGCAGCTACTGCTAGCGTCATGCTTTGAACTAGGTTAAGCTCATTTGCGCTAAAGGATGGGTTTATTGAAGGACTTTGATGTAGCTAGTTTCTTTTTAAAAAATCGTATGCTCAAAACAGTATGCCCGTGTTCATCATGTTTAACTTTTTTCGTGATGGAGTGCATGAAATAGGGATGTGCGATGTCCCCTTAATTGGCATCGACGATGTTTACAGTGCAAACATCGTGATGGACGATCATATACAGTAGTGGGGGGGGGATTTTAATACCACATTATTAAATATATTATTATTATTATTATTATTATTATTATTATAGGGCGGCACGGTGGTGTAGTGGTTAGCGCTGTCGCCTCACAGCAAGAAGGTCCTGGGTTCAAGCCCCGGGGCCGGCGAGGGCCTTTCTGTGTGGAGTTTGCATGTTCTCCCCGTGTCCGCGTGGGTTTCCTCCGGGTGCTCCGGTTTCCCCCACAGTCCAAAGACATGCAGGTTAGGCTAACTGGTGACTCTAAATTGACCGTAGGTGTGAATGTGAGTGTGAATGGTTGTCTATGTGTCAGCCCTGTGATGACCTGGCGACTTGTCCAGGGTGTACCCCGCCTTTCGCCCGTAGTCAGCTGGGATAGGCTCCAGCTTGCCTGCGACCCTGTAGAAGGATAAAGCGGCTAGAGATAATGAGATGAGATTATTATTATTATTATTAAAAGTATTAGATACTCATCCGAGGCTTTGGCATGTTAAGAAAAAAAAAGCGCTAGGTGATGTGGAATATTTGGCCTTGATAACGGATATGTGGTCCAGCTGCAACATGATGCCCTATATGTCAGCTACCCTACATTATGTGGACCGAGAGTGGGCAATGCAGTCCAAATGCCTGCAGACGAGTTTCATGCCAGAGACACATTCAGCGGACAATTTAGAAGACGCATTGCGCGAGACACTTGCCGAATGGAAAATAGAGGAGAAAAAGATCGCCTGTATAACAACGGGGCGAATATTGTCACAGCCATCAGGCAATTGAAATGGCCGTGGTTAAGTTGTTTTGGGCACAATTTGAACCTGGCCATAACCAACTCGCTTGCGCAACAGAGGGCCAGTACAGACCGAGCGTTTGGAGTTTGCCGAGCAGTCAACACTGCGTTTGCGCACAGCTGGCTTCGGAGAAATGAGCTGCGCAAAGCGCAGGTGGAAATGAACCTCCCCGAGCACTCACTGATCACGGTAAGATATTAATCTGCTCTAACAATGAAAGACTAGTATTCAAACTATGAGAAGAAACTACACTTAAGCTATTACTCATTGTTTATTTACACCATATCAATTGAAGATGCGTTTCGGCCTTTAGTGCGCACTTGAACGCGCTAATTTTTCCAATTTATTAGTGTTTGAATTATTGCACCAGCTTTTAAAATCATGATTTAATATTTTTTTTTATTGTCTTTACATTTGTCAGAATCACCTTCATTCTTCCATTTGGTTTGACATTATGGCTTAGAGTGGACCATTTTGAGTCTGAAAGTAGGCCTATTTACCAGATTAAAGTTATTTGACTTCTGCCGAAGTCTGCGCTTCACTGCCGTTTGATAAGGTAAAATATTTCCCGACTGTTAATAGTGGCTATTTGTTTGAACAACATGACAAATTTTACATTAAAAGTATAGTGTAGGCTAAAAAATGAAGTCAAAATTTATTATTAGTAGCATACTGTATGGGCGGCACGGTGGTGTAGTGGTTAGCGCTGTCGCCTCACAGCAAGAAGGTCCTGGGTTCGAACCCCGGGTCCGGCGAGGGCCTTTCTGTGTGGAGTTTGCATGTTCTCCCCGTGTCCGCGTGGGTTTCCTCCGGGTGCTCCGGTTTCCCCCACAGTCCAAAGACATGCAGGTTAGGTTAACTGGTGACTCTAAATTGACCGTAGGTGTGAGTGTGAATGGTTGTCTGTGTCTATGTGTCAGCCCTGTGATGACCTGGCGACTTGTCCAGGGTGTACCCCGCCTTTCGCCCGTAGTCAGCTGGGATAGGCTCCAGCTTGCCTGCGACCCTGTAGAAGGATAAAGCGGCTAGAGATAATGAGATGAGATGAGCATACTGTATTTGTGTAACCACGTTATGTTCACTAGCACGTCCCTGCACCATAGCCTACGTGAACAAGCGGTAATAGGATATTACTTTATAATGATTTATATACTTATGTATTTATAATATGTTATATATTTATATAGTAAACAAAACTAACTAACTAAACTAACAAAAAACTAACTTTTTAGGTTAAATAGGCCCAAATGATACCGTATATGCATGATTATGACAGGAGGGGGCGTGGTATCACGATGGTGGCTCTCCATCGTGATGGATGACCACCATCGTCGATGGACGATGGCATCGTCTATCGGCACAGCCCCAGCGTGAAATATTGTTGCAAGTGGTATTTTGATGCAGTCATGTCAAAAAGGCAGTTGAATGCACGGTCTCATTCAAGGAGAAGGAAGACTTGCATGATGCTTGAACATAGATTGGTAAAATAGACCCTAGTAGGACTTGGTTTCGTGTATTTCGGTCTGTAGAGTTATGAGTTTGGCCGCTGTCCATGGTGTTTACGTTTCATGTGGCCGCCGAGCCAAGTACCTTGACTTGCAGTGAATGTTTGTTTTCATGCCGCTGAGCTATTTTTATGTATTTTATTTTTTAAAAGGACTTGTCTGTAGGTGTGTGTGTGTTTTATGTTTACAACACATAGGTCTACATTATAGCGCACGCAGGCTTGTGTGGTTATCTCTGGCCATGCCCCTGCTTGAAAGTTACGCAGTATCACTGTCCTGTCCGTGGTAATAATCAGAACCGGCTCTGTAATGATAATGCGCGCGTTCTTCTCTCCCTCTGTGGTCGGATGTGTTGAGCGATGTGAGCATGGGCCTTGCGCAGCTACGCTGAGCCAAACGTAACCTATCGTAGGCTTCTAGGCTAATTACGCACTTACACTGTAAATGCTTGACACGTATTGCAAATAAAATAAGAGTGTTTTCCTGGCCAACGGTAAAGGTTTGGTTGACAGGTAGCCTATGAGGGGCCTAGCCCCTGGGCCACGGGTGTTGATAAAGCGCCCCTGCGGACATGGAGGAGACCGAGGAACCTGTGGTGGACGACCCTGCAGAAAACGCAATTTCTTCCAGTAATGAAGTGCACCCCTGGCCCTACATACGTGATCACTTCAGCTTCGTAGAGAAAAGGGGTGACAGTTTCATTATGCAATGCAGATTATGTGTGCCCAAGAAGACAACCATTGCGGCATACAAAAATTCGACGTCTAATCTGCGCAAGCATGTTGAGGTAAGTATTGTCATTGGCATCATAATCACGGGCGCAGATAGAGGGTGGGATGGGTGGGATTCGTCTCACCCAGATTTAAATTCACCTCGTTCGGTCCCCCCCCACTTATAGGGAGGAAAAAACGTCTATGCTGTCTTTCTTTGCATAAGGCAAACCTCACAGAAAAATCAAAAGACTAATTACCATTCGGTTTATTGAGGTGCACAGCAGTGTATACATAGTTGCAACAACTCACATAAAACAAAACAAAGACTGATATTCGGTTGGTTGAGCTGCACAGACTGCACAGGTTGCGAGCTCGAGCTTGGTTGCTATGGTTACCCACAACAAGTTTGACAGGCATATCGGGGTTGGGGTTGGTTTGCTGGTAGCTTTGTCCCCCCCAGTTTTTTGTCCCCCCCAGTTTTTTGTCCCCCCCAGTTCAAAAAACATATCTGCGCCCCTGATCATAATGTTTCCTTTCCATAGTAAAACCAACAATAGGCTGGTTATATTCTAAAAATAGTTGATGGCATTGCTAATGTTGAAGTAGCAACCTGTTGGTACTGTAACATAACGGTAACTAGTCTGTTATTCGGTTGGCTAATCATGCAAGCAAGTTAGCTCGCCAACCTGACGCGATCAGTCCTCCTACCATTCTACATCCAACAGGCCAGAAAGGAATACTAAGCAAAACAAATAATGTTTGAATTGAATTGTTCAATAACACACAGTGCACACAGGCAAGCTACGAGATTTCGGTGCAACATTTCACTTTCATATTTCGTGTACAATGCTTTGTGTGTGGTCAGGGCGATGTAAACAACATGACTGTGTGTATTGACCTTTTTTGTTTGTCTCAGTTTTAATGCAGCATTATCCTAAGCATTCAATTTGATACACTTCCTTTAAATAAAACATCTGGGTTGAGATGTACATATATCCTTGTTTCCTCTTCTTTTTCATTTTTGCACAACACAATGGAGGCAGAAAACACCCATTGTTAAAAGTAACGTTTTACTTTTACTCAAAGTACATTTTAAATGATCTACTTTTTACTTTTACTTGAGTAGATTTTTTTGTCTGGTAACTTTACTTGTACTTAAGTAAAATTTCATCAGAGTAACAGTACTTGTACTTGAGTATAATATTTTAGTACTCTTTCCACCTCTGGCCTATGGGAGAAACTGTACCCATTCTCTTTGGTTCCTCATACAGAAGATTCACAGGAAACAATCCAGTTCCTGAGTGGCATGTTCCACCTGGCCATTGGATTGTGGGTGATATCCGGATGTGAGTCTTACTGACGCTTACAATCTTTCCATGAAACTGAACCAAAGCCAGGAGATGAATTGGAGACCCCACTCACTTACTATGTCCTGGGGGATGCCAAATAATGGAAGATATGGTTAAATATTATTTCAGCTGTCTGGAAAGCAGTGGGTAGACCAGGTAGCATGATGAGTCTGATTACTTTGGAGAATCTGTCTATGATTACCATAATGACTGTGTTACCTTGGGATGGTGGTAATTCAGTGATAAAGTCAGTGGCAATGTGTGACCAGGGTCTCTGAGGCACTGGGAGAGGACATAGTTTCCTGGCAGGTGAAGCATGTGGTACCTTGGCCTGAGCACAGACTGAACATGAGGAAACAAAATGATTGATATTTGAGATCATGTTCTCCCACCAATATGTGTTCTTAATAAGTTGGTACATGCAGTGACTGCTGGGATGACCAGTGGCAGGGGCTGGGATGACCAGTGGCAGGGGAAGTATGGGCCCAGGTGAGGAGTCTCCCTCTGAGGTCAGGTGGGGCATGCAGAAGTTCAGGAGGACAGTTCTCAGGAGGGTTCAGGGTTTGTGACAGCTTGATCTCCTTATCTATGTCCCAAGTGATGGCTTGTACAAAACATTCAGGTGGTAAGATAGGAATCGTTTCAGAGGTATGGGTTGAAGAGTTATGGGTCCTGGAGAGAGCATCAGCTTTGGTATTTCTGGAGCTGGGGCAGTAAGATATCGTGAATTGAAAGCAGGTGAAGAACAGGGCCCACCTGGCTTGCTGTGGATTCAGGCATTTTGCGGTCTTTAAGTTTTCTAAGATCTTATGGTTGGTCAGAATCGTGAACAGGCATGTGGTGCCTTCCAGCCAATATCTCCACTAGAGCCCTGCACTCCCGCGGGAGTCCCGCGGGACTCGCGGGACTAGCCGCAAAGCAGTGCGGCGCGGGACAAATTTTGAAAGCTCATTGCAGGCGCGGGCGGGACCGGAAGTGCACATATGCGCATGCGGGCGGGAGCAGGAGTGCACATATGCGGCGCGGGTGGGAGCGGTGATAAGCTGCAGTCCCGCTAACTAAAAACGTGTTTGAAATAAAATTTATAAATTATTAATTTATGTCTATCATATATAATTTGTGCTGGATATTTTATTTGGCATTAATAAAAACATTTTAAGATGCCTAAATTTGCAGAGAGAGTCAGATTGCCAGATTGAGTGAGGAATGGCATCTTAAATTTGCCATTGATCACCCTAACGGGAAATCCTTTGATCACTCTAATGACTCGCCGTTCACACCCAGCCTCCAGTGACCCACACTAACATGATGCCTCAATGACACCTTAGATGAGCTGGTCATCAGAATTATGATTCTGATTCTGATTCAGGAGAGGATAAATATCTCTCGCTCATTTCTCGATTCTTTTCCTCTTCCGTGTTTGAGATCTCCGATCATGGCAGAAGAGCAGAGCTCCTTTACTGAATCTCACAGTGCTTCAAAAGTAAGTGCTGGTTTAAAAGAGGTACATTTACCGTTAAAAAGTCAAGAGTCCTGAAATCGGACTCTCGACGTTTCTCAAACCCTTCCAAGACGCAACGAATGACCTGGAGTCTGACAATACGGCATTAAGTGCTGCGCTTGTTCTGCCATGGTCCGTGAAGTTAAGGGAGCATTGTGAAGTGGCCAAGGCTGACCCCCTAGTCAGTGTCATCGCATCTGCGTGTGCGCAACGCCTAGACGCACTGCTGTCACCAAGTCACCTTGTCCCAAATGGAATTGACATGCTGTATAAAGTAGCAACTTTCCTTACTCCAAAGCTGCGTCATCTTAATGCAAATGAAAGACAATACGTGACGGAAGCTGTGAAAGAGATGACCGAGGAGTTGGGGTTTGATGTCCAAACTGATGAAAGCGCGGAGCCACCTCCACCTAAAAAGGTCACTTTTCGTGAGTTTGAGGAATGGGAGGATGTCGGTGCTACGGGTGCTGAATCGAAGTCTGTAAACTCCAAGATTGATGATTATCTGAAAGTGAAACTCATTGGATCCGAATCACACCAATCTAAAGATATCCTGCTGTGGTGGAAAAATCACTGCTATGACTTTCCCACACTTGCCAAACTGGCACGGCATGTACTGGCCATTCCAGGTTCCAGTGCACCATCCGAGCGCGCGTTCAGCATATGTGGTCGCATACTGGAGGAAAGGCGCAGTATGTTGAAGCCCTCAACAGTGAACAATTTGCTGTTTCTCCATAGCTGTTCATAGAACCCGATATCCTAAGCAATAGGCTTAGTTGTTTCGTTTACCTGCGTTTGATTTTCTCGTTTTTCTTATTCATATTCAAACAAGGTCAGCTATGTTATATTGAGTTTAACACTTGCACGGAGGCTCAAGCCCAAATAGTTTTAGAAATGTGCAACCATAGCCCTATAATGTCTACAGTAGCCTATACTGTCGATTTTTTGTTGTAGGCTAGGACTGTGTTTTGTTATAACATTTATATATGCTATGCTTATAGGGTATTCTATAGGATATTCTAGTTAGAAATGCTTAACAAATGTAAACTGGGTTAGCCTAATGTTTTGTATGGCTGAACAATAAATATACCAAATTTCCACTTGGAATTACGTGCTCGCCTGTCTTTTATTATTATTATTATTATTATTATTATTATTATTATTGCTGTAAAAAATGTCGCGTTATTATCGCGTTAACTTGACTCAATTTTAACGGCGATAATTTTTTTTTATTGCAAGATTAACGCTCTGTGACATGATGTAGGTTTTTCATAAGCTTTTGAAACTAGTAGAGATGGGATTTATGGCTCTTTGATGGGAGCCGCATCTTTGTGATCCGTTCTTTGAAAAGAGCTGTTCAAAAGACTGGCTCATTTGGCTCTTTTTAAATATTTATTCAGTTTTAAGAAAACAGCGTCTGTAAACTCAATGCTATCCCAGAAATCCTTCCTGTAATATGCAAATTTGGCCGCCTCTGATTGGACAGCGCAACGCATCAACAGGCAGAAAAAGTGTAAAAGTACGAAATGTGTTAAGTGAGATGAAACAGTCAAGATCAGATTCAATACAATATTTATCAACGAACAATTTAAAGTTAATATAATAGTGTACTTTATATTATAATAAAGCATGTCAAGCCTACCGTCACTGTGTAACCTGTCTCTCTGATTAAAGTTGTAGACTAACTCAAGCAGTAAATCACTTCACTGAGTGAAGTGGAAGAAGAGTGAAGTTCACTCCTCTTGCTAGCTCTGCTTTGCAATAAAAAAAAACACCATTGGTACAAAGCAAGCCCATTCACTTTTTTATGCTGATCAGAGAATTACAATGGTTTCTCATGTGATAAAAATGTGCAATTCGCGATTAAATATTTTAATCGCTTGGCAGCACTAATTATTATTATTATTATTATTATTATTATTATTATTATTAGAGACACTACATGCTGAATTCAGAAACAAGGTAAATAATAACAAACGTGAACGTGAGCTGTAGATATTTATGCTCAAATCCACTCAAAGTAGGGGGCGGGGCACCATCACGCTGTGTCAAGACAAGAACTTTCCTGAGAAATAACGCGAACGTCTGCATCATGCGGGATTTGCGGGCGGGAGCGGGACAAAATATGGCAGGCACAGGCGGGAGCGGGACTGAAAATCATAATTTTTTTGTGGGCGTGGGCGGGAGAGGGACTGAAAATCATAATTCTTTGCCGGCGCGGGCGGGAGAGTGACTGCACAATGCGGGCGCGGGCGGGAGCGGGACTGAAAAATCCGACCCGCGCAGACCTCTAGTCTCCACTCCTTCAAGGCCAGTTTAACAGCTAGGAGCTCTTGATTCCCAATGTTATAGTTCCTCTCTGTGGGTGTGAGCTTCTTAGAAAAGAAGGTGACCGGGTGCAGCTTGGATTTCTCCCTGAATTGCTATGAGAGCACCCCTCCTACTCCCATTTCTGATGCCTCTACCTCTACAATGAAGGGCTTGGTAGGGTCTGGATGTTGTAAAATGGGAGCGGAGATGAATGTTGCCTTGAGCTGGTTGAAAGCTACCTCAGCTGCTGGGTTCCACTGGAGGCGATGTGGTCCATTCTTTAGCAATGAGGTTAGAGTAGTGGTGGTACTGAAGCCCTGAATGAAGTGCTGGTAAAAGTTTGCAAAGTCCAAAAAGCATTGCAACTCCTTAGTTGATGTGGGAGTGGGCCATGATGTGACTGCTGAGACCTTTGCCTGGTCCATGCTTACACCCTTGGAACGGATTATGTACCCTAGAAATGAGATCTGGTTGATGTGAAATTCGAATTTTTCTGCTTTGATGTAGAGATAGTTTTCAAGCAGGCAGGAGAGTACAGATATGACATGTTCAAGATGACTGTCTTCATCTGGGGAGTAGATTAGGATGTCATCAATGTAGGCAATCACAAATTTCCCCAGCATGTCCCTTAAAACATTATTGATCAGGCACTGGAAGATGCTTGGTGCCAAAGAAATGCCATAAGGCATGACCAGGCATTCAAAATGATTTGGCATTAGTGCTGAAAGCCATCTTCCATTTGTCCCCCTCTCAAACTCAGACCAGGTTATAGGCACTGCGAAGGTCTAGTTTGGAGGAGATCTTAGCTGAGCGTAGCTGTTCCAAGGCAGAAGGCACCAGCGGGAGTGGATACAGGTACTTAACAGTGATTTGATTCATGCCCTGATAATCAATACAAGGCTGGAGGCCTCCTCCCCTCTTTTCCACAAAGAAGAAGCCTGCTGAGGCTGGTGAGGTAGATGGTCTGATGTAACCTTGTTTCAGGGCCTCTTGTACGTATTCCTCCATACTGGATTGTTCAGTTAGGGACAGTGGATAAATACAGTTGCAAGGAGGAGGAGTGCCAGGGAGGAGATCAATAGCATAGTCATAGGGACAGTGATCAGGTAAGCCACATGCTTTACCTTTGCTAAATACCTCTTTCAGGTCAAGATAACAGGCAGGGACATTGTCAAGATAATTGGGCAGTGGGCTTTCCATGGAGGTGGAAGAAATGGCTAGTTGAGGAAGTTGGAGACAATTTTGAAAACATGCCGGTGACCATTTTAGTATGTCCTTACTCTGCCAGGAGATTAAAGGGTCATAGAGTTGAAGCCAGGGTACCCTAAGATGATGTCATGATGAGCGGTCTGGGTGATGAACAGAGAAATGTGCTGAGAATGGAGGTCCCCCACCTGAATCTGGATAGGAGCTGTATGGGTGATGATCAGTCTGTCTCCAATGGGACCCCTGTCTATGATCTTTATTTTGGGAAGTCTCTGCAAGATGTCTGTGGACAGACTGAATCTCTGGGTGATCAAACAGTTGATGAAATTTCCTTCTGCCCCTGAGTCTATAAATGGAGAGAGGACATGGGTCAAGTCTGGCAGCTTCAGTAGCACTGGTAATTTAAAGGATTGTGCTTTAAGGCTGATTACGGAACTCACCAGGCTGGGTGGACTGCGAATTTGATGGGCCGGAACACCTCGAGGAGGACAGACAGGGCATTTAGCAATTAGATGACTCACCACAGTAGAAGCACAGGCCCTCTTGCCTCCTTCTTTCTCTCTCTGATCATTGCAGCCATGCATGAGAAACTTCCATGGGATTCGGCATGTTCGTGGCAGGAGAGGGAGAGGTTGGTGATAGCAGTGAGGGTCTGTTCATGATTAGGTGGTCCAGATGAATTGCTAAGTTCCAAAAAACGATCGTAGGAAGTGGTGTGTTCACCACCGTGCTCCCACACAGTGCTGGCCCACTGTAGAGCTTTGCCCATGAGTAAAGTGAGGAATTTAGCAATCTTCTGTTCATCAGAAACCCCAGAGAGCAAGAAGAAATACAGGGAGCACTGGAGAAGAAATCACTTACAGTTTGATACTTCACCCGAGAACTTTTCCGGTAGAAGAATGAATTGAGCTGTGCCGGCGGGGAATATGGGGTGTGTTAGGAGGGCCTGCAACATGATAGCAACAGGCTGCACCATTCTGGTGTTGAGGTTGCTGAGCATCTGCTGATGTTCACCCAACAGGTGCCCCTGAGCGTTGCGTGCAGTCTGCTTCAACTCCTCTGCTGCATCCATTGGTGGCGAAGTATCCTGTCAGAGTGCAGGCACTTATGGATGCAAGTGCAGGGGAGACCTGGGGCTTCGCAAACTGCAGTCTGATACAAATTGAAGAATGGGAATCATAGTCAGTAAACAGAGTGAGAACTGAGTTTATATAGGTGAGGAGATGATTACTGAATGGGAGACAGGTGTTGTAATTAGTAGTCAGATGACAGAGGGCGCTGTGACTCTTGGGGTTTGTAGTCTGGAGCGGCCATGTTTGGAGACTGCTCCGAACTCATGTTTTCAGCATTGTTACTGACAGCTATCAAACTAAGTGAATGAAACCTGCTAGACGGGAATAGAATACATGTTTTTATTCCATGGATAAAGTGCCCTGTATGTATAATAATCACTGATATTCACTGAGACTGAGGCAGATAATTTTTTTAGTATAAATACGCAGGTGATTATTTGAAAAATAATTTTAAAAATCATATGAAAAAATAATTTATTGAAGTCTTCAAAAGCAGCATGGAAATGTACTTTGTTTTGAAATAGATAAAATAAGTCACAATTCCACCTTACCTTTGAATAGTTTTAGACCAAACTTCGTAGATTCTTTAATGCTTTTTGGAACGGCATTTTCTTTCATAATGTGTCATTCTTCCTCACTGATGGTGACAAAGCGATTGGCTGCGATTTTGCCAAGTCGCTCAAGGTAATTATTTAGAAATAGTCTGAATTTCTCAATCAACCAGTGCGCATAATTTTTGATAATCACCTCCGTATTTATACGAAATTTCTTTAGTATGTGTTGTACCCCACTGAGTGTTGCACTCTCTATAAGTATTGGACACGCCTGTAAGCCAGAAACAAATTTTTGTTTCCAAGCACACTTGGCAGTTATTATTATTTTATTCTATTCTTAGGCTTAAATTTTGTAAGTTTACTTTTGGAATGATATTAAAATGAACATCGATACAAACCTGGATTTCAGTTACAGCTATCACTCAGAGCTGCTGTTATTGAAAATTAATAAATTCCTCCTGACCAATCAGATTTCAGATTTCAACAAGACAATGGGTGTTATTTTTAACAGATGTTCTATTTACCTCAAATATATTTGATTTTTTATATATATTTGACATTTGCTGCTTTTGAAATAATACTTATTTTTTTCAAATGTCTCATCAATTTTTATGTAAAATTCTTTCTTTTCCTTTTCCAAGCTACCCATTTCTCCCATCATTTGGTATACTTCAAAAGAAACCATACCAAGTTCTCAGCAATATTGGTTTCTTGGCTGTTATTTTTTTCATTTCATTGTGTGTGTGTCTATGCTGTTCTCTGCAGAATTGCAATGCCCGGTACAATTGCACCACCCTGGCAACAATCACACCATTTCAATTCCACACACCACTTAATCATTCTGAATGATGCACAGGAATGAAATCCAACAGTCAGTCAGGTCAGACAGAGATCGACAGTGTCCTCTGTGCCATGTCTAATGTGTTATGAAACCCACCACAGTGAGATGAAAGGCTCTTCCTGGTGTCCACTGCTGATATTAAAGTATATTTTCAATCTTCCATGGGACAGATTTGGTGGAATGGTTTAAGATTACGAGATATTATAAGATTTTCCAAGATCAATTTCTTGTTGGCTGAGAAATATTGGTGTATTTCTTATCACAATTTGGCAGCACACAAGTTTAGCTTACAGAATGTGATACACTGGTGTATGTCAGGATATTATCATCAAGTTTCTGAGTTATGAACATTGTGAACTTCCTGACCCAGCCCTAACTGATGACTCCTGTTAGTATATTGCCAACAAGACCTACATAATTTCGTTTATGGAGTGAAACATTCTTCTTTCACTCACATTTTCACACTATCCAGTAATGTTTTATTTCTTAATAAAAGCCTTGCCAATGTTAAACCAGTTTCTTTTATGGGGGGTACGACATATCAAAAAGCAGATTGAATTTGTCAGTGAACAACTGCCCCTGCCCCTTGAACTGTGGCTGCATAATATCTCTGATTTCATTTTCATAGCTCTTCTCCATAATACAGCTTGCATAATGACCAAAAATGCATTAGTAATATATATATATATATATATATATATATGTGTGTGTGTGTGTGTGTGTGTGTGTGTGTGTGTGTGTTCTTATATAACAACCTACAATGTAATTCTTCTCCTAAGTGAATATTTCTGAATTTAATGCCTTTGTTATTGCATTCAGCTTTCATATTAGCATTTTATAACGTCTTTTTTACATATGCTAAAACTAGTCATTCATTAATACATTATCCTGCTCAGGGATGTGGATCGTGCAGATTGTATTCAGGGAACACTAGGCACAAGGTGAAAATATACCCTGTACTCAAGTCCATCGCAGGGTGCCATATACATACACATTCACACACTCTTTCACACCTTGGCACAATTTAGAGGAATCAAGCCATATTAGTGTGTTTTGGGAGGTAAGAGTAAAGTGGAGAACCTGGAGGAAACCCATGTGGACTCCCTTTTTTGACCAACAGGAAATGGGTTCCACTCTTGTTCATGCACCAAATTTTGAACCGTTCAGAGCATTTCAATAAAAACTAAATAAATTGGTTCGGAACCTGAAAAATTGGTTCCCAGCTGGAACCAAAATATAGCTGGTTTTTCCAGCATGAACTGTGATGATATCAGTGGGTGTGTCATTAGACTGCAGACGAAGCAGAACACAGTAATGGAGAATGCAACAGAAAAAGATACATCTTCAGAAAAAAATGAACCAAATACAAATATCTGCAACAACAGAACAAAAGTTCACAAGTAATCAATGCACACCACCATCTTGGTACAACTGTTTACTCCCGTTGTGAATTTTGCAGCACCCTCCACTCATGATGCATCCTTGATTACAATCATTACCAATGATTCCACTCAAAACTGGTGAAAACATGGGTCGGTTCACTGGCTAACATCAAGGTTCAAAGAATCATGAACAGAACCGGTTAAAGAACTCATTCCCTGTTGGTCAAAAAGGGGTATTAGTAACCTGAGCTAAGGAGCGAACTGGGAGCCCTGGACCTGTGATTCACAAATTGTCCTAAATACCTAAATAAATTGTAAAGGAATATAAAGTATAATGCATATTATTCTGTCCATATTCAGTGGATATGAGTAATCACGCGCTCTGATTGGCAAGTCTACTGCTAGGATACCAGCTCATATACCGTTAGTAGAGAAAAACAAAATGGTGGTGCATGTTGCTGAACCAACCAAGGACTAAATAAAAACTCTACTCGAAATCAAAACCCCAAAAATTGTTATCAAGCATTTAAAAGAAACAGAAATCACAAAAAGAAAATAGTTTTCTTGCCCCCCCAATATCTCCTGTTCCATACTCCAGCTCAGACGGTGGTGGTAATGCACCTTTAAGTTGGTTTGCCAACCACCAAAAAAACCCTAAAGAAGAAGAAGAACACCCCCCCCAAAAAAAAAAAAATACAAAAAAAGCAATACAGTATGGAGTAAAAGTATTTGATAGTAAGAATGTGCATTTTTTATTTTTCAAGAATTATTATTATAGCATTTTTCACAAATTGCTACTGGCATTTCACCAGTTTGTTTACATTCTAAGCAGAAATGATTTTGTCAGATGTTTTGTATAAAGTTGTTATTTATCGAATTTGCAAAATTCGCCACCACTGTGGCGGTACAGGGATGTAGTGGTTAGCACTGTCACCTCACAGCAAGAAGGTTCTGGGTTTGAGCCCAATGGCTAAGGGGGGCTGTTCTGTGTGGAATTTGCATGTTTTCCCTGTATCTGCGTGGGTTTCCTCCCAGTACTCTGGTGTCCCCCACAGTTCAAAGACATGTGGTTAGGTTAACATGGGGCAGCCATGGCCTGAGGTTGTGCTGAAGTGCCCTTGAGCAAAGCACCTAACCCACAAATACTCCCTGGGTGCTGTAGCATAGCTGCCCACTGCTCTTGGTATGTGTGTGCACTCATTGCTCACTTGTGTGTGTTTACTACTTCAGATGGGTTAAATGCAGAGGTTAAATTTCACTGTGCTTGAGTGTACATGTGACAAATAAGCCAGTATCTCACTGGGCTGCAACAGCCTGCAACTAGTTGGAGACACAACAATTGTGATAAAATATGCGAATTAGCGACAGTTTTCACTTGGAATCACACTGAATTGATATTCGCATATTTTACCGCAATTGTTGTGTCTCCAACTAGTCGCAGGCTGTTGCAGCCCGGCTTTCCCTCGGCAGGCAGGGAAGTAAAGGAAGCCTCATGGAAACTGACTTGAGAAGGGTTTGTAATGGCTTTGCGATACCAGCGACGCATTTGCAGCTATTTGGAGAGAAATTTTGTCGCACAAAATTTTTGAACATGTTCAAAATTTCAGCGACGAAGGAGCGACACTTTGCGACTCATGCGAGGAAATTGAGAAGCCCCGCGGATGTTTCAAGACACTTTTGAAACTTTCTCGCGAATGACATTCGCAATTTGTCGCAAGCTGTCTCAGCCCAGTGAGATACTACCCATAAAGGCTTCTTGGCTTCTGTAGCATGATAATTTCATTTGCTGGAACTCAAGGGCCCAAATGCCCAACTTCACTAATATTCTTGTGGTGGAATGAGCACAAATCCCCATAGCCATGCTCCAAAATAGAGTAAACAGTTTGCATAGAAGAGTGGAGAAGCAGCAAAGATGGGACTAAATCTGGAATGGGATGTTCACCAACTTTTGGCCATATAGTGTATTAGAACAGGTTTCAGCACTATGTATGGTCGAACTGTCCATTTTTGACATCTCTAGCCTTTTTACGAAGCATATACTATTCAAGTGCTACAAAATATGTGATATAAACAAACAGTTTTTCATTTTAAAAATCACCCAGTGTACATTTTCATAGATCAGTATCCATTTACAGGGGAAAAAACAATTTGAAGCATGCATTAAAATATTAAAAGTATCTCCTTTTAGTCACTGAAACTGGAATGCCTCAGTCTGGGAAGATTTAAAGCTCATTTTAGATGTTAATAACCATTATGCTTGAAACCATTTTAAAAACCCATTAGTGCGTTCTTTGGCAGTATTATCGGACTAATATAGTCATTGGTTTTCTGTTGAAATTGTCTTTGTGTTTTTCATATTTCAGCCTTTATTTTAGTTCTGGCTGCATATGTATAGTTGTAAACATGCCTGATGAAATATGAAATCAAACTCCTAATCTTCTGTGGTACTTTAATTGCTTGTGTGTTGTGACAGATGTAAAAACAGAGAATGAATAGGAAAAGTTAAAGGCAATACAAAATTGGGTGGTTGAGAATAGTGGAAAAGCAGGTCTCTGTCGGTAAATGTCACCGATATTAACTTCAAACAACAGCTGGAATGTCAGAAAATATTCAAGATTTTTTTAAAGGCCACTTTGTATTGCAAATTTGGCTTTTAATGCTTTCAGTATACTGTTTACCCATTTTTATAACCGCAGGTGCACCAACGTGACTGAATTTGCTGGAGACAATGAGACGTGGTAAAAGTAGACATTTTTTACTCAACTAAAAGTACAATTATTCATCAAAATAAATACTTTGATAAAAGTGAAAATTATAAACTGTTAAATTTACTTAATGTATGAAAGTATAAGAAAAATAAGTGTACCTCAAATCCCAAACTGATTGTGGTTACTGAGTGCCTCATTCACCAAGAAACCATTAGCAAAGGCAAACTAACAACAGCTTCATGCTGAGCTAATGCTCAACGAAGTAATTAACCAAATGTTAATTAAAGTAAAGCTAAAACTGAGGTAGGGTGGCACGGTGGTGTAGTGGTTAGCGCTGCCGCCTCACAGTAAGAAGGTCCTGGGTTCGAGCCCCGGGGCCGGCGAGGGCCTTTCTGTGTGGAGTTTGCATGTTCTCCCCGTGTCCGCGTGGGTTTCCTCCGGGTGCTCCGGTTTCCCCCACAGTCCAAAGACATGCAGGTTAGGTTAACTGGTGACTCTAAATTGACCGTAGGTGTGAATGTGAGTGTGAATGGTTGTCTGTGTCTATGTGTCAGCCCTGTGATGACCTGGTGACTTGTCCAGGGTGTACCCCGCCTTTCGCCCGTAGTCAGCTGGGATAGGCTCCAGCTTGCCTGCGACCCTGTAGAAGGATAAAGCGGCTAGAGATAATGAATGAATGAATGAATGAAAACTGAGGTACTTATTGCACTTCAGCAACAAATGTGGTTTCATATGAAAATGTTCCTAAGGAATTAAGAATAATTCCAAATTTGTAACTGTGTTGGTTAAATGCATCTCAGTTCATGTCACAGTTTTGTCTGTGAAAAATGTACGTCGACTCATCAAACAATGAAAATGAATGGACAACTTGCGCCTATCAAGATCAAAGCTTAGGACTAAGACCTAGGTTCTCACGCATTTTCCATATGTGCGCCTATGTTGTGAAACGATTTGGCACGGTCTATACGAAACACTCCATCCATTGACTGTTTTAAAGGAAAACTTAAGAAATTCTTATTTGATGCATAAATTACTTTTCTTTGTGATAATGTTTTTATTTTCTTAATGTTTGATATTATTTCATATCACTATCACTATTCAATTTGCCATGTTATGAGTCTGACATCATGGTGCCAGACTGTTAACATCTGATAATTCTAAATATTCTTCTTATATTGTAAGAGCATTGAGATTTTATGTAATGTGCTTTAAGAATGGGTTGTTGGTTATTAGTGGACAAATGACATCCATGTATCCATCCATCCATCCATCATCTGCAGCCGCTTATCCTGTTCTACAAGGTCGCAGGCAAACTGGAGCCTATCCCAGCTGACTATGGGCGAGAGGCAGGGTACACCCTGGACAAGTCGCCAGATCATCACAGAGCTGACACAGAGACAAACAACCATTCATAATCACATTCACACCTACGGTCAATTTAGAACTACCAATTAGCCTAACCTGCATGTCTTTGGACTGTGGAGGAAACCAGAGCACCCGGAGGAAACCCATGCAGACACGGGGAGAACATGCAAACTCCATACAGAAAGGCCCTCGCTAGCCGCTGGGCTTGAACCCAGGACCTTCTTGCTGTGAGGCGACAGTACTAACCACTACTGGACAAATGACAATTTTAGTTAAATTATTTATTATTGTGAACCTTTTTTAATAATAATAATAATAATAATAATAATAATAATAATTCAGCTAAAGCATAGCTTATGATTTGGTACATTTTTAAACATATTTATGTTTACTTCCAGACTAACCACAATTAATTCCGAATGTGGTTTGTGTCATTCCATCCCTGAGTTCATCACACTCTCACAATATGGCCGCCATCAGCTTCTCAAACTACAGCCAGATCATGTGACCATGCCACATAATATTGTCCTTCTGATTACACTCACCTGTTTTGCATTTCCTCTTGATAATTGTCCCTGTTTAAGTTATCTGATTTAGTTATGTCATTGCTAAGCGTATGTTGTGTGTTTCATGCTGTGGGCTTCTGCAAGTTCTGTTTTGTGCTCATATTATAAATCTTGTGTTGACTTCATTAGTTTTCTTTTGCCTCTCATAAAGTAAAAAGGGGGTGGCACGGTGGTGTAGTGGTTAGCACTGTTGCCTCACAGCAAGAAGGTTCTGGGTTCAAGCCCAGTGGCCTACAGGGTCCTTTCTGTGTGGAGTTTGCATGTTCTCCCTGTGTCTTTTTGGGCTTCCTCTGGGTGCTCCGGTTTCCCTCACAGTCCAGAGACATGCAGATTAGGCTAATTGGTGACTCTAAATTTACCGTAGGTGTGAATGGTTGTGTGTCTCTATGTGTCAGCCCTGCAATGATCTGGCGACTTGTCCAGGGTGTACCCTGCCTCTTGCTCTTGCCTCCCAGTCAGCTGGGATAGGCTCCAGCTTGCCGATAACCCTGCACAGCATAAGTGGTTACGGATGATGGATGGATGGATGGATGGAAAATAAAAAGGCTGCCCTTGCATCTGTCTCCACTTCATTCTGGCAGTTATCTTCTGATAAAAGACCATAAAATAATAGGAGTCAGTGATTCTTTATGGGAAATTTCTAAAACAGTCACTGAGTATCCAATATTGATCCATTACATTACAGGCATTTAGCAAATGCTCTTTCCCAGAGCAATGGAGCAGTTGGGCATTAGGTGCCCTGCTCAAGGGCATTTCAGCTATTCCTACTAGTCCAGGGAATTGAACCAGCAACCTTTTGGTCCCAAAGCTGCTTTGCTAATCATTAGGCCATGGCTTCCCTGTTAAGCAAGCATAGATTTCCAATAATCCAATACAATACAATCCAGTAGTAAACATATATTAATGACTGGGATTGTCTGGTGAACACAATTTCAAACTTTAAGGAGTCAAATGTTAATTTTACTGTCAGGTCAATGCATAAAGTTCAGCAGAACTATGTTTCCCATCAGCCCTGGTATTTCAGGTCACCTTCACTTCATGGTTAATGTACAGTTGTGGTCAGAAGTTTACATACAGTGACATAAATGTCATCTTGGTTATGAATGTCATGGCAATATTTGGGCTTTCAGTGATTTCTTTGAACTGTTCTTTTTATGTGGCAGAATGTACAGCATGCATCTTTAATAAAAAAAAAAGCCCACTAGAATTTGGTGCACAAGTTTTAATTTTCTTTGGGTTTTCTGAAATCAACACAGGGTCAAAATTATACATACAGTACACCTACAGTAATATTTGGGTAAAATGTCTCTTTGCAAGATTCATCTTGATCAAATATTTTTGTTTGCCATGAACAAGCTTCTGGCAGAATTCTGGTTGGATATTTCCTGACTCTTCATGGTAGAATTGGTAGAATTCAATTATTATTTCTTTTTCTTGGCATGGGCTCGACTTATAAGCACGGTCCATAAATTTTCAATAGGGTTGAAGTCAGGACTTGTTTTAAGCTTAATGTTAGCCTGCTTTATCCTTCACAACCAGCTCTGATGTGTGTTTGGGTTCATTGTCCTGTTGTAACTCCCAAGTTCTGTTCAGTTTCTGAAGAATTCTGAGGTAGTCCTCCTTCTTGATTATTCCATCTACTTTGTGCAATAAACCAGTTCTACTGGCAGCAAAACAGCCCCAGAGCATGATGATCCTACCAGCTGGTACAGTGTCCCTCTGTACATGGAGGTCATTGTGGCCAAACAACTCAATCTTTGTCTCATCTGACCATACAGCTATCCTCCAGAAGGCTTTTTCTTCATCCGTGTGGTCAGCTTCAAACCTTAGTTAAGCTTGAAGGTGTCAATTTTGGAGCGGGGGATTATTTCTTGGATAGTAGCCTCTTAGCCCATGATGATCTGAACTGTAGACAGTGATCCGTCCGCTTCCAGTTCATGGCAGGGCTGTGCCATGGTGGATCCCAGGTTGTTCCTGACCATCCAAACAAATTTCCTTTCAGCTGAGGGTGACAGTTTGGGCTTTCTTGAAGCAAAGTGGCTTGGCAAAGTGACTACACTTCACAATAACTTGGATACAATTGTTTGAACGGATCTTGGAAGTTGCAGTTGTTTAGAAGTTGCTCCAAGAGACATTCTGGAATTATGTATATCTGCGATCTTCTTTCTCAGATCTGCACTGAGCTCCTTGGACTTTCCCATTTTACTGTGTGTTGGTCAATCCAATGAGTGCTGTAAACAAACCCTTTTTATGAAGCCACAGAGAAGCTACCAGCTGTAGTCAATCATGATCACTAACAGGAAGTTAAGAGACCTTGGCCTTGGCAAGATAAGAGACATTTTGTAAGTCTCAGCACCTCTGAATTAATAATCTAAGTGAGCACCTGTAAATTTTTGCCCCTGTTTGTATAATTTTGACCCTGTGTTGATTTCAGAAAATCCAAAGTAAATTAAAACTTCTGCACCAAATTCATGTTTTTTTTTCTATTTAAGAAATATGTTGTACAATCATTTTGCCACAGAAAAAGAACAGGTCAGAAAAATCATTGAAAGGCCAATATTGCCATGACATTCATATCCAAGACGACATTCATGTCACTGTATGTAAACATCTGACCACAACGGTATGTTTCCATGTGTACCAAGGTATTGTTCATTTTCTTGACTTTGTTTCTAAGTGTTTCACAGATTGAATATTATTCTGCATTTATGTATCCATTACCAATTCATAACCCTGACATTCACACGCCACGTGAATTTTTTTTTTTTTTTGTTATGGTCTTATAGCTCCTTCATGGTTCACCAAATGATAGGTCATTGTCTCCAAACATTTAAAAAAATTCCAAAAGCAGGTCTTTTTAATATTTTTGGTCATTAATTTAACTTACTCACCTCAAGCTGTTTTGGGCACTCTCTCGGAAAGACATTAATGCAACAACCTACAGCAACAATTCACACTACCCTATTTGCATGAAAAGTTATGAAAAATAAGGTTAGAGCCAGCACCACCTTTACTCATATTATGATATTATTCTTGCTTGTTAATATTGGTTTGAATTTTTGTGAGATCAGTGGTTGAGGAAGGATTAAGTGCAGGATGTTAGTAAAAAAAAAAAACCCTACTTGTTATTTTATTCAAATTATATTATTCTGCATAAGAATATATGCACACTGGATAATGCTGGATAATATATGCACAAACTTACATTGAATGAAAACTGAAGATTAATGTGTTGGGATTTGATGACTGAGCTGTTACTGCAGGTGTGATTTAGCTATTGCTTTTCTCCCCTTGTCTTTGTCAACAGTCGTTATTTTCTTTTGTGCTGGAATTTGTTGTCCGTGAACACTGCCAGCTCCTTAACCTGCCAAAATCATCCACTCGGTCATTAGAAGCAGCTGAAAATGATTTCCCCAGACCTGCACCATGGCCATAAATACAAAGCGGAGGTGTCTGTTAAGAGACTAATTTCCCAGCTTGGGGCCCATTTCTATGTAATAGGACCTGAAAAGTTTCCACAGGTATTCCCTTGGAAGAAGCAACTCATTTAAGAAGGCTATTCAGCATTTCAGAGATCGAATCCATTACAATCATAACAAAATCCCATGTCAGATTTGTGTGTTTCCTTATCACCAGAACACACGGTTTGAAAACTCCCAGAGGCCCAAGGAGCATTATGACTGGTTCCATTGCAACCATCTGCTAATATTTCACCACCGTGTGCAGATGTGTCTCTCTGTCCTGCCTGATTTGCCTTGTGAACTCTTATTCCAGCAATATTTTTTGATAGCTTGCAGGTATTGTTTAAAATAGCTACTGCTAGTTGACCAGGAATTATGCTTTCTAAACTGGATAATTTACCTTTGGCGTTTTCAGGACACTTCATAGTCAACTGTCAGATTTATAACATGGTCATCACTGACACTGACGTTTTTTTTCCCCCCTCAATTTTTTTCCTGATTTTTTTTCCCCCCAAGCACCAGAGGAAAAAAATATACCTTTAGGGACAACCTGAAGATTACAACACATAAATTGTCCACTGTGTTTTACAGTATTAGAGATTATTGTGGATTTGTGAATAATGATAGAAAACAAATTAAAAAGAAGAAGAAGGAAAAAAAAACAGCGTTGATACATCTCAGCACCAAGGTCCCTGGCTCAGGTCACTGTCTGGGCAGACTTTTGCATCTTCTCCCTGTGTCTTTATGGGTTTCCTCAGTGTTCTCTGGTTTCCTCCGACCTCCCAAAAAGAAGCCAGTAGGTGGATTGGCAACTCTAATTTGCCCTTGGGTGTGAACTAATGTGTGCGTGATGTTCTTCAGTTCAGAATGTGTCTCCACTTGATGCCCTGTGTTTCTATGATAGACACTGGATCTGCTGCAACCCTAACCAGGTTAAAATGAATGAATGAATGAATGAATGATCACTGTAATAGAAAATAACATTCATTAATAATATAACAAAATTACTAAATATGAATAAAATGATGCATGGTCATCACTGACACTGATGTTTTTTCCCCCCTCAATTTTTTTCCTGATTTTTTTTCCCCCCAAGCACCAGAGGAAAAAAAATATACCTTTAGGGACAACCTGAAGATTACAACACATAAATTGTCCACTGTGTTTTACAGTTTTAGAGATTATTGTGGATTTGTGAATAATGATAGAAAACAAATTAAAAAGAAGAAGAAGGGAAAAAAACAGCGCTGATGCATCTCAGCACCAAGGTCCCTGGCTCAGGTCACTGTCTGGGCAGACTTTTGCATCTTCTCCCTGTGTCTTTATGGGTTTCCTCAGTGTTCTCTGGTTTCCTCTGACCTCCCAAAAAGAAGCCAGTAGGTGGATTGGCAACTCTAATTTGCCCTTGGGTGTGAACTAATGTGTGCGTGATGTTCTTCAGTTCAGAATGTGTCTCCACTTGATGCCCTGTGTTTCTATGATAGACATTGGATCTGCTGCAACCCTAACCACCAGGTTAAAATGAATGAATGAATGAATGATCACTGTAATAGAAAATCTCATCTCATTATCTCTAGCCGCTTTATCCTTCTACAGGGTCGCAGGCAAGCTGGAGCCTATCCCAGCTGACTACGGGCGAAAGGCGGGGTACACCCTGGACAAGTCGCCAGGTCATCACAGGGCTGACACATAGACACAGACAACCATTCATACTCACATTCACACCTACGGTCAATTTAGAGCCACCAGTTAACCTAACCTGCATGTCTTTGGACTGTGGGGGAAACCGGAGCACCCGGAGGAAACCCACGCGGACACGGGGAGAACATGCAAACTCCACACAGAAAGGCCCTCGCCGGCCACGGGGCTCGAACCCAGGACCTTCTTGCTGTGAGGCAACAGCGCTAACCACTACACCACCGTGCCGCCCCGTAATAGAAAATAACATTCATTAATAATAATATAACAAAATTACTAAATATGAATAAAATGAGTGGTTTTGTTTGACAAAACAAAAACAAACATCAAACTACACAAACACAAGAAATAAAAAATTAAAAAGAGAGAAAAAATAAAATAAAAAAGCTCCTGTGAGAAGCGGCAGCCAGAATGTGCACGACGTACTCTCAACTGGAAGCAGAAAAGGATACGTCTTTCTTCTGAAGATGTCTTCAGGAAAGGGGCTACAACTGTTGCATTCCTAATATCAAGCCACAGTCCTGAACCAGAGACAACCTCAGAAGCATCTTACCTGGGCTAAGGAGAGAAAGAACTGGACTGTTGCACAGTGGCCCACAGTCCTCTTTTCAGATGAAAGTGCATTTCAATTGGAAATCAAGGTCCAAGAGTCTGGAGAAAGAGTGGAGAGGCACAGAATCCAAGGTGTTTGAAGTCCAGTGTGAAGTTTCTGCAGTTTGTGATGATTTGGGGTGCCATGTCATCTGCTGGTGTTGGTCCACTTTGTTTTATCAAGTCCAAAGTCAACACGATGATCTACCAGGAGATTTTAGAATACTTCATGCTTCCATCTGCTGGCAAGCTTTATGGAGATGCCGATTTCCTTTTTCAGCAGTACTTAGCACCTGCCCACAATGCCAAAACTCCTAACAAATGGTTTGCTGACCATGATGTTACTGTGCTTGATTGGCCAGCCAATTTGCCTGACCTGAAGCCCAGAGAGAATCTATGGGGTATTGTCAAGAGGAAGCTGAGAAACACCCAACCCAAAAATAGAGACTAGCTGAAGGCCGCTATGAAAGCAACTTGGGCTTTAATAACACTTCAGCAGTGCCACAGGCTAATCACCTCCATGCCACGCTGTATTGATGTTGTGTCCAATCCTACAGGAGAGGTACTGTAACACATCTTGCTGAAAAGGTTTATGCTGATCCCTTTCTGTTTTAGCCAGCATTAACTTTTTCAGCAGTTTGTGCTACAGTAGCTCTTCTGTAGTATTGGACCATATGGGCTAGCCTTCATGCCCCATGTGAATCAGTGAGCCTTCAACACCCATGACCCTATCGCTGGTTCACTGGTTGTCCTTCCTTGGACCACTTTTGGTAGGTACTAACCTTTACATAGTAGGAACAGCCCACAAGATGTGCCATTTTTTAGTTGCTCAGACCCAGTCATCTAGCAATCACAATTTCGCCCTTGTCAAAGTCACTTAGATTCTTACGCTTGCCCATTTTTCCTCCTTCCAACAAATCAACTTCAAGAACTGACTGTACTCTTGCTGCCTATCCCACCCTTTGACAAGTGCCACTGTAATAAGATAATCAATGTTATTCACTTCACCTGTTAGTGGTTTTAATGTTATGGCTGATAGGTGTGTGTGTGTACATATATAGTGTGTGTGTGTGTGTGTGTGTGTGTGTGTGTGTGTGTGTGTGTGTGTGTGTGTGGCTTAATTCATTGATATGTCAAATCTTATGTGTGCAACCAACCAGCGAGAAAAAATAGAGCTTGTGTTGATGCTTATGACATAAGAGTGGACAGAAGAGGATGTGAGAGAGATGAACAGACTAAAAGAATAAAGCGCTGCTGCATCACTATCTTTAGACATAAAGGAAAAACAAATGCTGCATTATATTAACCTCAGAAATCTGAGGTGGGGATGACATCACACCTGAGTTGACTGCATTCCAGTGCAAGAAGTCGGAAAACCAAGACAAACACCATTATTCACCAATGTTAGGAATACCAGTTGATAACAATGCATAACACAGTATTTTGCACATACAAACTCTATAGCAATATATACAGATAGAAGTTGGACAGTACTGTGCGTATGACTGATTTAATGAGACACCAATAATACTGAAATGCTAATAAAGAGTATATTACGAAAGCTTTTTACTGTTGATGCGCAGAACAACCATGTTGGATTTTGAGGTCAGGGATGGTGAAGTTCTTCCAACTTTCCGAGTTGGATCTCCAACCTCGGGGGGCGTTCCCATTGAAATTTCTTGAAAATTCCGAATGGGAACTCAGAAATTCTGACTTCCCAGTTCAAATGGAGCACACTATAAATCTCACTGGCATCACGATCAGCAGGTAATCAAACAGCATTGTGGGGAATGTCAGAAACCGTTAACCAAAGTGAAAATCTGTCGATGTGTTGATTAAAGAACTTTAACACTCATAATTTCATTACAAAATAAATACTGGACACCATTAAAGATCACATCATGTATGAAAGATCACATTAAAGATTGGAAGAGAGCTTTATTGTTGTTCTTTAAGTAACTATCCAATGAATAGCCCAAAGCCTTAACTGTTGAGACATTACTCTTAAGGCCAATTTATGCTGACAACCCAGTCCTCGCAGATGGCGTTGCAGATGGCGTCTGCGTAGCCCCCCCCCTTCGCAGACGCTCTGCGCGCACCTCCCAAAAATTGTGACCACCGCAGAAGCCTCGCAGACAGCATCGCAGACAAGAGGGCTCTGATTGGTCCACTCTACATCTGCTGTACACGCACTTCCACTTCCCTACTTTCCCGGTTTGGTTTGTTTGCACGACCGCCATTTTTAAAAACACGAGCGAAGATGGAGCAGCACGAAGAGCGGTTGATCGAGGAACTGAGGAAGTACGTACATCTATACGACTCCAGTTCTAGTCATTATAAGTAACCAGAGGATAAACACTCCACTAACCACACCCACCAACTACTCCTAGCAATTTCGCGACTTCGTGCCCCCTTGCGTTGTAGCGGTGAATAACATCGTGCACGCCTATTACTCCCCGCTCAACGATAAATTACAACTGTCTGCGAAAAGCTATCTGCGAAAGCCTTGTCGCAAGAGCATGCAGAGGCCCTTACACTGCACTGTGTGAAAGCAGGATTGTGCTGTTCTCATGATACAGTGTTACACCACTCTGGAGGTGTTCTCTATATAAAAAACAACAGTTTTATAATTGCTTCAGGTTTTCCCATGATATAACAGCTGGAATGAATCTAAAGTGTATGAATGAAGGCTACACTCATGAGATAGGGAGTTTGGGATTAAGGATTTAGCCTGGCATGTCAATCAAGTCTGGTTTGTTCTCTCCGATGATTATATCCCAACATTCTCTGCTGTACAAAATCAATATAATGACAAAATTCAAGTTATTAGGGACATTGTTGATCCTGAAAATTAAAACCTCTTGCTTGTCATTTTGATTCATCAGGCCATAATTTCCATCTGCTATGAAGGGGAGTGCATTTCCTCTGGGCATTGTGGTGCTTACACACACACACACACACACGCACACATTATATGGACACAAGTATTTTACTGGGAAATGCACCACTTGTATTTTTCATATGAGCCACATCCTGGATATGGAGGACCAAAACCGTGACATAAATCCCTATATGTCACACATGAGGAAATTGATGTATTGTTTTGATAAATTTGGATGCTTTTTGTTTGTAAATGTGTCTATAGAATAAAAAGATCATCACACATTGGCTTGGAGATATAAAGTTTATCTTCTCATGTTGAAAATATTGCATTTTCATACGAAATACATTGTGGATCTGAGTGACATATTTAAATAACAATGGCTGGCATTGAGTTGTCTATCAGATATACTGTATTCCATTCAGCTAGCATGATACTGAACAAGTCAAAGACAAGTGGCTGAATGGAATCTATCTGATTGTGGCAGCGGGGGCGTGGTCAAGCGCCGGTCTGTGAGAGGAGGGCGGAGTCAGAGAAGGTAAGTGGCAGAATCACTACACCTGAGAGCAATTAACCTGTGTTTGTGTGTCTTCCCAGTGACCGCGCCCTATATGAGGAGGGAGAGCGAGAGCGGAAGGAGCTCATCCCTGAACCAGACGCCGGTTGTGTGTGTGTCTGTGCTAGACTGGTGATTGTTAGACTGAAAAGTGTGGCAATAAAGCCAAGTTATAAACCTGATCTCTGTCCTGCCGTCCTCTGTGCTCCACCCACACATAGGGAGACCTACAGTGGTGCCGAAACCTGGGAAAAGTGGAGCACCAACCTAGCAGCCCCATGGAATCCTCCCCGTTCGCCGACCTGGTCCACGCCCTCGCCACGGCTCAGCAAAGCCAGCACCAGGCGCTCGTCACACTCCGAAAGTAACAAGAGCGGCGCTTCAAAGCCCTGGTGCTGGCCCAGCAGGAAGATCGCAAGGCGTTCTGGCATCTCCTCGTGTCGGCGGGGCCCACCAGCGCTCCAGCCGCGGGCCCGTCTCCCCTCACTGTCACCAAGATGGGCCCGCAGGACGACCCAGAGGCGTTCCTCACGTTGTTTGAACAGGTCGCCGAAGCCTCGGGGTGGCCGATGG
This sequence comes from Neoarius graeffei, assembly GCF_027579695.1. Lineage (NCBI taxonomy): Eukaryota > Metazoa > Chordata > Actinopteri > Siluriformes > Ariidae > Neoarius > Neoarius graeffei. The sequence goes on from NC_083570.1 coordinate 93,414,874, forward strand.
AGCAGCGCGCGGCGCGCCTCCTCCCCCTGCTAACAGGAGAGGCACAGCTGGCTGCGCTACAGCTCCCCACCAACCGCCGGCTGGCCTACGCGGACCTCCGCCGGGCTGTCCTCCAGCGCGTGGGGCGCACACCGGAACAACAGCGCCAGCGCTTCCGCGCGCTGCAATTGGAGGAAGTCGGCTGGCCGTTCGCGTTCGGCCAGCAGCTCCGGGACGCCTGCTGGTGGTGGCTGAGGGCCGACGATCGCGACGCCGAGGGAATCGTCGACCAGGTGGTACTGGAAAAGTTCATCACCCGCTTACCAGCAGGAATCGCGGAGTGGGTCCAGTGCCACCGCCCGGCATCGCTGGATCAGGCAGTCGAGCTGGCGGAGGATCATCTGGCAGCTGTCCCGGTGGCAGGACAGCAGATGGCATCTTCTCTTCTCTCCTCTTCTCTCTCTCTCTCTCTCCCCCTCCTCCTGTGTCCCGTCCTCGCCCCATTCCCCCACCGCAGAGGCAGGGGCCGGCACCACCCCAGCCGGCCCGCCGCACCCACGGTGCCCTCCCGTTTCTCCCTTCTGTGTCTGTCTCTCCCCCACCTCAGGTGAGTGAGCCCCAGATCACTGGTGCAGAGGGAAAGCCCGGGACGGTTTGCTGGCGCTGCGGGGAACCGGGCCACCTTCAACAGCAGTGCACAGCAATGGAAGTGGGCACGGTGGTTCGGATCCCCGACGTGCCAGAGGCCACCCTCGATCGGGCCGGAGCGTATCGCATACCGGTGAGTATCCAAGGGGCTACATATCAGGCGTTGGTGGATTCTGGTTGTAATCAGACCTCAATTCGCCAAAGCCTGGTTCAAAACGAGGCATTGGGGGGAGCACAAGGGGTGAAGGTGTTGTGTGTGCACAGGGATGTTCACCGCTACCCTTTGGTGTCGGTCCACATTATTTTCAGAGGGGAAAAATTTATAGTGAAGGCGGCGGTTAATCCTCGCCTTACCCACTCTTTAATTTTGGGGACTGATTGGCCGGGATTTCGGGGTTTAATGACGTGCCTAGTAGAGAGTGGGTCCTGCCAGTTGACAGGGGGAGGTCCCGGTGTCGCTTTGGCGGGAGCAGCTGTCACAGAGCCGTCTACGTCATCTCCGCATCAGAGTGAGGAGCCGCCGGCTCCTTCTCTCTCTATTGGGGAATCCCTCGCGGATTTCTCATTAGAGCAGTCGCGAGACGAGACTCTGGGGCATGCGTTTGACCAAGTGAGAGTAATTGATGGTCAAACGCTCCCACCGAACGCCACCCCGTCCTTCCCCTACTTTGTGATTATGAAGGATAGATTATACCGAGTGACGCAGGACACTCAAACTAAAGAGCGAGTCACGCAGCTTTTGATTCTGAAGAGCCGCCGGGAATTGGTATTCCAGGCAGCTCACTTTAATCCCATGGCTGGACACTTAGGGCAGGATAAAACACTAGCCCGAATAATGGCCCGATTCTATTGGCCGGGGATTCGCGGCGATGTCCGTAGGTGGTGTACGGCATGCCGCGAATGCCAGTTAGTAAATCCAGCGGCCATTCCAAAAGCACCTTTGCGCCCTCTACCGTTAATCGAGACCCCGTTTGAGAGAATTGGGATGGATCTCATCGGGCCATTAGATCGGTCAGCACGAGGGTACCGCTTTATATTAGTTCTGGTGGACTATGCAACGCGATACCCGGAAGCAGTGCCTCTGCGCAATATCTCAGCATGCAGTATTGCAGAGGCACTCTTCCGCGTCATCTCCCGAGTTGGAATCCCGAAAGAGATTCTGACTGATCAAGGCACTACGTTTATGTCACGAACACTGCGCGAACTGTATGGGTTATTGGGGATTAAGCCGATCCGCACCAGCGTATATCACCCACAAACGGACGGTTTAGTGGAACGGTTCAACCGCACCCTCAAAAATATTATTAAGAAATTCGTAAGTGAGGACGCACGTAATTGGGATAAGTGGTTCGAACCCTTGCTGTTCTCAGTGCGAGAGGTCCCCCAAGCCTCCATGAGGTTCTCCCCGTTCGAATTATTATATGGGCGTAAGCCGCGCGGCATCCTGGACGTGCTGCGGGAAAATTGGGAGGAGGGACCTTCACAAAGTAAGAACGAAATTCAGTACGTTATGGACCTGCTCGCAAAACTCCACACGCCCACCCACCTAACTCAGGAGAATTTGCGGCAGGCCCAGGAACGGCAAGCCCGCCTGTACAACAAGGGTACGCGCCTAAGAGAGTTCACACCGGGAGATAAGGTACTCGTACTGTTGCCCATGTCGAGCTCCAAATTGATCGCCAAGTGGCAAGGACCCTTTGAGGTCACACGGCGAGTCGGGGACGTCGACTATGAGGTGAGGCGAACAGACAGGGGTGGGGCGCTACAGATTTACCACCTCAATCTGCTTAAACTCTGGAATGAGGAGGTCCCCATGGCATTGGTGTCGGTGGTTCCAGAGAAGGTGGAGCTGGGGCCGGAGGTTCAAAAAGGGACATTGGCATCACGTACCTCTCCGGTCCCCTGTGGAGACCACCTCTCCCCGACCCAACTCACGGAGGTCGCCCAGTTGCAGACCGAGTTTTCGGATGTGTTCTCGCCCCTGCCCGGTTGCACTAACCTCATAGAGCACCACATAGAGACGCCCCCGGGGGTGGTAGTGCGTAGCCGCCCTTACAGGCTACCCGAACACAAAAAAAAGGTGGTTCAGGAAGAACTTCAGACCATACTCGAAATGGGCATCGTCGAGGAGTCCCACAGTGACTGGAGCAGCCCAGTGGTCTTGGTACCCAAGGCCGACGGGTCGGTCCGGTTCTGTGTGGACTATAGAAAGGTCAATGCGGTGTCTAAATTCAACGCGTACCCAATGCCTCGTATTGATGAGTTGCTCAATCGACTCAGCACTGCTCGCTTTTATTCCACGCTGGATTTGACGAAGGGATATTGGCAGATCCCCTTGACTCCACTATCCCGAGAAAAAACGGCCTTTTCCACACCGTTTGGTTTACACCAATTCGTCACCCTTCTGTTTGGGCTGTTTGGGGCGCCCGCTACATTTCAGTGGCTGATGGACAGAGTCCTCCGCCCTCACGCCACTTATGTGGCCGCGTATTTAGATGACATCATCATCGATAGTAATGACTGGCAGCGGCACCTCGAACATCTGAGGGCTGTCCTTAGGTCGCTGAGGCGAGCGGGGCTCACAGCCAACCCAAAGAAGTGTGCGATTGGGCGGGTGGAAGTACGGTATCTGGGCTTCCACTTGGGCAACGGGCAGGTGCGTCCCCAAATTAATAAGATGGCAGCAATTGCGGCCTGCCTGAGGCCCAAGACCAAAAAGGGGGTGAGACAGTTCCTGGGGCTGGCTGGCTATTATCGTAGGTTTATACCTAATTATTCGGACGTCACCAGCCCGCTGACTGATCTCACTAAAAAGGGGGCACCAGATCCGGTCCAGTGGACGGAGCAATGCCAGCGAGCTTTCTCAGAGGTAAAGGCTGCATTGTGTGGGGGGCCACTTCTACACTCCCCTGACTTTTCTCTCCCTTTTATGTTGCAGACCGATGCGTCGGACAGAGGGCTGGGGGCAGACCGATGCATCGGACAGAGGGCTGGGGGCGGTTTTGTCCCAGGAGGGGGAGGGGGAGGACCGCCTGGTCCTGTATATCAGCAGGAAGCTGTCAGTGCGTGAGGGGCGCTACAGCACCATAGAGAAAGAGTGTTTGGCCATCAAGTGGGCAGTTCTCGCCCTCCGGTACTACCTGCTGGGGCGCCCTTTCACCCTCTGTTTGGACCACGCGCCCCTCCAGTGGCTCCACCGCATGAAAGATGCCAACGCGCGGATCACCCTTTGGTATCTGGCGCTCCAACCCTTTAATTTCAAGGTGGTCCACAGGCCAGGGGCGCAGATGGTCGTGGCAGACTTCCTCTCCCGTCAAGGGGGGGGGGAGTCGCCTGCAGGCCGGACAGCCGCCCGGCCTGAGTCGGGCGGTGGGGGTATGTGGCAGCGGGGGCGTGGTCAAGCGCCGGTCTGTGACAGGAGGGCGGAGTCAGGGAAGGTAAGTGGCAGAATCACTACACCTGAGAGCAATTAACCTGTGTTTGTGTGTCTTCCCAGTGACCACGCCCTATATGAGGAGGGAGAGCGAGAGCGGAAGGAGCTCATCCCTGAACCAGACGCCGGTTGTGTGTGTGTCTGTGCTAGACTGGTGATTGTTAGACTGAAAAGTGTGGCAATAAAGCCAAGTTATAAACCTGATCTCTGTCCTGCCGTCCTCTGTGCTCCACCCACACATAGGGAGACCTACACTGATATATCACAAAAAAGCTATTATTATTATTATCCATCCATCCATCCATCCATTATCTGTAGCCGCTTATCCTGTTCTACAGGGTTGCAGGCAAACTGGAGCCTATCCCAGCTGACTGTGGGTGAGAGGCGGGGTACACCCTGTACAAGTCGCCAGGTTATCGCAGGGCTGACACAGAGACAAACAACCATTCACACTCACATTCACACCTACGGTCAATTTAGAGCCACCAATTAACCTAACCTGCATGTCTTTGGACTGTGGAGGAAACCAGAGCACCCAGAGGAAACCAATGCAGACACAGAAAGAATATGCAAACTTCACACAGAAAGGCCCTCGCCAGCCGCTGGGCTTGAACCCAGGACCTTCTTGCTGTGAGGCGACAGTACTAACCACTACTGGACAAATGACAATTTTAGTTAAATTATTTATTATTGTGAACCTTTTTTTAATAATAATAATAATAATAATAATAATAATAAATTCAGCTAAAGCATAGCTTATGATTTGGTACATTTTTAAACATATTTATGTTTACTTCCAGACTAACCACAATTAATTCCAAATCTGGTTTGTGTCATTTCATCCCTGAGGAACTTCTGCTCCTCCTACTCAAGCGAGTAGGACGCTTCTTTGCTTTGCTCCTGCTTTCTTGATCTTTATTTCTATACTTTACTTTCTCATTGAATTTTCACTATTTTTTTTCTCATTTTATTTTTCATCTTTATAAGCTTTTAATTTAATTTTAATTTAATTTCCACTTTTTTTCCCTTCATCTTTATAAGATAAGTTAGTTTTTAATACAAAATGCCAAGAAGCAAAAAATCCTGCAGAAAATGCATGGCACTAGAACAGAGGATTTCTATCCTGGAATCAAAGATTAATGCTCTGCCAAAGACAGACGAATTAAAAGCGATATCTCAGGAAAGGAGTACAGAAACAGTGGCTGAGAATGCAGAGATTGCACTCCGACAGACCGAGGACATTGTGGATGAATTCACCAATCAAGCTGGGCAAAATGTGAGTACAGAAAACTGGCAAATGATGGGTGGTAAGCCCAAAAATAAAAACAGAAGAGTGATTACTTCAACACCAGCTCGTTCTACAAATTACAATAGGATCTACAATCCTATGGAAAATCCACAACCCATAAGGATTCAGAACAAATTTGAATGCCTCAGGGATGTGGAAGAGGATTTTTCAAGTGGACAAACACATAGTAAAAAGAGATCGCACCAAGATCGAAGAGCTGTGAGAAGAGGCAAAAAGCAGCTCGTAACACCACCTGATCCCACAACCCTTGTTCTTGGTGATTCCACTGTAAGACAATTAAAAGGTTATGGGATGATTATTTGTTGTCTCCCAAATGCATCCATCTCTGACACCAAAGACAGCATTTTGAAGCTCATGTCCGAGCATAAAACTATTAAACGTATTGTTGTGCATGTGGGAGCAAATGATGTTTTCAGAGAACAGCTGTTTGTCCAAGATGATTTCAGAAAACTTTTTTCTGAGCTCTATAAGACTGGAATTCAATCTTTTATCAGTGGCCCACTCCCAGCAAGAGGAAGTTTTGCTTTTTCTCGACTCTTCAGTCTTAACACCTGGCTTGGAAAAACTTGTTCTTCATTTGGTATGAACTTCATAGACAATTTTAACCTTTTCTGGAATCGCAGATAATTTTACAAGCCAAATAGCACTGAACTCAGCTGGATTGGAGCCAAAGTCTTAGCAGACCATTACAAACTTGCAATCTTTTCTCAGCCAGCACCGAGGAAAACAGTTGATAAGATGTCGCAGACTGACATAGTTACAAAGCCTAAACAATCATCTTTGCAAGTCGTCATCAAGGACACACAAACATCTGACTTGCAAGACTCCCAACATTCAAGGACAGACGACTCCACTTCCCCTCGGATGGATTTCCCAAATAGCATGAAAAAATTGCTCCCAATGGCTACACTCTCTTTTTCCAGCCCAAATCTGTCACGACAAGCAGTGTACCCAGTTCGCCCAGGACTTTCAGCTGGCTACAAATCTTTTTCACCATCCAAAAGATACATGTCATCTCCAATCCTTTCACCCTCAAACCAAATGGAACATTTAGAAAGTCTTGTTTGATGTACTCTGGGTCCCTGCAAATGGGTGTAGTGTTGAAAACCAGCTGGGACCCAATGTGCCTATGCCATCCAGCTCTATTCCTGTGTTGATAAGAAACAGAACACATAGAGCACATTTAACCCTGGGGGTGAACCAATCTAATCTCCTTCCTGTTTTAAAACAACATCAGAGTGCAAAAGCTGATACTACTTCTAGACTTTCTGTAAAGCTAGCTCTTCTGAATGTTAGATCACTTTTAAACAAGTCATTTTTAATTAATGATCTTATTTGCAAACACAATCTTGATTTTTTGCTTCTAACTGAAACCTGGCTGGATCAAGCAAATAGTGCTTCCACCCTTATTGAAGTAGCTCCCCCAAATTTTAATTTTTTGAATGTTACCCGACAAGGGAAAGGTGGAGGGATCGCAAGTATATTCAAAGTCTCTTTTCAATGTAAACAATCCTCACTTGGTGATTTTAGGTCCTTTGAACACTTATGTGCACTTGTTACATGTTCTCCTAACATATTATTATTAACTATTTATAGGCCTCTGAGACATTCAGCCAAAGTCTTTCTTGAAGAGTTTGGTGAACTGTTATCAGTCATTTGCTTAGAGTTTGATTGTCTTATTATATCTGGGGATTTTAACTTGCATGTAGATGATACTGATAACATTTATGCCAAAGAACTACTTGCAATTATTGACAACTTCAACCTAGTACAACATGTACAGGGGCTGACCCACTCTCGTGGTCATACTCTTGACCTCGTCATCACAAAGGGTCTTACTGTTTCTAATACTGTTGTTGACCTGGCCTTATCCAATCATTTCTGTGTTTTCTTTGATGTTTCTATGTCTCCTCACATTCAGAATAGCTCAACGACTATAGGTAGGAGAGTCATAAAAGACAACACATGTGCTCTCTTTGAGCAAGCTCTCTCTCAGAACTCAACCAAAATGTCAGACTCTGTAGATGATTTACTGGAATTTTTTAATTTAAATATGACCCAAATTATGGATGATATTGCTCCATTCAAAATCAAAAGAGTCAATGATAAGCAGAAAGCACCATGGAAGCAGTACCCGGCTGTTAAACTGCTAAAGAGAGAATGTAGAAAGGCTGAAAGAAAATGGCGCAAATCTAAACTTCACATTCATTATCAAATCCATAAGGAGATGCTTTGTAATTATAATTATGAAATTCGTAAAGCAAGACAGTCTTTCTTCTCCAACATCATCAGCAGGAATATGAACAATGCCCATGTGCTATTTTCAACAGTAGAGAAGCTAACTAATCCCCCACCACAATTAGCACCTGAACTTATCTCAGTTAATAAATGCAATGAGTTTGCATCCTTTTTCAAAGGTAAAATTGATAAAATACGGCAGAATATTCCTCATAATATATCTCAGTTGCAAAAAATTGAAAAACTGCAATCACCAATGACACAGATAGATAACTTCAACTCAATGTCAGAATTTTGTTTAACTGATTATGAGACTCTTGAAAAAACTGTACAAAATCTCAGTTCCTCAACATGTGAATTGGACATTCTGCCCACCAACTTTTTTAAGTCTGTTCTTCATCTTATAATTACAGATGTGCTTCAAATTATAAATACATCCCTGGAGACTGGCGTTGTTCCTGTGTCCCTAAAAAAAGCCGTTGTAAAGCCCCTTCTTAAAAAAAATAATCTGGATCCTTCAGTATTAAATAACTACAGGCCAATATCAAATTTACCATTCATTGGGAAAATCCTTGAAAAAATTGTCTTCAATCAATTAACTGCCTTCTTGACAGCAAACAGCCGTTTTGATAATTTTCAGTCAGGATTTCGTGCCAATCATAGCACTGAAACAGCGCTGATTAAAGTTATAAATGACATACATCTTAATACTGATGCAGGCAAAACATTGGTCCTGGTATTACTGGATCTCAGTGCAGCTTTTGATACTGTTGATCACAACATACTGCTATATCGACTTGAACACTGGGTTGGATTGACTGGTAAAGTTATCAATTGGTTAAATTCATACTTAAAAGATAGAAGCTTCTCTGTTACCCTGGGAAATTGTTCCTCAACGTCAATGTCCTTGACCTGTGGTGTCCCCCAGGGGTCGATTCTTGGACCATTACTTTTCAACCTTTATATGCTCCCACTTGGGCAAATTATCAATAAAAATTCAATTTTGTATCACTGCTATGCAGATGACACCCAAATTTATTTTGCTCTTTCACCTAATGATTATGCCCCCCTTGAATGTCTCTACCAGTGTATCGATCAAATCAATAGCTGGATGTCACAAAATTTTCTTCAGCTGAACACAGATAAAACAGAAGTAATTCTATTTGGAAAAAAGATGAAAGACTCAAGATTACCACTATTCTTGACACAAAAGGGATGAAAACTAAAGAAATGGTTAAAAATCTTGGTGTTTTCATTGACAGCGAGCTAAACTTTGACAGTCACATGAAAGCAATCACTAAAACGGCATTTTATCACCTAAAAAACATTTCCAAACTAAGAGGACTTATGTCAAAAAATGATCTGAAAAAACTAATACATGCCTTCATCTCTAGTAGGGTTGATTACTGCAATGGCCTTTTCACAGGCCTGCCAAAAAAGACCATCAAACGACTTCAGCTGGTTCAAAATGCAGCGGCTAGGGTTCTCACACGAACAAAATGAACAGAGCACATTACTCCAATTCTAAGGTCCCTTCACTGGCTTCCAGTAAGCTACAGAATTGACTTTAAAGTATTGCTGCTGGTATACAAATCTCTAAATGGTACAGGGCCCAATTACCTCTCTGATATGTTGCAGCGGCCTAACCCAATCAGATCTACCAGATAAAAACAGAAAAATTTACTATTAAAACCAGTTGTTAAAACAAAGTATGGTGAAGCAGCTTTTAGCTACTATGCAGTACAGCTATGGAACCAACTGCCAGAGGACATTAAAAATGCTCCTGCTGTTGGCAGTTTTAAATCTAGGTTAAAGACCAAGCTGTTTTCTAATGCTTTCTGTTAAATAATTAATATTGTCTTCTTTTTTTATAATTTTTACTTTCTCTGCATGTTTTAAATTTACTTTAATTTTAACTTTATTCTGTTTTATTCTTTATTCTATTCTGCTGGTTTCCTTTTTTTCTCCTCCTATTTCTACTTCATTTTATTATTTTATTTCTACTATTGTTTAATTCTTATTATTTTCTTTTAATTCTTTTAATTCTTTTAATTAATTGTTTTAGAATAAAAATAAATTATTTTATGTAATTTTATTTCTCTATTGTTTACTGTTTTTGTTTTTACTTCTGGGCAATTCCATGTAAATGTCAACCTCACCATGCAAAAATAAAGCAACATGTAATACATCAAAACCACTCCCAGAGATATCACCTAGGCCTGTATTTTACAGATGTGAATAAGTTGAACCAATTTGTAACCAACCTAATATGTCACTGTCAGTCTTTCTTTCTTATAATGTAAAACCCAAGCTAAAATCAACTTTGATCATGTACAATTCTATATTATTGCCACAAGCCACAGAAATGTATGCTAAAATCCACAAAACAGCAAAACAATAGCCATCCTAAATATTATTTAAGAACTTTTGATAGTTTTAGCTGATATTTAGAGAGTTTTTCAAAGGGTTATGGTGGTTAAATTGCTGATTTTCTAAACACATGCCATGTCTATTTCAGACGCGTCACATCCATAACGGAATTTCGTCACATCCATAACGCTGACTTTTCCTTCCGAAACTCTGCATGAAATACAAAATATTTTAAACAAAGATTTTTTAATATTCATCTTGGACCCCTCTATCAAATGGATATCTCCATTTCGACATTAGGTTTACAATTTCACAGAGTTTGATAAAAATGTACAGTCACCCAAGAAAAGTGATACTTTTTCTGTCACATCCATAACGCATCTTTCACTGGCATTTTCTGGCATGCCCTAGATGTACTATGGGAATTGTTCTTGTTCTATCACTTCTCCAGTATGGTACAGCCTTAAAATATGCAACACCTGTTTAAATACTGGGAGACAATAAAACATGCACTGGGTCATTTGTTGCCATTTTGAGTTCAAGTGTCACGTCCATAACGCTGGAATTGCTCTTCTGTAAAGCACATCGAACTGCCATTGTGTATGAAATGTGCTATATAAATAAACTTGCCTTGCCTTGAGTTCATCACACTCTCACAATATGGCCGCCATCAGCCTCTCAAACTACAGCCAGATCACATGACCATGCCACATAATATTGTCCTTCTGATTACACTCACCTGTTTTGCATTTCCTCTTGATAATTGTCCCTGTTTAAGTTCTCTGATTTAGTTATGTCATTGCTAAGCATATGTTGTGTGTTTCATGCTGTGGGCTTCTGCAAGTTCTGTTTTGTGCTCATATTATAAATCTTGTGTTGACTTCATTAGTTTTCTTTTGCCTCTCATAAAATAAAAAGGGGGTGGCACGGTGGTGTAGTGGTTAGCACTGTTGCCTCACAGCAAGAAGGTTCTGGGTTCAAGCCCAGTGGCTGACAGGGGCCTTTCTGTGTGGAGTTTGCATGTTCTCCCTGTGTCTTTGTGGGTTTCCTCTGGGTGCTCCGGTTTCCCTCACAGTCCAGAGACATGCAGATTAGGCTAATTGGTGGCACTAAATTTACTGTAGATGTGAGTGTAAATGGTTCTGTGTCTCTATGTGTCAGCTGTGCAATGATCTGATGACTTGTCCAGGGTGTACCCCGCCTCTCGCCCTCGCCTCCCAATCAGCTGGGATAGGCTCCAGCTTGCCTATGACCCTGCACAGGATAAGCGGTTACGGATGATGGATGGATGGAAAATAAAAAGGCTGCCCTTGCATCTGTCTCCACTTCATTCTGGCAGTTATCTTCTGATAAAAGACCATAAAATAATAGGAGTCAGTGATTCTTTATGGGAAATTTCTAAAACAGTCACTGAGTATCCAATATCGATCCATTACATTACAAGCATTTACTGTAGCAAATGCTCTTTCCCAGAGCAATGGAGCAGTTGGGCGTTAGGTGCCTTGCTCAAGGGCATTTCAGCTATTCCTACTAGTCCAGGGAATTGAACTGGCAACCTTTTGGTCCCAAAGCTGCTTTGCTAATCATTAGGCCATGGCTTCCCTGTTAAGCAAGCATAGATTTCCAATAATCCAATACAATACAATCCAGTAGTAAACATATATTAATGACTGGGATTGTCTGGTGAACACAATTTCAAACTTTAAGGAGTCAAACGATAATTTTACTGTCAGGTCAATACATAAAGTTCAGCAGAACTATGTTTCCCATCAGCCCTGGTACTCCAGGTCACCTTCACTTCATGGTTAATGTACAGTTGTGGTCAGAAGTTTACATACAGTGACATAAATGTCATCTTGGATATGAATGTCATGGCAATATTTGGGCTTTCAGTAATTTCTTTGAACTGTTCTTTTTATGTGGCAGAATGTACAGCATGCATCTTTAATAAATAAAAAAGCCCACTAGAATTTGGTGCACAGTTTTAATTTTCTTTGGGTTTTCTGAAATCAACACAGGGTCAAAATTATACATACAGGGTCAAAAATACAGGGTGTCTCAAAAAAATGTACTCACACTTTGAATGACGAGAAAACCTTTATTTATGAACATAGAGTGAAATGGAATAGCTTCGAATACAGAAGACAAATGTAATTGAAGAATCATGTTCACAAATGTTCAAATTGATGACCATTATTGTCCAGACAATGCTGATAACGCGCACCAAGGGATTCGCAAACGTCACGAAACAGGTCATTAGGAATATCGCGACATTGACTTTCAATTTCCAATTTCAATGCATCAATTGTTCTTGGTTTGGTGCGATAAACTTTGTCTTTGAGATATCCCCACAAAAAGAAGTCTATGCTGTGATTAATTAATTACACCTGCAACACAAAAAAGGCAGCATGTTAGGGACAGTTAAAGTGTGAGTACATTTTTTTGAGACACCCTGTATACATACAGCACACCTAATATTTGGGTAAAATTTCTCTTTGCCAGATTCATCTTGACCAAATATTTTTGTTTGCCATGAACAAGCTTCTGACAGAATTCTGGTTGGATATTTCCTGACTCTTCATGGTAGAATTGGTAGAGTTCAATTTTTATTATTATTTTTTCTTGGCATGGACTCGACTTATAAGCACGGTCCATATATTTTCAATAAGGTTGAAGTCAGGACTTGTTTTAAGCTTAATGTTAGCCTGCTTTATCCTCCACAACCAGCTCTGATGTGTGTTTGGGTTCATTGTCCTGTTGTAACTCCCAAGTCCCAAGTTGTGTTCAAGTTTCTTATGGTTTATGCTGAAGAATTCTGAGGTAGTCCTCCTTCTTGATTATTCCATCCACTTTGTGCAATGAACCAGTTCCACTGGCAGCAAAACAGCCCCAGAGCATGATGATCCTACCACCACCACTAGCTGGTACAGTGTCCCTTTATACATGTTGGTCATTGTGGCCAAACACCTCAATCTTTGTCTCATCTGACTATACAACTTTCCTCCAGAAAGCTTTTTCTTTGTCCATGTGGTCAGCTTCAACCTTTAGTTAAGTTTGAAGGTGTCAAACTGTGTCATACTGTGTGTGTGTATATATATATATATATATATATATATATATATATATATATATATATATATATAACATCTGATTTAGAAATACTGGATTATGTAGATATTACTTTCATGCAAACAATGTGTTTGAGATGCAATAATTTTCCACTTGCATTTGCACTGAAGGAAAACAAATCTTTTCAATATCAACACTGCATAAAAGCAGATCAGATAGTTTATTTCATGCAAAATGTCTTGCCTACAACCATTTCACTCTGCTAAATAATCCACAAAATCTGCACAGGCAACTGACAAAAAGCCACAGCACACTAATGTAGCCATATCAGTTTGCATATTACAATTTTGCCTTTTCTGTGTCATGAAAACCTCTCTCTCTCTCTCTCTCTCTCTCTCTCTCTCTCCCTCTCTCTCTCTCAAACATTGAATAAGCTAATCCTGAACGATGATGCCTATTTACTGCTAGTTATTGTGCTGTGTACTTTCGCATCTTTGCACTTATCAGCATCTAAAAAGCAGAGATGTGAGATAGCAATTTTTCACACTTGTTTACACACATTTCAGAAAATACTATCTCTCTTTTCTTTAACAGCCATGCACACCTTTAGTAAATCTTCACATACTGTGAAGAAAATAAAACTCCAGCTCAACACCGTGATCACACACAAACACATGCATGCACGCACACACTCTTCACAAAATAAAATGTTCACATTCCATACCATATGAAGTTCAATAACAAACCATATTTGTCATACTGTAATAGTCAGAAGAGAGCAGAGCCGTTAAAGTGTGTGCTGCTGTCATTACTGTAATTGAGATAACCATAAAAGAGGAAATTGCATTTATGTGTAATTATATATATTACACATAAATGCAATTTTAGGTGTGTGTGTATATATATACTTTTTTCAACTATTGTACAATATATATATATATATATATATATATATATATATATATATATATATATATATATATATATATATATATACAACCCCGATTCCAAAAAAGTTGGGACAAAGTACAAATTGTAAATAAAAACGGAATGCAATGATGTGGAAGTTTAAAAATTCCATATTTTATTCAGAATAGAACATAGATGACATACCAAATGTTTAAACTGAGAAAATGTATCATTTAAAGAAAAAAATTAGGTGATTTTAAATTTCAAGTCAACAACACATCTCAAAAAAGTGGGACAAGGCCATGTTTACCACTGTGAGACATCCCCTTTTCTCTTTACAACAGTCTGTAAACATCTGGTGACTGAGGAGACAAGTTGCTCAAGTTTAGGGATAGGAATGTTAACCCATTCTTGTCTAATGTAGGATTCTAGTTGCTCAACTGTCTTAGGTCTTTTTTGTTGCATCCTCTGTTTTATGATGTGCCAAATGTTTTCTATGTGTGAAAAATCTGGACTTCAGGCTGGCCAGTTCAGTACCCGGACCCTTCTTCTACGCAGCCATGATGCTGTAATTGATGCAGTATGTGGTTTGGCATTGTTATGTTGGAAAATGCAAGGTCTTCCCTGAAAGAGACGTCGTCTGGATGGGAGCTCTAGAACCTGGATATACCTTTCAGCATTGATGGTGTCTTTCCAGATGTGTAAGCTGCCCATGCCACACACACTAATGCAACCCCATACCATCAGAGATGCAGGCTTCTGAACTGAGCGCTGATAACAACTTGGGTCGTCCTTCTCCTCTTTAGTCCGAATGGCACGGTGTCCCTGATTTCCATAAAGAACTTCAAATTTTGATTCGTCTGACCACAGAACAGTTTTCCACTTTGCCACAGTCCATTTTAAATGAGCCTTGGCCCAGAGAAGATGTCTGTGCTTCTGGATCATACTATAGAGTTTTAGCTGGCAACGGTGGATGGCACGGTGAATTGTGTTCACAGATATTGTTCTCTGAAAATATTCCTGAGCCCGTTTTGTGATTTCCAATACAGAAGCATGTCTGTATGTGATGCAGTGCCGTCTAAGGGCCCGAAGATCACGGGCACCCAGTATGGTTTTCCGGCCTTGACCCGTACGTACAGAGATTCTTCCAGATTCTCTGAATCTTTTGATGATATTATGCACTGTAGATGATGATATGTTCAAACTCTTTGCAATTTTACACTGTTTTTACACTCCTTTCTGATATCGCTTCACTATTTGTCGGCACAGAATTAGGGGGATTGGTGATCCTCTTCCCATCTTTACTTCTGAGAGCCGCTGCCACTCCAAGATGCTCTTTTTTTATACCCAGTCATGTTAATGACCTATTGCCAATTGACCTAATGAGTTGCAATTTGGTCCTCCAGCTGTTCCTTTTTTGTACCTTTAACTTTTCCAGCCTCCTATTGCCCCTGTCCCAACTTTTTTGAGATGTGTTGCTGTCATGAAATTTCAAATGAGCCAATATTTGGCATGAAATTTCAAAATGTCTCACTTTCGACATTTGATATGTTGTCTATGTTCTATTGTGAATACAATATCAGTTTTTGAGATTTGTAAATTATTACATTCCATTTTTATTTACAATTTGTACTTTGTCCCAACTTTTTTGGAATCGGGGTTGTGTGTGTATATATATATATATATATATATATATATATATAAAATCTCATTATCTCTAGCCGCTTTATCCTGTTCTACAGGGTCGCAGGCAAGCTGGAGCCTATCCCAGCTGACTACGGGCGAAAGGCGGGGTACACCCTGGACAAGTTGCCAGGTCATTGCAGGGCTGACACATAGACACAGACAACCATTCACACCAGCGGTCAATTTAGAGTCACCAGTTAACCTAACCTGCATGTCTTTGGACTGTAGGGGAAACCGGAGCACCTGGAGGAAACCCATGTGGAGAACATGCAAACTCCACACAGAAAGGCCCTCGTCGGCCACAGGGCTTGAACCCGGATATATATATATATGACGCGGTACGCGGTGGTCCGGACTACCGTTGTGGTCCGGACCACGCCGTTTTCAGGTGTGGTCCGGACCACCAAGTTCAGAAGACAAATAAATTTTAAATTTTCAGCTACTTCTTCCCCTAATTTAGAATAAATTCTTTCCTTTGCCCTTTCTTCTGTTGCTTTGTAGTCTCTAGCACATTTTTTCTTATTCCTTAGAAGCTGTTCATAACCACCCTGAGACATAATGACGAAAGTTGGTAAAATTATTTTTCACTTCCCTCGTGGCAGCTCCCGCTTTTTTACATGTGTTAGAACTGGTATCTTTTATTGCGCGTGTGTTTTACGCATGCATTTCTCTTCCGGTTTGAGAAAAAATAACAAATGATGTACGACTTTGTAAAAAAACTCGTATTAAATGACAAACACAGTATGATTTTGGTAAGTTTTTATTTATATCGTAATATAATACAGCATACGGTGAACCGGACCACAATCCAGGAAAAATAATTAATTAATGCCCTCGTTTTGTATGGAAAATACGGTGATCCGGACCACCGCGTACCGCGTCACATATATATATATATATATATATATATATATATATATATATATATTTTTTTTTTTTTAAATTACTGTAAAAATAGTTGTAAAAAGTAAAAACACACGTGCACATATATATTATTCATTCCCGCTTTTACTGCACACTCTCAACATCTTTTCACCCAGGAGGGTTTCACCCAGGAGGATTTCCTAAGAGGCCAAACACCTCACTGCTTCTCTTCAAAACTAAGTGAAAAATACTTTGGGGAAAAACAATTAAAATTTTATATAAACTAATGAATTAATCAAAATGTCTTTAAGACCATGAAAATATATATCCAATCAATTGTGGCAAAACTTTTAACTAGTCATGCACAGTTTTACATTTGTATATTGTGTAACATGATGTTTCGAGTCTCTCTTTCTCCCTCTCTCTAAGCCTGCACTCTGTGTTTTATCATTGTCCCTGGATCAGAAGACAGCAAGGTTTAATGGATAGAAGGCAACTAGAGGATTTGTGTGTGTGTGTGGCACGACTAGCTGCTGATGTTATCTTCAGTCTTCATCTGAACTGAACGATCACAGAAAACCTGTCAGAAAGGTCACTCAAGTGGTAATAGTTTATCACTCTATTGTCTTTCAAGTTCTTTTATTTTCATGACCTTTGGAGACTTTTCTCCATTCTCCCTATCTTGGTAAAGCTTATTGTATTTAGTGCCATGATGAAGCACAAGGTGGTTTTCTTCACACTCACCTGTGTTTCATAAGAGTCCAATGTCGTATGAGTTTTAGAGTATTTGCAACACAATCCTTTATTTCCATTCAGTGGAAGACACTTATTTGCACATATAGACAGATAATGGACAGATACTTTGCACAGATCATAATTAAC
Source organism: Neoarius graeffei (assembly GCF_027579695.1). Lineage (NCBI taxonomy): Eukaryota > Metazoa > Chordata > Actinopteri > Siluriformes > Ariidae > Neoarius > Neoarius graeffei. The sequence goes on from NC_083570.1 coordinate 93,432,261, forward strand.
AGTTATTCCACAAAATCGAGTCAAACATGAGTGAATGTGAATGGAGTAATATAGTATATTATTAAGTTACAATAATTTCTATCAGTTTGTTGATTTTCCAGCCAGAGAAAATAATATGTTGGCTCATATTTATTGCAATGTACTGAATGCTTACAAAGTGCCACCCTCCCCCCATGCCGGCCAGTCTGATCACATTACTCTGTTCCTGATCCCTGCATACAAACCCCTCATCGCCAGAACAAAGTCCTCTGGAAAGACTGCCAAAGTCAGACCAGAGGGAGTCATGACTAAACTACAAGACTGCTTCGAAAACACAAACTGAGATCTGTTCAAGCGAGAAGCCACTCAGAACAACCACACAGACTTAAATACTTCAACACATAAACACTCATAGCCTACATCAACTTTTGTATGGACATGTTTCCATTGCTAAGACCATTTGTACATTATCCAACTGGAAACACTGAATGAACAGAGATGTTCAAAACCTGTTGAAGTTTCATGGCAATGCTTTCTGCACAGGAGATCCACAGGCTTATAAAATAGCCATGTGAGGAAATGAAGAACAGCATTAGGGAGGTGAAGTGTCACTACAAAATGTGAATAGAGGAGCAATTTTTTTTTTAAACTTTGGGATGAAATTGATATTAATAGTACGGTAGAAATTCAGAGGGCATAGACGCTTTTAAGAAGGGGTTAAGAAATTTCTTCAACTTGCCAAGTTGTTTTAGACCTTTCCTTTAGATAGATATACGTACATCTATGCTTCATACTCATGTTCGGTCAGGGGCCTGTATACTTAATTTCTATGTTTACAAAATTGGTATTAAATCTTCTCCGGCTTGCCCCTGTGGTTTTAGAAGTGAAAATGTTAATCATTATTATTATTTTTTTTTTATATTGCCCTAAATATGCTGTCGTGTGTAACACCCTGCTTGCCTCAGCTGTTCAAACTGTTCCGGGCAGATGGGGCCATCATTCAGATAATCAGAAAGTTGATTTATTTCTCCTTGGTTCTGACATTTTATTGGACAAACAAAATTGCAAAATGTTTCATTATGTTCAATTGTTCATTAGAGATTCTCGTCGATTTAATATTGAGACAAGGACCCCATCTGTCCTGTAACACTTTTTTCCCCACTAGCACTACATCACTGCACTCACAAATGTAATGTTTTAGAATTAAGCATGAGCTGCCTAGATGAGCAATAGCGCTCATGAAGCAAATGCTCAAAAATGTTAAAAAAAAAAGAATAGGGGAGCACTTTAACAGCTCAGACTCCCAGTGTATGTGGCAGGGCATTCAATCCACCTGTCCAACCTACATAGCAAACTCATCTCCCTGACGCTGAATGAGGTGCGTAGCACCAAGTTGGCTATTAGCCATGTACAATGAGATTGGGTAGAATAACTGTTTTATTCTATCTACATTCACTGGATTTTGAGAAACGGAGCATTTTTATTTATTTTTTGCAAAGTCACTAAATGAAAACTTTATACAAAATGTCTGACAAAATCATTTCCGCTTAGAATGTAAACAAACCTGCGAAATGACCGTAGCAATTTGTGAAAAATGCTATAATAATAATTCTTGAAAAATAAAAAAAGATACATTCTTATCATCAGATACTTTCATTTCATATTTTGTTGGGTTTTTTTGTAATTTTGGGGGGTTTATTTTTGAGTAGAGTTTTTATTTCATCCTCGGTTGGTTCAGCAACACACTCCACCATTTTGTTTTTCTCTACTCACGGTCTATGAGCTAATAGCTTAGTAGTAGTGTAGCCAAACAGAGTGTGCCATAGTGAATGTGAATAGAATAATATAGTATATTATTAAGTTACAATAATTTCTATCAGTTTGTTGATTTTCCAACCAGAAAAAATAATACGTTGGCTCATATTTATTACAATATAGTGAATGCTTACAAAGTGTCGCCCTCCCCCCATATCGGCCAGTCTGATCACATTACTCTATTCCTGATCCCTGCATACAAACCCCTCATCGCCAGGACAAAGTCCTCTGTATAGACTGCCAAAGTCAGGCCAGAAGGAGTCATGACATACCTACAAGACTGCTTCGAAAGCACAAACTGAGATCTGTTCAAACGAGAAGCCACTCAGGACTTCAACACATAAACACTCATAGCCTACATCAACTTTTGTATGGACATGTTTCCATTGCTAAGACCATTTGCACATTATCCAACTGGAAACACTGAATGAACAGAGATGTTCAAAACCTGTTGAAATTTCATGGCAATGCACAGGAGATCCACAGGCTTATAAAATAGCCATGTGAGGAAATGAAGAACAGCATTAGGGAGGTGAAGTGTCACTACAAAATGTGAATAGAGGAGCATTTTTTAAAAAACTTTTGGATGAAATTGATATTAATAGTAGAAATTCAGAGGGCATAGGAGCTTTTAAGAAGGGGTTAAGAAATTTCTTCAACTTGCCAAATTGTTTTAGACCTTTCAATTATTCTTTAGATAGATATACATCTATGCTTCATACTTATGTTCGGTCAGGGGCCTGTACACTTAATTTCTATGTTTACAAAATTGGTGTTAAATCTTCACCAGCCTGCTCCTGTGGTTTTAGAAGTGAAAAAGTAAATCATTATTATTATTATTTATATTGTCCTAAATATGCTGTCCTGTGTAACAACCTGCTTGCCTCTGCTGTTCAAACTGTTCTGGACAGATGGGGCCATCATTCAGATAATCAGAAAGTTGATTTATTTCTCCTTGGTTCTGACATTTTATTGAACAAACAAAATTTCTAAATGTTTTATTATGTTCAATTGTTCATTAGAGATTCTTGTCGATTTAATATTGAGACAAGGACCCCATCTGTCCTGTAACACTTTTTTTCCCCACTAGCACTACATCACTGCACTCACAAATGTAATGTTTTAGAATTAAGCATGAGCTGCCTAGATGAGCAATAGTGCTCGTGAAGCAAATGCTCAAAAATGTTTAAAAAAAAAAAGAATAGGGGAGCACTTTAACAGCTCAGACTCCCAGTGTATGTGGCAGGGCATTCAATCCACCTGTCCAACCTACATAGCAAACTCATCACCCTGACAATCTTAACCACTTCTTCTCAAGGTTTGACAGGGACAGCAACCAACCCATCACCCAGCTGACACTACAAGAGGCTCCATCATGTGCACTGTTGTCAAACTCACATGAGGTGACATGGGCCCTGAGCCAAATCAACCCCAACAAAGCCGCTGAACCTGATGGGGTTCCTGGATGGGTCATGGGACACTGTGTGGGACAACTGACAGCAGTATTCACCAGCCTGTTTAACATCTCTTTGGAGCAGGCCACTTTCCCCACCTGCCTCATATCTGCTACAATCAGCTCTGTTTGAAAACAGGAGGTGGTCAGGTTCCTGAATGGCTATTGCCCACCTGCCTTGACCCCCACCGTTATGAAGTGCTTTGAGCAACACGTAAAAAGCAACATCCCCTCTTCCTAGGACTAATACCAATTTGCTTACAGGATGAACAGCAGGACAGCTACATCCGGACACTGTTCATTGATTACAGTTCTGCTTGTAACACCATCCTCCCCAACAAGCTGGCCATTAAATTAAATAACCTTGAGAGCTGGAGCCAGGACAACAACCTTGCTCTCAACTCAAGGAAAACAAAAGAACTGATCTTTGACTTCAGGACACTGACACACTATGGTCACCACCCAATTAGCATCAATGGTGAGAGGGTGGAGGCAGTTCAGAGCTTCAGATTCCTTGGACTCCATATCAGCCAAGACCTGGCATTGTCCATTAACACAACAATGATGGCCAAAAAAGGTCTTCAGATGCTTCATTTTCCAAGGAGCCTAAAGAAAGCACAACTCCTGCAGTAGCTGCTGGTCAACTTCTACAGGTGTGCCATAGACTCCATCATCACATACTGCATTATAGCATGGTACTGGCAGCACCTCTGAGAACAGGAAGGCCCTCCAGAGCATCATCCAAATAGCACAGAGGATCATTGGCTTCCAACACACCTTCCAATGCTGGAAGAAATCTACAGGACCCTCTGCAGCTGCAAAGCCATGAACACCTTCAGAGATCTGACTGACCCTGGTCATAGCATCTTCATCCCTTTGCCATCTGGCAAGGAATACAGAGCCTTGTCTGCCCACATGACCAGGCTGCAGAACACCTTTTACCCTCAAGCTTACACCTCTGTTACTGCAACTAAAAATTTGTTACTGCCAATGTAATAAAAATATATTACTGCCATTCTCTCACCAGTCTCACCAAATTTTCACCTTATCACTTTTAAAAATAAAAAAGCTGTTAATTATTAGACAAATAATGTATATTGTCCAACATGCAAGTCCATCCATCCATCATCTATAACCACTTATCCTGTGCAGGGTCGCGGGCAAGCTGGAGCCTATCCCAGCTGACTATGGGCAAGAGGTGGGTTACACCCTAGACAAGTCACCAGATCATTGCAGGGCTGACACATAGAGACAAACAACCATTCACACTTATGATCAATTTAGAGCCATCAGTTAGCCTAACCTGCATGTCTTTAGACTGTGGGGGAAACTAGAGCACCCAGAGGAAACCAACACAGACACAGGGAGAACATGCAAACTCCACACAGAAAGGCCCCCCTGGCTTGAACCCAGAACCTTCTTGCTGTGAGGCGACAGTGCTAACCACTACACCACCACACTGCCCACCAACATGCTAGTCTTTGCAAATAAACTGTTATTATAGACATGATAAGGCATTAGAATAAGTGTATCAATAGTTTGCCTTGTAGCCATTTGAGAAAAGTGAGTCAACACATTCTGACCATTAGATATGAGAATTTCGCAATTTAATATTTCACTGGCTTTGGGAATAAAACAACATATTTTAGTGACAGACCAGACTAGACGTTCTGTATGCATGTTCTTCTTTACATCCCCTCATTGGTTGGGGGGGTTGCTTCGATGCAATTCAACTGTCATACATCTCACTAGTTGACATCATGTGAGATGTCCATCATAAAAGTCTGCATTTCACTAAGGTTTTTTTTTCTAAGTGTATTATCACACTGTGCAGATTTTCATAAAACTGTGTGGGTTTTTTTTTCAGTCTCTAAATATTAATTCAATTGCATGTTATCAAACCCACACCTTATGTACCCTCACAGCAGGGACGCTAGGTAACAATGGGACTTCACACCGATGATAATGTGTCTCTGTTTTTTATAGCACAGAGATGGTGTCATGTCAATGCCAGAATCGGTGTTCAACAACACTTCCCAGAACACAATGTGGCCTACAAATATGGACAACATGGACGACAACACCCAAACGCTCTCACATTCTTATTCACCAGACTCAATCATGTCACAGCCACACTCACCACATAAAAGGACTCACAGTTTCCACAGTCTTTGCAAAGTGTCCACTCGGTATCTTACCCGCTACTACCAAGCCTGGATTATACACTCACCGGCCACTTTATTAGAAACACCTATCCACCTACTGTTTTATGCAGTTATCTAATCAACCAATCCCTTAACAGCAGCACAACGAATAAAATCACACAGGTACAAATCAAGAGCGTCAGTTAATGTTCACTTCAAACATCAGAATGGGAAAATTGTGATCTCAAAGTGTGACTTTCACTGTGGTATGGGTGTTGGTGCCAGATGGACTGGTTTGAGTATTTAGTTGCACCAGCATCCACACCTGCTTACCTGACAAATGGGTGCATTTGGGATTCTCTGCTGATCTCCTGGGGTTTTCGCATGCAACAGTCTCTAGAGTTTACATAGAATGGTGTGAAAAACAATAAATATTGAGTTCTGTGGGTGGAAACGCCTTGTTAATAAGAGAGATCAGAGGAAAATGGCTAGACTGGTTTGAGTTGCCAGGACGGATATAGTAACTCAGAGCAACTCTTTACAACTGTGGTGAGCAGAAAAGCATCTCAGCATGCAACAGCAGAAGACTACATTGGGTTCCACTCCTGCCAGCCAAGAACAGGAATCTTAGAATCAAGAACAAGTTCCTATTAATGTGGCTGGTAAGTGTATTGTCACGGTTCTATTCTGGTTTCTTGATTATTGCCTTTCCTAGTTTATGTTGTTTGCTCATTGACTGACCTCTGCCTGTTTACTGACAGAGTTTGTGCCTACTGTTTGGATTTGTTTGAAAGCTTCAATAAAGTTCTGTTTAAATTGCACCAGCATCCACACCTGCTTACCTGACAAATGGGTGCATTTGGGATTCTCTTTGGTACAAATACATTAATGACCAAAAGGAATATTGTAATATCACTTCAAAAAAAAAAGTAGAAAAATGTTTGCTTGTTATGGCCCACACTTTTATGTTCTGTGTATTTGAAATGTGCATTTCAAATGTCGAAATGAACATGCTGATATCTCATCTCATCTCATTATCTCTAGCCGCTTTATCCTTCTACAGGGTTGCAGGCAAGCTGGAGCCTATCCCAGCTGACTACGGGCGAAAGACATGCTGATATGTCATATATATTTAATTTGCATTTCAATAGTTTACACTACCCTTGTCACTACTCTCTAGCCCATAATCCATCACCTGATCGCATCTTTATTGCACTTCCTTATAGCCAACATCATTTCAAATGTATTAAAAATGTTGATGGTGTTTGGTTTGTTGTAGCTGTCACATCCATTTACTTCAGCTTTTAAGCCCAAACTTAGTGGCAAGTCTAATGGAAATCTAGACGGAAGGGGGGTAGCAACTGGATGTCTTCGTGCAGATGATACTCTTTTTATCCTGTTTTTCCCACTAGTGCAGGGGTCACCAAACTTTTTTCTCTGGGGGCCACATTGTCGTTCCTGACTGTGATGGGGGCCGGGGTCGGGTCAGCTATATCACATAGAATTGTATAACCCAGACAAATATGACCACCAGCAGGCCTCATTGTGTAGTAGAGATTACTAGCCTGGCACAGCCATCCACACTACTATACCCACACTACTATATCAACACTAGATTCCTGGCACATATTTGTTTATCTTTACTAGTGGTTTGCAAAAGTAGTAATCAAGTCTTCACACTTTGTTTTAATTTGAAATACCACTGATATTCCATTTATTTATTTTCTAATAAAAATAATATCAAAGCTGTCAAGGTAAGAAACATCTGCCTAGTTGAGGTGATTGACACTGGCAAAGGTGAGTGGAAAATTATAAATTGTAGGTAGGCCTGTTGATATCATTAATAATATGAATAATAATTGTATGCAGCACTTAATAAAGGTCAAATAAAGAAAAATAATTGTAATTATTATAATTATAATAATTTTATTAATTATAATTGCGCACTGCAGTGCACAGCTTTCACACACAGGCGCGTGCGTGCGTGCATGCGCGCGCCTGTGTGTGAAAGCTGTGCACTGCAGTGCGCAAAAGTGCGCTGGTCCAGGAGAGCGAGTATGCATTGCTTTTTTTTTTTTTTTTAATAGAGACCCCCATAGGGTCAAATTTATAATTCGAACCCTGCTTTGTGGCGGGTTTCATAGTGACGACGCAGATTATATTCTTTGAAAACCGGCACACTTTCTTTACATACAAGACAAACTGCACGGTCCTTACACTGAAGGAAAAAATAATCGGTGGTCCACTGTTCTTTAAAAACTCTGCACTCTCTGTCAGCTTTTCGCTGACCGCTAGCCACTTTGCTGTCCTGAACACTGACAGTTCTCTGTGCGTGCGCTGCCCGTCACTGCTTGATTGCGAGCATATGACGAAAATTCGGAAAATATGAAGTTCATTTTATAACTAAATATCAATTTTAATTGATAAAATCAACAAAATACAAGATGCAGACATGTTATTATTTGCCAAAAAGCAATTTAAAAAAATAGGCCATGACCACTTTTGGGGATTGCCTCATAGGGCCAGTTCAAGTGATGGGGGGCAGAGGGGCTGGGGGGCCGGTCAAAGGGGGGTGGCGGGCCGGATCTGGCCCGCGGGCCGTAGTTTGGTGACCCCTGCACTAGTGGATGTGCTAACCGACACTGATTGTGATTTGGACTAGATATTCAGAAACATTCAGAAACTTTGGAATAAAATATACAGCAATCAGGGTTTGCCATAGACTGACTGGAAATGTTTATTTATTTTACATGTAACAAAAACTTTACTTAATATTGTATGCCACAAGTATGTCAAACACAAAAGCAGTTTTATGTCTCAGCTTATTGTAAATATTATGTGCTAAAAAGGGGAAGCCATCGTCTAAAGGTTTGAGAAGCAGCTTTTGGACCAAAAGGTCATTAGTTTGATTTCCTGGACCAACAGGAATGTCTCAAGTGCCCTTGATCAAGGCAGCTAACCCCAGGCTACTCTGAGTATGTTGTACATTACTCTGGATAAGAGTGTCTGCTAAATGCCTGTAATATACTAAAGTTATATGTTGTTGTGAATCAAACCCAGGTCGCTGGTGTAATAATCCAGCAAACCTCCACTAGGCTACCAGGGGAATGACTCAAGTGTAGAGGAGTGAAAGTTAGAGTTCAAACAGTTTATTCGCCAAAGTCCAGAAAATCCAAAGTTTGTGAAAAAGCAAAAATCCACAAAAGAAAAAAACAACACACAGGAGATACAAAAAAACATCCAAAAGTTCAAAAGTCCAGAAATCCAAAACCAAGGCAAAGAAAGCAAAAATCCAAACGCTCAGAAGATACAAAAACGGCAAGGGTCCATGTAAACAAAAACAGTCCAAAAGTCCTAAGAGAGTAGAGATCCAAAAACACAAGTAGACAGGCAAGGTACACAGAACAAAGGTGACTAGTAATGCACAGCACAAAAGACTCAGTGACTAGACACACAAACTGGGGTAGGGGAGAGCGGGGTAAGATGAGCCAGAGGGTAAGATGAGCCACCCCCTGTTTCTAAGAAACAGTAAACAAATGTGACCATGTGACCACATTCAAAGGGGGGCGGGACCATTTACTTACACTTGTGGAGAGGAGCACCACATGTCAAACTAGGTGAGGGAGATATTTATAAAAATGTGTTTTTGTGCTTTCTAAGTCAATTCCATGTTTGTCCACAGTGAAGATAATTTAGAGAAGACAAAAGTAGAATAATATTTAGACACATTAGGGTTAAGTTAGTGGCTTTCTAAGCTATGATATGAATGCTAATAAAAATAATTTTGATTAGCCTAATCCCCTTTATTAGCATTTTTCTACAAAATGGTGGCCACGGGGTAAGACGAGCCATTAGATGTGGGGCAAGTTGAGCCACTGGCTCAACTTACCCCATTGGTGGCTGAGCTTACCCAATATGGATGACACTTAAGTTTTCACATTTACTGGTCATATATAACAACAACATACAGTATATATATATATATATATATATATATATATATATATATATATATATATATATATATATATATATGACATCAGATGAGGAAGACCAGTTGTTAGATGTGGGGGATTATGTTGTGGCAAAATTCACGGGGAAGAAGAAAGTGCATTTCTTCATTGGCCAGATAATCAAATTGGATGTCTTCGAAATAGAGGCAAGATTTGTCAAAAGAAGCCGGTCATGCCATGGCTCTGCAAGAAAGCCGATCTTTGTCTTCAAAGAGAAAGATAAGGCTGTCCTGTCAAGACAGGATATTGTGAAAAAATTGCCCCACCCCTTTACTGTTGGGGGGACAGCACGGAGGGAGAGGCAAATGGTGTTCCCTTGCAATTTGAATGCTTGGAACATTGAATAATGATGAAATGATTGATGGAATGATTGCTGCATGTTTTAGCAATGTTTTAACCTACTGAAAGAAATAAGATTTTTTGGCACTGTTCTACTGTTTTAGTAATTTCTATAATATAGTATATCTCTCATTCCCTCTCTAACCATCCCTCTTTCTATCTATCTATGCATATCTCTCTCTCTATCCATCTATCTATCCCTCCCTATCCCATCTCGTTCTATCACCTCTCTCTTCATCTCCCCTTCTCTATGCAACGGCCCTATCCCCCACTTGATTGACTTGACTTGATTCACTGATTGCATTTCTAATAATAAAAGTTGTTTACTTTGTTAACCTAACATGTTTTGTGTTGGCTCAATTTACCCCACACAGTGGCTCATCTTACCCCGTGCATGGGGTAAGTTGAGCCACTTGACATTTTTTTTTCAAGAGGTAATATCACTCTAACCATAAGAGCTTATCAATTATTTTTTGCTCAGATAGTAACAGTACACTTTGAAATTTGGTATGGTGTGTAGACTGGAAGCAAAAATGGCTTTAACATGTAGTTATGATGAAAAATGTAAAAAGAGGCTCATCTTACCCCGCTCTCCCCTAGTATAAATACCCAAAGTAATAGAACACATGACCAGGACAAAATTGGCAATTAAGAAAGGGCGGGACAGTTAACAAGGCACATGACTAACAAAACAGAGAAGCACATGGCTGTCAAAATAAACACAAACCACCTAGCTGTCAAAACAAACATGACAAGTAAAAGATACAATAGTGGCCTCTAGAGGCCAAGATAGTCCCAAGCCTAACAGGACCCCCCCCCCAGGAGCGTCTCCTGACGTTCCAAGGGCGATTAGGATGGGCCAAATGGAAGTCCCGACAAAGTCCTTTGTCGAAAATGTCCCGAGCGGGGACCCAACAGTGCTCCTCAGGGCCATAGCCCTCCCAGTCAACTAGGTACTGGAGACTGCCATGGACCCGGCAGGAGTCCAGCAGGTGGCGCACAGTGAACACAGTCTGTCCATGGAGGATGCGGGGAGGCAGGGGATTCCTAGGGGCAGGGGCATAAGGGGATGACAGTACGGGGCGCAACAGGGACACGTGGAATGTGGGGTTGATTCTTAGAGACCGGGGCAACTGGAGTCGGTAGGCGACCGGGTTCACTCTGTGCACTACCTTGAAGGGGCCAACGTAATGAGGGGAAAGTTTGCGGTTCTCCACCCATAGAGGAAGGTCTTTAGCGGACAACCAAACCCGCTGCCCAGGGTGAAAACTGTGGGCGGGCCGTCTATGGCGGTTGGCCTGAGTCTGGTTGGCCCTGGAAATGTGAATGAGAGTCCTCCGGACCTTGTTCTAGGTCTTACGACACCATCTCAGGAACTGATTGACCGAGGGCACCCCAGTGTCCTCCTCCTGTTCCAGAAACAAAGGTGGCTGGAACCCAAATTGGCATTGGAATGGAGATAACCTGGTGGCCGATGACTGAAGGGTGTTATGGGCGTACTCCGCCCATGGCAACCAGGTGCTCCACAACGTCGGGTTGTCCATAGCCAGGCCTCGCAGGGTGGTTTCCAGGTCCTGGTTGAGCCTCTCATTCTGGCCATTTGACTGGGGATGGAACCCAGAGGAGAGGCTGGCAGTGGCCCCGACGAGCTTGCAGAATCCCTGCCACACTCGGGAGGAGAACTGGGGCCCCCGGTCAGAGATGATGTCCTGTGGGAGTCCGAAGACTCGGAAGACATGAGTGAATATTAGTTTGGCAGTCTCAAGGGCGGAAGGGAGCTTTCACAGAGGTATGAAATGACAAGCCTTTGAGAACCTGTCGACTATAACTAGAATGACAGTGTTACCTTGTGAAGCTGGAAGGCCCATGATGAAGTCGACTGCCACATGAGACCAGGGACGCCGAGGAATGGGCAGAGGATGCAGGAGGCCCTGGGGACGCTGCCATGGGTTCTTGCTTCTGGTGCACACTTCACAGGACAGGACGAATGACCTCACTTCTTTATCCATGTCTGGCCACCAGAAGCATCTCTTCAAGAAATCCAGGGTCCTCCGGGCCCCCGGGTGAGCGGTGAGAGGGGACGAAGGACCCCACTGGAGAACCTTGGCCCGAGCTTGGCGTGGAACGTACAAGAGACCAGGTGGACCCGTTCCAGGACCGGGGTCCTGGCATTGAGTTTGTCGGACAGCCTCTTCAACACCCCAGCGGACAGGGGCCACAATCCGGGACACAGGGATAATAGGCCCAACTTCACTCTCCCTGTTAGTGGAAGAGAACTGTCTGGAAAGGGCGTCGGGTTTGGTGTTCTTCGAGCCAGGGCGGTACGACAGGGTGAAATCGAACCGACTGAAGAACAAGGCCCACCTAGCCTGTCGTGGGTTGAGTCTCTTGGCTTGCCAGAGGTACTCCAGGTTTTTGTGGTCTGTCCAAACCAGGAATGGATGTTGAGCTCCCTCCAGCCAGTGCCTCCACTCCTCAAGGGCCAGTTTGACCGCAAGCAGTCCTCGATCACCCACATCATAACGGGACTCCGCGGGACTCAGACGGTGGGAGAAGTATGCACAGGGGTGCAGCCTTCCATCCGAGCGTTGAGAGAGGACAGCACCGACGCCACTGTCCGAAGCGTCCACCTCAACAATGAAGGGTTGCGATGTGTCAGGGAGGACCAGAATGGGTGCAGTACAGAAGCGGTGCTTGAGGTCCTTGAAAGCCTTCTCAGCTTGAGGAGACCAGACAAAAGCCCCCCCCCCCCGTCCTTTTGGTGAGGTCAGATATGGGCACTGCTACCGAACTGAAGTTCCTGACAAACTTGTGGTAGAAGTTAGCAAATCCTAAAAACCGCTGAACTTCTTTCATGGACTTGGGAGTGGGCCAGTCCCGGACGGCCAGGGTCTTGGCTGGATCCATCTGGAGTTGTCCCATCCATACAATAAAGCCCAGAAAGGAGACCTCAGAGACATGAAACTCACATTTCTGGGCCTTCGCAAACAGACTGTTCTGTAGCAGCCTCTGAAGAACCTGACAGACATGGTGGCGGTGCTCATGCAAGGTCTTGGAGAATATCAGAATGTCATCGAGGTAAACAAAAGCATATTTGTTGATCATATCCCTCAGGACGTCATTGATAAGGGCCTGAAAGACTGCTGGTGCATTGGTAAGTCCAAAGGGCATCGCTTGATACTCATAGTGTCCTGAAGGGGTGTTAAAGGCAGTCTTCCACTCATCTCCCTGTCGGATACGAATGAGGTGGTAAGCATTCCGTAAATCCAACTTGGTGAAGACTGTAGCACTTTGGAGCAGGTCGAATGCTGTGGACATCAGCGGAAGGGGATAACGGTTGCGCACTGTGATCTTGTTCAGGCCCCTGTAGTCAATACACGGTTGCAGCCCCCATCCTTCTTGCCAACAAAGAAGAAGCCTGCACCAGCAGGTGAGGTGGAGGGTCGGATGAATCCAGAGGCCAGGGCATCCTTGATGTATTCATCCATGGCCTTGCGTTCTGGCTGAGAGAAGGAGAACAGCCTGCCCCGAGGAGGGGTAGCCCCGGGGAGCAAGTCTATGGCACAGTCGTCGGCACGGTGCGGAGGAAGAACGGCAGCCCTACTCTTGCTAAAAACCTCCTTCAAATCCCAGTACTCTGTGGGAACTTGAGATAGCTCGGTGAGATCAGGGGGCTCGGCAGGAGACACAGGAGAACTAGAGAGCAGACAAGAGGCATGGCATGGAGGGCCCCATTCCACAACCTGGCTAGTTACCCAGTCTATGCGAGGGTTGTGGCGGGTGAGCCAAGGAAAGCCTAGAATCACTGGGGATTCTGGTGAATGAATCAGGTGCAGGGATATTTCTTCTCTGTGACCTTGAGACTGGAGAAGAACTGGAGAAGTTACTTGGGTGACTTTTCCATCACCTAAAGCTTGGCCATCCAGCGCAGACACAGACAACGGAGCTTCAAGGGGTACAGTAGGGACATTGATTCATCGGGCAAAGTGAACATCCAGAAAATTTCCAGCAGCCCCGGAGTCTAACAATGCTTGGCAAGAGTGGACAGACTCACCCCAGGAGATGGAGACAGGGATGTAGACTCCTTGGCCAGGAAGTTCGGGAGAAAGCATAGTCCCCATCACAACCCTCCCTCGGCTGGACGGGACGGTCCTTTTCCCGAGAGCTCGGGACATGATGCTCAGAAATGACCAGGCTTGCCACAGTAGATGCAACACTTGTCCCTCCTTCTGCGCTCCCTCTCGGATGCGGAGAGACAAGTTTGGCCCACTTGCATGGGCTCCGGACGAACACTGGAGGAGGTGGACGGATTCCAGGTTGAAGCAGTGAGGCGAGGGAAGCTCAGGACTTGGCGATGCTCTCTAATCCTGTTATCAAGATGAATGGCATGTGAGATCAGAGTTTCAAGGTCGCTTGGGCATCCGATAGAGGCCAGACCATCTTTGATGGGGTCAGACAGACCATGGTGGAAGGCTGAAACCAAGGCAGTCTCATTCCATCCACTGACTGCTACGAGCATCCGGAACGAGATGGCATAGTCTGCGACACTTCCCCCCTGCCGGATGGACATGAGCTTCCTGGCTGCATCTTTGCTGATGTCCGCCTGATCAAAAACATGAAGCATCTCCTCCGTAAACATCCTGAAATCAGAACACTCGGGTCCCGGTCTCTGCCAGATGGCTGTTGCCCAAGCTTGTGCCTTATCAGCTAACAAAGTTATTACATATGCAATCTTGCAGCGGTTTGACATGTAGGTGGTAGGCTGGAGCTCAAAGTGAGTTGGCACTGGGTAAGGAACTCCCAGCACTCACCGTGCTTGCCATCATACCTCTGTGGTGCAGTAAGGCAGGGTTCGTGAGGTGAAGGAGGCAGCGTGGCAAGAGGCACTGGAGTAGATGGTGGAGCAGGAACAGGGGGAGGATCAGATGGGGGCAGAGGAGTCAGCTGTGCCAGGGCCTTCCCAATTTGCTGAAGCAGTGCATTATGGCAAGCAAGGGCCTCATGTTGGCTTGCAAGTGTTTGTCCATGAGTATCCATGGTAGCTCCAAAGCTTGTTAAAGCAGCCATAATTTTCCAAAGTTTAGCCAGGTAGACAGCTGAAGAAGCCTCTGCTGAGTCAGTCATGACTGAGTCTCTGTTAGGTGGGGCTGGGAATCAAACCCAGGTCGCTGGTGTAGTAACCCAGCAAACCTCCACTAGGCCACCAGGGGAATGACTCAAATACAGAGGAGTGAGACAAAAGTTAGAGTTCAAACAGTTTATTCGCCAAAATCCAGAAGTCCAGAAAATCCAAGGTTTGTGAAAAAGCAAAACTCCACAAAAGAAAAAAACAACACACAGGAGATACAAAAAACATCCAAAAGTTCAAAAGTCCAGAAATCCAAAACCAAGGCAAAGAAAGCAAAAATCCAAACGCTCAGAAGATACAAAAACGGCAAGGGTCCATGTAAACAAAAACAGTCCAAAAGTCCTAAGAGAGTAGAGATCCAAAAACACAAGTAGACAGGCAAGGTACGCAGAACAAAGGTGACTAGTAATGCATAGCACAAAAGACTCAGTGACTAGACACACAAACTGGGGTAGTATAAATACCCAAAGTAATAGAACACATGACCAGGACAAAATTGGCAATTAAGAAAGGGTGGGACAGTTAACAAGGCACATGACTAACAAAACAGAGAAGTACATGGCTGTCAAAATAAACACAAACCACCTAGCTGTCAAAACAAACATGACAAGTAAAAGATACAATAGCGGCCTCTAGAGGCCAAGATAGTCCCAAGCCTAACAGTTGGTTAGAGTTTAACCATTCTCATTCTTTAACTCATCATCATATGATCATAAATAGCTAATATTATAATAATATTTGATCATTCATATTGTATAGTTTGTGGTAATATTCAGACAGGAAAAAAATATAGTGGAAAACTAGTAATATGCAATGCGGTAAAAATCAATCTGAGCATTTTCATATTTACATAAGTAAGATTACAATGTAACCCTTAGAACTACTCTTACAAGTACACTGCTCAACACTGCTTACACTAAACTTAGGCCTGAGAGGGTTTTGCTGAAAATTGATATTCTGATACAGATGTGTCTTCGCTTTGCCTTGCTGCATTTTCACTATTCATTATCCTTACTCACATTTTCACTCCTTGTTTTTCAAACACTTGGCCCACAGCACTCATATTTTTCACTGAGTAGCTAATGATAGATTATGTTTGGCTATTAGTATGTAGATGCTTTCACTGTGTAGTTCTACTCTAATGAGGTCATCTAGATGTATTTCTGCATTTCAACAGGTTTTGATGGAATATTCAATATTTCACCCTTTTTTCAGATTTTAAATAATTTTAAGGTCAGGTGTTGGACGATGGGATGTGGCCAAAGGAAATTTAGATTCAGCCTGGGGTTGCCATTTAATCATCCTGGCTTTAAAGGCTGAATGAATGCCCTGCCTGCTGACTGAAATGAAACTGAATGAAAATCATTGGTGGCTGCTTCTGCACCTGTCACACTGATTAGTGTCCACCAATGAGCTTGAAATGGTATGACTATTTCAATCTTAAATGGTGAGATTATTTCAATTTGGAGATTCAAGTGGAGATCAAATGCATGTCTTCTAATGTGAATCAAATCTGGTTGTTTTACAAAACACATGCTCTTAATCAGGCAAAGATGAGATGTACATTTCCATAGTGTAAAGATGCTGCTATGAAACAGTCTACTTGTATTTCTCTCTTTTCTGATATTTATTATATCATCTCTTAGCTACAGAAATGTAGAAATTTAGTTGGTTTCCAGGCAACTTGTCCTATATCACTTGTATACATTTCATTTGATGAGTATATTAAACTCTCTATATATGGGGGCGGTGGTGGTGGGGTGGGGGTCCTATTCCTTTTCCTTTATGGGTCCTTTAAACTGTTTCCAAAGGTTTCCTTTTCCTTTCTTTTTTGAAAGGGAAATCCTGCAAGTAAATAATGCCCCTGTGCACAAAGCAAAATACATAAAGACATTGTTTGAAAAGGTTGGTGTGGAAGAACTTGAGTGATCTGGACAGAACCCTGACCTCAATCCCACTGAAAATCTTTGATATGAACTGGGATGCCGACTGCACCCCAGGCCTCCTCACCTAACATTAATGCCTGAGATTGTTAATAGTCTTTTGTCTAAATATACATATAATATCCATCCATTATCTGTAGCCACTTATCCTGTTCTACAGGGTCGCAGGCAAGCTGGAGCTGACTATGGGCGAGAGGCGGGGTACACCCTGGACAAGTTGCCAGGTCACCACAGGGCTTACACAGAGACAAACAACTATTCACACTCACATTCACACATATGGTCAATTTAGAGCCACCAATTAGCCTAACTTGCATGTCTTTGGACTGTGGGGGAAAACGGAACACCCGGAGGAAACCCATGCAGACACGGGGAGAACATGCAAACTCCACACAGAAAGGCCCTCACCAGCCGCTGGGCTTGAACACAAGCCCTTCTTGTTGTGAGGCAACAGTGCTAACCACTACACCACCGTGCCACCCTACATATAATATGATAATATAAAATATAATGTTTTATATACAACAGTGCACAATAAAATTAAAATGAAATGACAAGACGATGTCATTATCAGACAATGGGCTGCCTACTGTTCTGCAAAATCAAATAGCTCATGCTTAAAAAAAAAATAATAATAATAATTAATTTAAAAAAAATACCCTGTCATTGAGTTTGTGTAGAGCAGATCAGTCTACACATATTATGTTGAATGTCGTGAATTTTTTTTTTTTAATTTACAGGTTGTGTGAATTTTAAAACTACAATGAACTATGTGTAAAAAAGGTGAATTCTTCTGATACAGTTTTATTTAATATTGACACAAAATGTGTAAACTAGAGGGCTACACATAAATTGTATAATTTTTGTACACATTCTTTCTGAGAGTGTGTTACAACAATAAATGTGGTACCAATGCTGGAATGGGATATTTAACAAGCATATATGGGCATGATGATCAAGAGTCCACATACTTTTGGCCATATAGTGTGCTTGTATAGGAATACGTCAAATACACACACACACACACACACACACTTCTATGATGCATTTATCAGCTTGTTCCATTGAGAAGCTTCTCTTAGGCTGCTGGGCCATAGAAGGTTCACGCTGCACACTGCATGTTGCACGCTGCACGCTACACGTTCACGTGAAGAACCGGACCCTGGGCCATTAAACTTCATGCTTGGATGTTCACGTGTTGCGTCTGTTCTACTTTGACCGAGTAACCAACAATACGGACTCTTCGGATGACGACGATTGCCTCATTCTGCTTTTACTGAGACAGAGGAAGAGAAAAAGGAACAGAATTTGGAGCCGAGAACACTTCCTTCTGAGAGAAACCCGTGGTGAATTTCACCGAACATTCTATAATCTGCTTGACAATCCCGATGAAGAACTATTTTTCAATTATACCATTCAATTATATTTTTTCTGAAGTTTTCCCCTGAAAGCATAGCGTTATCTCCCTAGACCCGTTCTGATTGGCTGGCGCGGCGGTGACCGCATGCATTGACTGGAATTTCCGTCTTCACGCCTAGAAAAAAGTGTGCATGTTCATTTCATGCTTCACGCGTGAAGTGTGCAGCGTGCAACGTGAACGCCGTTCTATGGCCCAGAGCAAGTCATGCTACGTTTGTCCACTTTTCTTTACACGCGTGTAGCGTGCAGCATGCAGCGTGCAGCGTGAACCTTCTATGGCCCAGCAGCCTTAGTCCACTGAGGAGCTTCTCTAAGTTCTGGGGGCAGACATGGGCCCAAAGGGTTGCTGGTTCCATTCCCAGGACTGGCAGGAAAAATGTGAGGGGAGTTGAGTGAATGAACAGCACTTTCCCCTCCCTGTGTATCATGGCTGAAGTGCCCTTGAGCAAGGCACCTAACCACCAACTACTCCCCAAGTGCTGTAGCATAGCTGCCCACTGCTCTGGGTATGTGTGTGTGCTCACTTGTGTGCGCATGTGTTCACTGTCTCAGGCAGGTTAAATGCAGAGGAGGCATTTTGCTGTGCTTGAGTGTACATGTGACAAAAAATAAAGGCTTCTTCTTTCTGCATTTTCTCAGTTTATTTTCTTATTATTTCTCACTATTTTTCCTGCTAGTTCATTAAAAGTGTATAACGGGTTCTGGTTTTGAACCTAGCCAGTGTTTCTGGCTTATAAGAACTATTTGCTGGATTTTAACTTATCAGTAGTAGCTCAGAGGTTAAGGCATTGGGCTGCTTGAATACTCATCACAAGGCCATAAGTTCAAATCCCAACATCCCAAGTCTGCCGCTCTTGAGTAAGGCCTTGATCCCTCAGATGCTGAGTTGTACTGTAGCTTACCTAACCTGTAAATTGCTTTGGATTAAAAAGTGTCAGCTAAATGAACTTTGAAAGCTTGGTACCACTTTAATTTACACTATTTGTAAGCAGGCAATGCATAGTTTACTAATTAAATATTGCTTCAACATCATTGTGAATATAATATTAAACATGATGAAATATAATAATTGACTTATTTCTAGCTATCTAGCAGTATAACAGGAGTTTTTGTACTTCTAAGTATTGAGCTTTGTGATCCTTTTGAGTCTATGGTGCATAGTCTTCCCTAAAACACTCAGTACAAATTGGTGCTTAACTATACCATTGCTTGAACCCTACCGTATCTTTTGTACCTTAAGTATGTATCTTAAACCTGGAAAATAAATGAAGAATACCTTCAAAACTCATTTAAGACAAGAATTTTTGAATGAGTCCTGCATACATGTCAACTTTTGGTCAAACAAACCTGTATAACCAACCTCCAAAACCCTTATTTCCCTTATAAAATCCTTATAAGATGCAAAATAAAATAATTTACCTAAAATGTGAATGATAATTAACAATGATATATCCCAGTTACTTTTTATTCAATATTAATAACAATAAACCTCCAGAATAAATAAAAAATTCCAATGTTTGACAAAATAGAATAGAATAATCTTTATTGTCATTGTACCGGGGGATACAACGAAATTGAGGGTGTCACTCTAATTGACAAAGTGTCACTCTAACATTCTGAATTGTACTCCATGGCAGCTTTTTTAGCACTCTGCACCAATACCTCACTAAGCTGCATGTCACAGCAAGTGTCTGTGTTGATCTTACACTGCAATAGGCCAGGCCAGTGTGTCTGCATTCAGGTTCTTTCTGCTGTCTGTGTGTATCTTCCTGACTTGAGAGAAAACTCTCTCACAGTTAGCATTACTGTGGGGTAAACAGAGCATTGCCCCCATTAGTCTCCTCATCTGAGGGAATCTGTCTTCTCCCATGACTGTCTTTTCCTTTAGGATGTAGTTTGGTCTTGAAACGTTCACACACATCATAGATGCCTGATGCTGCAACCTTAACGTCTCTGACACAAACTGTGTAGTGGGCATATTTGTCTCCCTGCTTTGATACAATAGTTACACCACTGAACTGTTCCACCCAACTTGAACTAAAACGCCCACTACCTTTGTGTTTTCTGTCTTTTCTTTGGTTGACTAACCATCTCGTCTGCTGTTTAGATCGAAGTGGGTCAGTATGAAATCTTTCTTGACAAGCGTTTTCCTTGATCTCTGATGAACTTAACTCTAACGATGATTATTAAAATGCTATCTGACCTCACTTCGATTCAAAATTGAGTAAGAAATGTATGTACCTTGCTTCTCTGCAGTAATGAACTGTATTTCACAACAATTCATTGTCAAATGTACACTTCCAGACATGTGCACATCGTTATATGTTTGCTACTTCCGTAAAAGTGATAAACTAGTGCCAGTGTTTGGTTGTGCGGCAAGTGCAACAATTTAACCTTAGACAGGAATCCAGTCTATGAAATCTTAGTGCGAAGCTTGCTGCGCGACCCAACACTAGAACCAATTAAGATTGACACTAATCCTATCACTCATGTCAATGAAGCAGGAAGTTGTATAATCAGTGTTTATCAGAGTCCAGCATTCACACATGTGGTATGAGACAGGATTGCTCACAGTTTATTTTCTGAATTAACAATCATTTGACATTTGACTTTTGGTGAGAAATTCCTGTATAGATAAACGTATATGGCCGTATAGGTTCATTTTTGTTGAAAATCCGTATGAATTACGGCAAAACCGTATAACTTGACAGGTATGGTCCTGGGGATCCACTAAAAGGTTTGTTTTCATTGCTGATCCCTGATCCATCTCAAGAAGAGTTCTATTATTAGTTGATCAGTTAAGTCAGGTATGTCGAGAGGAGCATGTTGACCACAATATCTTTAACTAATGGCCCAACATGGTCTTTAACAATCAAGTATGTACCATAAATGGGCTTTAAAGCAGCATTATGGAGGAATTTTACCTTAAAATATCAGTTACAAAATCATTTTGATGGTTCATTGACTTTAGGGCTTGTCTTCCATCTTGTCTCTGTGACTGGTTCACTAGTTGCAGCACTGCATAATTCTGGTGGTGCATCCCAGAAACCTCTTGTGAGAACTGTGTAACACTTCACGACACCACGAGAACTGTCTAACACGTTGCTCCACTTGCTAGATTACACTCTGATATCGGTACTGGTAACAAATGCTCTTGGGTTGGTTGCTGTCGAGCTTTGTTGGCAAGCTTGCCACCCAATTTTGCATCACTTTGTGTCAGGGGCATTCAAGTTTTGGAAGGTTAATTTAATTGACTAGCTGTTCTTTGTCTGTTAGTATCCCCGAAAATTAGATATGCTAGTGCTAACATCATGTTTACGTTAGCTTAGCATGCTACTTTTCCAAGTTGTGTGCAATAGTTACAAACTGCTGCACAGCAAAGAAAATGTCTAAGCACGCATGTTTACTTCAAGACATAAATGATGATCAGCAGGGCCGTCGCAGGGGGGGTGCGAGGCCCTGTGCGAACTTGAAATGCGAGGCCCTAATCTTTGACATGGATGCATAATTGCGCATGAATAACAGTCGCACGGATGCAACTATTCTAGTTCTATTGCACGCATAATCTCGCTGCAATACGTTTTATCAAGTAGAATAATACAGCATAATCATGCACATAGTCTCAGCTATGACTTTTTGCTATTTATTTCAAAGGAAAAAAAAATCAACTGTGCAACGAGTGGCTACAGTACATCAAGTCAGTTCAGTCACTTTATTTTTGGCATCTTGACATTTTAAACAAGCAGATTAGGACACTTTTCATTCATTATATACATTTATTAATCACAACTATACACAACTCATTTTACTTATTATTTAACTCATTTACAACACTAACCGGAACAGATGAGATAGACTGGCAGTACTGATAAATTTATCCAGCGATCCCCGCAGTAACTTGTGAAATTCCTCCTTCTTTTTAAATTTTTTCCTCTTCTCAGCACCCGATTCATGCTTGCGAAATCGGTCGCGTTCTCTTGCCGTCGACATGTTTACTTTCCCCCGCTTTAACTTTCCTCCTCTCCCGTCTTCAGTGAGGACGCATTACGTAATGACAATGAAAAACTCGCTTTGTTTGGATTTGTTTTTTATTTGTTTGTTTGTTTTTATGTGACATCTCAT
Source organism: Neoarius graeffei (assembly GCF_027579695.1). Taxonomy (NCBI): domain Eukaryota; kingdom Metazoa; phylum Chordata; class Actinopteri; order Siluriformes; family Ariidae; genus Neoarius; species Neoarius graeffei. The sequence continues at coordinate 93,454,616 of NC_083570.1, forward strand.
TGATACAAAATCATACATAACTAATGTATTTATTTAAAAAAATAATAATAATTAAAAAAAAAACCACAACAAGCTTTAAGGCGCGAGGCCCCCTAGTGGCGCGAGGCCCTGTGCAGTTGCACAGTTCGCACAGCCTATGGGACGGCTCTGATGATCAGGGTATTTCAGCAAAGATTTCTGTTCTGAGCCTGTTATTGAGTATAGGGTTAGTTTACTGCATGCAAATCTGTATCTATTTATCACTCCAAATATCTGCATCTGTATTCAGATTTACACTGGAAGTGGGTGTGGCCTAAAATAGAAATTGTTTTTGTTTTGTTTCATTTAAAATCAGTCATTTTCCTTAACACAATGTGCATAGAAAAACAGACTGATTATAATTCCTGTATGATTTACTGGTAAAAATTTAATTTGACAATTATGAAACAGTGAAAACATGTGCAATGACCATACACTCACTGGCCACTTTAATGGGAACTTGTTCTTGATTCTAAGATTCCTGTTTGTGACTGACAGGAGTGGAACCCAATGTGGTTTTCTGCTATTGCATGCTGAGATGCTTTCTCTGCTCACGACAGTTGTAAAGAGTTGCTATGAGTTGTTATATCCTTCCTGGCAGCTCGGACCAATCTGGCCATTTTCCTCTGACCTCTCTTATCAACAAGGCGTTTCCACCCACAGAGCTGCCACTCACTCATATTTTTTTTTTTCTTTCACCATTCTCTGTAAAGGAGTGGCATGGTGGTGTAGTGGTTAGCACTGTTGCCTCACAGTAAGAAGGTTCTGGTTTCAAACCCAGTGGCTGATGGAGGAGTGTGTGGAGTTTGCATGTTCTTCCCGTGTCTGTGTGGGTTTCCTCTGGGTGCTCTGGTTTCCCCAAAGACATGCAGGTTAAGTGGTGGCTCTAAATTGACTGTACAGTGGTACTTGAAAGTTTGTGAACCCTTTAAAATTTTCTATATTTCTGCATAAATATGACCTAAAACATCATCAGATTTGCACACAAGTCCTAAAAGTAGATAAAGAGAACTCAGTTAAACAAATGAGACAAAAATATTATACTTGGTCATTTATTTATTGAGGAAAATGATCCAACATTACATATCTGTGAGTGGCAAAAGTATGTGAACCTTTGCTTTCAGTATCTGGTGTGACCCCCTTGTGCAGCAGTAACTGCAACTAAATGTTTCCGGTAACTGTTGATCAGTCCTGCACACCAGCTTGGGGGAATTTTAGCCCATTCCTCCATACAGAACAGCTTCAGCTCTGGGATGTTGGTAGGTTTCCTCACATGAACTGCTCACTTCAGGTCCTTCCACAACATTTCGATTGGATTAAGGACAGGACTTTGACTTGGCCATTCCAAAACATTAACTTTATTCTTCTTTAACCATTCTTTGGTAGAATGACTTGTGTGCTTAGGGTCATTGTCTTGCTGCCCTCAAGGTGACCCACCTTCTCTTGAGATTCAGTTCATGGACAGATGTCCTGACATTTTCCTTTAGAATTCGCTGCTATAATTCAGAATTCATTGCTCCATCAATGAGGCAAGCCGTCCTGGCCCAGATGCTGCAAAACAGGCCCAAACCATGATCCTACCACCACCATGTTTCACATATGGGATAAGGTTCTTATGCTGGAATGCAGTGTTTTACTTTCTCCAAACATAACGCTTCTCATTCAAACCAAAAAGTTCTATTTTGGTCTCATCCGTCCACAAAACATTTTTCCAATAGCCTTCTGGCTTGTCCACATGATCTTTAGCAAACTGCAGACGAGCAGCAATGTTCTTTTTGGAAAGCAGTGGTTTTCTCCTTGCAACCTTGCCATGCACACCATTGTTGTTCAGTGTTCTCCTGATGGTGGACTCATGAACATTAACATTAGCCAATGTGAGAGAGGCCTTCATTTGCTTAGAAGTTACCCTGGGTTCCTTTGTGACCTCGCCGACTATTACACACCTTGCTCTTGGAGTGATCTTTGTTGGTCGACCATTCCTGGGGAGGGTAACAATGGTCTTGAATTCCTTCATTTGTACACAATCTGTCTGACTGCAGATTGGTGGAGTTCAAACTCTTTAGAGATGGTTTTGTAACTTTTTCCAGCCTGATGAGCATCAACAACGCTTTTTCTGAGGTCCTCAGAAATCTCCTTTGTTTGTGCCATGATACACTTCCACAAACATGTGTTGTGAAGATCAGCCTTTGATAGATCCCTGTTCTTTTAAATAAAACAGGGTGCCCACTCACACCTGATTGTCATCCCATTGATTGAAAACACCTGACACTAATTGCACCTTCAAATTAACTGCTAATCCTAGAGGTTCACATACTTTTGCCACTCACAGATATGTAATATTGGATCATTTTCCTCAATAAATAAATGACCAAGTATTTTTTCTCATTTGTTTAACCGGGTTCTCTTTATCTACTTTTAGGACTTGTGTGAAAATCTGATGATGTTTTAGGTCATATTTATGCAGAAATATAGAAAATTCTAAAGGTTCACAAACTTTCAAGCACCACTGGTAGGTGTGAATGCGAGTGTGAATTGTTGTTTGTCTCTATGTGTCAACCCTGCGATGATCTGGCAACTTGTCCAGAGTGTACCCTGCCTCTCGCCCATAGTCAGCTGGGATAGGCTCCAGCTTGCCTATGACCCTGCACAGGATAAGCAGTTATGGATGAATGGATTCTGTGTAAACTCTAGAGACTGTTGTGTGTGAAAGCCCCAGAAGATCAGCAGCTTCTGAAATACTCAAACCAGTCTATCTGGCTCAAACCTACACCCATGCCACAGTGAAAGTCACACTTTGAGATCACAATTTTTCCCATTCTGATGTTTGCAGGAAACATTAAGTGAAGCTCTTTATTTGTATCTGCATGATTTTATGTATTGTGCTGCTGTCAAGGGATTGGCTGATTCGATAACTTCATAAAACAGCAGGTGGATGGGTGTTTCTAATAAAGTGGCCAATGAGTGTGTGAGTGTCGTGGAAAAATGACAAACACCAACACCAGTCTCGTCCTTTTGCAAGAAAAAGAAGGCTTATTGCAGAAACGGACAAGTGATGAGGGTTCGGCACACCCCTCACACCGTCCATTTGTTCTCAATTCTATATATACTCTTTACTAGATAAAAAGGAGACTTTACATTTTTGCATTACATCATTGCAATTACATGTCCTGATCACGCGCCGGGAGCGTGATCAGCTCTAAAGCTGATTGGATCTCATCTAATCGCTGTCTCGTACGCATATCTGCTACGTACGTCTGCTACACACGTAAGGAGTATGATAAGATAGACATGTTTTGATGCAAAATGTTCTGAACTGTTAGTCCTTGAAGAGACAACACTTGGTGAAAAGGAAAAGAATATGACACTAAAATTTGCTCTCCAGTAAGTTAATCTTTTTGAAATTCATTTCCTTTCATTTTTTGGAGAGCACAGCAGAGATACAGTATGCTGCCCTGCACAGAAAGTGTGGCCTGTGTGGATGATACAGCTGAGAAGGGATAGCTTTATAAAGGAAACATTCAACTGAAATTGGATTTGCACAAGCTGCACAAGAATTGAACGCAAACACATCACGGTACAGAGGGTCAAACAGCCCTTTAACAATCAGAACGATGGCACTAAACAGTGCAAACAGAGAGGGGTGCAGAGCAGAACAAATATCCCTGCCATTCATCATGCATGGAAGATCAAGGCTAAGACAAATGCTCAGCTCAGTTGGCATGGATTGTATTAATTTGTCCCCTTAAAGTGCAGGCAAATCAACACAAAGTTTTCCTCAATCATCACCCTTACCCTATGATGAAACATTTCCATCTTAATAGAACTGGTCTGTTTATATCTACTTTGCTTGTATTTCATTTTGTAGATGGCTGTGCATACAAAGTCCTGGTTTATTCTGTACATTTAAAATAGCATGTCTTTTACACAATCTGAACAACAGAATTAAATCTCATCATGCATTACACTAGCACTCAAGTCTTGGAGATCGCTGAGCAGAACATAAGGTTTTGAAAAGCTGTAGACAGTCATCCTTGTCATCATATCTCACATTGTTTAACAGCAGTACTGAGGTTTCACTGATCACTGGTCTGCTCCTGCTTGTAATACAGGACATAATTTATCTTAGTATTAAATGAATTGTTCCTGTCATCGCAATCGCATGATGAAGCAAAAAATGACTTGCCTTGAAAGGGTTCTCCATTAAGATCTGCTCAACTGAATTTTTATGGCTGGCCAAGTCCACTTTCATATTCACCTTACCAGTCAGGGTGATTAATTCGACTCTGCAGGATTTAATACCTGTTTTGGAGCTGAAAATATAGGTTTTTCACCCTTGATGTGCCAAACATGGCTGGTGTTCTTACTGTATAATGTTGACTTTGAAAGCTCATAGAGTTTGGATAATACTGTAAATAGCCTGAATTAAAGTTTGACCTTAAATAAGCTTGTAAATGTTGCATTCCTTTGTGTGACATAATGAACGTATCTTGCAACAGGTTCTTTTTTTTTTTTTATAAAACAATAAGCAAGAAATAAACATCACTGCACTAAAGACGAATGTGAATGTTCATCACAATTCAAATAGTGAAAAATTACACTGTGCATTATTAGAAGAAAGCACAGGCAGGTATAACAGAGCTGTAAATATACACTCACTGGCCACTTTAATAGGAACTTGCTCTTGATTCTAAGATTCCTGTTCTTGGCTGGCAGGATTGAAACCCAATGTGGTCTTCTGCTGTTGCATGTTGAGATGCTTTTCTGCTCACCATAGTTGTAAAGAATTGCTATGAGTTGTTGTATCCTTCCTGGATATAGCTCAAACCAATCTGGCCATTTTCCTCTGACTTCTCTTATCAACAAGACATTTCCACCCACAGAACTATCCCTCACTCAATGTTTTTTGTTTTTCACACCATTCTGTATAAACTCTCGAGACTGTTGTGTGTGAAAACCCCAGGAGATCAGCAGTTTCTGAAATACTCAAACCAGTCCATCTGGCTCAAACCAACACCCATACCACAGTGAAAGTCACACTTTGAGATCACAATTTTTCGCATTTTGATGTTTGAAGTGAACATTAACTGAAGCTCTTGATTTGTATCTGCATGATTTTATACATTGTGCTGCTGTCAAGGAATCGGCTGATCAGAGAACTGCACAAAACAGCAGGTGGACAGGTGTTCCTAATAAAGTGGCCAGTGAGTGGATTAGCATAAGCTGTTTCCTGCATAAATCACACAATAATATCATGGAAAATTCTTCAAGGAAGATAAACTGCAAATTACACAGTGAATAATAATGAATATGCTCCAATCCCTTATGGTGGTTGTAAAAGAGAAATCAGAATGTGTTCCCTTTCGCATTTGATATGATGTCGTTTTGGTTGTCATGCGGTGTTTAAAGCAAGAGATTTTTCTCAGTAGGCCAAATTGCAAATTTGAAGTCTAGCTAAATAAATGTCAACCAACTGATGTGGACATCTAGACAAAATAAAATCACTCAACTAATGGACATGTCAATCTAAATAAGCAAATATTTTCTTACCTTTATTTAACTTTCATGATTGCATAAAACATAGTAGGACAACTTAAGGGCAGATTAACATCCAGACCTTCCCATGAGATTCCTGTAATGAGCAGTTTCTCTTCTGAATTCTTATGAACTATTCATAACATAGTTAAAATAATGTTTTGTCTAGTAACATGAAACAGTGACAATTTCTTTTTCTCTCTTTGCATTGCCCTACCTATGGAGATGAGCATCATGTGCTCGTGTTTTGGGTACTGGTCTGCACCCCTGCTCTGTTTTTGATTTGTGATCTGAGTGTGATCACCTGTTCTGTGTTCGTACTTGATTAATTTGTCTCTGTATAGCCTGTTGTGTCAGCGTATCATTGTCATGCCTTATTGTTGTTAAGTTTAAGCCTTGTTTTCTATTCATCAAAGTGTCTTCAAGTGATACATTTCTCACCACGTTACAAGAACAGTATGATAGTGCAAACCCATCCATCCATTATCTGTAGCTGCTTATCCTGTACAGGGTCGCAGGCAAGCTGGAGCCTATCCCAGCTGACTATGGGTAAGAGTCAGGGTACACCCTGAACAAGTTGCCAGGTCAACACAGGGCTGACACATATGCCCCTTTTCAACCAAAGCAGTTCCAGGGCTGGTTCGGGGCCAGTGCTTAGTTTGGAACCGGGTTTTCTGTTTCCACTGAACAAAGAACTGGCTCTGGGCCAGAAAAAATGGTTCCAGGCTAGCACCAACTCTTTGCTGGGCCAGAGGAAAGAACCGCTTACGTCAGCGGGGGGGCGGAGTTGTTAAGACCAACAACAATTGCAAGACCGCGAAAGGTCGCCATTTTTAAGCGACGAGAAGCAGCAGCTGTACAAACATGAAGTCATCCATTATTATTGTTGTTGTTGCTGCTGCTTCTTCTCCGTGTTGTTGTTGCTTCAATGTTCACGCCAAGGTTTATGCAAACGCAGCGACGTAACTGATGTATACAGCGACATAACTGACGTATACAGCGACGTAATGACGTGGCTCCCCTTAGCACCACGAGCTATGGAAAAGCAAACTGGTTCTCAGCTGGCTCGCAAGTTGAACGAGTTGTGCACCAGCACTGGCCCCGAACCAGCCCTGGAACTGATTTGGTGGAAAAGGGGTAACAGAGACTAACACCCATTCACACCTATGGTCAATTTAGAGCCCCCAATTAGCCTAACGTGCATGTCTTTGGGGGAAACCGGAGCACCCGGAGGAAACCCACACAGACACGGGGAGAACATGCAAACTCCACACAGAAAGGCCCTCGTCAGCTGCTGGGCTCAAACCCAAGATCCTCTTGCGGTGAGGCGACAGTGCTAACCACTACGCCACCGTGCCACCCTAGTGCAAACCCAAATAACAATAATATGCAGTGTTGACCAGGGTGATCTCTTTTGATCTTAAATTGAGACCCTTTTTTTTCCAACATTGCATCTACTGTATGTAAGCTATATGTTGTGGATGAATTTTAAATGATCCGATCTCAATACAAAGCATCTTTCAACACCACACCACACTGTACACCCAAACATTATGTTATGTACACCCAAACATCCTGTTTAAAAACTTCTTTAACAGTCCTGACAAACATTTCCAGGTACCCTGAGATAGGTTTGACCTCTGTCTTCTGTTGCCTACTATCAGTGCTGCAGAATACTGAAGTGATCAATGCCACAGGACATTCACTATGTAAGAGCTTACTTGAAAGTTTGCTGTTTGAGTTATTCTGCTTGCTGAGTGGTGAGGAGAGTTCAGAATTCTTTAAACAAGGTTCTACAGTACGGTCATCTGGCTCTTGGAGATATCTTTCGATATAAAGTCATGTGGGAGAGCAGAAATGAAGAGTCTGTGTCTGAAGAGACCAGGAGTCGTGAGCTTACATTGATGATTGTTGATGCTACCATAGGTGAGGTGAGTTGGTCTGCTCTGTAGCAACATGAAGTCATGGATCCTGTATGTCACATCCATCAAATTGTCCAAAAGTCTAAGCATGGGGAGGTTGAATCAACATAATCAGCCTTGTTTGCTTAAATAGCTTTGAATTCGTCACTGATATCCTAACTCTCTACTGGTTCTGATGTTCTGCAGTAGTAGTAGCAGCTCAGTGATTAAGGTTACATTATTTTACATTAATGGCATTTAGTAGACACTCTTATCCAGAGTGATGTACCCAGAACAGCCTGGGGAGCAGTTGGGGGTTAGGTACTGTATCTTGCTCATGGGCACTTAAACCATTCCCACTGGTCCAGGCAATCGAACTGGTCACCTTTTCGTCCCAAAGCTGCTTCTCTAACCATTAAGCCATGGCTTCCCCCAACATCAGCAGGTTCTGATGTTGTAATCATAAGACTTGTGTAAATCCCAGAATGGCCAGAACACCAATATTTAGTCCTTAGGAATTAATTGCTTGGATTGTGTTGTATCTTGTTTCTTATTTACTTCAGATTAAAACATCTGCCAAATGCATAAACAGAATGAACTTTGCAACTAGCCAAGTCCTTTACTATCACTGTTTAGAAACTGTTGCTTTCCCCTATTGTATCCCTCATCAAAAAAATCCCTTGTAGAGACTGAGCAAGGATGGCTCACATGACATAAAATAGTTCCACCAGTGATTAAGCAATGTATCTTGTGATGTCCAAAATTTGAAAAATGGATATGGTGTGAGTCAGTCATCGTAAATCCTGTATATACTATAAACTGACGTCATAATTTCAAGCTATACAGCCAACTCGAGTCACAGCTGTGGCTCTGCGAGCACTTCTGTGTGTGTAGATCTACTTATCATGATCATGCCCAGTGAGGCAGGCAATAGTATAGTGCATTGCACATGCGCAGGTTAAAGATTGTTCCAGTGTCAACAACAAACATGTCTGCCTCAAGTGAGTTTATGCCAAGATTCAATCTTAATACTTTTAGTTTGGAATTTTTTGATGAGGGATATAAATTAAATATTCCATGCACTGAGAGGCTCTGGTAATTATGGATTCGCTACGCCCTTCAGAAAATAGTACTATGCCAGTCATCTCAGAGAATCTACAATATAATTTCAACCAGAGCCTCTCAGTGCATGGTATATTTGATTACTATTTCACTCAAGCCGTAGTTACTTTAACAGGTGCACTAGCATTTGGCATGTTGTGATATATTGTGAAACCCACTGTTCAGATGCAGTGGGTGGTTGCAAAAGTGAAGTGACTGAGTAGATTGTTATTTTCGAACCAAAGCTACAATCAAAGATGAAAAGTTATGTTATCTTTGGATTTGTCTGTTTGTTAGACCTCAGCATCAGCTAAGCACAGCATAGTCTCTAAACCCCATTAACCAAACACACGCCATTTAATTTGCTGATAAGTTACAAACCATTTGTAATACCATAGTAACCCATCAACTAACACTGAAGAAAGTTACCTAGCATGCTAAACTAGCCAGCTTATCTTTGCTCAACCATGGAACTCCAATATCAACCTAAAGCCAGTGGCATGAAAAATTGTTCATCTACGATAAAACAAATTAAGTTAGCTTTTTAGTTTACATTATATTCTAAGATGTTTTTTTCTGCTCACCATGTTTGTAAAGATTGATTATTTGAGTTCCTGTCATTTCAATCCAATCTAGTCATTCTCTTTTGATCTTTCTCATCAACAAGATATTTCTACCCACAGAACCACCACTCAGAAGATGTTTTTGTTGTTGTTGTTGTTGTTGTTGTTTTTCACACCATTCTGTGTAAAGACTGGTGATTGTGAAAATCCAAGAGATCAGCAGATTTTGAAATCTGCAAACCAGCCTGTCTGGCACCAACAAACATGAGATCACATTTTTCCTCATTCTGATGTTTTATGTGAATATGACCTGAAGCTCTTAACCTGTATCTGCATGATTTTTTTTTCAATTCCACATGATTGGCTGATGACATAACTGCATGAATGTGAAGATGTACAGGTGTTCCAAATAAAGTGAATAAATGTGAAACACCACTACAAAGCAAAACACAACCACTTCAAATGGTTTTAATTATCACCATGAAGTAACGATTAAGCATTAAATGCTATCCATCCATTATCTGTAGCCACAGTCCAAAGACATGCGGTTAGGTTAATATGGGATGGCCTTGGGCTGGGGTGCCCTTGAGCAAGGCACCAAACTCCCAACTGCTCCCCGGGCGCTGTTAGCATGGCTGCCCACTGCTCTGGGTATCTGTGTGTGCTCATTGCTCACATGTGTGTGCATGTGTGTGTTCACTGCTTCAGATGGGTTAAATGCAGAGAGGAATTTCACAAGTGTGTAATGAATAAAGTTGTGTTTTCTTTCTTTCTTTCTTTCTTTCTTTCACTTATCCTGTACAGGGTTGCAGGCAAGCTGTAGCCTATCCCAGCTGACTGTGGGTGAGAGGCAGGGTACACCCTGGACAAGTCGCCAGCTGACACAAAGAGACAAACAACGATTCACATTCACACCTACTGTCAATTTAGAGCCACCAATTAGCCTAACCTACATGTCTTTGGACTCTTGGGGAAACTGGAGCACCCGGAGGAAACCCATTCAGACACAGGGAGAACATGCAAACTCCACACAGAAAGGCACCCATCAGCCACTGGGCTCGAACCCAGGACCTTCTTGCTGTGAGGTGACAGTGCTAACCACTATACCACCATGCCGCCGCATTAAATCCTAACTGTTGTCAATCCTCACTCATGTTAGTTGCTGTGGCAGCGGTGACGTTGTCAAGTGTCGGTCTGTGAATGGAGGGTGGAGTCAGGGAAGGTAAGTGGCAGAATCACTACACCTGATGTTAGTTAACCTGTGTTTGTGTGTCTTCCCCAGTGACCACGCCCTATAAAAGGAGAGAGCAGAGGAAGGGAGCTCTCTTCCCAACCAGACAACTGATGTGTGTGTGCATGTCCGTGTGGCTGGGAGTTTGTGGACTACTGAAAAGTGTCACAATAAAGAGTTTTTGTAACTCAGTTCTGGCCTGCCATACTTCTGTGCTCCACCCACCCGCTCTAAGTGCTACAGTGGTGCCGAAACCCGGGGGCAGGAGCACAGAGAAGAACAGCCCCATGGAGTCCTCCCCTTTCACAGACCTGATCCAGGCCCTCGCCATGGCCCAACAGAGCCAGCACCAGGCGCTGGTCACCCTCCGAAAGGAGCAAGTGCAAAGGTTCGAGGCCCTGGTGTTGGTGCAACAGGAAGATCATCAGGTGTTCTGACACCTCCTCGCATCGGTGGGGTCCACCACCTCCACCGCCGCAGGGCCTCCCCACCTCACCCTAACAAAGATGGGCCCGCACAATGACTCCGAGGCCTTCCTAGCGCTCTTCGAGCAAGCAGCAGAGGCTTGGGGCTGGCTGGTGGAACAGTGCGTGGTGCGCCTCCTCCCCCTGCTAACGGGCGAGGCGCAGCTGGCCACGCTACAGCTCCCTGCCGACAGCCGGCTGGTCTACGCGGACCTGCGCCGGGCCGTCCTCCAGCGTGTGGGGCGCAACCCAGAACAACAATGCCAGCGCTTCCGTGCTCTACGCCTAGCGGAGGTCAGCCACCCATTTGCGTTTGACCAGCAACTCCGGGACGCCTGCTGGCGGTGGCTGAGGGCTGACAACCGCGACACTGAGGGAATCGTCAATCTGGTGGCACTGCAGCAGTTCATCACCTGACTTCCTGAAGGGACCATGGAGTGGGTCCAGTGTCATCGCCTGGCATCGCTGGATCAGGCCATCGAGTTGGCAGAGGATCATTTGGCAGCTGTTCCCACGGCAGGATCGCAGATCTCCTCTTCTCCTCTCTCCCTCTCTACCCCTCCCCTTCTGTGTCTCGTCCTCGCCCCATTCCCCCACCATGGAGGCGGGGGCCAGCTCCACCCCAGCTGGCCCGCCGCACCCATGGTGCCCTCCCATTTCCCGCTTCCGTGTCTGTCTCTCTCCCCCCCACGTGAGTGAGCCCCAGAGCACCGGTGCAGAGAGAGAGCCCGGGCCGGTTTGCTGGTGCTGCGGGGAGCCGGGGCACCTCCAGCATCAGTGCTCGGCCAGGGAGGTGGGCGCGGTGGTCTGGATCCCCGACGCACCAGGAACCGCCCTCGATCGGGCCAGACCATATCGCATACCGGTGAGTGTCCAAGGGGATACATATCAGGCTTTGGTGGACTCTGGCTGTAATCAGACCTCAATCCACCAAAACCTGGTGCAAGACGAGGCATTGGGGGGAGCACAATTGGTGAAGGTATTTTGTGTGCATGGGGATGTTCACAACTACCCTTTAGTGTCGGTCCACATTCTATTTCGAGGGGAGAAATTTAGAGTAAAGGCAGCGGTTAATCCTCACCTTACCCACTCAATAATTTTGGGGACTGATTGGCCGGGATTTGGGGAATTGACTCATTTAGTGAAGAGTGGGACCTGCCATAGTTTAGTGGGGGGAGGTCCCAGTGTGGCATTGGCGGGAGCAGCTGTCACAGAGCCGTCTACATCATCTCCATGTCAGAGTGAGGAGCAGCAGGCTCCTCCTCCCTCTCTCAGGGAATCCCTCGCAGATTTCCCATTAGAGCAGTCGCAAGACGAGACTCTGCAGCATGCATTTGACCAAGTGAGAGTAATCGATGGTCAAACGCTCCAGCCAAACGCCACCCCGTCCTTTCCCTATTTCTCCATTATGAAGGATAGATTATACCAAGTGACGCAGGACACTCAGACAAAGGAAATGATTACGCAACTTTTGATCCCAAAGAGCCGCCGGGAATTGGTATTCCAGGCGACTCACTTTCATCCCATGGCTGGACACTTAGGGCAGGATAAGACACTAGCCCGAATAATGGCCGGTTCTATTGGCCAGGGATTCGCAGCAATGTCTGTAGGTGGTGTATGGCATGCCGCAAATGCCAGTTAGTAAATCCAGTGGCCATTCCAAAAGCGCCTTTGCACCCTCTACCATTAATCGAGACCCTGTTCAGAAGAATCTCATCAGGCCATTAGATCAGTCAACACGAGGGTATCGCTTTATTTTAGTTCTGGTGGACTATGCAACACGATACCCAGAAGCAGTGCCTCTTTGCAATATCTCAGCATGCAGTATTGCAGAAGCAGTCTTCCACGTCATCTCCTGAGTCGGAATCCCCAAAGAGATTCTGACTGATCAAGGCACTACATTTATGTCACGCATGCTACATGAACTGTATGGATTACTGGGAATTAAGCCGATCCGCACCAACGTTTATCACCCACAAATGGACGGCTTAGTCAAACGGTTTAAACCCACCCTCAAAAATATAATTAAAAAATTCGTAAGCAAGGATGCACGCAACTGGGATAAGTGGCTCGAACCCCTGTTATTTGCAGTGCAAGAGGTCCCACAAGCCTCCACGGGGTTCTCCCCGTTTGAATTATTATATGGGCATAAACTGCAGGGCATTCTAGATGTTCTGCGGGAAAATTGGGAGGAGGGACCTTCAACGAGCAAAAACGAAATCCAATACTTTATTGACCTGTGTGCAAAATTCCACACACTCACACACCTAACCCAGGAGAATTTGCGGCAGGCCCAAGAACGGCAAGTACGCCTGTACGATGGGTATGCACCTTAGGGAGTTTACACCGGGAGATAAAGTACTTGTGCTGTTGCCCACCTCAAGCTCCAAATTGATCGCCAAGTGGCAAGGACCCTTTGAGGTCACACGGCGAGTCGGGGACGTCGACTATAAGGTGAGGCAAACGGACAGGGGTGGGGCAGTACAGATTTACCACCTCAGTCTGCTAAAACTATGGAACGAGGAGGTCCCCATGGCATTGGTGTCGTTGGTTCCAGAGAAGGCGGAGCTGGGGCTGGAGGTTCAAAAGGGAATATTGACTACCACTCCGGTCCCCTGTGGAGACCACCTCTCCTCGACCCAACTCACGGAGGTTGCCAAGTTGCAAGCCGAATTTTCGGACGTGTTCTCACCCCTGCCCGGCCGAACCCGCCTCATAGAACACCACATTGAGACACCCCCGGGGGTGGTAGTGCGCAGCTGCCCTTACAGGCTGCCCGAACACAAGAAAAAGGTGGTTCGGGAAGAACCCGAGGCCATGCTCGACATGGGCATCGTCGAGGAGTCCCCCAGTGACTGGAGCAGCCCGGTGGTCTTGGTCCCCAAGGCCGACGGGTCGGTCCGGTTCTGTGTGGACTATAGAAAAGTCAACCTGGTGTCTAAATTCGATGCGTACCCAATGCCTTGTATTGATGAGTTGCTTGATCGACTAGGCACGACTCGGTTTTATTCGACACTGGATTTGACAAAGGGATATTGGCAGATCCCCTTGACTCCATTATCCCAAGAGAAAACGGCCTTTTCCACACCGTTTGGCTTACACCAGTTTGTTATACTTCCTTTTGGGCTGTTTGGGGCACCCACTACGTTCCAGTGGCTTATGGATAGGGTCCTCCGCCCCCACGCCACCTATGTGGCCGCATACCTGGATGACATTATAATCTATAGTAATGACTGGCAGCAGCATTTGCAACATCTAAGGGCCATCCTTAGGTCACTGAGGTGAGCGGGTCTCACAGCCAACCTGAAGAAGTGTGCGATTGGGCGGGTGGAAGTATGGTATCTGGGCTTCCACTTGGGCAATGGGCAGGTGTGTCCCCAAATTAATAAGATGGCAGTGATTGCGGCCTGCCCAAGGCCCAAGACCAAAAAGGGGGTAAGACAGTTCCTGGGGCTGGCTGGCTACTATCGTAGTTTTATACCTAATTATTCAGACGTCACCAGCCCGCTGACTGATCTCACTAAAAAGGGGGCACCAGATCCGGTCCAGTGGACGGAGCAATGCTAGCAGGCTTTCTCGGAGGTAAAGGCTGCACTGTGCGGGGGGCCACTGTTACACTCCCCTGACTTCACTCTCCCCTTTGTTTTGCAGATGGACACATCAGACAGGGGGCTGTTTTGTCCCAGGAGGTGGAGGGTGAGGATCGTCCCATGCTGTACATCAGCAGAAAGCTGTCGGTGCAGGAGGGCTGCTATAGCACTATTGAGAAAGAGTGCCTTGCCATCAAGTGGGCGGTCCTCGTCCTCCGCTACTACCTACTGGGACACCCTTTCACCCTCTGTTCGGACCACGCGCCCCTCCAGTGGCTCCACCGCATGAAGGATGCCAACGCGCAGATCACCCGTTGGTATCTGGCACTCCAGCCGTTTAAGTTCAAGGTGATCCACAGGCCAGGGGCGCAGATGGTCGTGGCGGACTTCCTCTCCCATCGGGGGGGGAGTCGGCTGCAGGCCGGATAGCTCCCCGGCCTGAGTCGGGCGGTGGGGGTATGTGGTAGCGGGGGCGTGGTCATGCGTCAGTCTGTAAATGGAGGGCAGAGTCAGGGAAGGTAAGTGGCAGAATCACTACACCTGATGTTAGTTAACCTGTGTTTGTGTGTCTTCCCCAGTGACCGCGCCCTATAAAAGGAGAGAGAGAGCAGAGGAAGGGAGCTGTCTCCCCAACCAGACAACTGATGTGTGTGTGCGTGTCTGTGTGGCTGGGAGTTTGTGGACGACTGAAAAGTGTCACAATAAAGAGTTTTTGTAACTCAGTTCTGGCCTGCCGTACTTCTGTGCTCCACCCACCCGCTCTAAGTACAACAGTTGCTTATCTGGAATTTTGTCAGGAAATAATTTTATGGAGCTGGATTGTTCAACTTGACCCTTTTTACTTCCATTCTATTTGGATAGTCCAGTTTACTATTGTTGATAATTAGCATCTAATCTGTAGGCCATGAACATCTCCCTTTTCCATTCACTTTATTTCTATAATCCAGTTTACAGCTCTTGATGTTTAGTAGATCATCTGTACACTATAACTTGTCCCAAAGCCTATCAGAAATGTAATTCCACTTCATGTGCAATCTAGATAGATGACTTTATCTTTTACTGATAAAATATATGCCATGATGAAAATCATTTGACATATTCGGTAACACTAGTGACATTTCCAAACAGTACATGGCTAGAAACATAAAACATATAAAAATTTAAATTGTTATGATTCTCACTCAAAATGCTAAGACTAGGAACTCAAGAGAGCTCTGTCTCGCTTTATATTAGTTACAGCACTAATGTGTCTGTCTGCATGTAGCAGTAAAACACAAAGATTAAACAGAGTGAAATAAACCCAGTTATCTGTGAGCAGAATTACAATGAATATGTATGAGATCAGATTTAAAGCACCCTTTCTGTAATAATGTTTAAGTACCACAGGAATAACACTCTTCCTGGTAGGTCTTTGTGCTGAATTATGCATCACATATAGGTCACATTGTACTGAAGTGGAGTCAACTGCAGGAGTGTGGTTCCACGGGAATAAGACTGACCTTAGGTTCATCTACCCTTCATTAATTCAAACCTACCAAATAGTTTTCTAACAGCCACCTGCCCAGTGCCACATCGTAGATAAACTAGCTGGTAGTTCATCTTTGTTGGTATGAGAGAAATTGAAGGATCACCACAGCATAATCTCAGATAGATATACGGTGAACCTCACTTAATCACAATGCATAGCGGGAATAAGTACTAACAAGGGCCTGAGAAGGGTCGACTCAATAATCTCTGACCCCTCACATCCAGCCCATCACCTGTTTAAGAAAGTGCTACAGGTCAATCAAATCCCACACCACTAGACTAACACGGTGGCACGGTGATGTAAGTAGTTAGCACGGTCGCCTCACAGCAAGAAGGTTCTGGGTTTGAGCCCAGCGGTCGGCGGGGGCCTTTCTGTGCAGAGTTTACATGTTCTCCCCATGTCTGCGTGGGTTTCCTCCAGGTGCTCCAGTTTCCCCCACAGTTCAAAGGCATGCAGTTAGGTTAATATGGAACGGCCTTGGCCTAACTCCCAACTGTTCCCCGGGAGCTGTTAGCATGGCTGCCCACTGCTCTGGGTATGTGTGTGTTCACTGCTTCAGATGACTTAAATGCAGAGAGGTATTTCACAAGTGTGTGATGAATAAAGTTGTGCTTTCTTTTTCTTTCTAAAAGTTTCTTCCCCTGGGCTATACGCACCATAAACAATCACTGACACCTCCCCCCAGTTTAAGTTAATTTAACTCAATTCAATTCACTCTCACACACACACACACACACGTACACCTTCACCTGCTTCAAGGACTACTGCACTATTTTAAAAACTTTTTTTTAAGTTTTAATTTGTATTGCACATTGAAAATGCCACCTTTTATATGTTGTTTTTTATTTATTTTTATTGTTTTTATTCTATTATTTGTTTCTGTACATTGTTTTGAGTAGAGCTCCCACAATTTCATTGTACCCCACTGTGCAATGACAATAAAAGTCTATTCTATTCTATTCTACAAGCACTGACTATTAAATATTAACATAGAGTCGATTATCGAAAATCGTGCATGCTCATTGGTCGAGAAACTTGGACTATTTTTTGATGATCAACTCGAACGACTCGGCAAAATGGTAGCCATTCACTTATTCATCGTAAGTGAGGAAGAATTACAAATTATGAAAGAAAACACTGTCCCTAAAAGCATTAAAGATGCGATGAAGTTTGGTCTAAAACTATTCAAAGATAAGGTGGAATCGTGATTTATTTTATCTATTTCAAAACAAAGCATTTTATGTGACTCAGTGTAGATGAGTGTCACAAGTTTGCGCACATTACATTTGCATGCCACTTTTAAAGATTGAAATAAATGAGTTTTAAAAAATAATCACCTGTGTATTTATACGAAAACAATTATCCACCTCAGGCTCAGTGAACATTGGTGATTAATAACCTTGACTTTGTCTCAGTTATCTCATCTCATCTCATTATCTCTAGCCACTTTATCCTGTTCTACAGGGTCGCACGCAAGCTGGAGCCTATCCCAGCTGACTACAGGCGAAAGGCGGGATACACCCTGGACAAGTCGCCAGGTCATCACAGGGCTGACACATACGGTAGACACAGACAACCATTCACACCTATGGTCAATTTAGAGTCACCAGTTAACCGAACCTGCATGTCTTTGGACTGTGGGGGAAACCGGAGCACCTGGAGGAAACCCACGCGGACACGGGGAGAACATGCAGACTCCGCACAGAAAGGCCCTCGCCGGCCACAGGGCTCAAACCAGGACCTTCTTGTTGTGAGGCGACAGCGCTAACCACTACACCACCGTGCCACCTCTGTCTCAGTTATTATTCACCAATATTCACCTCACCTACAGCGAAAATTTTTTTTAATCTTATATCTACATATATTAATATTAATATTAAGTTCCAAGCTTACATGTGTAAATTGTACAGTATGTTTTCACATTAACTGCACCCCAGCGAACAATATGCAGTAGGTAGAAAGTGTTTTTGTGGCTACTGCCCCAAAAAGGCTGTAGCCACTATGTCATCGTGTTGTAAGAATGTAAGAATGAGTGAAACAATAGCACACTGTGCATGCGTATATGCATACAGTTGTTCCTATTAAAATGGCTGTTGAGTTTATACAATTCGGTTCACCATTCAAAATAAATGTACTAGACTAAAGAAATCGCTTTCAGACATGTTTATGCTTATTACCAAGGGAAAGTGCGTTCCTATTTTAAAATATACTCCAGGTTGTCCCCCTTTCCTGGCCTTCTTTGGCCAGTGGTCCCATGTGTGATGGAGATGTGATGCACTTCTGAGTTGTTTCAGGAAGTTGTCAAAAAGAGTATTGAGACCACTGAACTCTAGCGCCAGGCCTTTTCCAGGAAATAAGAGTTTGGGTCATGGCGACCACGTGTGTATGTCAGCCTCAGTTCAGAGGTTTCAGTTTCGAAAACTGTAAGAGGTAAGAGTAGAATAATATAAAGTACAGACACTTGGTATATTTTACTTCTGTGATGTTTAAATTGTTCATTTTTGGATTACGCTTTATTTTTGTGGCTACTGCCTCATAGAGTAAATATATCTCATCTTGTCTCATTATCTCTAGCCGCTTTATCCTGTTCTACAGGGTCACAGGCAAGCTGGAGCCTATCCCAGCTGACTACGGGTGAAAGACGGGGTACACCCTGGACAAGTCACCAGGTCATCACAGGGCTGACACATAGACACAGACAACCATTCACACTCACATTCACACCTACGGTCAATTTAGAGTCACCAGTTAGCCTAACCTGCATGTATTTGGACTGTGGGGGAAACCGGAGCACCCGGAGGAAACCCACGCGGGCACGGGGAGAACATGCAAACTCCGCACAGAAAGGCCCTCATCAGCCACGGGGCTCGAACCCGGACCTTCTTGCTGTGAGGCGACAGCGCTAACCACTACACCACCGTGCCGCCCCTATATGAGTGATTCCACGCCTATGGGTACTGAAATGGGGACATGAACTTATTTTTTTAAAAATTCACCTAAAACCATTTCTTTTTTTACCATCAGGTCACAAAACATGTAATCTTTAATGAATGATATGTTAAAAGATAACTTTAATTTTCTGAGATGTAATAAAAACATATTTATATGCCAAAGTCAGAATGTAACAGAAGTGTTGTGGACATATATATTCTCAATTTTAACAATGTAGAATTACTTTTTGAAACATAGGAAGGTGATGTTTTAGCAAATATAATTAATAAACATGTGTAGTAGAATAAACATACACATTCTTTCAATAAGATTAACATGGTATATAGCTAGATTGTAATTAATTTGTAACAGACGCGAGATGGACAATCGTAACAGAAGTAATGTAACAGACATCATTTTGGAACTCATAGGCTTGACTTTGGCATATAAATATGTTTTTATTACATCTCAGAAAATTAAAGTTATCTTTTAACATATCATTCATTAAAGATTACATGTTTTGTCACCTGATGGTAAAAAAAGAAATGGTTTTAGGTGAATTTTTAAAAATAAGTTCATGTCCCCATTTCAGTACCCATAAGCGTGGAATCACTCATATACATACGGTATATACAGATTAAATTGGGCCGGAGCTCTCCGGAGCTCAGCTCCACCTCCTCGCCTCGGCAGTACAGCCAGCAGGAGCTGAGCTCCCTCTGCTTCAGTGTTTTTAATAATATAATACTTTTATTCATTTTCATCTATTCTAAAACACCATCAATATAAGAGTTTGTCAATAATGATTTAGACAACAAAAAAATAAGCTAAAGTGAATTGCACCCATCAATTAAAAAAAAAAAACATTTTCATTGGAATTATCATTGAATGCGCATACGCTGCCAGAATGCATGACATCACACAGCATCATCATATGTTTAATGTTAACGTTAATGGACTTCAGCTCGAGAAATTGGCGCCACTGTTTTCTATCAGTCTGTCATACTTTATATTTTATGAGGATTTTTGTCGTACGAAGTTGTAACTATCTGCTAAACATGATGCCTTAGCAAAGTAGAGAGAGGTAAGTCATGGTTCTTTTGTTTATTTTGTCTTTAGTTGAGAAACTTTCTCAGGCAAAATATACAAGTGCAGCAGATGACATAAGTAGCGTTAGCTAACACTGACAGACAGGATGCTAGTCGAAAAATTCACGCCTTCATTTGCTGAAGTTCAGATCTTTTTGTCTGTAGTTCTGTCATATTTTATCTTCATTTACTAAGTTGTAGCTGTTTTCTGTGTTTTTAGCTTTTAGGTAAATATCAGAAAATTGAGTTAGCTAATTTAATGGATGCCTGCTAACCTGTTTTTGCGCAGGGAACGCTAGCAAACCTCCCTTGTGATAGTGAGAACTGGCATCCTGGACTTTTCCATTGGCTCTCGCGCGCAACTCCCAATCCAATGTTGCTTTGGATAATCTCTCCTCCCTAGTAGAAGATAACAAAAATAATCCTAGATTCCCATTTAATACTGTAGCAAAATTAGCCAGGAATAAGTCCACTATAGACACATGCATACCTGTAGTATGTAGTCGCAACGATTTCATGAATTTTTTTAATGACAAAATTGAGAATAGCCGACAAAAAATTCAAATTACTAATTTAAGGTCAGACAATATAAGTGACCCTGTAGTTAACAATATAACTGTATCAGATCATCAATTAGAATGTTTTACTCCCCTAAAAGAAACTGAATTACTTTCATTAATCTCGGCATCAAAAGCCTCAACTTGTGTATTAGACCCCTTACCTACATGTCTATTCAAACAGATAAGTTCATGTCCCCATTTCAGTACCCATAAGCGTGGAATCACTCATATACATACGGTATATACAGATTAAATTGGGCCGGATGGTATATAGCTAGATTGTAATTAATTTGTAACAGACGCGAGATGGACAATCGTAACAGAAGTAATGTAACAGACATCATTTTGGAACTCATAGGCTTGACTTTGGCATATAAATATGTTTTTATTACATCTCAGAAAATTAAAGTTATCTTTTAACATATCATTACGGAGAGCTCCGGCCCAATTTAATCTGTATATACCGTATGTATATGAGTGATTCCATCCTGAAGTAATTGAACTGCTTCTAAAAATCATAAATTCTTCTCTTACGATTGGCTATGTACCCAAATCCTTTAAACTAGCAGTTATCAAACCCCTGATTAAAAAACCTGACCTTGATCCCTGTCAGCTGTCCAATTATCGGCCAATATCAAACCTCCCCTTTATATCCAAGATCCTTGAAAAAGCTGTGGCACAGCAGTTATGCTCATATTTACATAGGAATAACATCCATGAAATGTATCAGTAAGGATTTAGACCTCATCATAGCACAGAGACAGCTTTGGTTAAAGTAGTAAATGACCTACTGTTGGCGTCTGATCAGGGCTGTGTATTGCTGCTTGTGTTGCTTGACCTTAGTGCAGCATTTGATACCACTGATCATTCCATTTTTCTGGATAGACGAGAAAATGTTGTGGGAGTTAAGGGAACGGCCCTCTCCTGGCTCAGGTCTTATTTAACTGATCGCCAGTATGTTGATGTAAATGGTGATTTTTCTAGACATACAGTACTGAGGTAAAATTTGGTGTTCCACAAGGTTCTGTCTTGGGTCCACTGCTTTTTTCTTTATATACCTCTGGGTGATATTATTCATAAACATTGTATTAGTTTCCACTGTTGTGCTGATGACACACAGTTGTATGTTTCTGCAAAACCTGATGAGAGACACCAGCTTAATAGAATTGAGGAATGTGTAAAGGACATTAGACACTGGATGCTTATTAACTTCCTTCTGCTTAACTCTGACGAGACTGAAGTACTTGTACTTGGACCACATGCAGCTAGAAGTAAGTTTTCTGATTACACAGTAACTCTGGATGGCCTTTCTGTTTCTTCACGTGCAGCAGTAAAAGATCTCGGAGTGATTATTGACCCCAGTCTTTCATTTGAAACTCACATTGATAACATCACCCAGATAGCTTTCTTTCATCTCAGAAATATTGATAAGATAAGAAATGTAATGTCACTACGTGATGCGGAAAAACTAGTTCACGCATTTGTTACCTCCAGGTTGGATTATTGTAATGCCTTACTGTCTGGATGTTCCAATAAGTGCATAAACAAGCTCCAGTTAGTTCAAAATGCAGCAGCAAGAGTCCTTACTAGAACTAGAAAATATGACCACATCACCCCCGTCTTATCCACACTGCACTGGCTCCCAATCAAATTTCATATTGATTATAAAGTACGGCGGCACGGTGGTGTAGTGATTAGCGCTGTCGCCTCACAGCAAGAAGGTCCTGGGTTCGAGCCCCAGGGCCGGCGAGGGCCTTTCTGTGCGGAGTTTGCATGTTCTCCCCGTGTCCGCGTGGGTTTCCTCCGGGTGCTCCGGTTTCCCCCACAGTCCAAAGACATGCAGGTTAGGTTAACTGGTGACTCTAAATTGACCGTAGGTGTGAATGTGAGTGTGAATGGTTGTCTGTGTCTATGTGTCAGCCCTGCGATGACCTGGTGACTTGTCCAGGGTGTACCCCGCCTTTCGCCCGTAGTCAGCTGGGATAGGCTCCAGCTTGCCTGCGACCCTGTAGAAGGATAAAGCGGCTAGAGGAGATGAGATGAGATTATAAAGTACTACTATTGACCTTTAAAGCACTGAATGGTCTCGCACCACAGTACCTGAGTGAACTTCTCCTCTATGACCCGCCACGCCTACTTAGATCAAAAGGTGCAGGCTATCTGCTGGTACTGTACCTCGTATAGTGAAGGCTACATCAGGGGGCAAAGCCTTTTTTTACAAAGCTCCACAGTTATGGAACAGCCTTCCAAGTAGTGTTTGGGAATCAGACACAGTCTCAGTGTTTAAGTCTAGGCTGAAAACATATCTGTTTAGTCAAGCCTTGTGTTAATGGTGTTTATGAGGTAAAGGTGTAGATCTGGAGGGTCCTCAGACATAGAGTGTTTTGGTAAACTGGGATTTATGGATGCTGTCAGTCCCCACTCACTTGCTCACTCAAGTTTGTTGATGGTATAGTGGCTGCTGCTTTATGTCCCGGGGCTCCCTCATGCCTGTGTTACCTTCTGGCTCTCCCCTTTTAGTTATGCTGTCATAGTTAGTTGCCGGAGCCCCTGCTTGTACTCGGTGCAATATGTATACTATTCCTACTTATTCAGGTGACATTGGGCATACCTAACAACCTGTGTTTTCTCTCTCTCCCCCCCCCCCCCAAATTTGTCCCTCTGAGTTACATGTCGGTCCTGGGATCGAGATGCTGACCTCTTCTGCTCCTCGGACCTGCCTGATCCATCATGGTGCCCTGTGTCTGGTTGGAGTCTCATCGCATCACTCCCGTGGAGGTCGGCCCCATGTGGTCAGTTGGGGGTCGCACCTGGAGGATGCTCTGGACTCTTGCAGTGGTGCTTTTGTGGCTGGGGACCGCAGTTAACTTGCTGACTTTAGAACTGCAGTTGACTTGCTGACTTTAGGACTGCAGGTGACTTGCTGACTTTGGGACTACGGTTGTCGTGAATGGTTTTGCATTCGGGTTTCCGTCAATGAGGGGTTTATAGCATCAACAAAGCTGACTTTGTTAGGACTGTTAATGTTATAGTCATGTTGTCTGTTGTTGCCAGGATGGGGATGAGTTCCCTTTTGAGTCTGGTTTGAGTCTGGTAAAATTAGCTCATATTTTAAGTCGTCCAAATTCTGTAAAGCTGCTTTGCGACAATGTTTATTGTTAAAAGCGCTATACAAAAAATAAACTTGACTTGACTTGACTTGACTTGACTTGACTTGACTTGGCTTTGGTCGGCCAAAGTTATGAGGTTGCTGTGGGGCACTAAGACTAGACTAAATAACAAAATTAAATGATTCAGACATCCCTAGTCTCCCGGACGCTCTGGGAGTCTCCCATATTTAGACAGTGGCCCTCTCATGCCTGTGAGTGATATACAATTTCCCGTAAGTCAGGTTTTTTTTTTCATTCGCGCTAAAGAAGCTATCATTTGAAAGACGAAATGATTTGATGATGAGAGAGATAGAGGTCATCTGTTAAGGTATACGTCTGCAAAAATACTACACGGGACTGATCACACTCTTGGCCCTTTTCCACTACCCTTTTTCAGCTCACTTCAGCTCACTTCAGCCTGACACGGCTCGCGTTTCGACTACCTCAGAGCAGCACGACTCAGCTCGCTTCAGCCCGACTCAGCTCCCAAAACTCGCACGGTTTTGGAGTGGGGTTGAAGCGAGCCAAACCGAGCCGAGTGGGGCTAGGGGTGTGAGGAGACACTCCCCTGTGCACTGATTGGTGAGGAGGAGTGTCCTCACATGCCCACACACGCCCCGCGAGCACGCTGGGATCTGTAAACACCGTAAACCCGGAAGAAGAAGAATTACGAATTACGAGAATTTCTGAAGCCTTATGCGCCTCGCCTCATCTATACGCTCTTGCCAGTATCTGTTTGCGTTGTCGGTGACAACAAGCCACAGCACCAAGACCAGCAACACTAACGACTCCATGTCCTCCATGTTTATTGTTTACTATCCGGGTCGTGAGACTACCACTTAAAAGGTCACTGATGTCACTGTTTGAGCCTCCTAACGACATCACGTGACGTCCACCCACTTTCGCTAACTCCACCCAATGTGTCCACCCACTTCCAGCCAGCACGGTTCAGCGCGGTTGTAGTCAAAATGCAACTCCAATAGCCCCACTCAGCTCGACTCAGCCCAACTCAGCACGGCACGGCTCAGCCCAACTCAGCCGCGTTGGTAGTGGAAAAGCGGCATCTCTCTCTCCCTCGCTTCCCCCTCTCATCACACGGGACTCACCCTCTCCCACTCGCAAATTTCACTTGCCAGTGGGAGGAGCTGCCAGAACAAGTGGCAGAAGCAGCACAAGTGAGTGACAGTGAGACGGGGGGAGCGAGGGAGAGAGAGTGTGTGAGCATCAGTCCTGTGTAGTAGGCTATCTCCTCCTCACAGAGGAGGAAATAGAACTTTATGAACAACTAAATGTCCTGAAACCTGAAACTTGGCCTACTCCTGTACCCATGCTGTTTGGAGAGCTGGAATTAAGGCAGCTATGTAATCATCTGAAAATAAATTACTCTAGTGTGAAACAATATTTCAGGGACTTTAAGGACAATGGAAGAATGCCACTCAGGGGAGGGCTCATCAAATTTAAACAAGTTGCAGATACACTGGCTGTAAGCACAGGAGAATGTGAGAAATGGTTTTCACTTATGAACACTATTATTCCATCTATTCGGAATCAATCTGTCTTGTTTGATGTTTATAAGCCTAGTGGGTCCACCACTAGACATGTGGAATCCAACCAAACATGTTAAGAAGTGGGTTATGACCCGGAGGTCGGCAGACCATCTAGCATGTAGACAGAGACAGGAAAGGCAGGAGAAACTTGATCTAAGTCCTATTTGGAAAGTTGTAAATTAAATTGTAATGACTGGCTATTGCTGATATGTGGTTTGTTGTGACATCTAAGTAAGTTTAGCAAACAATTGATTTGACTGATGTAGATTTATGGTGTGAGATGTAAAGAACTATTGTTAATATGTGAATTGATGGTGTGAGATGTAAACAAGTAATGCAAATAATAGTGTAGATTGATAAGATGTAAATAACTATTGCTAATATGTGAATTGGTGGTGTATATTGTGAATAAGTTTTACAAATTACAGTGTAGATTGATGGTGAAACATAGGCTTAATAAGTTACCAATATGTGCATTGATATGAGATATAAATAAGTAGGCCACAAGTTGATAAAATATGTATTAAACTGATGGTGCGATAAATAAAAATGTTTTGAGAAATGTTGACCACTGTGAGTGAAGAAGGGCTCCCCCTCCTTACAAAAGCCAATTTAACCACTGTGTGTATATATATATATATATATATATATATATATATATATATATATATATATATATATATATATATAATATACTGGACAGGTCACCAGTCTAACCCAGGGCTAACACAGCGAGACAGACAGAGATGAGATGCTCTGCTAATTGCGTTCATAAGGTTCATAAGGAGGGCGGCACAGTGGTTAGCACTGTCACCTCACAGCAAGAAGGTCCAGGTTCGAGCCCCGTGGCCAGCGAGGGCCTTTCTGTGCGGAGTTTGCATGTTCTCCCCATGTCCACTTGGGTTTCCTCCGGGTGCTCCGGTTTCCCCCACAGTCCAAAGACATGCAGGTTAGGTTAACTGGTGACTCTAAATTTACCGTAGGTGTGAATGTGAGTGTGAATGGTTGTCTGTGTCTATGTGTCAGCCCTGTGATGACCTGGCGACTTGTCCAGGGTGTACCCCGCCTTTCGCCCGTAGTCAGCTGGGATAGGCTCCAGCTTGTCTGCGACCCTGTAGAACAGGATAAAGCGGCTAGAGATAATGAGATGAGATGAGATGAAGGTTCATAAGGCAGAACTGCTTACTAGAAGTACAAGTAAACTACGACACAAAAACATGAAGTTTCTGTGTCTGAGGTAAAGAGTAAAACTGATGTGACCAGACTAAAGTAGAATAATTATGATTTGTATCTATAGAGAACTGATGTCATGTTGGCTTTCCATAATTGGGTTGCAAAAAAAGAAAAGGAAAAAAAATCCATTCTTTAAATTCGTTTCTTAAGACAAGGATTTTTTAAGATGTTACCTTGACAGTTTCGGCGATAAACTTCCGCCTTCTTCAAAACAGTCACCAGATGTCGAGTGGTGACATGCCTTATCAGCTGATGTTACTCTAAGGAGGCGTGAACATCCCGCCCAATTTGACAGGTAGTTCCTTAGAGTAACATCAGCTGATAAGGCACGTCACCACTCGACATCTGGTGACTGTTTTGAAGAAGGCGGAAGTTTATCGCCGAAACTGTCAAGGTAACATCTTAAAAAATCCTTATCTTAAGAAACGAATTTAAAGAATAGTTTCAACCGGGAGACATAATGAACTTTCACTACATATGAAAAAAAATCCACTTCATTTTTTCAAATATTTTTTAAAGATTTAAAATGAGTTAATGTCTTAACTCATCTAAAGCAACAATATCTCATTTTAGCAATGGTTTCTTCTTCTTCTTCTTCTTCTTCTTCTTCTTCTCACAATGGCTGCATTTTGTTCATTCATGGGCAGCAGAGTTGAAGTTAAACAAATACCAAATACACAAAATGTGGTTGTCTTGCATTCATTCTAATTACATGAGGACATCAAGTGCATTTATAATTAAGTACATTTCAGTCTAAAATTTGGGTAACAGGGTTGTAACAATAATAGTCAATATCACAATATCATTGAAAAATAGAAGGGCATTCGGTAGAGTGCATACGTATCCTGATTTGCATCAAAATCTAATCAATTGTTCTTTGGCCCATGGCCCACCTTTCCTCAAAATTTCATCAAAATCTGTTTACTACCTTTTGAATGGCATTGGGAAAAGACAAACAAACAAACAGAGGTGAAAACATAACCTCCTCCAATAAAGTTAGCAGAGGTAATAAAGAAAAATGAGAATACTTATTTTTCTCCTTTCTCATCATCTTCAGGAAATTCAGATGTTGCAATTTCCTTTTAAATTTCATGTGATTCGAATATTACAAATAATTTCCCAGGGCTGAATGTGTTCAGTGTTCATGTTACAATGTTGTGGGACACAAAATTTACATTTCTCATAACTTATAATGGATGACTCAAGGAAAAGGATGTTTCAAGCATGAGGAAATAAATGGATTCACACAGTAATAGAAAATTTATAATTTTTTAAACTATTTTAATGATTCTTTTTCGTTATATTCAGCTGAGACAGGCAGAAATAATGCTTTCTAAGTGCAGTAGGGGTTTTGTTTGAATGTTTTAAGTTATTTATCTGAAATATGCATATGTTTCCTATGTTTAAAATGTCACTTTACATTTCATGCATGCTTGTAACTGTAATATGAGTGGGGCACAAATGACTTTCCCAATCGTGGGATCACCCATGTACTTCCAATGTAGTGCTGCTGAAACAGTACAAAACGGGAAAAAATATCTTAAGTAAAAAAGATCAACTGTGCACCAAAAGAGCTACAAGTTATGTTACAGAATGTTTTTAATTATTTGTTGTATGATGCCATTTTTATCACCTTTATTGACCTCAAGGCCGCCTTTGACACCGTTGACCAACCTACCATGTGGAATATCCTCAGCACCTTAGCCCTCCCACCAAAGCTAATCAGACTCTTCATGATGCTCTATGACAGCACTGACAGCTGTGTTCGGATCAACAGTATGGATTCTGACTGGTTCCCAATTGCCGCTGGAGTTCATGAACTTGCTGCCGGAGTCCATCGCTGTGTGGCCACCCCTGACCTGTTCAACTGCATCATAGACCACCTGATGACTGCAGTCTATGACCACTTCCCAGGTGTCCAGCTTGGAGACTACCGCCTGACAGACTTGGATTATGCCGACAACACAATGTTGTTCTGCTGCTTGTTGGCAGAATTGAAGGGAGCACTTCATGCTTTCAATGAGGAGGCATCCAGGCTTGGGTTACATGTCAATTGTTCCAAGACCAAGCTGATGGATATAAGCGATGGTCCTGACCCATCACCCATCATCATTGGCATGGATCACATCAAGTTCATCAGGTCATTTGTTTATCTGAGAACAGAAGTCACCAACAATGGCAACCTCCTCACTGAGATCAATAGGCAACGTGGACTGGCGGCAGACATCATGAGAAACCTTTGGAGACCACTCTGGAGATGATGTGACATCTCCTGACACACCAAGCTATGGGTCAACAACGTTGCAGTTTTGTCTGTGATGCTTTACAGCGCAGAGACCTGGCCTCTCAGCAAGACCTTGGCCACCTGTGTTCTCGGCTTTGAGACCCGTGCCTTCAGGACCATTGAGGGGATGCATTGGTAAGACCGTATTTCCAACGAGGCGCTCTGCCAGAGGACTAACCAACCAAATATCCTCCACACCATTGCACAGCGACATGTTTGTTGGCTTGGACACATCCTGTGCTGCACAGACGACCACTTCCTAAGAGCCATTCACGAGTTTGATCCGCCAACAGTGGGATAGAGATGCCCTCATGGCCGACCACGCACTTGTTGGAACGACATTGTTCATCAAGACCTCCAGCAGATTTATTTGAGACTGGAGGACATCCCGGCATTCAGCCAAGACCGTGAGAGATGGCAGAGTTCGGTGGCACTGGTGGGCTCAACACCATGCTGCCAACAGGTTTAGGACGAAGAGGAGGATACCATTTATATAACCATTGCAAGAGTTGTTTTATATATTTTATTAAGCATTTTTTTCCCTTTGCAGCAACTCTCAACTGTCTTCACATACAAAAAAAAAAAAAAAATCAAAACTTGGCTTTTGATGAAAAGACCTTCAGACAAAGTAATATTTTAATGAGTGTTATGCACTGTTGATGTGATTACTACTCATTGTGTGAAAATGATCTGCTGCCAGCTTTACTCCACCATAAATTTATACAAATGCCAATGGCGAGAAGCACATCACAACTGCAGCACCACACATCGAAGCTTAAATAAATGAACACCTCAACTCCCTACCTGGAGCTGTACATTGCAATGGAAATGCAATGGAATGGATTTTTTTTAATTTATTTTGAATTTAAGAGAGTCTGTGTAAGAGAAGCGAAGAAAAGAGAAGACTGTACAACTATGAGTCATGATTTGATCTATCATCACATTACTTTGTATTGATTAATATCATAAACCAGTGTTTTTCAGTCTTCCTCCTGGAACCCTCTTGTCCTGCATATATTCTATCTCTCCTTGCTGCAAACCAAACACACCTGATTGAAATTAGTGTGATTAACATGCTCTTGATTATATCAGGTGTGCTCAGCTAATCAATAGTGCCAGTGATGGGTTCAGTCAGGTAGGTAGAGCAGGGAAAGATGGAAAACATGCAGCTCACGGGGGCCCTAAGAGCAGGATTGAGAACCAGGGTCCTAAACAGTTGTTTTGTTATCGGTGTTATTTATTGCCTAATTTCAGTTCCAGTGTACTTTACTCACTGCTTGTTAAGTAAATCTGGAAGTGCAAATTGAAGATATTGTTTCAGCCATCATTGTCCTAATAAGATATGACTTTCTTTATTCATTATAGTAAATTATGCAGAAAAAAAATGTTCACTCATAGCCTCTGAGGAAAATTAAAATCAAACAAATTGTTGGCATGTCACATAAATCAGGTTTATTGTGTTGGGTGTCAGAATGAATTTCAGTCCTGGTTTCCAAAAGCCAAATAAGCAAAGCCAATATCCATGAGGTAGCGCGAGTATCTATGGACTAACTCTGTATTATTATCTGATGATTGCTACCCTGCAGCCTCTTATCCTAAGATACACTGTATGTTGGCTATACTGGATAAGCCATGGTTAGAGAAGCAGCTTTGGGACCAGAAGCTTGCTGGTTTGATTCCCTAGACCAGCAGGGATGGCTGAAAGTGCCCTTGAGCAAGGCACCTGCTCCCCAGGCTGCTCTGGGTATACTATACATCACTCTGGATAAGAGTGTCTGCTAAATGCCTAGAATGTAATATGCATATAGAATTTTATTTGCACTGCGGACAGTTAATCTACATTGTCTCATCTCATCTCATTATCTCTAGCCGCTTTATCCTTCTACAGGGTCGCAGGCAAGCTGGAGCCTATCCCAGCTGACTACAGGCGGACAAGTCGCCAGGCCATCACAGGGCTGACACATAGACACAGACAACCATTCACACTCACATTCACACCTATGGTCAATTTAGAGTCACCAGTTAACCTAACCTGCATGTCTTTGGACTGTGGGGGAAACCGGAGCACCCGGAGGAAACCCATGCGGACATGGGGAGAACATGCAAACTCTGCACAGAAAGGCCCTCGTTGGCCACGGGGCTCGAACCTGGACTTTCTTGCTGTGAGGCGACAACGCTAACCACTACACCACCGTGCCACCCTAATCTACATTGTAACTGAGAGATTTTAATTGTGATCATAGATAGACCTGTCATGCAGAATGACTTCTTTCAGCTTCACCAGCCAATCAGTAACATTACATCCATGATCTTGATCTGCCACAATGCAATGGGCATATGTCTTTTTCAGTATAGCATATACTTCAAGTCGGCAGTATCGTGGTGTAGTGGTTAGCACTGTTGCCTCACAGCAAGAAGGTTCTGGGTTCAAGCCCAGTGGCTGATAGGAGCCTTTCTGTGTGGAGTTTGCATGTTCTCCCTGTGTCTGTGTGGGTTTCCTCCAGGTGCTCCAGTTTCCCCCACAGTCCAAAGACATGCAAGTTAGGTTAATTGGTGGCTTTGAATTGACCATAGGTGTGCGTGTGAATAGTTGTCTGTCTCTACGTGTCAGCCCTGTGTTGACCTGGCAACTTGTCCAGGGTGTACCCCGCCTCTCGCCCATAGTCAGCTGGGATAGGCTCCAGCTTGCTCATGACCCTGCACAGGATAAGCGGTTATGGCTGATGGATGGATATACTTCAAGTGAGATTATGTGCCAGACTGAACAAAATCCAGTGCATTGTGCTTTATAATAAAGTGATGACTAAAATTATCTTGAGCTTATCTTCAGCTCATGTGGTAGACTGTGAAAACTTTGATTTTGATTTTATATATTTTATACTTTATATTTTTTTTCTGAACTATGTTTATTTTTTGCACATATCTCAACCACAGTTAAAGTTATATAATTTCTCTGTTTATAACTTTACACAGGAAAAAAATAATAATATGAGTGTCAAATTAAAAAAAAAATGTTAAGTCAGGTCTCTTCTCTCGGTTAAATTTTTGGTCATCAATGTCTTTTATTAGGCCATTTAAATATTATGAAACTTTGTCAGCTGTACAGCTGACAAAGTGATCCCTATTTTGTTCTCTATTTTGATGATGGTGTGATGGTAAACGGATCATCAGGGACATCGAATTGTTTCTGGTTTTTATGGTGTGTACCTCTCTGATCAGGTTGTGAGGAAATCACATTGAGGTTTTACAGTACATATCTTTAGCCAGACTGACTGTTTGTACCACTGCCTTCATGAAGAGAAGCCATGGCCTAATGGTGAGAGAAGCAGCTTTGGACCCAAAACGTTGTCAGTTAGAGAAGCAGCTTTGGGACTAGAAGGTTGCCTGTTTGATTCCCTGGACCCTTTGTGAAGGGAAGCCATGGACTAATGGTGAGAGAAGTAGCTTTGGACCCAAAAGGTTGTTGGTTTGATTCCATGGACCAGCAGGAATGGTTGAAGTGCCCTTGAGTAAGGCACCTAACCCCCAGCTGCTCCCCAAGCTGCTCTGGGTATGTTGCAAGTCACTCTGGATAAGAGTGTTTGCTAAACACCAGCAGTGTAACATTAAACTGATTTCTTACTAAACATTATCTTTGTAGGCATCAAAGACTCACCTTAACCTAACCTGCAGAACCTCAGTAAAAATATTTCCACGCTGTTTTGTTAAAATATATTTGTGCTTACTTAATATAGACATGTCTAAAGATATTACTGGCAGAAAAACAAAAAAATCAATTTTGGTCAAAAATTTATTTTATTTTATTTTATTTATTTATGTCCCCCCCCCCACCCCCCACATACACATGATTGATGTTTTATGGCCTGATAGCTAGGTTTGTACTTTATCCTTAGTTCTTAGAAATACAGTAGTGCATGTCAGTGAGTTGCCTGTATAAAATGAAAAATACAATTCTACTTGTGCAAATGTTCTTATTACTCCACACACTGGGGACAGAATCAGTAAGTATTTTTACTTCCTAATGTTATGAACATTACTAACTTTAATGTTGCACCTATTAAGGGCGACGTTTAATAAGGCATTACTCTACTGGGCTAGAAATCCCCTTGTTCTTTTGACAGATAATGTTCTTTATTTCAAGCATTTATTTCTAGAAAATAGACAAATTATCCACCAAAGGATAGGACCATTTCAAGTTTAAATGAATATATGCAAATGTTTTGAAATCAGCTTAATCGCTTATATCCTTTTTATGATAATGTCCTAAAGATAAATACAATATTAGACAAACTCAGCTATTTTCACTTGACATAATTTGTTTTTGCAGTTTGATCTGGACTTTTATAGTAGCAAGTTAATGTTCTGTCCCTCTAGAATGATGAATTTAGCCTCTGCTACAGGTTTTCTTCCTCCTTCTATCTGCACTGACTCTGACACTCGGTAACTGATGAGACTATCGCAGCAGACTTTTCAGGAATTTTTAATAGTCGCTGTCCTGTGTGACCTGTGACAGGTGAAATGAATGCTGGAAGCGTCTCCTGTCTCTAGATGCTTTGCTAGGCGTCGACGCTGACCCACATCGGGGAATCCAGGCATTTTAATGAGCATCTTTCTTATTCTTAACCCTCTTTCCTTCCTCCTTCTACCACCTCTTCTTGACTGTGGGTTGTGAGGGGCCGTCTGTCTCAACATCAGCTTTCCATTGCATATATTCTGCTTTTTCTCTAATCGTTTTATAATCACAGCATAATCACAAATTCACACATGTTTACAGAATTCACTACATATATTTATTGTTAAATGACTAAGAATGAAAGTAGGATCGAATCTATTCAGCCATTGCCTTGTGACAGCTTGCTAACTGTGCTCAGCTGTCTAGGGTAAAATAAATTTAAGAATTAATCACAGCTTCAGGATCTCATTTCAGACGTTGTCTTTCACCACTTCTGTTTTTATTTCCATCTGGTCACCTGCCAATTGCAGCTGATTGCACTTCCTGCCTCTAGCCACATATTGGTATGACACAGCAAAAGACAGGTTCTTTTCTCTGCAGGATGATGTGTCTAGGTCTAGAGAGTAAAACTATTTTTTTTTTTTAATGGTCACTCCAGATACACTGGTACAGGACATCATCACAGCAGATTAGTCTAATAAATTAATGACAAATCATCAGCTTGTGCAACGCTTGTGACCTGGATGTGGTTGAATATACAGCTAGTGAAAATCTGGTGAGGGTTATGACTGACTGTTTTATAATCTAAGTTATTACAGGAACAAACTTTTTTTTAATTGTTTAAAATTGTAAAGTATTTTAATTCAAATCACCTTTGCATACATGTGCTCATTGTAATACATTATGGTTTCTATAGCAACAACTCGTACACCAATCTAAGGCACACAATCTACCTAATAAAAATGTGCTGCTATTTAACAAGGAAAAAAAAAAGTCTAGTCGTTGATATGGTGCAATTTCCTTCGAGGAGAAGGAATCTCCAGTTTCAATGTTTTGTAACAGTAACAAAAAAAATTCAAGTCAGGTTTATTTTTATAGTGCTTTTAACAATAGACATTGTCGCAAAGCAGCTTTACAGAAGTTTAGTGACTTTAAACATGAGCTAATTTTATCCCTAATCTATCCCCAATGAGCAAGCCTGTGGCGACAGTGGCAAGGAAAAACTCCCTCAGACGACACAAGAAAGAAACCTCGAGAGGAACCAGACTCAAAAGGGAACCCATCCTCATTTGGGTGATAACGGCAGGGCTTAATTTGAGCCGGAACATGACGGAACAAGATCCGGAACCTTCGTCGTCGGATCCGGCAGCTATTTTCATTTCATTCGGTGTTCCGGCAGCTATTTAAATGGATCAGATCACCTCCATGACCATCACAAAGGGAAAAAAAATCAAACAATAAATTAAATAAATAAGTAAATAAAAATTTGTTTAGTGTTCGGTTTTGATTTTGATATCTGTTGTTGATTTCTCTCCTATGACATCCACAAAATCTATGCGAAAGGGGAAGGGGGGGGGGCATGGGGTGTATACTTCCGCTCAATAGAACACCGGGTTTTTTGTAGCCGTTAGCTTGCACTGTGGAAAAAATGGCAACAAAACAAGAAAGCTTACTAAAATGTTTAAAATGAATTCTCCAACTTGTTTTGTAAACCCTTTATTTCTCAACTATTACTTGAATTGATTGCACTTATGTTTGCTGGCACTGCTTTTAAATTATTCTCTTTTTTGGGCTTTTTCCACCTTTATTGGATAGGACAGTGTAGAGACAGGAAATGAGCAGGAGAAAAACAGGGAGGGCTCGGAAAATGACCGCAGGTCGGAATCAAACCCGGGTCCCAGGATTTATGGTATGGCGCCTTATCCACTTGACACACACTGTCTTGTGTGATCTGATCTCCAATGGTGAAATAAACCAGTTGTGATATGAGTACAGTCTGTTATTTTAGAAGATAAATTTAATATATAATTTAATATATAGCCTAATAAAAAATAATATTTTATAACATAATATCATGACATATTACTGTCTGTAACTATTTGTCACTAAAGTGTTTTCTAAGATCATAATGTCTGATATTATTATTTTTTTTTTAACACACACAATGGGCGTGTGTGCGTAAAGTTATAGTAAACCACCCCCCGCCTTTATTTTTTTTTGAGTCGCCGGACCCACCCACCTCCTGCGTTCCGGGACCTCCCACTTCACAAATTAAGCACTGGATAACGGATAGCGTGATTATAACATTTTAACAGTTTTAACATGAAGTCTGTTTTGTTGAAGTTATAAACTGTTCATTGATGGAAACTTAACTTGAGTGCAAAACTGTTAATGACAACTGCAGTCCTAAAGTTAGCAAGTCAGCTGTAGTCCTCAGCCATAAAAGCATTACTGTAAGTGTCCAAAGCATCTTCCAAGTGTGACTTTCGACTGTCCATATGGGGCTGTCCTCCACAGGAGCAATGTGATGAGACTCCAGCCAGACGTAGGGCATCAAGATGGATCAGGCAGGTCCAAGGAGCAGAAGAAGTCAGAATCTCGATCTCAGAATTGACATGTAACTCAGAGGGAAAGACAGAGTTGGGGGGGGGGGGGAGAAAACAAAAAACAGCTCTAAAATGGGAGAGATATTGTGCAATTGACTGTACAAACAGATTTACCAAGAGATCAGAGCTCTCTTTTTACAGACTGAAAAGAGAAGCAAATGCAGATAGAACATTAAAAGTTTAAGAAAAGGTTTATTTATTGTCAACATTTTTCATTTTTAATTAACGAAAAAAAAAGTCTCCAGTGTCAATGCTTTGAAAGTCAGTATGTTTTTCACCACAGGAAAGTCTTCAGGACAGAAGACATTTTACGCTTCATGGTTTCATTAACTTCGAGAGAGACAAATAGAGGCTGGTGACAGAATGACTCTTTATAGCTGCTATAATGTAAGTAATAACAGGAACTTGTTTCAGGGACAACCCACAACATCAAATATAGCTATAAATGGATAAAAAGTATGACTCTTGCCCTCTACTAAATAAAGAAGTGAAATCATTGGCAAACTGCTGTAGTACAAGAGGCCCATTTTCCACCTTCAAGTATTTGTGCTTTCAGAGTTTTCTCTAGTTTTTTTTTTTTTGGCTCATTAAATTCAAGAGAGATAAAAAGGAGAATCTGGTGAGGGTTATAACTGTTTTATAATTTAAGTGCAAACAGGGACTAGCTGGTTTTTTATTTTGTTTGGTTTTGTTGTTGTTGTTGTTTTTAATAAAAAAAATTGTTTAAAATTGTAATCATTGCCAAGTTGCTGTGGCCCAGGAGGAATAAAACACTTTGGGACATGCTGGAAGACAATCACTGATGGCATGATAACACACCACATCGCACAACTGCATTGTTGATTGTTTCCCAATAACAGTACACACCCCATTGTTTTATTTCTCATTTATTACATCACTTTCAATACTCAGAGCCATCTATAGTCCAGTGCAAAAGTCTTAGGCACATGTAAAGAAATGCTGTAGACCAAAAATGGCTTAAAAAATAATGAACTGGAATCTCATCTCATTATCTCTAGCCGCTTTATCCTGTTCTACAGGGTCGCAGGCAAGCTGGAGCCTATCCCAGCTGACTACGGGCGAAAGGCAGGGTACACCCTGGACAAGTCGCCAGGTCATCACAGGGCTGACACATAGACACAGACAACCATTCACACTCACACCTACGGTCAATTTAGAGTCACCAGTTAACCTAACCTGCATGTCTTTGGACTGTGGGGGAAACCGGAGCACCCGGAGGAAACCCAAGTGGACACGGGGAGAACATGCAAACTCCACACAGAAAGGCCCTCGCCGGCCACGGGGCTCGAACCCGGACCTTCTTGCTGTGAGGTGACAGCGCTAACCACTACACCACCGTGCCGCCCCATGAACTGAAATGTTTCAATATAAAAAAAAAAAAAATTCCATAAACAGCAGTAAGCGAAAATAAATGAAACAAAGTCAATATTAAATTTTGCTTAAAAAAAAAAATAGTAGTCTCAGGTACAATGAGTGCAATTTTATAAGGAAATGAGCTGTAGGTTTTACTGAGCATCTTACAGAACCAGCCACAGTTCTTCTGGACACTTTGACTGTTACACTCGCTTCTTAATTTTGCACCAAAACCCAGCAGCCTTCATTATGTTTTTTTTTTTAAATCTGAAAAGTGCTGTCTTATGGAATATGCTACTCAGATACAAACTTTTTTTTTCCTGTAACATTTAATTTTGTGCTGGAAAATGAACATTTGGAACTCAAATGTTTTTGGACTGATTCAATAATGTAGAAGTCATAAAATAGAAATCTATAGCAAAGTTTCTATGAAAAAAATCAGGTACTTAAGACTTTTGCACAATAAATGACTTGCAACCACGTGATCAAATTGTGCTACGTCATGAGCGTCTGCCATGATGGTGGATATGCAAAGCAACTAGGACGACAGCCGCTGAAAGCATGTCTGTAAACAACGCTGAATTTTCTCAGTATTACCACAATTTGAACGGTCGAGCGAAGATTCAATACAAAAAGAAGATAGATATGTGTGGTTTTGACCCATATTATTTAAAAAAGTTGGATTTTTCTGAGGATAAGATGCTTCTACTGACCATCAAGTACCCAGATCAGTTTGGAAATCTTAAATTTATGGAAGTTTCGGAATAATATTACTTTGTTTCAGTCAAAATTAGCTGACCTGGTATTAATTTCTCAGCTTCAACCATGGTGTCTTGGATACCTTGGAACTCCACGAGTGAGCTACCACATGTAGCTTCTGCAAATTAAGCTGTCTTCCTCTTCCTTTGAGTTCTTTGGTGTCATTCGGCTGCCACAGAATCAAGTCTGACCTTGGACAAAACACAGCCCATGTTCTGAGTGGGTGCCCAGTCTGGATTGTTTCTATCATATAATTTTGCTGGCGCTCCTAGAAGCGAAATGGTAATACATATGTTAAAATTATAACAATGACCGAGTGAACCATGACTAGAGAACGCTCATTTTATAGCAAAATTCTCATTCTCATCTCATTATCTCTAGCCGCTTTATCCTTCTACAGGGTTGCAGGCAAGCTGGAGCCTATCCCAGCTGACTACGGGCGAAAGGCGGGGTACACCCTGGACAAGTCACCAGGTCATCACAGGGCTGACACATAGACACAGACAACCATTCACACTCACATTCACACCTACGGTCAATTTAGAGTCACCAGTTAACCTAACCTGCATGTCTTTGGACTGTGGGGGTAACCGGAGCACCCGGAGGAAACCCACGCGGACACAGGGAGAACATGCAAACTCCGCACAGAAAGGCCCTCGCCGGCCATGGGGCTCGAACCCGGACCTTCTTGCTGTGAGGTGACAGCGCTAACCACTACACCACCGTGCCACCCTAGCAAAATTCTAGCAACACGAAATAAAATTCTTTCATTATATTATTGAGAAAGCTTTAGAATCTCACCTGAGATATAATGATTACTGCAAGCATGAGCTGTTTTGGTTTTGCCCCCTGTTAGATCAGCCCTGCTGATGTTGTTCAGCCGTGCTCGTCTTCTCTCCATACTAAACCTCAGTTTCCTTGCCCTCTTTCTGAATCACGGATGGAATTCTAAAAAATCGGAATGTGCCACGGTCACAAGTATTGTTGTGACCACAACCATATACAGCACAAAGATATGGCATAGCTAAAAGAACGTTTAAAGCAGTGGAAAAACAAAGATAGTTCCGCATGCATGACTATGTTTTGTATGGAATGTCTCTTGACCCTGCATTTGTATCTCCACCAACATGGCCGACATCCGAGTTTCTATTTTGCTTTAACGTCACTTGCAAGTTAAGGATACTGGGGTGGGTTTCTCAAAAGCATCGTAGCACAAAGATCATCGTTAAATGGTAGAATGAGCATCACAATGAACACACTCTCTCTCTCTCTCTCTCTCTCTCTCTCTCTCTCTCTCCTAGTTAAGATGCTCAGCATTAAGATGCTTTTGGGAAACCCACCCCAGTATCCTTAACTTGCAAGTGACGTCAAAGCAAAATAGAAACCCGGATGTCGGCCATGTTGGTGGAGATATATCAGGTATAATTAAATGTGTTGTTGTTGTTGAAGACCTGTAAAACCTAGGACATGAATAAGAACTTCATTCTGTCTCAGACATGGTTATTGACAGTTCTGACTCTGAGCAGCTCTGACTCTCAGCAGCTTCTGTTAGTCATATATTTTTCGACTGACAGGCAAATGCCAGTTCTCTTTGAAAAGCCGATATTTCATTCAGCTGAACTCAACATTTTCCAACATGTAAATGATTTTTGCCCACTTAAGCCTGTATTGCCCTCTGGGGGAACAAAAGTTACAAATGAAAGGTTGTCTCAAACTTTTGAAAGTGTAACTCTGAACCACATTTAATCAGTGTGTTCCTGTACATGCCCCCACCACCCTGCTTCACTCCCTTCCATGCTTTTTTCTTCTTGTTAGTTATAAGTGGAGATACATTTAAAATGTGGCATGTGGAATATATTCCCTTTTTAAAATAATCCAAGCTTGTCTGCTGCTGGATGCAGAGCAACCCTAGCTCAAACCTGTCATGTGGGATTGCTGATAGCTGATAAAAGCAGCTAGAGGTTACTGAGATACTGACATTTACGTAAAGCAGCTTAACTTGCTTTCTTTATAATTGGCTACTGGTGATAAGATCCTGGCAGCAGCAACACCCAGGCTGAGATAATGCCAGCTTGTGGACACTCATCAATAGATTAAACAGCAATGAATGCACATTTCTTTCCTGAATTTGCCTGTATAGTGCCCGACACTTGGACACTTCTTCGTCAGTTTATTAGGCCTGCAACAGATAGCAGCAGAAACTACAACTCCTACATACTTGCTTACGTGAGGCTAAATTTCATTCTAACTCTAGTCATGTGGAATTAGCTTAAGTTAAGGAAGGGGTATGGTGTTATAGAAAAATAATCAACAGTGACACAAAGAGGGTTAGCATTTGGAAGTTGATTATTTTCACATCCATGAAGTGTTCTTAGGATGGCATGGTGGTGTAGTGGTTAGCACTGTCGTCTCACAGCAAGAAGGTTCTGGGTTTGAGCCCCACGGTCGACAGGGACCTTTCTGTGTGGAGTTTGCATGTTCTTCCCGTGTATGTGTGGGTTTCCTCCAGGTGCTCCAGTTTCCCCCACAGTCCAAAGACATGCAGTTAGGCAAACTGGTGGCTCTAAATTGTCTATAGGTGTGAATGTGTGTGTGAATGTTTGAGAGGAGAAAACCTCTATAATAATCCAGTAGAAGGCAACAGGAAACCACTACTGTAATGTTCCCTTGAGACTTTGATGGCTGAAGATGTCAGAGCAGCCACGTCACTGTAGTGATATGCCAAAATGGATAGATGGAAGTGTTCTTAGTCCTCATATAGAGCAGCAATTTGCCAATGGGAACAATTGTTTATTTATTACAGACTGACATAAATTTTTTATCCATTTGTAGTT
Organism: Neoarius graeffei; assembly: GCF_027579695.1. NCBI lineage: Eukaryota > Metazoa > Chordata > Actinopteri > Siluriformes > Ariidae > Neoarius > Neoarius graeffei. The sequence goes on from NC_083570.1 coordinate 93,495,359, forward strand.
TATGTCAGTGACTGTGCAAGTTCGTGGCAGCCTTCAAACATGGCCATTACAAACAACAACTCCCAAGCACCACAGCACCCTCCCTCCCTCCCAAGTACTGATTAGGATTACACCTGTTCCATATCCAATGCCCTATATAAGCATGTACTGGGATTACACTCCAGCACACTGCGAAGTATCATTCTCCGTCTGCGTACCTGATCATCCCAAGCCATTGTTGTTTTGACCTGACTCATAGTTTTCTGACCCCTGCTATGTAATTCTCTCAACCCTGAGACTGTTATTTACCTCTGACATCCTGTTTGTTGATGGACACATATTTGACTCTGATTCTCATCTGAAGATTTGGATTTGTTTACCAGTTTGCTATGCACCTGCTCTCCCCTGCATTTGTGTCCATAAGTGCCTGCACCCTGACGGTTTATACTTGCATATTTCTATATTTAATGTTGTGGAATGTCTGCAAAACTAACTTGTTTTGCAGACATTCCAACAGTTCCTGTTACCAGTTATGATATATCTACATAATAAGCAGCAAAGTTTGTTTGTTTGTCTTGAACTAACGTTGCCATTTCTTGACAGATTTTCACCAAATTTGGCAAGTAGGTTGGGGGACGACCTGGAATTTTGCAGATATAAACAAAATTAATGTACAAGCCCCAGGGAGGTCCCTGGGGGACACAACATCCACGCACCCACCCCCTTCCTCAATGCCTTTCACATTACATTTATCAACACAAACTCTCAACAGATCTTCACTAAACTTGGCATGTAGGTACAGGAGATAGCCACAATTTGTCAGAACTCAGAAATTCCATATTTGGGCCCCTTGGGTCCCCGGTGGGCCCCTGGGTGGTGGATGTTTGGATTTTTGTTTGTCTTGGGTTAACATCACCATTTCTCAACGGATCTTCACCCAATTTGACCTGGAAGTCTGGGGCAACCCAGAATTTTGCAAAACCAGAGCAATGCCTGGGTAACCTGCTAGTCAGTTATAAATAGCCTTTCTTCCCTTACCATTGTTTTTGTGGCTACTGCCTCATATAGAGACTGTAGCCACAATGTCATCATGTTGTAAGAATGTAAGAATGAGTGTAACAATAGCACACTGCGCATGCACATATAGATGTTCCTATTAAAATGACCAGTGAGTGTATACAGTTCGGTTCACCATTCGAAATAAATGGACTAGACTAAAGAAATCACTTTCAGACATGTTTATGCTTATTACCGAGGGAAAGTGCATTCCTATTTTAAAATATACTCCAGGTCGTCCCTCTTTCCTCACCTTCTTCGGCCAGTGGTCCCATGTGTGATGGAGATGTGACGCACTTCCGAGTTGTTACAGGAAGTTGTTGAAAAGAATATTGAGACCACTGAGCTCTAGTGCCAGGCCATTTCCAGGAAATAAGAGTTCGGGTCATGTCGACAGCGTGTGTATGTCAGCCTCGGTTCAGAGGTTTCAGTTTCGAAAACTGTAAGAGGTAAGAGTAGAATAATATAAAGTACAGACACTTGGTATATTTTACTTCTGTGATGTTTAAATTGTTCATTTTTGGATTATGCTTTATTTTTGTGGCTACTGCCTCATAGAGTAAATATATATGCTATATTTACTGTATGGACATGGTTTCAGAAAACTATTTTATTCATAAGCAGTAGCCACATGTACCCATAGGGTACCTATTTTTCACTTTTGAAATTAATTTGACAAAAATGATTCAGCTCATGGCGGCACGGTAGTGGTTAGCGCTGTCGCCTCACAGCAAGAAGGTCCGGGTTCGAGCCCTGTGGCCGGCAAGGGCCTTTCTGTGCGGAGTTTGCATGTTCTCCCCGTGTCCGCGTGGGTTTCCTCTGGGTGCTCCGGTTTCCCCCACAGTCCAAAGACATGCAGGTTAGGTTAACTGGTGACTCTAAATTGACCGTAGGTGTGAATGTGAGTGTGAATGGTTGTCTGTGTCTATGTGTCAGCCCTGTGATGACCTGGCAACTTGTCCAGGGTGTACCCCGCCTTTCGCCCGTAGTCAGCTGGGATAGGCTCCAGCTTGCCTGCGACCCTGTAGAACAGGATAAAGCGTCTAGAGATAATGAGATGAGATGAGAGATTCAGCTCATCATGTTATAAAGAAACCGCAAAGGCCTCAGACTGCCGGACGAGTTACAGCTTGATACCTGACTGATACAACGCACCAACATTGGAGATTCCTTCCATAAGTGCAAAGTAAACATCTCCTCACAGAAAATGTCACCCACTCTTTTTTAAAGATTAATGTGATGTGGAGTGCAAATTACATCATGTTCCACACAGCTGTTGGGGATTTATATCAACTTGTCATTTGCTGTTATAGAAAATGAATTGTAATCAGCATTGAGAGTTCATGAAGTACAGTAAAGAATGACCATCTACTCTGATTTTACGGACACAGATTTCCAAAGGGCTACTTGTGCAGTGAGGCTTTGGAAGTGAATTCCTAAGTTACTGAAAATATAGTGCTCTTCAATAAGACCTGCATTTCTCAGTCATGTTATTGCCTTTCCCCTGACCTCAGTGTATTACATGAATCCAGGAAGGCTGACATTCAATCCATGTATAATTTATTACTAATATCCATGAGAGGTCGAAGAGAGTGCATATATAAGAGACTAAACAGCAAGGGATTCGGAAATGAAAATCATATCTTAGCATCCTGTGATACTAAAATACATTATGTAACAATTTCCAAAAGAAAAAAGAGAAAGGAAGTGCTTAGTAAGTGTAAGACTTGAAGACATGTCCTTGCTCACAATTATACAGAACAGAAGCAGTGCTACGGTAATGCTGAGATATGAATTCCCATAAATGAAAGTAATTTAGCACATCTTTGTCATTTCTGCTGAATATTACTTTTGTTTTTAGTCAGTTGCTGTTTCATTATTTCTATTAAATAAATGGCAGTGAGTATAATTTGTTCTTTGGCTGTAGGCTTTAATCCAGATAAATAAAATAAAAATAAACAAACACCTTTATATGATTTAACATTAAAGGCTGTAAACATATTTTTGGAATACAACAACATCTAAATGATATCACCTTGGTTGTTGTATGTCCCTTGGGGAACATCGCACATTTTATTTCTTTCTCCAGCTGTGAATTTTGTACACTAACATGTTTTGCTGCAAGACAGTTCAGCTCCATATTAAGTTGCTAGTTTGTCAACTTTGCTAATTAGCTAGATTGTTATCCAACTTGTAAATACTTCTACATCGCACTTCCTGTCAGTCATTCCTCACTCGAGAAATTTTAATAAGATATTCATGTTAGCATTATGCAAATGATAGAAAATGGAATGGCTTAAACAATGCATGCCATCACTGCCAGTATAACCTTCCGTCAAATATGAAATTATGTTAATGATTTCCAGCCCACTCTAGTGGAACCTCTTGAAAAGCTGGGGATTTTAGTTGAAGCTTGCCATGTATTCTGTCTGTGTGTAGTACCTCACTTTGTCGAAAAAAAGGAAGAAAACTCCATCCATTCATCCATTATCTGTAGCTGCTTATCCTGTCCTACAGGGTTGCAGGCAAGCTGGAGCCTATCCCAGCTGACTATGGGTGAGAGGCGGGGTACACCCTGGACAAGTCGCCAGGTTATCGCAGGGCTGACACAGAGACAAACAACCATTCACACTCACATTCACAACTACGGTCAATTTAGAGCCACCAATTAGCCTAACCTACATGTCTTTGGACTGTGGGGGAAACCGGAGCACCCGGAGGAAACCCACACGGACACGGGGAGAACATGCAAACTCCACACAGAAAGGCCCTCGTCGGCCGCTGGGCTTGTACCCAGGACCTTCTTGCTGTGAGGTGACAGTCCACTACACCACCATGCTGCCCAGAAGAAAACTAAATTTAATTAATTTCATGGCATATGCGATGCTGTTGTCTTTCCAATACTTTTATTAAAAGTGAGCATAATACACTTGTACTCGATGCAAATACATAATTCATTCATGTTCAGTAAACACTTTATCATGGTCAGGGTCCTGGTGGATCTGGAAAACACTTGGCATGAGGTGGATGGGACGTGAGTCCATTGTACAGACACACACACACACATTCACACCTGTGGTCACTTTAGATTAGCCAGTCCACATATCTGGATGTGTTTGAGAGGTGGAAGGAAACCAGAGAACCTGGAAGAAACCTATGTGGACACAGGGAAAACATGTGAAGCAATAACCTGAGCTTATGGACATTGCAATGGACAGTGCTTTGGGACACAGTTAACATAAGGCCTCCTTTCTGCACAGTAAAGTTTTAACCGGCATTTGTGGATGTAACTCTGTATTTTGGTGCTTGGCAAAGTCTGCCAAAGTAATCCATAACCCATGTGGTTATATCAGCTATAGATGAATGACAGTTCTTGATGTAGTACCGTCTGAAGGATCAGAGATCACGGGTGTTCAGCTTAAGCTTGTGCCCTTGCCCTTTATGCACCAAAATTCCTCTAAATTCCTTGAAACATTTAATAATTTTATACACTGTATAGAGTGATATATCCAAATCCCTTCCTATCTTTCTTGGAGGAACATTGTTTTTAAACATTTTAATGATTTTCTCATACATTTGTTGACAAACTGGGGATTCTCGGCCCACCTTTGCTCCTCAAAGACTGTTCCTGGATACTGATTTTGTACCAAATCATGATTACAGTCATCTGCTGGCATCAGCTGTTTCAAATCACATTATTATTTAAATTGCTTTACCTCATTACTAGCCCTAAATCGCCCCATCCCAACTTTTTTTTTTTAATCTGTTACAGGCCTGAAATGGAGGAATGAATGTATCTTCACAAATGGGATGAAGTTGATCAGACAAAACATGAAAAACCTTGTTCATACTGTCTACAGTGAAATCCAAATCAAAGTAAATTTGTAAGTTGAGAAATCACTGCTTTCTTTTTTGTTTTTCATTTGCACTTTCCAGTCCCAACATTTTTGATTTGATTTTGATCTATTACCTAATGTCCTCTTTTCTGTAACATACAAAAAATCATGGTAACATTTAACTCTCCTCTGAAGTTGTGTTCTTTCTCCTGGCACACTTTTTTTTTAATAAAAGATGCAATGGTTGATGAAGACTACATATTTTATGTAGTGACCCATTAGCAGTCAGTTCTAGTCACAAAAATACAGAATTTTGCTTATATATATATATATATATATATATATATATATATATATATATATATATATATATATATATATATATATATACAACCCCGATTCCAAAAAAGTTGGGACAAAGTACAAATTGTAAATAAAAATGGAATGCAATAATTTACAAATCTCAAAAACTGATATTGTATTCACAATAGAACATAGACAACATATCAAATGTCGAAAGTGAGACATTTTGAAATTTCATGCCAAATATTGGCTCATTTGAAATTTCATGACAGCAACACATCTCAAAAAAGTTGGGACAGGGGCAATAAGAGGCTGGAAAAGTTAAAGGTGCAAAAAAGGAACAGCTGGAGGACCAAATTGCAACTCATTAGGTCAATTGGCAATAGGTCATTAACATGACTGTGTATAAAAAGAGCATCTTGGAGTGGCAGCGGCTCTCAGAAGTAAAGATGGGAAGAGGATCACCAATCCCCCTAATTCTGCGCCGACAAATAGTGGAGCAATATCAGAAAGGAGTTTGACAGTGTAAAATTGCAAAGAGTTTGAACATATCATCATCTACAGTGCATAATATCATCAAAAGATTCAGAGAATCTGGAAGAATCTCTGTGCGTAAGGGTCAAGGCCGGAAAACCATACTGGGTGCCCGTGATCTTCGGGCCCTTAGACGGCACTGCATCACATACAGGCATGCTTCTGTATTGGAAATCACAAAATGGGCTCAGGAATATTTCCAGAGAACATTATCTGTGAACACAATTCACCGTGCCATCCGCCGTTGCCAGCTAAAACTCTATAGTTCAAAGAAGAAGCCGTATCTAAACATGATCCAGAAGTGCAGACGTCTTCTCTGGGCCAAGGCTCATTTAAAATGGACTGTGGCAAAGTGGAAAACTGTTCTGTGGTCAGACGAATCAAAATTTGAAGTTCTTTATGGAAATCAGGGACGCCGTGTCATTCGGACTAAAGAGGAGAAGGATGACCCAAGTTGTTATCAGTGCTCAGTTCAGAAGCCTGCATCTGTGATGGTATGGGGTCGCATTAGTGCATGTGGCATGGGCAGCTTACACATCTGGAAAGACACCATCAATGCTGAAAGGTATATCCAGGTTCTAGAGCAACATATGCTCCCATCCAGACGACGTCTCTTTCAGGGAAGACCTTGTATTTTCCAACATGACAATGCCAAACCACATACTGCATCAATTACAGCATCATGGCTGCGTAGAAGAAGGGTCCGGGTACTGAACTGGCCAGCCTGCAGTCCAGATCTTTCACCCATAGAAAACATTTGGCGCATCATAAAACGGAAGATACGACAAAAAAGACCTAAGACAGTTGAGCAACTAGAATCCTACATTAGACAAGAATGGGTTAACATTCCTATCCCTAAACTTGAGCAACTTGTCTCCTCAGTCCCCAGACGTTTACAGACTGTTGTAAAGGGAAAAGGGGATGTCTCACAGTGGTAAACATGGCTTTGTCCCAACTTTTTTGAGATGTGTTGTTGTCATGAAATTTAAAATCACCTAATTTTTCTCTTTAAATGAGACATTTTCTCAGTTTAAACATTTTATATGTCATCTATGTTCTATTTTGAATAAAATATGGAATTTTGAAACTTCCACATCATTGCATTCCGTTTTTATTTACAATTTGTACTTTGTCCCAACTTTTTTGGAATCGGGGTTGTGTATATATATATATATATATATATATATATATATATATATATATATATATATATATATATATATGGATAGCAACCTGGAGATTGTCTGTCTATAAAGTTATCTCAGACTGTCTAAAGTTTTTTTTTCTTTTCTTTTTTTTTGATAGCAGTTCATCACTGTGTAGAAATCAGGACATCCTCTGGGCAAGCCTTAGGGATTGAGGGTCCCTACTGAGGCTGAATGCTATCAGCTGTCCTCCTTCACCTCATATGGATCCAGCCCGAGGGAAAGGCCTGGAGCAGGACACAGCAGGATGAATTGTGCTGTTTTAAGGGGCCAGGAGGGATCTGGAGAATAACAGCAGAAGCAGAGAAAAAGGTTAAAAATCTCTGTGCCCAGCATACTTTATTTAGCTACTTAAAGTGTGAGTGGATTTTACAAACAGACAAACACCCTTAGAAAGAGTTCATGAAAGACTGTGTCCTGTAAATTTATTCACATCATTTGATATAGGTTTGCTTGAAGAATGAATATAACTATATAAATGTTAGGTAAGTTTTAATTTTATTTATTTCCACCACACATGCACCGATATTTCATTCTCATGGCCTTAACTGTTAGCTCGCCTGGCTCAAAGCGAAAAAAGTCCAACATACTCTGAGTTATAAACTTCTGAAAAGATAGAAAATTATAGTTAAAGGTGAAGTTAGTTTTGTGCATTATCGCAAGACAATTCATACCAAACCTAAAATTAAGTATTTAAATAATCCACATACAGAGGCAGAGTGAAAAGAGGAAAATAAATGCTGTAACAGACAATTATAGCTCAGAGGAGGGCAGACTTTTTTTCTTTTTTGTAGGCCTTTAGTTTTTCATTTTCTTTCTCCTTGACTTCCCCAAAACTATAGTATCTGGAATGAATTATGAAAATTAATTTTGCTTAACGTAATCACAATAGGCTATTAAGCAGCTTGCTTGAAAAACTGTTGGGTTGAAGTAATTGGTCCACCAACCAAGCAAAATCTTTACAAAGCTGACAGTGTAGCATATTATCCAGTTGGAACAATGTGCTTTGCATGCAAGTTATTAGAGTTACAGGAGCCTGAAACCAGACTGAAAAGGTTTATTTATGCATGCATGCCACCTAAGGTTACATGTGAGGTTAGGGCTTATTAGGAAGGGACTCTCTGAAACATTTCAGAAGGAATCTATTGTAGCTCAAGCTTTTTGTATAAAGGCCTTTCCAGTGAGCGCAAAGGTTTAATTCGATTCCATTTTATTTTTATGGTGCTTTTAACAGTAGACATTGTCACAAAGCAGCTTTAAAGAAATCCGGAATAGATTTAGATCCATAATAAGCAATTCAGAGGCAACATTGTCAACAAAAAACCTCCCTGAGACAACATGAGAGAGAAATCCTGAGACAAATCAGACTCAAACTGGAACCCATCCTCTTCTGGGTAATGCCAGATGTTATGATGATTATAAATCATTATACTGTATATAATGGGATCATACAGTGTATCTTTGACAAAATACATGATTTTTTACATTCCATAAGTGTCGGTATCATGCCGCCATTTTGTCTCTTTAAGAAACTACATTTCCCATCAGCCTACTTCCGCGTTGACCTACGTCACGCCGGGGCGGGATCATCTACGTCATCATACAAGGAAGCATAAAACAATGGGACAACGCTTCCATCTTTGTCTCTCGCGTCGGGATTCCGATGAGTCTAGACGCATAAAGAGATGCTCTCAACCCGAAGACACTTCTTTCTTGCAAGATTCACCATCCAGCGCGTTCTGTGCCTAACCACTGGCCAAGGTAAAAGTCCAGAATAGTGCGATCTTTAAACTCAACCTGAGTTACAACCGGTTTACTTGTATTAGAAGTGACGTCACGACTGCAGCCCAGGCAGTTAAAAGTTAAGAAGCGATTGAATCCTTTTTAACTCAAAAGCGCGGTGCATCTTATTCTGATCAGAGACTTTTCCTCACAACCGCTGAAGTTCGGACCAAGAATCCTCTGCTTTCCACGGGAACCACCCAAGTGCTCCGCTGGACCCGAAAGTTTTCTACGCCTCCATCACAAGCGGCTCACATGCTCCCACAGCGAGGCCCGAAACTACACTGGCGAATAGTTCTTCATATCTTGCTAAAGGCAGGATTAAGTAAGATTTTGGCATTTGGGCATAATTAAGATAGTCTTAGGAATTTGCTTTTATTTGAAATAGTGTGAATTTAAACCCAGGTTTATCTGTTACACTGTTAGACACGCAGCGTGTTGATTTATTTTGGTTCTATGTTCTCTCAATTGTTTAATAGGCTGTGCATGCTTTTCTCTCTGACTAACACCTTCATTTCCTTATCATACATTTTGACCTTATCAAGGTTTCAGTGAGTTTGGTAATTGTTATGAGTGTGGAATCTTTTTATTGCTGAGAAAACACGTGCTCAACAGGCCTGACCAGGCCTGATAACTTTAGCTGCAGCTTCCCTTTGTCTGCTTAGCAACACAAAGCTAACCTAGGCCTACCTCGTGCTCAGTAGGCCTCACCAGGCCTAACAAACACACTTTAGCTAGGCCATAGGGCCTTTCACAAACACACTAGCAACACAAGGCTAATCTAGGCCTCCACCACGTGTAGTTAGCTACACGAGGCTAAACACATGGTCAAGTCCTTCCCACACACACACACACACACACACACAAGCACACATTAGCAATAGAGCTAACCCTTTGTTCTATTTAGATAACATTCCTTTGTTTTAGCTAGCAACAAGCTAGGCCATACACACCACACATAAACACACACATGTATACACACCTCACTGCTTGTATATATTGAGTTATTATTTTTATCTTTGTTATAATAAATTCATTTATTAAACAAACTGTGTTTATTTGTGTGAACAATATATGAAGTCCCCAATCTCCCTCGAATTCAAAAGGGTGCATATAAAAGTTATGTAATGTGGTAAGTGATTGTAATAATTTGGAAATATACCATAATCTAGCTGTTGGTAATTTATTATTAAGCACCAGGATTAATGGTATGATTCACTAAATGATTCATTGAACGATTCACTAAATGATTCACTGAACGATTCACTAAATGATTCATTGAATGATTCACTAAGTGATTCACTAAACGATTCACTAAATGATTCACTTCAAATGAGTGATTCTATGGTATGATTCAATTCAAAGGAGTCAAAGTAAACAATTCAATGGGATTGATTCATTTTAATTATTAACCTTCAAAATTTAATGAGACTGATTTAATGAGATTGATCACTTAATTTCAGTAATTAACTGATTGCACCCACAGTTAAATTGGTGCCCCGTGTGAGGAAGATTGGTTTGTTGACTTCTGGAATATTGTTCAACAACAAATAAACTATCAGTTGATTCAGCAACTGCTAAGGTATATCCCCAGGTGTGTTAAAACGGTTAACAGTAGTGTGATAACCATATCACCAATACTCATAACCTATTTAACTTAGGATAAGAGAGCATTTCCAAATAAACCTTAATTAATTACATAGTTAATTAATAATGATTAAATTGATAATTAACTCAGTGATTAATTATCTAGTATCCAGCCTAAGTAAAATGGCATCCCCTCGTGTCTCAAAAATGGAAGACAACGCTCAAGACGTGTCTCTCCTTGAGGTCATCGCAGACCTCATTCACTGCTCTGCCTCCGAAAAGGCAAACATTAAGTACACGAGTGAGAGTGAATGCCAAAACAACTTAGATAACTCAAACAAACATATGAGAGATCCAAAAAGAACAACTTTTAGTGTCTAAGCGGCACTAGGTAAGCTATTCCTATCATACTTCCAAGATGCTGATTCAGAAATCAGACGCCTCCGCGGAGAGGTTGAAAGGCTGACTACCAGCAACGCTGAGCTGACAGCCGATAATAATGATTTACATAGGGAGCGTGAGCTCTTGAAGACCTCCCTTGATGATTGTACCGAACGGCTAAAGAAAGCCAAAATGGTTGCTAAGAGGGCTGCCCAGGAGCAGACCCTCCAAGAGCAGCGCGAGGGGTGTGAAAGACCCCCAACAATGCGCCAAAGCTCAGAGCGGGAAGAGGCGTCCAAACCGGACACCGTAAATGATCTGGTCGAGAACCAGACATCCCGCCAAACTCCATCAACTCGCTACACGACTCCGTCGTCGTCTAGCCAGGATGGAGCCACCCTGCGCTCATCCCGAGCCCAGGCCTGTAGCACACCTAGGTCAGTGTGCTTCACTTTCCCTGATCCATCTTCAGATGAATCAGACCACGCATCTCGTGTGAAGCGGGAGCAATTCCAGAATAGCTCAGACAGTGAGTACTCAGGAGAGCAAAAGAAGTCGCGTAAGGACACGCACCAAGCCCTCCGCCTACGGCAAATTGACCTACTTGCCCAAGATATCGAGCGATTCGATCCCGATAATAAAAGAACAAATGTAAATGATTATTTACGAGGAATTGACTGATGCCTGATGGACCTGCCGAACGCCACAACACGTGAAAAACTTAGACTAATCTGGAAGACCTCCAGTAGTAGCGTTCGTGCCTTTTTAGAGACACTACCCCCAAACATTTGCGATAGTTATTCGAAACTTCGCAATTACATGAGGGAAGAATATGCGCCATACACAGACGAAACCTCCGCGACATTGTGTGCATTACAAATCAAACAAAAACGGTCTGAGGCGCCTCGTGAATATTACAGACGGCTACGTACTGCCTATTTCCAAGGTAGTAGCGCACCAGGGTTGGAAGAAGATAGAGGTTTCATATCTCTCTTCTTACATAACCTCCACCCAAGCGTGCAGACCCATGTCACACTGACGTGTCGACGAGGTCGCTATTCGATGAGGGAAATTAGGCGACTAGCCCAAATGACCTGGGAGACCATCGTCAAAACTGCAAACAGAAACGATGATGACCCCAGAGTCCTTAGGCTCCAGGATGCAAATGGGCCCCCGCTAACCTTAGAAGGAGGTGAAGCTCCAAAAGGGGGACCCACCTGGAAAAATTCCGGTCCAGCCCGATCCTTGCCAAGCCATCACAAGGGTGAGTGGAAAAATCGGCAAGGTAAGGCCAGGAGGGATCGAGGGCGAGTCCACAGTGACTATGGCAATCGCCCATCACATGAAAAGGGTCGTAGAGAACAAAACGGTTGGCAGCAAAACTGTCATCCCCGCTCTGACCAGAAACGGCAGAAGCGTTCCGACCGTAGCTCTAAACGCAAGGGTAGAGACGACCAACACAGTGACTCAGACCAACCTGTTGAGTTCCCCTCAGAGCTGGACTCTTTAAAAGCCCAGTTGGCTGAGATTAAAGAACTGTTACAGGAGACATCAGACCCCTCAACAGATAAAACAAAAGAGCCCAAGAAAAATGACAAAAGACCATTCGCTGGCATGACTAGGCCAGGAACCACGGGTATATCTCGTGAAAGGGGGAGGAGATCCCTCTGAAACAGCAGGCGAGGGTGAGGATGTAGGGCCCCCCGTGGTGACGAAGGCAAACACACAAAACGCACCTCTCATGTGCGCTAAAGTCTTCACCACCATCTCTCAGACACATGGCTCTCACAAGGCGACCCAATCCCAACCAAGCCCTGCGACATAAACTTAGTCAACTTCACACAAAACAAAACCCCACAGTCGTTGGATCCCACAAAATATGCACAAAACCGTTGCGACAAGATTAGTGCGAACACCGATCAACCGAGCGCCACGCGAGATCAAATTTCTGATGAACTTCAGTTCATGTCTTTGCACACCGAGTCTGGTGTCGAAACACCCGACATCGCGACTCCCCCTAGTGGCAAAAATCTCCCTCTATCCATCAACTCAGACACAGACACCCATTTCACTGCTGGTGTAATGGCTGCGCTGTGGAACATGTTAGGCGTCGAGGCGAAATTCCATATCGCGTACCACCCTCAATTCTCTGGTCAGGCTGAACGAGCCATTCAAACCATTGTGAGCATGCTGCGAAAGTATATCACAAACCATGGTAAAATTTGGGACGTGAAACTTCCCTTGGTGCTAAGGGCCATTTGGTCCACCCCTCATTGCGCCACTGAAGTCACACCCTTTGGGATGATGACTGGGTGAGAGTCGGTTCTACCCCCGCATCTCCTATACAAACCAGAGGCCATGAGCGTCGCGATTGCATACACCGCACATCAACATGTCGCCGACCTACGACGCCACCTACAGTCAACCTTTACAGGTGCCCAAAAGAATCTCGATTCGAGAGTAGAAGGACACAAAGCCTACTACGCTCGAATCTCCGAGAAGTTCCTACCACCCTGGTCGAGACCTTTCGATCGTGGGAAAACCGTTCCCCGTCGCGTATCACATTAGGACATCTAGGCCTAATCAAACGCTTTCATATCGATTCCCATGATAATCGAATCAAACCTTTTGAACAGTCCTCACTCCAAAAGGGGGTGGACGATAGCTAGGCCCATCATGTCCACCTAGCTTGTACGCATCACTCAACCATAAGCGTACACTAACAATAAGGTTTTTAAATTTGTATAGTATAGTGATAAATCGGGCGGCACAGTGGTGTAGTGGTTAGCACTGTCGCCTCACAGCAAGAAGGTCCTGGGTTCAAGTCCAGCAGCTGACGAGGGCCTTTCTGTGTGGAGTTTGCATATTCTCCCCGTGTCTGTGTGGGTTTCCTCCACAGTCCAAAGACATGCAGGTTAGGTTAATTGGTGGCTCTAAATTGACTGTAGGTGTGAATGGTTGTTTGTGTCCATGTGTCAGCCCTGTGATGACCTGGTGATTTGTCCAGGGTGTACCCTGCCTCTCCAGCTTGCCTGCAACCCTTCACAGGATAAGCAGCTACAGATAATGGATGGATATTGACAAACTGAAATAATCTTAGAATTTAAAGAAAAGGAAAAAAAATGTGCATTTCCTTCAACAAGAGCACTATCCAAAAGAAAAATCAGACAGGAAAATAAAGAAAAGACAGCTTATATTGTTTAGAAGTACTGTATAGAAATAATAAAAGTTTCACACTACATTTTCTAGCTTGTTAGAAAGCTTACTACAGAGCACAGGATCAGCCATGATGCAATGCCTCTGAAGCAGAGAAGGACTTTACTCCAGGGCCTAGTAGGAGCAGTTAGGCCATGCTGGGATTTAAACTCACAACCTTCTGATGAGTATTCCAGACCCTTAAGCAATGAGCCTACCATTTCCAACCATATATGGAATATTTTGGGGTAAAAATGTCATGACCTTTTTGGTTTGCACACATAATCACATCTGGAGTTACAACAAAGATGTGTTGACAGGGGGTCGACTCCACAGGGGCAAATTGTTCTCAAAAACCTACAAGCTGGTTTAATAACAGAGTCCATAGGGGTTCTTCCTTTTCATGAGCACAAATGTGTTAGTGTTTACCTCAATTAATATGCAGTTTCGGGTGTTTCTCAAAATAGAAGGCAGTTTCTATGCAAAGTCAAATGTTTTGACACCCCAACTCAGAAGTTTTTTTTCTGTATTTTGACAATTTTCTACATTGTAGAACAATACTGAAGACATTAAAACTATGAAAAACATATGGTATGGAACATGTATGGATTTATGTGGTAAACAAAAACGTGTTAAAAACAATGTTTCATAGTTTAGATTCTTCAAAGTATCCAGCGTTTACCTTGATGACGCTTTGTACACTACTGGCATTATCTTAAAGGAACAGTCCACCGTACTTCCATAATGAAATATGCTCTTATCTGAATTGAGACGAGCTGCTCCGTACCTCTCCGAGCTTTGCGCGACCTCCCAGTCAGTCAGACGCAGTCAGACGCGCTGTCACTCCTGTTAGCAATGTAGCTAGGCTCAGTATGGCCAATGGTATTTTTTGGGGCTGTAGTTAGATGCGACCAAACTCTTCCACGTTTTTCCTGTGTACATAGGTTTATATGACCAGTGACATGAAACAAGTTCAGTTACACAAATTGAAACGTAGCGATTTTCTATGCTATGGAAAGTCCGCACTATAATGGCAGGCGTACTAACACCTTCTGCGCGCTTCGGCAGCGCATTGATATCTGAGCTCCGTATCAATGCGCCATTGAAGCGCGCAGAAGGTGTTAGTACGCCTGTCATTATAGTGCGGACTTTCCATAGCATAGAAAATCGCTACGTTTCAATTTGTGTAACTGAACTTGTTTCATGTCACTGGTCATATAAACCTATGTAAACAGGAAAAACGCGGAAGAGTTTGGTCGCATCTAAATACAGCCCCAAAAAATACCATTGGCCATGCTGAGCCTAGCTACATTGCTAACAGGAGTGACAGCGCGTCTGACTGCGTCTGACTGACTGGGAGGTCGTGCAAAGCTCAGAGAGGTACGGAGCAGCTCGTCTCAATTCAGATAAGAGCATATTTCATTATGGAAGTACGGTGGACTGTTCCTTTAACCAGCTTCATGAGGTAGTCACCTGGAATGCTTTTCAGTTAACAGGTGCCTCGTCAAAAGTTAATTAGTGCAATTTCTTGTCTTCTTAATGTGTTCGAGATCAAACAGTAAATAGTAAATAATAAAAATACAGTAAAGTAGTATATAGTAATCCATATTATGTCAAGAACCACTCAACTAAGTAAAGAGAAACAACATCCATCGTTACTTTAAGACATGAAGTGACTTTCGATTAATAAAAAAACAACAACATTGAATTAGAAGGTGTGTCCAAACTTTTGACTGATACTGTATATTAATTTGGCACTCAAAATGAATTATACAGCAGCTTAAAATCCACTTGTTTGCATGTGTGTGTGTGTGTGTGTGTGTGTGTGTGTGTGTGTGTGTGTGTGTGTGTGTGTGCTCAAATTATTACAGTTGAAGGGCAGGTATTAACGTTGCAGAAGCCTATTTCTGCTAGTTAAAGACAAGATAAAATCATTCACTAAATCTGAATAATGAGAAGGCTTATAAGAATTAGGCATGAGTAAAACTGAATATTGCCACAGTTAGTTTATTTTCATATCAGATATTTGTGCATGGTCTCAACTGCATTTAAACAGAGCCTGTGAAAAGGTTTTGATTTGCATTTTTCTAATTAACAAAAAGCACACTCAATTCTACACTCTTTGTTTTACAGTGAAAAGTTTTGGGTGTTTTTTTTAAACTCATTTCATTTCACATTACTCTTCGGGGAGAACGCCATTTCCCAAGGCTAATGAAACCAATTAGCCAAGGTCAAACCTCTCTTGTATTTAACAATTATTGGCCGAAGTCAAGGTTATTATTCACTGATATTCACTGAGCCTGAGGCGGATAATTGTTTTAGTATAAATACACAGGTGATTATTTTTTAAAAAATCATATTAAAAAATAATTTATTTCAAACTTCTGTAGCAACCCATGCCACTGTGACGGGCATGACACCTTCAATTAACCAGAATTTCTCTATGGGGCGCCCTGAGTTCTTTTAAGTTATGTGAAAATACTGTAGCATTAGTGTTTCAGGTTTTGAAATGTATGTAGCTAATGGCTCATATGAACTGGTATTAAGTAACTAAGGAAATCCCTTATGGAATAACAAATGAGTCCGTAAATATAATGAAAATATAAATATCTTTACTTTTAAAAATATAAAATAAATTACATGAAAATACATATCAAACCCTATAATTTCTCTTCCTTTGTGTATTAAATGTGATGTCAAATCGTTTTTCAATCCTTTAAATTTCTGAAACCCAATTTTACTATAAATCAAATGATTCCTTGTGTAAACCCACTTTAGTGTAAAGAAAAGGATATCTGGCACAATAATAGTGTTTAGAAGAAGAAGAAACCTTTATTTGTCACATGCACACCTCAAGCACAGTGAGATTCATCCTCTGCATTTAGCCCATCTGAAGCAGTGAACACACACACACAGAGCAGCGGGCAGCCATACTACAGCACCCGGGGAGCAGTCAGGGGTTAGGTACCTTGCTCAAGGGCACTTCAGGCCAAGGCCACCCCATATTAACCTAACTGCATGTCTTTGGACTGTGGGGGAAACCAGAGCACCCAGAGGAAACCCACACAGACATGGGGAGAACATGCAAACTCCACACAGAAAGGCCCCTGCCGGCTGCTGGGCTCGAACCCAGAACCTTCTTGCTGTGAGGCGACAGTGCGAACCACTATACCACTGTGCCGCCCGATTTATCTGAGTAACCATGGAAGTAAACACTCAGTATTATTGCCTGACTTTACCAAGCCTTAGGTCTCTGTATTGATTATCTGGTTTGAATTTATTAGTGTTTTTTGAGTTTGTCTTCTCTCTGTGCATCACCTGTCCCTTGCTACACCTTGACTTTGATTTCTGTATTCCGATTTGGATTTGTCTGCCAGTTTGCTGAGTAAAACTCTCTCATGCGTTTACATTCGTCTGTCACTTGCATTTCTGACAGACATATGCAGAAAAGGAACTTCACAGAAGGGCACAATATCTAAATACACTGACAGAATGACAGATTTTATTGACAAATCCCAAAAATCAATTTAACACTGGATGAATGTGTTGCAGACATAGTCGCTGGTTCTTTCCTCCAAGAAAATTTTTTTTTTATAAAACATTTTTTAAAGATAATTCACAGTCCTTGCATCTCTGTCAACAGATCCAGGGAAGACAGGAGATTTTTTTTCCCAGCAATCAGCCACCCACACAGTATCCTTGGTGAACTCAGTGCTCACTTCTCTCTAACAGAACCTAATAGAAAAAAAGATTTTTTCTGAACCTACATCTAGAGAAACTACTTCATTCTTTTCCACCTAACCTGGTAAGGTCATGTCCAGTTATGCTCTGATGGACATGTGGCAACAGATCTAAGTGATAAAAAAAAACAAGTATAATGAATAAAAAGCCTGCACTTTAAGAAATGTTGTCTTCACCACCTTGGCTTGGTTTACTAGTCGCTTGACTGCTACATATCCAAAAGATAAAATCCAAACCCATCCACCAATATCTTCTTGCACAAATGTCACAGTACAATAAGGCAATGCTGCTAGTGGACAAATATAACACAGCATAAAATCAGACTGTCAGACTCTTCATCTTTGCCTTTTCATCTCCAAACATAAATCAACATTAATACTCCCATGTTCCAGGAAGACAACTTGACCAAATCTAAAAGTTTGTGGAAAATCACCAAAACCTCAATCTCATAGAAAACATCTCCAGTTGCAAAGATGAAGATACTGGAGACATCCAGACACCTGAAAGGTCTGGTGCTGTATTTAAGGTTGTAAGCAAATATTATGGGGGAAACGTTGCGACTCATTTGTCTTTGACCTGGTGTATACAATCAGATAGTTTTCTGTGGATTGAGATTTTGAGATGTTCCATCATACTGAGCAACAGCTGACCAGCTGACCAGTTTTATATTACATTACATCCATCCCTATGCACAATCTTCTGACATTAAACAATAAGATGCTACTATTGGTGGATGCAAATTGTTGTTTTGTTTTTTTTCCAATTGCTCGATCAGATGTCAGTATGAGGGGATGCTGTAGCACTTTTTAAAATGAAGTGACAAAATTCATCTTCATGGTCTATCATCATCCTCCTTTTCTATCTTCTTAAGATTAACATCATTATACAGCATCACTATTATTAGAGAAGAGAACAAGCCTGTATTTGTCACATGTACACTCAAGCACAGTGAAATTCATCCTCTGCATTTAACCCATCTGAAGCAGTAAACACACACACACACACACACACACACACACACACACACACACACACACACACACACACACACACAGAGTAGTGGGCAGCCACACTACAGCACCCAGGGAGCAGTTAGGGGTTAGGTACCCTGCTCAAAGGCACCTCAGCCAACGGCCGCCCCATGTTAACCTAACTGCATGTCTTTGAACTGTGGGGGAAACCGGAGCACTTAGAGGAAACCCACGCAGACACGGGGAGAACATGCAAAGTCCACACAGAAAGGCCCTCCGTCGGCCACTGAGCTTGAACCCAGAAACTTCTTGCTGTGAGGTGACAGTGCTAACCACTACACCACCGTGCCACCCGGGATGGATTCCACCAGGGGCCAAGGTATTGTTTTCAGTGGGGTTTCTTTATTTGTTTGGTTGTTTTTTGTTAATGATGTTACGGGAAAACAGCTGGACCAATCTTCATGAAACTTTCAGGATAGATGGGCATTGGTCTCAAATAGAACCTCCAACATTTGGGGGGTCATCTGGTCAAGGTCAAGGTTTTTGTGGCTACTGCTTCATATAGAGGCAGTAACCACTATGTCATCGTGCTGTAAGAATGTAAGAGTGTAACGATCGTGCAGTACGGTATGAGAGCAATACGGTGTGTTCTGATTGGCTGAGAGCAGTACAGTGTGTTCTGATTGGCTGAGAGCAGCAGAGAATCAGAATCAAGACCATGTTTATTGGTCAAGTATGTTCGTACACAAGGTCAAAATCAAGGTCAAGGTCACCAAAAAGGTCAAAATCAAATTTTCACGATATCTTCCTTCATGGGGCGGCACGGTGGTGTAGTGGTTAGCGCTGTCGCCTCACAGCAAGAAGGTCCGGGTTCGAACCCCGTGGCCGGCGAGGGCCTTTCTGTGTGGAGTTTGCATGTTCTCCCCGTGTCCGCGTGGGTTTCCTCCGGGTGCTCCGGTTTCCCCCACAGTCCAAAGACATGCAGGTTAGGTTAACTGGTGACTCTAAATTGACCGTAGGTGTGAATGTGAGTATGAATGGTTGTCTGTGTCTATGTGTCAGCCCTGTGATGACCTGGCGATTTGTCCAGGGTGTACCCCGCCTTTCGCCCGTAGTCAGCTGGGATAGGCTCCAGCTTGCCTGCGACCCTGTAGAACAGGATAAAGCGGCTAGAGATAATGAGATGAATGAGATGAGATGAGATCTTCCTTCATATTCATCATAAGTGCTACCGGGCGAGGTTTGTTTTGCCTGGCAGCACTTATTATTATTATTATTATTAGTAGTAGTAGTAGTAGTAGTACTACTACTACTACTAATAATAATAATAATAATAATGAACGCCATGTACTACTACTTATTATTATTATTATTATTATTATTATTATTATTATATATAATAATGAACGCCATGTACTACTGCTACTTATTATTATTAGTAGTAGTAGTAGTAGTAGTAGTAGTAGTACTACTACTACTACTATTTAAAATACTATCATGTCACACACCATGTCACTGTAGACAAACCCTGATTTTTTCATGTCAAATCAATAAAATTAGAATCATTGTAAGCCAGAAGCATAGATCAAATGTTTGCAGTCCAATCAAAGTTTGAAATCCTCCAAATTGATTACAAAGCCAGAGAAATTCTGCTCAAATTGCATCTCAACAAAACTGTATCTGACATGACATTCTTTATTTACTAATTGATGAAATTAAGAATATTCATAATGCTGAAAAAAAATCCAATGGGTGACAGTTCTGGGTGAGGAAACACCTTTTGAAAGAGAGAGAACAGAGGAGATTAGTCAGACTGGTTCAAACTGACAGGAAGGCTAAAGTAACTAAAATAACTAATCTTTACATACTTTGTGACATGTTCTGCATTCTGAGATGCTTTTCTGCATATCGTGGTTATAATGAATGACTATTTGAGTTACTGTAACCAAACTATTCTGAGGTAGGTTTCCCGATAATGTTGCGCTTTAGGGCAAAAGAGTGAGTTTAAAGACACTCTTAAGCAACGAACATTGTCTCTGTACATGGTTTTCCTGAACTCACTCATAAGAAGGAGTCTTATGAGCAACATTACTAAGAGCTTCTTTGCATTGCGCATCCTAGATATAGGCATTAGTAGTTGCTAAATCTGGTCAATGGTCAAATGGTGTTCATTTTTAACCAAAGAAATAGAAAGTGTTTAAAATATGTTAATATATTTTATCATTGTTAAACATTATGTATACAGTGTCTTGCAAAAGTATTCATCCCCCTTTGTGTTTGTCCTGTTTTGTCGCATTACAAGCTGGAATTAAAATGGATTTTGGGGGGGTTAGCACCATTTGATTTGCACAATATGCCTACCACATTAAAGGTACACATTGTTGTTTTATTGTGGCACAAACTATAATTAAGATGAAAAAACAAATCTGGAGTGTGCATAGGTATCCCCCCCCCCCCCCCCCCCAAAAAAAAAAAGAAGTCAATACTTTGTAGAACCACCTTTTGCTGCAATTACAGATGCAAGTATCTTGGGGTATGTCTCTATTGGCTTAGCACATCTAGCCACTGGGATTTTTGCCCATTCCGCAAGGCAAAACTGCTCCAACTCCAAGTTAGGTGGCTTGCGTTAGTGTACAGCAATCTTCAAGTTATGCCACAGATTCTCAATTGGATTGAGGTCTGGGCTTTGATTAGGCCATTCCAAGATATTTAAATGTTTCCCTTTAAACCACTCCAGTGTAGCTTTAGCAGTATGTTTAGGGTCATTGTCCTGCTGGAACGTGAACCTTCATCCCAGTCTCAAACCTCTGGCTGACTCAAGCAAGTTTTCCTCAAGAATTGCCCTGTATTTAGTGCCATCCATCTTTCCTTCAGTCCTGACCAGCTTTCCTGTCCCTGCAGATGAAAAACATCCCCACAGTATGATGCTGCTACCATCATGCTTCACTGTAGGAATGATGTTCTCAGGGTGTTGGGTTTGCATCACACATGGCATTTCCCATGATTGCCAAAAAGTTCAATTTTAGTCTCATTTGACCAGAGAATCATCTTCCATGTGTTTGGGGAGTCTGCCACATGCTGTTGGGCAAACTCCAAACATGATTTCTTAAGCAATTACTTTTTTCTGGCCACTCTTCCATAAAGCCCTGCTCTGTGGGGTGTACAGCTTAAAGTGTTCCTATGGACAGATACTTCCATCTCCACTGTGGATCTTTGCAGCTCCTTCAGTGTTATCTTTGGTGTCTTTGTTGCATCTCTGATTAATGCCCTCCTTGCCCGATCTGTGAGTTTTGGTGGGTGACCTTCTCTTATCAGGTTTGTAGTGGTGACGTATTCTTTCCATTTTGCTATAATGGATTTAATTGTGTTCCCTGTGATATTCAAAGTTTGGGATTTTTTTTAACCCAACCCTAATCCATACTTCTCCACAACGTTGTCTCTGACTTGTTTGGAGTGCTCCTTGGTTTTCATGTTTCTTGCTGAGTAGTGTTACAGAATCAGGGTCCTTCCAGAACAGGTTGATTTATACAGACATTATGTGACAGATCATATGACACTTTGACTGCACACAGGTGGATCTTAATCAACTAAATATGTGACTTATGAAGTGAATTGGTTGGACTAGCTCTTATTTAGGGATTTCATATGAAAGGGGGTGAATACCTATGCACACTCCAGATTTCTGTTTTTTCATCTTAATTATTTTTTTGTGTCACAATAAAAAAAAAAAATTTGCATCTTTAAATGCAAGTGAATGATTACAGGCCGATAGCACTCACTATCCCCTGCAATATGCCTACAGGCCCAACAGGTCCACCTCAGATGCCATCGCTGCTGCCCTCCATTATGCCCTCTCCCACCTTGAAAACAAAGACTCTTACATCAGGATGCTTTTTGTTGACTACAGCTTTGCCTTCAACATGGTTATCCCCCACAAACTCATCCATAAACTGTCCACACTTGGTTTGCACCCCACCCTCTGTGACTGGCTCATCGACTTCCTGACTGGCAGGCCCCAGACTGGCAGGATTGGTAATAGGACTTCATCCAGCATCATCACAAACATTGGCACCCCACAGGGATGTGTCCTCAGCCCCATCCTCTACACTCTGTTCACCCATGACTGTGTCGCCTCCCACAAGGACAACATCATCCTGAAGTTTGTGGATGACACCGCAGTGATAGGACGCATCACAGGCAGTAACAAAATGGCCTACAGGAGGGAGGTGGCCAGTCTGGTGTCATGGTGTGAGGACAACAACCTCGCCCTCAACACAGACAAGACGAAGGAGATGATAGTGGACATGAGGAAGGAGAGGAGACCTCATCAGCCACTGTTCATCCGGGAGCTTGAGGTGGAGAGGGTGAGCAGCTTCAAATACCTGGGTGTTCACATCAGTGAGGACCTCACATGGACACTTAACACCACACAGCTGGTTAGGAAGGCTCAACAGCAGCTGTACTTTCTGAGGAGGCTAAAGAAGTTTGGTATGTCACTCAAGATCCTCAACAACTTCTACAGCTGTGTGATTGAGAGCATCCTCACCAACTGCATCGCTGTGTGGTACGGCAACATTACAGCAATGGACCGCATTGTTTGTTTGCACATATTTGCACATTACTGCCATTTTGCTGCTCTTTCCTTGACTGTTTACATCTGATTACATTGTTTGCACATTCGCACATTACTGCCCTTCTGCTGCTGCGTCTGATCATTGCCTTATTTTTGTATTACACTACCTATTTTGCACTACATTTAACCTTTATTTTGTACTACACTGGGTGTTTTTGTTTTTGTTGCTTTTGCTTTTCTTTGCTTTTATTTTTGCACCATATTGCCTTACTTTGTATTACTTCTGGTGCCTATTTATTTATTTGTAATTGGCATTCATGATGGACAGCAAACTAAGAATTTCATTGTGCAAGTGGACATGTCCTTACTGTGCATATGGCAAACACTTTGAACTTGAACTAAAGTTGTAGGCATGTTGTGTAAATCAAATGATGCTAACCCTCCAAAAATCCATTTTAATTCCATATTGTAATGCAACAAAACAGGATAAACACCAAGGGGGATGAATACTTTTGCAAGACACCGTATAATGCTGAAATTCATAATTGAAACAAATTTTTCTTTTTTGGACAATAACATTTTTTTTTAATTCCAGACATTTTTTTTTTCATTAAATGAACAAATGTTCACACAAAAGAATGAGCAAATAATAAGCTAAATAATTCAGTAAATGTTTTCCCTTTGTGTTTTTATATATATATATATATATATATATATATATATATATATATGCGCGGCATGGTGGTGTAGTGGTTAGCGCTGTCGCCTCACAGCAAGAAGGTCCTGGGTTCGAGCCCCGGGGCCGGCGAGGGCCTTTCTGTGTGGAGTTTGCGTGTTCTCCCCGTGTCCGCGTGGGTTTCCTCCGGGTGCTCCGGTTTCCCCCACAGTCCAAAGACATGCAGGTTAGGTTAACTGGTGACTCTAAATTGACCGTAGGTGTGAATGTGAATGGTTGTCTGTGTCTATGTGTCAGCCCTGTGATGACCTGGCGACTTGTCCAGGGTGTACCCCGCCTTTCGCCCGTAGTCAGCTGGGATAGGCTCCAGCTTGCCTGCGACCCTGTAGAAGGATAAAGCGGCTAGAGATAATGATATATATATATATATATATATATATGTGTGTGTGTGTGTGTGTGTGTGTGTACACACACACACAATGTTATAGGTGCAGAAATTTGTCTCATTTATGACACTAAATTCAATAATCACTTGCTTCATGAATGGAGTTAAATTTGATTAAAATATGGTGATATTAATGTGACATTCCGCTATCCATATGTAATTCCATGACATATTCAAATATATTCATAATGTTTTGCATACATTTATTTAATAATTAACTTAATGTATGTACTTGCAATGTATTTAAGACCAGCAGCAGATTCAACACCAGTTTCTGCCCATTGACTGTGAGAGTCCCTCGGAAGCGCATGCACAGTCTGTGTATTCAGCTGTGAAGAGACACTCTTTGCTGTGAAAGAGTGATCCAGGTCCATCGTAAGTTAAGAGCAAGCTAAAGTATTACTTTGGCTTTGAGGTTGTTTGGGAAAACCACATTAGCTTAACGATGGACCTTAAGAGGCAGTTAAAGATGCTCTTCGCCTTAAGAGGCTTATGGGAAACCCACCCCTGATCTCTCTCATCAAAATTAATTTTATGTTTTTCATATCATTCTGTATCAACTCTTGAGACTGCTGTTAGACTGAAAATCATCAGTTTCTGAAATTCTCAAACCATCTGGTCTCACACCAACAACCATACCACAGTTACTGACCAAGTCATTAACATCACATTTTTCCCTTCCAGCAGGGGAGTGTATATTGTTGTGTGTAATGTTGTAAAGTGTATACTGGTATTGAAATTTTTTTTTCTCTCCATGCTCTTGCGGAAGGCAGTCGCATTCTCTCCCTCTCCCTTCCCTTATCTTTCCTGCTTCTGCTGTCTCGTCTGTCTAAGTGTCTATATTCTAAGAGACTCTCTCCGCATTACTCTCCGAACTAAAAACCATGGAATTGATAAACTGGTCTCTTCACACGATTGACACAATCTTCTCGACGAGAAGCCTGGGTTCAGGGGAACCAGCTTGTCCTGTCGGAACATTCGCAGCTGGTTATGCGATGGACGCATGGGAGAAGTGGCGGGTCATGTGCCTGGCGGTTCTTTCTGTGGAGGACATTGAAGACATCTACCTATTCGGAACCATGATTACAGGACTTTTGCTGATTGGATTAGGCATTGCCCTGGTTTATCGAGGAAATCAGAAAACGGTGGCAGCTGTTCAAAGCCCCATAAAGCTGCCCGACATGATTGAAGCAGTGGGCAGAGCTGTCGGCACTCAGACTGTGGCTATTCAGAACTTGAACCGCACCGTGGATAATATCTTGGAGAAGCTTTCGGCTTTGCAATGGAAATTAGATCGTTCTGGAGACCAAGATGGACATGGACATGCGGTGTAGGCATGCAAAAGAATGCGTCTGCTCGCTAAGACAAAACAAATTCCAATCTTATCTATTTCGGCTCCCTAGCCAGCACTGGCCTTGGCCAAGGTAGTTGCTGGGGAAACAATTCCCCTGGAGAACACTGCTGTTAGACTCTCTCTCGTAATTCCTTCCCCCACTTCCTACGGTCGCCGCTTTCAGCCCCAGTGTGACAAGCGGGTGCGTGACCAGTAAAGTGTGCTTGTGGTTTTTTTTGTGCTTATGTGCTGAGGTTTTTTAATGTTCCCACACTGTACAGTACTCTCTCAGGAGCATAGAGTGGGGGTGTTTTTTTCTCCTCTCCTTTCCTCATCTCATCTCATTATCTGTAGCTGCTTTATCCTGTTCTACAGGGTCGTAGGCAAGCTGGAGCCTATCCCAGCTGACTATGGGCGAAAGGCGGGGTACACCCTGGACAAGTCGCCAGGTCATCACAGGGCTGACACATAGACACAGACAACCATTCACACTCACATTCACACCTACGGTCAATTTAGAGTCACCAGTTAACCTAACCTAACCTAACCTAACCTAACCTGCATGTCTTTGGACTGTGGGGGAAACCGGAGCACTTGGAGGAAACCCACGCGGACACGGGGAGAACATGCAAACTCCGCACAGAAAGGCCCTCGCCGGCCATGGGGCTCGAACCTGGACCTTCTTGCTGTGAGGCGACAGCGCTAACCACTACACCACCGTGCCGCCCTCCTTGCCTCATGTTCTCTGTAATTTCTTTTTTTCCCTGTCTTCCTGTCCTGTCTACTCCTCCTATGTAAGGACAGGTTGATGGTCAATTTCACTGGTACAGTGATAATAAAGGGCTCATTCATTCATTCAAATGTTTTAGATTTCTTCAACTAAGTAGAAAAATAGTTCAGTGTGAAATTTCTTATGGTTTTTAAATATAGATTTTGAACACGGCGGCACGGTGGTGTAGTGGTTAGCGCTGTCGCCTCACAGCAAGAAGGTCCTGGGTTCGAGCCCCAGGGCCGGCGAGGGCCTTTCTGTGTGGAGTTTGCATGTTCTCCCCGTGTCCGCGTGGGTTTCCTCCGGGTGCTCCGGTTTCACCCACAGTCCAAAGACATGCAGGTTAGGTTAATGGTGACTCTAAATTGACCGTAGGTGTGAATGTGAGTGTGAATGGTTGTCTGTGTCTATGTGTCAGCCCTGTGATGACCTGGCGACTTGTCCAGGGTGTACCCCGCCTTTCGCCCATAGTCAGCTGGGATAGGCTCCAGCTTGCCTGCAACCCTGTAGAACAGGATAAAGCGGCTAGAGATAATGAGATGAGATGAGATGAGATTTTGAACACAGCCCTTTTTCAGTGATGTGTTTTTGACTTGAATATTGTTATAGCCCCACAAAAAAAAAAATCTTCATCTGTCAAGTCCTTTTCATATTAAACCATTAACAGCACTAACATGGACCGATCATAATCACACATCATTTGGTATTTCCATATTAAATATTGTTCAGCTAGATTTACTTAATATAGTATAGTAGTGTGTTTTGTTTCTGGAGTAAAATGCATTCAAAGTCTCAAGACAAATGATTCAAGAGTTTTTGTAATCAGAGAATTGCTACATTAAAGGACATTGCTAGATTGCTTAAAATGTTACTTAGATCTTTCAAAATTACACATGAAAGATGAGTTATTAATATTTAAAGCTCTCTGCTCATTTAAATAAACTCCTAATGAGATTTTACCCTTGCGTGTAAAATGAAATTGACAAATTAAACATACCGAGAGGCTAAAGTGGCTTGATATTTTGTAATACACTAATGAGGAAATTAAAAGATAGACTGAAGCTTGTTAGTTGATGAAACATTAAAGTCATTTCCTCTGAAGTAGGGGTTTTCAGTGGAGATATGTTCTGATGTGCAGGCAGGGGTGCTTCATTCTCATGAAAGTGTAATGAATAATCCACTCTGGGACACATTTTCTTCCCTACAGAGCGTTTATATGCTGACACAGGATCCCAGCACACCTCAGCTGACATATATCCTAACTTGGATTCCATAGCACATCATGGGGAAAGAACAGTCTCCATGACCTTGTTGTGTTGTCCGCCAGCCATGCACATTCCATCATGCTTTGTCTTGGAATTTTATGCATTAATAAAGTCTGCAGCTGAAGGCTATTATTTTATTACATGGAATAATGTAATCACATCAATCACTGACCCGAGGTTGAATGTCCAATTTTGCAGATTTTTAGGCGTCTCATCAGAAATGTGAGTAATATAATCCCCTTATTTCTGTCATGTTCTGTCGAAGGTAAGTGTCCCAGATTGTGTGTGGTTTTTGAAATGCATTTGGGCTGGAAATTTTGCTGAAACTCGTCAAACCCTGGTTAATGATATTACCTCCAACAAAGGTACATCTGAAACTGTTTAAAATGCGCAGCTAGGTTGTACACTGGATGACTCTCAACTGCCTATGAGGGGGTTATACAAAACATTCACAAGATAGTAACCTATAGCATTCAGTAAGTCAAGCATGATAACCTCTAGACATAATTTCATTTGAGGTTGAATCATTATTAATGTCGTCCTGTACAAAACATTCACAAGATAGTAACCTATAGCATAAGTCATGCATGATAACCTCTAGACATAATTTCATTTGAGGTTGAATCATTATTAATGTCGTCCTGTACCACCAAAATATATGATCATGAGTGACCACTGGTTTTCTCCCAAATACTGTAACTGATTTAATACTTCACTGTGTGTTTTGTTTCAGTGACACATAATATGAAGGTGCTAATAAATTGTTTATTTTTTTAAAAAAATCAAATTTAGAATAAACAACATTTGAAAATTTCCTTCATAATAATACATTTTATTCTATCCACATTCACTGGATATGATTAATCACGCATTCTGATTGGCTACTCTACTATGAGTCTATCAGCTCATACATGTTGTGGAGAGAAAAATAAAATGGCAGAGCATAATGCTGAACCAACCGAGGATGAAATAAAAACTCATCGAAAAATAAAACCCGAAAGAATACAAAGAAAAGCAACAAAATATGAAACGAAAGTATTTGTTGATAAGAGCGTCCATTCATCCATTATCTATTGCTACTTATCCTTTTCTACAGGGTCGCAGGCAAGCTGGAGCCTATCCCAGCTGACTATGGGCGAGAGGCAGGGTACATCCTGGACAAGTTGCCAGGTCATCACAGGGCTGACACAGAGACAAACAACCATTCACACCTACGGTCAATTTAGAGCCACCAATTAACCTAACCTGCATGTCTTTGGACTGTGGGGGAAAAACGGAGCACCCAGAGGAAACCCACACAGACAGCATACAAACTCTACACAGAAAGGCCCTCACCGGCCGCTGGGCTTGAACCCAGGACCTTCTTGCTATGAGGCAACAGTACTAACCACTACACCACCGTGCCGCCATGATAAGAGCGTCTCATCTCATCTCATTATCTGTAGCCACTTTATCCTGTTCTACAGGGTCGCAGGCAAGCTGGAGCCTATCCCAGCTGACTACGGGCGAAAGGCGGGGTTCACCCTGGACAAGTCGCCAGGTCATCACAGGGCTGACACATAGACACAGACAACCATTCACACTCACATTCACACCTACGGTCAATTTAGAGTCACCAGTTAACCTAACCTGCATGTCTTTGGACTGTGGGGGAAACCGGAGCACCCAGAGGAAACCCACACAGACAGCATACAAACTCCACACAGAAAGGCCCTCACCGGCCACTGGGCTCGAACCCAGGACCTTCTTGCTATGAGGCGACAGTACTAACCACTAACCACCAGTTTAGAGCACCCGGAGGAAACCCACGTGGACACGGGGAGAACATGCAAACTCCGCACAGAAAGGCCCTCGCCGGCCACGGGGCTCGAACCCGGACCTTCTTGCTGTGAGGCGACAGCGCTAACCACTACACCACCGTGCTGCCCCTGATAAGAGCGTATCTTTTTTTTTTTTTTTTCAAGAATTATTATTATAGCATTTTTCACACACTGTAACTCTCATTTCACAGGTTTGTTTACATTCTAAGTGGAAACGATTTTGTCAGACGTTTTGTATAAAGTTTTTATTTATCAAATTTGCAAAAAATGATAATGCTCTGTTTCTCAAAATCCAGTGAATGTCGAGAGAATAAAACGGTTATTCCCCTCAATCTCGTCATACATGGCTTATAGCCAACTCAGTGCTAAGCACCTCATCAGCTATCAGCTCATATACGACTCAATATTCTTAATATTACGTAAGTATTCTGTGGCCTATTAAATATTCTCTCACACTCTCTCTCTCATGTGTATATATACACATATGAGAGAGAGAGAGAGAGTAACTCATACACATATGAGTTACGTTCCTGTCTAGGGTCAGGAAACGTAAACACAAAGGGAGTTGGTAGCAATGGCCTGGCAGAAAAACAAATATGGCAAAACACGATTATGATAACGTAAGTTTATTTACAGAAGATAATAACGATAAGAAAAATAAACTAAGAGACAGAACTAAACCAATGACTCATTAACAGAAAAAAAACATCCAAAAATAATGATAATAACAATGATAATGATAAAAACAATGATGCCGGTGTTCTCAGCATGTTCTTGGCTGACATGGCAGGGAAAACAAAGTGCAGCACAGTGCGCAGCCCAGAGTGCTGGGATCCAGAAGTGCTGCCCCCGACACAACGGAGAACAGAACCCTTTTATAGGGTGACACGCCAATCATATTTCGTAGGAGGAGTAACCAATTACCCCAGTCATTCACCTTTGGGACAACCTAAAGTAACAATTGAGAACAGAGAACAAAGAGCAGACAAGCCATGAGCAAGCATACACATACTGGGACGTAACACACACACACACACATATATATATATATATATATATATATATATATATATATATATATATATATATATATATATATGATATTAATATGTCAATTATTGAGTCACATTAACATGATTATTCATGAATTAATTGCTAAGATTATGGAATTATTTGTACCCAGCTCTCAGGAGTCGACAAAGCTGGAAAGTGGATTTTCAACATGTCTGTTGATACTTGGGTGTATAGAGCACCATCCAGAGACAAGACAAGATGCTTCTTTGTGGATAAAAAATTACTACTTTTACCAAAATCTTCCTAGTTGTTCATTATTAAATGGCTAATATATCAAATCAAAATCTATACATTTACTGCTAAACATTTTTAGATTTGATCAATCTGCATACATGTTTTATGAATCTGTGTCAGAGATGTGGTGACCTTTGGCATGTTTTACACGCCTAAGTTTTGCTTCTTTGCTAGATCTCAGTTAGCTGGTTAAAGAAAACATGACCCCTACCAAAAAAAAAATGAATACACCAAAATTATACACCAAACAGTTCACGCATTGGACCTCTATTAAAAAGTATGTATGTATCCCCATCAAGATAGATGAAGGGGACCTTGAACATTTCATCTCTCCCTCTGGTGGCGACATTCGTATCTCTCTTGTGCGCGCTCCGCAAGTGTTGATGTGGCCAACAAACTGCCTCGATGGAGGAAGTGCCGCCATCTGACTCTGTCCTGGGTTGTATTGTACTAATCTGGCTCCATCTGGAACAACTTGAGATCTTCCTTGACACAATCTTCCCAGCGTTTGTGTGGTCTGCCTCTTTTTCTGTTACCGTTGACTAATTCACCAAACAGGACAATTTTGGGCAAATGGTTGTCTGGCATGCGGCAAACATGCCCAAGCCAATGTAGTCTACTTTTCCTGATGGTTATTTCTGTTGGTGCTGTGCCTGCTCGGTTCTGTATTTCAATGTTTGTCACATGATCTTGCCATCTGATGCCGAGGAGCTGACAGAGACATCGCTGCTGGAAATGCTCAATCTTCCGCAAGTGGTGCGTGTGTGTAGCCCATGTCTCACTGCCATATAAAAGTGTGGGTGTTATGATGGCATGGTACACTAACAGTTTTGTCTTGATTGTGAGCCCATTTCTGTCCCATACCTTTGATTTCATTGATTTGAAGATCATGCTGGCTTTGGAAAGTCTGTTGTTGATTTCTCTTTCCAGCTAGCAGTCATCTGAGACAGTTCCTCCAAGATAGCAGAATTTGGATGACACTGTAAGGGGGGTGTTATCCATTGTCACTGGAGGAGGATCTGTAGGTAAAGCATGGTGTTCAAGGTCTTTAGCGGGTTATAAGACCACTTGGTTCAGGCTGCTAGCCTGGAACCAGTGGGCAAGCAGGCTGCCCAATTCCGTGCTTGCGTTCCAGAGCTGGAAAGATGAGGGTGGATACAAAGAGCATCGCAAATCACCTCAGTAAAGTCCTGCTCCAGCCAGTCATGATCTTGGGTTGAGCCAGGGGCTGACCTTTGATGTAATCTGGCCCAGGCATCCAGACAGTTGAGATGTCGAAGAGTGATCCCTTCTGCCAATGGAACAGTGGGGTGCTCAGCACATGGGTTGGATTATCACAGATCTCAGGCTTACTACTACGGTACCTGTTAAAAAGTAGGAAGCTAATTATTACATGTATATCCTATCCAACTTTTTCAAAGTGTCAAGAATGGTCTGTTATTCAAAAGAAGCTAATAGCTTTCAAGATGTTATTGGAAAAAAAAAACCTTCAATATCATTTTACTCATCTTGACAGAGGCCTTTAATAAATTCACCATAATTTTAAGAAAATATTGATGCCAAGTTTATGAATGTGTTAAAAGGTAGTATCTAAGTCCCATTAAAGTGCTATCATGGGTGGCATTATCCATCCATTCATCCATTATCTGTAGCCACTTATCCTGTGCAGGGTCACAGGCAAGCTGGAGCCTCTCCCAGCTGACTACAGGCGAGAGGCGGGGTACACCCTGGACAAGTCGCCAGATCATCACAGGGCTAACACATAGAGACAAACAACCATTCACACCTATGGTCAATTTAGAACCACCAATTAGCCTAACCTGAATGTCTTTGGACTGTGGGGGAAATCGGAGCACCCAGAAGAAACCCACACAGACACTGGGAGAACATGAAAACTCCATACAGAAAGGGCCCCGTCGGCTGATATATATATATATATATATACTGTATATAATATGTGTGTGCGTGTTAATTAAAGTAAGAAAATATTGTAAGATTTAGAAAGAAATGTCAACACTGAGCCGTTCATAACTCATCATAATTGTGAACTACTTCCATGGAATGAGTCACATACAGCACCTGTGCTTTCCACCTACAATACTTATACTCTTTAATTACCATCCTGTCACTGGCCTTCGGTAATTAGTCATAAGCTTAACATTTCAGAATACAAAGGTCAGTGTGAAATTGGGCTATATGTGGATGTTGAGGAGGAAGAAGACATGTATTCCATATGGCGTTGCTTGAGGACAGAGAGAGGGGAGAAGAGAGACTTCACAAGCATGAAGGGAGTGAGGCAAAAAAGACTATTTCTATGGATAATGAAAAAGACAATCTCTTTTTGTATTTGACCTTAAAAATCTCCTTTACATTTATAACAGCAAAAACAGAAATGTCAAAATGTGATAGAGTGCAGGAGAGAGGAACAGGATGGACAGATGCAAAGAGAGTAAGCAAAAAAAGCTTGTGACCTTTAGTGAAACAACTTCCATGAACAGATTTTAAAACCCTTCTGACGCCTTTTTAAAGCACCTGGAAAGTGTTTGTCAAATTGAGAGAAGCTCTTGTTTTTGTTTTAGAGAACAATAATCAATGCAAAGGGTTAATTGCTGTGCACCAGGAGTAATGAAATAACACCGGCTGTATCTGTATTCTGTGGGTGTGGTCTAAAGTCCAACTAGAGATGCTTGCTCTCACCCATGTTAAAATTAATACCTTCTGCTCAGTGATTTTTTAATATGAATAATACACCTCCTATTAGTATGGGGATTTGTATCTGTTTTGAACAAATTGTCTGTTATAATGTAATCTGTAATGTAATCTATTACAGTGGATAATGTCTTCATATTCAGTTGCATTCTGAATGTGCATACATATGTAAAGAGGTGGTATCACTAAAATAACAGAGTCAACAGGCCAAAATAACAGCATGTCTGCAACATCGCTATAATGAATTCCTTGGGGGACGTCCAAATAGTTTGCTATACTGAAAAGTTCAGAATACTGAAATGGTCTCGATTGCTGGGTTTCAGTCACATGACTTTTCTTAGCGGTTTTACCAGAAGTGAAAATAGCGGATGGTCTAAATGGCTGCCGTAGTGCAAACAACTAGCAATAACTTATCAGAGTACGGTCATAATCTAGAAGCTACAGTCTGGGAAAGAAGGATTTGTCATACGATCTTGAAAACTACCCTTCAGTCAAGTTCCCCAACTTCTCGAACTATCTGGCGTTGCAGACATCCTTCTACACTGCAAAACAGATGAAAGCATGGAAGAGTATGGAGGCTTACAACTTTTTTTCTATGTGGCTGGGTAAAGGACCTCGGTATCAAGTCGCTGCCCAATGAATCCTGTATTGTTTTTGCCCGTGTAAGTATGTTTTTTTTTTACTTTTCATTTGCGTCTTTACAACAAAGCGCTGCAAGTTGAAGTGTAAACAAACAACAGTTGGCTTGATTCTCACTTATGTTCGCTCTTATCTCTCAGGTAAATCATTCACAAAGATCATCAGAAACCCCTTTAAAGACCTGGATCTTAGTTCAACAAGAAGAAGAAGTGATCATGGTGCATTGTAACTGTATGGCTGGGTAAGAATTTTGTAACGACCTTCATGCATATGGACTTTGTGAGGAGTGAGGAGGAAACAAAGAAACAACTGGGGACTTTAGCGCTTTGTGACTAAAAAAAGTACCATAAAATAATGATACATACCAAGAAAAGTACTTGGAAAACACTAAGGACATAGCTGAGAGGGATATGCAAACCTTTCACCAGGTGATCACTGCAAACTCAAGCATGCTTCGACTTGAATCCCTTCAATTTCAGGTTCAAAAGCCACCTTTCTTGATGTCTTTTTGTGAAATCCTGTGTTCGTTCACCCTTTTTATTAGTTCACAGGGAACCCTGAAGAAACTTTTATCAGTTTCACAATTTGATCGATTCAAACAACCTAAAACAACACAAGCGTAAGGCATTTTTCATGCTAGCAGTCCACCTTCTCCGTACAAGTGCTTTGTCAACTGAGCGTTGGTAGACCACCAACTAAAGGTTTGAATAACTAATGAGGCGGATGTGACGTCACGTGAAACCCAGCAATTGTCACACCAAACACTCACGTTATATGCAAAATTTTAGGCACATTCTCCTCATCACAAATTTCTCTTTCTGAGTCACTATCACAGTTTGATTAAGTTAAAAGATCACTAATGGAGGCGATGAGTTCTTCATCTGTTATGGAAATGACAGAGGTTACCGGGGTATCATTGTTAATGTCCACCCACTGACTCGCCATGTTTTCTAAATCTTCACTATTCACTTCATTCATGTGTTGCAAATCACTGATGATGCCATTTATGTCATGCTGCAGGGCTGGGTAGGGGTTATAAAAATGCTGCCAGTACGCTTTAACTAGGTGTTAAGTTTAGTGGTATCAGCAGTCATTTCATCCTTTTATCAATCTTTTGATCTCAATTCTCAACAATTGTTAGTGGTCAACACCTAAGCAAGGTCTGTTAAGCCTTTGTTTTATGGCGTTAACATTATTGTTAACTTGGCTGCGGACTTGATTACTTATTGTTTGTCTCTGGTGGGAAGAGGAGCGCATGGCTCAGTGTGTCATGTGAGCAGGCGAATGATGGATATAATTTTAGGAAGAGTGTTTATTTACAAACAGGCAGGCAAACAGTTCAAAAACATTAAACAAAGGCAGGGCTGTGAAATGGGCAATGGTCAAGCGAGGCACAAACAGAATGGTAGAGGCAAAGATGAAAGGCAAAGTCTAACAAGTGTTGCCAGGCAAAACAAACCTCACCTGGCAGCACTTATTTTATACCTATATGTTGATAATGGGTGGCACGGTGGTGTAGTGGTTAGCGCTGTTGCCTCACAGCAAGAAGGTTCGAGCCCCATGGCCGGCAAGGGCCTTTCTGTGTGGAGTTTGCATGTTCTCCCTGTGTCCACGTGGGTTTCCTCCGGGTGCTCTGGTTTCCCACAGTCCAAAGACATGCAGGTTAGGTTAACTGGTGACTCTAAATTGACCGTAGGTGTGAATGGTTGTCTGTGTCTATGTGACAGCCCTGTGATGACCTGGCGACTTGTCCAGGATGTACCCCACCTTTCGCCCGTAGTCAGCTGGGATAGGCTCCAGCTTGCCTGCAACCCTATAGAACAGGATAAAGCAGCTAGAGATAATGAGATGAGATGTTGATAATGGTAATATTTCTCAATCATTAGCTGTCAGGTTACCATCCTATGAAAATCCATGATCTTGAGTTTGACATTTCAAAGTCATTCAAGGTCAAAGGTCATGGTGACAACTGAAAGCCCATATGGGACTTGTTATATGTTGATAATGGTAAACATCTGGCTGTCATGAACCATTTTAAAGTTATAGCCCTTTGAAAACCCATGAACTTGAGTTTGACCTTTCAAGGTCACTCAAGGTCAAAGATCATGGTGCCAAATGAAAGCCCATA
Source organism: Neoarius graeffei (assembly GCF_027579695.1). NCBI lineage: Eukaryota > Metazoa > Chordata > Actinopteri > Siluriformes > Ariidae > Neoarius > Neoarius graeffei. The sequence continues at coordinate 93,531,594 of NC_083570.1, forward strand.
TGACACTTACTATAAGTTGATAATGGTAAATATCTGTCTACCATCAACCGTTTTCAAGTTAAAGCCCTCGGAAAATCTGTGACCTTGAGTTTGACTTTTCAAGGTCACTCAAGGTCAAAGCTCATGGTGCCAAATGAAAGGCCATATGGGAGTTCATATATGCTCATAATAGTAAACATCTGTCTATCAGCAACTGTTTTTGAGTTATAATGGAAAATATGCTATTTTGACCGAAAGGTTGACCTTTCTGGTGACCTTTACCTTCACCTTGACCTGATTACCCCCAAAATGTAATCGGCTAATCTACAGACCATTGCTCATCTACCCTGAAAATTTGAAGTCAATCGGTACAACTATCTAGACGCTAGACTGATGACAGACAGACAGACAGACAGACAGACAAACAAACAAACCATACTGATTAAGTCAAGTCAAGTTTATTTGTATAGTGCTTTTAACAATAAACATTGTCGCAAAGCAGCTTTACAGAATTTGAATGACTTAAAACATGAGCTAATTTTATCCCTAACCTATCCCCAATGAGCAAGCCTGCGGCGACGGTGGCAAGAAAAAACTCCCTCAGACAACATGAGGAAGAAACCTCGAGAGGAACCAGACTCAAAAGGGAACCCATCCTCATTTGGGCAACAACAGACAGCATGACTATAACATTAACAGTTTTAACATGAAGTCAGTTTCGTTAATGTTATAAACTCTTCATTGATGGAAACTTGAGTGCAAAACTGTTCATGACAACTGCAGTCCTAAAGTTAGCAAGTCAACTGTAGTCCTTAGCCATAAAAGCATTACTGTAAGTGTCCAGAGCATCCTCCAGGTGTGACTTTCAACTGTCCTCATGGGGCCATCCTCCACAGGAGCGATGCGATGAGACTCCAATCAGACACAGGGCACCAGGATGGATCAAGCAGGTCCGAGGAGCAGAAGAGGTCAGCATCTCGATCCCAGGACCAACATATAACTCAGAGGGACAGATCTGGGGGTAGTGGGAGAGAGAGAGAGAGAGAGAGAGAGAGAGAGAGAGAGAGAAAACACAGGTTGTTAGGTATGCCCAATGTCACCTGAATAAGTAGGAACAGTATACATATTGCACCGAGTACAAGCAGGGACTCCGGCAGCTAACTATGACAGCATAACTAAAAGGGGAGAGCCAGAAGGTAACACAGGCATGAGGGAGCCCCGGGACATAAAGCAGCCAGCCACTACACTGTCAACAAACTCGAGTGAGCAAGTGAGTGGGGACTGACAGCATCCATACATCCCAGTTTACCAAAACACTCTGTCTGAGGATCCTCGGGATCTACTCCTTTACCTCATAAACACCATTAACAAAAGGCTTGACTAAACAGATATATTTTCAGCCTAGACTTAAACACTGAGACTGTGTCTGATTCCCGAACACTACTTGGAAGGCTGTTCCATAACTGTGGGGCTTTGTAAGAAAAGGCTCTGCCCCCTGATGTAGCCTTCACTATACGAGGTACCAGCAGATAGCCTGCACCTTTTGATCTAAGTAGGCGTGGCGGGTCATAGAGGAGCAGAAGTTCACTCAGGTACTGTGGTGCGAGACCATTCAGTGCTTTAAAGGTCAATAGTAGTGCTTTATAATCAATACGAAATTTGATTGGGAGCCAGTGCAGTGTGGATAAGACGGGGTGATGTGGTCATATTTTCTAGTTCTAGTAAGGACTCTTGCTGCTGCATTTTGAACTAACTGGAGCTTGTTTATGCACTTATTGGAACATCCAGACAGTAAGGCATTACAATAATCCAACCTGGAGGTAACGAAAGCATGAACTAGTTTTTCCGCATCACAAAGTGACATTTCTTATCTTAGCACTATTTCTGAGATGAAAGAAAGCTATCCGGGTAATGTTATCAATGTGAGTTTCGAATGAAAGACTGGGGTCAATAATCACTCCGAAGTCTTTTACTGCTGCACGTGAAGAAACAGAAAGGCCATCCAGAGTTACTGTGTAATCAGAAAACTTACTTCTAGCTGCATGTGGTCCTAGTACAAGTACTTCAGTCTTGTCAAAGTTAAGCAGAAGGAAGTTAATAAGCATCCAGTGTCTAATGTCCTTTACACATTCCTCAATTCTATTAAGCTGGTGTCTCTCATCAGGTTTTGCAGAAACATACAACTGTGTGTCATCAGCATAACAGTGGAAACTAATACAATGTTTACAAATAATATCACCCATCATATATAAAGAAAAAAGCAGTGGACCCAAGACAGAACCTTGTGGAACACCAAACTTTACCTCAGTACATCTAGAAATATCACCATTTATATCAACATACTGATAGCGATCAGTTAAATAAGAGCTGAGCCAGGAGAGGGCCATTCCCTTAACTCCCACAACATTTTCTAGTCTATCCAGAAGAATGGAATGATCAATGGTATCAAATGCTGATTACAATACCTCGCCTCGCTTACTCCATCACGGGCAAGGTAAAAACACAAAGTCAAAACCAGAAAGACAATACACAGATATAAGGCTTGGTAATGTGAGACACTAGGTACAGCACGTATACTTCCCCAAGTCTGTGTTTAGGGAGTCCTTATAAGCATACACTGTGATTACGCTCTAATCCAGAATGGGTGCATAGTAATTAGTCCTAATTACGAGCAGTAATAGTAATTATAATACACACTATTTGTACACAGAAGGGTGAGTGCATTCAGCCAGAGAAGTATTTTATTTCCTCCTACATTCTCACTGGAGTCTGAACCCCTCTTAGAGTTAAACTGTCAAATCGTACTGTATATAAACACTAACCTTGCTACTTAACCCTCCCTTTAAACACTATATCTTTTTTTGTTTTATCTTTTGCACATTGACTTGTGCAAATTGTTGTGAATTTGCAAACATGAGGTCATGTTGAGAACTATCCATATAATTACACTTTTATTTTCTTTATATAAACCCATACATCCTTCTATTTATGCACAGAGAGAAGGCATTTATGAGTTCAACAGCTTAGCAGTGCCAATAATGCATTTCTTTATTTCTTCACTGCCTCCTCAATGCTTCACAACAGTCAGAAGTAAATCTTTATGCTTTATGTTTGTCTCTCTGGCAATTTCAAACATATCAGTGAAAGTCAAAGACAATGATTGACACTGTGGTGAAATGAGATTGAATTTCATATACAAAGGCCATAACAGTCTGGTACAAAATCACACTTTATTTGTTTGGTTTTTACTAACAAGGAAACAAAGTGGTTTCACTTTATTCCACAGAATCATATACATCAGTGACCCTGACTCACTCTGTCTGTTTTTGAATAACATCCATTGTGAACTTTCACCATTGGAATGGAATAATAAATAAATGGGATGATGATGATGATGTTGCCTCTCAGGAGGCTGTAAAACATACAGATTGTTCAATACAAAGGGGGTCAGTCACAGGACAAATGGTAATTAACCTCATATCAGTCACATTGGAATTGATGTTTGTGATGGTTCAAACACAAATGTTTGCACACTATACTGCAATTCTAGCACAGAATTTCACTGGATTTCTAATTCATATGAAAGTTTCAATATTGGCATGCTGCCACTGTTTATCTAAGACCCCTGCATGTTGGCTGAAATACTATGCATGCCATGCCTATCTATCTATCTATCTATCTATCTATCTATCTATCTATCTATCTATCTATCTATCTATCTATCTATCTATGTTGTCCGCCAGGACACCCGCTGGCAAGACACAACTTTTCCATTGATCTCTGTCCATCATTGCAGTTCGCAGTTCCTGAGTGTTCGTTATTCCAGAGTCATTCAGTAGGTTGTCTATATACATGACTCATCTTTGTCTTCTGTTGACTTTACCTTCGATTGGTTGCCAGAGTAGAAGTTTGTTGGCCATTTCTTCTTCATGTCTTACACAATGTCCCGCCAATCTCATTCAATGCTGACAAACCTTTGTTGATATTTTGGGGAGTTCTCCATACAACTCTTTATTTGTGAGGTGATGTCTCCAAGTGACACTGTGGACCATCCCGAGGATCTGGGTGTAGCATCCATCAAGCAGCTTCTCAAGAGTCTTCATGAGAGTCCATGTCTTGGCATCATAAAGAAAAACAGATTCAACTGTGGCAGTAAATAGGCGAATTTTCAGTTTTCTGGAAAGTTGGGAGGACCATATTTTGCGTAGCTTGTGACATGCACTCCAGGCCAATCCCTTCCTCACAGAGAGATCTTTCTCTGTGTTTTTCATCCAATCTCCCAAGTATTTAAAATTGTTTACCACTTTTAGCTTCCTCCCATATTTCTCTGTAACCTATACTGGCTAATACTGGTTAAATGGTTGTATTTCCATTTTCTTTGAGTTGCAGTGGAGACCAACCTTCACAGCTTCTTCCATGCCTTTGTCTCATCTCATCTCATTATCTCTAGCCGCTTTATCCTGTTCTACAGGGTCGCAGGCAAGCTGGAGCCTATCCCAGCTGACTACGGGCGAAAGGCGGGGTACACCCTGGACAAGTCACCAGGTCATCACAGGGCTGACACATAGACACAGACAACCATTCACACTCACATTCACACCTACGGTCAATTTAGAGTCACCAGTTAACCTAACCTGCATGTCTTTGGACTGTGGGGGAAACCGGAGCACCCAGAGGAAACCCACGCAGACACGGGGAGAACATGCAAACTCCGCACAGAAAGGCCCTCGCCGGCCATGGGGCTCGAACCCGGACCTTCTTGCTGTGAGGCGACAGCGCTAACCACTACGCCACCGTGCCGCCCTCCATGCCTTTGTACTCAATTTTAATACTTTGCTTCCTTTTGCATGCACATTAATGTCTTCTTGAACTGAATATTTGGGCAACAATCTTGATTGATTGTGAACATCAATGTTTTGAACACATGTCTATTCATCATGGGCCGAAATGATGGCTAACTAATGACTTCTGTGCTGCTGCAGTGGAGGATTTATCTTTCCATTTTTCACATCTTGTTATTCACCTCTAGCAATGAGAAATCCAAGACAGAATCCTGTACATATTTATATGTATTTTATATATCACTCACTCACTCACTCACTCACTCAATCCTCTTCTGGGCCTAGTGGTCCTTGAGGCGTTAGGAAGAGTGCTCTCCATCTGGCCCTGTCTGAGGCAATACTTGGGGCTGTATCCAGAGTCAGTCCTCTCTCTTTTAAGTCTCGTTCTATTGTTCTTCACCAGGTCTCTTTGGGGCGGCCTCTGTTTCTTTTTCCAACTGGCGTCCACTTTAATGCACTCCTTGTTATTGAGTTGGGAGTCATTCGACATACGTGGCCAAGCCAGGTCCATCTGCGGGCTGCAATAGTTTTCTCCAGGGGCGTCACTCCTGTTCTGCTGTGAAGGTCCTTATTTGAAATGGTGTTTGGCCAAAAGATCCCCAATATGGGTCTTAGGCATTTATTTTGGAAGACTTCAAGTTTGTGTCTGATAGTAGCTGTGGTTTTCCAGCACTCTGCTCTGTACAGTAAAACACTTTGCACATTGCTCTTGTATATCTTATTTTTTTGTGTTAGTATGGATTGAGGTGTCTCTCCAGAGTGGGCCGAGCATTGCAAAGGTTCGATTTGCTTTGCTAATCCATCCCCATCAGACGTTACCATGCTGCCTAGGTATGTGAACTCTCTCACATCTACAAACTGCTTGCCATTCAAACTAACCGGGTCTTTTGTAGCAGTTCTGTTTCTAAGTACTTGTGTTTTCTTTTCATTTACCCGTAGCCCTATGGTACCAGCAGTTATGTGGAGTCTTCCTGTCTTCTCTTGTACATGACAGTATAAATGTGCTAGTAGTCCTAAGTCATCAGCATAATCTAAGTCTTCCAAAACTTTGTTTAAGGTCCATTTAATGCCTTGTTGATTTTCCTGGGTGACATTTTTCATTATCCAGGCAATGGCCAATGAGAAGAGCAGAGGAGAGAGGATACAACCCTGTTTAACCCCAGTATTTACATTAAATGGATCAGTCAACATGTTGTTGTGGATAACTCTACATTCAAAGTTCTCATACATTGATCTGATGATGTTTACCAGCTTCTGAGGTATTCCATAATGCCAGAGTATCTTATACAGAGAATCCCGATGTAGGCTATCAAACTCCTTCTCAAAATCCACAAACATGACAGACAGAGGGCTGTTCCATTCTTGTGACTGCTCTAAAATCTGTCTCAGTACAAAAATGTGATCAATACATGAGCGTCCCTTCCGGAAACCTGCCTGTTCCAGCCTTAATATGTTATCTACTGCTGTTTTAATCCTTTGAAAAATTATGCGACTGAAGACTTTACTTGTAACTGATAATAAGGTGATACTCCTCCAGTTATTACAGTCTGTCAATTTCCCCCTTTTGGGTAGTTTCACAATCACTCCAGTTTTCCAGACAGCTGGTATTGCTTCATGGTCCCATATATTCTGCAAAATGTTTCTTAGTATTTGAGGTGTAAGTTGTTTTTCTGCCTTGAGCATTTCCAGGCACACCCCATCCTCCCCAGGGGCTTTACCATTCTGCAATTTTTTTTAATTGCTTCTTTAACTTCCTCAACAGTAATATCATTCATGTTGATGTCAAGGTCGTTGTCCGCCTCTGTTATACTTGAGAGTACTTGTGGTTCTGGTCTGTTTAGTATACCCCTGAAGTGTTCTCTCCATCTTTCCATCTTTCCCTTCTCTTCTGTGATGGTAGTGCCGTCTGCTGCTTTGACCGGCTGATCTTGGTTGGTGCTCTGGTTTCCACATAGTTTCTTTGTGATCTTGTAAACAGTCTTCATGTCTCTTGTCTGAGCCGCTGATTCAGCTTGTTCTGCCAGTTGTTCTGTGAAGCGTCTTTTGTCTCTCCTCACAGAATTCTTAACCTCTTTGTCTATTGCTCTATACTTGGGCGTTCAACCGTTGTGTCTGTCTCTGTGATCTCGAGCCTAGGATTTTCTTCTTTATCGCCTTTCTTTCCTCTACTATTTTCCAAGTGTCTACAGTCATCCATTCTACCTTGTTGTTCTTTCTGTAACCAATAGTTTCCTTGGCTGCATGAGCCATAGCCTCATTGAAGGTATCTATGGTCATAGCTGCCTCATCTTGTAATATACTGAAGCGGTTTGTGAGTGCTATACCGAACTCTTTCCTTTCTACTGGGTTTTCTAGTTTAGCAACATCAAAGCGCTTATTTCTACTTTTCCCAATTTTTGCTTTTCTCAATTTTAGGGTGAGTTTTGCTATGACCATGTAGTGATCACTGCCAACATCTGCATTTCTAATAACTCGGACATCTTGTAAAGATTGCTTCCATTTATTATTGATAATGATGTGGTCTATTTGGCTCTTGGTTTTACCATCTGGCGATGTCCATGTTAGTTTGTGGATGTCTTTATGTGTGAAGAGTGTACCTCCAATGGCCAGGTCATACTCCTCGCAGGTGTCTATCAGACGCTCTCCATTGTCAGTGATGTCTCCTAGACCATGTTTTCCCATGGTCTTTTCCCTGTCTGTGTTGTCACTTCCCACCTTGGCGTTGAAATCCCCAATTACCAAGAGAACATCATGCTTGGGTCTTTCCTCTAACACTCCCTGCAAGGCACTGTAGAACTGTTCTTTGTCTTCTTCTTCAGCAACGTCAGGAGGTGCATAGGCCACAATAACAGACAGTTTCGTGTACTTAGAGTTCAATCTTACATACAATAAGCGTTCATTAATTGGTTTCCATTCAATCAGAGTGTTAGCATATGTCTTACTGATAATCAGGGCTACCCCTTGTTGATGTTTATCATCATCCCTTCCTGACCATATTATTGTTTCACCAGTACTGAGTGCTTGTTTTCCTGCTTTAGTCCATCTCGCTTCTGTAATTCCTAACAAATATAAGTTGTATTCATTAATTTCTTTGACAGTTTGTGCAAGTTTTCCAGTCTGGAACAGAGTCCTTACATTCCAGCAGCCTACTTTTATACCGTACAGTGTTTCGGCAACGGGATGTCCACTCTCGAGTTGAGGGTTTCCTCTCGGCTTTGACCCCCCACCGTCATATGTCCATTTGCATGGACAGCTTCTCTCCTATTGCCAGATGAGTTAATTTTCCTTCCTATCATTTCTGTAGCTATGCCTGGTTTGACAGGGTGGGGAAGCTGCCCCCACGCCTAACCTTCCTCACTTTCCTGGTAGGTGACAGTTCGGATAGGATTCAGGGTACCAGTTACTGCCTCCGATGTAGTTGGAGGGGTGCGGGTGCTATTAGCCAGCAGCAGCTCCCCTGAGAACCATCCCACCATGGTTGAATCTGCCAGGAGCAGGGGGAAGCTCTGCAGAACAAGCCTGCTCGCTTACCACCCTGCTCCCGGTGGTATCGCAACTCAGGGTCATTGCTGTAGCCGTTGCCCGGGGAAAACCACTAGGAGGTTAGCACTCCGACTTTATCCCCATTTTTATATATACTCACATCTTAATTTTTCCCTTGTTTAAATCCTCCTGTGCTTACAGCAGTTAACACCTGTCCTCATCCAAAGTGACTTACAAAATTGCTGTCGAGTCTCCATTAAAAGCATATCCTCATACCGAAATAAAATGGCTCTCTTTCAAATATAAAAGACAGCAATATAAAATGTAATTCGTGGCATCCAGCTCAGATTACATACTGATGGATTGTTTTGGATTGTTTTGGACTTTGTGGAACCAAGTGCAACAGAACCTCATACTGGTTCTGTTCTGTACTGACTTCTTTCTAGCCCAGACTGTACATCTATGCAGCCTGTCAGTGACAGCTGTGTCAGGTGATGATACAGAATGAAATCACTGTAAATTTAATTGACATTTCAACTGATATTTTTCAGCCTGCTTTGCTCACACATCCATAACACATCACTAAGGGTGATGGCACAAGTGAAGTATAATGTAATGAAAGTGGATTATTTACTCAATCATCATTTTTTTTTCCATAAAATGTCTTTTGGGCGGCACAGTGGTGTAGTGGTTAGCGCTGTCGCCTCACAGCAAGAAGGTCCTGGGTTCGAGCCCCAGGGCCGGCGAGGGCCTTTCTGTGTGGAGTTTGCATGTTCTCCCCGTGTCCGCGTGGGTTTCCTCCGGGTGCTCCGGTTTTCCCCACAGTCCAAAGACATGCAGGTTAGGTTAACTGGTGACTCTAAATTGACCGTAGGTGTGAATGTGAGTGTGAATGGTTGTCTGTGTCTATGTGTCAGCCCTGTGATGACCTGGTGACTTGTCCAGGGTGTACCCCGCCTTTCGCCCGTAGTCAGCTGGGATAGGCTCCAGCTTGCCTGCGACCCTGTAGAAGGATAAAGCGGCTAGAGATAATGAATGAATGATGAAATGTCTTTTGAAGAGAAACTAAAAAGAACAAAAATACACAAAAAGACAGACAACAAAACCAATACGGCTTTTGAATGGTTCGGACATTTGGTATTTGGATGAAACAAGGAAGGCTCTAAACACCTATTTGTGCATTAAAGACTTGAAACCCTTCGAAAAAATAGAAATCATGAACGTGGCTACTTTTTTGCCTTTCAGTGTGTATAATAGTTTTTAAAGGCATAGATAAGACCTTGTGATATAATGCATTTGCTCAGCCTTTATAGTTTCATTGTCAAGATATTTAACAGTTATTCCACGAAATCGAGTCGTACATGAGCTGATAGCCAACAAAGTGCCGAGTTGGCTATAAGCCATGTACGACAAGATTGAGTAGAATAACTGTTTTATTCTATTCACATTCACTGGATTTTGAGAAACAGAGCATTTTTATTTTTTTTGCAAATTCAATAAATAAAAACTTTTAAACAAAATGTCTGACAAAATCATTTCCGCTTAGAATGTAAACAAACCAGCGAAATGACAGCAGAAATTTGTGGAAAAATGCTGTCATACTAATTTTTGAAAAATAAAACAAATACATGCTTACCATCAAATACTTTTATTTCATATTTTGTTGCTCTTTTTTATATTTTGGGGGATTTTCTTCTTCTTCTTCTTCTTCGTCTTTTTTGGTGGTTGGCAAACCAACTTAAAGGTGCATTACCACCACCAACTGGGCTGGAGTGTGGAACAGGAGATACTGGGGGGGGGGGGGGGGGGGGGGGGGACTATATTCTTTTAGCTATTTCTGTTTCTTTGAAATACTTGGTAACAATTTTTGGTGCCTTGTTTTCAAGTAGAGTTTTTATTTCATCCTCGGTTGGTTCAGCAACATGCTCCACCATTTTGTTTTTCTCTACTCACAGTATATGAGCTGATAGCCTAGTTGTAGAGTAGCCAATCAGAGCACGCTAGTGCTCATATCCAATCAATGTGGATAGAGTACTGATAGATATTAGATTTTAGCTTCCCATCTAAAATCACAACCAGCTGTTACAGAGTTAGTATGAGTTGGACCAGTAATAAAGTCAATGTTTTAGTGCTCAATTAAGTGCTGAGTGAAGAGCTGGATCTTTAGTCTTTATTTGAAGACAAACAGTGACTCTGCTGATCAGACAGATGGGGAAGTTCATTCCATCACCTTGATGCTAGGACAGAGAAGCCTTTGAAGGATTTTGTCCTTGTATTTTGAGGAATGTGGGGTCAAGTCAAGCCATGCTAGAAACTTGAAGGGATGTGTCATACAGAGTGGATTAGGTGGTAGCTGGTCCATATTTGGCTTTGTAGGCAAGCATCAGTGGGCAGCTACAGAAGATCAGAGGAGGGAGTGCAACACTGCAGTGATGTGGGTGAGATAACGGGATGCTAGTTACTGAAGAATAACCTGTACATAGTGAGTCTACAGCAGTAACAGGATAACACACACTGTATATCTGGAAGACATATATTCTGTTGAAAACACTTCATATGTTAACTACTATTTGTTCTTTTATACATACCATACATGGCATTTCTTTTGGTGTATCTCTTCTTATCCCTTCAAAGACTACAATATATTCAGAACTCTGCAGTGAGACTCCTTACCCATACCAAACAATCTGCTCATATCACCCCCATTCTTTCTCAGCTTCACTGGCTACCTGTTCTGTCCTGTATTAAGTGTAAAATCTTACTACTCACTTTCAGAGCTCTTCATAATCTTGCTTCTTCTTACATCTGTGATCTTCTGATCCTTTACACTCCATCCCGCTCTCTCAGATCCTCTAGCCATAATCTCCTTGCTGTTCCTTACACTAGACTTTCTACCTTGGGTGGCAGGTCCTTCAATGCCATGGCCCCCAAGCTCTGGAATTACCTCCCTCAAGCCTTCCGTGACTGCTCTTCTCTTCAAATCTCATCTCAAAACCTTTCTGTTTCATGAACACTTCTCCTCCACCACTGCATAAACTCACCACTCTTTAGCAACTTTTTGTATATATATATATATATATATATATATATATATATATATATATATATATATATATATATATGTGTGTGTGTGTGTGTGTGTGTGTGTGTGTGTTGTTTTCTTTGACCTATGTAAAGCGACATTGAATTTGAGAAAGGCGCTATATAAATTATTATTATTATTATTATTATTATTATTATATTTCATCCTAATGTCTTACTTTTCTAGCCGACCTAGTCTATTACCTATTATGACCTTGTTTCTACTTTACGCTGTGGATTTGCCCACTGTTATCCTGACGTTTTATGTTTTTACCCCAGCCACTCATTACTCTACTTCTGTTTGGAAAGGAACAAACAAAGATTCTCCACCTGTGTCTTGTCACTATGTTGCATCTTTTCTCACATCTGTCTGTTTTTCCAGTTTTAGTCTCATTCAAATACAGACAATCAAAGCATAATTATCTGAAAATAAACACTTGGACACTTCTAAGCATAGTGCAGGGGGGAAAAGAGTAGCATCAATAACTGGCAATCACAGCCTTCTGAAGAACAAAGACTACCTCTCAGAGTCACTTTAGAAGTTGTAATTACAGCTAGGATCACATTCAACTGCTTATGTCTGACATATACGAAGAAAAACAGGACACTATAGTGCTGTTTGACAGGATCATTGGCTACTTAAGTGAGCTAAACATTACTTTATTCACATTGATGACTGAAGCTACAATTTTGTTAAGCAAACTACACAGTTATGCCCCCCCCCCCCCCCCTTAGCCTTCCATTTACTGCAGTTATTTACAGCAGATTGGAAAAAGTCCACGAGACACATTTCCAGTCTTCAACTGTCCAGTTTTGGTGAGTCTGTGCCCACTATAGCCTCAGATTCCTGTTTTTGGCTGGACAGGAGTAGAGCCTGATGTGGTCTTCTGCTACTGTAGCCCTTTTGCCTCAAGGTTCAATGTGTTGTGTGTTCTGAGATGCTTTTCTACTCACTGTGATTGTAAAGAGTGGCTATTTGAGTTATTGTACCCTTCCAGTCACCTCAAACCAATCTAGCTATTCTCCTCTGACCTCTTTAAACAACAAGGCATCTCTCCTTGAGACTCTGTTTTGGTCTCTGTCTGTGATTTGATTTTTCACACTTTCTGTTGACTTCTTTCTGTTCTTAGATCAGCCTTTGCTTCTATATCTACAATTAGCTCTGTCTATTTCTTTAATCAAGTCCCCAAATTAATCTTTATTTCCTGTCAAGCTACTCATCTCTGAACCTGATCCATCTTCTTGAAAGTTTGTGCCAGGCATCACTTCTGTCTTGAGCCCTATTCCACCCTGGACATTGTTATTGTGTCAGCCTATGTTTCTGTTTCAACCCCTATTTCTGGTCCTCTCTATATCCAACCCAATCACAACTTGTTGTCAGGGACAGGCACCCAAACAAAGACACAAGGATAAATCTTACACTGCTTCAAACCTTAAATCTGACATGGTCCCTGCCACTAAGCCTTTCCAAGATTCAATATCTTGCACTGAGCCTTACCCAGTATTAGGATCCAAGCCCTCCTTCTTGGACACCATTTTTTCCTTCCTTTGTTATCAGTGTAACATGTTGGTTACATTCTGTCCATAAACCCAAATTATTCTAATTTGTTAACACCTGGCCTTATTTCCTGATTAGTCCAACAACCACAATGTCTGTTTCTTCTCTGGCAGTCACAGATCTATCCCTGCTGTCAGCCACAGACTCTGTCACTTCCCATGTGCCATTCTCAAGCCATGACCAATTCCTAATTTCTGTGTCTTCTTTATCTCTGGTTAAGTCCCACGACTTTGTCCCTTCCCTGTCAATATATTTGTCTCTGTGGTAGGGTACACTGTGGACAAATGTTCCTATACAGGTACTACCAAGTGGTAGTAGTGTGTTCCTGTTCTCACCTACCACACCTATTTTAATTAGCTTGTTTTCAGCTTTGTGATTTGAATTCTTTGCTTGTGTTTGGTATTTAGGAAGTCTTGTAAGTTACCTACTGCATTTCTATTTTGTGCTTCCAGTTCTTAAGGTCTCTGTTTCCTTAGTCCTACTCTGTTGGTTTATGGTAATGATGCCCATCTGTGTCTGGATTTTCTACTATGGATTTGCCCAGATTAACTCTGTCTTTCTCTTCCTCAATGCTAGTCATGTACTTTACTATGCCTATGGAAAAGACCCAAGTGAATGGATTCATACTACTATTCAAAGCTCTCCTTGCTAGAGAAATTTTAACAGATGTATTCAATGATTGATATTTTTGCTTCATGATATATAGCCAAAAGACAGATTCAAGGGAAAACGAGCATAAAGTGCTATAATAAAGTTTTGAGCCACCATAAACCACGAGAACACCTTCATTACATTTTGGCAGAGATTCTACAAGTCTCTGGAACTCTGTGGAAGACATAAACACTATTCTTCCAAAATGCCTTCTTTTAGTTGATGTTTTTTTAGATGGTGGTAGTGGAGAGTGCTATCGAGCACATCGCTCCAAAATCCCATAGACGACCCTATGGGTTGAGAGCAGGAGACTCTGATGATCAGAGTCGAAGATTTAGAGCGATTCTGTCCTCATCAAACTATTCAGTCCCTCGTTCACCTGAGCATAGGGGCAGGGTCATCCTGGAAGAGACCAGTATCATCACGATAGAAATATTTCATCAGAGAATAAAGGTGATCAGTCAAAATAATCAGAATTATTATTAGAATCAGATTATGTATTGATTTGTAATGATGCTTCTCTCCAAAAGAAAAATTTTATTCAAACAAGGGAAACAAAATAACAGTCACTGTTCTTTCCTTGGTGGTGGCACGATGGTGTAGTGGTTAAACCTGTCACCCCACAGCAAGAAGGTTCTGGGTTGAAGCCCATCGGCCAACAGGGGCCTTTCTGTATGGAGTTTGCATGTTCTCCCCATGTCTGTGTGGGTTTCCTCCGGGTGCACTGGTTTCCCCCACAGTCCAAAGACATGCAGGTTAGGTTAACTGGTGGCTCTAAATTGACCATACTGTAGGTATGAATGGTTGCTTGTCTCTGTGTGTCAGCCCTGTGATGATTTGGCCACTTGTTCAGGGTGTACCCTGCCTCTTACCCATAGTCAGCTGGGATAGGCTCCAGCTTGCCCATGACCCTGTACAGGATAAGCAGTTATGGATAATGGATGGATGGATTGCTTTAATTGGTCATCCAGCTGTTTGAGCTGGACACCTTTACTAAGAAGTTCCTATGTAGTGCTCATGAAATGCACAATGCATACTGTATTATTATTATTATTATTATTATTATTATACTTTTCAAATCCTTTTGTCAGCTTTTGTTACAATCCCACTGCCGGGCTGCAACCAGAGGTCTGAGGCAGTGGGAAAGTTGTTGCTCATACCTTTAGCCATAGAAAAGTATGTCAAAGTGAAAAGGCTTTTCTGAAGATATGAGCTGTATTATATAACACTGTGTAATGGTTCGTAAGGGTGGGTGGAGCACAGAGGACGGCAGGACAGAGATCAGGTTCGAAAATAGGGCTTTTATTGCCACACTTTTCAGTGAACAACTTTAAACAACACAGACACACACACGACCGGCATCTGGTTCGGGACTGAGCTCTCTTTGCTCTCGCTCTCCCTCCTTAAGTAGGGCGCGGTCACTGGGAAGACACACAAACAGGTTAATTGCCCTCAGGTGTAGTGATTCTGCCACTTACCTTCCCTGACTCCGCCCTCCTGTCACAGACCGGTGCTTGACCATGCCCCCGCTGCCACACACTGTTTTTTGGATTTCTTGTATCTTTGGCTTCCCTGGAATTTTTTTCAAGATGCTTCTCAGTATCTTTCTTTACCAGACCTAAAACTCCAACAAAGACTGGTACAATTGTGGTCTTAAGGTGCCACATTCTTTCTATTTCAATCTGTAGGCCTTTATATTTTGATTTTTTAAAAATTCTTTGGCAGAAAGATTTCCATCTGCAGGTACTGTCATACCAATCAACAGGCATTTTTTTCCCTTTATGATCCTTAACTACTATGTCTGGTCTATTTGCTTGTATGGTTCTATCAGTGTTTATGCTAAAATCCCATAAAATAGTAGCTTGTTCATTTTTGTATGACTGGTGGGTATTTGTGCTCATACCACTTGTCAGCTGATGGAAGGCTATAATGTTGGCATATTTTCCAATGAAAGTATTGTCTGATTCTGCCATGTCTATTCATGTATTTGTTGGGTGTGAGAACTGAGCATTTTTTTTTCTTGTGACTATCCTAATAATTAAGTTTCCTTATTCAAGGTAGTATTAGGAAAACTGACTACACACTCACCAGTAGACTACTCACTGTTTTGATACATTCTCACTTACATATGATTATTTTGATTAATCTATAAATGATGGAATTTTTTATTACTTCATGAAAAGTGCACCATCTTGAGCCATACGATCCCAATAATCTCCTCATCTGTTTCCTTTGTTTCTTAGATGTATGCCCAGAATTACATTGTTTAAACTTTCATCTGTTTTGCATTCTGGAGAGCTTTACATGTCATTCTGTAGTTGTGTGATCATCTGAACATATAATTGCTTACACCTGAAATGTTCTTGTGATCTGTTCTGTGTTTACAATCTTCAGAAACGTTTCTTGGCAAAACTGTTACCATGCATTGGCACAAACATTGAGACTCAATGAGATCACAGGATTGAGGCACAAGAATAATCACAATTTGATTGGACAGCTCAAGAGATAGATGTATAAACTTGGTTGAGTTCCTTAAACGCTAAACTCTTGAGAGTTTCAATGCTTCTTAGCGCATCACAGGCCTATTTAGATACTGTAGATTGTGCACAAGAAGCTCATTATGACCATTATTCTCAGACAGATTACTCAACTGTTATGCAAGTCCTTACTTTCTTATTACACCCAGATTTCCCAGATGCTAAAGTGGAAGTAAGAACACAAGGGAAGTGCTGAAAAGGTACAGTACTTAAATTGCAGTGTTAAAACAGTAAGTAATTATTCATGATTAGATCCAGGGTCTGTTAGCAATATCAGTTCTTTAACTCAGATTTATGAGCCTCATTCAAGGCAAGACAAGTTTATGAGCCAAATTCATTTACAAGAAGTTTATCCTGATAGCTTTTGGCTTTCTAGTTAAGTACATGATATAAGTAAGTACATTTTATTTACAGTATAAAGCATTATGTTGCTGCCTCACAGCTCCAGGGTTCCTGGTTTAGGTTACTGTCTGTGTCGAGTTTCACACGTTCTCCCTGCATCTGCATGGGTTTCCTCTGGGTTCTCCACAAGATGCAAAGTATAATGATTGGCTACACTAAAGGCCCTTTCATACCAAACAGTTCAAGAGACTTATTGAGAGGGACGACCCACTGGGAAGTTCCCCCAAGAACTACATGCCTTCAAGGGCTTTTATTCTGTTTGCATTCACACCACCAGTAGGAATGCTGAAATGACGTAACCCGGCTTGCTAGTGTGATGTTAGCAGGAAATGCTACCAAAGATTTTTATATTTCACTTAGACACGTCAAAATCATGCTGTATTTCTTCTATCACATATTGACTCAATAAAGCCTGGACATCACTGTCAGTCTAGTTCTCCTTTTTTTTTTTTTTTTTCATTTTTAAACCTAACATTATGAACTGCCATTTACATGGTTAATGTTTTACATAGATTTTTAAAAATGCCAGTGCCGCATTGGCTCATGTTTGATCAATCAACCTACATTTACTGTACATCTGGACCAATCACCATGCACTTACATCACTCATGGTTTCTCTTGTGCTGGGAGAGTACCTACCCTGAAGTAGGAGCTAAAAAAGTCCCTCAAAAATGGCATTCTCAGAACTGCAGTCATTCTCGGTTCCAATAGTGCAGACACACTGGGGGGGAGACTTCCTGCAACAGTTCCAAGAACTATGAAAAAGTTCCTCCAGTCCAAAAGAACCTTAAACTGCCCAAAGTGTGAATGAATGTATGAATGTGTGTGTGTGCAAGATGTCCTCCAAGGGACTGGTGTCCTATTTGGGGTAACACACCCAGTTTCTCAGGATAGAGTCACCAAGATAATATTATTAAATGATGAATGAATTTTAATGACAGCTGACCTGCATATAAAACATAAATATGAAAAGGAAAACAAATTTAAACATATACGAGGAAGAAACTGTGATGGCCAGCCTATCTATCCTCTGTAGGTTAATTTTTGTTTTTCTATGTTCTCTGTGGTCTGCCAGGCTGGGGTCGAAAAATATGCTACTGGCTGTGACGGCTTGTCATCATCCACCATGACATCTGGTTACATGAACCCATTAGTGACTAACCCAAGTAGTGATGATCACATCAGTCAAAAGAGGAACGGTAGAAGCATGAATAACATCCGTATTGCAACAATAAATATGACAGTGTTAAATGCTTCAGTTCAGCATTTAACACTGTCATCCCCTCTAAGCTCATCACCAAACTCTCAGATCAGTGCTCCCATCTGCAACTGGTTGTTGGATTTTCTAGCCAACAGGCCCCAGCATGTTCGTTTAGACCATTGAATTCACATTTCTGTTTTTGGTAATGGCATTAGGTATTGTAAGCATTGTGGCAATAATACAGCAATGCATTGACAGAAAATGCACTTTTAGTACTTAAGTATTTTTAAAAGCAAGTACTCCAGTACTTTAACTTATGTAAAAAAAATGACTGTACAACTTTCACTTGTATCGGAGTAACATTTGACCAGTGGGGTCTGTACTTTGACTTAAGTAATGAAGATGGGTACTTTGTCCACCTCTGAAGTACACCTAGATGCCAGAATCAACTCAGCAATGATAACCATGAAAGGTTTGAAACTAGCTATATTGAACATCTACTCACCTACAGATGCAATCAGAAGCAGCTAAATCTTCATTCTACACAGAATTGAACACAGCAAAAAAACAACTCAACTTGCATCCTAAGTACAAAGTTATCACCCTTGGTAACTTTAATGCAACAATTTCGTCTCACAGCAAAAATTCAGGAGCATGGGATGCAATCCTAGGAAGCAAAAACCCAGATAGGATACAAACAAATGACAACAGGGAACACATGCTGAAATGGTGTCTACAAAACAATATGAAGACATTGAATTCCATATTTAGAACTAAACGAATTCACAGAAAAACATGGAGGCATTTGGCACAGGTGATTGGAAGAGGACTGACTACATTTGCACCACATCACGGTTGGAGAAGTTTGTTCGATCCTGCCGAGTGTATACAAACACATCTCTCCCTTATGACACAGATCATCACTTACTAGTTATGAACATATCTTTCCCTTCAACAAAACAAAGTCTGAAACACCAACTGAGTAGAACAAAACCAATCATCAATTACCAAGTAATTAGAGATGTCCCAACTATCAGACAGCAGTTGACTGAGAAGGTCAAAAATGAGCTCTCCACCATAATTGAGGACAATATTGACCAACTGAATGAACAAATTGTAGAAGCTGTGAGAGGAAGCATTGAATCTATATGTCTAACACTTGATCCAGTGAGGAAAAAAGAACCTTGGGAAGATGATAGACTAAAAGAACAAATAAAAGACCTGCACAACTGTTCTGATCAGATATAGATGAGAAAACTACAGAAGAGTATCAAAAAAGAAAGTGCAAATTGAAGAATGAATATTTCAAACACCTAGCTGACAACCTTAACACAGTTGCAGAGGCGAGAGATACAGAGAAAGAATTTGCCCTGGCAAAGAAATACACTGCACACAAAACTGGCTCTAAATGTTCCATTCCAAATGAGAAACTTCAAAGACACTTCGAAGAACATTTTGCCCCATGTGAATTACCAACTCCTCCAGAAATTGAGAATTCTCATCAATTTGCATATCTGATAGATAAGATCATTCCAGTAGATGAAAGTGTTCCCACTACTGAGGAGGTGAAAAAGGTTATCAACAACTTCAAGAACAACAAAAGTGCAGGAATGGATAAGTTAAAAACCGAAGGACTAAAGTATAACGATAGTAACAATTTGATAACTGCAATTCTGACCCTTATGATGCTGATATGGACACTTGTCAAAGTTCCTAGCAGTTGGTTGCACTGTAGTGTTACATGCCTTTTTAAGAAAGGTCTTATGAGTGTTGCTGCAAACTACCAAGGTATTTCCATTGGTGCCAACATGAGTCGAATCCTGGCAAAGCTTATTATGGACTGATTGAAGCATGCATATGAATTGCATATTGGGATGGAACAATTCGGTTTCAGAGAGAATAGATCAACATCAGATGCAATTTTCATAACAAAGATGATAATCGAGAAATGCGAGGGAACGTTAATAGCTGTATACATAGATCTAACTGCGGCATATGATCATGTTCCGCGTGATTTCCTGTTCAAGAGCCTAACCATCCATACAGGAGCAAGCCATCTCATTAGCATACTGAAGAAAATATATGAAGGAACAACAGCCTCAATAAGAGGGATGAATACCACCTTCAATGTCCTAATTGGTTGTCATCAGGGAGGCATTTTCAATTACTACTTTGATTATGTTCTCAAAGTTGCTCCACACGAGATTGATAAAGCATTTCCTGAGGATTGGGGAATCCCATTTCAGTACAATATTCCACACTACTGTACAAATAGAAACCAATGAAGGAATGGAAAAATGTCTGGAACTGAAATTATGAGATGGATATTGTATGCTGAAGATGTTGTTCTATTTTGTAAAGCAGTCCAGGATGCAGAAGATATACTTAACATCCTAAATGATACATGTAAAAGATTCGGACTAACTATCTCCTTTGAGAAGACCAAGACACAAGTGTTCAATAACAAAGAACTGGCGAAGCAGGAGACTATGTTTCGCAGTGAATCACATGAAATAGAGAATGTATGCTTCTTCACGTATCCTGAACAAGTCATAACTAATGACGTTAATGAATGCTTTGAAGAACAAATAACTGAGAGAGCTGTAGCAAAGTTTCATGAGTTTAAAGCTGTAGTATGTGACACAAACGTCAATCTACATACAAGGTGCAAGATCTTAGAGGCTTGCATAAGATCCTGGTTAATGTATGGAACAGCTGCTTCACTTCCAAATGAACAAGAGTTTAAGAAACTGGAGGCATGTTGGAGTCAGTGTCTATGAAGTATGGTAAAAGATAGGCGGAAGTGAAGGCACATTACAGGAAGTGACGATGAAGATGAAGATACAGATTATGCCTTCATTTACATGAATGAGCAGATTGAGGAAATTCTCAAAACAACAACCCTGCGTGACATTATTTATAGCCAATTGCTGGGTTTCACGTGACGTCACATTTGTCTCATTGGTTATTCAAAACATTAGCTGGTGGGCTACCAAAGCTCAGTTGACAAAGCATTTGTACGGAGAAAGTGCATTGCTCGCATGAAAAATGCCTTATGCTTGTGTTGTTTTAGGTTGTTCGAATCGATCAAACCGTGAAACCGATAAAAGTTTCTTCAGGGTTCCCCATGAACTAATAAAAAAAGGGTGAATAAACACAGGATTTCACAAAAAGGCATTGAGAAAGGTGGCTTTTGAACCTCTCACTGAAATCGAACAGAGCCGAGTCGAAGCATACTCGAGTTTGCAGTGATCACTTGGTGAAAGGTTTGTACCGTATATCCCTCTCAGCTATGTCCTTAGTGTTTTCCAAGTACTTTTCTTGCTATGTGTCATTATTTTATGGTAGTTTTTTTAAATCATGAAGCGCTAAAGTCCCCAGTTGTTTCTTAGTTTACTCCTCACAAAGTCCATACACAGCAAATTCCTCAGTGTTGAATTAACACTTTCAGAGTTAATTTGGGTCCATTTGGACCTATATAAACACTCTGGGTGTTAATTCAACACTGGGGATTTTGCTGTGTATGTATGAAGGTCGCAACAAAATTCTTACCCAGCCATACAGTTAAAATGCACCGTGATCACTTCTTCATCTTGTTTAACTAAGATCCAGGTCTTTATAGGGGTTTCTGATGATCTTTGTGAATGGTTTATCTGAAAGATAAGAGCCAACACAAGTGAGAATCAAGCGAACTGTTGTTTGTTTACACTTCAACTTGCAGCGCTTTGTTGTAAAGATGCGAATGGAAAGCTTTAAAAAAACATACTTACATGAGCAAAAATAATACAGGATTCATTTGGTGGCGACTTGATACTGAGGTCCTTTACCCAGCCACATACAAAAAAGTTGTGAGCCTCCATACTCTTCCACACTTTCATCTGTTTTGTGGTGTAGAAGGATGCCTGCAACACCAGATAGTTTGAGATGTCAAGGAACTCCACTGAAGGGTAGTTTTTGAGATCGAATGACAAATCCTTCTTTCCAAGACTGTAGGGGTCTATTCCATTGCACATAGCAATCTTCTGAATATATCTAAAGTGAGCAGTGGGTTCTAGATTATGAGCATGAACTGATAAGTTATTACTAGTTGTTTGCACTACGGCAGCCGTTTAGTCCACCAGCTATTTCACTTCTGGTAAAACCGCTAAGAAAAGTTACATGACTAAAACCCAGCAATACCTTAAGTACATTGGCTACATTTGTCATGCAGAAAACACAGCACTGACTAAAATATTACGGTTTGCAAAACCAGAAAGAAAGCACTACTGTAACCCCTAGGTGAAGATCTCTGAAGTCCTTGGAGTTTCCAGTGATCAGATGAAAAGCATGACCCAGTCACGAAATGGGTTCACCGACTTGATAAGGAAACGTTTGAAGTCACCTCTGTAACAGCAACGTCCATTTTGTGGAGGAACCTACAGGTACAGGTAGGTCTGTCCCACCCTAGAATTGCAGCCTGCTGACATACCAACTTATGTTATGTCTCGCCCCTGAAGACTGGTTGTTTGGCATTATAGGGACAGTCATAAAGGCTTGGCCTGTCCCTGGTTTGGTCTCTCTCTCTTTTATTTTTTTTTCCTGAGAAGTTGGTATTGATGTGCTTTTGGTGTGATATCTTCATGATTGCTTGTTTTTTCCCCCTTTGTAAGCTTTCAACCTTTTTTTCTGTCTGTCTCTCTGTGTGCTTGATTGTTTATTCTTTAGAATCCTCCTTTCTTTGTTGCAGCCTGCACAAGTGGGCTATAATAACAGAAAACACTAATACACAGACACACTGGTTGAATTTCTCATTTAAAATCTCAATTTAAAACGATGAATGGAGCATACCTGATGTCCAGTAGCAAATAACAACTTCTCCAATTCCCTGAGGGACCTGTGAGCAGAGCTAATCACACAGTAATGCAGAGATGTCGGGGAAGGCTCGATTGTTAGGAGCTAAAGACAAACAGTAAACTGGATCCTGTTATGGACAGGGAGTGAGTGCATCACCTAAAGTGAGGTTTTCTTCCCTTTTCTTGTTACTCAGTAATAATAATAATAATAAGAAGAAGAACAAGAAGCAGAAGAACAACAACAAAAGTTGTTGATGGATAATGAGGGTAAAGCGAAGATTCTGTGGGATTTCAATTTTCAGACAAACCGAGTACTTGAACTCTGTAGGCCTGACCTGGTGCTTTAAAAGAACAAGCAGCAAGAATGTCTGATTATAGCTGTAGCTATCCTGAGTGATCATAATATCGCAGCCAAGGAGATTGAGAAAATAATGAAGTATGCAGAACTTAAGGTGGAGATCTTATGGCTTTGGGGATTACCAGAGTCAAAGGTGAAGGTCATCCCTGTAATCATTGGGCCTTTGGGATCAGTCCCAAAGAAACTGAAGAGCTATCTTGACATGCTTGATGTTAAATATGATATTAAAATCTTGCAAAAGTCAGCACTGCTTGGAGCAGCACACATATTGCGTAAAGTGCTATCTGTCTGAGGTCCTTGTTGCAACTTGACAGATGGCAGAAAATACCAGGACAAACTGACTAATCCAAAAAATTATGTACTGTGCGACATAATAATAATAATAATAATAATAATAATAATAATAATAAAGCACTGCAACATAAATGAGATGCAACACAATCTGGTGACAGTACTGTACATTTGTAGAGTTACCTCCACAGACCCATGTCTTACTGTCTGACGTGCCATTGTTCTTCTTTTATTCACTCACCAACTTGCTTGCTCCCTACTGTACATTTTCTTTGTACTTTTTTTTTTAACATGTCCTCAATCTGTTTTTCAGTTTAAGGCTTAATATTTGCTTCACAAAGTAGTGATGACATGCAGTGTGGTTTTATTTGCAGGCTTATTATCATCAACTTGATAGCTGAATTTACCAAAAGAAGAAGCAGTTTGAGGTCAGGGTTTGAGAAGTTTAAAGCAATTAAACAGGAAATTGTAAAATTACGGGGTTATGAAATGTCATTATTATACATTAATACAAGATGTTCTAGACAAAAAAATTAAACAGACTTTAGCTTAAAAAACATGTTAAAGTTGTAACGTCAGTCCATTAGGCGTGGCCGTACGGGTTTAGCCAGATACATGGATGCATTAGGGGACGAAAATGAGGGTAGTGCTGTGTGACATAGGATTCTGTGTGTCTTGCTCGTTCCATCCTGGATCCAAGACATTTGTCCAAGTGGCTTCATCACGTAAAGCAAGAAAACTTTACTCCTGGAAAAAGCAGCAAATTGTGCAGTGAGCATTTTATAGAAGATTGCATTGTGGAGGCCTTGTATGAAAAAAAAAATCACTGGGAAGAAGCGAGACACGAGGCAGAAACAACAACTGAAGCCAAACGTGATCCTGACTTTGTTTCACCACAAAACACCGACACCAGCAGCATGACAGCATACCATGTCACTATATATATATACTGGGTGCGATTTGCTGGGGGGGATGGGGGGGATCATCCCCCCCTCTGGTTTTTATCTCTGCTGAAAAAAAATCCTCGGGGACAACCCTGTCAATAAAACAAACAAACCAAAAAAAAGTTGACATGACAGGCATGTTGTGACACAGTTTTCTATGGTCTACATTGCACTCACTTTCAAAATGACCCGAAGTGGCAGCTTTGATGTTCACGAACGTCCCCAGCAAATAGATACATTGTAGATAATAGCAATATATTTGCGTTCTATGCAGGGATGCAAACAGCGCGCCTTTTGGCGGATGCCGCCTTTTTCACGGCCGATTTTTTTTTTAGGGGGGACGGTGGAGTGTCTGATTATAATTTTAAAGTAAATTCTGTATTAAAATTACTAAATAAGCAAATCCGTTACAGTCCATGAAACAGGAAGTATAAGGATGAGAAAAAACAGTTTAAATTGGAAAGCTGTGCACAATGTGAACTGCGCCATCAGAGCAAACTGTTCATTTAGTATTCATGTATTTTAGTGATTTTTGAGTCACTGTCCATTTAATCCGGAGGGAGAGAAACATCACAGCAACGCGACAAGCAATGCGAACTTTGTTGTGTTAGTGTTCGTGTATTTAGTCAGAGAGATAGGAAGATGAATTTACTATCTCTGGTTTAGTGTTCATTTTCATTTAGTGTTATTCATTTGATATCATCGGATGTTATTGAGCTGTTAGCCTATTTTTACCTTAATTTTGTGACGTTTCATGATTAAAAAAAAAAAAATCCCCCCTTCTGGTTTTTTGACAAATCGCAGCCTGTGTATATATATATATATATATATAATAAACAGGCAATAAACTACCCACTACTTTATTTTGTACTGCATTGCCATAATTTTTGTGGAGAAATGCAAACAAATTGACTGAGAAGTCACGCTAGACCATAATATTATACAGTGGTGCTTGAAAGTTTGTGAACCCATTACAATTTTCGATATTTCTGCATAAATATGACATAAAACATCATCAGATTTTCACACAAGTCCTAAAAGTAGATAAAGAGAACCCAGTTAAACAAATGAGACGAAAATATCATACTTGGTCATTTATTTATTGAGGAAAATGATCCAATATTACATATCTGTGAGTGCCAAAAGTATGTGAACCTTTGCTTTCAGTATCTGGTGTGACCCCCTTGTGCAGCAATAACTGCAACTAAATGTTTCCAGTAACTGTTGATCAGTCCTGCACACCGGCTTGGAGAAATTTTAGCCCGTTCCTCTGTACAGAACAGCTTCAACTCTGGGATGTTGGTGGGTTTCCTCACATGAACTGCTTGCTTCAGGTCCTTCCACAACATTTCCATTGGATTAAGGTCAGGACTTTGACTTGGCCATTCCAAAACATTCACTTTATTCTTCTTTAACCATTCTTTGGTAGAACGACTTGTGTGCTTAGGGTCGTTGTCTTGCTGCATGACCCACCTTCTCTTGAGATTCAGGTGGGGTTTACATTAGACCGTATCAGCAGATCATCAGATTAACATTTTTAAAACGATTAGTGTGCACACAGCAACACCAATACACGATTCGCGTGCACACAGCAACACCAATACACGGATATGCTCGGCTCCGCAGGCATCCTGCGCTCCAAATCACTCCGCCCTGAACAGCGAGTGCCCTCTGGAGGGTGCGCACTCCGGCCCTGCGCAGCTCACAGAGCACGCGAGTATAGCGCACGAGCAGTGATTCGGGACTGAGCCGCTGTGTGTGTGATCCCAGCGCATATCACTTACCACTTGCAAGTGGAAGGATGGCAAGCCTAAAGACAATCATAACTACACAATGGGCAGTATTTGCATCAGTATTTGCAGTATTTTCATGCTTTTATACTCTTTAATGAAAGGTGATACAAGGCGGAAGTCCGTGACGTTTTTCAGCAGTCGCGTCACATGACCAACGCCAGCGAATCAGGAAGGTGGATGTCACAGTGACGTTGTCCAATGACGACGCCAGCTAGAGCTCAGCACAGCGTATCCGCGTATTCTCAATGTTTACACAGCACCGGACCACACACGATCTGGATTGAATACGTGGACCCTGGCGGATTCCCGTTTCCAGGCGGTTTAATGTAAATGGACAGTGCATCCGCGAAGAAAACGAGACAGATACGGTCTAATGTAAACTTGGCCTCAGTTCATGGACAGATGTCCTGACATTTTCCTTTAGGATTCGCTGGTATAATTCAGACTTCATTGTTCCATCAATGATGGCAAGCCGTCCTGGCCCAGATGCAGCAAAACAGGCCCAAACCATGATACTACCACCACCATGTTTCACAGATGGGATAAGGTTCTTATGCTGGAATGCAGTGTTTTCCTTTCTCCAAACATAACACTTCTCATTTAAACCAAAAAGTTCTATTTTGGTCTCATCCATCCACAAAACATTTTTCCAATAGCCTTCTGGCTTGTACACATGATCTTTAGCAAACTGCAGATGAGCAGCAATGTTCTTTTTGGAGAGCAATGTTCTTAATTTCACCTTCAAATTAACTGCTAATCCTAGAGGTTCACATACTTTTGCCACTCACAGTTATGTAATATTGGATCATTTTCCTCAATAAATAAATGACCAAATATAATATTTTGTCTCATTTGTTTAACTTGGTTGTCTTTATCTGCTTGTATGAAAATCTGATGATGTTTTTGGTTATATTTATACAGAAATATAGAAAATTCTCAAGGGATCACAAACTTTCAAGCACCACTGTGCTATAGTCTAGTAAGCATGCACTTGTACACCTCCGCTGTGCTCATGGAAAATGACATCACACACGATGGAGTTATGGCGGCCTCCCTGATAAAATATAGTCCCATGTATTTTCATCACTTTAGTGGTTATATCATTAAGAACAAATTCAACATGCAGCTTTTTATAAAGGACAGACATAAAGACCAACTTTTAGCTCAATTTGTTTATTTGAGAGATTTTTTTTTCTTTAACCTTTATTGTGATGGCAGCACATGATCCTATTTGTTAAATTAAATTTGGTTGTAGAATCATAACAATTGCAAACCATGATCCCTAAAAGTTAGAGGTTTATCAGCAAAGTTAACATTAACGTTTATACAAAATTGGACACATTGCTCTTGCACAACAAATTGATACCAACTCTAGTTAATTCAGTTAATATAATTATTCAAATGGTTCCTTAGCTCTACTTGATATATCTGTAGTCTTCTGCGTAGTTTTGTTGCTATTTCTGTTGCGCTTGCGACACAGATTCATTACACAGATAACACAGCAGCCTCCACAATAAACACAATTTCAGTGCTATCTTTATGTCTTTTTTATGCAAAGTTAAAGGCTTAAGATTAATGAGTTTCATTCGACCACATGATTTTCTTTGGAGCCATCGATTGTCTTTGCTATGTTTATTGGATTTTTAGTCTTCTACATGCCTCTAGAATTCTGTTATAAGTATTTTTTACAGTCATGTGTTCAGTAATTTGTGTGTGTGTGTGTGTGTGTGTGTGTGTGTGTGTGTGTGTGTGTGTGTGTGTGTTTTTCAAAGCTTCAGTAATTAAATAAAATCCAGTTCCACTGACAAAAGCGTGCCCGAGGAAGAGCTTGAGTTGAAGGTACAAGGGGGAAAAATACTTTAATGGAGCCTTAAACGTTAACTGCATTCGTATGTACAGTACGTCACACCTAAATTGGTTTTGAATCTAATATAAAGTGGGCGGCACGGTGGTGTAGTGGTTAGCGCTGTCGCCTCACAGCAAGAAGGTCCTGGGTTCGAGCCCCATGGCCGGCGAGGGCCTTTCTGTGTGGAGTTTGCATGTTCTCCCCGTGTCCGCGTGGGTTTCCTCCGGGTGCTCCGGTTTCCCCCACAGTCCAAAGACATGCAGGTTAGGTTAACTGGTGACTCTAAATTGACCGTAGATGTGAATGTGAGTGTGAATGGTTGTCTGTGTCTATGTGTCAGCCCTGTGATGACCTGGCGACTTGTCCAGGGTGTACCCCGCCTTTCGCCCGTAGTCAGCTGGGATAGGCTCCAGCTTGCCTGCGACCCTGTAAAAGGATAAAGCGGCTAGAGATAATGAGATGAGATATAAAATGCAGCTACAGCAAGGAGAGCTTCTCACATTATAGACACAGAACTGGCATTGCTTTATAAACAGAAATATTCTCTTTCTCTTTCATAGTCTCTTTTTTATTCTTATTTTTACACTTTTATTGCAACATTGCACTTCAAACAGAAAATGGCCACATTTGACCAAGAACAGGTTTCAAATATTTAATCTATAAATCTTAATTGTGTTTCTCAAAAGTTGGGCAATGCTAAGTACATGATGTACATTAATTAACAAGTCTTTTCCAAAACCCTGCATAATTAAAAGTACTTAAACTTGTTTGTATATTAGTAAGTAACCTGAACCATTTGTTATTCATTAAGAGCTGAGTGAATCCACGCTTAATGGGAGACCTGGCCATTATTATTATTCATTATAATTGTTTTTGTAATGTGCGTTGAGGGGTAAGATGCAAGTGAGTAAACTGCAAAGTGAGTTGTTTATTTGGGGCTTTCTGTAAATCTTTATCAAAGTATGCACAGGATGGGTCAAATCCTGTGCATATGCAGGCACTAACACATCACAAGAATAATCCATAATGCACAACATGTAAAACAGGTGAGGGTCAAAACTTGTAATAAAAATCCTAAAAAGAAACAAAGAACAAAATAAAGCCAAGGCTCAGAAATGCACAATACAATTGATGAGAGTTGGTGATGAAACAAAGATAGAAGAGGGTATACATACACAGACTAATCAAGAGTCGCTCCGATATTGGTGTCTCTGGAAAGTGTTCAGGTAGTACAGTGGCATGCAAAAGTTTGGGCACCCCTGGTCAAAATTGCTGTTACTGTGAACAGTTCAGCAAGTTGAAGATGAAATGATCTCCAACAGGCATAAAGTTAAAGATGACTCATTCCTTTATATTTTAAGCAAAAACAATTTTTTATTTTCATCTTTTACATTTTCAAAATGACAAAAAAGGAAAAGGGCCTGAAGCAAAAGTTTGGGCACCCTGCATGGTTAGTACCTAGTAACACCCCCTTTGGCAAGTGCCACAGCTTGTAAACACTTTTTGTAGCCAGCTAATAATCTTTCAGTTCTTTCTTGGGGGATTTTCACACATTTGTCCTTGCAAAAGCCTTCCAGTTCTACAAGTTTTTTGGGCTGTCTTGCATGCACTGCTCTTTTGAGATCTATTCACAGTTTTTCAATGATGTTTAGGTCAGGGAACTGTGAGGGCCAGGGCGAAACCTTCAGCTTGTGCCTCTTGAGGTATTCCATTGTAGATTTTGAGGTGTATTTTGGATCATCGTCTTATTGTAGGACCCATCCTCTTTTTAACTTCAACTTTTTTTACATATGGTGTGATGTTTGCTTCCAGAATTTGCTGGTATTTATTCAAATCCATGCTTCCCTCGACCAATGAAATGTGCCCTGTGCCACTGGCTGCAACACAACCCCAAAGCATGATCGATCCACACCCATGCTTCAGAGTTGGAGAGGTGTTCTTTCCCTGGAATTTGGCACCCTTTTTTCTCTAAACATACCTTTGCACATTGTGGCCAAAAAGTTCTATTTTGATTTCATCAGTCCACAGGACTTGTTTCCAAAATGCATCAGGCTTATTTAGATGTTCATTTGCAAACTTCAGACGCTGAATTTTGTGGCTAGGACGCAGGAAAGGTTTTCTTCTGATGACTCTTCCATGAAGGTCATATTTGTTCCGGTGTCGCTGCATAGTAGAACAGTGCACCACCACTCCAGGGTCTGCTCAATCTTTCTGAAGGTCTTTTGCAGTCAAACAGGGGTTTTTATTTGCCTTTCTTGCAATCCAACAAGCAGTTCTTTCAGAAAGTTTTCTTCATCTTCCAGACCTCGCCTTGATCTCCACTGTTTCTGTTAACTGCCATTTCTTAATAACATTACAATTTGAGGAAACAGCTACCTGAAAACACTTTGCTATGTTCTTGTAGCCTTCTCCTGCTTTGAGAGCATCAATTATTTTATTATTCAGAATGCGAGGGAGTTGCTTAGAGGAGCTCAGGGCTGTTGATTTTAGGGACAAGTTTGAGGAGTCAGAGAATTTATACAGCTTTGAAATCTGCATCATCTGACCTTTCCTAATGAAGAATTTGACCAAGCCACAGCTCAATAAGCTAATTAAGGTCTGGAACCTTGGTAAAAGTTACCTGAGAACTCAAATGTATTGGGGTGCCCAAACTTTCGCGTGGTGTTCCTTTTCTTTTTTCACTCTCCAATTGTACAAAACAAAAATAATACACAAATCTTGCAGAAAATGCTGAAAAGAAATGTGTCGTCTTTACCTTTATGCCTTTTGGTGATCAGTTAATCTTCTGCTCACTTAACTATTCACAGTAACAGACATTTTCAGTAAGGGTGCCCAAACTTTTGCATGCCACTGTACGTATCCATCAAAAATTTGGCCACACATACTCACACTGGTTTTTCTGTATTGTGACGATTCTCTACATTGTGGAACAATACTGAAGACATCAAAACTATGAAATAACATATGGAACATGTATGGAATTATGTGGTAAACAAAAAAGTCTTAAAAAACAAAACAATATTTCATATTTTCAATTCTTCAAAGTAGCCACCATTTACCTTGTTGGTGCTTTGCACACTATTGGCATTATCTTAACCAGCTTCATGAGGTCGTCACCTGGAATGCTTTTCAATTAACAGCTGTGCCTCATCAAAAGTTAATTAGTGCAATGTCTTGCCTTCTTAATGCATTTGAGACCAAAAGTAAATGGCAGATAATAAAAATACAGTAAATAGCCCTCTTCCACAACTGTAGTAATCCATATTATGCCAAGAACCACTCAACTAAATAAAGAGAAATGACATCCATCATTGCTTTCGGACATTAAATGACTTTTGATTAATAAAAATAAAGAAAAACCACTGAATTAGAAGGTGTGTCCAAACTTTCAACTTTTACTATTAGATAATGTTATTGCAGTTAAATGCACCTTGATGTTGTCAACACTAAACAAACAAGCAATAAATAAATAATGTTTGTTTCCAGGTGCTTTGGTCTGACATCATTGTTGGTGTTTGGATTTTATTCCATTAACCCCACTGAGTTTATGCAACTTGAGCAGTGTGAATTGTTATGAAAATGTGAAATTGCAAGTGTGAGACGATATTGACTTCAGTTCAGTAATGTTATACCTCAATTCCAACATAATCAGTCATTTTTTAACATTTCAGGTTGTTTATTGACTGTCATACAACATTTGTGACTTTAAACCAGCCTGTGTCAGCCAGCCCACTACGTCCTTGTGAGAATCAATGTTATTTTCTAATAATTAAATCGTAAAGTTTTCTGTTTTTATTTAAAGTATTACGGTATGTCAGTCAGGCAGCACGGTGGTGTAGTGGTTAGTGCTGTCGCCTCACAGCAAGAAGGTCTGGGTTCAAGCCCCGTGGCCGGCGAGGGCCTTTCTGTGCAGAGTTTGCATGTTCTCCCTGTATCTGCGTGGGTTTCCTCTGGGTGCTCCGGTTTCCCCCAAAGACATGCAGATTAGGTTAACTGGTGACTCTAAATTGACCATGAATGTGAGTGTGAATGGTTGTCTGTGTCTATGTGTCAGTCCTGTGATGACCTGGCAACTTGTCCAGGGTGTACCCTGCCTTTCGCCTGTAGTCAGCTGGGATAGGCTCCAGCTTGCCTGCGACCCTGTAGAACAGGATAAAGTGGCTAGAGATAATGAGATGAGATGTCAGTCGGCCATATGGACTTTGTATAGCATGATTGGACATTGCTGGAAGTAATGTAGTTTCACTAATGTTATTACTAAAGACCTGTTTACAGTCAATAGCACTGAGCAGGCATTCATTCATATCACAGATTCCTGGCAGAATGTGTGGCAATGAGGGTAAATGACTCTGAAAGCTGAGGGGATGTTTTCTGTGCAGTTGCTTTAGCAGTGATTGGTATTGACATGAAACAAGTCCAAAATCAAGCAAGGTATTCAAAGTGAAATGCAAAACTAAACATGCTTTATTGCTGCATTTGCTTTGCTTTTTTGTTATTCTTTCTAAGCATTAGCCTTTATACAGTTTAGTGCAAGAATTTGCATATAAAATCAAGATGATGTTTAATTTGTATGGTTTAAATTATGCTTTATTGTTACAAGTAAGAAAAAAAACATCAAAAAGTTTATGCCATGACATTCACAGTGAAATAATGAAAATTACATTTCTGAATATTTATGTTTATTCCACATGTAGATACCTTTCCAACATGCTGCTCTTATTTTTCTTTTTTCTTTGATCATGTCTTTGTGCTTATGTCTATGTTTCTTCCATTTTGATGAATTGATCATTTTCAGCTCTGTGAAAGCTCAGTATTTTCTGTTTTAGGTATTGATGACTTTTTTTTCCCTTGAGCCTCTTGACTCTTCACTTGAGTTCTAACATTGCTTGAACATTTAATGCTTTAAATAAGCTTTGACTCAGTAAAATGTGTTAACTGCTTTAAGTCATTATACATCTTAATGAGGCACATTCAAATAAATAATTTTGACCATGTCATTTGGGATGCAAACTTTTGCAACTGATAAAGATAATTGCTCACTTAATTGCTGTAATTTTATTGAAAAACATAAATAAATAAACATTGTTTCATTCAGATCATATTTAAAATGCATCAAGGGTTTGCGTTTTTCATATTTAATGACGCAAGGATCACTGGAGGAGTAGTACCTTTTTGGTTGGCCTACAACATGTCAGTCTTGCGCACCTTGGCGCGTGCACCTGAAGGCGCGCCTCGGGCTGCACATGTGCCAAGTGGGCTACAGCGCGTGTGCCATGAACAAGGCACACCTGTTTTCAATCAGTGAACTATGTTGGACTATTTAAGGACTGCACCGAGGGTAATGCTATGCGAAGTATTATGCCACGTCTCATGTGCATACCGAGCCTTGTTTCCCGTTCCTGTTGATTTCCTGATTTCTCGACTCCTGTTCTCATTCCTAGTTCTTGTCCTCGTTTTGCCTCCGATATCCTGTTCATGCCTTGATCGACCTCTTGCCTGTTATCCTGTTTATGACCTTGCCTGCTGATTCAGACTGTTTGCCATTGTGTGTTTCATGCACTTTATGTTTAAATCGCACTGTATGATATTGAACGCTTCTGCACTTACATCCGCCTCTCTCGTGCACTCTGACAGAATATTTCGCCATACAATGGATGTAGCAGATGCTTTTCAATATGCGATTCCACACCGTTTCCGGGTTTCCCTGTCCCTGCCGCTAACCGTATATTTCCGCTGACGTACAGATGCTCACCCTCCTACGCCCTACAAAGGAGATTATCACCTGGCTGGATTCCGCATCCAGTGTGAGGTTCTTTACGAAGACTTCCTAGAGCCCAAGCCAACCGAACCCATCTGGGTTAGCTTCATCATCACGTTCACTGCTGGACGAACACGCAGATGGGTGGACTATCTAATTCGGGTGGAACACCCATGCCTTAGTCACTCTCAGACTTTCTTTGCCATGCTCGAGTTCATATATGATTCACAAGTTATGGAGGAACGCCTTGAAAATCTTTGGGGAGGGGCAATCAGGCCAGTGGTTGACACAGAGGAGGAGGCCATTTGCTATAGAGCACCTCCTAAAGACAACCACTCCTGAGGCCAACTCAGCTAAGGACACCATTGCCTCAGAGCTTCCCCCAGTGGATGGTATAAAGACAGCAGAGGAAGCTGTCTCATTTGAGCTGGTTCCTCAGCCAGAGCTTGCAGCTGTTCCTGTTCCCACAGCTGCTCCTGTTCCCATGCCAGCAGCTGTTCCTGTTCCTGTGCCAGCACCTGTTCCTGTTTCCATGCCAGCACCTGTTCCTGTTTCTGTGCCAGCACCAGTGCCTGCTCCCGAGCCAGAGCCAGAGTCGGCACCAGCACCTGCTCCTGAGCCAGAGGCAGAGCCAGAGTCAGCGTCAGCGCCTGCTCCTGAGCCAGAGCCAGAGTCAGCACCAGTGCCTGCTCCCATGCCAGAGCCAGTGTCCACTCCTGTGCCAGAGCCAGCATCCGCGCCCGTGCCAGAGCCCGCTTCAGAGCCTTATGGGAGGAGGCTGTCTGATCATCAGCCCAGAAAAAGTCTTATGTGTCCTGGCAAATCTATCTCACTAGGGCAACTAAACTGTCAAACCTTCTCGACTTTTCATCTCAGGAGGAACTCAACATAATGTGTTATTATAATACACCTATCATGTGCATCCATGAAAACCAACTCATCCACGAGGACAATGCTCCTGATCTCTTTGCCAGGAGCTTAGGGGCAGTAATGTTGTTTACCATCACAGCTACTCAGAACTCGCAAGGAGCAGTGATACACAGAGTTGGGCTGGCAGTTAGATCATTGCTACTTCATCTGCTTGCTGCAATTAGGAAAGTGTCTGATAAACTCATTATCATTATCTCATGCTACTTGCCCCATAACAACAGGCCAGAGGAGGAAGTTCTCAAAATTTTACAGCCTTTTGAGTGATATGGCTAGCTCAGTACCTCCTCCCCATGCCTTCCTTGTAATCGGTGGTGATTTTAACACCTAAGTGTCGGCTCCCCATTCTTACCACCATGACAACAGTAGGAATGGGGCTTACTTCAGGATTTTGTCAACAAACAGCCTCCTTATTGCAAACATTTGGTTCCAGAAGGCCAGATGTAACTCTGGATTGACAGGTCCCCAGTAGGCTTCCTCTCACAAATCAATTTCATTCACTGCCATAAGCAATAGTATCACAGACTGCCAAGGCCCATTCAGTCTCAAACCCTCGTGA
Source organism: Neoarius graeffei (assembly GCF_027579695.1). Lineage (NCBI taxonomy): Eukaryota > Metazoa > Chordata > Actinopteri > Siluriformes > Ariidae > Neoarius > Neoarius graeffei. The sequence continues at coordinate 93,566,635 of NC_083570.1, forward strand.
CCACAGAATAGTTACCATCACAACCAAACTGAGCCTTTAGTTTACAGTATGCTTGAAAGTTTGTGAATCCTTTAGAATTTTCTATATTTCTGCATAAATATTACCTAAAACATCATCAGATTTTCACACAAGTCCTAAAAGTAGATAAAGAGAACCCAGTTAAACAAATGAGACAAAAATATTATACTTGGTCATTTATTTATTGAGGAAAATGATCCAATATTACATATCTGTGAGTGCCAAAAGTATGTGAACCTTTGCTTTCAGTATCTGGTGTGACCCCCTTGTGCAGCAATAACTGCAACTAAATGTTTCCGGTAACTGCTGATCAGTCCTGCACACCGGCTTGGAGGAATTTTAGCCCATTCCTCCATACAGAACAGCTTCAACTCTGGGATGTTGGTGGGTTTCCTCACATGAACTGCTCGCTTCAGGTCCTTCCACAACATTTAGATTGGATTAAGGTCAGAACTTTGACTTGGCCATTCCAAAACATTAACTTTATTCTTCTTTAACCATTATTTGGTAGAATTACTTGTGGGCTTAGGGTCATTGTCTTGCTGCATGACACACCTTCTTTTGAGATTCAGTTCATGGACAGATGTCCTGACATTTTCCTTTAGAATTTGCTGGTATAATTCAGAATTCATTGTTCCATCAATGATGGCAAGCCATCCTGGCCCAGATGCAGCAAAACAGGCCCAAACCATGATACTACCACCACCATGTTTCACAGATGGGATAAGGTTCTTATGCTGGAATGCAGTGTTTTCCTTTCTCCAAACATAACGCTTCTCATTTCAAACAAAAAGTTCTATTTTGGTCTCATCTGTCCACAAAACATTTTTCCAATAGCCTTCCTCAATAAATAAAAGACCAAGTATAATATTTTTGTCTCATTTGTTTAACTGGGTTCTTTTTATCTACTTGTAGGACTTGTCTGAAAATCTGATGATGTTTTAGGTCATATTTATGCAGAAATATAGAAAATTCTAAAGAGTTCACAAACTTTCAAGTCCCACTGTAGGAACCAGTGTAGGAAACAGCTGAACTGGTCCTCCTTAGCTTTCAATCCCAAGCTAGCCATGTCTATTGATGAATTTCAAACTCTTCCCAAGAATGACCATCACAGCTGTTTTCAACTTTTGCTGAAGCATGCAACAAAGTCGGAAAGAATCTCCTCCCCAAGAAAAGCTCTTGGGACACTCTAATATTACAATGCCCTGAAGTGGAGGAAGCACACCAAGTAGCCATTAGCACCAGTATGCAATCTACACAGGCTGTGCAAGATGCTTTGCGGGCAGCATATGACATGCAGGAGGAATTGAATGTACACACAATTCTATCAAGAGTCGATATTGGCAACCAACCAACGGACACAAAAAGTGCCTGGCACTGAGTGAAGAAACTTTCTAAGAAACAGTCTCAAGTAGTCTTTATCCAAGGTGAAGTCTGGCTATCCCTTTGGAAAGAACATTTCCAAAAGCTTTATCTCCTGCTAGTCCCTTGTCAGACACTCCAGTCCACATCACCCAAATCTTCTAAACTAATAAAGAAATTGAAACTGGTCCATTTAGTGAGTGAGATTGATACACTAGTACAGAGGTGGGCAAACTACGGCCCGCAGGCCACATCCGGCCCATTGGCGTTTTTAATCCGGCCCGCGGAAGACAATCATATAAACACGATTGAGCAGATCTATAAACTATAAGCGTCAGTGTTATCACGTAGACAGGTGTTCTAGAGATCCGTCTTTCCAGTCAGTCGTATTCATGCGAGATTACATTTGCAGAGTGGTGCAGCTCATGCCATGGAAGTCATTCTGGCGCCCGTGCCACTGGTGATCTCGAGAACACAGGATAAAACTTTACAATGAGTGGTCCTAAAAAAAGAAATGTGGACAGTGAGTGCAGGGTGTTCAATAAAGAATGGACAACTAAATATTTTTTTGCTGAAGTCCGATCAAAGGCTGTATGCCTTATTTGCAAAGAAACCGCTGCAGTTTTAAAGGAATATAACATCAAATGGCACTTTTCCTCCAAGCATGCTAATTATGCTAACAACCAGTCAGCGCAAGCACGGACGAATACAGCTCAGCAGTTGCTGAGTGAATGTGAGTATTAACACTTTCTCTTTTTAAAACTATGTTGGAGCTGTAATAAGATGGTAGTCACATGTTTACAGACATAATATAAAAAGTATAACTCTTAGTAATTTTGGTTGTCGTGGGTGGCTGCTGTAGTGCTGGTGTTTGTTTTTAAGTACCGTGTGCTTTTGGGTGGCTGCTCCGCCCCTCATTTATGTCCCTGTCTATTATGAGCAGCTGGCCTTGCTTCTGCTTATATCTGTTCCTGGACTTTTGCCTGTGGAGGTTATTCTGATTTATGAGTGGCCTTTTGGAATATGAAAACCTGTTTGGAACCTGTGTTTTGATTTTTTGAGGACTGGAAATATTTCAGTGAGTGACTTTGAACCTGAAAACCAGTTTGGAGTTTTTTGCTTTCTTGAGCCGTTTTGTTTGATTTTGTGGGCTGGATGGATCCAGTGCCAAACCACTGAACTGCAAACATGTTGGCATGGTGTGGTACCCAAACCATTGAACTGCAAACATGTTGGCATGGTGTGGTACCCAAACTGTTGAACTGCAAACATTTTGGAATGGTGTGGTACCTCTCCTACTAATGGTGGTTGGTTGTACTGGCAGGCTGGAAGTGGATGGTTAAAAAAAAAAACACTCAGGTGTAAATCTACGAGTTCAGTGAAATGTACAAAAATGATATGTACTGATATGTAATTTAGTTCAATTTAATGATGTGTAATTTAGTTGCATGTATAAAATGATACAAATATACAAATACACTGGCATCCTACTCATCCTGGCAGCTCAAAGATGTAATTTAAGAATTAAGTGTGCTACTTTTCTTACTGTCACGTGTGTGTGTGTGTGTGTGTGTGTGTGTATTACTTTTCTGGATGGATCCAGTGCTGATCTATTGAACTGCAAGCATTTTTCTGCTCTGCCTTTGTTGACTGAGAACTAAAATAAATGTCAATCTGATCTGCATTTGGGTCTCTGTCAGTGAAGGCCTTACAATAACACTAAAGCTTTTCCGGTTTATGTTCGATATGTATGAATTTGGTGTTGGCCCGGCCCGCCTGGCAAATTTCAAAAGTCAATGTGGCCCCTGAGCCAAAAAGTTTGCCCACCCCTGCACTAGTACATCAAATGAGACTGAGGCCAAGTTTACATTAGACCGTATCTGTCTCGTTTTCTTCGTGGATGCACTGTCCGTTTACATTAAAACGCCTGGAAACGCCGGGAAACGGGAATCCGCCAGCGTCCACGTATTCAATCCAGATCGTGTCTGGTCCGGTGCTGTATAAACATTGAGAATACGCGGATATGCGGATACGCTGTGCTGAGCTCTAGCTGGCATCGTCATTGGACAACGTCACTGTGACATCCACCTTCCTGATTCGCTGGCGTTGGTCATGTGACGCGACTGCTGAAAAATGGCGCAGACTTCCGCCTTATATCACCTTTCATTAAAGAGTATAAAAGTATGAAAATACTGCAAATACTGATGCAAATACTGCCCATTGTGTAGTTATGATTGTCTTTAGGCTTGCCATCCTTCCACTTGCAAGTGGTAAGTGATATGCGCTGGGATCACACACACAGCGGCTCAGTCCCGAATCACTGCTTGTGCACTCCACTCGCGCGCTCTATGAGCTGTGCAGGGCCGGAGTGCGCACCCTCCAGAGGGCACTCGCTGTTCAGGGCGGAGTGATTTGGAGCGCAGGATGCCTGCGGAGCCGAGCGTATCCGTGTATTGGTGTTGCTATGTGCACGCGAATCGTGTATTGGTGTTGCTGTGTGCACGCTAATCATTTTAAAAACGTTAATCTGATGATCCGCTGATACGGTCTAATGTAAACCCCATCTGAGTAAAGCACCTGGACTAGACAGCCTCCCTATTGCACTTTGGAGGCTTCCTCATGTCAGAAAGTTTCTGTACATATTCTGCAATGATACCTTGCAAGAAAACAGGCTGAAAGAGTGGGGTCTATCTGGCAGTATACCAACCCTCAAAAAGTGTAACCTGACATTGACTGATAACTACAGACATAGTTCCATAACACAAGTGGCCTCTAAATTCTATAACAGACTTCTGCTTAACAGAGTCAAGCTTGTCATGGATAGCTTTCTACACCCAAACCAGAATGGCTTAGGTCAACTGAGCTCCACTGCCTCATAAATCCTAGATCTCTGACATATCATCAAAGAACTTTTGAATTACCAAAAGGAAGGCATGGCAGCCTTTTTAGACTTCCAAAAGGCATTTGATTCCATCAGATGTGATACTATGTTCTCCATCCTTTGTGCATACAGAATTCCCCTGACTATTGTAGAAGATGTCAAGACAATGTACTGTACATTATCAATACATTAACAACTCAGCTGTTGTTGTCACTCCAGATGGTGAAACAGATGAGTTTTCCATCAACTCTAGCATGCTACAAGGAGATCCTCTTTGCTCTTTATCATTGTCTTGGATTATTCTCTATGTGTAGTCCTCAGACCTAACCACGGCCTAACCCTATGGCACAGCCTAAGCTTCTGTCACACTGTAGTCCATCTTGCCGACCTTGACTTCACTGATGACAGTGCACTCCTTGAAGACACAATCAGTTCTGCCAAAGCTTTTCTTCATTGCATCAAGTTGGTTTCTCAGGCTGTTGGCCTCAAGTTAAATGTGAAGAAAACCAAAGTGATACAACTGAACCCTTTGATTAACAACCCCCTCCATGCTCTCAACAACCTGAGTACAGAGATAGTCAATGACTTTAAGTACCTGGGCAGTTGGACAAGTACAATGTTATCAAAGGTTGAAAAGCCAAAGCTATACAAGGTTTGGGTTGCACCTCTGACCAGGGAAACTAAGCTCAGGGCTTTTAAAGCATCAATCGAGTCCATACTGTTATATGGCTCAGAATCTTTGTCCTTGACCAAAGCTCAGGAAAAGTCCTTGGATAGTACCTATACTCATATCCTGCAAAGAGTCCTAAATGTATCCTGACATGATCACTGGTCTAATGATAAGCTCTATGGTGACCTACCCCACCTCTCATGTATCATCAGGCAATGATGCCTGGTTCTTTGTGGTCACATTATCTGGCACGACAAACCTGCGATGCAAGTGTTGCTCTGGAAGCCTGACGAAAAGCACAAGGTTTGCTGACCATGTACCACTCTGAAGATGGTACTTGAAAGGGACACAGGCCTACCTGAGTGACCTATTAAAGACCCACTGACACAACTTTTTACACCACGTAATATGTGTATTTATTGTTTTATTGCTGTATTGTGAAATAAAATATCCAAAACTCAACTTGAATAAAGGGTCGTCTTTGTAGAAAATCAAGAATTTCAGAGCCGATTTTGTGTTTTTTGCCCCGGCTTCTACAAGCGCCATGAGCCATTTGCCCATTTTTGCCGCTAGGGCGAGTGACGTCACATCAGTGTATGTCGTTCTGGATTGCATGAAAACAAAACATGAAGCAGGGAAGCTATCGAGATTGTCTGCCCTCACGTCTATTAAAGATTCTGTTTAAACAGCATAATGTCTTAAACATATGGTCCTGGTCACGTCACACTATTGGTCCCACTCCAAAAAACATCATGTCTAAGCTCCTGTTAGATCATGTTAGATACAGTAGCTACCAGAAGTTTAGGTCATATTTATGCAGAAATATCAAAAACTCTAAAGGGTTCACAAACTTTCAAAACATGCCGGATGACATCTTATATCTATCACTCCACACATATATCATGTATATTATCCTAACTAAATATCAGGGATGCAAACAGCGCGCCTTTTGGCGGATGGCGCCTTTTTCACGGCTGAATCGCGCAGATCCGAATTTTTTTTTTTTTTTTTTTGGGGGGGGGGGGGGGGGGGGCGTTGGAGTGTCTGATTATAATTTCAAAGTAAATTCTGTATTAAAATTACTAAATAAGCAAATCCGTTACAGTCCATGAAACAGGAAGTATAAGGATGAGAAAAAAACAGTTTAAACCGGGAAGCTGCGCACATTTGTGCAGCCTGAGCGGCAGGACTGCGCAAATGTGCGCAGCTTCCCGATTTAAACTGTTTTTTCCTCATCCTTATACTTCCTGTTTCATGGACTGTAACGGATTTGCTTATTTAGTAATTTTAATACAGAATTTACTTTGAAATTATAATCAGACACTCCAACGTCCCCCCCCCCCCCAAAAAAAAAAAAAAAAAATTCGGATCTGCGCGATTCAGCCGTGAAAAAGGCGCCATCCGCCAAAAGGCGCACTGTTTGCATCCCTGAAATATATGAAACAAGGTATTGGCCTTTCAGTTGTTGTACATTACTGGTATTAGCTGCTTTGGCCTATTGATAAGTAATATGCAATGGTATAAGACACATTTGTGACGTTACAACAAATTTTAAACAACATACATGTATTGAATAACAACACATAGCCACGTACCCTGGCTCGTTCTCTTTTGGCAAAGGCACCACCAGACTTTCGCTTTTTGACTGCCCCTTCGGGGGGTCTGCTGTCATCTGTTTCTCTTTTGACAGATTGATTCGGCCCGGGCCTGTCAAACAACGTCGGCACAGCTGACTCCTCCAACACCAGTGGATAAGTTGGATCAAACGGTCTTCGAGTTCTGGACGACAAAGTGAAACAGTGCTCCTCGAAATGTGCTGAACAGAGACGTGACCATTTTGTTGACTTCCAGTTCGCACGTGTTTTGGAAACGTTTCTTTCCCACTCTTTTGCTATTTCAGGGTGTTTTTTCCAAGGAAAGGAATGGAGTTTCACTCCTTCCGACGTGGTGTTAGAACACCCGTAAGCCACACATATAATCCCTTTTCGGTTAGACGCCATTTAACTTTTTCACGCAAGGAAATCACAACAAAACCACAGCTCAATATCACAAGACTTGTGAGAACTGAACCAACATAGTGACTTGTAAACAAAAACGACACACTGATGTGACGTCACTTCCGGCATCTCTGAATGAGCCCAGTTCATATCCAGGTCAATCTCCCTGCGCGGAATTTTAAATTACTTCTGATGTTTAAAACGGACAGTTAAACCAAGAATTAAAACCAAGAATTTATCTTTGGAGTCATATATTGTTTGTTTACAAATTAATACGAAATGACTGTCAGTGGGTCTTTAAGAGTGACCATCTTAATGCGGCTATGGCCGACAGTCAGGCCTGGGCAAAGATATCTCTGCAAGTCACCAGCCTGCCAGATGTCTGATGATGACGACGATAATGATGATGATGATGATGATGATGATGAAGAAAATGTGTCCACGTTTTTTTAAACCCAGAAACCAAGGGGTGTGTAAAACATTGTGTGTAAAACAGCTGTGTCTTCTAACCTGGATACACTGTAAAACCCGATAAGGTCACTAAGCTCAAAAATTTTATTGAAACCGATTACATAAAAATTTTTGAGGTAAGTAACTTAAATTTTTTTAAGGTAAGATTTCTTAAAAATTACACTATAGTTACACTTAATTGTAATTTTTAAGAAATCTTACCTTAAAAATTTAAGTTACTTACCTTAAAATTTTTTACGTAATCGGTTTCAATAAAATTTTTGAGCTCAGTGACCTTATCGGGTTTTACAGTGTAGACAGATATACTGTGGTACTGACTTCATTATATGCCTTCAGTAAGCATTCACTTGCTCTTTTTTTACACAAGGCATAATGAATTATTAGATGAATTAATGTGTACTGATGCAGTTATAGACCAAATTCATCACTACGCTTTTCATGATGATCCTACTTCATTTTAATCATCCAAAATAACTGTGCACTACATAACCACACATTTAAGCTATGCTCTAATCAGAAAAAAGGCATAATTCTGACATTAAATAACCATCAAAACACTGACAAAAAACATCATCATGAAATATCAGGGTCCATTATTTGTAATGTTCATAGCATCATCATATTAGAAGACAAATGTTATTTGTGAAAGTCATTAGCGAATCGAAGTCGATTTGCAGATCCGTGTTGCTCATTTAGCTTTATCTTTTAATGGCATTAATAGGCTCATTTTGCTCTCTTATCCTGAACTGAGGCATAAATAGGCAGATTTTTGGCTTCACATTTTTCTATTTCATCAGGTGATGCTGAAATGCTTCATTAGAGATCATCCAATATGCCTCTGGGGAACTAACTATGTCTTTCACTCTAGGAGGGCACATTTGCACAGGAAATCAGGGAGAGCGAGGGAAATTCCCCGGCACCATGCACCAGCCACCAGCAGCTTGGCCATGAGATGCCAGGCTCATTTTACTGACTGCACTGCACTTTTGATTGATGGCAGATTTATAATGTGGTTACCTTTGTCAGGTCTCCAGCTCAGGCAGAAAACTGTGAAGAAAATGCAGGCACAAATCCTGCATAAGCAACATATTTATGTGCATGTGAATGTTGGGTTGGGTCGATGGGCTGGTTTCAATCAGTCAATCAATAAAAAAAAAAAAAAAAGAACGATGATTACATGCTATTTTATTTTGTGCTCTGAAATCTGTTCTCAGTGGCTGGTAAACTCTGGTGGAGAGCAGCTGAACCAACATTCCTATCAACTGTTAGTATCCTTTTCCACATGATTTGCATAAAAATGTCCATGTTTGAGGGATTTTCATCACCAAACACCCTAGCCCTGTGAAATATTCATCACAGATGCTGCAGATTTGCCTCCAAATTATAGTAAAAAGTGGGACGCACTTGATGATAAATGAAGATGTAAATCAGACCATGTGTCTAAAACACAGTTGTTTGCTAATTTGCTGAGTAAGGCAGTTTTGGTTGAAATATTCTCCTTCTCACTTCCTTAAGAGTAAATCTGTAGATTTGTGAAGACATTTCATTAACAATTCCTATAATTCTTGTATTCACAATTCATTTTAAATACACTTATAGTGTTATATACAGCAGAATATGATAGCTAACACCTTATAATATAATAATATACTAACATAAGACCATGCACATGTTCATAAACAGTTACAGTATAATTACCTGTATAACTCCTAATAAAGCATGGATGTTTTCATGATGATTTTATAATCTCAGGTAACATAATGCATTATATTCAGTGAGCTGGTCATTATTGTGAATTATTATATATACGGGACACTTTTTCCATGGAATAAAACATGTCCTGTCCCTTGCTGATGGAAATTCAAGTGAGGAGGACTTTATATTTGTCGCTCTTCAAGTCACAGCTCTGTTACGCATCTGAAGTATGGTCCCCTGCTAGTGTCAACCTTAGAAGCTTGTTAGAGAGAGTCCAACGATGTGCAACGCACTGGATACTACAACAGCATATTGGGGATGCTACTTACACAGACAGACTCAGAAGCCTGCACTTGCTTCCTCTGACTTATGATAGGGAGATTAGAGACTTAGTCTTTGTACATAAATGCATTAATGGCCAAACAGATCTGAACATAAACCACTATGTGTCTTTTGTAACTCATGACCAGTCTAGGGCCCAAAATCCAAAATTAATTTTAAAACCTGCACACTGCAGAATTTCAACTCATCAGGCCTCATTCTTCAATAGGATTGTTAAACCATGGAACTATGCATGTAAATATTTTTCCCCAGATAAATTCCATAGCCTCCCTGTTTTCAAATCATCCCTGTTAGAGCTCATCTCATCTCATTATCTCTAGCCGCTTTATCCTTCTACAGGGTCGCAGGCAAGCTGGAGCCTATCCCAGCTGACTACGGGCGAAAGGCGGGGTACACCCTGGACAAGTCGCCAGGTCATCACAGGGCCGACACATAGACACAGACAACCATTCACATTCACACCTACGGTCAATTTAGAGTCACCAGTTAACCTAACCTGCATGTCTTTGGACTGTGGGGGAAACCGGAGCACCCGGAGGAAACCCACGCAGACATGGGGAGAACATGCAAACTCCACACAGAAAGGCCCTCACCAGCCCCGGGGCTCGAACCCAGGACCTTCTTGCTGTGAGGCGACAGCGCTAACCACTACACCACCGTGCCGCCCCCCTGTTAGAGCTGTACTTTGAATTACTGACCTCCACCTATAATACAGACTTTTCATATACTTGGTCTGTGTACCGTGACTGTGGTTGCCACAGATCAATTTAGTCTAATTTTAATTGTATGAGTTTTCTCTTTTTTACCTTCGGGGAAATGCCCTGCATGGGTCACCCATTCGCATTCTCCCCTTTGGGCTGACTTACTTTATTATGTTTATTTTTATGTTTATTTACTTTTTTATGTTTATTTTGTAACAGTCCAATAAAGTTGGTAAAATAAAATAAAAAATAAAAATGTATTCTATTCCCTTCTAGCAGGTTTATTGATGGCATGCAATACTGTTATCATATCGCTTAGCCTCCATGTATTACGCTACTCTCCCCAATGGAGAATGAGCATGCAATATTGTTATTGCACATTGTCAAGAAAACATGACATCACACATCGGAGCTGATGCGAAGATCCAATGACAAAACTTTTCTGCTGCACATGTGCACAATCATTTCTTTGTTGGCCGGGAAAGAGAGACGATCCAGTGCTAGTTTAAAAAAGTAAATAAATAAACTGAAAACTGAAACTAAAGATGCACTGAACACCTGGAAGGCTACCAAAACGTCACTGGATATTCTTCAGGCATATTTACAAGAGAAAAACATACTGTACCAACATACGTCAAAAAACTGGAAAAGAGACACATTGGAGATGTAAAACTTCCACACTAGCGAGTGACTGTGACAGTTTGTAAACAAACAAGACCACAAGGTTTTCTTCATTAAAAGCTGAAGATTTAGAGAGAATGTTGAAAGAGAAAGATGCACTGAACACCCAAAAGGCTACCAAAACTTCACTGGATATTCTTCACGCATTTAATCTTTTACATTAAATTTATGGAAAAGAGACATGTCGGTGACGTAAGACTTCCATGCAAGCAAGTGAATGTGACAGTTTGTACACAAACATGGCCATGAGGTTTGTGTCATGAAAAGCGGAATATTTAAAGCGGAAGATTAAAAGTGGAAGATATATTTTGAAAGAGAACTTTGAAAGAGAAAGATGCACTGAACACCCGAAAGGCTACCAAAACTTCACTGGATATTCTTCATGTTCAAATAAACAGCTGGAAATGCAGCTATTTCATTTGCCTGCTGGTTCGTAGTCATGGTCATGGCTAACCACCAACATCAATCCATCATCCATAACCGCTTATCCCGTGCAGGGTCGCAAGCAAGCTGGAGCCTATCCCAGTTGACTATGGGCGAGAGGTGGGGTACACCCTGGACAAGTCGCCAGATCATCACAGGGCTGACACATAGAGACAAACAACCATTCACACTCACATTCAAATCAAATCAAATCAAGTTTATTTGTACAGCGCTTTTAACAATAAACATTGTCGCAAAGCAGCTTTACAGAATTTGAACGACTTAAAACATGAGCTAATTTCATCCCTAATCTATCCCCAATGAGCAAGCCTGTGGCGACGGTGGCAAGGAAAAACTCCCTCAGACGACATGAGGAAGAAACCTCGAGAGGAACCAGACTCAAAAGGGAACCCATCCTCATTTGGGCAACAACAGACAGCCTGACTATAATATTAACAGTTTTAACAGGTATAACCCTCAACTGTCCTCATGGGGCCGTCCTTCACAGGAGTGGGGCGATAAAACTCCGACCAGACACAGGGCACCAGGATGGATCAAGCAGGTCCGAGGGGCAGAAGAGGCCAGCATCTCAATCCCAGGATCAACATGTAACTCAGAGGGACAGATGGGGGGGGAGAGAAAGAAAACACGTTGTTAGGTATGCCCTAAAAATGACAAGTATTAAATCTGTGTGGTAGGCTCGCAGAGACGAGAGTCTTTACATCAGGCATGACGCACAATGGCATGTTAATATGGTAAAAAATATATCATGACCTGCTCTGGCTGGATGCTTGATTGGGTGATGGGAGCACACTCCTCAGCAATGATGAGATGCAGATGGGACCCTTAGGCCTGGCCAAGACAATTCAGTTACATTTCACCGGGTCTGGGACATGCGACAGAACGTCTGACGGCCGATTCCCTGCAGGCTACGATAGCCAGTCGAGGTCCCCACCGTCTCCACCAAAAGATTTCCTGTTGACTCCATGTAACTCAGAGGGACAGATTTGGGGTGGGGGGGGGGGGGGGGAAGAGAAAGAAAACACAGGTGGTTAGGTATGCCCAATGTCACCTGAATAAGTAGGAACAGTATACATATTGCACCGAGTACAAGCAGGGACTCCGGCAACTAACTATGACAGCATAACTAAAAGGAGAGAGCCAGAAGGTAACACAGGCATGAGGGAGCCCCGGGACATAAAGCAGCCAGCCACTGCACCGTCAACAAACTCGAGTGAGCAAGCGAGTGGGGACTGACAGCATCCATACATCCCAGTTTACCAAAACACTCTATGTCTGAGGACCCTCCAGATCTACTCCTTTACCTCAAACACCATTAACAAAAGGCTTGACTAAACAGATATGTTTTCAGCCTAGACTTAAATGCTGAGACTGTGTCTGATTCCCGAACATTACTTGGAAGGCTGTTCCATAACAGTGGGGCTTTGTAAGAAAAGGCTCTGCCCCCTGATGTAGCCTTCACTATACGAGGTACCAGCAGATAGCCTGCACCTTTTGATCTAAGTAGGCGTGGCGGGTCATAGAGGAGCAGAAGTTCACTCAGGTACTGTGGTGCGAGACCATTTAGTGCTTTAAAGGTCAATAGTAGTATTTTATAATCAATACGAAATTTGATTGGGAGCCAATGCAGTGTGGATAAGACAGGCGTGATGTGGTCATATTTTCTAGTTCTAGTAAGGACTCTTGCTGCGGCATTTTGAACTAACTGGAGCTTGTTTATGCACTTATTGGAACATCCAGACAGTAAGGCATTACAATAATCCAACCTGGAGGTAACGAAAGCATGGACTAGTTTTTCTGCATCATGCAATGACATTAAATTTCTTATCTTTGCAATATTTCTGAGATGAAAGAAAGCTATCCGGGTGATGTTATCAATGTGAGTTTCGAATGAAAGACTGGGGTCAATAATCACTCCGAGGTCTTTTACTGCTGCACGTGAAGAAACAGAAAGGCCATCCAGAGTTACTGTGTAATCAGAAAACTTACTTCTAGCTTTATGTGGTCCTAGCACAAGTACTTCAGTCTTGTCAGAGTTAAGCAGAAGGAAATTTATAAGCATCCAGTGTCTAATGTCCTTAACACATTCCTCAATTTTATTAAGCTGGTGTCTCTCATCAGGTTTTGCAGAGACATACAACTGTGTGTCATCAGCATAACAGTGGAAACTAATACAATGTTTACGAATAATATCGCCCAAAGGTAACATATATAGAGAAAAAAGCAGTGGACCCAAGACAGAACCTTGTGGAACACCAAACTTTACCTCGGTACGTCTAGAAATATCACCATTTATATCGACATACTGATAACGATCAGTTAGATAAGACCTGAGCCAGGAGAGGGCCATTCCCTTAACTCCCACAACATTTTCTAGTCTATCCAGAAGAATGGAATGATCAATGGTATCAAATGCTGCACTAAGGTCAAGCAACACAAGTAGCGAGACACAGCCCTGATCAGACGCCAACAGTAGGTCGTTTACTACTTTAACCAGAGCTGTCTCTGTGCTATGATGAGGTCTAAATCCTGGCTGATACATTTCATGGATGTTATTCCTATGTAAATATGAGCATAACTGCTGTGCCACAGCTTTTTCAAGGATCTTGGAGATAAAGGGGAGGTTTGATATTGGCCGATAATTGGACAGCTGACAGGGATCAAGGTCAGGTTTTTTAATCAGGGGTTTGATAACTGCTAGTTTAAAGGATTTGGGTACATAGCCAATCATAAGAGAAGAATTTATTATTTTTAGAAGCGGTTCAATTACTCCAGGCATTATCTGTTTGAATAGATGTGTCGGTAAGGGATCTAGTACGCAAGTTGAGGCTTTTGATGTAGAGATTAATGAGAGTAATTCAGTTTCTTTTAGGGGAGTAAAACATTCTAACTGATGATCTGATACAGTTATATTGTTAACTACAAGGTCGCTTTCATTGTCTAACCTTAAATTAGTAGTTTGAATTTTTTGTCGGATATTCTCAATTTTGTCATTAAAAAAATTCATGAAGTCGTTGCTACTACATACTGCAGGTGTGCATGTGTTGATAGTGGACTTATTCCTGGTTAATTTTACTACAGTATTAAATAGGAATCTAGGATTATTTTTGTTATCTTCTATTAGGGAGGAGAGATATGTTGATCTCGCAGCACTAAGAGCTTTTCTATACTTCAGGAAGCTCTCCTTCCACGCCAATTTGAACACTACCAATTTTGTTTGACGCCATTTACGTTCCAATTTTCGAGTGGTCTGTTTTAATGTGCGAGTGTCATTCACACCTGCGGTCAATTTAGAGCCACCAATTAGCCTAACCTGCATGTCTTTGGACTGTGGGGGAAACCAGAGCACCTGGAGGAAACCCACACAGACACGGGGAGAACATGCAAACTCCACACAGAAAGGCCCCTATATTTATCTAAAATTTGAATGATAATTAACAATGATATATCCCAGTTACTTTTTATTCAATATTAATAACAATAAACCTTCAGAATGAATACAAAACTCCAATGTTTGACAAAAACACAAAGTGTCACCCTAATGTTCTGAATTGTACTCCATGGCAGCTTTTTTAGCACTCTGCACCAATACTCACTAAGTTGCATGTCACAGCAAGTGTCTGTGTTGATCTTACACTGCAGTAGGCCAGGTCAGTGTGTCTGCATTCAGGTTCTTTCTGCTCTCTGTGTGTATCTTCCTGACTTGAGAGAAAACTCTCTCACAGTCAGCATTACTGTGGGGTAAACAGAGCACTGCCTAACTTGAACTAAAATGCCCACTACCTTGTGTTTTCTGTCTTTTCTTCGGTTGACTAACAGCCCCGTCTGCCATTTAGATCGAAGTCATTCAGTCTGAAATCTTTCTTGACAGTGGTATCCTCAATCTCTGATGAACTTAACTCTAACAATGATTATTAAAATGCTATCTGCAGATGCATTGTACTCCATATAAGCAGATGCATACCAGGAGTTGTACGAAAGACTGGAGACCAAAGAAGGAGAGAAGGACCTGTATAGACTAGCTAGGCAGAGAAACAGGGAAGCGAGGGATGTACAGCAGGTAAGAGTGATGAAAGATGTAAATGGAAATGTGCTGACAAACAAAGAGAGTGTATTAAGAAGGTGGAAAGAGTACTTTGAGGATTTATTAAATGAGGAGAATCCAAGAAAGTAAAGGTCAGATTTATTGGAGACAGCAAATCAGGAAGCAGAGTTGGTTAGTAAGAATGAGGTGAGGGCAGCCATGAAAAGAATGAAGACTGGGAAAGCAGTCGGACCAGATGGTATCCCGATTGAGGCTTGGAGATGTTTGGGTGAGATGGCTGTGGAGTTCCTAACGAGATTGTTTAATAAGATCCTCGAGAATGAGAAAATGCTGAATGAATGGAGAAAGAGTATGCTAGTCCCAATATACAAGAATAAGGGAGATGTACAGAGCTGCAGTGATTACAGAGGAATAAAATTGATGAGCCACACCATGAAGCTATGGGAAAGGGTATTGGAGGTGAGATCGAGAAGAGAGGTAGCAATCTGTGAACAGCAGTACGGGTTTATGCCAAGGAAGAGCACATCGGATGCAATTTTTGCTTTAAGAATGTTAATGGAGAAGTACAGAGAAGGCCAGAGAAAGCTACATTGTGTGTTTGTAGACCTGGAGAAGGCATACGATAGAGTGCCGAGAGATGAGTTATGGTATTGTATGAGAAAGAGTGGAGTGAATGAGAAGTATATTAGAGTGGTGCAAGACATGTATGAGAATGTTGAGGATGGAGCTGCCAGGCAAACGAAAACGAGGAAGGCCAAAGATGAGATACATGGATGTGGTGAGAGAGGACATGAAAATGTCAGGTGTGGTAGAGAAGGATGCGGAAGACAGGGAGCAATGGAGACGAAAGATCCGCTGTGGCAACCCCTAATTGGGAGCAGCCAAAAGAAGAAGAAGAAGAAGAAGATCTGACCTCACTTCGATTCAAAATTAAGTAAGAAATGTACCTTGCTTCTCTGCAGTATCAAACTGTATTTGACAATGATTCGCTCTCAAATGTACACTTCCAGACATGCGCACATCATTATACATTCGCTACTTCCATAAAAGCAATAAACTAGTGCCAATGTTTGGTTGTGCGGCAAGTATAACAATTTAACCTTAGACAGGAATCCAGTCTATGAAATCTTATCACAAAGCTTGCTGTGCAACCTGACACTAGAACCAATTAAGACAGACACTAATCCTATCACTCATGTCAATGAAGCAGGAAGTTGTATAATCAATGTTTATCAAAGTCCAGCATTCGCACATGTGGTATGAGACAGGATTGCTCACAGTTTCATCCATCCATTATCTGTAACCCAGGACCTTGTCCTGTACAGGGTCACAGGCAAGCTGGAGCCTATCCCATCTGACTATGGCCGAGAGGTGGAGTACACCCTGGACAAGTCACCAAGTCATCACAGGGCTGACACACACAACCATTCCCACCTACAGTCAATTTAGAGCCACTAATTAGCCTAACCTGCATGTCTTTGGACTGTGGGGGAAACTGGAGCACCTGGAGGAAATCCACACAGCATACATGTCAACCCCTTTGGGTGTCCACCTGTAGTATCAGAGGAAGAAATCCATAAAATCAACATAAAATCCTTATAGCCTTCGAATCGCACCAAACTTAATAAATAAATAAGTAAATATAACTTGCCTGAGAACTTCGTCCAGCATGTCGAAAATCGCCTCGCCCGTGCCGATATTGCACACGGGCATGTCTATGATCCTTGACTTCGCCCCTCTGTTTATGTCGAAGATCCGCACCAAAACGGCCAGTCGCTTGTCCGTCTTTTTGTCATTGGATTCGTCGCTCATCAAGGAAAATGGCGACGTCCGGCAGTGCTGGATGATCGGTTGTGTAGCTTCGGGGGCCAAGCTCTTTTTGATTATTTGCGTTGTTTTGGTGTGCCTACAGCTGATAGATTTCGCAATCGTACTGTCCGTGCAAATTTGCGGCAACAGTTCTATCAGGTGGTCCGCAACGGCTAGCGGCAAATTGTGCTGAGCAATAAAATTACAGATCGTAACTTCTACTCTTATTACATTTGTTGGTTGATCATCGGTCTTAGGCTTTGCAAACATCGTCATTTGCGGCTGATTCTGTTTCTGGTGCAAATTTCGCTGATGTAGTTTGGACCTCATGTGTTCCCTCACGTCGTAAACTCCAGACGCCACAACTTTTATATCTCACACACAAACTGTGCAGTGCGCGTACTCCTCATTTTTCGCCTGAACAATGACACCATTAAATGTCTCCTTCCAATCAGGAAGATACCGCCCGCCGTATCTCATTTTCTTTCTCGGTGTTCCCATTCTTTCACTCAGCAGACGCTATTCAAAATCTCTCAGGTGTAAACAATGTCGCTCTGCACAATGAGAAAATTATTCGAACAATGACCGTTTGGCGCGTTTAAATGCAGATCGTGCGCATGACCGGAACGAGCGAAGTCTCGCAGTCGCGATACTGCACGAGGCTTGAGGAATAAACATCCGGTTTCACATAGTCTGGGTTATCTGCCCCTGCATACACGCTGTTCTTTGTCTATAAATCGAGCTTTTGTATGATTTTGCGACGATCAGCTGACAATGTTCAAGTAAGATACACAAAATAAATTTAGGTCAGAAAATACTGAAAATCCGTAAGACTTTGTTTATACGCCCGTACGCCCTTGAAATGAGCTAAAATCCATATAATTTCCGGACAATCCATATAGGTTGACATGGGGAGAACATGCAAACTCCACACAGAAAGGCCCCTGTCGGCCACTGGGCTTGAACCTAGAACCTTCTTGCTGTGAGGTGACAGTGCTAACCACTACACCACCGTGCCTCCCCAAGACTAATAAATAAATGAAAAAGTCATGATATTATTTAGCAAAGAAAAATGTTTGTCATTGTTGACATGGTTATATTTTTTTATGAGGAAATGTTTATTTAGCCATTTTTGTTTAGTGGTTTGTAACAATCAGAGGTAAAGCTCTTACGGTATGTTTTCCACCCTGGGAAAGGCTTCAGGATGGAGATCTTTCCAGTTTCTGATTTCTCAGTGACATGACTGCATTTTCTTTGTCTTATTAACTTCAGGAAAGAAACAGAGAAACCGTAGCATTCCACATACCACATGATGTTACTCCTGAATAATTTTTTAATAATTGTCAAAAATTGCTGGGGTATAAGAATAGTAAAAGATCTCAGGATGTGGTGTTATTGGAAAATAATCAACTTCTGGGTCAGCTTCACAATGGGCCATCCTATCTTTGATTATTTTCTCATGACAGCATGCCTATGAGTGTTTTACATCCTCCTTACTGGCATTAGGTGTTATAAGGTGTTGTGTATGCTGTACATTGTGACATGTTATAAATATATTACTGATACAGGAAGTACTGAAATTTCTCACTCGCATGGCAGGTTCCAGAATAGATCCCATGCAGCATTATTTCCCTCTGTTTCACTTAAATAAAGCTGACAGACCCTGGCACAAAAAACAACATGAGCTAGATATGACTTAAGCTTCTCAGCTTTTGGCATCAACAATATTATGTCCCAAACATATTCACAAATAGCTTGTGTAACAGCAGGAGTGAATCAGACAGGCCCAAGCATTCACATTCCTCAATGATCCTAGCATCGTCACAAGTGTCTCCTGTCTCATAACCTGCTATTGTGTTACCGCTTATATCCTCCCCACTGCTCTGGGAGAAGAGTCATCGCCTGGTTATTTCAGCTGCAATATATTTCCAGTTTCAGGCCAATACAAGGTAAGACGTGAATGCTAATGTTGTTGCAATATAAACTGACCACCTGCACCATCTGTTTGTTGTTGTCCTGATCCTGCAGTCCAGATGATCACAGCCATGCAAGTAAATATTACAGCCACACAGAGCCCATTTCGCTCATGTTTTGATGTTTTTGGCCATATGTCTTGATATTTAACTGTCAGTATTTCTGTTAAGAAATGATCCCTTTGTGAAGATGATCACACAGCACACAGGATTCAAGCTGCTTTTCTGTTTGAGTCAGTCCATCTTTTAGAACTCCAGCCTCCTGCCAGCTTCACACCTGAGTTAGCATTTATGCATATAAGCATTATATTCTCCATTCATACATTTTAAAGTATGCTATTGACCTTAGCAGTCTGTCCTTGAAGACTGGCCAAATGATGTGCATTGGATTGAAACAGTGCCATTTCATTGACCCCATCATGTTAAATATTGGACTATTGTCACAATTCTGACAGATAAGAAGCTTGAAAAGCTAGAGACAAGTGACTAATCACTTAACAGCCAATTTTATGAATCGAGAAATTAAAGTTTAAATGAATGCTTGGATTATTGCAGTTTCAAGCTTTGTCCTATTTGAGGCGATAAACCCTGCTTCATCACGACATCATTTACATCACAAAAAACTTCCAGTGAGAGGCATAATTATGGGATGGAATTTGGGTTTGGGTAAAAAATAATGTTTTGCACATTTGATAGTTAAAGAAGTCATTGTTATGATTCCTCTTTCTTAACCACCATGAACTCAAATTGAACTCAAGTCAAGTCAATTTATCTGTCTTGCATTTTTAACAACAGACATTGTCACAAAGCAACTTTATAGAAAAATATATATTTTAAACATATGAACTAATACATTTATCCCTAATAAATTTGTCTCTAATGAGCAAGCCTGAGGCAACAGTGGCAAGGAAAAACTCCCTGAGACATGAGGAAGAAACCTTGAGAGGAACCAGACTCAAAAGGGAACCCATCCTCATCTGGGTGATAACAGATAGCATGATTATAAATACCTTGTTCTATAACTGTGTCCTATATGGTCAAAAAGTGCAATTGTGCTCAGAGTCATGTGTCCAGAGGAAGTGTCCAGAGCCATCTTCTAAGTGTATCTTTAGACTGTCTATCTGGGCCCATTTTCCACAGGACCAAAGCGATGAGAACCTCAGCCATAAATATGGCATCAGGACAGATCTGGGCTGTACATATGGGGCCATCCTTGCAGAAGTGAAGTGATGAGAACCTCAGTCAAAATTAGGGCATCAGGATGAATCAGGGACTGTGTATATGAGGCCATCCTCACAAATGTGAAGTGATGGGAACCTCAGCTAAAAGTAGGGCATTAGAATGGATCTGGGCTGTACATATGGGGTCATCCTTGCAAGTGTGAAGTGATGAGAACCAAAGCCAGAAGTAGGGCATCAGCATGAATCAGTGGGTGTCCATATGGGGCCATCCACACAGGAGTAAAGTGAAGAAAGCCTCAGCCAGAAGTAGGGCATCAGGATGGATCAAGGGCTGTACATATGGGGCCATCCTAACAGGTGTGAAGTGATGAGAACCTCAGCCAGAAGTAGGGCATCAGGATGGATTGGGGCTGTACATATGGGGCCATCCTAACAGGACTGAAGTGATGAGAACTCCAGCCAGAAGTAGGGCATTAGGATGGATCAGGGGCTGTACATATGGGACCATCCTTGCAGGTGTGAAGTGAAGAGAACCTCAGCCAGAAGTAGGACATTGGGATGGATCAGGGTCTGCACATATGGGGCCATCCTCACAGGAGTGAAGTGATGAGAACTCCAGCCAGAAGTTAGCTATCCAGATGGACTCATTCTTTACTCATTCCTTAGTTTGTTCAATCACATTTATAAGCTCTTGTACTGAGAAACAAGATGTTATGTAATTTTTGTTTCTGTTTGAAAGCTACTATGCAGCTAGCTAGCATGTTATTTTAATCCTGGTGGATTCAGGGGATCTGTCATAAAGGATTTTTATTTTCTACACCTATTAATGACTACAGTAATGCCATCTGTGATTCAGAAATGCTTTGTCAATCTAAATAATTGGTGTGCGCATGTTGATAACAGTGGTAGCCCAATTGCAGCTGGTGTAGAAAAATAATGCTTGTTCTTTCAGTTTCATCAAATACACAATACAAATAGAAATCAGTCTGACCCTCAGAAAGTGTTAAGGTATATAAATTTTTGCTCAATGCACAGAACAAACAAACTGTGCAAAGGTCTGACCTACCACAATATTGTTAATCATTTTTTAATAAAAAAAAAGAATGATACAATGCAGTTTTTTTGTCATATAGAAAAATCCACAATATGCTAGTAAATTAATTTACTTTTCACATTGCATTTCAGAATTTAAACTCCACAGGATTCTTGAAGAGGATTTCCACAGATATTCTCTGAAAATGACCATTTAATTATTTGTGCTGCAATAAAATTATTTACTGCAATTAGACTATTGTCATTGACTTGAAAACTTGAAAAACACAACATGGATTTTGTATAGGTTGTATTCCATCATGTGACTTTTGCTTGCAAGTTTACTTCCGGTGAATGAAGTGGTGGTCAGGCAAACCAATTTGGCTGCCATTTTGTAAAGAGCTAGTGAACCTGTCTCTGGCAATTTTCACAGTTTAAAGGCCAATTCACAGTCAAGATACCTTCAGAAAGTTGCTCTTTGCAATGGGATAGATCCTTACATGTTAACAAAGAAGGATTTTTCCTATGAGTTGGAAAATTATCCATCTGTTGAGGTCCCCAGCATTTCAAACTACCTGGTGCTGCAGACATTGCTCTACATGGACAAACAGATGAAAACCTGGAAGAGCATGGAGGCATACAACTTTTTATATGTGGCTGGGTTAAAGATCTGAGGATCAAAACACTACGAGATAAATCCTGTATTGTTTATGCATGGGTAAGGAGGAATTTCTGGGCTTTGTATGTGTCTTTGCGATGTTTGCTAGAACGTTACAAGTTTTAGTATCGTGTGGAAACAAACCACAGCCACTCGATTCTCAATCCTCCCTGCTCTTCTCTTCCATGTAAATCATTCACAAATGGCCCTTTTCCACTACCCTTTTTCAGCTCACTTCAGCTCGCTTCAGCTCACTTCAGCCCGACACGGCTCGTGTTTCGACTATCTAAGAACAGCACGACTCAGCTCGCTTCAGCCCTGCTCAGCCCCCAAAACTTGCACGGTTTTGGAGTGGGGCTGAAGCGAGCCAAACCGAGCTGAGTGAGGCTAGGGGCGTGAGGAGACACTCCCCTGTGCACTGATTGGTGAGGAGGAGTGTTTTCACATGCCCCGCGAGCACGCTGGGATCTGTAAACACCGTAAACCCGGAAGAAGGAGAATTACGAGAATTATGAAGCCTTATGCGCCTCGCCTCATCTATACGCTCTTGCCAGTATCTGTTGGCGTTGTCGGCGACAACAAGCCACAGCACCAAGACCAGCAACACTAATGACTCCATGTCCTCCATGTTTATTGTTTACTCTCCGGGTCGTGAGACTACCGCTTAAAAGGTCACTGATGTCACTGTTTGCGCCGCCTAACGACATCACCTGACATCCACCCACTTTTGCTAACTCCACCCAATGTGTCCACCCACTTCCAGCCAGCACGGTTCAGCGCGGTTGTAGTCAAAATGCAACTCCAACAGCCCCACTCAGCTCGACTCAGCACAGCACGGCTCAGCCCAACTCAGCCGCGTTGGTAGTGGAAAAGCGGCAAAAGATCCACAGAAACACCTTTAAAGACCTGGGCATTGGTGAAACAGGATGGAGAAGTTATCACAGCTCACTGTAACTGCACAGCCAGGTAAGCTAGCCTAGTAAACTAGACCCACCTGCCTAGCGGCCAAAAATATTTTTGCCTAGCGAATGGGTCTAGCCTCGCACCATATAAACAAAAACACCCCGGGCATCAAATCGTGCCCGCCAATCACAATGCAAGGTTTTTGTTTGGATTCTTTTGGCAGGCTTTTGCAGGAGTGACGACAAAGCTGCGCGACGCTGGAGAAAGCACAGCAGGAAAGATGGCTACGGCTAGTGAACAGCGCGCGTTTGACTCCGCTTTGGAATCAGTTTTAGAAGAATTAAACTTGGAGTTTTCGTTGAAACATGAGCAGGAAGAGACTCTCCGCTCATTCCTTTTCAAGAAGGACGTTTTCGCTGTTTTGCCGACCGGCTATGGCTAAGTCTGATCTACCAGCTGGCTCCGCTCATAGCCAAAAGGATGGGCTAGTTTGTGCAGTACGAAGAATTAATAAACAGCTTTGAAACATTACTTTTTGATTGTTTCTTATTTTCCCGTTATTTTAAATTTAAGGGAAATTATTTCACCAAACACCACTAAATAAAAACTCTCAAAAACAGTTTAAGCAAACCCTTGAAAAACACTTGAAAAAAATAAGAGTGTATGTTAAGTATGTCGTACAGACTCCAAACTTGTGGTCATTATCTCCAAACTTCTTAATATCTAGAACCTGTTTATTAATTAATACGCATTTTGAAAAATTATTTATTTCAAGGTCTCCCCCACTGCGCGCTCTGACTACGTCACAGTCACTGTTGCGCTGATTGGTCAGAGCGTTGGCCTATATGCACAGAGACAGTTTGAAAGACAGCGGTTTGTTCCATCCCCACCCTTCAGAAATGTCTACAGATCGAGGCCAGACTAAATATTCACATTTAGTGTGGCTTGCCAGGCTACAGGTAAGCAGTTTCGTACTGTTAAATCTTGAGCTCTGCCTTTGTGTTTACATGGATTGTCTTGATTATCTTATCTAGCTAGTTTAGTGTAGGAGCCCAATCTACATCATCGTCCTTGTAAAGATTGCTCAGATATGCTGATAAATAAGGTGAAAATATATGCTAGTTTACAATATGGTGACCATAGGTGCTAATGAAGGCAACTGGACTTGCTTGAAATTCTTGAAGATGTTTCACCTCTCATCCGAAAGGATTCTTCAGTTCTGTCTGACTAGTGGGGAGTTCCAGGTATTTATCCTCTAATGGACCAAAAGCAAACCTAAGGGGAGTCGATGAGGTCACATGGGTTGTTGACACTCTCAGGGCCTCTGCATGCTTTTGCAACAAGGCTTTCGCAGATAGCTTTTCGCAGACAGTTGTAATTTATCGTTGAGCGGGGAGTAATAGGCGTGCGCGATGTTATTCACCGCCACAACACAAGGGGTCGCGAAGTCGCGAAATCGCTAGGTATAGTTGGTGGGTGTGGTTAGTGGAGTGTTTATCCTCCGGTTACTTATAATGACTAGAACTGGAGTCGTATAGATGTCCTTACTTCCTCACTTCCTCGATCAACCGCTCTTTGTGCTGCTCCATCTTCGCTCGTGTTTTTAAAAATGGCGGTCGTGAAAACAAAACAAACCGGGAAAGTAGGGAAGCGGAAGTGCATGTACAGCGGATGTAGAGCGGACCAATCAGAGCCCTCTTGTCTGCGACGCTGTCTGCGAGGCTTCTGCGGTGGTCACAATTTTTGGGAGGTGCGCGCAGAGCATCTGCGAAGGGGGGGCTACGCAGACGCCATCTGCGACGCCATCTGCGAGGACTGCATTGTCAGCATAAATTGGTCTTAGTCATCCTGTAGGTGTTAGGGTCACTGGAGGCTGGGTGTGAACGGTGTTAGCAGCCTGGAGGATTGTTAGGGTTATCTGTGGGTTGTTGGCTCTCTCTGCCATCATGTGAGTCATTGAAGTCAGCTGAGTCTTGATGTGGATGTGGTATCCAGTTTTCTGGGAAGTGTGCCAAGGACTGCATTGTAGGTGGCTGATAAGTGGTGTCTCAGACCACCTCCTCTGTTTAGTGATGATCATTCCAGGTTGACGAAGATGGCTTCTTTTATTCCTCTTTCAAACCACCGGTCTTCTCTGGCTAGAATGCATATGCTGCAGTCCTGAAACAAGTGTCCTTTGTTATTGAGATGAAGATAGACTGCAGAGTCCTGGCCTGAGGAATTGGCTCTCCTGTGTTGAGCCATGCATCTGTGAAGTGGTCATTTTGATTCCCCAATGTAGAGGTCTGTGCATTCCTCACTACATTGAATTTCACACACTATGTTTTTCTGTTTGTGTCTGGGTATTCTGTCCTTAGGGTGGAGCAATTTCTGCCTAAGAGTGTTACTGGGTCTGAAGTGTACAGGGATGTTGTGTTTGTGGAAGATTCTCCTGAGTTTCTCAGATAGTCCAGAAATTTAGGGAATGACAATGTTCTTGCGCTTGTTGCTGTTTTCTTCTCTGTCCATTATGTTTCTTTTTCTGGTCTTGAATAATTTTTTTAGCACCTATGGTTTATGATGACCTGGATGACTGAGAACCTTCACAGAAATATGGCGACCATGATCAAACAATAAATAAAAACATATCTGAGGACTTAAGCGTCTCCTGAACTTCAAAACATCATGAAATAACAGAAAATGGTGAGAAAAGTGATTTGCAAATCCAAATGAAATAAATCAGAGGAATTTACAAAACTGTTACAAAGTGATCACTGCAGACTTGAACATTCTTTGACTTGGCTCCCTTCCATTGCAGCAAAAGTTCAAGATCCACCTTTCTCGTCGTCTTTTGGTAAAATCCTTTGCTCATTCACCCTTTTTTTATCACTTCATGGGGAACCTGGAAGAAACTTTTATCAGTTTCACAGTTTGTTTGAGTCGAACAACGCAAAACAATGCAAGCATAGGGCATTTTAATGACTAGCAAGGCACCCTAGTGATAGTAATGCTTTGTGAACAGTGAGCTTAGCTGACCACCACTTAATGTCTTGCATATCGAATGAGGCGGATGTGACATCGGATGCAATCCACCTATTGTACTGATTTGATATGATTGCACTCCAAAAAGTCAGTGCACATTATTTATGTTTTATTATTCATTCATTCATTCATTCATTCATTTGGTAAAATGTTAATTCTTACACACAGGATTCTTGAAAGTCATAGCAAGGTTGATTGATGGTAGATTACACCTTAAATAACTAAATAACACATTCTACATCATATCACTACCTCTTCTCCTTATTAGTTTAATTGTACAGATCATTTATTTCACATAATTACTCACCCTCCACCTGAAATTAAATCCTGCCTACATCACTCACTACATCCACCACATCTGTCACAAAAATAGGATGAAAAAAATGAAAGGGCAGAGGTGGACTCATGGGGATGTTGAGGTGAAACTCAGGTTGTAAATGAAAGGTCAACTTTCGAAAGACGGAGGCCCTGTGGTGTGAAAAATATGCTATGCTGCAAGAGAAGGGTCAGAGGATAAGCTAATTACCCAGGTCTGTGTCCTTGAGTCCTCTTGTTGTAGAGCAGATGAGCAGAAGTGCCGCTCACACACCAGGGAGCATGTGAGTATTGATTTACTTAAATTTAAACCCTTCATAGCATAGGTCATGTAGAAATGTTCTGGGCTAGATTCTGAGCAGAAGTTGTTTCTGCAGGTCTTACAATGTTTCATTTATTTATTTGTTTGTTTGTTTGTTTGCTTGCTTACCAGTTCCCAACATAACTCATCAAGTAGTGAACATCCATCCATCCATTATCTGTAGCCGCTTATCCTGTTCTACAGGGTCACAGGCAAGCTGGAGCCTATCCCAGCTGACTATGAGCAAGAGGCAGGGTACACCCTGGACAAGTCACCAGGTTATCACAGGGCTGACACATAGGCTACATCCACACAACAACGGCAACGAGATTTTTTTTTTTTAAATATCACGTCTACATGGGCAACAGATCAGTAAAATATCAGGTTCATATGGCAACACAACGCTTGCTGAAAACGATGCAATACACATGCCACACCACTACGTGCACTGTAAGACGGTCCCATCGGAGACACCAGAACAATAGAAGAAGTAGACGCATGCACATAAACCCCTTCTTCTGTAGCATTTAGCATTAGCCACATAAAGTTTTGATTATTAATCAGTAGCATAAAACGAAAGACGTGGAAAGAGGAATGACTGGGGGTAGATGGAAGCCGGTACGCCAACATTCTGATATCCTCCAGAATTCTTTAATAGTCCGGAATAAATTGAATGCTACATGTTGATGGATTACTTTGTTCTTCTACGCCCTTTTTGAGGAATGTATTGTTGGACTTAAACCAACATCTGAAGAGGTGAGATCGCTCCTTTTTTTTTCCTATGTTTGCTGGCGGGATTGTTTTTGTTTTTGGAAAGCGCACGGGCGGTGCGCGGTTTGGTACTGCTTCCACAGTGTTTGGACTAAAGACTCTGCCCTAAAGGCTATTCTCTCACTCTCTCTCTCTCTTTCTCTCTCTCTCTCTCTCTCTCTCTCTCTCTCACTTTGCACCATTACACAATAAATATTCACAGTGAAAATATTTTGTAAGCGCGTTTCATGAACCAAGTTATAGGATTTGTTGACAACTCGCATCGAGTTCGTTACACTTCTACCCGGCGTGAAGCACTGACAGTCATGTGGTTGTGACGTCCTCATAAACAAATCTGTTCTACTCATCCAGACGACTTCGCAACGGCGCCGTTGCCAGATTTTTTCACTCCGGAACCCATTCTCAAAAGATTTCATTTTGGGGCACCCAAAACGCCGGTGCCGTGTGGACACCAGGCCAAAACGATAAACAATTTTATCAGATTCACCTGAATCCGTTGCCGTGTGGACAGGGCCATAGAGACAAACAACCATTCACACTCACATTCACACCTACGGTCAATTTAGAGCCACCAATTAGCCTAACCTGCATGTCTTTGGACTGTGGGGGAAACCGGAGCACCCGGAGGAAACCCACACAGACACGGGGAGAACATGCAAACTCCACACAGAAAGGCCCTTGCCGGCCACTGGGCTCAAACCCAGGACCTTCTTGCTGTGAGGTGACAGTGACAACCACTACACCCAAGTAGTGAACAGATTTTGATGAAATGTTGAAGAAAGGTGGGCCATGGATCAAGGAACGCATGGATAGATTTTGATGTAATTCCAGATATGTGGCTTGGTGGAGGGATACACTCTACCAAATGCCCTTCTAGTTTGTTTGTTTGTTTGTTTGTAACCCACCACCTTTCCTTTTTTGAAGTAAGGAGTTTATTAGCAATATATAAAGTTACACTTTTATGGACTATTAAAGTCATCCTAACAGAGGGATGGAAAAGAAATGGCAGGAAATAGGAATAAATGGAAGAAAAAAATGAGGGGGGAGAAATAAGAAAGAATAATACAATATCAATTTCAGTTTCTGCATTGGGTTTCTCCTGAGAATTGCTCTTGCTTTCACCATACTCATTCTCCATTCTTATAAATGTAAACATATTCCTCATGAGAAATGGTCTGGATTGCCCTATATGCATGTGTTATGTGCATTAACTGAATATTAATGGTTAGTGATGTTTATAATATACTTCATACCATATGGGATTTATTAATATTTGACTTTGTGCAATGCAGTAAGTGTTTAAACCAATGTTCCTATGCCTGACCTACTCAAACCTGCAACATACACATACACTGCTATGCTTAGAATTATCCACCACTCAAATAATATTTGTTGAAAGGATCAGGTGTAAATCTATGAAAATCTTGAAGTCTGAGCCTTAGATGCTCTGCCTATTGGTTACAGAGCATCTGATATCTTTTGTACAGTACACTTTTCTGGCCACAAGCTTCAGAATCTCAAAAACATGCTGAACTTTTGTGGATAAACACATCACCAATTTCTATGAGTAAAAGAAAGATTTAGATAGATAGATAGATAGATAGATAGATAGATAGATAGATAGATAGATAGATAGATAGATAGATAGATAGATAGATAGATTAAGGTAAAATTACATACAAGTAGGACAATATACTAATATACAGTTGAGCTAAATACAACCCCGATTCCAAAAAAGGTGGGACAAAGTACAAATTGTAAATAAAAACGGAATGCAATAATGTGGAAGTTTCAAAATTCCATATTTTATTCAGAATAGAAGATGGATGACATATCAAATGTTTAAACTGAGAAAATGTATCATTTAAAGAGAAAAATTAGGTGATTTTAAATTTCATGACAACAACACATCTCAAAAAACTTGGGACAAGGCCATGTTTACCACTGTGAGACATCCCCTTTTCTCTTTACAACAGTCTGTAAACGTTTGGGGACTGAGGAGACAAGTTGCTCAAGTTTAGGGATAGGAATGTTAACCCATTCTTGTCTAATGTAGGATTCTAGTTGCTCAACTGTCTTAGGTCTTTTCTGTCGTATCTTCCGTTTTATGATGCGCCAAATGTTTTCTATGGGTGAAAGATCTGGACTACAGGCTGGCCAGTTCAGTACCCGGACCCTTCTTCTACGCAGCCATGCTGCTGTAATTGATGCAGTATGTGGTTTGGCATTGTCATGTT
Organism: Neoarius graeffei; assembly: GCF_027579695.1. Classification (NCBI taxonomy): domain Eukaryota; kingdom Metazoa; phylum Chordata; class Actinopteri; order Siluriformes; family Ariidae; genus Neoarius; species Neoarius graeffei. The sequence continues at coordinate 93,596,143 of NC_083570.1, forward strand.
GGAAAATGCAAGGTCTTCCCTGAAAGAGATGTCGTCTGGATGGAAGCATATGTTGCTCTAGAACCTGGATATACCTTTCAGCATTGATGGTGTCTTTCCAGATATGTAAGCTGCCCATGCCATATGCACTAATGCAACCCCATACCATCAGAGATGCAGGCTTCTGAACTGAGCGCTGATAACAACCTGGGTCGTCCTTCTCCTCTTTAGTCCGAATGACACGGCGTCCCTGATTTCCATAAAGAACTTCAAATTTTGATTCGTCTGACCACAGAACAGTTTTCCACTTTGCCACAGTCCATTTTAAATGAGCCTTGGCCCAGAGAAGACGTCTGCGCTTCTGGATCATGTTTAGATACAGCTTCTTCTTTGAACTATAGAGTTTTAGCTGGCAACGGCGGATGGCACGGTGAATTGTGTTCAAAGATAATGTTCTCTGGAAATATTCCTGAGCCCATTTTGTGATTTCCAATACAGAAGCCTGCCTGTATGTGATGCAGTGCTGTCTAAGGGCCCGAAGATCACGGGCACCCAGTATGGTTTTCCCACCTTGACCCTTACGCACAGAGATTCTTCCAGATTCTCTGAATCTTTTGATGATATTATGCACTGTAGATGATGATATGTTCAAACTCTTTGCAATTTTACACTGTCAAACTCCTTTCTGATATTGCTCCACTATTTGTCGGCGCAGAATTAGGGGGATTGGTGATCCTCTTCCAATCTTTACTTCTGAGAGCTGCTGCCACTCCAAGATGCTCTTTTTATACCCAGTCATGTTAATGATCTATTGCCAATGACCTAATGAGTTGCAATTTGGTCCTCCAGCTGTTCCTTTTTTGTACCTTTAACTTTTCCAGCCTCTTATTGCCCCTGTCCCAACTTTTTTGAGATGTGTTGCTGTCATGAAATTTCAAATGAGCCAATATTTGGCATGAAATTTCAAAATGTCTCACTTTCAACATTTGATATGTTGTCTATGTTCTATTGTGAATACGATATCAGTTTTTGAGATTTGTAAATTATTGCATTCCATTTTTATTTATAATTTGTACCTTGTCCCAACTTTTTTGGAATCAGGGTTGTACATGAAACTAAACCAAGGATAGCACAACGAAGTGTAAAACACTTATTTCCATTGTGGTCCCAAGAAAAGTTTTAAGATGGAGGAATGTTGACTCTTTAATAATGGAATTAAGTGTATTATCAATATTAAATTTGTCCAAATGATGCTGAGTAAAATAATAATTAAAAAAACTTTAATGGCACAAAAAAAACCCTAAATTGCTGCTTAAATATGGATATAAAAGGCAAGATACAATAGTATTATAAAGCACGCAAGAGTCACACTATGTAATTGAGCACCACAGAAGGATCACATCATGAACCCCATCGCAAAACTTGCAGAAGGCTACAGGCATTAGGCAGATGCTCTTATCCAGAGTAACATACAACATAACCAGAGCAGCAGTTGGGGGTTAGGTGCCTTGCTCAAGTGCACTTAAGCCATTCCTGCTGGTCCAAGGAATTGAACCAGTGACCTTTTGGTCTCAAAGCTGCTTCTGTAAGCTTTAGACCATGGCTTCCATTTACAAAGAAAAGAAAGATGAACTTTTCTGAACAAGATATATTCACTGGATTAAATAAAACATGAACAGAATCCTGTTATTAGAGTTCTGTTTGAAGCAGAGTGCAGTGAGTGCAAGCAAGTTAATCTCGAGAGTTTACTGAGCTCAAATCCATGGCTGGTCATCTGCTTTGTCAGTCAAACTACATCTTTCGGGGAAAGTATCTGGTTCATGTTCAGATTTATTGATAAAATGAATATTCATATGCTCTCTAGCTATCCAGGTTGTGATTCGAATTAACTGGTGCCATTTCTATCCCTCAAAGCCAGCTTAAATTGAATGATCAAACAGTTTCAGAGGCTTTTTCACTATGCATGGCATCATTTAATATGATTTTATACAATATCCATACACTGGAAAACAGCTGGAAGGCTGCTTGTTGCAGTGCAAGACAGTCCCAGTGGATGTTATATACTCACACCCAAGGTGTTCAAATGGCATTTTTGTGAACATTTACAAAGTAAACTTTTCTCATACAAATAGATTATGGGGCTAGTACATGAGAAGCAGCTATATAAATGTGTTAAAGTTTGTATTTTAAAACTTTAAAATAAATAATAGTTCCTGGCATTCTTGAATCAAAATGGATTCACAGCACAGCTCACAAATCTGTAACTATTTGCATGACTATATATATATATATATATATATATGAAAACATACCAATGCTGACGTCAGGGTTAAGTAGAGGTGTGTCTGTGTACCTTCTTAATAATTTAATTATTACTCAATTGAACTAAATATAACCACCTTATTAGACCTTATGAGGTTAATTTGTATATTAATTTCTTGTATAAAGGCAACACTACTGAGTTATGTTTTGTTTAATATGAGGCAATTCAAGCAATAATAGTTTACATACATACATACATACATACATACATACATTATCTGTAGCGGCTTATCCTGTACAGGGTTGCAGTCAATCATAGTTTAGAATTCTAAATAATATCAGTTACTTCTTCCACCCTGTTACTGGCACAAAGGCTAGCCCACATGCTGAAAACATTTATGCTGGCTAAAACAGAAAGGTGTCAGCATGACCTTTTTCAGCAGTTTGTGCTACAGTAGCTCTTCTGTGGGATTGGACCATATGGGCTAGCCTTTGTGTCCCATGCAAATCAATGAGTCTTCGACACCCATGACCCTGTCACTGGTTCACCGGTTCTCCTTCTTTGGACCACTTTTGGTCAGTACTAATCACTGCATACCGGGAACACCCCACAAGATGTGCGATTTTGGAGATGCTCAGACCCAGTCATCTAGCCATCACAATTTGGCTCTTGTCAAAGTCAATCAGATCCTTACACTTGCCCATTTTTCCTGCTTCCAAGACATCAAATTCAAAAACTGACTGTTCTGTTGCTGCCTAATATATCCCACTCTTTGACGTATTGAGATATAATATATGTAACATGGCATATATTATCATCTTCTTTAGGCTGCTCCTGTTAGGGGTCACATATTTGATTTGGTAGGTTTTACAAATTACATCTTAACATACATTTTACACAGATGCCTTCCCCAATCTATCCAGGCTTGGGACTGTCACTAAGTATACACTGTCTTACTCAACCCCAGTGGCTGGGTATTTTACCAAATGTACATGTCTTTGAACTGTGGAGGAAACCCACGCAGACATGGGGAGAACATGCAAACTCCACACAGAAAGGTCCCCGTCAGCTGTGGGGTTTGAACCCGGAACCTTCTTGCTGTGAGGTGACAGTGCTAACCACTACACCACCCAATACATATATCATATTATATTCTATTATATTTTTGCAAAGTTTATTTTGTTAGCAGTTAATCTTGCTAGCCAAGCATTCTATATACTGTAGTATACTATATGGTATAATAGAAAAGGCTAACATGTTAAAGGTCCCATGGCATGAAATTTTCACTTTCTGAGGTTTTTTAATGTTAAAATGAGTTCCTCTGACCTTCTTAAGTCACCCCAGTGGCTAGAAATTTCATAATGTGTAAACCAAACTATGCCCAACATTTGAGAATGGCGCGTTAAAACGGCGCGTTGATAAGCTCTTCCCTTTACTACGTCAGCAAGGGAGATGATCCCCACCCCCCCCTCTGGATTCCCACCCACTGTATGGATTGCCCGCCCAGTTGTAGTGGGGAGACCATAGAGGACATAACAACATGGCATCACCTAAGCAAGCGAAACATGGAAATTGCGCTGTGCATGGATGTGACAACACAGAAAAGAGTCTGTTTTTACTGCCGACGGGAGAGCCCCTGAAGACGCAGTGGCTTAATTTTATTTACTTCAATAATACGCCGTCGAGTCTACCTAAGACGGTGTATGTTTGTCGGAAGCATTTTCCTGAGGAATGTTTCCACAACTTGGGACAGTACAGGGCAGGTTTTGCACATCAATTGTCACTGAAGCCTGGGTCCGTACCAAGCATCCCTGCCGCATCAGCAACAAACACCGAACAAGTAAGTGTATAACTGGTCGTTTTGCCGTGTTTTAAAATCGGTGCGTTAGCCTAGCAATGGCTACATTAGCTGTGCAGCTAACTGCTTCCTGCAGTTAGCCAGGTAATCTGCGCTACAAAACTAAAGAGCATGCAGCATGCTCTGTTAAACTGAGTTTAGTCTGGAAATTGACTGTAACTTATGAGCTTATGTTTGACTATTGCTCCGCAATGCATGTCTTCTGTTGGATAAGCGATATGTTGCTGTAGTTGCTGCTTCTATCCTCTTTGGTTATGGAGTGCATGTTCAAGCCTAGGGTATTATACGTTTGTAAACTACCACTCCGAACACTCTCACTCTCTGTTCTCTGTGTCACGTTGAGTTTACGAAAGGAGTCCGAGGGAGAACGGGGCTTTGTCTTAGCAGCATGGCTACAGGCGCTGATAGCAGGTAGCATGCCCGCAGCTTGGTCAAGCCCCTCCCCCTCCCCCCATGGCCCGCCCTCACCCTCTACCCTTCCCCGCCTCCATGCTTCTCATTAGCAAAACGACGCACTGGGAAAAGGGCTGAAATGGGGCTTTCTCCCAGGAGGCTATATCTACGTGCCGAGGGTTCATTTCGAGAAAGGCTGCGGATATAACATCCGGAAACCTCCACGAGCCCGTTTAAAGCATCAACAAACCACCATGCCATGGGACCTTTAACAAATGTACTTTATTGAGCCCATGTGCTGGTATATCACAATACATATCTAAAAACAACCTACATGAAAACATCACTGCATCACTTTTCCTAACGTTAGACCTACAACTGGGCCTCCTATGACTCACCAATCCAGCAGGACATCCAAACAGTCAGAGCAGTAAAGGATTGTTTTTTAAAAGACATCCACCTTATACTGCAGTGTGATCCAGAGCACTGATAGGTAAAATAGTGCTCCTCTTTTACCTGCGTGTGCACCACTGCCCCTGAGATCACCATCAGTATCCACTATGGTGAGGCTAATGAATGACTATCGACCAGCTCCACGCTGTTGTTATGGAAGGTTGACTTTTTGAAGGACAGGACTGTGGAGCTTAGAAGGAGATTGAGAATGAATCACTCCCTGGACACATTGCCTATTGGGCCTTGTGATGGTTAAGCTTTAGAGTGGAAGCACTTAATATTAAGTTATATTAAGTTGTATTGTATCTACATATATATTAATTTCCTAAAGCAAATGCATTAATTAATAACAGGGTGGAGAGGAATATTGGGATATTTATTCTAGTTATTAAATTTAAGCAATATCACACAAACAGGGGTGCTGTTATGTTTTGTACTGAATATCAGCATGGTTGTGATTCAGTTGTAGATAACCACAGTGGTGCTGATTTTCAGTACAACAGCACTCCTTCGTGTGATATTGCTTTTATACAACAGTTCTATAAACAAGAAATTAATGTTAAGTGACATTTTGGACACAATATGGTCAAATATTCTGTTTCTTTTTGCTGCATGAGTGAACATAGATCCCAAAGAAGCCATACTCACATTATAGCACATCAGCTAGCCAACTAGTTCACTTACATTGATTTGTACATTCCTGTTAATGGTGCTTCCAGTAAAATTGGCAACCCTTCTACCATTTCATCTTCAGTAAAAGTGGCACAATGTAGACAGTGAACCGTCCAATGCTGTTATCGCAAAATATCAGCACTCTTGCTATATTATGTGCACTCTTTATACACTAATTGCTGTAGAATTATTCATATCTCATCCCATTAGATGTAATTCTGGAGTTGACTGAACATGTCTCCTCTGAAGCTGTTTCTCTCTCTCTCTCCTTTGTCGATTGCATCACTCTTGGGGCCAATGATGGCAAACAGCCTTGGTGAATCTTCTCCAATCAACACAGTCTTGGGCAGCATTCCTGATCTCTTCTGAACTCATCTCATGTTCATTATACAGCAGTTAAGATATGCACTTGTTGAATTGCAACTTTGGTCTTCCTCTTGATGTGGTCCCGTGAGTTGGAGAGTATAAGCGCATACGCATTCCTTTTCTGTGGCTCATTGATTAGCATGATCCAATTGTATCTTGTTTGGGAAAGCCATGGCCTAATGGTTAGAGAAGCAGCTTTGGAACCAAAAGGTTGCCAGTTCAATTCCCTGGACCAACAGGAATGGCTGAAGTGCCCTTGAACAAGGCACCTAACCCCCAACTGCTCCCCAGGCCACTCTGGGTATGTTGTATGTCACTCTGGATAAAAGTGTCTGTTAAATGCCATTAATGTAATGTTCTGAGATTTACTTTGCTGGATCTGAATCATATTGAGAATCTAACAATCAATATTCGATGGTCAGAATCTATCTTTAGGGAATTGTAGGCTCTACAGTTTTTCACAGATCTGATCCATTTGGAGCTAACAAGTTTATGGTCAAGCTGAATGATAGGGCTGATTGAGTGCTGTATGGGGTGTCAAGGAGGGTTGGTGCCCTCTGTAGGGGGGGCTTGCCATGTCTTTTTCAAGACAGCTCATCCTGCATTGGTTCCCACTTGGCACTCAACTCCCACCTGTGGCTCCACAAAGCTGTAACATTCGCAGTGGCCACACCCCAGTAACCGCTTTGGCAGGCAGGCTGAACCAGGTGAGGGGAGCCGGTCAGGTCTCAAACCCTCCGGTGAGTTTAACAGGATATACCTACCCAAGCATGTGAAGACTAGAGTCGGCAGAGTGAGCGGATGAGGTCATTTTTGTCCCAGTGGTCATGAAGGCGTTGACAGCAAGTGCCGTGGAGTGCCAAGAGCACAGCAAGGCACTAGAGACATCATGGTCATCCACTGCAGCTGACGAAGTCCCTGGTCATGACGGTTTCTCCGTATCACCAGATCCTGGCTTCTGAGGCCGAGAGAGTGGGATCACCCCTGTGCATAGACTTTCCCACTTTAAACTCCTCCTGCACAGGTGTTTCTTCTTCTTCTTCTTCTCTTCTTTAACGTCATCATCAGACTGACGGACAACCAAGATGTCCGCTGCCTTTTTTCTGGGTTAGGAAATCTAGATTGTACATGCTTCTGATTGGTTGTGTGACAGAGGTCAATCAACCTTTTGCCATTTTCATTGGTGGTGAGATGGAAGTTATGTTGCCTGATGACTTGTGAGTTTCCTGGGTGGCTGTCCTTACCTATTCTTGCATTAAAGTTCCCAAGGATAATTGTGATATTGTGTGGTGATTCACTTGTGACTGCAAATGATGTCATCATAAAATTCATCCTTGTCCTCAGATGTTGCATTATTCAGTAGGTGTGGAGGCTACAATAACAGTAACAGTTGGGTTTCCTTCAAAGTAAACTTTGAGAATTCTCTCACTTGTCAGCAGATCAGTAAACTGACACATGCTTCCTCCTTATGAGCAGTCCTACTCCTCCAACTCTAGCTTTTGAAGCTGAGCTGAATATAAATAGGAACTTCTTGGTCATCACTCCACTGTTGATCAAGAACTTCTGATGTTATCCATCTGTGTGCTTGGATACCAATGATATCAACTGCTGGTATGTCTCTTGCTTGTCAAACTAGTTGGTTGAATTTTCCAGCTTGGAAAAGCATTCAAATATTGTAGGTGGAAAAGGAGATATCCCTGGTATTTTATCTTAGGATCTTTTCTTTGTCCACCAAGCTTCTGAGTCCCAGAGTTGCCAGGTTCCCCAGAAGCATTTGCCGCTTTTCCACTACAAACGCGGCTGAGCCGTGCCGTGCTGAGTCGAGCTGAGTCGAGCTGAGCGGGGCTATTGAAGTTGCATTTCGACTACAACCGTGCTGAACCGTGCTGGCTGGAAGTGGGTGGACACATTGGGTGGAGTTATCGAAAGTGGGTGGACGTCATGTGATGTCGTTAAGCAGCGCAAACAGTGACATCAGTGACAGTGGCGGAACAAGTCAGAGCCGGGCCGGGGGCGGGGCAAATGACCGGGCCCTTTATTAAAGCTTATCATAACATCATTTTAGGCTACAAAATGTCCGCAACTGCGGTGTTTACCAATTTCAACACTACCGGGTGCAACTATGTTATTTAGTACATCAAGTCCTTCAAACAAACATGTAACTCAGAAACAAAAAACATTAGGATACTGTACATGGCTCATAATAAAACATCAATAGCCTATACTGCGCACATTATTTGAAGGGCATACGAATGAGCGCTCAGAGGTTGCAACGGTGACAGGAAGAGTCAGAAATAAAAGGAGGGCGGTGCAAACCTCACTGAATGCACTGTGTTTACCAATTTCAACACTACGGGGTGCAACTATGTTATTTTGTACATTAAGTCCTTCAAACGAACATGTAACTCAGAAACAAAAAAACATTAGGCGACATACTGTACATGGCTCATAATAAAACATCAATAGCCTACTGCGCGCATTATTTGAAGGGCATACGACGAGCCTTGCGCTCCGCGAACTCGTCCACGATGCTCTGTATGTCACTGATTCAGTGATCTTTTAAGCGGTAGTCTCACGACCCGGATAGTAAACAATAAACATGGAGGACATGGAGTCGTTAGTGTTGCTGGTCTTGGTGCTGTGGCTTGTTGTCACCGACAACGCCAACAGATACTGGCAAGAGCGTATAGATGAGGCGAGGCGCATAAGGCTTCAGAAATTCTCGTAATTCGTAATTCTTCTTCTTCCGGGTTTGCGGTGTTTACAGATCCCAGCGCGCTCGCGGGGCGTGTGTGGGCATATGAGGACACTCCTCCTCACCAATCAGTGCACAGGGGAGTGTCTGCTCATGCCTCCAGCCTCAGTCAGCACGGCTTGGCTCGCTTCAGCCCCACTCCAAAACGGTGCGAGTTTTAGGGGCTAAGCAGGGCTGAAACGAGCTGAGTCGTGCTGGTTTTTGGTAGTTGAAACGCGAGCCGTGTCGGGCTGAAGTGAGCTGAAGCGAGCTGAAGTGAGCTGAAAAAGGGTAGTGGAAAAGGGCCAATTGTGTCACAGAAGAAACTTGACACATCCAAGATGATGTAGGTTGGTTTAGTTTCACTTTGGCTTTCATAATCATGGTTTATCAGCAGAAGCAGGGATTGGCCGTTAACTGCGAGCCATCTCACACTTAACCGACTTATCTGCAGATTTTGTTACAGTGCATTGCCCAGGGTGCACCAACGTGGTCTTGAGTTCTTCATCTGCACCCCATCCCAGAGCTATTTTAAAGACACACAGTTCTGAGGAGAAAATCAAATGGAGAAGTAGTTGTGTGGAAGCATAGCTCTATGATCATCATAAAAAGGGCCATAAAATATGCTGCTCATCCAGTCATTTTCTGCTATCCCCTTGGGAAAGCGTGTTATAGATGTTCCCTACAGACTTTCTGAAGGCCGGCATGGAAACAGCTCCCTGGCTTGCTTTGAGGAAGGACAATGCACCGTAGATAGGCAGCCACAGCGTTCACTGATCACACAGCTCAGCTTACCTCCTGTTTCACTGCTGATATCCTTGTGTGTGAGAGAGAGGTAATGCATGACCTGAGAAATCACACACACACACACACACACACACACACACCCTTGCCAGTTCCACTCAGTATGTGTGAATAAGTGAAGTCTGCATAGAGTTTGGACTGGAGCAGAACAGAGGAGCTCCAGCAAGCCAGCAGAGCTTTACCACAGGTTAGGCTCCAGGTCCTTTATGTTTTGTCTGCTTGTGACACTGTTTGCTAAATATGTCAGTGTGTAATGTGTGAGCTGCAGTAAAAAGCCTCAAAGAGCAAGAAAATGTAGCATGATTGGACTGCATGTCTTTTTTTATGTTTCTCTTTGTCCCAAGAAATTTCTGGTAATTTGTGATTCTTGTTGCTGCCAGTTTTCGAGATTTGGGGATCCAGAAATGTCGAGGTGACAAGATAAGGTCTGTATAGTGCAAATATATAGAGGTAACGTTATTATAAGGGGCGGCACGGTGGTGTAGTGGTTAGCGCTGTCGCCTCACAGCAAGAAGGTCCGGGTTTGAGCCCCGTGGCCGGCGAGGGCCTTTCTGTGTGGAGTTTGCATGTTGTCCGCATGGGTTTCCTCCGGGTGCTCCGGTTTCCCCCACAGTCCAAAGACATGCAGGTTAGGTTAACTGGTGACTCTAAATTGACCGTGAGTGTGAATGGTTGTCTCTGTCTATGTGTCAGCCCTGTGATGACCTGGCGACTTGTCCAGGGTGTACCCCGCCTTTCGCCCATAGTCAGCTGGGATAGGCTCCAGCTTGCCTGCAACCCTGTAGAACAGGATAAAGCGGCTAGAGATAATGAGATGAGATGAGATGTTACTATAAGGGCCCCAAATATACATTTATAAACATTTACCTTATGTTGAAATTGTACCATGACAGGGCTCAAAATTCACGGTGGTCCAGTCTCCCGAGTCAACTTAATTTGTCATTTGGCGGGTAATTCCTGTCACTAGCCAGCCCGGCTGGCTAGTTGAAAATAAAAAATATATATGACGCGAAGATTCAGACTAGGGCTGTGCAATATATCGAATATACTCGATATATCTCCGAAAATTCTGTGTGAGATACATATAATTATTATATCATAACTATAGAGTATTTTATGGTCATCTGCCGACTTGCGTTTGTTTCATGTTTGTTGTGTTTGTTTAAAACCTTTTCCGGTGGTTTTCTCCCTGTCCCTCAGGCAGTAACATGAGAGGCTGCCTAAGGGTAAAAAAAAACAGTAACGTCACGCACTCGCCAACCAATCCCGGGCGACATCTCGGTACTGAAAGGAACTTGCAGGAAGATTTTCTAGTCAGTGTTGCCAGATTGGGCGGTTTTGAATTCTACTTTGCGGGAAAAAAAATGGCTTGGGCTGGTTGACAAAAATTGGGCGGGTTTGACATTAGTTCGGCAGGTTTTTATCAGATGTTTATATAGTTTCACTACCACTAGAAAGCAGAGATGGGAGAGAATGTAAACACCTAAGCCAAATGATGTTCTTGAATATGCGAAGGAAATCAGGAAAAACAGCTATCTTTGGTTAACTGAGGCAAGTCATAGACCTAGTTTACTCAGTACCCCTTAGGTATTTTAAACAACCAAAATCGAGCATTGGCCTAAATTAATCATTAACAATAAATATTAATCTCATTAAGTATTATTTAAACAAAAAAATGTCGATGTAACTGTAAGACTAATATGAATGTGTGTAATGTAGTGCAGAAACAGAACTCATAAACTAGCAAATAAGAATGACGCAATCCATTCTCCATTTTCTCTTCTCATGTTACATTCAGCCATGCATCGTAGCCTAACTTTTTTTTTATTGAAGTATATAAAACAGGTACAATCTAACAAATCCACAAAAATCAGGATAACAGATGAAGAAAATACATGGATGTAGACAAAAATAAATTAAGCAGAATAACTAGGCCTATAAAATTAATAAAACAAACAGGATAAATAAAAAGATAAATAAATAAAAGACAAATAAAAAATAAATAACCTCAGCAATGCAGATGTTAGATATGCATCGTAGCCTAACATAGCCTACATAATATTATGCGTGTGCGTCACCTACTGGTGCATGTAGGATTTAGAACACAGCAGATGATTGCAAAGTTATAATCTGATTCAACCAGTGTTGTATAAAGTACTGGGAAATCACACTCAAGTAAAAGTATTGGTACCCTTCCAAAAAATGACTTTGGTAAAAGTCAAAGTCACTGACTGAAATGTTACTTGAGTTAAAGTCTTAAAGTATCTGACATTTCTTGCACTTAAGTATGACAAGTAATGCAAAAATAAATGTACTCAAGTAATGTAATTAAAAGTACACGTAAAAGTAAACAAGCAAAGGCAATCTGAATTTGTAATATTTTTAATATTTTGGTAAACTGAAGGTAATTTGTCACCAATGGTTCATGACAAGCAATTACACTGCTGAAAATAGAGGTGCACACACAACCATTATAAACAAGAAAAAAATAAATTGGGAGAAAAAATGAAGCTGCCTATCTGGCATCTGAAGATGGAGACCACAGTTTTGACACTTTTTTCTCATTTTTTTCCTTTGTTTTTTAAACTAAGAGAAAGTACTGAAAATTAGGCATACATCACACCATTAAGAAAAAAAAACATAAAAAAAAGCTGCTACTGTTATTGCACTTTATAAACTATGGAGGTGCATACACGACCAATTGCTGTCATAATAATCAAAAGAAGAAAGTAATTTGGAGAAAACTGAAGCTTATCTGGCATCTGAAGAGGGTGACCACAGTTTGAAACCTTTTTTTGAAAAATAAAATAGTACTGAAAATGAGGCGTATATCACACCATCAAGACAAAATATAAAACAAAAAAGAGCTGCTACCGTTATTGCACTTTATAAACTAAATCTTAACATTTAACATAGCACCAACAGATTTTCTTTTTGCACATTCAAGCCCCACTTCCCCATCCCCAATACACACTTTTGCCCTTGACCTTTTTATTCTTCCCCTCTAACTTAAACCTCCTTTGAGGGCATCCTTGCACATAACCCCGCCATCACTTGAAACTGTAAAACTTTCTGTTCATCTTCAAAAGCAGCTGGCTTTCAAAATGCCTAGAATTTAGCCGTACTCTTCTAGGGCTGAAAACAAGCCCTGCTATGCTGAACAGCCTTTCGCATGCTGCTGATGCTGGCAGTGGCATGTTGAGCTTGACAGACAGCTTGCAAACAGAAGGGAAGGACTTCAGCAAGTCCATGTGGTAAGTTAAGCAGGACAGATAGGCATCCAACTGTTTGGCACCATCTTGGGTCTTCGACACCTGCAGGGACGAGAAGAAGTCATCCTCATCTGATGAACTCGACCTGGTCGCACCCGACTGGAGGGAGGGATCCTCTATATGCTGCTTGATGTAATCGATTCCTGAAATATAGAAAGTTACAGTACTTAAATGATGCAATGCAACCTTCTACCATGTTGTGATATCAGCCTAAGGAAGTGAAACAAAGTATTATTTGAATTTATTTTTTTGCACTCATTCATTGTCCAATTTCATGCACCTTCAACAAACATGCAAAACTGTTAATATTACAAAGTGTCGAGACACAAACACACTTTTAACTATATGCATGCCTTACCCATTTTGATGGTAGCATCGTCCTTCGTCCATGTCATTCGGAATTTGGGAAGAAGAATTGCAGCTGCAACCAGCTCAGCATCCCTGAATATGTGCCCAAAACGGTTCTGAATTCCAGACTGTAGAGCATCAACAAGAGGCCTGCAGTACTTCAGCTGCAACTTGACCTTGTCGAGTTTGACCGTCAGCAGGTGGATTGTAGGAAGTAGCCACCCCATTTGTGCGTTGGTCTCTGCTTGCAGTATGTTGGTTGCTTGGGTGACAGGGCTCATTACAGCACCATATTCAGTGAGAAATGCAAGTTCCACTGGGTTGAACCTGTGTTGACAAAAAAAGAACACACACACGACACCTGGATATTTGTTAGATGGAACCAAGAATTATACGTACATGAACACTAAATAGAAATTTCACAGTTCTGATACAATGTGAAAAAATAGCACCTATGATGAAAAACAAAAAAACACTGGAAATCTGTTTTGTTTATCTGTATCTGTTATTCCATATTTACTTTAATAAAAAAACATACAATTCTTAGGTCTACTTACATTGGGACCTTCAGGTCGGTGGCAATAGCTCTTAGGGCCCCCTCTCCCTTCTCTTTATTAATCCGGAGTAGGCGTTCCACGGCCATGAACAAGGAATTCCACCTTGTTTTATTTGGTCTTAGAAGCTGAATGGAACAGACATCTTCAATCATCTCAGCTGCAAGTGTGGATCTTCCACATTTGTTCCATAGGCCGTAACACTTGCCAAACGTTGCATGGTGTAGCTTTTTGTATGCATCATTGGAGGTTGCATTTGTGGAATCTTCACTAGCAATTAGATTTAAGATATAACAAGCACAGCGTTGGTGTCTCGGTAGTTGAAATTCAAAGCCATCATCTTCATTTAGAAGAGCTGCCGTATCAACGTACTGTACATCTTCATCCTCATCCACTCTACCATCGTCTTCCTCTTCAGACTGTGCAGACTCTTCAGCTTCCTCAACTCCCTCCGCATTGTTGTTCTCATCTTCCCCAAACACTCAGAAAGCCTTGGCAAAGTTCGAACCATTATCAGTGGTCGTCCTCACAATCTTGCCTCGAATCTCAAATTCCGCGTGTATGTCATTCAGAGCATTGGCTAGCAGGTCAAATGTGTGTGAACCCCTCAACTGTCTGCAAGCTAAGGCTGCTGAACATCTTTGAAGAGTCTCAGGGTCAATCCAGTGTGCAGTAACACCGATGAAGCCTCGCCTTCTGACAGACCAACAGTCGGTAGTAATGGCAATGTGGTCGACCCCCTTCATTGCCTCAGTCAGAGCTGTTTTCATTTGTTTGAAGCCATCATCAATCATGGAGGTGAGAGTCACCCAGGACATCATTTTGGCATTAGGGACAAGGTCCTTAACTAATTCTCTGAAAGGTTCCTGCTCAACTACAGAAAATGGCCGAAGCCCATGTACAACGTATTTAACGACGGCCTTGTCAATTCTCTTCTGAGGTGTCATGGTCAAGGACTGTGTTAACATGGCCTGCTTGCTGGTGGTGGATGCTCCACTGACCCTTTTCCACTTTGCTGTGGTCAGCTCGATGTATTTTTGAACATGGTGCGGATGCTTTCTCTGAAACAGACAAAAAAAGGACACACACTATATTTAGTCAAACTGAACACAAATTAACTCACCCACACATTACTTACAAACAGTGCATCACATTTACCAATTTGCTTAAGTTGCTAAATAAAACATGCTGTACACATAGGCTTACATTTAGTGCCAATGATGAATTGGTTGGAATTGAACATTTAAAATTGGACTTATTTAAAAAGAGCATTTAACTTGTGATATAGTAATATTTAGGATAGTAGAAAATCATAGTATGATTTTGTTTAATTTACTGTCTTGCAGTATAGTCTGGATTATCATGAAGACAGTAAAAATTGTTTGAAGAATCTGTGATTTACATCACAGCTTAAATGTATTTGAATGTCAAATATTCAAAACCAAACTGTAGGTTATGTTGCCATGGGCATCGCACCAGCTAGCACTGAAATTCGACAGTGTAGCAGTTCACCAAGACAGAATTGCAAGCTTTGCTAACCCTTGCTTTGTTACTTAGATAGCAGAAGCACACACAAAGCTCGTTTCAATTGTGTTAATGTTTTTTTTTTTCCATTATGAACTTGTATGCCAGTTTTCCCTATTCGTCCTCCTTCCACTTACAGCTATGCCTTTCCTTGAGCCGAAAAGGCTCGCAGCTAGGTAGCCTTCTACAGCCAACAAATGCCAAAACCGCGTGGAACCGAAGAACAAAGTTCGTTTGTACAGGAATGCTCAAGGTTTCACAATTGTGTCTAGAATATTCATACTATGGTTGCTGAAATGGGAATATACTGTAACAATTTCATAAACCTAGAACTTACCTCGATGTGTTTCTTTAAATTGGACGGGGAGTTTCTATAAGATAGAATTTCCACGTTTTTTGGAAGGCATAAGAGGCACTTCATTCGATAGGACGAATCCTTCACATCAACGTAAGAGAACATTGTGTTCAAATACGGCCAGGGGTGCTCATCATCAGGTTCCTCTTCATTTGTAGCCGAAGTAGCTGCTGTCTCCGTCTCCTCTTCCATCAGGGCTGTTGATTGCGAAGCTAGCTTTCTGCTTACTGCGTGAAGCCAACAGGTGTAGCCTATTGGTTGTCATGCGCAAGTGGTGAACAAGCCCAGGCACGTCCTGACTTCGTTGCAGTCAGTGGGGTTAAAACACGTTTTTTTTTTCCTTTCTTTTTTTGTAATGAGTAACTTAACGGCTCTTTGAAAATGTATCGGAGTAAAAGTATGCAATTAAGTTAAAAAATATAGTGAAGTAAAAGTGAAAGTTCTCAAAAATTTGAAAACTCAAGTAAAGTACAAAATCTCCCAAAATGTACTTAAGTACAGTAGTGAAGTATTTTTACTTCGTTACTATACAACACTGGATTCAACCATACGTAGCCTACCAGACAGCAGATTTTTCACCTCCAGCACTGACGGTCTCATGTTGCCATTTAGAAGTTGTTTGCATTGTTGTTGTTCGATTTACAAATAGTATACTGGTCTTTAGCTGCATATTCTTACCTTACAAGATAGGCATCAAGTACCTTTTAGATTTTGGGCGGTTTTAAGTGCATTTTGGCGGGTTTTGAACATATTTTGGGCTGGAAAACGTCAGCAGTATCTGGCAACACTGTTTCTAGTTTCAGTTTACAGCGCTGACTCAGTTCGTGCAATCGCTGGTGTTGCATAGGCTACCGTGTAAGCTCTGTCAATTTCAGCGACAAATTAAAAATGGAAGCGGACGAATTGGTTCCTAAAAGAACTAGTAAGGGGTCAGTCATCTGGCATTTTTTTGGATATTGCGAGGAGGACGTGGAACAGCAAATGCCAATTTGTAAAATGTGCAAAGAAAAAAACAGTATCAAAATACTCGGGTCTTGAAATAAATGCACATTAGTCATGAACAATGGTAACTACTCTCTTTTGTGTTATTTTTGACAGAAGTAAAATTTATACATGAACAAATTTTGGCGAGTTGATTTTCTGGTTGGCTAGTTACTTTGGAAGGTAACTAGTCCAGCTGGCTGGTGAAAAAATATATGAATTTCGAGCCCTGCATGAGTTGGCAGAGTGGTTAGCATGTTCGCCTCTCAACTGGGAGGTCATGAGTTGTATTCGCAGTCGGGTCATATCAAAGACCATCATAAAAATGGTACCTACTGCCATCTGGTGAAGCACGCCACCATACAGATGTGAGTAGGGAGTCAAACTCTCACGGTTATCAGAGGACTGGCCCCCCACTGTAACTCTAGCTATGTGAGAGGCTGAGAGCTATACAAACAAAGATCGGCGCCACCCAATGCACCTTAAGGGCCTGGTTAGTACTAGGAAGGGAGACTGCCTGGGAAGACCAGGTCCTGGCATGGGAGGGACTTTGATTATGCTGAAATTATGAATACATGCACTAATCCTTAATAATAATTAGTAATTAAATTAATCTTTTTTTAATTCTGCAAGCCACAGAATTAAAAGATTGAGCTAAGTTATACTTTCCCCGAAGAGCATTGCACAACTGTCCCTGCAGGACAAACACTACATTCATTACATTGAGCTTCTGTTTTGGTTCTGTCTAATCATTGTTCTGTTTCCTAATGTGTTCACCTGTCTAATATTTTGATTAGTTTCTTTATTACCTCCGCCAACTTTGTTAGAGGAGGTTATGTTTTTGCCTCCGTTTGTTTGTTCCCAATATAACTCAAAAAGTATTGAATGGATTTTGATGAAATTTTGAGGAAAGATGAACCATGGGCCAAGGAACAATTTTTTAGATATTGATGGAGATCCAGATATGCATGCGGATCCAGGGCCATGCAGATCTAGGATTTTTTTTTTTTTTTTTTTACTTTTCCCAGTGTGATTCAAAAAGTAGTGAACAGATTTTGATGAAATTTGGGGGACAGCTATCCTAGGTTCAGTTGATTTGATTTTGATGTTGATAATTTGTCTAACACCATGTTCGAGCATAAGGGTGTCCATAAGTGCATGTGGCACGAGGACACCCTAGGCCGCAGATCAGTGATTGACTTTGTAGTTATTTCATCTGATTTATGACCGTATGTCTTGGACACTCTGGTGAAAAGATGAGCAGAGCTGTCAACTGATTACTACCTGGTGGCGAGCTGGATCAGATGGCGGGGGAGGAGGCTGGACAGACCGGGCAGGCCCAAACGAGTAGTGAGGGTATGCTGGGAACATCTGGCAGAGGTTCCCGTCCATCGGATCTTCAACTGTCACATCCGGCAGAGCTTCAACTGCATACCAGGGAGGAGGGGGACATTGAGTCTGAGTGGACCATGTTCCGCACCTCCATTGCTGAGGTAGCCATGCAGAGCTGTGGCTGCAAGGTTGTTGGTGCCTGTTGTGGTGGTAATCCCCGAACCCGCTGGTGGACACCTGTGGTGAGGGGAGCCATCAAGCTGAAGAAGGAGTCCTATCAGGCTTGGTTAGCCTGTGGGTCACCAGAGGCAGCTGACAGATACCGACGGGCCAAGTGGAATGTGGCTCTGGCAGTCACTGAAGCAAAAACTTGGGTGTGGGAGGAGTTCGGAGAGGCCATGGAAAGTGACTTTCGGTTGGCCTCGAAGAGATTCTGGCAAACTGTCCGGTGGCTCAGGAAAGGAAAACAGTGCTCTGTCCCTACTGTTTACAGCAAGGATGGAGTGCTGTTGACCTCAACTGGGGACATCATCCAACGGTGGAAGGAATACTTTGAGGATCTCCTCAATCACACTTTCATGTTATCTGAGGAGGACGCAGAGTCTGAGGGTGCTTGGGAGGACTCGCCTATCACAGGGGCTGAGGTTGTCAAGGTGGTTAAAAAGCTCCTCGGTGGCCGGGCTCCAGGGTTGGATGAGATTCATCCTGAGTTCCTGAAGGCACTGGATGTTGTTGGGCTGTCTTGGCTGACACACCTCTTCAACATTGCGTGGAGGTCAGGGACAGTGCCTCTGGATTGGCAGACTGGGGTGGTGGTCCCCCTTTTTAAAAAGGGGGACAGGAGAGTGTGTTCCAACTATAGGGGGATCACACTTCTCAGCCTCCCTGGGAAAGCTTATGCTGGGGTGCTGGAGAGGAGAGTCCGGTCGATAGTCGAACCTCGGATTCAGGAGGAACAATGCGGTTTTCATCCTGGTCGTGGAACACTGGACCAGCTCTTAACCCTTGCAAGGGTACTGGAGGGTGCATGGGAGTTTGCCCAATCAGTCTGCATGTGTTTTGCGGACCTGGAGAAGGCTTACGACCGTGTCCCTCATGGTGCCCTGTGGGGGGTGCTTCGGGAGTATGGGGTTCAGGGCCCACTATTGCAGGCCATTTGGTCCCTGTATGACCGGAGCAGGAGTTTGGTTCGCATTGCCAGCAGTAAGTCGGACTTGCTCCTGGTGCATGTTGGACTCCGCCAAGGCTGTCCTTTGTCACCGGTTCTGTTCATAACTTTTATGGACAGAATTTCTAGGCACAGCCAAGGGGCGGAGGGTGTCTGGTTTGGTGGCATCAGGATCATGTCTCTGCTTTTTGCGGATGATGTGGTCCTGTTGGCTTCATCAATCTGTGACTTACAGCATGCGCTGGGATGGTTTGCAGCCGAGTGCGATGCAGCTGGGATGAGGATCAGCACCTCCAAGTCCGTGGCCATGGTGCTCAGCCAGAAACAGGTGGAGTGCCTACACCAGGTCAGGGAGGAGTTGCTACCTAAAGTGGAGGAGTTTAAGTATCTCGGGGTTTTGTTCACAAGTGAGGGTAAGGGGGAGTGGGAGTTGGACAGAAGGATCGGGGCAGCATCAGCAGTGATGCGGATACTAAACCGGTCTGTTGTGGTAAAGAGAGAGTTGAGCCAAAAGGCAAAGCTCTCAATTTACTGGTCCATCTACGGTCCCACTCTCACCTATGGTCATGAGCTATGGGTAGTGACAGAAAGAATGAGATCGCGGATACAAGCGGTAGAAATGAGTTTTCTCCGCAGGGTGGCTGGGCTCTCCCTTAGAGACAGGGTGAGAAGCTTGGTCATTCAGGAGAGACTCGGAGTAGAACCGCTGCTCCTCCACATCGAAAGGAGTCAGTTGAGGTGGTTTGGGCACCTTGTTAGGATGCCCCCTGGATGCCTCCCAAAGGAGGTTTTCTGGGTATGCCCCACCGGGAGGAGATCCTGGGGCAGATCCAGGACATGCTGGAGAGATTACATCTCTCGGCTGGCCTGGGAATGTCTCTGTGTCTTCTGTCCCAGAAGAGCTGGTGGAGGTGGCCAGGGAGAGGGAAGTCTAGGCTGCTCTGCTTAGGCTGCTACCCCCGCGACCCGGATCTGCATAAGTGGTAGAAGATGGATGGATGGATGGATGGATGGATGGATGGATGGAATTTGTGGACTGGTGGAGGTATACACTCTACCAAATACCCTTCTAGTTTAAGCCTTGTTTCTCTACCCACTACAAAGTCTCAAAGAGTTTACTTGTATTTTGTTTCCTGTGTAAATCTGTTTGTTACTTGCGAAAATTAGAGATTTTTGCATGTTGATCTGTTTGTTTGTTTGTTTGTTTGTTTGTTTGTTTGTGCTCTAGCGTCATCATTTCTTAACCAATCTTCACCAAAATGCACAGGACAACTCGCTAGGGCCACACAAAGAAATCATTAGTTTTTGGTGGGTTAATTTCAAAGGTCAAGGTCACCAAGGTCAAATCTTTTAAAAGCACCTAATCAGCCATAACTTCTGAACTAGCATTCATATCGAGATGGGACTGATGGTGTTGGAAAGCATTTTTGAATCCCTTTTGAGTACACCATTGATGTTTTCATGGTGATGTCATCTTGAGGTCAAAAAATGAGGTCAAATTTCACAGGATTTTTTGACAAATTTGACCTTGACTTCAAAAACATCTTTATTGATTTGATATTGATACTCTGACCATGAATGAGCATTCTGGGCCTAATTCTATGGTCATATGCATAATTTGGCATCAAAAGGTCAAAGGTCAAGGTCACAGTACCAGTTTATAATGCCAACATTTCAAGTGCCTATAACTCAGAAAGTTGAACTCAGAATTTGAGGATTTTTTTTTGTAGGTTCTCCATTAAAACCCCTTTTGATTGATAAAATAAAATCTTGAGCAAATTTGATAATGATGTCACAAAAAATCATGTCATATTCCATTGAATTCCCATTATAATCATTCTGTCTGTCCATCTGTCTGTCTGCCTGTCCGTCCATCTGTCCATCACACTTTGAGGGGAACTACTTTGTGAACACCATAACTACCAAAAGGAACAATGGTACAGCCTAGTGAGTGGTACCAATGGACTTGGGGAACATTGTAGTTGTGCACCCATATGAGACATTTGACCTTGACCCAAATAGACCTAGTTTGAACATCACAAAAAACATTAAAATATAATGAAAATCGAGCTGAAGGGTACTACTTTGTGAACACCATAATTACCAGAATAAACAAGGGTACAGCCTAGTGAGTGGTACCAATGGACTCGGGGAACATTGTAGTGTGGGACACTTGACCTTGACCCAATTATGACCTTGTTTGAAGGTCATGAAAATCAACTTGAGGGATACTATTTTGTGAATACCATACTGTCAGAATGAACGATGGTGAGTGATGGCAATGGATTCAGGAGACGTCATAGTTGTGCTGCAGAACAACAATTACCTGTTTTGATTGCCAGGCGTAACCTGCTCATATCGTTGTCCTGCACAACATAGCTCCTTGTTTTTCTGTTGACGTTAACATGATTGATCTGTAGAGGTCAATGAGTGTAAAACAGTGCTGTTAACACAATAGCTCCTGAACCGCTGTTCCAATTAACTTTAAATTTTCAAGAAAGATTCTTTCATGGAACCATAAACTCCCTATTGATTCTGGGTACTTATCAATCAGAACTGAATGATCTGTGATTTTCACAAGTATCATGCTCTGCATGACTTTTCATTTGTTTGTTTGTTTGTTTGTTTGTTTGTTTTGTGCCTGTCTTTTTTTATTATTATGAATCTGCCTTCCAGAGCTTGGTGCAATGATGATTGGTTTACTCTTAATAAAGAACACATTGAGTTGACATGCTTGCATCCTTCCTATCAGTTCACACGTTACAGTTTCTAATCACTATTCATGGACAAATCATGAGACTGTTACAGTATATGTTTTTTTAGTTCCTGATGAACTAAGGATTAGTGCATGTATTAATTCATCAATATGAAAGCACTAGTTAAGTATTAATAAGTGCTTATTTGTGAGCCTTAATATAATATTATATTAAATTATATTAGTTTTATCATGATTAGAGTAACAGATGCACAGAAATAATCACCTGATTTGCAAAAAAAATAAACTATGCTTGGAAAAACCACCAACATAGCTTCAAAATTGCAAATTGATAACAAATCTCATATCTCAGTATGAATAACTTGAACAAAATCCAACTACATCACTCTGTTCAAATTTGAATAAATTTCTCATGAGATCCCGAGTCTATGAACCGTTATATCTGTTGTTTATTTGCACCCTTAATTGTACTTACTTAAAATATCAAAGTTAACTATGTTCAGGGACATTTGCCAGTTTTCTTTCTATTTTCCTGTGAATGAGTAATGAATGCTTGTGAAATGGGACCAGAGATTTTTTTTTTTTTTTTTTTGTGTGTGTGTGTGTGTGTGTGTGTGTGTGTGTGTGTGTGTGTGTGTGTGTGTGTTGTTTTTTTGTTTTTGTTTTTTCTGCTTGGTTGCTACTTCATCTGTTTAAACATTATGCAACATTATTGGCTTGTGAGATTGAGTGTGAGCGAATTAAAATGTGTACTAATTAAAGTGTAAGGCTAGACCTTGAGAACCCTTTAATTCCACTGCCTTCCATTCTTTAAAGGCTTTGTGTGTTTCTCAGTGTGATGATGATAATCTCAGAAAGATTAATTTGCATACTTATATAGCTATACTCTGGAGGTTTCAAAGATGCATTGGTGAGTTAGGATTTCAAAAAGGTTAAGAGTTCATCGATGTATAATACTATTTACAGCATTATTTAATACAATATTAATAATGTTAATAATGTGAAGGAGCCTGAGGAACTCTCATGTTGAAAACTTAGGGGAGGAGGTAGCATTGGGTGTGTGATGCCAGCAACCGTACTATGATAACTGCTCTCTGTAATGTACCACTGAGTCCATTTTTCTTTCACTTAGTTTTCTTTATACATTTTTGAAGAAGAAGAAGAAGAAGAAGAAGAACAACAACAACAACAACAACAAGACATTATTTGTCACATATACATTACAGTACAATGAAATTATTTTCTTTGCACATCCCAACTTGTTAGGAAGTTGGAATCAGAGTGCAGAGTCAGCCATGATACACTCCCACCCCACCCCACCCCCAAGTAAACAGAGTTTTTCTCAAGAGCCCAATAGTGGCAGCTTGGTGGTGCTGGGGCTTTAATCTCAGCCTTCTGATAAGAAAGTGCTTGCTATTGATGACTGCTGAATGGAGCTGGGTTGACGTGGTATCAAGCCCATAAAGACTTGTCTTGGATTTGACAGGTCTTGACTATAGCCCTACTGCTGAGCCTAGGCTTAACATACACTCTATGGTCTAAAGTTTGTGGACACCTAACCATAACACCCACATGCAATTTTGAAACATCTAGTGCCTCTTTTGATGTTATAATAACCTCCAGTCTTCTGCAAAGGCTTTCCACTAGATTTTGAGCATGAATGTGGGGATTTGTGCTCATTCAGCCACAAGACTATTAGTAAGGTCAGGTACTGATGTGTGAGGAGGTCTGGGGTACAGTCAGTGTTCCAGTTAATCAGTTCATCCCAACAGTGTTCAGTTGGGTTGAGGTCAGGGCTCTGTGCAGGTCACTTGAGATCTTCCACTCCAACCTTGGTAAGCCATGTCTACATAGAGCTTGGTTTGTGCACAGGGGTACTGTCATGCTAGACCAGGCTTGAGCCTATTATTCCAGTGAAGGCAAATTGTAACACAACAGCATACAAAGACATTCTATACAATTGTCTGCTTTCGACTTTGTGGCAACAGATTGGGGAAGAACCACATACATATCAGTGCAATGGTCAAGTGTCCATATACAGCACTTTTGGACATATAGTGTCATTTTATCTTCCAAATCCTCCTTACTATTGGTCAATTTGTCACATCTTGTTTTTTTCTCCTGTTTGAGCAAAAGACCTATACCGATCTACAGAACAGGAAAGTGTGTGTATCCTATTTTTTTATAATCCACACTGTTGCACAGGGTTTATCATTTGCTCTTTCTGATGTATAGACCACATAGCCTCTTTCTGTTTATGAACTCCATCCATCAGAAATAGGTCTTAATAAGCTTTCACAAGTCAATAAGACCTGCCTGCGGTAAAGGATTCTTAAGTAAGAGCACTATGGCAAGATCAATATTGACTTTAGCATCCCTCGATTTAATGGTGGAGATCGATTGTAAAGATGTAGGCAAGAGCAAGTTGTTCCTCTTCAGGAGCATGAGGTGACGAAAGGCAGACAGACAGAAAAAGGAAGAGAGAAAAATAGCAGTGAAATGTCTGGGGCAGACATTACCACAATTTTTTAAGGGTGTGTATGTGTAAGAATTTAACCCTGGATAAGCCCTAATCATGGACTGAATAGCCCAAATGATGTGGGATTATACATTGAAAATCATTTCATTTTTAAAGAAAGCACAACTTTATTCATCACACACTTGTGAAATTCCTCTCTGCATTTAACCCATTTGAAGCAGTGAACACACACCTGAGTAATGAGCACACACACACATACCCAGAGCAGTAGGTAGTCATGCTAACAGCACCCGGGGAGCAGTTGGGAGTTAGGTGCCTCGCTCAAGGGCACCTCAGCCCAAGGCCTCGTCTCGTCTCGTCTCGTCTTCTTCCGCTTTATCCGGGACCGGGTCGCGGAGGCAGCAGTCTAAGCAGGGAAGCCCAAACTTCCCTTTCCCCAGACACCTCGGCCAGCTCCTCGGGAAGAACACCGAGGCGTTCCCAGGCCAGCCGAGAGACATAGTCCCTCCAGCGTGTCCTGGGTCTTCCCCGGGGCCTCCTCCCGGGGGGACATGCCTGGAACACCTCCCCAGGGAGGCGTCCAGGAGGCATCCGAAAAAGATGCCCGAGCCACCTCAGCTGATTCCTCTCGATGTGGAGCAGCAGCGGCTCTACTCCGAGCTCCTCCCGAGTGACTGTGCTTCTCACCCTATCTCTAAGGGAGCGCCCAGCCACCCTGCGAAGGAAACTCATTTCGGCCGCTTGTATCCGCGATCTTGTCCTTTCGGTCATTACCCAAAGCTCATGACCATAGGTGAGAGTCGGAACGTAGATCGACCGGTAAATTGAGAGCTTCGCCTTTTGGCTCAGCTCCTTCTTCACCACAACGGACCGGTAAAGCGACCGCATCACTGCGGAGGCTGCACCGATCCGCCTGTCGATCTCACGCTCCATCCTTCCCTCACTCGTGAACAAGATCCCGAGATACTTAAACTCCTCCACTTGAGGCAGAACTTCTCCACCAACCTGGAGAGGGCAAGCCACCCTTTTCCGGTCGAGAACCATGGCCTCGGACTTGGAGGTGCTGATTCTCATCCCAGCCGCTTCACACTCGACTGCAAACCGCCCCAGTGCATGCTGAAGGTCCTGGTTTGAAGAAGCCAACAGGACAACATCATCCGCAAAAAGCAGAGATGAAATCCTGTGGTTCCCAAACAGGATTCCTTCTGGCCCCTGGCTGCGCCTAGAAATTCTGTCCATAAAAATTATGAACAGAACCGGTGACAAAGGGCAGCCCTGCCGGAGTCCAACATGCACTGGGAACAGGTCTGACTTACTGCCGGCAATGCGAACCAGACTCCTGCTCCGTTCGTACAGGGACCGGACAGCCCTTAGCAAAGAGCCCCGAACCCCATACTCCCGAAGCACCCCCCACAGAATACTACGGGGGACACGGTCGAATGCCTTCTCCAGATCCACAAAGCACATGTGGACTGGTTGGGCAAACTCCCATGAACCCTCGAGCACCCTATGAAGGGTATAGAGCTGGTCCAGTGTTCCGCGACCAGGACGAAAACCGCATTGTTCCTCCTGGATCCGAGGTTCGACTATTGGTCGAATTCTCCTCTCCAGTACCCTGGAGTAAACCTTCCCTGGGAGGCTGAGAAGTGTGATTCCCCTATAATTGGGGCACACTCTCCGGTCCCCTTTCTTAAAAAGAGGGACCACCACCCCAGTCTGCCACTCCAGAGGCACTGTCCCTGACCGCCACGCGATGTTGCAGAGGCGTGTCAACCAAGACAGCCCCACAACATCCAGAGACTTGAGATACTCAGGGCGGATCTCATCCACCCCCGGTGCCTTGCCACCGAGGAGCTTGCAAACCACCTCAGTGACTTCAGCTTGGGTAATGGACGAGTCCACCTCTGAGTCATCAGCCTCAGTCTCCTCAGTGGAAGACATGACGGTGGGATTGAGGAGATCCTCAAAGTATTCCTTCCACCGCCCGACAATGTCCCCAGTCGAGGTCAACAGCTCCCCACCCGCACTGTAAACAGTGTTGGCAGAGTACTGCTTCCCCCTCCTGAGGCGCCGGACGGTTTGCCAGAATTTCTTCGAGGCCGACCGATAGTCCTTCTCCATGGCCTCCCCGAACTCCTCCCAGTTCCGAGTTTTTGCTTCCGCAACTGCCCGAGCTGCAGCACGCCTGGCCTGCCGATACCCGTCAGCTGCCTCGGGAGTCCTGGAGGTTAACATGGCCCGATAGGACTCCTTCTTCAGCTTGACGGCATCCCTTACTTCTGGTTACCCCCTCCTTGAACTGCCACCTTATTGTGGTGGAGGGGTTTGTGTGCTTGAATGATCCTAGGAGCTATGTTGTCGGGGGCATTATGCCCCTGTCAGGGTTTCCCAAGGCAGACAGGTCCTAGGTGACAGGCCAGACTAAGAGCAGTTCACCAAAACCCCTATGGAGAGAAATCCGAGGACCGTGACGTCGCCCGGGATGACGCAGCCGGGGCCCCACCCTGGAGCCAGGCCCGGGGTTGGGGCTCGTATGCGAGCGCTTGGTGGCCGGGCCTTTGCCCATGGGGCCTGGCCGGGCTCAGCCCGAAGAGGTGACGTGGGCCCGACCTCCTGTGGGTTCACCACCCACAGAGGTAGCAGTAGGGGACTGGTGCAATGTGGATTGGGTGGCAGTCGAAGGCAGGGGCCTCGACGACCTGATCCCCGGACACAGCGGCTGGCTGTTGGGACATGGAATGTCACTTCGCTGGGGGGGAAAGAGCCTGAGCTTGTGCGGGAGGTTGAGAGGTACCGGCTAGAGATAGTCGGGCTCACCTCCACGCACAGCTTGGGCTCTGGAACCCAGCTCCTCGAGAGGGGCTGGACTCTCCACTTCTCTGGAGTCGCCCGTGGTGAGCGGCGGCGGGCTGGTGTGGGCTTGCTTATAGCTCCCCAGCTCAGCCGCCATGTGTTGGAGTTTACCCCAGTGAACGAGAGGGTCGCCTCGCTGCGCCTTCGGATTGGGGAGAGGGCTCTTGCTGTTGTTTGTGCCTATGGCCCAAATAGCAGTATAGAGTATCCGGCCTTCTTGGAGTCCCTGGGAGAGGTACTGAGGAGTGCTCAGACTGGGGACTCCATTGTGTTACTGGGGGACTTCAATGCTCACGTGGGAGATGACAGTGACACCTGGAGGGGCGTGGTTGGGAGGAACGGCCTCCCCGATCTGAACCCGAGTGGTGTTTTGTTATTGGACTTCTGTGCTAGTCACGGTTTGTCCATAACGAACACCATGTTCGAGCATAGGGGTGTCCATAAGTGCACGTGGCACCAGGACACCTTAGGTCGGAGGTCAATGATAGACTTTGTAGTCGTTTCATCTGATCTCCGGCCCTATGTCTTGGACACTCGGGTGAAGAGAGGGGCTGAGCTGTCAACTGATCACCACCTGGTGGTGAGTTGGATCCGCTGGCGGAGGAGGAAGCTGGACAGACCTGGCAGGCCCAAACGTATGGTGAGGGTCTGCTGGGAACGTCTGGCCGAGCACTCTGTCGGGGAGGTCTTTAACTCCCACCTCCGGGAGAGCTTTTCCCAGCTTCCGAGGGAGGCGGGGGACATTGAGTCTGAGTGGACCATGTTCTCTACCTCCATTGTGGACGCAGCTGTTCGGAGCTGTGGCCGCAAGGTCTCCGGTGCCTGTCGTGGCGGCAATCCCCTTCAGCCCAAGGCCATCCCATATTAACCTAACCGCATATCTTTGGACTGTGGGGGAAACCAGAGCACCCAGAGGAAACCCATGCAGACACGGGGAGAACATACAAACTCCACACAGAAAGGCCCCCGCTGGCCACTGGGCTCGAACCCAGAACCTTCTTGCTGTGAGGCGACCATGCTAACCACTTACACCACCGTTAACACATGAAAAACTAGCAAGCAGCTCTAAGATTAGGTAAATAGAGATTAATCATATCTACACTACATTCATCATCTCACTTCTTCTCTGTGAGTGAGTGTTGTGATATTCCTAGCAATGGGTGTTCATTATTACATAGCACATAAGTTCTTCAGTTTCATACCAAAATTTGTAGTAAACTGCCAAAATCAAATGCAGATATTTACTGTCAATCAGAAAAATGCCTTGAAAAAAATTCACAGAAATTGGATTTGACTGCATACTATTCAGAGATAAACCTACATCAGTCACACCCTTTCAGATCTTGACTGAGAGTGGTTTTACATATACAGTACTTTACATTACTGGCATTTAGCAGACGCTCTTATGCAAAGCATACAACATACCCAGAGCAGCCTGGGGAGCAGCTGGGGGTTAGGTACCTTGCTCAAGGGCACTTCAGCTATTCCTGTTGGTCCAGGGAATTGAACCAGCAACCTTTTGGTCCCAAAACTGGTTCTCTAACCTTGAGGGCATGTATTGAATAATATGCATGTATTCCCCATGGGAATGGCTTCCCCATGGCTTCCCCAATGTGAATATAGATAGCTGGCAATTTAAAGGAAGAAACAATAGCTTTGTTATGTACTGGGGATATTTATTTATTTTCCTGGCATGGATTGGATCCACTTGTCCTATTAAAAAAACATGACTACAAATCAGTACAAAGTTGTTCTGATTGATAATGTTTATCTGATGATGAAAAATTTCTATCTTCTGTTCCAGAATGGTTCCACCCCCATCTGCAGGGCACAAGGGCACACTGAATGGTTGGATAATTGAGGGAAATCATACACTTTGGTCTTCATAATCAACAGATCTCAACCAAATTGATCACCTCAGAGATTTTGGAGCGATGTGTTTGACACTCTCCACCACCATCATCAAAACATCAAGATTGTGGCCCAGCACGTTATTAACAGACTTATTGGTTTTTCCTTTAATTTATCACCCATCTGGTGGTATCTGTGCTGCATATTAATTTGAAATTTGGTATTAAAGTCATGTTAATTTGAGAATTTTTGTGAATAATTACTGTATTTCTTTATTAATCCATTAATAAAGAAGCTCCTGCCAGGCAATGAACAGAAATGGTATACACTATAGATATGAGGATATAAACCCTTGTCACTGGGGTTACACTCTCAAGGGGTCACTTTTTGTATCTTCAGAGGACATACAAGATGTTCTGTTCATTTAAAAACAGATAATTATGTATCAGTATGTATCAGTCAGGATTTAGACCTCATCATAGCACAGAGACAGCACTGGTTAAAGTAGTAAACGACCTACTGTTGGCGTCTGATCAGGGCTGTGTCTCGCTACTTGTGTTGCTTGACCTTAGTGCAGCATTTGATACCATTGATCATTCCATTCTTCTGGATAGACTAGAAAATGTTGTGGGAGTTAAGGGAATGGCCCTCTCCTGGCTCAGGTCTTATCTAACTGATCGTTATCAGTATGTTGATATAAATGGTGATATTTCTAGACATACCGAGGTAAAGTTTGGTGTTCCACAAGGTTCTGTCTTGGGTCCACTGCTTTTTTCTCTATATATGTTACCTCTGGGCGATATTATTCGTAAACATTGTATTAGTTTCCACTGTTATGCTGATGACACACAGTTGTATGTCTCTGCAAAACCTGATGAGAGACACCAGCTTAATAGAATTGAGGAATGTATTAAGGACATTAGATACTGGATGCTTATTAATTTCCTTCTGCTTAACTCTGACAAGACTGAAGTACTTGTACTAGGACCACATACAGCTAAAAGTAAGTTTTCTGATTACACAGTAACTCTGGATGGCCTTTCTGTTTCTTCACGTGCAGCAGTAAAAGACCTCGGAGTGATTATTGACCCCAGTCTTTCATTCGAAACTCACATTGATAACATCACCCAGATAGCTTTCTTTCATCTCAGAAATATTGCAAAGATAAGAAATTTAATGTCATTGCATGATGCAGAAAAACTAGTCCATGCTTTCGTTACCTCCAGGTTGGATTATTGTAATGCCTTACTGTCTGGATATTCCAATAAGTGCATAAACAAGCTCCAGTTAGTTCAAAATGCAGCAGCAAGAGTCCTTACTAGAACTAGAAAATATGACCACATCATGCCTGTCTTATCCACACTGCATTGGCTCCCAATCAAATTTCGTATTGATTATAAAATACTACTATTGACCTTTAAAGCACTAAATGGTCTCGCACCACAGTACCTGAGTGAACTTCTGCTCCTTTATGACCCGCCACGCCTACTTAGATCAAAAGGTGCAGGCTATCTGCTGGTACCTCGTATAGTGAAGGCTACATCAGGGGGCAGAGCCTTTTCTTACAAAGCCCCACTGTTATGGAACAGCCTTCCAAGTAATGTTCGGGAATCAGACACAGTCTCAGCATTTAAGTCTAGGCTAAAAACATATCTGTTTAGTCAAGCCTTTTGTTAATGGTGTTTATGAGGTAAAGGAGTAGATCTGGAGGGTCCTCAGACATAGAGTGTTTTGGTAAACTGGGATGTATGGATGCTGTCAGTCCCCACTCGCTTGCTCACTCGAGTTTGTTGACAGTGTAGTGGCTGCTGCTTTATGTCCCGGGGCTCCCTCATGCCTGTGTTACCTTCTGGCTCTCTCCTTTTAGTTATGCTGTCATAGTTAGTTGCCGGAGTCCCTGCTTGTACTCGGTGCAATATGTATACTGTTCCTACTTATTCAGGTGACATTGGGCATACCTAACCACCTGTGTTTTCTTTCCCTCCCCCCCACCCCAAGTCTGTCCCTCTGAGTTACATGGAGTCAACAGGAAATCTTTTGGTGGAGAGGGTGGAGACCTCGACTGGCTATCGTAGCCTGCAGGGAATTGGCCGTCAGACATTCTGTCACATGTCCCAGACCCGGTGAAATGTAACTGAATTGTCTTGGCCAGCCCTAAGGGTCCCATCTGCATCTCATCATTGCTGAGGAGTGTGCTCCCATCACCCAATCAAGCATCCAGCCAGAGCAGGTCATGATATTTTTTACCATATTAACATGCCATTGTTGTGTGTTATGCCTGATGTAAAGACTCTCGTCTCTGCAAGCCTACCACACAGATTTAATACTTGTCATTTTTAGGGCATACCTAACAACGTGTTTTCTTTCTCTCTCCCCCCCCCCCAATCTGTCCCTCTGAGTTACATGTTGATCCTGGGATTGAGATGCTGGCCTCTTCTGCCCTTCGGACCTGCTTGATCCATCCTGGTGCCCTGTGTCTGGTCGGAGTTTTATCACACCGCTCCTGTGAAGGACGGCCCCATGAGGACAGTTGAGGGTTATACCTGTTAAAACTGTTAATATTATAGTCAGGCTGTCTGTTGTTGCCCAAATGAGGATGGGTTCCCTTTTGAGTCTGGTTCCTCTCGAGGTTTCTTCCTCATGTCGTCTGAGGGAGTTTTTCCTTGCCACCGTCGCCACAGGCTTGCTCATTGGGGATAGATTAGGGATAAAATTAGCTCATGTTTTAAGTCGTTCAAATTCTGTAAAGCTGCTTTGCGACAATGTTTATTGTTAAAAGTGCTATACAAATAAACTTGATTTGATTTGATTTGATAATTAAGTAAAATCAAGTCAATTTATTTGTATAGTGCTTTTAATAATATACATTGTTACAAAGCAGATTGACAGAAAAATAAAGATTTTAAACACATGAACTAATAAATGTATGCCAAATGAGCAAGCCTGAGGTGATGGTGGCAAGAAAAAAAAAACTCCCTCAGATGACATGAGGAAGAAACCTTCAGAGTAACCAGACACAAAAGGGAACCCAGCCTCATTTGGGTGATAACAGATAGCATGATTATAAATAACTTGTTTCTTAAAGTGGGGCATGGTGGTGTAGTGGTTAGCACTGTCACCTCACAGCAAGAAGGTTCTGGGTTTGAGCCCAGCAGCCAACAGGGGCCTTTCTGTGTGGAGTTTGCATGTTCTCCCTGTGTCTGCGTCAGTTTCCTCTCACAGTCCAAAGACATGCAGGTTAGGTTAACTGGTGGCTCTAAATTGAGCATAGGTGTGAATTGTTGTTTGTCTCTATATGTCAGCCCTGTGATGATCTGGCAACTTGTCCAGGGTGTACCCTGCCTCTAGCCCATAGTCAGCTGGGATAGACTCCAGATTACCCATGACCCTGCACAGGATAAATGGTTATGGATGATGGATGCTTCTTGAAGTGTGTCCTGTATGGTCAAAAAGTGCAATTTTTTAACCAGAAAATTCCTTATAGTTTAAGCATGAAGTCTATTTTGTTGAAGTTATCAACTGTTCACTGATGGTGACTTGAGTGCAAGAATGTTCATGACAACTGCAGTCCTAAAGTTACCATGTCAATCATTGTCCTCAGCCATTATAGCAAAACTGTAAGTGTCCAGAGGCATCTTCTAAGTGTATCTTTAGACTGTCCATATGGGGTCATCCTCCACAGGAGTGAAGTGATGAGAATCTCAGCCAGAAGTCGGGCATCAGGATGGATCAGGGGCTGTACATATGGGGGCATCCTTGTAGGAGTGATGTGATGAGAACTCCAGCCAGAAGTTGGGCATCAGGATGGATCAGGGGCTGTACATATGGGGCCATCCTCACAGAAGTCAAGTGATGAGAACTCAAGCCAGAAGTAGGGCATCAGGATGGATCAGGCAGTTCCGGAGAGCATTAGACATTCAAGGGCCAATGACGAACCTGTGAAACTACATTTCCATTGTTTACACAAAATGTGGAACAAAGTTGTGGAACCTTTTCTGCAAAGTGAATGAGTCAGAACTTAAACCTCTGGAAGATAAAGTGCATTGTGACACACCAAATATACAGTTATATTAAAATAAAAGATTCATTATTCCTTCCTAAATATGTGGAAAGGTACATTTTAATTTGCTCATTCATGAAATCTACATTTTTTTGTTCATTGATCTCTGATAAATTTGCTGTTCTGTGTTGACAAAGGTTACATACTTCATGTGGTGGAATCTATCAGAGGAGAGCTTCAGTTGTCGTAATATCCTGAAACAGAAGTAAGTAAATTTTATGCATAAAGCACATTAAATCCAAGTCTGCCAACCAAAGTGCTGTCCATCATGCTCTATTTAAACAAATATGTTTCAATAATTACTGCTATCAGCTACTACAGTCGACATATGCTGACATACTTATGCACATACAAATCATACACACATAATATGCACTCCCACACACTACAGAATAAAAATATGATTTAAAAGGGACATAAAAATAATAAGCCAATAATTCCTATACCAGTCCCATGTTAATTGCATAATTTATGAGTAACATCCTGTGCAGCAACAGCAAGAATCTGGTCATGATTTTTCTTATTTCAAAATTTATAACATTCTGGGAATCCACAGCAACAGAAACTGCCAAATGTGGAGATATATGACATATTTTCCTATATCAAAACATGCCTGAGGACTCGGCAAGTGAAGGAAAAAATATCTGTTTGTTGCTATTGTTCACTGGCACTGCTTATAAATCTGTCTTGTGTGGTCTTGTGGGAGCATGACAGTGTTATGAATAGAACCAGGATGTGAAAGTGCTGGAGGGCCGGGGGGGAACTTTACAAATTTGTCTTGTAGGAATCAGTATTTGTCCTGAGAGACAGACATTTTTCATCAACTGATATTCAGTATTCAATCTTATTACAGTACGGTGCTCATTCAAAGTAATGGAGGGAATTGTATTGCTTCCACTACATAAAATTTATTGTGTGCATTTGGTTGTCTGTTTATTTGTTCTGTAACAGTTTGTTACCCCTGGAGGGATAAATGAGAAAGAGTGCCTGATCCAAGCACACCAGAATTGAGGATTTTTCACTTAACATCAGACAAGCTTGATCAGCTTTGATTCAACAGATTAAGCTCATCTGAGACTACAGGGACTGAAGGATCCCAAGGTGGATGGGATTGACCAGTAGTGGAGCCGACTGGATCTGGTGGCTTCCCTGAGGAGGCGACATGGAAGGACAGAGAGGGACATGATAAGCAGTCATTAGGAGATTTCAAAAGCTGTGCCATAGTTGAGAACTCAAGATGGCTTCATTTCCAAGGTGACATTCTCTGAAGGTCCAGTTTGCCTCCCATGTTCCTCTCTGTTCTTTCATGTAGGGTCCTCAGTGAGGCCATCTGATCCTTTGAGCTCCATCACTTTGTCAGTCAACCCTTGAGTTTTGAACCAGGACAAAGCCCAAGGTGCTAGGACACATTTTAAGACTTGATTTTGGTAATAATCAACATTGGGATGGTGTGATATGCATACATGTCAACCTTTGGTCAATCAAACCTGTATAACCAACCTCCAGAATCCTTATTTCCCTTATAAAATCCTTATAAGATGCCAATTAAAATAATTTACCTAAAATTTGAATGATAATTAACAATGATGTATCCCAGTTACTTTTTATTCAATATTAATAACAATAAACCTTCAGAATGAATACAAAGCTCCAATGTTTGACAAAAACACAAAGTGTCACTCTAATGTTCTGAATTGTACTCCATGGCAGCTTTTTTAGCACTCTGCACCAATACCTCACTAGGCTGCATGTCACAGCAAGTGTCTGTGTTGATCTTACACTGCAGTAGGCCAGGTCAGTGTGTCTGCATTCAGGTCCTTTCTGCTCTCTGTTTGTATCCTCCTGACTTGAGAGAAAACTCTCTCACAGTCAGCATTACTGTGGGGTAAACAGAGCACTGCCTAACTTGAACTAAAACGCCCACTACCTTGTGTTTTCTGTCTTTTCTTCGGTTGACTAACAGCCCCGTCTGCCATTTAGATCGAAGTCATTCAGTCTGAAATCTTTCTTGACAAGCAGTATCCTCGAGCTCTGATGAACTTAACTCTAACAATGATTATTAAAATGTTATCTGACCTTGCTTCGATTCAAAATTAAGTAAGAAACATACCTTGCTTCTCTACAGTATCAAAATGTATTTGACAACAATTCAGTCTCAAATGTACACTTCCAGACACATGCATATCATTATACATTTGCTACTTCTGATAAACTAGTGCCAATGTTTGGTTGTGCGGCAAGTGTAACAATTTAACCTTAGACAGGAATCCAGTCGATGGAATCTTAGCGTGAAGCTTGCTGCGTGACCTGACACTAGAACCAATCAAGACTGACACTAATCCTATCGCTCATGTCAATGAAGCAGGAAGTTGTATAATCAATGTTTATCAGAGTCCAGCATTCGCATGTGTGGTATGAGACAGGATTGCTCACAGTTCCATCCATCCATTATCTGTAACCCAAGACCTTATCCTGTACAGGGTCGCAGGCAAGCTGGAGCCTATCCCATCTGACTATGGCCAAGAGGCAGGGTACACCCTGGACAAGTCGCCAGGTCATCACAGGGCTGACACATAGACACACAACCATTCAGACTCACATTCCCACCTACAGTCAATTTAGAGTCACCAATTAGCCTAACCTGCATGTCTTTGGACTGCAGGGGAAACCAGAGCACCCAGAGGAAACCCACGCAGACACAGGGAGAACATGCAAACTCCACACAGAAAGGCCCTCATCGGCCGCTGGGCTCGAACCCGGACCTTCTTGGTGTGAGGCAACAGTGCTAACCACTACAATATTTTCTGTATAAACAATTGTTACGACCCCTCTTTTTAAAGTCTAGGGAAAAGGGAGTAACAAAAGATGATGGTAACATATAAAGTGAATTTATTTACATAGTGAATTTAAAAAGAGCATACATGAAATTATAACAACCAAGGTCAGAGGGAGGCTGGGAAGTGCCAGTTACACAAATAAACAAAAAGGAACACAACTACTATGCCACTTATGGAAATCAAACTTAACTAACTAACCTAACACAGAAATATAAGGAAACCAAAAACTCCTACCTAACTTAACTACTCTTATCTAAACTAGCACAACTTCAAAGAAATACAACAATTGCACTTACCCGCTTACCTAATGTATCTATACAACAGTTAACTTGCGTGAGCGCAGTGTACCACCCCAACTTGCCTAGCCTACCCTCGTCACAAGGTTTGAGTCAGAGTTTTCTACTCACAAAATGCAGAGACAGATGCAAAGAGAGACTGAACACAAAGTATAACAACTGGCTTATATAGAGTGAAAGATGAAAGGTGATTGGTCACAGCAGAGGGAGATGAATGCATCAATCACTGGCGATGACAGAGGGAGACTTGATGATTGGAGGGGTGCATGGGAGGGATGAAGTCCTGCACCAATCACTTGTAGGAACTGGCACACCAGTATCTAAATGAATGAGTAAACATGAACATAGGAAAAAAACATGACAAGTGCCAGGGACGTAACACCCCCACCCTTTAAGAACAAACACCAGTTTGTTTGCATTAGCAAATTAAATAAGGCATCAGCAGGGCCGGAGTGGGCCCTGTTTTCAGTCCGGGAGTTTAATTCACATTCAGGCCACTTTGAAATGGAGGAGGAATTTGAGTACATTAAAAAAGATAAAACAAATAACTGTTCTTTCACAATGCTTTTTATTTGGTTTAAATTCAGGTAAACTTCACTTCACTTCACTTTAACAATATAGGTTCTCGCGTGCATTTGAACCAATGCTTGTGCATTACATGCCGCATACGCCTCGAAAATAATGGCAAATCAACAATGCTGGGTACTCAGCAACCGGCAGATAAAGCGTGAGGGCGCATTAGGCAACTCAAAAATGGTTAAATGAAATGTAGGCTAAAGCAAGTGTTCGATTCTGCTTAGAATATTGGCATACGCATACACCTCTTCTAAGTTATATATTTAACAACAATTATTTAACATCAAATATGACTTCTAGGCCTATGTGTTCATAACCACAATGTGCGCACGCCTGTGGAAATGCATGGTGTGACAGCGAGATGAAATAGGCTGGATGAGGAAATAACGCGCAACAGCACATTTGGGACCTGTTCATCTAAAATTGTTAATAACTGGGATGTAAAGCAATGTCCGGTTCTTCTTAGAATTAAGACATACACCACATCTATACCGTGTAAACTGCAAGATTTCACATGACATCAAAAAGCTGAATTGACATCACAAACTATCGACACATTATAGAGATCTTGCAGTCACGTGACCGGAAAGTACACAGCCGCCATCTTGTCGGTCAACAGCACAGCTGAATACTGCTGCACTCGTGTACAGAATGGATCAATTTCAACCGACGGACTACACAGCTCATTTTTCTAATGAACAGATAACTAGATATATGTCTAAAATAAACGATCTACAGATTATTGACCCTTATGGCTTTCCGGACGGAGTTTTCACGACCGTGTCAGTGGATATGGAACTGCCAGAGGTGGAATACCCGGACGTGTATAAGTACCTCATCAACTTTCCCTCGCTGTTCAGTGGTGAAACACTGTGTGCTTATAAATCTCTGGACAGTTATCTTTACAGAAATTCAGGATTTGTCAGCGACTCAGATGTGGCATCTTGCAAACAAGAAAATGATCCTCACTGGATGGGTAAGTCACTTAAGTATTGAGTATAGCACTGACCAACCGATTATAGAATAGAATAAGGTAATTCCAGCTGTAATTTCAAATCGTCCGTCTTGTTTACCATGGATCTGGTGTTGGAGAGGTAGAGGCTTAGCAGTGGAGGTTTGAGTGGCTGTTTTCTGAGCTTAGTCAACAGGCAGGCTCTGCAGCCTCGCTTTTGCTCCCGGCGCCGCCTCCTTCGCTTTGCTTCCAATAACAATCCATGGAGACCCCGCTGGTCTCACTATCTCGTCCAGAATGTTTTTTTTTTTTTCTCGTCCGGAATGTTGTGCATGCGATGGAAATCGCTACAAACCGTCATTTTCTGCTGGAAACCAATGTCCAGTAACTCCATAAGGTTGTAGTGGATATTGAAGTCCGGTACAGACAAACAACACGCAAAAATACACACAAAAAACATAAACGTGCACAGGTAGGGAGAGCTTGTAGCCGCAGCCATTGTAGTAGAATTGTATATAGTAGGGTTTTCCAGAAGAAAAGGTAGAAGTAAAAGCAGAAGTAGAACCAAAAGTAGAAGGCGGAATATGGCGTTTGACCAACACGATGGCGTCTGTCACAATCTGGATCGGCTGTGACGTCACATGCAAGTGCTCCATAGGCCTAGCATAGACTGATAAAATCGACAAACAGGGTTATCATACTCCATATCTTTCGTAACCTACCAGCTGGTCTTGAGAACATATCTGTCAATATGGCACATTTTGCTGCCACCTCCTTCCTTTTTTTAAGCTTCGCCCTTTCGGTTCCACCTGGCCTCTTTCTGCCCTCCATCACTGACACGCGCTGTTTCGCGCCAATGTTGTTTAAGTTCCCCGCAATACAGAGGAGGAGTCTTGGACCAAACCAACTGCAATAGAGGGGAGGGGAGAATTTCCTTATTTGGTAGCGCCTATTTAATCTGCTGCGATGCTGTTGGCGTCTGGGCTGCCATGTGAAAATGCAGAGTGCAGTTGAATTGATGATTAATGCAAGAATAAGATCAGTGACCAAAATTAGTGAAAATTATTTTCCCCATGCTCCAAGCAGGCCACCATTGATGGTTTGGGCCGGGGATGGTCCCGGCTAAATATAGGGCCACCCCGGCATTGGGCATCAGCAATGACATTTTCTGAACCCTTCTTATATTTAATGCAAATATTGTATTCCTGGAGTATTTCCCACCGCATGAGTCTCTGGTTGTGGTTGTACATACGTGACAAAAAAAAAACTAATGGGTTATGATCAGTGTATACTGTAACAGGAAAAGAGCTAGATCCAACATACACATCAAAATGTTGGAAAGCCAATAAAAGAACTAAGGCTTCCTGTTCAATGGTAGAATACTTCACCTGATGCTTGTCAAGCTTGCATGAAAAATAGCAGACTGGATGGTCCACTCCATCCAGGTTCTCCTGCACCAACACCTACATCACTAGCATCCACCTCCAACTTAAAAGGGCAAGTGAAATCAGGGGCAGAAAGCACAGGAGCATTACAAAGCAAACTCTTTAGACTTTCAAAAGCATGATGGCAATCACTCGTCCAGTTAAAAGACTGGGTAGGACTAAGGAGGCTAGTGAGAGGATGAGCTACAGTGGACAAGTTTTTGCAAAAACTTCTATAATAACCAGCTATGCCTAGGAACTGGCATAACTCATGCCTTGTGGTAGGGACTGGATAGGAAAGCATAGCTGAGATTTTTGCCTCCACAGGCCTCACCTGACCCTGACCCACTTCTCTGCCTAGGTAAGTTACTGTAGCCTTACCAAACTCACATTTAGTGATGTTTATTGTCAATGAGGCTTCAGCTAAATGCTGAAACACTAACTTCAGCCTCTCCATATGTTCTGCCAACCCAGATGAGTGCACCAGCAGGTCATCAAGATATGCATTGCAGTTGGGAACATTGCTCAACACGATATCAACTAAACGTTGGAAGGTGGCTGGAGCATTATGCATTCCAAAGGCCATAACTGTGTACTGCAGAAAGTAATCAGGTGTCACAAAAGCAAATATATTAGAGGCACGCTCAGTGAAGGGAACCTGCCAGTACCCTTTTAAAAGGTCTAGTTTAGTGACATACTTAGCAGAGCCAATATTATCAATACAGTCCTCCATTCATGGCAATGGATATGAATCGGGACAGTAACAGCATTTACCTTATGAAAATCTGTAATGAACCTTGGAGACCCATCAGATTTCAACTGTACTAAGCAGGGGGAACTCCAAGGGCTGGAACTAGGTTTGGCAAGCCCATGCTGTAACGGTATGCATGTTGCTTAATGGGAGCAGCATTACCCACATCTATATCCTGCTGCAACACAGTGGTCTGAGATGGGATGTCACCAAAAATAACAAAGTACTCATTAACCAAGTCAATCACATCTCTTTGTTGATCCTCATTCAGGTGATTTAAATGATGTGGCAACACAGTGAGCATCTCAGAGTTTGGTAATCTAACA
This sequence comes from Neoarius graeffei, assembly GCF_027579695.1. Lineage (NCBI taxonomy): Eukaryota > Metazoa > Chordata > Actinopteri > Siluriformes > Ariidae > Neoarius > Neoarius graeffei. The sequence goes on from NC_083570.1 coordinate 93,636,320, forward strand.
CTTGTGTTATGCACCCCCAATTCATTCTCAGCACTAACTGGAGGCTCAACAAAGAGAGTTGACACTGGACTAACAACCACTGGTTCTGGAGAGCACATAGGACTGGAATCAGCTTCCCTGGAGTGATAAAGTTTCAGCATGTTAATGTGACACACACTGTTCCTACACCGGCGGTCAGGTGTACTAAGGACATAGTCGGTCTCACTGAGCTTTTCCTGAATGATGTAAGGCCCAGCAAAATGGGCTGATAATGCAGAATCAGGGATGGGAAGCAAAGCTAAAACCTTATCTCCAGGTTTAAAAGAACGAGGCACAGTGGACCGATCATAATGGTGCTTCATAGTAGCATAGTTCCAAGCTTTTGCTTGGAACTCTTTTGCCAAACTATAGGTTCTGTGTAACCTCTCCCTAAACTGAGTCACATAGGTTAACATATTCTGACCAGAGGACCCCGTACTTAGTATATTGTCCTTCAAAACCTTAAGGGGACCTCGGACAGTGTGTCCAAACACTAATTCGGGAGGACTAAACCCCAAGGACTCCTGTACTGTTTCACAAGCTGCAAACAAAACAAAGGGTATCCCCTCATCCCAACTATTGCCAGTCTTCAGACAGTATTTGTGCAGCATAGATTTTAGAGATTGGTGCCAACGTTCCAGAGCCCCTTGACTTTCTGGATGATAGGCACAAGATGTCACATGATCAGCACCCAAGGAATTTAAAGGGCTGATGACACGAACATGACTGTATGCAATTTCTTAAATAAACTATACAACATGGCAAACATGTTAGATTTCTGTTATAATTACGTGAAAAGAAGCTGTTGTTATGCGAATATCCAACTTTTAATTGCACAGCGCAAGAAAACTGGGTCCGTGGCTTGCGGCCATGTTGTGACGTCAGTGGAAGAACACGCTGCGGTTCACTGGCTGTCTACTCAATGGAAATGGCGCATAAAAACGCCGGTGAACTCTCTAGCTCTTCCTCTTCTGGGAGTCTAGAATTGTGTTGTGAGTGGGATAGATCGGAAGAATCAAGTGATGACGAACACGGGTGCATCCAACCATACAGGTTTGAACCTGTTACTGTGCAATCTGAGAGCGACTCCGACTCCGAGATGGACAGCGGACAGGCAGACAGCCCAGCATTGAACACCACAAGGTTGGATAACAAGGATTGGTAGATCAACCCGTATTTGTTCAAAATGTTACAGAATCAATATTTTAATATTGTGTATTGTTGTCTTGCATGTGTAAACACTGCTTATATCATGTAAGCCGTATGCTACACTGAATACATAGTTCCTAATGGAGCATGCAAACGGTTACATGAAAGCTGCAAGCTTTCACAAGCAAATACATGACTGATATCACGCCGACTTTATGATTACATTTATGATTATCATGAATGTGTACTCTATGATGTGTACTCTATGAGCGCTCTGGAGCGAGTCACTTCCAAGATGGCCGCGCAGACCGCATAGCTCTACGTACCTTTATCTTATGTCGTTTCTCAACACATGTTCTGACAGTTGGACTGTCTTTGGAGGAGTCGCCTTGTCCCAGGCGACTGCTGGATCCGGCATAGCTACTAGTAGACCCCCTCCGGAATACTGTAGGCACTGCTGATGGTAGCAGCACACGTTTGTGCTGAACTGAACACCCAAGAGATTCCTTTAAGCTGGGAAGGGTGTCAAAACAATCCAAATCGAAGTGTTCAGAGCACAGGACGGATGTTGGTGAGGGCTCCCACTTGTCACGAGTGCGCCTGACTTGCCTCACCCACTTCGCATGCAGCTCGGGATCTCTGGGAAACTTGAATAAACTTACCTCATCCTTGTGGGTTTTGGAGCAAAAGCCGGCAACACAACGCGAAGGCATAATAACTAATATATATATATATATATATATATATATATATATATATATATATATATATATATATATTATAATAATAATACTAATAATGATAAACTGAACACCTCTTGCATCAACAACAAACTGGTAAGTGAGGAGGAAGATTCTTTCGCTGACGTCATATAGCTCCTCCTCCTCTTTTGTCTCCTGGGTGCTGCAGCCCCGTCAAATTTGCCCAAATAGCCGCGTTTTTTATCATAACTTGTAAAATAGGCGCCTTTGTGAATTAATATATGGATCATCGGGCATTACTTTTTATGTTATAAAACATCGCCAAAGATGTCAAAAACGTGTCATCAGCCCTTTAAAACCTGTTTAAAAATCTTGGACTGGAAATTAGTTCCTTGATCAGACTACACAACTTTTGGTAAGCCAAAGGTAGAAAAGAATGTGGTTAAAGCTCTGATAATTAATTTAGCAGTAATGTTACGAAGAGGAACTGCTTCAGGAAATCGAGTAGCAGCACACATGCATGTCAAGAGGAACTGATTTCCAGACCTAGTTCTGGGCAATGGACCAACACAGTCTATTAAAATATGCTCAAAGAGTTCGCCTACTATTGGAATAGGACACAAAGGAGCAGGCGGAATGACTTGGTTTGGTTTCCCAGTAATCTGGCATGTGTGACAACTACGGCAGAATTGGGCAACATCAGATTTTAGAGCAGGCCAAAAGAAGTGACAGAGGATACGGTTATATGTTTTTGTTATGCCAAGATAACCTGACCACGGATTCTCATGAGCTATGGACAGCACCTGATTACGATAAACTGAAGGCAATACAATTTGGTACACACAAAATGCGGATATAGCCAGGAGTGCACGCATTTTAAAGAAACAGAGGAAAATTCAGAACACTTGGACTACAAACTGTAAAGTGTTTATTAAACTAAACGGTACACCTGAGGAGGCCAAAATATTGGTTGTGAATAACATCGAGGACTTGGAAAAGTATCAGTGACCAACATGAGCGGGACCATAAGCCACACATCTCAGAGGATTACAGAACAGGATTTACTGGAGCTAAAATCGTTTGAGTACACTGATTACAAATCACAGGATTTGGAATATGACATAGACCCGGACAATAATTTCTTCTCTGCCATTAACAACAACTGCTATTATTACACTGCTGAACAGTTCAATCGGAGCATTAAAGCAGATGGCAAACTCTCAATTATCCACTTCAATAGCAGAAGCATGTATGCAAATTTCAATCTCATCAAGGAATATCTACAACAGTTTTCATATCCGTTCAGCATCATAGCAATATCTGAAACTTGGATACATAATGTCAAAGGCACGGACTTTGAGCTGACGGGCTATGAATTCAACTACGTAAATAGACAAAACAAGAGTGGAGGGGGAGTGGCCATATTTGTGGATAGGGGCTTGAAATTCAATGTAATGGAAAGTATATCAACAGTAATTGACAACGCACTGGAATGCATAACAGTTGAAATTTGCAGAGAGAAACATAAAAATGTAATTGTTAGTTGTATATATAGAGCTCCAGATTCTAGTATTGAGGTCTTCAATAACTGGATAGAGGAAATTTTTTCAAAAGTGAGTCACAAAACAGTCTTCATATGCGGAGACTTCAATATTGACCTGCTCAATCCAAATAAACACAAAATGACAGACAATTTTATCAACACAATGTACAGTATGGCCTTTTTCCCGAAAATTACTAGACCCAGCAGAATCACCTCACACGGTGATAGACAATATATTCATAGACAATATACAGTAGACAATAGACAATCTCATAGACAATATATTCACTAACAGTTTTAATGACAATTTAGTAAGTGGACTATTGATAAATGATATCAGTGATCATTTACCAGTTTTCTAAGTTTATGAAACAAAATTTGGGAATAATAAATCAGAAAACACAAAACTTTTCAGATGACTTGGATCAGAGGAATCAATTAACACTTTTCGAAATGACTTGCTGGCACAAAATTGGGATGAAATATACCGACTAAAAGACATAAATAAAGCATATGAGGAATTCTTGAGGATATTTATATCATTATATAATAAAAATTGCCCAATTGTTCAATACAGTAAAAAAGTCAAACATACAGTATGTCCACATTTTGTAAACAAGGGCTTTACAAAATGCCTGTAAAAAGAAAAATACATTGTATAAAGAGTTCATAAAGCAGAAAACTAAAGAGGCAGAGGATAGATATAAAAAAATATAAAAATAAATTAACTAATATTATAAGGGCTGCTAAGAAAGAATATTATAAGAAATTATTAAACGATAACAGAAATAATATCAAAGTAATTTGGAGCACTTTGAACAGTATTATAAAAAAAATGGGTCAAGATATACAAATTATCCAAGGTACTTTCTGAATAATGACAAAGATGAATATAATATGGATGTGATAGTTAATAGTTTCAACCATTACTTTGTAAATGTAGGACCAATCATAGCAGAACAAATCCCGGATCCAGGAACATCTGCTGAAAATCTGGGCAATTTGATAGATAATTCTTTTTCAATGTTCCTTACAGCAGTGGAAGAAAAAGAAATTGTTGATATTGTTGGGAAATGTATGAACAAAAAAAATCTACCGACTGTGATGACATTGACATGATGATACTGAAAAATGTTATTGATGGAATATCCAAACCATTCACATATATGCAATTTGTCATTTCTAACTGGTACATTTCCAAACAGAATGAAAACAGCAAAAGTCATTCCTCTGTACAAAACTGGGAGCAAACACCACTTCACAAACTACAGACCTGTCTCACTACTTCCGCAATTCTCTAAAATTCTTAAAAAACTTTTCAATAACCGATTGGATAAATTTATTGACAAACATAATCTACTTAGTGACAGTCAATATGGATTTAGAGCACATAGATCAACATCACTGGCTTTAATAGAATTAGTTGAAGAAATCAACAATTCCATAGAGCAGAAAAAACATGCAGTTGGAATATTCATTGATTTAAAGAAAGCATTTGATACAATAAATCATGACATATTAATAAAAAAACTGGAACGATATGGCATCAGGGGTATAGTTTTAAACTGGGTTAAAAGCTATTTAAGTAACAGGAGACAGTTTGTGAAGCTGGGAGATTGTTCTTCCTCATGTTTGGACATAACTTGTGGTGTTCCCCAGGGGTCAGTGTTAGGACCAAAGTTTTTTATAATATATATCAACGACATATGTAGTGTATCTAAAGTAATGAAGCTTGTCTTGTTTGCTGACGATACAAATATCCTCTTTTCTGGTGATAATTTAATGGAACTATTGCAGGAGATCACAACAGAAATAAGTAAATTAACCCTTGTGTGGTGTTCATATTTTTGTTACTCAGCCAGTGTTTGTGGGTCTGGTGGACCCGCTGCATTTTGGTATTTTAAATTCAACACAATTAAACAATTTTACATTAAATACTTAACAGATGTTTACTTCACCCTAATTACAAGCAATATAAACAGCATATATGATTAATATTTGCCCTTTACCTTTGTTAGATAACATTTATTTAAAAAAATGCTACTCATTTTTTGTTTGTTTTTTAATAAAATGTAATTTTACCAAAAGAAAATCAATTATAGTCAAGATATGAGTGGAAAAAAGATGTTTATCTTCAAATTTACAAATGAAGCAAGGTTTTTCATAACAACTGATTTTTATTTCTTTGAATTTCATTAGAAATTTAACCCATTCAGTTCAGTTTACACAACACAAGCTGAACACATACAGTAGCCATATCAGTCTATACAACACATCATCCCCATGCTCGTCTTCGCTTTGGGACTGGCTGACGCTCCATCTCATCCTCTTCTTCAAAGTCACTGTCAGACTCTGAATTTTCAGAACTGTGATCCTCACATTCTGAAACTTCCTCTACGTCATCATCAAAAGCTTCTGTCTCTTCCAAAATCATTTGCAAGTCCATCTGAGCAGAGAATCTTTTGGACATCTTGATCAGCTGTGATAAGGAACCACATTGGAAAAGGTATATTTATTGTGTCCCGCCCCCAATTTACAGGAACCTCTGTCTTGGTTCCCGCAAGACAGAGGGTAAAATGTGCAGGAATGGGAGAGTAGACAGGTGGCAGTGCTTAAATGGAAGGGGCAGAAGCACAAAACACACACACACACTAACAACAGGCCCAGACAGGAGGAGAACAGAGTGAAGGTACACACTTTTATTAGCCCCAGGTCCAGTGGACCCGAACATCCTGTATGTAATATAAATGTGTTCTGATATATGTTCTTCACAGAAAATGAGCCAATGAGTCTGAATTTGAAAAAAAAATTTAATCATATCATTGTTCCTTTGATAAAAAATGAAAATGGGTCCCACAGACCCGAACATCAAACAATGGCTAAAATCTGTTATCTGTTATCACCCAGATGAGAATGGGTTCCCTTTGAGTCTGGTTCCTCTCAAGGTTTCTTCCTCGTGTCATCCGAGGGAGTTTTTCCTTGCCATCATTGCCACAGGTTTGCTCATTGGGGATAAATTAGGGATAAAATTAGCCCATGTTTAAAGTCTTTAATTTTCTGTAAGGCTGCTTTGCAACAATGTCTGTTGTTAAAGGCGCTATACAAATAAACTTGACTTGACTTAATCCAGGATCCAAGGTAGACAAAGTCCTGTACTCTCTTCAGCTCTTGACCACTCCATGCTCTTAGAGTTTGTAGACCATTTGGGTGGATGTTGACTCCCATGTAGGTTAACTGGCTACTCTAAAATTGCCCTTAGGTGTGAATGTGTGTCAATGATTGAGAAGAGTAAACCTCTATAAATAATCCAGTAGAAGGCAATGGGAAACCACTTCTGTAATCCTTCCCTAGAAATTTGGACCTGCCATCAAGCAGAACACTAAAGAAGAAGAGATATGAGGAAATCTGTCATTGTCCAGTATGCAGCACTGTAATATTTCTGAGTGACTGCTTGTGATATAAAATACAACATAAATAAATCAAATAAAATAACAACTCTGTAATAAATATAGCGGATATACTGTACATCCTAGTCTAGGAGTAGCCTAGTCTACAATGCATTCATTATCTCAGAGCAATTACTTATTTGACTGTATTGGGACAGAACTAATTAATTCCATTGAATTGCTCTCACTTGAATTAATCCTATAATTTAAGTAATAAATGCAATATATATATATATACAATTAAGTTTGAGTGACACCAGGGAGTACTTCTCGACTAGAGTTCCCTTATAACAATCTATTATGTTTTAGTACATGTTTAACGGCTGTATTCAGAGATAAGTTACACATTTATAGTGTGAGATTTAATACTGAAATTGTGCACATTGTTATTCTGATCTCAGGTATAACTATGGACAGAAGGACAATTCAGACAGCTGTGAAAACAGGCATGTCTCAGTTAACTGCAACCAGTTATGACCTTGAACTTGAATGAGCTCAAGTGCTATTTAATAAGCTGATAAGTGTCGAAGCCATATTGTGACACGATGTCAGTTCGGCGTGCTTTGGCACGCTCACCTGAAAAACTCTCTGGCGCATTCCGGACTGCACACGCATTGTTCGACCTCTCGCATGCGCGCCGTTAACGATGCGCACCTGCACATGATTGAGGAGCAATATGTGCACCTATATAAGGACTGCTTAGACGCACACCTAGTGCGAAGTATGATGCCACATCAGTCGCGCATTACCGAGCCTTATATTACCCGTGTCTGATTTCTTGGTTTCCTGATTTCTGTGCCTGTTCCTCATTCCTGTTTTCTTGCGGCCTGTGATATCCTGTTTGTGCCTTGCCTGACCTTTCACTTGTCTTAACGTTAATGAGTTTGCCTGCCAATTTGGACTGTTTGCCTGTGTGTGTTTTCACTATAATAATAAATATACTTCTGCACTTACATCTGCCTCCTACCTCGCACCTGACACATGAAACCAAATTCTCACTTATTAATATGACATCTGCAACCAGGATTATTCATGCAGGAATATATTGGCAATATATTTATACTACATATTTATTTATATGCTCATTCATTCTTTTCATTCTATAATTATTGTTTTAATTTTTTTCATTTTTAAATGGTCTCTTGGTTTTATGTTCTATCGTATCATCGTTAACAGCAAATGAGAATGTGATCTGCTTTTTCAGTCCACATTTTTTATTCCTTGATCTTTTCTGGGCTCAAGGCAATCATATTCTTTGACATGTCTACTTGTGAAACATGTGGCATGAACTCCACTCATATGACTTGCATAATCTCAATGAAATCCACCTTGAGCAGCTGCACAACCATCTCTGAATACACATAACTTTCCCTGTGTAAATACTGGCATAACTTTTGGACTGACATAAATTACCAGCTTAGAATACAACCCACTGTAAATGTAACATACTGTTTATAATTTAGTATGATACCAGGGAAGACTTGGAGACCACAATTCCCTCACTTTTAAGTACACTTGGAAAGTATTTAATTTTTCCTCATTTTGTTCTGTCATAGCCTACTCTAACAGGGATTTAATTCAATTTTTACACTTCATCAACCTGTACAAATACTCCATAACATCAAAAATAACAAGGCTTTCACAAATGGTTTGTACATTTATTAAAAAAAAGAAAACTAGATAGAATTTGACGCCAACGGCGTCGATGGGAATGCCTCCACCCGATAGACTACACGCTGTGGCAGCGGGGGCGTGGTCTAGCATCGGTCTGTGACAGGAGGGCGGAGTCGGGGAAGTTAAGTGGCAGAATCACTACACCTGTTGTTAATTAATGTGTTTGTGTGTCTTCCCAGTGACCGCGCCCTATTTAAGGAGAGAGAGCGAGAGCAGAGGGAGCTCTCTCTCCACAACCAGACGGCTGATATGTGTGCATGTCTGAGTGTGTGGGAACATATATTTAACGCTGAAAAGCTGAATAAAAGAGAGTTTGTGAAATCAGTTCTGTCCTGCCGTCCTTCTGTGCTCCACCCACCTACATGGACTGCTACAGTGGTGCCGGAACCCGGGACCCAAGCACAGAAGACAACAGCCCCATGGAGTCCTCCACCTTCGCCGACCTGATCCACGCCCTCGCCACGGCTCGCCCTCCGAAAGGAGCAAGAACAACGGTTCGAGGCCCTGGTGCTGGCGCAACAGGAAGATTGTCGGGCGTTCCGGCACCTCCTCTCGTCGGCGGGGTCCATCATCTCCACCGCCGCGGGCCCTTCCCCCCTCACCCTCACGAAGATGGGCCCGCAGGACGACCCCAAGGCATTCTTCACGCTCTTTGAGCAGGTAGCAGAGACCTCGGGGTGGCCGGTGGAACAGTGCGCAGCGCGCCTCCTCCCCCTGCTAACGGGAGAGGCGCAGCTGGCCGTGCTACAGCTCCCCGCTGACTGCCGGCTGGCCTACGCGGACCTTCGCCGGGCCTTCCTCCAGCGGGTGGGACGCACCCCGGAGCAACAACATCAGCGTTTCCGCACTCTGCGCTTGGAGGAAGTTGGCTGGCCGTTTGCATTTGGCCAGCAACTCCAGGACGCCTGCTGGCAGTGGTTGAGGGCTGACAGTTGCGACGCCGAGGGACTCATCGACCAGGTGGTACTGGAACAGTTCGTCGCGCGTTTATCAGCGGGAACCGCAGAGTGGGTCCAGTGCCACCGCCCGGCGTCACTGGATCAGGCAATTGAGCTGGCGGAGGATCATCTGGCGGCTGTCCCGGCGGCAGGACAGCAGATGGCATCTTCTCTTCTCTCCTCTTCTCTCTCTCTCTCTCTCCCCCCCTCCTCCTGTGTCCCGTCATCTCCCCGTTCCCCCACCGCGGAGGCGGGGGCCAGCACCACCCCAGCCGGCCCGCCGCACCCGCGGTGCCCTCCCGTTTCTCCCTTCTGTGTCTGTCTCTCCCCCACCTCAGGTGAGTGAGCCCCAGATCACCGGTGCAGAGGGAAAGCCCAGGCCGGTTTGCTGGCACTGCGGGGAGCCAGGCCACCTTCAACAGCAGTGCACGGCGATGGAGGTGGGTGTGGTGGTTCGGATCCCCGACGCGCCAGAGGCTGCCCTCGATCGGGCCGGAGCGTATCGCATACCGGTGAGTATCCAAGGGGCTACATATCAGGCGTTGGTGGATTCTGGTTGTAATCTCAATTCGCCAAAGCCTGGTTCAAGACGAGGCATTGGGGGGAGCACAAGGGGTGAAGATGTTGTGTGTGCACGGGGATGTTCACCGCTACCCTTTGGTGTTGGTCCACATTATTTTCAGAGAGGAGAAATTTATAGTGAAGGCGGCGGTTAATCCTCGCCTTACCCACTCGTTAATTTTGGGGACTGATTGGCCGGGATTTCGGGGTTTAATGACACGCCTAGTAAAGAGTGGGTCCTGCCATTTGACAGGGGGAGGTCCCGGTGTCGCTTTGGCGGGAGCAGCTGTCACAGAGCCGTCTACGTCATCTCCGCGTCAGAGTGAGGAGCCGCCGGCTCCTCCTCTCTCTATTGGGGAATCCCTCGCGGATTTCCCATTAGAGCAGTCGCGAGACGAGACTCTGCGGCATGCGTTTGACCAAGTGAGAGTAATCGATGGTCAAACGCTCCAGCCGAACGCCACCCCATCCTTCCCCTACTTCGCGATTATGAAGGATAGATTATACCGAGTGACGCAGGACACTCAAACTAAAGAGCGAGTCACGCAGCTTTTAATTCCGAAGAGCCGCCGGGAATTGGTATTCCAGGCGGCTCACTTTAATCCCATGGCTGGACACTTAGGGCAGGATAAAACACTAGCCCGAATAATGGCCCGATTCTATTGGCCGGGGATTCGCGGTGATGTCCGTAGGTGGTGTACGGCGTGCCGCGAATGCCAGTTAGTAAATCCAGCGGCCATTCCAAAAGCACCTTTGCGCCCTCTACCGTTAATCGAGACCCCGTTCGAAAGAATTGTAATGGATCTCGTCGGGCCATTAGATCGGTCAGCACGAGGGTACCGCTTTATATTAGTTCTGGTGGACTATGCAACGCGATACCCGGAAGCCGTGCCTCTTCGCAATATCTCAGCACACAGTATTGCGGAGGCGCTCTTCTGCGTCATCTCCCGAGTTGGAATCCCGAAAGAGATTCTGACTGATCAAGGCACCTCGTTTATGTCACGAACACTGAACAAACTGTATGGGTTATTAAGTATTAAGCCGATCCGCACCAGCGTGTATCACCCACAAACGGACGGTTTAATGGAACGGTTTAATTGCACCCTTAAAAACATAATTAAAAAATTTGTCAGTGAGGACGCGCATAACTGGGATAAATGGCTCGAACCCTTGCTCTTCGCAGTGCGAGAGGTCCCCCAAGCCTCCACGGGGTTCTCCCCGTTTGAATTATTATATGGGTGTAAGCCACGTGGCATTTTAGACGTGCTGCGAGAAAATTGGGAGGAGGGACCTTCACCAAGCAAAAATGAAATTCAATATGTTATTGACCTGCGCGCAAAACTCCACACACTCACACACCTAACCCAGGAGAATTTGCGGCAGGCCCAAGAACGGCAAACCCGCCTGTACAACAAGGGTACGCGCCTTAGAGAGTTTGCACCGGGAGAGAAAGTACTCGTACTGTTGCCCACATCGAGCTCTAAATTAGTCGCCAAGTGGCAAGGACCCTTTGAGGTCACACGGTGAGTCGGGGACGTCGACTATGAGGTGAAGTGAACGGACAGGGGTGGGGCGCTACAGATTTACCACCTCAACCTACTCAAACTCTGGAATGAGGAGGTCCCCGTGGTGTTGGTGTCAGTGGTTCCAGAGAAGGCGGAGCTGGGGCCGGAGGTTCAAAAAGGAACATTAGCATCACGTCCCTCTCCGGTCCCCTGTGGAGACCACCTCTCCCCGACCCAACTCGCGGAGGTTGCCCAGTTGCAGACCGAGTTTTTGGACGTGTTCTCACCCCTGCCCGGCCGCACTAACCTCATAGAGCACCACATTGAGATGCCCCCGGGGGTGGTAGTGCGTAGCCATCCTTACAGGTTACCCGAACACAAGAAAAAGGTGGTTCGGGAAGAACTCGAGGCCATGCTCGAAATGGGCATCGTCGAGGAGTCCCACAGTGACTGGAGCAGCCCGGTGGTCTTGGTACCCAAGGCCGACGGGTCGGTCCGGTTCTGTGTGGACTATAGAAAAGTCAACGCGGTGTCTAAATTCGATGCGTACCCAATGCCTAGTATTGATGAGTTGCTCAATCGCCTAGGCATGGCTCGTTTTTACTCGACACGGGATTTAACAAAGGGTTATTGGCATATCCCCTTGACTCCATTATCCCGTGAAAAAACGGCCTTTTCCACACCGTTCGGCTTACACCAATTCGTCACACTTCCTTTTGGGCTGTTTGGGGCGCCCGCTACGTTTCAGCAGCTGATGGACCGGGTCCTCCGCTCCCACGCCACCTATGTGGCCGCGTACTTAGACGATATCATTATTTATAGTAATGACTGGCCGTGGCACCTACAATACCTGAGGGCCGTCCTGAGGTCGCTGAGGCGGGCGGGTCTCACGGCCAACCCGAAGAAGTGTGCGATTGGGCGGGTGGAAGTACGGTATCTGGGCTTCCACTTGGGCAATGGGCAGGTGCGTCCCCAAATTAACAAGACTGCAGCGATTGCGGCCTGCCCGAGGCCCAAGACCAAAAAGGGGGTGAGACAGTTCCTGGGGCTGGCTGGGTATTATCGTAGGTTTATACCTAATTATTCGGACGTCACCAGCCCGCTGACTGATCTGACTAAAAAGGGGGCACCAGATCCGGTCCAGTGGACGGAGCAATGCCAGCGGGCTTTTTCTAAGGTTAAGGCTGCACTGTGTGGGGGGCCACTTTTACACTCCCCTGACTTTTCTCTCCCCTTTATGTTGCAGATGGATGCGTCGGACAGAGGGCTCGGGGCCGTTTTGTCCCAGCAGGTGGAGGGGGAGGATCGCCCCGTCTTGTACATTAGTCACAAGCTGTCGGTGCATGAGGGGCACTACAGTACCATCGAGAAGGAGTGCCTGGCGATCAAGCGGGCGGTCCTCACCCTCCGGTACTACCTGCTGGGACGCCCTTTCACCCTCTGTTCAGCCCACTCGCCCCTCCAGTGGCTCCACCGCATGAAGGATGCCAATGCGGGGATCACCCGTTGGTATCTGGCACTCCAACCCTTTAACTTCAAGGTGATCCACAGGCCGGGGGCGCAGATGGTCGTGGCGGACTTCCTCTCCCGTCAAGGGGGGGGAGTCGGCTGCGGGCCGGACAGCTGCCCGGCCTGAGTCAGGCGGTGGGGGTATGTGGCAGCGGGGGCGTGGTCTAGCATCGGTCTGTGACAGGAGGGCGGAGTCGGGGAAGTTAAGTGGCAGAATCACTACACCTGTTGTTAATTAATGTGTTTGTGTGTCTTCCCAGTGACCGCACCCTATTTAAGGAGAGAGAGCGAGAGCAGAGGGAGCTCTCTCTCCACAACCAGACGGCTGATGTGTGTGCGTGTCTGAGTGTGTGGGAACATATATTTAACGCTGAAAAGCTGAATAAAAGAGAGTTTGTGAAATCAGTTCCGTCCTGCCGTCCTTCTGTGCTCCACCCACCTACATGGACTGCTACACACGCCTTATTAAGTTGTGATTTGGGGATGGACATTTTTTACCTCACAGTAATCTTGACCTGGTGAAATTACTTGTATCAGCCTTGGAGACATTGTGTTCACAAGGTTTTTGGACAGACATTTGACCTCACAGTGACCTTGACCTTAGACCTTTCGATCTCAAAATCTAATCAGTTTATGTTTGTCCCAAAGCGCACGAATGGTGAAAGTTTGGTGAAATTTCTTTCATTAGCCTTTGAGATATCACGTTCACAAGGTTTCGGGACGGATGCATGCGGACAGACATTTGACCTCACAGTGACCTTGACCTAAGACCTTTTGATCTCAAAATCTAATCAGTTTATCTTTGTCCCCAAAGGCACAAATGGTGAAAATTTGGTGAAATTCCTTTCAGTCGCCTTGGAGATATTGTGTTCAAAAGGTTTTTGGACAGACATTTGACCTCACAGTGACCTTGACCTTAGACCTTTCGATCTCAAAATCTAATCAGTTCATGTTTCTCCCAAAGCGCACGAATGGTGAAAGTTTGGTGAAATTCCTTTCATTAGCCTTTGGGATATCGCGTTCACAAGGTTTCGGGACGGACGCACGCGGACAGACATTTGACCTCACAGTGACCTTGACCTTAGACCTTTTGATCTCAAAATCTAATCAGTTTATCTTTGTCCCCAAATGCACAAATGGTGAAAGTTTGGTGAAATTCATTTCATCTGCCTTGGAGATATTGTGTTCACAAGGTTTGCGGACAGACATTTGACCTCACAGTGACCTCGACCTTAGACCTTTTGATCTCAAAATCTAATCAGTTCATGTTTGTCCCAAAGTGCACAAATGGTGAAGGTTTGGAGAAATTCCTTTCATTAGCCTTTGGGATATCGCGTTCACAAGGTTTCGGGACGGACGCACGCGGACAGACATTTGACCTCACAGTGACCTTGACCTTAGACCTTTTGATCTCAAAATCTAATCAGTTTATCTTTGTCCCCAAATGCACAAATGGTGAAAGTTTGGTGAAATTCATTTCATCTGCCTTGGAGATATTGTGTTCACAAGTTTTGCGGACAGACATTTGACCTCACAGTGACCTCGACCTTAGACCTTTTGATCTCAAAATCTAATCAGTTCATGTTTGTCCCAAAGCACACAAATGGTGAAAGTTTGGTGAAATTCCTTTCATTAGCCTTTGAGATATCGTGTTCACAAGGTTTCGGGACGGACAGACGCACAGACGGACGCACGGACAGATGGACAACCTGAAAACATAATGCCTCCTGCACCTTACGGTGGAGGAGGCATAAAAAATCACTTTTTACATAAGTATTCAGAGCTATGGCTATGATATTCGATATTGATGCTTCTACAACTTCACAGTTGCGGGAATTGATTGGACATGATTTGAAATGGCAAACCTCTGTTTAGGTAAAGCTTCAGAGTGAATAGAAAAAAGAGCAAATAATCCATGAACTCTTCTTTTGTGTGTGTGTGTGTGTGTGTGTGTGTGTGTGTGTGTGTGTGTGTGTGTGTGTGTGTGCGCGCGCAACTTTGAAGGACCAGAAGAAATCAATGACTTTCAACATTGTTGAATGAAAATTCAGAGTGACAGAGACATTTCCTAGAAATCCAGCCAATCTCCAGACCCACTGCCACACTGGCCAAAATAAAGCCAAAAACCAAAATACAACCCCAATTCCCAAAAGGTTGGGATGCTGTGTAAACTATGAATAAAAAAACAGAATGTGATAATTTGCAAATCATGGTAACCCTATATTTCATTGAAAATAGTACAAAGACAAAGGCATTGAGTGGGTACATATTTACTTCCGACGGGACAAGACTCCGGGACAGGAGTGACAGATAGTTCTCGATCGATCTCTTCATCTACTTCCCATCTAATGGGGGTGACCACAACGGATGGGGGTAGTACATTGACTGCTTCTGAGGAGGCTTCGGGACTGGGATATATGCAGGACAGGGCATCGGCTTTTGTGTTACGGGAACCAGGGCGATAAGAAATGGAAAAATTGAACCAGGAAAAGAAGAGGGACCACCGGGCCTGACGGGGGTTGAGCCACTTAGCTGATCGTAAATATTCTAGGTTCTTGTGATCGGTTAACACGAGGAAGGGATGCGTAGCTCCCTCTAGCCAATGGAGCCATTCTTCAAAGGCTAGTTTCATAGCCAGCAGCTCTCGATACTCGATACCATAATTATGTTCAGCAGGGGTCAGTTTATGAGAGTAGAATGTGATGGGATGTAGTTTACAGGGGTCACCTACGTGCTGGGGCAGCACCGCCCCAGTGCCCACCTCAGAGGTGTCTACCTCAACCATGAAAGGCCGGGTGGGATCAGGATGGTTCAGGATAGGGGCAGTGGTGAAGGCGACTTTGAGGGCTTCGAACACCTCCTGTGCCCGGGGGTTCCACAAGAGTTGCTTGGTACTGCCCTTCAATAAGGTGGTAAGGGGAGCTGCGAGACTACTGAAGTTACAAATGAATCGACGGTAGAAATTAGCAAATCCAAGGAAGCGTTGGAGCTCTTTTATGGATGTAGGGTTGGGCCAATTAGTTATGGCTCTCACTTTCTCATCGTCCATAATGACACCTTCCGGACTGATGACATAACCTAAGAAGGAGGTAGAAGGGAGGTGAAACTCATACTTCTCTCCTCTGATGAATAACTGATTCTCAAGCAGATGCCTGAGGATGGAACGGACATGATGAATATGGGTTTCAAGATTCGGGGAGTAGATCAAAATATCGTCGATGGATGCAATGACATATTTGCCAAGCATGTCCCGGAGTACATCATTTACGAATGCCTGAAAGATGGACGGGGCATTGTGTAACCCAAAGGGCATTACCAAATACTCATAGTGCCCCCTGGTGGTGAGAAATGCTGTTTTCCATTTGTCGCCCTCCCTTATTCGGACTAGGTTGTAAGCACTACTCAAATCAAGTTTTGTAAAGATTTGGGCTCCACAAAGTTGTTCTAGCACTGCGGGAACTAAAAGCAGTGGGTAGGAATACGGTCTCGTGACTTGGTTTAACCCATGATAGTCAATGCAGGGCCTAAGTCCCCTGTCTTTCTTGTTGACAAAAAAGAACCCTGCAGCGGTGGGGGAAGTAGAAGGATGGACGAAACCCTGTTGTAAGGCCTCCTGAATATACTCCTCCATAGCTTTCTCCTCTGCCTGAGTAAGTGGGTATACCCTAGATTTAGGTGGGACGGCACCATCTAGTAACTTGAAAGAACAGTCGTATTCTCTATGAGGGGGAAGCTTGGTAGCATTCTTTTTACTAAATACTTTTAGCAAATCACTATATTCGGGGGGTACAGAATCTATGGCATTGTCATTGGGGCTTTCTATAGTGGTAGACGATACCAGGGTTGTGGGAAGCGTGAGACAATGATCATAACAGTAACTGGACCATGAGAGAATTTCCTTATCAGACCAGGATATAACAGGGTTATGTTTTTTGAGCCAAGACAAACCTAAAATAATAGTATACTCACAAGCATTTAACACACACACACACACACACACACAATTCTGTTCAGAGTGCAAAGCACTGACAGTCATCTTGATGGGTTTCGTGACCCGGGTAACAAGTCCTTCCCCAACTGGGTCCCCATCAACAGCAGTCTCAGTGGCGACTCCAGTGGCTCCACAGGAATCTGGAGTTGCTCCACCAGCTTGGCGTGGATGAAATCCCCCTCAGCTCCGGAATCAATTAATGCTGGAAACACACAGACAGACTGAGGGCAGTAAACGGTCACAGGCAGGAGGAAGGACTTGGAGACCAACCCCTTAGTGGGTGCACTCACCACATTAGCGAACAGGTACCTGCCATGGGGGGAGCAGCCTGGTTAGTGACCCTGGGCACACTGGGGAGGCTGAGTTGTTGGGGTTGAGTTGTGATTTCTATCATGCTTTTGGCGATCTGTACTAACTGTTTTTGCTGCTCATCCTGCTGCTGAGTAAGATTCTAGATGGACTGGGTCACGGAGTCGAAACGCTGGTAATGTTGTCCAAGCATCTGTCCTTGACTGCTAAGCGCCACCTGTAGCTCTGTGTAATTAGCCGTCTGCATGTCAGCACAGTATTCTGTAACATGGCAATGACAGACCAGAAGCTCACAGATTAAGAACAAACTCAGGGTTTTAATAGACACAGTGAGAGAAGGCAATGTACAATAACCAGGCCAGGTCAATACCAGGAAATCCAACTGAGAAATGAGGGCTAGACAAATCATGGTCATGAAACGGGCGAGAGTTCAAGAACTGGAAATCAGGAAAACACAGGCAGAATAAACACAAGGGCTAAGCAAATTGGAGTCGGGAAACAGGTGGAGGTCGAGAAACTGGGAAGCGAGAGAAAAGAGCAAACAAACAGAAGGGCTAGGCGAAACGGAAAGAAACTGTAAGGCAAAAAGGGTCATACACGGAAATGCAATCAGATACAAACGCTCAGTAGGCTCACGGAAAATGTGGAAGCAATACTGTGCAAAGAACTAAACAAATAGAGGGGTATAAATACAGACATAAACAAAAAGGTACAGGTGATAACAATTAGAACTCGGGGGAGCCACTCCGAGGAAGTGGCTCCGGATTGGTGGATTGGGTGTACGTGGTAGTATCAGGTGTGTGAGTTGGATTGTGGGAAGTGGAGTCCAGAGTGTTAGGTGAGCCCGTGAGCATGACATAATGCACCAAATGTTTGAAATAGGAGACAGGTCTGGACTGCAGGCAGGCCAGTTTAGCACCCGGACTCTTACTACAGAGCCATGCAGCTTTAATATGTGCAGAAAGCAGTTTGGCATTGTCTTGCTGAAAGAAGGAAGGCCTTCCTGAAAAAGATTTTGTCTGGATGGCAGCATATTGCTCTGAAACACGTATATATCATTCAGCATGAATGATGCCTTCCCAGATGTACAAGCTACCTATGTCATGTGCACTAATGCACCCTCATACCATCACAGATGCTGGCTGTGAAGATTTGCAAATTATCTCCTTCTGTTTTTATTTACAGTTTACACAGCATCGCAACTTTTTTTGGAATTGGGGTTGTAAATAAATTTGCGAGACTAATTGGCTCAGTAATTGGTAATTACATCATAACAGTTTGTGATTATAATGATGAATTACATCTCTGGAAAAATATGAAAAAAGAGACTCTTATTTTTTTCCATAGCTTTACATTTAAAGATTTTAAATTTACCATAGATAAATAGTTTGTCATAGACAGATGTGCACAGGAGTGTTTTCCTCCTGGGTTTCACTCACTTCTGAAGGAATTTTGACCAATCTTAACTGTTTCCACAGTTTTTTTTTTGTTTGTTTGTTTATACCTGCCCATTTCTCTTAGACTTAGTGAGTTCTAATAAATAAATAAATAAATAAATAAGTAAATAAATAAATAAATAAATAAGGAATTTACCATTGTGATCCTGACCAGAATAAAGCATTTCCAGAATGAATGAATGAATGAATGAATGAATGAATGACAACCATAGAAGTAACCTGCCTCATCCAGTGTACTGCATTGTTATTCAACATGACTTTTCTTGATCCTGCAAGCTTCATGTCTGACAACCCTGCATGAATGAAAAAAACTGTCCATTCCAATAAATTTTTGTTGGCTCCTGTGGGAGACCATATAGGTCCCAAGTTTCCAACTTCCAAATGGTGGTCCATTTATGAAGTGATGCCAGAGGCTGAGGCTGTGCAGCGACCAACCAAGGGTGACAAAGACACCAAGGAGGGAGGGGGTGTGAAGGGGTACCCTGCAGAAAAAAAAAAAAAAAAAATATATATATATATATATATATATATATATATATATATATATATATTTCAAAAATGGCATTGAAATATGCAATTCCTAAGCATTTCAGCTTAATTTTATGATATTTATATCGGTATCAAAACTTGAAAGTGGAAGGTGTATCTGTTGACAGTTTATAACAGCATATGTTTAGCACCTGACAGCACCAAGCAGTCAGTGCGTTTACATGCACATAGAGAAAATCGAATTTCTGCCGTTGCTCGACTGAAATCGAAGTTCTAAATGGCATGGAAACACCTTAGCTAGGCTGAAATTGAACCGAACTTGATTTCTCGTAATCGAGCTACACGACCTAGATTATGCGATTTTTGCCGAGCTACTTAATGCACGTAAACCCTATCGAGCTATGTAGTCGAGCTACTTACTTCAGCACTGCCCCTTCTGAAAGTGACGAGTGACGAGACCACAACCGGGAAACACAACAGCCTCGGTCGGAAAAAAAAAAACAGCCTCGGTCGGCATGACACTTCACCTTAGCCGCCACTTTATTAGGAACACTTCTGTTCGTACATACAAACTACAAACACTCTTCTTGTGAACACGGAACTGATAACTTTGTTTATACTCTTGAATAGCTCTTCTTCATGATGACAACTGGAAGTGTACCAACACGATGGGGCGTGTAGTGCCACCTGTGGCTCAGGTGCACAATGTACCTCACACAATAGCTCGATTTCCTTGTGTGCATGTAGGATTGGATTTCTCTGGCACCCCTGCTGGGACCCTTTGCTCGATTACTGACAGCCAGGGGCGCTTTATCAACACCTGTGGCCCAGGGGCTACTGGGTTTTTTGAGGCCCCTCATAGGCTACCTGTCAACCCTACCCTTACCGTTGGCCAGGAAAACACTCTTATTTTATTTACAATACGTGTCAAGCATTTACAGTGTAAGCGCGTAATTAGCCTAGAAGCCTATGATAGGTTACGTTTGGCTCAGCGTAGCTGCGCAAGGCCCACGCTCACATCGCTCAACACATCCGACCACAGAGGGAGAGAAGAACGCGCATTATCATTACAGAGCCGGTTCTGATTATTACCACGGACAGGACAGTGATACTGCGTAACTTTCACGCAGGTGCATGGCCAGAGATAACCACACAAGCGCACGTGCGCTATAATGTAGACCTATGTGTTGTAAACATAAAACACACACACACCTACAGACAAGTCCTTTTAAAAAATAAAATGCATAAAAATAGCTCGGCGGCATGAAAACAAACATTCACTGCAAGTCCAGGTACTTGGCTCGGCGGCCACATGAAACGTAAACACCATGGACAGCGGCCAAACTCATAACTCTACAGACCGAAATACACAAAACCAAGTCCTACTAGGGTCACTTTTACCAATCTATGTTCAAGCATCATGCAAGTCTTCCTTCTCCTTGAATAAGACCATGCATTCAACTGCCTTTTTGACATGACTGCATCGAAATACCACTTGCAACAATATTTCACGCACTCCATCAAGAAAAAAGTTAAACATGATGAACACGGGCATACTGTTTTGAGCATACGATTTTTTAAAAAGAAACTAGCTATATCAAAGTCCTTCAATAAACCCATCCTTTAGCGCAAATGAGCTTAACCTAGTTCAAAGCATGACGCTAGCAGTAGCTGCATAAGGCAAAATCATGTGGGCCTTTCGTCAACAACAAGCCACGGCGGGCAAACATTAATAATCAAGTGTCCTTACCTTAAAACATTGTCTTGACCACAGAACTTCTCAAGTATTTCACTTAAATCCACACGGGTTAACAACACACCCAACACAGCTAGCGAGAAATGTGGATATGCGCTAGCTTTGTATTGCTATTCCCCTTAGTATGCTTACTCTGTCTGCTGCCCGAACTGTGAAAATTATAGGCTACAATCTTTTCATCAATTTCTTCAGTAGATGCCGTTTTAGACATTTTATTATCCCCATCGAAATATGCAGTTGACACCCTCCTCTTCCTCAGCACAGTTCCAGTTTGTCTCATCTGCCTCGCTGACTTGGTTCTCCTCCACCTTCACAAACGTAAAAAACAGTACCTTAATGTAATAATATGCTATCCGTTACCTCATAGCATATCTAGCCTAGCTATACATAGCCTAGCTGCTGGTACGGCTGATAACTGATAAGTAGCTGATATTCTGAACAGATTGGTGATCCTTACCTTAAAAATGTCTGTGACTTTAGGCAACGATTCTATCATTACCTGCATCTCTCTCTTTTTTTTCCTTTTATGCACCCCGCTAACATGTGAACGCTTCATCTTTCAAAGCCTCTAAATTTGTGTCTCTGTAGTCTGCAGTCTTTGGCGCGCTTTCGTGCGTGACGTTACATTTTGTTACATTTTATTCTGGTACAGTTGTGGGTGTTCGTTTCGCGAACCACATCCACCATGTCTCTTACAGCAGGCTACTGTGCGCTCATTTATTTCTAACCTTATTTCTATCCGTACATTAATGTAGGCCCACGATTCCGACAGTTTATTATTTTATTAATATTACAAGGGTCCTTTACGAGGCCCCTGATTGGCTGTGGCCCAGGGGCTTGAGCCCCCCGAAGCCCCCCCCTTAAAGCGCCGGTGCCGACAGCAGCTCAATTTGGATGTGCATGTAAAAGTACTGAGTGTTTATTTTGATGAGGCAATGACCTTGACATTTGTTAAATCACACATTAGTCTTAGAGCATTACAGACATTAGGCTGTTATAGGCCTACACTGGAGTCTATCAGATACAGATCTAGAGTTTAAAGACATTAAAACTCTCGGATATTTTCAACATATGGATCTCTTTACAAACCAGGAATATTAAGAGAAATTTAAGCATTAGGCGTAGATCTTGTAAATAAGTTATTAGAAATAATACAAACTCACTGTGCAGAAAGTTTTGCCTGGCTGATCTTTCACAGGTTGTATACATCCATCAATTCATTATCCATAACCGCTTATCCTGTATAGGGTCAGCTGGAGCCTATCCCAGCTGACTATGGGTGAGAGGCAGGGTACACCCTGGACAAGACACCAAGTCATTACACAGAGACAAACAACTATTCACACTCACGTTCACACCTACGGTCAATTTAGAGCCACCAATTAGCCTAACCTGCATGTCTTTGGACTGTGGGGGAAACCAGAGCACCCAGAGGAAATGCACCCAGATACGGGGAGAACATGCAAACTCCACACAGAAAGGCCCCCATCGGTCACTGGGCTCAAACCCAGGACCTTCTTGCTGTAAGGCGACAGCGCTAACCACTACACCACTGTGCCGACCTTGGCTGTACACACAGAAATGCAAAACACCACTCTTTATTGAACTTCATTTCAGAATGCACATGCTTTCTTTTCTTTGGTGTACTTGTACTTGGTCCATCATAATCTGGCATGATTACTTACCATAAAGATCAATAATTACCGTATAAAAATTAACTTACATACGTACATGCATGCAAAGACAGCAGCTGTTGTATGTCTGCAGGCTTGAGACTTTTGGGCCATTTCAAAGCAATCAGAAAATCTTGGCATGTGAAATGCCAAAAAGTAGTTTCAGAAATGGTCGAGTAGTTGGACTGTTCTGAATGAAAAGACCAGATTGCATTGATCTTTTGTCAGCATGACTGGGAGAGGTGCCCAATCAATTAACCCCATACATTCCGGAATATATATTATACTTGTTAATAAGCTGTTAATCAATCAGTACAAAACACTTATCAATAAATCCTGACAGAACATTGACATTGACAGATCATTGATATGGGTTTTTCATGTCTTTGTGGGCCAGCTGGTTTGGAAATCATTTTGCCAGTCTGACCCACCAGATGTGGCTCACTTGGGTGGTCTGTACCAGTCCCTACCTATCTATCCATCCATCTACTCACCAAGTTAACAGCACTTGATGCTTGAATTGTGGCCACTCTTCTCAGTTGCTTTCATTGGGATCTTCTTCTTGTCCCACTTATGTGTCTGGGGTCGCTGCCATGTCCTTGGCCTGTCATATTAATTGGAGCCTAGCTTTACTCTGGATGCCCTTCATGCCATAAGGCTCCCATTTCCAGGCTTGGGACCAACTATTCACACACACATTCACACACAGATTCACACCGATGGGCAATTTAGAGTAGCCAGTTAACTTAACTGCATGTCTTTGGACTGTGGGGGAAACCGGAGCACCTGGAGGAAACCCACACAGACACCGGGAGAACATGCAAACTCTACACAGAAAGGCCCCCCTCAGCCACTGGGCTCAAACCCAGAACCATCTTGCTGTGAGGAGACAGTGACAACCACTGCACCACCGTGCTGCCCAGTTGCTTTCATTGATATATTTATTTTTAAAAAGTGCTGACAAAGAGAAATAGCAGTACTGTTTACAGTATCTTTCTGGTTGGATGTAAAGAGTTGGTGTCAAATGCAATCCGAAAGAAAGACATTTTCTTCAAGCAGATACACAGAACCATGACCTCACTTTTTGTTTATAAATGCCTTGAGACCTCAAGAATGGCATAGGAATAGTTTTAAGCATAAACAATAAATCTAATATAGTAATTTTTACAATTAAAATGATTCATATTGGTAGCGGGCTGAGTGAATGACCTCGACATCTGTGACACCACCACAGGAAGGCTATTGGTCTCATTGCCATTTCCGCTATACTAAAACATAGAGCTTAGTGTAACTCTGATCCTCCGTTTTGAGCTAATTTATCACCATGACACATAGCTGTATTGCTGGCGGGTGCAGCAACACAAGAGAAGGTGGATTTACATTGCATTCATGGCCCAAGAATGTTTAAACTGCAAAGATTTAGATGCGTTTTGCAAGAAGTTCAGGGGCACATTGGGCACCTACGAAGTAGTCTTTCCTCTGCTCTGCACATTTTCCTGAAGATTTGTATGAGACCTCTGATCTATTGAGGAGCATTGGCTATAAGCCTGTATTGAAAGAAGGTGCAGTACATACATGTCAACCTTTGGTCAATCAAACCTGTATAACCAACCTCCAAAATCCGTATTTCCCTTATAAAATCCGTATAAGATGCAAATTAAAATAATTTACCTAAAATTTGAATGATAATTAACAATGATATCTCCAAGTTACTTTTTATTCAATATTAATAACAATAAACCTTCAGAATGAATACAAAGCTCCAATGTTTGACAAAAACACAAAGTGTTATCAGCGTAGTTACGAAGGAAATACTTCGTTGTTTGGAGACAGGTTTCACCGAGCGGCTATTATGCGCGAGACTTCATATTAGCCACAAAGTCAGAAAAATCTGTTCGTAAAATTACGTAATAATGACCAAATACAATGAAAAGTATTTTTCCAGTCTCACCTGTGAAAGGTAATCCCATGTGATCTCGTTTGGACAGTAAACCTGTTGGTACAGTTAAACGAAGCACATGAATGAGGCATCATTATTCTCAGAATCTCCACTTTGCCACATCCAATTTGGCGGCGAGGATGACGTATGATTCTACGCAGAAGGCGGCGTCTATGTTTATATGTCTATGACTTCCGGGTTGGCGGGATTCTCGCAATGCGGTGTGCGCATGATCAAAAGTGGAACGAAGTCTCGCTACCACAAGATAACGCGCGATTTCATAAGACTCTTTACTGGCTGTCGTGGGAATTGATTATAGCTCTAAATAAATATTGAAGTTTTTTTAAAGAATCCGTATAACTTTATTTATATGCCCGTATACTACGTTTATTGAATCAAATCCATATAAAATACGGACATTCCGTATAGGTTGACATGTATGGCAGTACCAACAATTAAAGGAAAAGAAAACTACAAGAAAAGGAAAGTAAGTTCAGTTGCATCAGTTCTCCTGGAGTGTGAGCCGAGGGTTGTTGCTAAAACCCGGGACGGGATGTGAAATATTATCACTTGGGCAGTGACCTCCCCATGGTTGTTACTAAAACCGATGATGTCCCATCCCGCCCTGGGTTTTAGTAATTGCCTGAGCCAAGCAGTAATGGCGGAGTACTCAGTATGGAGAAAATGGAGAATGAGTGGAGCAGCCGTCTGATTTCTCCACTGGATATGCTTACCTCAGCAACAATATCTCGCCCTTACGTGGAAGAATGAATGAACAGAGAACTGAACGAACAACTGAAAGTCAGATTGTTTCAAAACAATCAGCCACAAGATCGGCCTTCAAGAAGCGAGAACCCAGACGGATAAGATGCGACTCTCATTTGGATATAAAACAACAAAAACAACAACACTCGTTGTTTACCTGCATTTAGAATACATGTAACTTGTACCGTGTGTTTAAGTTACCGGTATAAGATTATTTAATTTGCTTCAGAATGTGATTTTCTCAGTTCATCTGATTATTTAATTAGCCTTTTATGTTTTATCAGTGAAAATGCATGCATGTACATGCATGTTGCATAAGTTATAACACCTATCCTGTTTTAATGAGAGTCAACCCACAATCAATGAAGTCAAATCAGTCTTAGTTGAGCATGTCGGTAATGGTATTTCTTACTTTCACCATAAATTTTTATTTATATGACTTTGGTCTATACAGTAGCTGTCAAAGGGTTCGGCCTTAAAACCGGTTACTGCTGTGACGTCACACACTCAGGGCTGGCTGGCTCAGCGGGGCAGCTCAAATGCCAACTTTGCGGTCAATTTTAACTCTCAAAAAAAAAAATATATATATATATATATATATATATATATATATATATATATATATATATATTTTTTTTTAATTCCCATTTAAGCAGCATACAAGAGTCAAAGATGGCGATACTATCCACTCAGAAATGTATTTAAAAATAAAGGTTCTGCATATCTCCTTTAAACTTTGCCTTGAATATCACACAGACACACACAAAAATAAAGAAATAAATACCCCCCCCAAAAAAAAAAAAACTAAAAAATAGCTCAGTAGACCCTGCATCTCTTCCTAAGACTGATTCTCTTATCTTCTCTTTCCAGTCGCTGGTCTCCAGTCACATCTTAAATCACTGTTTGTATGCAAACTTGGTACGCCAGCTTTGCAAAGCAGTTGCACAGTTAAAAGTACAGCAGAAGCTTCAGTAATACCCGATGCATTATTTATCCTTCAGTGGCTATGCAGGCCTTTCCTTAAATAATGCTGCTCATTTCGAACACAGAAAATACCTATAAAATATTTAGTGATGTCTGGGAGCCATGAAGTAGATAAGATATGGGAGGTAAAGTGCAAAACCACTGTCATCTTTGATCATCCTCTGTCTCTCCTTTCAGAGAATTGGTTTCACTCTCCATGCAAAGTGCATCCTGCAAACCACAAAATAGCAGTTGTTCACAATCGAGAGGCTTATTAACCTCAGTTCCTGTCTGGCTCTCGCTTTCCATTAAAGAGAGCATGAATACAACCTCCTGATCAAATAGATCCAAGGTGAGATGTTTATCTCATCTGTATCGTGCGCCAGTCTGCTTCAGTTTTGTCTTCAATCTCTTTCCTTGTTTGTTTTCTTCCCTGTCACTCACATTGTTCCTGGTGTAATTTTGAATAAGCTGATGACACTGATATGTCTGGTGACTCATGGTGTGTGTAAATACATCGCCTTTCATTTGATGCTTTTGAAAGAGAATAATATTGTCTGTGTGATGAGTGCTGTCCCTTGCTGCACGGATGAACGATGAGATCCCTTCTTTTATGAACTGATGTTTGAAAGGCATGGTAATCATACTTAAGGATGTCCCATTTATTCATTTTTAACCTTCTGAATTTGACGGACGCATCAATGCATCCAAACGACATTACATCGTAGTCTTGCAAATAACTCTAAGATGATGGTGGATAGAAACAAAGAGAAAAATCCAGATTCAGCTTTCATTTGATAGCTAGTTTATCTCTGTATATTAAAAGGAAGCAGAGATATTTTCTTGTGAACATAATACAACATTTTACCTCTTGTGTGCCTGGTACTTTGGGAAGCAACAGTGTTTTTGTGCATGTCTTCACCATATTTTAACATTAAAAACAACTCAAGTATGCTGGATATGAGCCATGGGTTTCTTTGCTCAGATTAGTTTTTTGTAGGTTTTGGATTCTGTCACAGTATTTAGGGGTTAAAAAAGATCTAAAACCTGAGCTTGTGCTTTTCACTTTACAGATCACAAAACATTAATTTTCCATGTTTAATCTCTGTCAAATGGATTTTCACAGATGGATGCTCTGTGTGCTGACTGAAACATGCTATCTTACACACAGGAGCTCATTCAGTCAGTGTAAATTTACCCTTGAGAAAGGTAAATAAACAGACCTAGTTGGTTGGGTGTCATAAGGTGTACTAGTTCTGGATAACAAGCACTGTTTTAGTACAAGAAAGCCTAGACATCCATCCATCTATTATCTGTAACCACTTATCCTGTTCAGGTTCGTGGACAAGCTGGAACCTATCCCAGCTGACTATGGGCGAGATATACCCAGGACAAGTTGCCAGGTCATTGCAGGGCTGACACATAGAGACAAACAACCATTCACACCTATGGTCAATTTAGAGCCACCAATTAGCCTAACCTGCATGTCTTTGACTGTGGTGGAAACTGGAGCACCCGGAGGAAACCCATGCAGACAACATGCAAACTCCACACAGAAAGGCTCCAGTCGGCCACTGGGCTCGAACCCAGGACCTTCTTGCTGTGAGGTGACAATGCAAACCACTGCATCACCATGCCACCCCACCTAGACAGACAGACACACACAATCTATCTATCTATCTATCTATCTATCTATCTATCTATCTATCTATCCATCTATCTATATACAGGGTGCGATTTGTCAAAAAAACAGAAGGGGGGATGGTTTTTTTTAATCATGAAATGTCACAAAATTAAGGTAACAATAGGCTAACAGCTCAGTAACATCCGATGATATCAAATGAATAACACTAAATGAAAACGAACACTAAACCAGAGATAGTAAATTCATCTTCCTATCTCTCTGACTAAATACACGAACACTAACACAACAAAGTTCGCATTGCTTGTCGCGTTGCTGTGATGTTTCTCTCCCTCCAGATTAAATGGACAGTGACTCGAAAATCACTGAAATACATGAATACTAAATGAACAGTTTGCTCTGATGGCGCAGTTCATGTGGCCTTTTCTGCTTTCCTGTCGGTGCGCTATCCGCCGCGTTTCGCCCTTCTTTAATCCACATTTCTGCGAATTTCTCAGCAGGGAAGGAATGCACGTCTGGCCCATTGACAGCGAGGAAAAGAAGGCTGTCAGTGTGGATACATTCATTCTGTTGCGCTCATCAGTAAGGATGTGATTCATGGCGCTAAATCCACGTTCACACTCTGATTATCTACAGTGTATCTATTTGCTGGGATGTTTGTAGGGTTGCCAACTTTCTCATATCCAAATGAGGGACACTTTGTTCCGGGTGCGGACAAGTACCGGTACAGGCCCTGTACACGCACCCCAGCGCCCCAAAATAGTTACAGTACCGAATCGCCTTTAGGTGAGTGTTTCAAATGTAGGCCACTACAAATTCATTTCTAAAATAGAGCTTTTAAAAATTAATAGACCAATTAATGGATATTTTTAAGTAACTTAATGCAAAATAACAAACAATTCTAATATTACTGTCTCATTTTTCTCTTTTAAACTTTGGCCAAATAATTCATCAGGCCATATTTATGAAGGCAATGTCATAAACTGAAAAATGATTTGCTGTAGCTGTAAAACCCTGATATTTGCTTAATTGTCCATTTGAAAACCCTAAGAACCTTCTGCAATGCTTCATAGCAGAAGAAGAAGAGAGAAAGACATCACAAAGGCAGGAGTGAGGCAGAAAAGCTCCCCTACTATAGGCTGAGGTCTATCCTGTTTCGGAAGGGGTTTTTTTAAGCTATCTGCTATCCTTATCGAACAGTTAGGCTGTATCCACTGGCTGCACCATCTGCTCTAGTTTAATCTGATGCCTACTTTGTCAGTATAGCTTAAAAATTCAGGATATGGCAACAGTGAATGGTTTTAAATCGCAGATGACCGCGACTCGCAGTAATAGCGCTTCTCACGGCAATTACGCGATTTACACCACAGCATTGGAGTGAGGGGCAGGATCTGTCCCTGACGGGACAAATTAAAATTACCCAAAAAACGGGATGTCCCGCCCAATATGGGACGGTTGGCAACCCTAGACGTCCGTGAACATCAAAGCTGCCACTTCGGGTCATTTTGAAAGTGAGTGCAATGTAGACCATAGAAAACTGTGTCACAACATGCCTGTCATGTCAACTTTTTTTTTTTTTGGTTTGTTTGTTTTATTGACGGGGTTGTCCCCGAGGATTTTTTTTCAGCAGAGATAAAAACCAGAGGGGGGGATGATCCCCACCATCCCCCCCAGCAAA
The DNA here is from genome assembly GCF_027579695.1 of Neoarius graeffei. NCBI lineage: Eukaryota > Metazoa > Chordata > Actinopteri > Siluriformes > Ariidae > Neoarius > Neoarius graeffei. The sequence goes on from NC_083570.1 coordinate 93,666,026, forward strand.
TTGCACCCAGTATATATATATATATATATATATATATATATATATTACATGGTTGCGCGAAGATATGAATTTTATCTTTAAGTGATGAATATATTCACGACTGAGCAAAGCGAGTAACATCCTTTTCAACACAAGAAGATAAACTTTGTATCTTCATGCTACTGTGTAATGTTCTTTATATTCTATGGAGACATCCACAAAAAATATGCAAGTTATTCAAAATAATTTTAATTGTGAACTGGTTCGCCATTTTGATAACACGTGTCCAATCAGTGGGAAAACACTGGGAGTAACGGCATCAGAGTGAAATATTGGGAAATACGTCACTCAGATCCACAATGTATTTCACATGAAAAATGTAAGTTTTTCAACACAAGAAGATAAACTTCATATCTTCAAGCCAACACGTGATTTTCTTTTTATTATATAGACACATTCACAAAAAAGTATGCAAATTTATCAAAACAATTCATCAATATCCTCATGGAGTAAGGATATTTAAAAATATGTCATGGTTGTAGTTCTCCATGTCCTGGATGTAGTTAGTTCGTATGAAAAATATGAGTGGCGTATTTCCCAGTAAAACACTCATATCTATCTATCTATCTATCTATCTATCTATCTATCTATCTATCTATCTATCTATCTATCTATCTATAAGGGCCTTTCTGTGTGGAGTTTGCATGTTCTCCACGTGTCTGTGTGGGTTTCCTCCAGGTGCTCCGGTTTCCCCCACAGTCCAAAGACATGCAGGTTAGGCTAATTGGTGGCTCTAAATTGACTGTAGGTGTGAACATGAGTGTGAATGGTTGTTTGTCTCTATGTGTCAGCCCTGTGATGATTTGGCGACTTGTTCAGGGTGTTCCCTGCCTCTCGCCCATAGTCAGCTGGGATAGGCTCCAGCTTGCCCCTCGACCCTGCACAGGATAAGTGGTTACAGATAATGGATGGAATGGAATTTTACCACAAAAATAACATGGCTTGAATTGAGAAATATTGCTCATGGTTCCAAGCTAGTTGGTTCCATGCTAGGTTTATGTTAGCATGATGTTAGCATGTTTTTTTCAGCCACAAATGGCCCTTTTCCACTACCCTTTTTCAGCTCACTTCAGCTCGCTTCAGCTCACTTCAGCCCGACACGGCTCGCGTTTCGACTACCAAAAACCAGCACGACTCAGCTCGCTTCAGCCCTGCTTAGCCCCTAAAACTCGCACGGTTTTGGAGTGGGGCTGAAGCGAGCCAAAGCGAGCCGAGTGAGGCTGGGGGCGTGAGCAGACACTCCCCTGTGCACTGATTGGTGAGGAGGAGTGTCCTCACATGCCCACACACGCCCCGCGAGCACGCTGGGATCTGTAAACACTGCAAACCCGGAAGGAGAAGAATTACGAGAATTTCTGAAGCCTTATGCGCCTTGCCTCATCTATACGCTCTTGCCAGTATCTGTCCGCGTTGTCTGTTGTTGAATAGTTGTTTACTATTCGGGTCGTGAGACTACCGCTTAAAAGCTCACTGATGTCACTGTTTGCGCTGCTTAACGACATCACCTGACGTCCACCCACTTTCGCTCACTCCACCCAATGTGTCCACCCACTTCCAGCCAGCACGGTTCAGCGCGGTTGTAGTCGAAATGCAACTCCAACAGCCCCGCTCAGCCCGACTCAGCACGGCACGGCTCAGCCCGACTCAGCCGCGTTTGTAGTGGAAAAGCGGCAAAAGTGTAATTTAGCACAATAGCACTGATCAGAGAAGGAGACAGGTCTTGAATATAGCTAGCAATTCACAGACACACACACATTTACAGACACACACACACACACACACACACACACACACACACACATGCGTGCGCATGCAGACACACACACGCACACACACACACACACACATGCTAGCTCTGCCCTATCATATCACAGCTACCAACTGGGGAGGGTGACAGCTAACAACTGCTTCCTCTGAGACACATGAAGAAAAGTGCATTGTGCCCTCTTTTAGATGCATTAGCTTACAGATGCCCATGATTGGCTAGTGTTGCTGTGGTTGACGGGGGAAATATACCATCCCTCCCATCTACCGGTTTCCTCCCTTGATCCCTGGGCATTGATGGCTATGGCATTATTGAGAATTCAGTGCTAAAGTGCTAAATACACAAGCTGATATTGTTCACCCTATGGCAGGGATTTCCAAACTGTGGTATGCGCACCACTGGTGGTACTCGAGCTGCCGCTAGGGGGTACGAGAGATTAAAATGGCAATGGCAGATCTATGGTTTTAAAAAAGTTAACTTGCTAACTAATAAATAAACAAGTCACACATAATTTTAAATTGGGTTTTTTATTATGTTAGACAAGAAACCATTTGTCACTGTTCAATTGTGGATGTAAGTTTTAATTGAAAAATAAATACAGGCTGCCCAACGTATATCCACGTAATTTCCTGTCAAATATTTGACGCCGGCACCTAGCATAATTTTGTCTTTTGTGGAAGATAATGCTAAGATGGAAAACTGGCTAAAAACAGGGAAGTTATTAAGCAATAAAACCAATGAAAGAGATGAAGAGGCAACAGAAACAGAGAGAGAGGCAATCGAGCAGGAGACAGGTAGTAATGATAGAATGCGGGAGAATGAAGTGGAGGAAGGCAGAGGTGGCGCACAGAGCAGCAAAAGACTGACTGAGACAGGGCAGATGTGGAGAGGAAAATGCAAGTACGATGAGTCATATCTGGGGCTGGGCTTCACGTGGATTGTCAATGCAGACTGTCCAAAGCTTCAGTGCGTGGTGTGCAGTGAGGTCCTGTCTAACAGCACACTAAAGCCCTCTCACCTACATCACCACCTTAACACCAAACACCCCAATTTTAGTACAAAACCCCTTACATTTTTTTCAAACAAAATTGGATGAGTTAAAAAAACAGCCAGAAACAACTACAGTTTCATTCAAGTGGATTGACTTAAAACGCATTATGGGCATCTTATCTGGCCAGTTACAGAATCGCAAAAAAGGGGCTCCTTCACACACTCATTGAAGACCTGTGCTTACCAATTGCCAAAGACATGGTTGAATGTATGATTGGAGAGAAAGAAGCAAAAAGGTTGGACTTGACTGGACATTGGAGAGCTTTTAAAAGATGTGCAGGCCCACCCGTCACATTAATATGGGTAAGTAGCCCATTTAACCTCCAAACACAACCTCCCCAAAACTAATTGAAAATTGCCGCATAATAACGTAACTCTCTCTCTCTCTCTCTTTCTCTCAGACTGTCCCAGAGCGCTGCGCCTGCGCTGAATTTGAAAATCCCCTATTTTTGTCAAACTGTGAGCCTGTTTGTCCTTGTTCTTCATGTTTTATTGTTTTCCATACTTCTGAAGGAGAGAGCTCATAGACCTGTTACGCGTTTTGACTTCGGTATTCTAATTTCATTAAACTTGGTGCCTTATATAAATAGAATGTGTTGCCCTTTTTTACATGTCGGGCATTGGGGGTACGCAAACAAAATCAAGATGAAAAAGGTGGTGCGCAGAAAAATAAGTTTGGGAACTGCTGCCCTATGGTAAAAAAAACATGGAAGATCAAAGTGAACAAATCTCAGTCATTGAATGTCACTGTACAGAACTCACTACCTTATTTTAGTCTGATGATGATGGATTCTCCTGTCGGTTTGACACATGAGTAGGCAGACAAGTCATTTGCCGAGGTGGGTCCTCATGTGGGAATGAAGACTGATTTTGGACGCACATGAACAGCCACAGATGCTGCAGGGGAAGGAATAGACAGAGTTGGAGCGCTGTTTCCTCCTCTCTTTCTTCTCATGAATAGCAACTGCTCTGTTGGCTTCAAAGGCCCTAGTGCCCAATGTGTACTGGTTTCTCCAAGGAGCTCTGTAATGGGCAATTGCTTCCCAGGAGTTGACATCAGTGTTGCAGCTCCTAAGGCTTGCCTTCAGATTGTCCCTGTATCTTTTAAGGGGTCTTCACTGGTTGCGATGCCCTTGCTTCAGTTGTCCATACAACAGCATCTTTGGGATTCTGTTGTCTTCCATGCAGACAACGTGTCCTGTCCATCTTAGCTGGCACTTGACGATCAAGCACTCAATGCTGGAGAGGCCGCACTTCTTCAGGACCTGCAGGTTGGATACTCTATCCTGCCACTTGATGCTGCAGATATTCCATAGACATCGTTGATGAAACTGCTCCAGTAGCTGGACGTGCCGGCGGTAGGTGGTCCAGGTCTCACAGCAGTAGAGAAGTGCACTCTGCACCACGGCTTTGTACATGGCAATCTTGGTGGAGAGGTGGATGCCGTGGTCTTGCCAAAGTCTCTTGGTCAGTCAGCCGAAGGCCACACTTGCCTTTCCAATGCACTGCATCACCTCAGCATCCAGAGATCCACTGCTCATAATGGTGCTACCCAGGTAGCAGAACTTGTCCACAGTCTTGATCTCTCCATTGTTAATGACGATAGGAGGAGGTGGTGGCACGTTGGCAGACTGTGATGGTGAAGGCTGGAACATGGCTTCAGTCTTTTCAAGGCTGATCATGAGCCCGAACTGTCTGCAGGCAGCTGCAAAGCGATCCATTATGTACTGCATGTCCTCATGGGAGTGTGCACCCAGTGCGCAGTCGTCTGTGAAGAGTAACTCACATAGGATGGCCTCAAACACTTTGGTCTTGGCTTGGAGTCTTTGCAGGTTAAAGAGTTTCCCATCTGTATGAAAATGAATGTACACCCCTCTGTCACAGCTGCTGAAGGCGTCAAGCAACATCACTGCAAACAAGATGAAGAATAAAGTAGGGGTGAGGACGCAGCCCTGTTTCACTCCATTGCACACTTGGAAGGGATCCGAGACATCACCATTCTCTTGAACTCTGGCTTGCATGCCTTCATGGAAAGAGGCGATCAGTGTTGTAAGCTTGTCTGGACAGCCAAACTTTTGCAGAATCTTCCACAAGCCATTCCAGTTCACGGTATCAAAGGCCTTGGTGAGATCTACAAAGACCAGGTGGAGCTCCTGATTTTGCTCATGGCATTTCTCCTGTAGCTGATGAACAGCAAAAACCATGTCACTGGTGCCCCTACCAGAGTGAAATCTGCACTGCGATTCAGGAATGATGGTCTCAGAGATGTTTATAATGAGTTGGTTGAGGATGACTCTGGCAAGAACTTTCCCAGCGATGCACAGGAATGATATCCCGCTATGATTGTTGCAGGATGTCTTATCCCCCTTCCTCTTCTAGATGTGCACTATGGATGCATCCTTAAAGTCTTGTGGGACTTCTACCGCTTCCCAGATGGACCTGAACAGGGACGTCAGTTTCTCCATAAGCACGTCACCTCCATTCTTGTAGATGTCAGCAGGAATTCCATCTGTTCCTGGTGCCTTTCCAGGTGTTGTCTGCTTTAAAGCCTTAGCAACCTTGGCACTGATTGGGGGGTCTGCCATCAATTCCTTCATTGGTAGTTGTGGCAGGGACACAATCGCTTCTTCGGAAATGGTCAATTCTCTGTTTAGGACACTGCTGAAATGCTCTGCCCATCGTGCAAGGATGTCAGTTTTCTGGGTCAGCAAGGTGGACTGGTCAGAAGATCTTACTGGGGCTGAACCAGATGCCTTGGGTCCGTAAACGGTGCGAAGGCCATCATGAAATGTCTTCATGTCGTGGTTGTTGGCTGCTGCTTGTAACTCCTCAGCCTTTCTTTCCCACCAGTTGTTCTTCATCTTCCGCAGTTTCTGCTGGAGAAGTTGCCTTGCCTGCTGGTAGTCCTGTTTCTTCTTGTTGTTGGTATTGTCATCAAGGTGATCTTTGTGTGCCTTATGCACCTTGTCGATGAGCTTCTGGATACCTTTTTCATTCTCATCAAACCAGTCTTGGTGTCTCCTCTTTACAAAACCAAGGGTATCAGCTGTGGCACTGTAGACAGCCTCTCGGAAGGTCCTCCATTCCTCTTCCTAGTTGTCTTGCTCCTGCTCGATGTTAGACAGGGATTTCTGGAGTCTCTGCTGTAGTGCTTCCTTGTTGGTGATAAGCTGAGCAATGTCCAGCTTCCAGGGGGGCAGGGGGGTTATCCCTATCCGTCTTCTTTTTCCAAACTAGGTTTATGTTCATCTTGCTCCGGAGCAGGCGATGATCGGACCAGCAATCTGCTCCTCTCATGCAGCGTGTGTTGTGAACATCACATCTGTCTCTTTGGTGCACTATAACATAGTCCAGCATATGCCACTGCCTTGATTGAGGATGCATCCACATGTTCTTAAACTTATCCACTTGCTGGAAGATTGTGTTGGTGATGGACAGCATGTGCTGGGTACACAGCGATAATAGCATCAGTCCGTTGGAGTTGCACTTTCCAGTGCCATGGTGTCCTAAGACATTCAGCCTGGAGGAGTAATCAACTCCAACTCGTGCATTAAAGTCTCCAAGGATGATTAGCTTGTCCTTGCTGTTCACTTCCAAGAGGACATGGTTGAGATCCTCATAGAAGGCTTCCTTGATGTCATCAGGGTTGGTCATAGTAGGAGCATAAGCACTAATGATGGTGGCAAAGCAGTCCTTTGTGAGCTTGAGATGCAAGGTCATCAGTCGTTCATTAATCCCACAAGGTAGGCTATCAAGCTTTCTTGCAAGCTTGGTGCGAAAAGCAAATCCGACACCAGAGGTGCTTGGGGTGTCTTTAGGTTTCACAACGCAGTAGAAGGTGTCACCTCCACCTATTTCCTCAAGCTGAGTTTCTCCAGCGAATCTGGTCTCACTCAAGGCTGCTATGTCAATCTGGTACTGGCCCAGCAACCTGGCAATGAGCACAGTGCGTCGCTCTGGTCTGTCTCCTCTATCTAGCAGAGTCCGCACATTCCATGCCCCAAAGGTCAGGGGCTTCCTCACTTTCTTTTTTCTGTTTTCTTGACCGCAAATTGGATGCCCAGGCAGGAGCGGTTCCTTGCTAGATGCGCTCATGTGGTAGGCTTTCTTTAGGGATCCTTTTATCTCCACTTCCCCTTGTGGGGAGAGCAGTGCTATCCCTGGAAAAGGCTGCTCTTTCGCTGTGGGAGGATACAGGCACTGCATCTACCACTGTCTACAGTGGACGACCATCACCCCACAGCCGCCTGCGTGCAGAGTCATGGCTAAGAACTCCCAGCAGCATCCTCTGCCTGTTCCTGTCACCATTTCTCCATTGCCACAGGACTTTGGACTATGTTGGGTATTAGGTGGCGCCTAGCTTGTTTTTGGCGACCTGTTTGACATAACTTTTTAAGGTGAAGAAGGGGTGTGCAATTCCTTCTCCACCCTTTCGCCTGACCGACACTCATAGTCCCACAGGTGCAGAAACTGCCACATGTAAGATGGCCCCAGCAGGTGCAGCTTTGTTATTTGGAGTATCCGTCTCCTAGGAAGACTTCCAACCAAGGATATGAGGAGTTCCTCCTACCCCTGACTCATGTATGGTGGGTGCATCATGCCCGAACAGGTCAAGGACCTGCCACTGCCACTGTTCATCAAAGTGAACATATCTCAGTCATTGAATGTCACTGTACAGAACTCACTACCTTATTTTAGTGTAACACTGATATTATTCCCCTACAACATTTTTTTCTTATTTTTTTTATTTCAACTGAATTTGAATATACAGAAAACAGTTTGTAGAAAAGAGTACACTCATTTTAAATTGTCTCAACAAATTATTTTATTCCACTGAAGCAGAAAGACATTGATTAAAAGAGAAAAGTCAGATAATGAATCATTTGTCACTGATATTGGGTAAGTGAGCCTTAATTAAGACCTAGCTGTTGGCTGATTTCTCATTATAAGAAATAATCTCTGTTGAACGTCGCTGGAAAAATCAATCCTTCTATAAATACAGAAGACCACTCAGGGATATTTGGTTACGATACATTAAGTCAATCAAGAGGGTAATGATGGATTTTTAATTAAAATCATTCGACAGAGCTTTGTAGCACTCTGTGTTCAGGGCATTCATAAATAAGGAAGCTCTGTTCTGTCTTTTCTGCTCTGTCTTTCTGTGTACGTTTTGAATGTGCTTGACAATTAATTGGTCAGGAGGCGTTCATTTCAGGCGTTTGTTTCAGATGGTGTCAGTTCTATTATTTTCCCTCTGCATCATTGTATGTGTCTCTTTGGGAAAGGCAGAATTGCTAAGTAGCAGCCTACAGCTCTTCAGTGAGTTAAATATATAAAAAAAAGAAAAGATGTTAGAAACAGATTTCAAATGCCATCCCGCTGATGCACCACTTCACCCACATCATTGCAGGCACTGTCATTTCTGATTATGAAAATGACAAGTGGGGGAAAAAATTGGCCTGTGCCCAACAAAATGAGCATTTTACACGTGCAGCTGCATGACAATAGAGCCAGAGCCTAAGAGTCTCAAATTCTCCCATCTGATTGGTCAAAAGGTTTTGACTCATTTTCTATAATCGCAGCTCTGCAGGCTGTAATTCAAATGACAGGTTTATCATTAATGCACTAGTTTCTAATATGTTATAGTTTCTGTAGCTTATTTACAAGGGCAGGGTATGGTGAATGCTCAACATAATCTAAGCCTAATAATAAATTCATTACAAAAAAATAAACAAACCTCTGTTATTTAACTAAGATCATCATGTAATCATTGATACTCTATATTGAAGGGTTTTTTTATTTATTTATTTTTTTAACATGATTGCTGTAGTATAAGGCAGTAGTATACAACACTACAGGACATCACTGCATCAATTTTGGGATAGTAAGGGTCTTCTCCTTGGCATTGGACCATGTCCATACATGTCAACCTATACAGTTTTGCCATAATTCATAAGGATTTTCAACAAAAATGAACTTATACGGCTGTATATGTTTATTTATATGGGAATTTCTCACCAAATGTCAAATACTTGTTGTTACGTCCCTGGCACTTGGCATGTTTTTTCCTATGTTCATGTTTACTCATATTCATTTTTGACAAATGGTGTCCTGCGTTCAAAATGTTTGACTTTAACTCTCTGCAAGAGATGATGTTGCTTGAAGAGTTCAAGAAATGTCTCCCCGAACGCATTGTCACCTATTTAAATGAACAAAAGGTTACCTCATTGAGTCAAGCTGCTGTTTCAGCAGATGAGTTTGTGCTCACTCACAAGAGTGTGTTTCAAAGTGTGTCACCTGAAAGGTTTGGAATACCCCGTTCTACTAGTGTGGCTCAATGGAATATTTCACCCAGCTCCAAAGATGACAGAGTGTTACTATTGTCACAGAAAGGGTCATGTTATTGCTAACTGTTTAATTCTAAAGCGTAAGGAACAGCAACAGTCCCAGAGTGCTAATCAGCAGAAGGGTGTGGGGTTAATGAAAACTGTTCCTGCACAAGCTAAGGCTACATCCACACGACAACGGCAACGAGATGTTATTAAAAAAAATATCGCATCCACATGGGCAACGATCAGTAAAATATCAGGTCCATATGGCAACGCAACGCTTGCTGAAAATGATGCAATACACATGCCACACCTCTAGGGGCGCTGTAAGATGGTCCCTTCGGAGACACCAGAACAATAGAAGAAGTAAGGATGCATGCGCATAAACTATTATGCGCGAGACTTCATATTAGCCACAAAGTCAGAAAAATCTGTTCGTAAAATTACGTTATAATGACCAAATACAATGAAAAGTATTTTTCCAGTCTCACCTGTGAAAGGTACTCCCATGTGATCTCGTTTGGACGGTAAACCTGTTGGTACAGTTAAATGCAGCACAGGAATGAGGCATCTTTATTCTCCGCTTTGACCCATCCAATATGGCGGTGAGGATGACGTATGATTCTACGCGGAAGGCGGAGTCTTTAATGGTCCGGAATAAATTGAATGATACACGTTGATGGATTAATTTGTTCTTCTACGCCCTTTTTGAGGAATGTATTGTAGGACTTAAACCAACATCTGAAGAGGTGAGATCGCTCCTTTTTTTCCCCTATTTTTGCTGGCGGGATTGACTCTGCCCTAAGGGCTATTTTCTCTCTCTCTCTCTCTCTCTCTCTCTCACTTTGCACCATTACACAATAAATATTCACAGTGAAAATATTTTGTAAGCGCGTTTCATGAACCAAGTTATAGGATTTGTTGACAACTCGCATCGAGTTCGTTACACTTCTACCCGGCATGAAGCACTCACAGTCATGTGGTTGTGACGTCATCGTAAACAAATCCGTTCTACTCATCCAGATGACTTCGCAACGGCAATGTTGCCAGATCTTTCCACTCTGGAACCCGTTCTCAAAAGATTGAGTTTTGGGGCACCCAAAACGCCGGTGCTGTGTGGACGCCAGGCCGAAACGATAAACAATTGTATCGGATTCACCTGAATCCGTTGCCGTGTGGACAGGGCCTAAGAGTAGCACTGATGAGAACCCAGATGCCTGCTTTAAACCATTTATGTTTGATGGTTTTGTATCTCTCACAGGAGATGCTAGGGATGACCAACCTCTCCATATCTTGAGAGATACAGGTGGGGCACAGTCTCTTATTCTCACTGGGGTTTTTTCATTCACCACTGTAACTGCCTGTGGGTCTAGTGCAATAGTTTGAGGAATAGAAATGGGGTTTGTGCTGATGCCATTGCATCGTGTTTTTGTTAAGTCCAAGTTGGTCACTGGATTCTTTAATGTAGCTGTGTGTTCAGAGTTACCTGTAAAGGGGGTGGAGTTTTTAATGTGCAACAACATTGCTGGGGGCAAGGTAACTCCTAGTCTTGAAATATATAACCACCTCCCAAATGATACTGAATTTGACAATCTTGCTATTTCCTTTCCTAGTGCATTCCCTACAGTACATGTGCGGTCACCCACTCCCAATCTAGAAAATTACAGGAGGTGATCTCCCTGGCTGACACTATCCTGATGCCAGAACTGCCTGGTGAGGAGTCCCTTGTAAGTGCTGCTGCGTCTTCACAGGGTGTGGGGAGACGTGGCAGAGCAGACTCCACAGCAAAGCCCCATACTGAGCTCTCAATATCTGCCACTCGTGAGAGGCTCATTGTTGCTCTAGAGGCTGATATGAGCCTTGAAAAATGCTTCGCTGCTGTGGTGAGTCAGAGTGTGGCAAAAGAGAGAAACACTGCTTACTTCCTTGACAAAGGCCTGTTACTGAGGAGATGGTCACCATCAGTAACTGAAAAGCTAGACTGGGTTGGTGTGATGATGATGATGATGATGATAGTTTATTTCAAACATGTAAACAAATAATGAATAAATAAGCAGATAACAAGAAAAACAAAACAGCATTTGCAACAAAAACATGTAAAAAGCCACTAAATTAGAAAATAAACCTTAAATAATATAGGTAATAATAATATATCAAAATCAAAACAAAAGAAAACAAGACAAAAATACAAACAAGGACGCACTAAGCAGTTTTGAGTTTACATGTCCGAAAAGGAGTGGGCTGAAGTAAAAACTTATTTAATCCCACCCCTCTACTTTAGTCAATATAAATTAATTATCGAGCTTCCTTATATACACACACACACACACACACACACACATATCCATACACATATATATATATATATATATATATATATATATATATATATATATATATATATATATATATATATGTATGGATATGTGTGTGTGTGTGTGTGTGTGTGTGTGTGTGTGTGTGTATATAAGGAAGCTCGATAATATATATATATATATATATATATATATATATATATATATATATATATATATATATATACACATACATACATACATACACACACTGTATATTACTTCAACTATTCAGATATCAATTCTCTATGACTATATCAGATAATTAATTAATTATATGTGTATATCCATGTCTGCACACAAGTTTACTACAAATACCACACTCACAATGGAGAACAAAATAAAAACAAAACAAATAGATGAAGACTCAAAAAAGAAAAAAAGAAAATTTACACAATAAAACAGCCAGTTATGATTAATCCCCTTCATCCTTATACCTTGTGAAAATCAAATTTTTGTACATCTTTTTAAACCGCTTCATGTCTAGACATCCCTTGAAGTCTTCATTTAAACTGTTCCACCACTTTACCCCACAAACAGAAATACAAAAACTTTTCTTGGTTGTGCGCACCCTATAATTTTTAAATTTAAATAAACCCCTTAAGTTACTGTATAACTCCCATCTCTTTCAGTGAACAGTTTTTGAATGTTATATGGTAGTTGATTATTGTTTGCTTTGAATAATATTTGTGCCATTTGATAGTCCACCAGATCTGCAAATTTCAGTATTTCTGACTGTAAGAATAATGTATTTGTATGATCCTGATAACCAGCCTTGTGTATAATCCTTATTGCTCTTTTTTGGAGAATGAATAATGAATGTATTGTATTTTTGTAATTATTGCCCCATACCTCTGCACAGTAACTTAAATAAGGTGAAACCAGGGAACAGTAAAGAATCCGGAGTGAATTGTGATCTAGAAACTGTTTAACTTTGTTTAATATTGCAATACTTCTTGATACTTTGGATTGTATGTTTTTTATATGTGGTTTCCATCAATAGTTCATCATCTCATCTCATTATCTCTAGCCGCTTTATCCTTCTACAGGGTTGCAGGCAAGCTGGAGCCTATCCCAGCTGACTACAGGGGAAAGGCAGGGTACACCCTGGACAAGTCACCAGGTCATCACAGGGCTGACACATAGACAACCATTCACATTCACGGTCAATTTATGTAGAGTCACCAGTTAACCTAACCTGCATGTCTTTGGGGGAAACCGGAGCACCCAGAGGAAACCCACGCGGAGAACATGCAAACTCCACACAGAAAGGCCCTCGCCGGCCACGGGGCTCGAACCCGGACCTTCTTGCTGTGAGGCGACAGCACTAACCACTACACCACCGTGCCGCCTCATCAATAGTTGTTCCAAGAAATTTGATTTCCTTAACTCTTTCTATAATAACCCCATCTATTTGAATATTTATTTGTGTGTTTGTTTTGTTGTTACCAAATAATATTACTTTGGATTTGTTCAAGTTTAATGATAATTTGTTACTGTTGAACCATGTTATTAAATAACTTGCTTCTATAACAGTGTCCTATATAGTCACAAAGTATAACTGCGCAACCAGGAAATTCATTATAGTTTTAATATGAAGTCTGTTTTGTTGACGTTATCAACTGTTCATTGATGGAAACTTGAATGAAAAACTGTTCATGACAACTGCAGTCCTAAAGTTAGCAAGTCAATTGTAGTCTTCAGCCATTGCTAGGTGCATTACTGTAAGTGTCCAGAACCATCTTCCAAGTGCAACTTTCAACTGTCCATATGGGGCCGTCCTCCACAGGGGTGATGTGATGAGACTCCAGCCAGACATAGGGCATCAGGATGGATCAGTCGAGTCTGAGGAGCAAAAGAGGTCAGCGCCACTGGTGTGTCAGGATCTACATGTAACTCAACAGAGAGGGATAGTTCTGAACATGACTTTGAAGTCCAGAAAGCCAAGGCCTGGCAGGCATGCCATCACCTGAAAAAGATATGGAAGTCATCAGTGAGAAGAGAGTTAAAGATCAGACTTTTCCAGGCCACAGTAGAGTCCACCGTCTTGTATGGGTTGGAAACATGGTCCATACCAAAAGCATTCGTGAAGCGCATTGACAGCTGTTATACAAACATGCTATGGATGGCACTCAACATCAGTTGGTTTGACAAGATCAACAACAAAATAGCCTATGGAAACCTACCCAGAGCGACCACCAAAGTCCAAGAAAGGAGGATGAAGCTCGCAGGCCACATAAGACAACATGATGACCTACTGGTGCACAAGCTGCTGTTCTGGGAATAGAAGCATGGAGAGCGAGGACGCGGGCATTCCCACCTTACATTCCTTGACATACTTTACAGGGACACAGAACTTGATAGTGTTGCTGAGATAGAGAGCCTGATGCTACACCGACATGTGGGGTGGTGTACCATAGCATCTCAGATGATGAAACCACCCTAAGTAAGTAAGTAAGTAAGTAAGTAGTTAACCTAACCACATGTCTTTGTGGGAGAAACCAGAGCACCCAGAGGAAACCCATACAGACACAGAGAGAACATGCAAACTCCACACAGAAAGGCCCCCGTCGTCCACTGTGCTCAAACCCAGAACCTTCCTGCTGTGAGGCAACAGTGCTAGCCTTCCTCATATCTGCACACTAAAAAAAATAAATAAATAAACAAACATCCCCAATAACATCAGAAAGTTTATGTGTCCATTTCTTCTGGCTCTAAATTCCTTTCAACACCCCAAAAGTTGATGCCTTTATTTTCACACAAAATTCAGCGTCATTAGTTACGAATGACAGTAGGGGCATGGTGGTGTAGTGGTTAGCACTGTCATCTTACAGTAAGAAGGTTCTGGGTACAAGCCCAGTGGCCGATGGGGGCCTTTCTGTGTGGAGCTTGCATGTTCTCTCTGTGTCTGTGTGGGTTTCCTCCAGGTGCTCCAGTTTCCCCCACAGTTCAAAGACACGTGGTTAGGTTAACATGGAGCATCCTTGGGCTGAAGTGCCCTTGAGCAAGGCACCTAACCCCCAACTGCTCCCTGGGGGCTGTGGTATAGCTACAGTGGTGCTTGAAAGTTTGTGAACCCTTTAGAATTTTCGATATTTCTGCATAAATATGACCTAAAACATCATCAGATTTTCACACAAGTCCTAAAAGTAGATAAAGAGAACCCAGTTATAAAAAATGAGACACAAATATTATACTTGGATATTTATGTATTGAGGAAAATGATCCAATATTACACATCTTTGAGTGGCAAAAGTATGTGAACGTTTGCTTTCAGTATCTGGTGTGACCCCCTTGTGCAGCAATAACTGCAACTAAACGTTTCCGGTAACCACTGATCAGTCCTGCACACTGGCTGGGAGGAATTTTAGCCCGTTCCTCCAGACAGAACAGCTTCAACTCTGGTTTCCTCACATGAACTGCTCACTTCAGGTCCTTCCACAACATTTCCATTGGATTAAGGTCAGGACTTTGACTTGGCCATTCCAAAGCATTAACTTTATTCTTCTTTAACCATTCTTTGGTAGAATGACTTGTGTGTTTAGGGTCATTGTTTTGCTGCATGACCCACCTTCTCTTGAGATTCAGTTCATGGACAGATGTCCTGACATTTTCCTTTAGAATTTGCTGGTATAATTCAGAATTCATTGTTCCATCAATGATGGCAAGTCATCCTGGCCCAGATGCAGCAAAACAGGCCCAAACCATGATCCTACCACCACCATGTTTCACAGATGGGATAAAGTTCTTATGCTGGAATGCAGTGTTTTCCTTTCTCCAAACATAACACTTCTCATTTAAACCAAAAAGTTCTATTCTGGTCTCATCCATCCACAAAACATTTTTCCAATAGCCTTCTGGCTTGTCCACGAGATCTTTAGCAAACTGCAGATGAGTAGCAATGTTCTTTTTGGAGAGCAGTGGCTTTCTCCTTGCAACCCTGCCATGCACACCATTGTTGTTCAGTGTTCTCCTGACGATGGACTCATGAACATTAACATTAGCCAATGTGAGAGAGGACTTCAGTTGCTTAGAAGTTACCTGCGGTTCCTTTGTGACCTCGCCAACTATTACACGCCTTGCTCTTGGAGTGATCTTTGTTGGTCAACCACTCCTGGGGAGGGTAACAATGGTCTTGAATTTCGTCCATTTGTACACAATCTGTCTGACTGTGGATTGGTGGAGTCCAAACTCTTTCGAGATGGTTTTGTAACCTTTTCCAGCCTGATGAGCATCAACAATGCTTTTTCTGAGGTCCTCAGAAATCTCCTTTGTTCGTGCCATGATACACTTCCACAAACATGTGTTATGAAGATCAGACTTTGATAGATCCCTGTTCTTTAAATAAAACAGGGTGCCCCCTCACACCTGATTGTCATCCCATTGATTGAAAACATCTGACTCTAATTTCACCTTCAAATTAACTGCTAATCCTAGAGGTTCACATACTTTTGCCACTCACAGATATGTAATATTGGATCACTTCCCTCAATAAATAAATGACCAAGTATAATATTTTTGTCTCATTTGTTTAACTGGGCTCTCTTTATCTACTTTTAGGACTTGTGTGAAAATCTGATGATGTTTTAGGTTATATTTATGCAGAAATATAGAAAATTCGAAAGGGTTCACAAACTTTCAAGCACCACTGTACCCACTGCTCTGGGCATGTGTGTGTGCTCAATGCTCACTTGTGTGTGCATGTGTGTGTTCACTGCTTCAGATGGGTTAAATGCAGAGGATGAATTTCACTGTATGCTTAAGTCTGTGCTTGAGTGTGCATGTGGCAAATAAAGGCTTCCTCTTCTTCTTCTTCTTAAATAAATTCTACCTACATCTCCTACCTCAGCACTAGCAATGTGAAATACGCCCATCAGGCTTATTAACCAAGCAGCTTATCTAGCATCCTGTGTTCCAGTCTTAATGAGATGACTAAAGCGAGGAATGTTCAATCTCTGTAGTACAGCGTGTGAGAGTTGCCTCGCTCCAGCTACAGGATGTGTGTGAGTGGTGTGACTGTGACGTCCACGCTAAGCTCAGAATGCTTTGGCTCGAGGCCAGTTGCTTGAAATAAATGAGTCTTTGTACCATCCCAGCATCACCACCCCTATACACACACACACACTCACAACTGCAGATGCACACTGTGGTAGCACATGCCATCCCTCATCAGTCAGTTTAGCTTCTTTATTGTTGCATCTCTACTGATTCCATCTGTTCCTGACAAGACAGCAGACTGTACAACTGTTTACACAGCAGAGAAGTTAAATAATTGAAAGAAAAGGAATATTACATACAAATCATGACCATCCTTAGCATTCTTTTTATTAATTGTTAGCAAACATCAAACTTTTGTATTAATACAGTATAAATAATATAAACAAAGTAATAAACACCTTTAAAATTGTGAACAAAATGAACCAGACAAGGCACTGAACATCTACATTAATTAATGTGCATCCCATCTATGAGTAATAATTTCACAATGACTCATATTATTTTCATAATAAATTGATTAAAATGCATGAAGTTAAAGGGGAAATGCATAAGTGATGCTCCATGATGGGTACCAGTGTGTACACCAGCTTTTCATCCTTAATACATAGTATGACTGAGTTAGATTCAATTTGGAGTTGTTTCAGTGTAAACAGGTTTAGGTCAATGTAAATACTTTATTAGGTACACCTGTCCAACTGTTCGTTAACAGAAATATCCAATTAGCCAATCATATGGCTGCAGCTCAATGCATTTAGGCATGAAGACATGGTGAAGATAATCTGCTGAAGTTCAAACGGAGCATTAAAATGGGGAAGAAAGGTGATTTATGTGACTTTGAATGTGGCATAATTGTTGGTGCCAGATGGGCTGGTCTGAGTATTTCAGAAACTGCTGATCTACTGGGATCTACTTTTCATGCACAGCCATCTCTTGGGTTTTCAGAGAATGGTACAAAAAAGAGATAATATCCGGTAAGTGGCAGTTCACTGGGTGAAAATGCCTTGTTGATGCCAGTGGTCAGAGGAGAATGGCCAGACTGGTTTGAGATGATATAAAGGCAACAGTAACTCAAATAACCACTTGTTACAACCAAAGTATGCAGAAGACAATCTCTGATGGCACATCATGTCAAACCTTGAAGCAGATAAGCTACAGGAGCAGAAGACCACACCGGGTGCCACCCCTGTCAGGTTAGAACAGAAAACTGAGGCTACAGTTTGTATGGGCTCACCAAAATTGGACACGAGAAGATTGGGAAAACATTGCCTGGTCTGATGAATTTCGATTTCTGCTGCAACATTCAGATGGTAGGGTCAGAATTTGGTGTAAACAACATGAAAGCATGGATCCATCCTGACTTGTATTAATGGTTCAGGTTGCTGGTGGTGGTGTAATGGTGTGGGGGATATTTTCTTGGCACACTTTGGGCCCCTTAGTACCAACTGAGCATCATTTAAACACCACAGCTTACCCAAGTGTTGTTGCTGACAATGTCCATCCCTTTTTGACCACAATGCAGCTGTCTTCTCATGGCTACTTTTAGCAGGATCACACGCCATGTCACAAAGCTCAAATCATCTCAAGCTGGTTTCTTGAACATGAAAATGAGTTCACTGTACTCAAATGGCCTCCACAGTCACCAGATGTCAGTCCAATAGAGCACCTTTGGGATGTGGTGGAACAGGGAATTCGCTTCATGGATGTGCAGCCAACAAACTTGCAGCAATTGCATGATGTTATTATGTCAAGCTGGATCAAAATCTCTGAGGGATTGTTCCAGCACCTTGTTGAATCTATGCTACAAAGAATTAAGGCAGTTCTGAAGGCAAAAGGGGGTCCAACACAGTACTCACAAGGCATACCTAATAAAGCGGCCAGTGAGTGTATATACAGTATTTTTAATTCGTCTACATGGAACAGACTTGTAGTACTTGAGTCCAGGACTCAGACTCAAGTCCGACTCATGCCCTGATTTTAAGGACTCATGACTTGACTTGGACTTGAGCACTTGAGCACCACTCTTCTGCAGGATGGCTACAACCACACACTTCACATTCTCTCCCCTCCCCCACCTCTTCTTGCCCAACCTCATCCCCATTTCAGGACCTCGCTCGCACATCCTCAACAGACCCCTTGGCTGAGCACACACACCCAAGAAATACCTTCATCCCTCCCCCACCCGTCACCTCCACACAGATCATCAGCAAGGAGCAAGTGAGAAGACAGCTGAAGAGAATCCATGCAGGAAAATCAGCAGGCCCGGATGGTGTTAGCCCCAGGGCCCTGAAGACCTGTGCCCTCCAGCTAAGTGGAGTACTTCAGCATGTCTTCAACATGAGCCTGGGTCTGCAGAGGGTCCCCGTGCTGTGGAGTACATCATGCCTCGTCCCTGTACCGAAGAAGCCGCGTCCTAGTGACCTCAAAGACTACAGGCCCGTGGCATTGACGTCACACATCATGAAGACCCTTGAGAGACTAATCCTGGAGCAGTTCCGGCCTATGGTCCAACCACTTCTTGACCCCTTTCAGTTCACCTACCAGCCCCGTCTTGGAGTAGAGGATGCAATCATCTACCTGCTCAACAAAGTCTATGGCCACCTGGACAAGCCAGCCAGCACTGTGAGGATCATGTTTTTTTTTTTTAATTTCTCCAGTGCTTTTGACACCATCTGGCTGGCTCTGCTGGGTGAGAAGTTGATAGCAATGCAGGTGGATGCCCCACTGGTGTCCTGGATTGTGAATTATTTGACTGGCAGACCACAGTACGTGCGCT
Source organism: Neoarius graeffei (assembly GCF_027579695.1). Classification (NCBI taxonomy): domain Eukaryota; kingdom Metazoa; phylum Chordata; class Actinopteri; order Siluriformes; family Ariidae; genus Neoarius; species Neoarius graeffei. Next base: position 93,685,334 of record NC_083570.1, read on the forward strand.
TGCAGTGCTGTGTGTCGGACAGAGTGATCAGCAACACCGGGGCTCCACAAGGGACTGTCCTTTCTCCTTTCCTTTTCACTCTCTACACCACTGATTTCAACTACTGCACGAAGACCTGCCACCTCCAGAAATTTTCTGATGACTCTGCAGTGGTTGAACATATTACTGGTGGTGATGAGAGTGAGTACAGGACGGTGGTGGACAACTTTGTCATGTGGAGCAGGAACAACCACCTACAGCTCAACGTGGCGAAGACAAAAGAACTGGTGGTCGATCTGAAGAGAATCAGGGCTCCAGTGAACCCTGTTAACATCCAAGGGGTCAGTGTGGACGTGGTGGAGGAATATAAGTACCTGGGGGTGTACTTGGATAATAAACTGGACTGGTCCAAAAACGTGGACACTGTATACAAAAAGGGCCAGAGCTGTCTCTATTTTCTGAGACGGCTGAGGTCCTTCAACATCTGCCGAATGATGCTGCGGATGTTCTACGAGTCTGTGGTGGCCAGTGCCATACTGTGCGCTGTCGTTTGCTGGGGCAGCGGCTTGAAGGTGAAGGACACTTACAGACTCAATAAGATCATCAGGAAGGCTGGCCATGTTGTAGGCATGGAACTGGACTGTCTGACAGTGGTGTTGGAGAACAGGACACTGTACAAAATAAAAACAATCTTAGACTGTCCTTCCCACCCTCTACATGAGGAGCTGATCAGCCACAGGAGCACATTCAGTAAACAGCTGATTCTTCCACACTGTACAACTGAGAGACACAGGAAATCATTCCTACCTGCTGCAGTCAAGCTGTACAATGCCACTGTATAACTGTGGTACACTGTCTTACCATGTATACTGTATTCTTAACTCAGGTGCAATATATGTATATAGGAATCATTGTATATAAAATCACTTCATTTTGTTTTTACTTAAGTTATTGAACTTATTTAAATTTATTTTATTTTTATTTATTCTTTTTTCAGACGATTTTATCTTCTATTTTTAGACATGTTTACTTCTTCTTTGATTCAGAAGCTTGGTAGTAAATTTGAATTTCCCTCTGGGGATTAATAAAGTAATTCTGATTCTGATGACTCGGACTTGGACTCGGACTTGTGCATTAACTGCATTCAGACTCGTAAATTGGAGACAAGGACTCAAATTTTTTCTTTATTTTTTTGTAACATGCCATAATAATTTGGCATAAGATATTTATATCTACATTAATTTTTTATACTAATTTTGTGCAAGAGTGTCACACCTGCACGCCTTGGCACGTGCATCAGATAGACTCTTGGGCGCACTCCGGACAGTGCGTGCACCAAGTGGACTCTCATGCATGCGCGATAAACGACTCACACCTGCACAGGATTAAGGCAAAATCAGAGTGCCAATATAAAAACTGTGAAAACGCACTTACTTTGCAAAGCATTGAGTTGCATTGCTGACACGTTACCGAGCTTTATTTCCTTGTTTGGTTTCCTGATCCCTGATTTCCTGTTTCTCATCTTTGATTCTGCCTCATCTACGATAGCCTGTTTGTGCCTCGCTCGACCTATTTCCTGTTTCACTGTTTTACAATTTTGCCTGCCATTCTGTATTGTTTACCGTCTTCACTTGTATCAATAAATGCACATTTTGCACTTACATCCATCTCCCAGCCATCTCTGACAGAATACTTCAGACTCCCTGACAAAGAGAATGCACATTCACCTGTTCATACAGCATATTCAGGAATAAACTAACGTTAATGGCATTGAAACAGCCACCGTCATATGGTGCGGGTGGAGTCTTGTTCTCAGACTCGACTCAGATCAATAGTGGACTCGACTCGGATCAATAGTGGACTTGACTCGGACTCAACTTGAATTTGTTTAATGACTTGGACTTGACTAAGACTTGAACACTGGGGACTCGAGACTGGACTCGGACTCAAGGTTTAATGACTCAACTACAACACTGACATGGACATTGGGTATTAAATGTTGGTCACAAATTCTTAGCACACAGTTTACTCTCAATTTTCTGTCACTTTTCAAATTATTATTGCCAGGTTTTTGTTCATCAGTGCTCTTCCCAGGCTTTGGTTAAGTCATGCAAACTCTGAGTAGCGCTTAAGTCTGCATCTGAGGTCTGAATACAAATTAACTGAGGTCTGAATACCAATTAACTCTTCACTATGCATGCTTAACTCAACTCTGAATACCACACTAAAGGTATAACGATGTGTCCATAAAGGTTCCACCCCGGCGACAAAATTAGTCTCTTCAGATTAGTCTCTTTTTTTCCTTGGAGTGTAAATGATGCAGAATAAGTTATTCCAAATCCATTGCTTTTTGCTTTTGAATGTTAAAAATACATGTTCATGAAATTATTTGATTCAGAAATCTGATCTTTTCTGAGCAGATTAAATGGATCCTCATTAATGAGTTGACGTGAGACATCCAGGGTAATCCAGGCACAGAAAAATAATGAAGTGAAGTGGCTGTAGATTACATGTATCTCATTAGACTTCGCGTCAATCTTTGATTAATACATTCATAGTTCTTGAGCTTCAGTGAACGTGAGAGATGCTAGGATAATTAGGACTGTAGGATTTTACAGGAATGTTCTCAGGAGAGGAAACATATGACAAAGCCTTAAGGCAAGATTCACATCATTGTGCTCCAAGAACAATAAGCTTTGCCGGGTGTTGTGCTGCATCCATAATCCCAAGACACTAAACTGTCTCAGGATTATGGGATGTGACACAATACCTTGACAAAGCTTATTAACTGGACAGAAGGATTTCTGACTGGAGAACATGGCCTTTTGTTTGTTGGTTTTCACTATTGTCCTGTAAATTATGACATCATAACATTTTATTAGTCATAGTGACAGGTAAGGTTGTGGACCATCTACAAAATAAGTTCACCCCTGTTAATACTTACGGTACATTATAAAATGTTTCAACAGTGACATTCTCACTTTCTTTTGAAGTTACTATTATATTAATGATATTTAGCAGACACTGTTATCCAGAGTGACGTACAACATACCCAGAGCAGCCTGGGGAGCAGTTGGGGGTTTGGTGCCTTGCTCAAAGGCACTTCAGCCATTCCTGCTTGTCCAGGGAATTGAAACGGCAACCTTTTAGGCTACATCCACACGACAACGGCAACGAGATGTTATTTAAAAATATATCACGTCCAAATGGGCAACAATCAGTAAAATATCAGGTCCATATGGCAACGCAACGCTTGCTGAAAACGATGCAATACACATGCCACACCTCTAGGGGTGCTGTAAGACGGTCCCTTCGGAGACACCAGAACAATAGAAGAAGTAAGGATGCATGCACATAAACTATTATGCGCGAGACTTCATATTAGCCACAAAGTCAGGAAAATCTGTTTGTAAAATTACATTATAATGACCAAATACAATGAAAAGTATTTTTCCAGTCTCACCTGTGAAAGGTAATCCCATGTGATCTCGTTTGGACCGCAAACCTGTTGGTACAGTTAAACGCAGCTAATCTTTATTCTCCACTTTGACCTCTCCAAAATGGCGGCGAGGATGACATGATTCTACGCGGAAGGCGGCGTCTTTAATGGTCCGGAATAAATTGAATGATACACGTTGATGGATTAATTTGTTGTTTCTCACCTGTGAAAGGTAATCCAATATGATCTCGTTTGGACGGTAAACCTGTTGGTACAGTTAAACGCAGCACATGAATCTTTATTCTCCGCTTTGACCTATCCAATATGGCGACGAGGATGACGTATGATTCTACGCGGAAGGCGGCGTCTTTAATGGTCCGGAATAAATTGAATGCTACACGTTGATGGATTAATTTGCTCTTCTACGCCCTTTTTGAGGAATGTATTGTAGGACTTAAACCCACATCTGAAGAGGTGAGATCGCTCCTTTTTTTTTCCCTATTTTTGCTGGCGGGATTGACTCTGCCCTAAGGGCAGAGTCTCTCTCTCTCTCACTTTGCACCATTACACAATAAATATTCACAGTGAAAATATTTTGTAAGCGCGTTTCATGAACCAAGTTATAGGATTTGTTGACAACTCGCATCGAGTTCGTTACACTTCTACCTGGCATGAAGCACTCACAGTCATGTGGTTGTGACGTCATCGTAAACAAATCCGTTCTACTCATCCAGACAACTTCACAACGGCAACGTTGCCAGATCTTTCCACTCTGGAACCCGTTCTCAAAAAGATTGCGTTTTGGGCACCCAAAACGCCGGTGCCGTGTGGACGCCAGGCCTAAACGATAAGCAATTGTATCCTGAATCCATTGCCGGGTGGACAGGGCCTTAGTCCCACAGCTGCTTCTCTAACCATTAGGCCATGACTTTCCCCATGGCTTAATAATGCTTTTTTTTTTAAGTCATATGAATGAGAAACTTCTACAATCCTTCCATCCTTAAGACATGTCTAAAAACTTAAATTTACATCCTTACTTTGGACACTGGAGACTCCAGGAGCTACAAAATGCTAAATAAACATCTCCTCCGAAAAGATATCACCATATGATCATGACAGCAGACATTTTAAAAAAATCCATTTACATCCCTGTGAATTAGCTGTTACTATATAAGTTATAATGTATTAGAGCAGATTAGTGCATTTGGCTTTCAACCAGAGCTACTGTCAGAGCTGCTGTTTGAGAACATTAATGAACACCTCCTGACCAATCAGATTTGAGAATATACTGTACAGTGGTGCTTGAAAGTTTGTGAACCCTTTAGAATTTTCTATATTTCTGCATAAATATGATCAAATACATCATCAGATTTTCACACAAGTCCTAAAAGTAGATAAAGAGAATCCAGTTAAACACATGAGACAAAAAATGTATACTTGGTCATTTATTAATTGAGGAAAATGATCCAATATTACATATCTGTGAGTGGCAAAAGTATGTGAACCTCTAGGATTAGCAGCTAATTTGAAGGTGAAATTAGAGTCAGGTGTTTTCAATCAATGGGATGACAATCAGGTGTGAGTGGGCACCCTGTTTTATTTAAAGAACAGGGATCTATCAAAGTCTGATCTTCACAACATGTTTGTAGAAGTGCATCATGGCATGAACAAAGGAGATTTCTGAGGACCTCAGAAAAAGCATTGTTGATGCTCATCAGGCTGGAAAAGGTTACAAAACCATCTCTAAAGAGTTTGGACTCCACCAATCCACAGTCAGACAGATTGTGTACAAATGAAGGAAATTCAAGACCATTGTTACCCTCCCCAGGAGTGGCCGACCAACAAAGATCGCTCCAAGAGCAAGGCGTGTAATAGTCGGCGAGGTCACAAAGGACCCCAGGGTAACTTCTAAGCAACTGAAGCCCTCTCTTACATTAGCTAATGTTAATGTTCATGAGTCCACCATCAGGAGAACACTGAACAACAATGGTGTGCATGGCAGGATTGCAAGGAGAAAGTCACTGCTCTCCAAAAAGAACATTGCTGCTCATCTGCAGTTTGCTAAAGATCATGTGGACAAGCCAGAAGGCTATTGGAAAAATATTTTGTGGACGGATGAGACCAAAATAGAACTTTTTGGTTTAAATGAGAAGCATTATGTTTGGAGAAAGGAAAACACTGCATTCCAGCATAAGAACCTTATCTCATCTGTGAAACATGGTGGTGGTAGTATCATGGTTTGGGCCTGTTTTGCTGAATCTGGGTCAGGACGGCTTGCCATCATTAATAAAACAATGAATTCTGAATTATACCAGCGAATTCTAAAGGAAAATGTCAGGACATCTGTCCATGAACTGAATCTCAAGAGAAGGTGGGTCATGCAGCAAGACAACGACCCTAAGCACCCTAAAGAAGAATAAAGTTAATGTTTTGGAATGGCCAAGTCAAAGTCCTGACCTTAATCCAATGGAAATGTTGTGGAAGGACCTGAAGCGAGCAGTTCATGTGAGGAAACCCAACAACATCCCAGAGCTGAAGCTGTTCTGTACAGAGGAATGGGCTAAAATTCCTCCAAGCCAGTGTGCAGGACTGATCAACAGTGACCGGAAACGTTTAGTTGCAGTTATTGCTGCACAAGGGGGTCACACCAGATACTGAAAGCAAAGTTTCACATACTTTTGCCACTCACAGATATATAATATTGGATAATTTTCCTCAATAAATAAATGACCAAGTATAATATTTTTATCTCATTTGTTTAACTGGGTTCTCTTTATCTACTTTTAGGACTTGTGTGAAAATCTGATGATGTTTTATGTCATATTTATGCAGAAATATAGGACATTCTAAAGGGTTCACAAGCTTTCAAGCACCACTGTATATACTCTTTTCAGCATGGTCTTATCTTGGTATTGTCAAATATAATAGGTTTTTCTTGAACTTGAAGGCTCAACAGTTTCAAAACAGTGTCATTTTTAATAAATAACTGAAGGTGTGTTGAAAACAAATTTGGTTTATACACCAGCATGGCAGGCAACCAAATAGCTCAGTTCACACCTCGTGCCTTCGCGAACTAAGAAGCAAGGCAGTCGTTTAATCTTATTTTTTCTCTCCTGACTCCTCAAGCGGAGACCTTGATTTCTTGTATTGTCCTGTATTCATAATGGAATAATAAATTATCAATTTTTTGCTTTAATTTACAAAAAAAACATGCCAAATGAAATAAATGGAAATGTCAATCATTTTCAACCTGGTTCAAAGTGTTCAGTGCATCATGGCATCATGCTTTGAAGGCCTATCAGTGCCAGACCACTGGAAGTTTCCATTTTTTTGTTTTTCTTTGATGAAACAAAATCCTGCACAAAGGCACACCATCAATTGTTATAACCTACAGTAGTAAATCCTAATTCTCTGATAGCATTTGAGTCTGTGAATTCCCTGCCTGCTGAGCACAACATGGCATCATTTAAACATTCAAGCTAGTTTCTGTTTTGAAGCAAAACACACAAAATGAACACTTTGCCCCATTGTATGAAGAGCTTGCATGGTTATCTAGACAATATCTAGATATACATAATGTCATGGCCTAAAGGTTAGAGAAGCAGCTTTGGGCTCAAAGCGTCGCTGGTTCAATTTGTTGAGCCAGCAGGAAAATCCATGAAGTACCCTTGAGCAAGGCACCTAACCCCCAACTGTTCCTCAGGCAGTGTGTGTGTGTACTCATTGTATGCCTCTGTGGATAAGAGCATCTGCTAAATGCCTGTAATGTAATGTTAGCTTGGCAACATAAGCAGAGGGATCCAACACTAACTTGGAATAATATCGACCTCTTGTCACATTTCAGTGTTAACGCAAATATTATTTAATGGAAAGAAAGGGCACTTGCATTACATACTGTGCTTGTTAAACTGCGTTCTGTCTGTAAGAATATGGTATATTTTTGTTTGTTTGTGTTTAACAAAGTAAAAATAAATAAAAGGTGGGCATTTAATTACTTTTTGTGATTTTATCTGGGTTAAAGATGAATGGGACCTATTAAGTCAAGACAAGTCGAGTCAAGTTTATTTGTATAGCACTTTTAACAATAGACATTGTCGCAAAGCAGCTTTACAGACATTTAAAGACTTTAAACATGAGCTCATTTTATCCCTAATCTATCCCCAATGAGCACGCCTGTGGCAACAGTGGCAAGGAAAATCTCCCTCAGATGACACGAGGAAGAAACCTCGAGAGGAGCCAGACTCAAAAGGGAACCCATCCTCATCTGGGTGATAACAGATAGAGTGATTATAAATAACTTGCTTTGATAACTGTGTCCTATATAGTCACAAATTATAACTGTGAAACCAGGAAATTCATTATAGTTTTAACATGAAGTCTGTTTTGTTGACATTATAAACTGTTCATTGATGGAAACTTGAGTGCAAAACTGTTCATGACAACTGCAGTCCTAAAGTTAGCAAGTTAACTGTAGTCCCCAGCCATAAAAGCATTACTATACGTGTCCAGAGCAACTTCCAAGTGTAACTTTCAACTGTCCATATGGGGCCATCCTCCACAGGAGTGATGTGATGAGACCCAGCCTGACGTAGGGCATCAGGATGGATCAGGCAGAGGAGCAGAAGAGGTCAGGATCTCGATCTCAGGATCGACATGTAACTCAGAGGGACAGACATGAATTCAGATATGATCAGATCAGATAAAACTTTCTTGATCCCAAAATAAATTCTTGTGCCAGAAATTGCTCCATAACAATACATTATAAGTTAGAATACAACAATACAAGTTAAAAATAAACTGTACGTAAAATAAGAACTGTACAAGAAATAAGTGCCTAAAAAACAGTGCCTAAAAGAACAACAATAGAATAACATTAGAAATACTGTAAGTTACATAAAGCCCTAAACTAAAAACTAAGATGGAAATAGAAAATGCAAAAACCAGTGCCTCGATGGTTAGCATTCTAACAACAGAAATAAGGTAAGTTATGTAAAAGACTAACCAAAAAAACTTAAAGTACACAATAGAAAATAAAAAAAGTACAGTGAGGGGAAAAAATCACCAATGATAGTGGAATATAATGAAAAGTAATATTTCATGTGGTGAAAGTAAATATTGCACATATGTTGGGATTAACAGTACATAACACAGCATTGTTGAATTCTTGAATCTGACTGGTTAGAAGATGTTGATGAATTTTCAATAACAGCAGCAATTCCAGGAGATTTGGACAATTATTATAACTTCAAGCCTGAGAAAAATTCGAGGCTTATGAGTGAATTATGTTTGTGTAAATGGGAATGAACTGGTCTCACATATCTTCCATAATATTGACTTGTTACTGTAAATGGATAAAAAGCATGAAATGTTCAGTAATCAATTAAAACTTGTCATTGTTGGTGATATTGATCTGGTATTTCAGACCATGCTGTTAGAAATAAATAATAAATACAATACGTAGCCCAAACCATAGTCCATCCACCTCAACATTCCATATATATTGTGTGTCCACATATTGTGGGGAACCATGGCCCAATGGTTAGAGAAGCAGCTTTGGGACCACAAGGTTGCCAGTTTGATTCCCTGGACTGGCAAGAATGGCTGAAGTTCCTTTGAGCAAGGCACACAAACCCCCAACTGCTCCCCAGGCAGGGTATGTTGTATGTCGCTCTGGATAAGAGCGTCTGTTAAATGCCTGCAATGTAATGTCTTGAGATGTTTTTCTGATTGCCATGTTTGTAAAGAGCAGTTATTTGAATTACTATAGCCTTCCTGTTAGCGCAAAACAGTCTGGCAATATTTGTCTGATCTCTCTCTTCAACCAGGCATTTCAGCCTTCTTGCTTACTGAAAATTGTTTTGTTTTTTGGTTGTTGTTTTTTTTTTCTTTTCCACACCACTCTGTGTAAACTCTAGAGACTGTTGTGTGTGAAAATTTCAGGAGATCAGCGGTTTCTGAAATACTCAAACCAGTCCATCTGGCACCAGCAACTATGCAATAGTTAAAGTCACTGAGATCACATTTCCCCCCCCATTCTGATGTTTGATGTGAGTATTAACTGAAGCTCTTGACCTGTATCTGCATGATTATATGTGCTGCACTGCTGCCACATGATTGGCTGATTGGATATTTGCATGAATACAATTTGCAGGGGTACAAGTGCATTTATGCAATGCTTATGAACGAGATATAAAGACCCAAAACAGAGTTCCTATTATGTAAAGTGTTACTGCCTACGCTGTTACCTAGATGGCTCATTTTCACAGAGCTGTAGGAGGTGTGCACTGTGCTGAAGATTAGTTGACACTAAAACCATGAATCCTCAGAGTAAAAATAGGTTGGAGTAGTAGAGATACTGTGGTATGTTATGGTGTTTTATTTTGTTCACCAAACAGTGCATTGTGTACAGTTTATTAGTGTATGATAGGGACCTTGTTTGTCTTAGGGCTTAGCATTGGTTCATCCTGAGCCTATCCACCTTGTCAGTTTAGTCATCCACTTTGTCATCTATAGAAAGAAAATAATAATGGCAGTCTGGCAGAGACACCTCAGGGCCGTCTGGGGGTAAACTGATTTCTATCCATTCCTTCCACCTTCCAGAACACAGCAGAAACAATCATCCTAGGACAGGAAATAGAGATGTCTTATGTTGACAGTGAGCACCAGCCAGGATACAATTAAGTATAGAATGAACTTAAAGGAGAACTGAAGTCATTTTTAAACTTGCTTTATTTCTTAATTAATGTGTTATTCAATTACATTTTCGGTTTTAGTAACCTTATGTCGTGACTCATTCTGACAACTAATTGCAATTAAGTATTATACTTATCGGCCTATTCGGTTTTCAGCCATGTTGAATTTAGTTCGTTTGGTCCATGGGAGGAGTCGCTTATCTGCGCGATCTTCACGAGACTTGTGCGAGACTTCAAAACGTGAAGTGTCAGCCAGGTGTCAGTGCCGCCGTTTTGTAAACTGTTTTCCAAACGAATTATTGCACAAAAACGAGTTTAAATGACGATTACTGCCTATTTTTTTCAAACTTTCCTGATTGTTATCAAAACAAACAAAACTTCCGGCTTGATTACGTCAGCATTCGAAAGAGGGCGCGTGCGTCTTTTGACAACGTTGGCAGATGTTGGTCACTTTGATTTCCACTGTACGTTTTACTTCCGTCCTACGATGTCTCGCACAGGTCTCAACGAATCTCGTTTATGGACATTGCTTTCACATATGGACTGATATATTACAGAGCATATTTCAAACACTCAGAACTTGCTATAGCAGTGACAAAATAGCCATCAAAAATGCATTCCTATATTTAATAATAATGAGATAAATAGAATTTTGATAATAAAAAATTTGCCTTCAGTTCTCCTTTAATATCCTGAATGTGCATGTAATTTCATATTCTATGATCTTCTGGGCGGCATGGTGGTGTAGTGGTTAGCACTGCCACCTCACAGCAAGAAGGTTCTGGGTTCAAGCTCAGTGCCCGATGGAGGCCTTTCTGTATGGAGTTTGCATGTTCTCCCCATGTCTGCGTGGGTTTCTTCCAGGTGCTCCGGTTTCCCTCATAGTCCAAAGACATGCAGATTAGGCTAATTGATGGCTGTAAATTGACCGTAGGTGTGAATGTGAGTGTGAATGGTTGTTTGTCTCAATGTGTCAGCCCTGTGATGATCTGGCGATTTGTCCAGGGTGTACCCCGTCTCTCGCCCATAGTCAGCTGGGATAGGTTCCAGCTTGCCTGCGATCCTGCACAGGATAAGTGGTGATGGATGGATGGATGGATGGATGGATGATCTCTCTCTCTATTTGGCATGTCACTACAATGGTTTCCTGTTGCCTTCTACTGGATTATTATAGAGGTTTTCTTCTCACACCTATGGGCAATTCACACCTATGGGCAATTTAGAGTAGCCAGTTAACCTAACTGCATGTCTTTGGATTGTGGGGGAAACCGGAGCACCCAGGCCAAGTTTACATTAGACCGTATCTGTCTCGTTTTCTTCGCGGATGCACTGTCCGTTTACATTAAACCGCCTGGAAACGCCGGGAAACGGGAATCCGCCAGAGCCCACGTATTCAATCCAGATCGTGTCTGATCCGGTGCTGTGTAAACATTGAGGATACGCGGATACGCTGTGCTGAGCTCTAGCTGACGTCGTCATTGGACAACGTCACTGTGACATCCACCTTCCTGATTCGCTGGCGTTGGGATCACACACACAGCGGCTCAGTCCTGAATCACTGCTCGTGCGCTTCACTCGCGCGCTCTGTGAGCTGCGCAGGGCCGGAGTGCGCACCCTCCAGAGGGCACTCGCTGTTCAGGGTGGAGTGATTTGGAGCGCAGGAGGAAGCGCTGAGCTGCACTGAGGTTTATTTACACATTTCAACCTCCTTCAGGCGCTTAAACTCAGTGAGAACATGAACATCACAGCCAGGTGTGTTTATCTGCTGGAGAAGGTGTTCGCTTGCCATCCTTCCACTTGCAAGTGGTGAGTGACTTGCGCATGCCCGATATGCACTGGGATCATGTGACGTGCCGTCTAATTAGTCATGTGATTAGTGTATCCGTGTATTGGCGTTGCTGTGTGCACGCGAATCGTGTATTGGCGTTGCTGTGTGCACGCGAATCGTTTTAAAAACGTTAATCTGATGATCCGCTGATTCGAAATAATGTAAACAGGGCCCCAGAGGAAACCCACACAGACACGGGGAGAACATGCAAACGCCACACAGAAAGACCCCAATCAGCCACAGTGCTCGAACCCAGAGCCTTCTTGCTTGAAAACGACAGCGCTAACCACTGCACGTGATCTTCACAAGAGTCAGCAAGTATACAGCCATTGTTTGCAGCTCAGTGCTTCAATTTAGCAGCAAACACTAATGAATGTATGTACAATCCATTACCTTCATGATGGCTTCTCTTAATCTCATCAAAGAATTCATTTATGTCTATTACAAGCTACTCGTTTATACCTTCCTTGCAAATTTTTTTATATTCTTCATTTCCCACTGTTAATAGTATAATAAAACTAATCTAATCTACAAAATAAGCAGCTGTTTTGTTTTTCTTTTCCTTTTTTACTGAGACACACATTCCATATGGATCCTGTCCCTTGGCTCATTCTTACAAGGCACAAAACAAATATACTGGTAATTAGGTGGATTTATGAGGAAACCTCCCTCTGCTCTGATTGTGTGGTGCCATAAAATTAGCAAGGGGAAACAATAGCTAGCTCATTTTGTTTTTTAAATGGAGAAATCAAGCATAAAAATGCTCTATTTAATGACCCATGCCACTGTCTGTCAAACTCCAACAGCATAATTAACAGTTCTTCAGTCTAAGGCCACATCCACACGACAACGGCAACGTGATGTTATTTAAAAAAAAATATCGCCTCCAAATGGGCAACGATCAGTAGAAATCAGGTCCATATGGCAACGCAACGCTTGCTGAAAACGATGCAATACACATGCCACACCTCTAGGGGCGCTGTAAGACGGTCCCTTCGGACACACCAGAACAACCCATACGAAAAAGAACAGTAAAGAACTTATAAGAGTTTACCACTGTCTTAGTAGTAAATCCTTATAAATATAAATAAATATATATGCCATGTATGATTTACTCCTGAAAGTGGCCCATTTTGCATTTTCCTCATACAAATTTATGAAAATCTAGTATGTATGAAGTGAACATTGTGCATGGTTTTTACAGATAATGTGTATGATGAATTACACTGTCTTTGTATGCTTCATGTAATGTTTGTAGTTTTAAATTATATTTTACAGTTTAAAATGTACATGCCTTTTATATGTAAATCCAACACAAACATATGTGGATTTACATATAAAAGGCATATACATTTTAAACTGTAAAATATAATTTAAAACTACAAACATTACATGAAGCATACAAAGACGGTGTAATTCATCATACACATTATCTGTAAAAACCATGCACAATGTTCACTTCATACATACTAGATTTTCATAAAAAATTTGTATGAGGAAAATGCAAAATGGGCCACTTTCAGGAGTAAATCATACATGGCATATATATTTATTTATAAATCCTTATAAGGATTTATCCTTATATTTATAAGGATTTACTACTAAGACAGTGGTAAACTCTTATAAGTTCTTTACTGTTCTTTTTCGTATGGGAATAGAAGTAAGGACGCATGCGCATAAACTATTATGCGCGAGACTTCATATTAGCCACAAAGTCAGGAAAATCTGTTCGTAAAATTACATTATAATGACCAAATACAATGAAAAGTATTTTTCCAGTCTCACCTGTAAGGTAATCCCATGTGATCTCGTTTGGACAGTAAACCTGTTGGTACAGTTAAACGCAGCTAATCTTTATTCTCCGCTTTGACCTTTCCAATATGGCGGCGAGGATGACGTACGCGGAAGGCGGCGTCTTTAATGGTCCGGAATAAATTGAATACTACACGTTGATGGATTAATTTGCTGTTTCTCACCTGTGAAAGGTAATCCCATGTGATCTCCTTTGGACGGTAAACCTGTTGGTACAGTTAAACGCAGCTAATCTTTATTCTCCGCTTTGACCTTTCCAAAATGGCGACGAGGATGACGTACGCGGAAGGCGGCGTCTTTAATTGTCCGGAATAAATTGAATGATACACGTTGATGGATTAATTTGCTTTTCTACGCCCTTTTTTGAGGAATGTACTGTAGGACTTAAACCATCATCTGAAGAGGTGAGATCGCTCCTTTTTTCCCCTTATTTTTGCTGGCGGGATTGACTCTGCCCTAAGGGCTATTCTCTCTCTCTCTCTCTCACTTTGCACCAGGCATTACACAATAAATATTCACAGTGAAAATATTTTGTAAGCGCGTTTCATGAACCAAGTTATAGGATTTCTTGACAACTCGCATCGCATCGCAATGAGATCATTGGCACTACTGGTGTTAAGAATCAGACCATTTTATAAATGAATATTTTGCTGTAGAGCTGCAGTGTTTGTACAATTGCATGTTTTTGCTTCACTATTACTGTCACTATTCTGCTTCTTGCATTACTACTGTGAACTAACACTGTGTAGGTTGAATTGGGATTAATTAAATTATAAATTATGTGATAATTGATAATTAAATTAATCAATTTATAAATAAAGATCAGTCTCATAAAATCTTAAATTATTAATCTTAATACTCACCGTGAATGGTTACACTCAAGATTAATGGTAGCTCTGTATTAGATGGGAAACCCAGTTGTATACAAAAGCTAAATTCTGAAGGAAAAAGGAGTTCTAAATAGTTGACCTTGTGAATAAACAACAGGAACAAGTAAAATGCAATTCAATTTTATTAGCTTTTATTTGTCTACTACTCACTAATAATAATAAACTCAAAATACATTCAATGTCAGCAAAGGTAATAACAAGACAAAACAATGGAACAATTACACCTGGACTATAAATTTGAGGGAAAGAGAGAGAGAAAGAGAGAAGGAAAAAAAAAAAAGAAAAGAATCCCTTGTGTGTGCGTGTGTGTGAGGCTAGGGCAAGCCGATGCGTGTGTGTGTGTGTGACCTAGCTTGTCGTTAGCTAAAACAAAGGAATGTTAGCTAAAACAAAGGAATGTTAGCTAAATAGAACAAAGGATTAGCTCTGTGGCTAATGTGTGCTTTGTGTAGGTATCTGTGGGCAGATGCTAATGCTAGCCACTCTGGCAATGCTTAAACAAAATGGCGGTCAGTGCCTAGGTGTCGTATCACAGGTAACTCAATGAGGAAGGTATCAAAATGGCG
Organism: Neoarius graeffei; assembly: GCF_027579695.1. Taxonomy (NCBI): domain Eukaryota; kingdom Metazoa; phylum Chordata; class Actinopteri; order Siluriformes; family Ariidae; genus Neoarius; species Neoarius graeffei. The sequence continues at coordinate 93,700,540 of NC_083570.1, forward strand.
TCGGAAAAATGGCGCCTGCAGGCCTAGTCGAGAACACAAGCCTACCAGCTAGCGTATCACCCTGAGGTAGCTAGCAATAAGTTGCTAAGGAGAATCTGACCACGCTACAGCTGGATCCAAACACTGCACTTAACAACAATTTCCAACAGACTATCTAGGCAAAGAACTCAACGCGAGAGAGAGAGAGAGAGAGAGAGAGAGAAAGAGTGTGAGAGAGTGTGTATATGTGTTGGATGGAGAGAACTAGGCCTTGTAGCGGTCTAGCCTCGGAGCTTAAAATAACAAACTTGTCGCTGCGCTGCTAATCAGATAGGGAAGCTAGCAATGGAGTTAAGGAAAGATATCATGCAAGATACCCTGTCTAACAAGTTCAAAGAAAAAAAACAGAACCAAAACAAACAATAAAAACAAACAAACAAACAATAAAAACAAACAAACACCTTCCGTGTCTGAGCGGGTATGCTAAATAGCTCAAAGCTTAAACATGACCCTAACAACCATCTGAATAAGCTACAAATTAAAAATTTGCCCAAGTGCCTACTCAATGCGATGGAAGTTCTTTCTCCGATGTCCGCGCTGAGGGTCGCAGTCCGAGGAGAGGAGGTTAGCGGCGCGTTGCGTCCAACCGCGGCTAACGAAGCAGGGAGATGAAGGCCTAGCTGGCCCACGGTGCTTCAGGAGAAACCTCCGGTGATGCGTCGACGAGAAAAAGGCTGAGAGGAGCGAAGCTGTCCGCAAATGCCTCTTAGCGTGGAAAACTACTTAACTGTAGTTAAACTTTGCAAAGGTTTAGAATCAAAACCACTATATCGCTGAAACTTAGCGGGTCGTTCAAAAGTTCGGCCGAAACTAATTTGAACAGGCTGTTCTCAGACAATAGCGGTTAGTCTCAACACTGTAGGCGAGCGTGCCTACAGTCCGTCCGACCACTCCAGTAGTCAGAACATGAGAGAGCGAATCGAGGCGCTCTCGATACAGTTAAAGCAGTTCCACTTCACGTCACATCCGGGTGGAGCGCGCAAGGAAATTGTGGGATCGTTATAGGGGGCGCTGGCGAGTTACCAACAACTGAACATAATAATAATAATAATAATAATAATAATATCCAAGCTCGTGTTTCACTCTCACTAGTGCTCTGTAAGGCTTTTTCCTGGTGATATTCGTTACACTTCTACCCGGCGTGAAGCATTCAGTCATGTGGTTGTGACGTCATCGTAAACAAATCCGTTTTACTCATCCAGACGACTTCACAACGGCAACGTTGCCAGATCTTTCCACTCTGGAACCCGTTCTCAAAAAGATTGCGTTTTGGGCACCCAAAACGCCGGCGCCGTGTGGACGCCAGGCCTAAACGATAAGCAATTGTATCGGAGTCACCTGAATCCGTTGCCGTGTGGACAGGGCCTAAGAGAATAGTTTGTCTTCTTTCCATTACGTTTTTGTCGAGTTTAAAAAAAAAACCTCAGGGCCGGGTAATGGTTGTGAAATGAGGGTCTTCTCTGAAGGATTCTTTGATATCTTACATTCTTGAAGTGCTGCACTGCAGCGTTGAATAACAAACAAGCTCAGTGTGCTGCAAATCTTTGCAAGTTGTTATTACTTGTTATATGTTAAAAAGGGTTTTTTTGTTTTGTTTTGTTTTTTTCTTCCCTGCAGGCCACAGCTTGAACAAAACTCCTGGATTGAAGAAGTAAAGCATCAGGTCAATTGGGAAAAATTTGTTTGGATATCAACATAAGGCTTTATTTAAATGCTTTTGGGGTTTGTTTGTTTGTTTGTTTTTTAAGCACAGAAAAAATATATCACTACCATGTTTGTCGTCTCATATTTGTATTTCAGTACACTAAAAGGCTTATGAGGAAAATTTTATCAGGAGAAAAACATGGATGGCATCAAAAATCTTGCTACACCAAGGGGGAAAACCCACATGAACCAGCTATTTAGCTAGCTAGTTAATCAAGAAAAGTGAACAAAAAAATAGCTTCGTAAAAAATGAAGATAGCTTACTAAGTTATAAAATTCCCAAGATCAATTTAACCAAGAAGAGCAACTGAAGATGCTTGGCAAATATCAAAATCAGCCTCGCCAATTTATTACCACAATAGTCTATTCATTTATTTATTTGGGTTGGGTGGTTAAGAACTTTGTTTATTGTCATTTTGCACACAAAAAAAGGCAAAAGTATCAAGGCACTTGAAGTACTGTGGTAGTATTAGTAGTGTTTCTTGCCTCCAGAAAGGAGAGAACATAAAATTAAATACATAAAATCATAACAATATGCATACAGCAACAATTAGAAATAATAAACATTTTTTTAAAATGGCATGAGCATCATATTAAGAACATTTCTGTCATACAGATCATGACTTAGCAATAACAGGTAAACAGAATCGACCAGGCCATCATCTCTGGTAAAACATTTCAGGGTAATATTGTGGATAATATTGTGCATAATATTGTGCATAATTATCATTAAAATATACTTAATAAGAGATATTCCATGGTTAAGACTCGTTTGACTAGCTCATGCAACTACGTTGTCTTGACTAGATGATTTATCACATGATTTTTGGCCAAGTATATATATATATATATATATATATATATATATATATATATATATATATATATATATATATATATATATAAAACCACAGAAAGGCCCCCACACCCTCTGGACTTTCCTCGAGGATTCATTCAATGTATGTCAGATTTTTTCAAGCTTTAAGTTATTCAAAAAAATATTTTATCCAGAGAGTATGGGAAGGCGGTGGTGTTGGTGATTCCTATCCCATTATGAGATGTCTAGCCAACAGAGTTACAAAAGCTATCAGATCTGCTTGTGGTCTAGGTAGAGGAAACTGAGGAATGCTGAACAGAGCAGTTATGGCATTAGGCTCCATAAGTGTCCCAGTTATCTCTGACAGAGTTTTAAAAATCGCAGTCCAACAATTACACAGAGAAGGGCAAGACCAGAACATATGGACATAGGTAGCGAGCGACTGGTGACGCTTTTCACAAGATGTATTCATTCATTATTAATTTTGGAAAGTCTTACTGAACTTTAGTCCAGTGAGTGCAGTGAACAACTTTGCATTGGATTAGCCAATGTCTGGGACATATAGATAAGGTACGTACATGTTTAAGAATATCCCCCAGAGCTCATCTGAGATTGGGGGGTGGACTTTTAAGCCTTTATTAATCACATGTACATTAGAGCAGAGTGAAATTCTTTCTCTGCATTTAACCCATCTGGGGATGTGAGCGCAGAGCAGTGGGCAGCTGCATTGCAGCACCTGGGGAGCAGTTGGGGGTTAGGTGCCTTGCTCAAGGGCACTTCAGCCATTCCTGTTGGTCCAGGGAATTGAACTGGCAACCTTTTGGTCCCAAGACTGCTTCTCTAACCTTTAGATTGTGGCTTCCCTGTGCAATATGTCTCATCTTATCTCATTATCTCTAGCCGCTTTATCCTTCTACAGGGTCGCAGGCAAGCTGGAGCCTATCCCAGCTGACTACGGGCGAAAGGCGGGGTGCATCCTGGACAAGTCGCCAGGTCATCACAGGGCTGACACATAGACACAGACAACCATTCACACTCACATTCACACCTACGGTCAGTTTAGAGTCACCAGTTAACCTAACCTGCATGTCTTTGGACTGTGGGGGAAACCGGAGCACCCGGAGGAAACCCACGCGGACACGGGGAGAACATGCAAACTCCGCACAGAAAGGCCCTTGCCGGCCATGGGGCTCAAACCCAGGACCTTCTTGCTGTGAGGCGACAGCGCTAACCACTACACCACCGTGCCGCCCTGTGCAATAGGTGCTAAAATGTAATTCTATATTGTGGCAATCTTTAAAAAAGAAGAATAAGAAACTTTACTATGTTATGAATAATGAACACTGGATGCCTTTCAGTAGCTGACTATCTATATAACCTGATTTATTTCTTCTTTTGAAGAACGGTCAACAGATATGAGGTTATCAATAAATAAAAATAATAAAGTGATGTCACATGCACAAATCCAAAGGGACTAGAAAAAGGGAGGTGAAGGTTTTCACAAAGCAACTTTTTTTAAGTTCGCAATCAGGAAAATAACATCTGACATTCTCTCCCAAATCAAGTCAGTTCAGTTCAGTTCGGTTTGATTTGTCATATGGATGTTAACACAGGATCAACATTACAATGAAATGCATTGGACAAGAGAAGAAACAGAAACAAATCTCTCAACATCAGAGCCCTACAGAAGTTAAAAAATATAGTAATATAAAAATTAAAAGTCATAAATATAAAAATAAAACAAGAATATAAATAGAAATAATTAAAAGTCATATCTAAGGGAAAGTATGGGCATGCATTATCTCAGGGGGCTGTGTGTGTGTGTGTGTGTGTGTGTGTGTGTGTGTGTGTGTGTGTGTGTGCGCGCGCGCATGTGCATGTGTGCATATTGGACAAAGTGACGCTTGTGAGTACCAATAATTGAACATTGTTGAAAGACAAATTAAGTACTAGTACTAATGATAGTTAACATTACAGACAGAGTAAACAGAGTTTTGTGATATGTTGGTAAACAGAAAGAGACAACACAATTCTGGTGTGGCCAATGGGAATTTGGAGGCTAAATTCAGGTTATCATTATTAAGTCCTGGATAAAATGACTTATTCGATCCACATTTCCTGGATATGAGCAATCACACACTCTCATTGGCTACTCCACTACTAGGATATCAGCTCATATACCCTGAGTAAAGAAAAACAAAATGGCAGACTGTTGCTGAACCAACCGTGGATGAAATAAAAAAAAAATACTCCAAAACAAAATACCAAAAAATACAAAAAAAGCAACAAAATATGGAATAAAAGGATTTGATGGTAAGAACATAGCTTTTCTTATTTTCAAGAATTATTATAATTATAGCATTTTTCTCAAATTGCTACTGTCATTTCACCAGTTTGTTTGCATTCTAAGCGGAAATGATTTTGTCAGACGTTTTGTATTAAGGTTTATTTATCAAATTTGCAAAATAAAAATAAAAATGCTCTGTTTCTCAAAATCCAGTGAATATGGATGAATAAAACAGTTATTCCACTCAATCTCATCATACATGGCTATAGCCGACTCGGCTACCAATGCATGTACTACTCAATTTCGTAGAATAACTATTAACCTTCATCCTACCAAGTGGGGTCCATCTGGATCCTGCACCTATATGTTTGTTTGCCATTTTAAAAATGTGACATACTGCCTCACCGTTTTATGAATTTGTCGGAATTTATGTCTTAATTAAAACACTAAAGCACCGGAAGATCAGCTTTTTGCATTGTGAAGGTATAATTAATTTGTTATTGGGGTCCAACCGGACCCCAGAATAAAGTTTATCTGTCTTTCATTTTATAATTGAATAGCACACTGAAAGCTAACTTCTTTTATTTCTTTTATGTTCCATAATGAAACTACCAAGGCATTCCTTCTTGGGGTCCGTGTGGACCCCATTGCTGCAATAAGCACAGGCTGCAAAACAAAAGCCCTAAATTATTTTACAATTACTTTTTTGTTTTAAATTCTGTAAGAAAAGACCTAAGTTGTAATCCAGAATGTTTTACAGCTGCATGAGCTGCAAAAATCATGTATATAATGCCAATTTTTTTTTGTGGCGCTATAATTTGCTCACTGTAAACCCGAATAAGTTGAGTTTACTTAAAAAAAATTGAGGAAAGTAGTTGCCTTAAAAAAAATAAGTAATTATTAATGATTGAACTGAGTACCTTAAACTTACAATCTTCTGGTAAGTTTAAGGTACTCAATTCAATCATTAATAATTACTCATTTTTTTTAAGGCAACCACTTTCCTCAATTTTTTTAAGTAAACTCAACTTATTCGGGTTTACAGTGTACATGTATGCTAGTTATTGCAATATTATTGCAATGTTATTGCATTTATAATACATCATTGGTATTCAGCCATACACTGTAAACCCGAATAAGTTGAGTTTACTTAAAAAAATTGAGGAAAGTGGTTGCCTTAAAAAAAATAAGTAATTATTAATGATTGAATTGAGTACCTTAAACTTACCAGAAGATTGTAAGTTTAAGGTACTCAATTCAATCATTAATAATTACTTATTTTTTTAAGGCAACCACTTTCCTCAATTTTTTTAAGTAAACTCAACTTATTCGGGTTTACAGTGTAGTGGATTTTGTTCTTCAATAAAGTTATGTCTGTTTGCTGCATTGAATTGGTTCTTACTGCATTGATTTCAAGGTATTCCCTCCTGGGGTCCATACGGACCCCGTCTGGTAGTTTGTGTATGTAAAATTGGCTGGTAGGATGAAGGTTAAGTGTGTTCTTTATGCCTTGGGCCCTTTAGTGTATTGCTGTTATTAATACAAGATGTTCTGAACAAAACTTATCTGGTGATTTTGTCTTTATAAGCTTTAATTTTAAAGAAAAGTATTGGGGTCCAAACGGACCCCACATGGTAAGATTAAGGTGTAAAATAGCATGGTAGGATGAGGGTTAAATGTAGTGCTTTCAAACATAATCAAACTTTAGAAAAAGTACTTGCAGATGATCTCATCTCACCATGTTTTGGATGCATCATTATTCTTCCCAACCCTCCTCTCTCTCACTAATAAAGCAGCGCCGAAGCTCACTCAGCTCACTCAGCTCATTTGGATTCGTGCTGCACATCAAGGCTGAGTTCCTTTAAACATGCTAAACAGATGAAGACCAAGGTTCAGAATAATGATGAAAATCTGAATTTAGCCTCTAAATTCCCATTGGCCACACCAGAATTGTGATGTCTGTTTCTTCACCACAGGAAGTTTGAAAGATGGCTCCAGCTGGTGTCTGAAATTCCGATGGAACAATCACTGATCCCCAGATGTGACAGTAGCTCCTATTAGCATGCAGATGTATGCAAATGTAATCATATGTTCACCAGGTTTGGATTCACACTCCGTTTCAGGTGCGACCATGTTATTAGAAAACAATGATAATGATCTCTGTTGTCAAATGTTTGAAAGGATGGTGTGATGGGGAAAAGGGGCATGCCATGCACTTGGCTGATGACAGAATTAATGTAACGCTCATCGTTTATGAAAGCAAATATTATACACCTGCCATATGAGCTTGATCCCTTTCTCCTACATCTACTGAGGGAATTTGAACCTCAGCTTTGTGGTCCCATTTGGTTAGTATAATCCAGAATGTCTGTTGATATCTTCTTCCTGGGCGGCATGGTGGTTAGCACTGTCACCTCACAGCAAGAAGGTCCTGGGTTCAAGCCCAGCAGTTGATGAGGGCATTTCTGTGTGGAGTTTGCATGTTCTCCCCATGTCTGTGTGGGTTTCCTCAGGTGCTCTGGTTTCCCCCACAGCCTAAAGACATGCAGGTTAGGCTAATTGGTGGCTCTAAATTGACCGTAGGTGTGAATGGTTGTTTGTCTCAATGACTACGTTTACATGCACATCCAAATCGAGCTGCTGTCGGTAATCGAGCTGAAGGTCCCAGCAGGGGTGCCAGAGAAATCCAATCCTACATGCACACAATGAAATCGAGCTATTGTGTGAGGTGCATTGTGCACCCGAGCCACAGGTGGCGCTACACGCCCCATCGTGTTGGTACACTTCCGGTTGTCGTCATGAAGAAGAGCTATTCAAGAGTATAAACAAAGTTATCTGTGTTCACAAGTTCCGTGCTCAAGCTGTTAGGCTTGCTCTAACAGACTGTATGGCTACAAACTGTCCTGCGCAGACCACTGTTTTGTAAGACAACTTATTTTGCACAATTGTATATTTTTCTAAAGTTCATTTTTTGCTTACAAAAAAAATATTTTTCTAAAGTCCATTTTTTGCTTACAGTTTAACTTATGTCTTAATAAACACACAAAAAGTTCAATTGCTTTGTTTTTATTGACATTCTTCAGATGTTGGACATCTATATACACACACACACAAATACAGTGACTTGTTTATGTACACAATTCACAGCTATGCAACAGCTGTACAGATGTATTTGGTGATACAGTAAGTGAGCTAAATTTTAACAGTGCAAACAATGCCACAAAAAGAAAAGATTCATGCCGTTGTCATGCCGACCGAGGCTGTCGTGTTTCCCGCTTGTGGTCTCGTCACTCGTCACTTCCGGAAGGGGCAGTGCTGAAGTAAGTAGCTCGACTCCGTAGCTCAATAGGGTTTACATGCACTAAGTAGCTCGGCTACAATCGCATAATCTAGGTCGTGTAGCTCGATTCTGAGAAATCAAGTTTGGTTCAATTTCAGCCGAATTAAGGTGTATACATGGCATTTTGAACTTCAATTTCAGTCGAGCAACAGCAGAAATTCGATTCTCTCTATGTGCATGTAAACGCACTGACTGTGTCAGCCCTGTGATGATCTGGCGACTTGTCCAGGGTGTACCCTGCCTCTTGCCCATAGTTATCTGGGATAAGCTCCAGCTTGCCTGCAACCCTGAACAGGATAAGTGGCTACAGACAGTGGCGGTTCTAGACCAAAATTACTAGGGGGGCCGAGGTGGGGCCAGTGTTTTTTCAGGGGGGCACATATAAGGAAAAAACATGGCAATATTTAAGCGTTCAAAATGTTTTGTTTAGTTTATTTAAAACCAAAACAAAATACATTGAGCATAAATACAATGAGATAAACATTCTGTCTCAATAGCCTAAACATAAAATAAATTGTGCTCAATAAATCTTAAAACCATGTTTCTCTTTTTTGTAAAATAAGATTTCTATTTTTGCATACAATGAACCTTTTATCTGTCCAATGACACTTTTTAAATTCACAGCATGAATGAATTTTCTTTTTCACAGCATGAGACTTGAATGTACAGCCACTATCTTTATCTAAATCACACTGTCATCATCTCACTCTTTATGTACAGCAGGGGGGAAAAATAGAAAGAAAAAATAAATTCACATACAGTGGTCTCAGAATCACCCTATAGCATTCACAGCAGGCTGAAACACTACAACAACAAGATTCTGCGATTGTGACTCCTTGAGAAACGGTCTACAAATGCATCAAGGTTCAAAGCCCTGGACCTTCTGGATTCAATGCTGAGCACACCAAGATTGCTTAGACACTCCTCACTAATGGTGGATTGGAGGTAGGTCTTCCCCAGTTTCAAAGTGGAGAAACTCCGCTCACAAGAGGCAGATCTCACTGGGAGTGCCACAGCTATTTTGCATAGTCTAAAGAGCTCAAAAAATACTTCTTTATATGGCTCAGTGAAACGTGTCAACGCTACTGTATCTGATGGCTTTTCAATCAAAAAACTTCGGACGTGACAGCTGTTATCACTCACGTCCGAAGTTTACAATTCGTGCTGCTGCTGGTCTTTCTGCTGCAGGTAACAGTGTGCGTGTAGCGCTTTAAGGAGTCCGTGTAGAACACTCCGTCATGTCAGTTCCAATCTTCGAGCCAGCGCACGTCGAAATTAATAAATCTTATTATCTGTTCAGCACAGGGGCCACAACAGGGGCCAGGAGCAATTTTACAGGGGCACTGGCCCCCTCTGGCCCCTGTTTAAAACCGCCTATGGCTACAGATAATGGATGGATCTTCCTTCCTGGACAGGAATGTCTGGCAACAAAGCTGGTTTTCCTCTCGAGATAGTCAGTGGTTTGTGATGAACTGGCGTCCTATCCTGGATAATGTCCCCAGTGTCCCTGGGATAGGTTCCAGATCCATTGTGACCCTAACCAGGATAAAGACCTTACCAGCTAAGGAATAATCAGTACTATACGATCCAGCTCAGTCAAACTACATGCAATGCCAAATGGGAATAAGGGCTCTTTTGAATTAGCAGCATATCAAGTTCTACTACAGAACAGAATGCCAAAAGTGTAATGCCTGGCTATTTGACCCAAGAACCTCATAAGGCAAAGCAATCAATAAACTCTTTGCCCTATTCTTACCCATGCGGATTATTTCCTTGGCCATATGACTTGGGTTTATGTTTGAATTCTTGTCTGTGATATGGAGTGAAGAATATCAGATCTATTTATTACCATGAGAAAGAAATGTTATATGATTTGGGCTTGCACAATATGAACATAATACCACTCATGCTGCCTTTAAGGTGCCAAAAATTCCATTTATTAATCTCTGGAGTTTTTTATTTTGGTCATAAATCAAACAGACAGCAATAAGGGTACTGTAAAGATTTGTACTTCTTCAATGGATAATCTAACCTGGATACTGTAGAAGTACAGTAGGAGTAGAAGTACTCAAGAATGTCTACTGTAATTATAAATACAGTGATGACATCCCAGGACTCATATTCACAATATACTCTACTTATCCTGAATATCTTTTGAACCAATTTAGTACTGTTTGACATTATTCTTCTCACCTCTATAGGGTAATAATTTTTAGTATAAATATGCAGGTGATTATAGAAAATCGTATGCACTGATTGGTCAAGAATTTCTGACTATTTCTTGATAATCACCTCGAGTGACTCAGCAAAATGGCGGCCAATCACTTTGTCACCGTAAGTGAGGAAGAATTACAAATTATGAAAGAAAATGCTGTTCCTAAAAGCACTAAAGATCCTACGAAGTTTGGTCTAAAACTATTCAAAGGTAAGGTGGAATTGTGATTTATTTTATCTATTTCAAAATAAAGTATTTTATGTGACTCGGCATAGATAGATGCAAGTCTGCATGCATTACATTTGCATACCACTTTTGAAGTTAGAAATACATAAATGTTTTAAAATATGAGTTTTTTTAATCAGCACCTGTGTATTTATACTAAAACAATGCTTCAGGCTCAGTGAATATTGGTGAATAATTCATCTCGCCTTCGGTGAATAATTGTTAAATAATCCCACTATCCAGTGTTACGCAGAAGAGGATGTCTTCCATTTCGTATGGTTTCTCTCAAGGTTTTGATTTCTCATTGGAAATCTAAATCTACATTTAGATTTCTGTAAAGCTGCTTTGCCTTTTTTTTTGTAAACTCGAAGAATGCCTCATAAAATGCTAATAAATGTGCTATAAGTTATTTTTAGTAACTTATAATTAGGAATGTACTGATACGGTATAGATACTGTGCTCATTTACTGTAATAAAATGATCCAACAGCCAGGTGATAGTATGTACAGTATGTTACCTAAGCCTCATGTACATTGCTGGAGTAATGAACAGACAGCATGAACTACCAGTGATCTGAATGTACCTCACAATAAATCACCACATCAAAACAAAGACCGGTAACCTGATGAAACATTTTAAACATTAAAGTCACTGCTAGCAACACATGGCAAGAAGCAACACTGCTCGCTAGGTGAGAAAACATGTCTACAGATAGACCTATGAGGAAGAGATGAGCTATATAATGAGCATTCTAATTTGTAATTTGTGTACATGGTGGTGTCATCAGGTTATGAGCCAATGTCATGCTGGAACAGGTTTGAGCCTCTTAGTTCTAGTGCAGGGTGGCACAGTGGTGGAGTGGTTAGCACTGTCGCCTCACAGTAAGAAGGTTCTGGGTTTGAGCCCAGTGGCTGATGGGGGCCTTTCTGTGTGGAATTTGCATGTTCTCTCCATGTCTGTATGGGTTTCCTATGGGCATTTCAGTTTCCCCTACAGTCCAAAGACATGCAGGTAAGCTAACTGGCTACTCTAAATTGCCCATAGGTATGAGTGTGCAGAAAGGAACCGGCCACCCTACTGCTGGAGTTCTAACCAAGTCACCCAAACATTCCTCAAGCCTGGATCGCATTTTGGCAATGACGACGTACCCACACAAAATTAGCCAATTAACCTTTTCCTTTCCATCCACCTTTACCTGACAATCAGTTTACTTTCCATTAGAATTCATTAAGTCATTTGCCTGCCTGTTTGTGAGAATGTCTAAAAGAGAGTTAGAGTTTGAGCTGGATGATGGTGGTAGCTTGAGAAGAGCACAGCTTCGCATTCAGTTGTAACACAGGAAGTTCTGTAGAAACCCTTAAATTAGGACAGAGAACTACAAGCAGACACTTCCTGGAGTTATAATAATAATAATAATAATAATCTCATCTCATCTCATTATCTCTAGCCGCTTTATCCTTCTACAGGGTCGCAGGCAAGCTGGAGCCTATCCCAGCTGACTACGGGCGAAAGGCGGGGTACACCCTGGACAAGTCGCCAGGTCATCACAGGGCTGACACATAGACACTGTTCGGTTCTTCCTGATTTTCCCACCGAACGGGGCATCAAAAGAGCACACTGGAAGGTTATAACTCGTCTTTGGTTTATTTTATTTTGTCCACAATTTGCTTCAGTAGCTGTACATGCTACAGTATTAGGCAGTACAGTACATTAGTGGCAGTACAGTAGCAGCGTTTGGCAGGTTATAAACCTGTAAAACAAAAGGCTGTATTGTAAACCAGCAATTCTGACACATATGAAGATAACAATGTAATACACAGTCAAATAAAACCACAATACAATTGATAAATACCAGTATAACCCACAACATATAAATCAAGTGTTCATACAAACATCCATAAGCAACAGCACTTTACTATAAATACAACAATTATTAATTTAATTGATGGCTCCTAAATATATTTAACATCAAGACACCAATAAATAAATGTCTATGCACAAACAACTAAGCATACATTTCATTCTGACAAGTCAAGTCAAAGCAGCATGACAAATGTATAAGGCCAAATGCTGATTTCATTTCTTCACAATAAAGCCAAAGCCACACTGAGTACGTCAATGTTTCAACTAGACTACATTACCAGCTTACTCAACACAGGTAAGTATTTGCCAACAAGCGACTACACTACCCAGCATGCACCGCTTACTTTGCAACCAGGAAATGTTTTAAACATATGATGCGAGTGGAAGCACAGGACAACAAACAGTCACTATTAAGCCACCGTTATACGCACAATGTCACAAAAACTAAGGAGAGGACTTAACTAAGCAAACAATACGTCATGCACAGCGGCAGACCAAACCCAAGCAGCGCAATGAATAAAACCAGCAGCTTACCGGTGCCGTGTAGCTCTCTTGACAAGGTGGCAATACTGACTTTGTGCGCACTCCAACTTTTATACAGTCTAAAATTCATTGGATACAAACCAGCCTATGAGGATTTACCAGCTCCAAACATTTTAACAAGGTAAGTAAGAAAGTCCTCTCCACTCATTGCATCCAATTGCTTTAATTGATTGCCCAACTTGACTCCTCCTACTCACTAATAACTTAACGGACGCAACACCTCCCACTTGACCGACTGATCAAAAATGATTCAAAGAGGTCACAGCCAAACCCATTATACATCACAGCCAAACCCATTATACATCACAACATTTTTTTTTTTTTTTGACACAGTTAACAGTTTTCTTCACTATTCTCCGCCCTTGTACAATCCACGTCCTTTTTCTGGTACGTAATAGAGTGGCAGCAACACCTTCATGATTCTCATCATGCGCTTCTCTTGCCACCAGGGTCGCGATCCAGGATTTAAAGGGGAGGAGAGGAACAGCTGCTCCATCTACAGTCCAAGACTGGATTCTGCCTCCACAGAGGAGGAATCCTGACTTCTTGTCCTTGTACACAACCAAGCGGTTCAATGTTGAGTCCAGAAACTGACTGCCATTTTGGACTGCAAGGACCAGGTCTTGGAAGGCTTGTGCCCTTTCTTCAGCAGACAATGCAGGGCGAGTTACCTCCCACTTTGGATGCACAGAGACCTGGAATTTTCCCAGCCAAACTTTTGCAGCTCGTCGCGTCCATGCTATTGCAGCGCACAATCTGGACAGAGAACTGAAGCGCTCGGGATTGACAAGGCACACCAGCCCAATTCCCCAGGGTCTTTGTCTGTCTGCAGATACTGTACTTGATACATGTTGTGGAGGCGATCCATCTTTGGCTCCTTCATCCTTGATGTCAGGGTGTTCTGTGGTGTTGGACTCAGTTTTCACTTTTGACTGGGTCCGAGTAGCCACTGCCGAAAAGGCCTTTCGCTGCAATTTTCCCACAACTTCAGCAGCAGAAGATATGACTTCATTGACCATCTTCATTGGCCATTCTGATTCAGGCAATTGCAAGAATTTGGGGCCTTGTTGCCATTCTGAGCCTTCATCGAGTTCCTCAGGAGTTGCACCTCTGGTAAGTATATCAGCGATATTTCGGTTGCCTTCGATCCATCTCCAGTTCTCCACTTGAGTATCCTTCTGGATCTCACCAATTCGGTTAGCGAAGAAGGTCTGGTAACCGTAGCTGTCTTTCTGTATGGCTGCCAGGATTGTCTGGCTGTCCACAAAGTGAATCCAGCACCTGACTTTTATACAGCAATGCTTTTCAAAGTACTTCTTAAGATGAGTAGCAAAAACCGCACCACATAGTTCCACCTTTATCACATCTCCCTTTTGATCAAGGGGTGTCAGCTTCGCTTTTGACTCTACTAAGGTCACTATGACTTCTCCATTAGTCTCCCACTGGAGATAGAGTACAGCTCCATATGAGGACTCGCTTCCATCAGAGAATGTTATTTCCATCGGTGGGCCCAAGGCATCAGGTGGTGTAAGGCTCCTATTAAACTTAATCTGGCCCAGTCTCACATATTCTTCAAAAAGGTTTACTGCAGCATCTCGAAGCTTGGGCGAAAGTGGGACATCCCACATGTCCTGGTTGTTCTTACCAGCCTCCTGGAATGACTCCCTAACCAGCATCACTCCCTTCTGCTTCGCTAGTGAGGCAAGACCAATTGGGTCATAGAACCCAGCAATCTGACTAAGGAGTATACGTCGAGTCAGGGGGTTGGGCGTTTCTTCCCTGACTTCACCCATATGCAGATTGAGTCCAGTCCTCATTTTTCCCCTTTTCTTTGAAAAGTTCACAGATGTGAGAAGCCGAAGTTGGTCTGTTCCGGGTTCGTAGCCAGCGCCAAGTGCTTTGTTCTCACTATCGGACATTTGATCAGGCAGTACTAGTGTCTTGGGTGCAGCACCATCTTCACTGGGACCAGAAAGATCTTCACTCCTCCCACTTTGATGAGACAGGACCCAAGGCTTAAGAAAGAAGCCTCCTGCTTCCAGAATTTCCTCCACTCCTTTAATGATCCTCTTCAAAGTCTCAAGATTATTGTGGGAGGTTAGAATATCATCCACATAACTGTCCTCAGTTAGGACTCGCCGTTCTTCAGCCATGTTAGCGAACTGAAGAAGGCTGGCCGTTTCCTTCATGGCAACTTGGGCGATACAACCCGCAGGTTTGTCGCCAATATTGACCCTAACGACTGCATACTCCTCAATGTCATCTTCTGGGTTGTCTCTCCATAGAAAACGATGGAGGTGGACTTCATTGTCTTTAAGCCACACTGAGTTATACATTTTCTTAACATCACCCAGTGCAGCATAACGTCCACTTCTGAACCGCAAAAGGACTCCCCTAATGGGGTTGAGGACATCAGGGCCTTTGTGAAGGAGATCGTTAAGACTTATGCCATGGAACTTCTGACTGCTATTCCAAACAATTCTTACAGGGGTTGAAGAAGAATGAGGGTTGGGGCGACGAGATGGCTAATATACCATTTGGGCCCCTTCCAAACATTAATTTCTTCCTGTGAAAGTTTCACAGCAGCTCCTCTGGAGACCATTTCATTGATTTGGTCCCGGTATGCAGACTTCCATGCAGGCTCCTTTTCCAAACGTTTCTCCATATTTTTAAATGTTGCCTCCACTGCTTGCCGATTGTCTGGAAGCATTGTAAGATCTCCTTTCCAGGGATATGCAGCATCCCAATGAGGAGAATTACTGTGTTTGTCTGCCAGCATGTAAGTAAGGCAGTCTTTAATTTTTTCAAGATCCCGCTCTTCCTTGAGGGTCATTTCTTTTCCTCCTGGGGGGCACGTGCCACACTTACAGCCACCACACTGAGGACTGCAGGCCGCTCCTATGCTGTCCCACTTAAACCATTCAAGGACTTCCTTGTTGGACGTTGCTGTGCTCCAGGCTTGGGCATTTCCCTGCTGGGGTATGATTGTCTCTATGTATACAGCTGAGGCTGACCTCATACTCCTAGCAAGGTGGGTGTCAGAGCGGTGCACAGTCAAGTCCACCCTCTCAATAAGGTTGGGATGGGTTCCTCCGACGGTCTTACCCAATGGACCGTCCCAAAGTACTAGGTCCCCCACAATGTTGATTGGCTGGGGAACAAGTCGACCTTCTCGGTGACTGATCAATAGGTCTATCTTTGTGGGACGGACCAATTCGTCCCTTGACACATTTGGAAAGAACTCTTGCAGCCGCTCAGGAGATACAGCATAAGTTACCTCTGCAATGCTCTCAAGGCCATAGCAAAGGATCTTGTGCACTGCAACTTTTCCTTTGGAAGTTTTCACTTTCAGCCGCAGGAAGTAACGTTTGGTCAGGACAGTCCTCTTCATGCCCCCAACTCCATGGACTATAAGTTTAATGTTTTCACCACACAGTCCAAGGCGATCAGCCGCCACATGGGTGATGTAATTTGTGTCGGAGGCAAGGTCAATCAAGGTGCCGATTAAACAGCCGGAGTTTGTGGTGACCTCCAGTAGCATCATCACCACTGGATGTTCTTTTGCCCCATCTCTGTACTCTGTGCAAGCAGTTGATGACGCCTTATTTGAGAACGCCTTCTTGTACTTTTCCCGCAGGTCCGGAGTGAGCTCAGCTAGGAACACCTCCTGTTGAGTGGTTAGGCCCAGGGGTACCTTCCCTCTGTTTCTTGTGCCACTTTGCCCTTCACTGCTACCGTCCCTTTTAGCAGTTGGTGGCTTAGAACACAGCAGATAGTTGTGGTCCGAACCCCCTTCCTTCCGACAGTCTACCTTTGGGCAGAGAAATCTGGGCGTACATCCTTTCCCATCCTTGGGGTGAGACCGTAAACACTTAGTGCACAACCCCATTTTTTTCACATGGGCCATTTTACTTGAAAAGTTTTGTTCTCTGAACACTTTGCAAGAAAACAGCTTGCCGGCATGGGAGTTATCATCACAGACAGGACAGCTTAGCTGATCATCCTTTTGACCTGCCGTAGACTTGGTGAAAGACTTCTGGACTGTTTTGTTTGAGTGGCCTTTGAGACCTCCAGGGCCTTTTTCTGCTGGACTCTGCTCCAACTGATCCAATTCTTCCAAAATTTCTTCCTGCTTTTTTTAGGAATTCCAGGAGAGAATCAAAGTAATTTAGTGGAGAGAAATGATTTGCAGGGTCAATTTTATATACTATCCACTCCTTCTTAAGAGAACTGGGCAGCTTGCTTTCTAGGGATTGAGCAACAATGCGGTTTTTTACAGCATCCTCTTCGCCCAGGATCTGGAGGCTGCACAGCGCTCTTTCCACAGCCTGAATGAGCTCGATTGTTTTCCTCGGGTTGTTTCCTTTGATGGGGGGCAGAGACTGGACCTCGTTAATGATGAGCAAAACTATCTTTGCCTTGTTCCCATATTTATTATCCAGCAATTTAAACACATCTTTAGTTGATCCACAACTGGTTAGGACAAGCTCCTTTTTGACCTTCTCATCTAAACTATTTAATAGGTGGAATTTTGCAATGCAGTCCACACCTTCTGGGTTGCCCAATTCCTGCAAGTCCTCCCACTCAGACTTCCAGCGATAATAGTCCCTCATCTCACCAGAGAATGTGGGCAATCGTGCTCGTTGAAGGCTGATTTGGGGCTTGGAATTACTGTCTACTTGGGCTGGTCTTGGGCTGCTTTGCCGGGAGGGTGGCTGAGTGTTTATGATTGACACCCCGACATTCATACGGGGCTTTATCTTTGTGTCAACCGACAGGTCAGGAAGGGAGAGGAAGGAAGGATCCTTTATTCGATCAGCAGCGATGTCTCCATCCACTCCTTTTCTTCCTCCACTCCTCAGCTCTTCTGCTTCGTCTTCCTCCAACTTGTCACACAATACCAGGACTCGCTTTTTCAGTCCACCATAACACATTTGCAGGTCCAAGGACTTTGGTCCCGGAATCAGCTCTTCCCACTCCATCAGCATGTGTCCAAGCTCCACAATCTCACGGTCCAGGACTCTGTTCCGCAGTCTGCGGTCCTTGAACGAGTCTTGAGAACTGATTTCCTCCTCCTCGGCTTGTGTGACAGCAGACTCAGCCATTCTGGCTTGTTTAAAAAATGCCTCCTCAGCATAATTATTCCAGAAAGTCTCTTGAGTGGTCCTTTTAACTTCCAGGAAGCGATTTTCACACTCCTGGGTCTTTTTCTCACTCATTTGCGCATGCTTCAGCCTCTTCACCAGGGGTTTCCCGTAGAACTTCTACATACTCATACCCCGCGTCAGTGACTTTTGAGAAGTCAGCTTTGAAACTTTTCCATTCTTTAATAATTTCAGTTGACTCCAATAGTCCTGGCTTGGTGAGTGCGTTGGCCCTCTTGGTGAATACTGCTTGTGCTCTTGAACGTGCACTTTTAAATTTATCCAAGTCTGCCATTTTACTTGAACTCCTTTTATGTTGACCGGGGAACTAACTGTTGCCACCAATGGGCCTTTAGAACTTCTTAATCCTCGTCAATGGGCTATGTAGTCAGTGGCAGGGCTGGACAATGGTGCAGGCAGGCACAGGAGTGACAGGCTGGCTATTCCACAAGCAAATAATTGAGTCCTTTTTGAATCAGTCCCAGGGATTAATTTGCTGCACTTCCTCCGATGCAGTGGGCATCGGTTTATAACTGTTCGGTTCTTCCTGATTTTCCCACCAAACGGGGCATCAAAAGAGCACACTGGAAGGTTATAACTCGTCTTTGGTTTATTTTATTTTGTCCACAATTTGCTTCAGTAGCTGTACATGCTACAGTATTAGGCAGTACAGTACATTAGTGGCAGTACAGTAGCAGCGTTTGGCAGGTTATAAACCTGTAAAACAAAAGGCTGTATTGTAAACCAGCAATTCTGACACATATGAAGATAACAATGTAATACACAGTCAAATAAAACCACAATACAATTGATAAATACCAGTATAACCCACAACATATAAATCAAGTGTTCATACAAACATCCATAAGCAACAGCACTTTACTATAAATACAACAATTATTAATTTAATTGATGGCTCCTAAATATATTTAACATCAAGACACCAATAAATAAATGTCTATGCACAAACAACTAAGCATACATTTCATTCTGACAAGTCAAGTCAAAGCAGCATGACAAATGTATAAGGCCAAATGCTGATTTCATTTCTTCACAATAAAGCCAAAGCCACACTGAGTACGTCAATGTTTCAACTAGACTACATTACCAGCTTACTCAACACAGGTAAGTATTTGCCAACAAGCGACTACACTACCCAGCATGCACCGCTTACTTTGCAACCAGGAAATGTTTTAAACATATGATGCGAGTGGAAGCACAGGACAACAAACAGTCACTATTAAGCCACCGTTATACGCACAATGTCACAAAAACTAAGGAGAGGACTTAACTAAGCAAACAATACGTCATGCACAGCGGCAGACCAAACCCAAGCAGCGCAATGAATAAAACCAGCAGCTTACCGGTGCCGTGTAGCTCTCTTGACAAGGTGGCAATACTGACTTTGTGCGCACTCCAACTTTTATACAGTCTAAAATTCATTGGATACAAACCAGCCTATGAGGATTTACCAGCTCCAAACATTTTAACAAGGTAAGTAAGAAAGTCCTCTCCACTCATTGCATCCAATTGCTTTAATTGATTGCCCAACTTGACTCCTCCTACTCACTAATAACTTAACGGACGCAACAGACACAGACAACCATTCACACTCACATTCACACCTACGCTCAATTTAGAGTCACCAGTTAACCTAACCTGCATGTCTTTGGACTGTGGGGGAAACCGGAGCACCCGGAGGAAACCCACGCGGAATAATAATAATAATAATTATTATTATTATTATTATTATTATTATTATAGTACCTTTCTCAAACTCAAGGTTGCTTTACATAGGTCAGAGAAAACACCACACACAAAAAAAAGGAGTTGCTAAAGAGTGGTGAGTTTATGCACTGGTGGAGAAATGTTCATGAAACAGAAAGGTTTTGAGATGAAATTTGAAGAAAGGAAGCAAAGAGCAGTCACGAAGGGGTTGAGGAAGGGAATTCTAGAGCTTGGGGGCCATGGCACTGAAGGACCTGCCACCCAGGGTAGAGAGTCTACTGCGAGGAACAGCAAGGAGATTATAGCTAGAGGATCTGAAAGAGCTAGATGGATTTGAATGGACTTGTTAGGTACAATCTGCACTTCTTCTTCAGAGTTGTGGAAGATTGCGTTCTGGAAGCCTAGCTACAGTGTCTTGCAAAAGTATTCATCTCCCTTGGTGTTTGTCCTGTTTTGTCACATTACAAGATGGAATTGAAATGGATTTGGGGGGGGGTAGCACCATTTGATTTACACAACATACCTACTACTTTAAAGGTGAAAATTGTTGTTTTATTGTGACACAAACAATAATTAAGGTAAAAAAAAAAACAGAAATCTGGAGTGTGCATAAGTATTCATCCCCCAAAGTCAATAACTTGTAGAGTCACATTTTGCTACAACTACAAGTCTCTTGGGGTATGTCTCTATTAGCTTAGCACATCTAGCCACTGGGATTTTTGCCCATTCCTCAAGGCAAAACTGCTCCAACTCCTTCAAGTTAGATGGGTTGCATTGGTGTACAGCAATCTTCAAGTTATGCCACAGATTCTCAATTGGTTTGAGGTCTGAGCTTTGACAAGGCCATTCCAAGACATTTAAATGTTTCCCTTTAAACCACTCCAGTGTAGCTTTAGCAGTATGTTTAGGGTCATTGTCCTGCTGGAACATGAACCTTCGTCCTAGTCTCAAACCTCTGGCTGACTCAAACAGGTTTTTCTCCAGAATTGCCCTGTATTTAGTGTCACCCATCTTTCCTTCAGTCATGACCAGCTTTCCTGTCCCTGCAGATGAAAATATCCCCACAGCATGATGATGCCACCACCACCACTGTAGGAATGGTGTTCTCAGGGTTTTGGGTTTGTGCCACACATGACATTTCCCATGATGGCCAAAAAGATCAATTTTAGTCTCATTTGACCAGAGAATCTTCTTCCATGTGTTTGGGGAGTCTGCCACATGCTGTTGGGCAAACTCCAAATGTGTTATTCCCATCTCCACTTTCTTCTGGCCACTCTTCCATAAAGCCCCACTCTGTAGAGTGTCCTATGGACAGATACTCCCATCTCCACTGTGAATCTTTGCAGCTTCTTCAGTGTTATCTTTGGTGTCTTTGTTGCATCTCTGATTAATGTCCTCCTTGCCCGGTCTGTGAGTTTTGGTGAGCAGCCTTCTCTTGTCAGGTTTGTCATGATGTTATATTCTTTCCATTTTGCTATAATGGATTAAATGGTGCTCCCTGGGATATTCAAAATTTGAGATTTTTTTTATAACCCAACCCTGATCCATACTTCTTCACAACTTTGTCTCTGACATGTTTGGAGTGCTCCTTAGTTTTCATGTTGCTTGCTTGGTAGTGTTGCAGAGGCAAGGTCCTTCCAGAACAGGTTGATTTATACAGACATCACATGACAGATCATGTGATACTTTGATTGCACACAGATGGCTCTTAACTAATTATGTGACTTATGAAGTGAATTGGTTTGACCAGTTCTTATTTAGTGGCTTCATATGAAGGGGGTGAATGCTTATGCACACTCCAGATTTCTGTTTTTTCATCTTAATTATTATTTGCATCACAATAAAAAAAACAATTTGCACCTTTAAAGTGGTAGGCATGTTGTGTAACTCAAATGGTGCTAACCCTCCAAAAATCCATTTTAATTCCAACTTGTAATGCAAGAAAACAGGACAAATACCAAGGGGGATGAATACTTTTGCAAGACACTGTACATTTTGTAAGAGCAGATCTACAAGGTGTGGATTACAGACTGAGAGTGGCTAATACAGTATCCAACTGGGACTGTGGCATCAGACACTTTGCATTGCTCGCCAGTTTTCATGAATGTGGGACCATCTGAGAGTTCCAAATAGGTATCATCAAGCCAGCTTTACAAGTGACAGTGTTACCCTACCGTACAGACATCTTCCAGCTTCTCACTCCAGTAGCACAGACTGTTACTTAAGTTCCATTTATTACAGGCTACTATGGACCGAGCTATTGATACGGTTCATGGAAATGGGAAGTTAATGCTTTTACGATTCATTGAAAGGGGGCAGCCATGGCCTGAAGATTAGAGAAGTGGCCTTGGGCCCAAAGGGTCACTGGTTTGATTCCTGGGACTGGCAGGAAAAATGTGAGAGGAGTTGGGTGAATGAACAGCACTTTCCCCTCCCTCTGTATCATGGCCGAAATGTCCTTGAACAAGGCACCTAACCCCCAACTGCTCCACAGGTTCTGTAGCTTAGCTGCCCACTGCTCTGGGGATATATATATATATATATATATATATATATATATATATATATATATATGTGTGTGTATGCTCATTGCTCGCATGCATGTGTTCACTGCTTCAGATGGGTTAAATGCAGAGGAGGAATTTTGCTGTACTTGAGTGTACATGTGACAAATAAAGGCTTCTTCTTCTTCTCTTCTAAAGAATGTACTGTGAAAATAGATTATGAAAAGATTATGTTGCCATTATTTTGGAAAAAGTGAAAAATAAGCATTGGGCAATACATTGAAGTGCAGATAAGCTTGAGTTAGCATTTAAATATTTTATCATCTTTTATCCTGTGAAAGGAGGATTTTTGTTGTTGTTGTTCTGATATTAATAATGTAATTATTTACAAGATAACATGCTCAGTGTCACGTCCATGCATGTTGGCACTCTGAGCATGTGCAGCTGACTACAAAGCACCATTAGGATTAATTATGATGCACCTGTTCCTGATTAGAGTGCAATCATAGCGTGTGCATATGAGAACCCTCATAACACATAGACTTTGTGAATTGTATGTGCTGTACAGAGTGTCTCACATTACCAAGCCTTGTATCTGTGTATTGCCTTTTTGCTTTTGACTTTGTTTTGTGGACTTGGACTCCGCCTTTCATCTTTGTCTCTGCTGTTGTATTTGTGCCTTGCATGACCATTGCCTATTTCAAGACCCTGCCTTTGTCTTATGTTTTTTTTTTAAACTGTCTGCCTGCCTGTTTGTAAAAAAACACTCTTCCTGCAATTGCATCCATCCATCCACCTTGACATGACACTCAGTTTACATTTCATTATAAGTTGTTATGTCATTTGCATTGACTTAATTAACTCTTTTTCTGAAAATGCACAGAAACAAAGAAGAAGGTATTGAACTTGATGTTAAAACTGAATGATTGTTGTTTTGACTTTAAATAGTGTATGTTTATTGTGATATCTTTACCTAGGAGTAGGGGCGTCTCAGCTGTCTTGCTGGATCTGTCAATGGTGAGTCTATTGCCAGGTTTAACTGAGAGTTTACTTAGCAGGCAATATACACTTCAGGTCACCATCACGTCACAGATATTTCCTGAAGCTGCCCTTGCTACGTCTTCTACCAAAGACACTAACCATTCTTTGCAGCAAGTATGTACAAACTTACTTACACTCATTAGTACTGAGACTAAATGCTTTAGGTATGGCAACTCAGATCCTGTCACTACTCCGCTACAACTTGGTGAATAAAAATAACAGCTCTTACCCAGTATGTGGGTCACTATTATTAGCAAGGAGAAACATCATTTTTATTAGCCACTATCAGTCATTGATAAGTGACATGAAGATGCTTTTCCGAAATGAAATAAATCCCACTCTCTCATGCAACCCTGTTCAATCCAAGGTAACTAATAAACATTATTCTATCCACATTCACTGAATATGAGCAGGCGCATGCTCTGATTGACTACTCTATTACTAGACTATCAGCTCATATACCATGAGTAGAAAAAAACAAAATGGCAAAGCGTGTTGCTGAACCAACCAAGGATGAGATAAAAATTCTACTCAAAAAGAAAATACAAAAAAGCAACAAAATATGGGATGAAAGTATTTGATGGCAAGAATGTATCTTTTTATTTTTCAAGAATTATTATTATAGCATTTTTCACAAATTGGTACTGTCATTTAACCGGTTTATTTACGTTCTAAGCGGAAATTATTTTGTCAGACGTTTTGCATAAAGTTTTTAATTTATCGAATTTGAAAAAAATACACGCCTCATCGGCTATCAGGTCATGTATGAGTCAATTTTGTGGAATAAATGTTAATTCTAGCTAGCTAATGCACTTAATCTACTTGCTAACATTATAAAGAATGAACTTAGGAGCCAAAGTGTTTTCACGTGTATGTGTGCCCTTTTCTTGGCCACGATTTAAACTGGGGGAAGATAAACAGTGCTAAATAAAATGGGCTGAGTTTCCCAGAAGCATCGTAAAGTTCAGATTGTCTTAATCAGAAAAGAGTGTTCAGTGTGGTGCTCGTTGTAAGCTTTAATAATGGATTTTGTGCTGCAACACTTTTGGAAAACCCTACCATATTCAGTAACACTCCTGATTGATTAGTTAAGTCAAGTCAAGTTTATTTGTATAGTGCTTTTAACAACAGACATTGCCGCAAAGCAGCTTTACAGAAAATTAAAGACTACTTTAATGTAATAAAGATTAATGCTTCTCGAGTAGGCTACTTGATTCAGTCTCAGTATTGGTATCAGTATAAAGCGAGTGCACACTGTAGCCAACTTGCAGATTGCCAAAAAATCAAGTTCTTTAGTGTGAAAAGTATAAAATGTTCCAACATTTCTTCTACATTCCATTATGGATAATGAAATTCTGGAGTACAATATCGTATGCCTTACCTGATGAACTATCATAGTGCTAATGCAAATTAGAATACATCCCACTTGAGAGCACAGTGTACCCACTTTTGTTCTGTTATGCATTAGGTCAAGCATTAAATAATGCACATTTTCCCCATATAATCATCTCTAATTAGTGTGAGATAATAGATAAATGATGCAGCGATGCGAAAAGCCCTTTTGCTTCACTCCAGGGATACTCAGAGCCTCTTATTCTCCTCTCCTCACTTTATCCCTTCTTCTCTTCTCTTTGTCCATCCTCAGTCCATTTAGCATTTTAGCAATGTTTTGTGCACCTCACCATCATTGTATGACTTATTGCTCCATGCATATGCTCCACACGGAGTTGTTATTGCATGTGTTTCTCTCACTCTTCTTTCCAACACACTCTCATGCAGCAAAGCATGTTTCCCCTTCTGTTCTATCCCTCTCTCCCTCTGCGTCCTCTCCATTTCATTTTCTACAAGTGCCTCATTCAATTTCTGGCATTCATTTAATCTCATTTTCCAACAGGATTGGCAGACAGTTTGTTGGTCTATTGTATATTTTTGGCTGAAGAAAGAATCAGGTAGCATCCTTGTCCATTTTTTTCTCCTTTAATACATTTAAGAAAATGATCACAGATTCACACTTCAGACATTTCTACAGACTTAAGTGATATTTAGACAGAGAGCAAGTGAGATATGTGATTTTTTTTTTTCCCTGCAAGGACAAGCAGTAGCTACCGGCAGTAGCCAAAATCTACTAGTAAGTGCTTCCAAAAAGCATTGCTTGAATAAGTACATCAATAACAACATCAGTAACTGATGATGTTCATCCTTCAGGATCGAAGATGACCATGACTTCAATTTGGTGGGTGGCGGTTGTGGGTCCGGAGGTGACGGATTAGGCCAATCCGGGCTTTGAAGGTATGCCTACCGTACATGTCGACATTTCACATGCCAAGGTTGAGTACCTTCACTACCTTTTTGTTGTATTTCGACTGCTGAGTGGGATCCCCACCAGCCATGGTGTGCTGGCCAGGGTGAGGTGAAGCAGGTTATGTTTGGGGCACCTTTACTAGCTCCTTCCTCCAAGGAGGTGAGCAGAGCAAATCATAAACAGGGCTGCCCAGACAGCCAGGGGACTGCCAAACTCCGCTACTGCTTCATTCCAGCAGAGAGTGCTCCACAAATGCTTTGCTGGGTCTGGCTTCCTGCCCATTGAACCACCAGGTGGTGGTCTCATCCGTGCCATCTCCTGAGTCCAGTCTTTGGTTGTAATCCTGACCAAGGGAAGCGAGGGGTTGCTAGTGCTTGCTCAAAGCACCATCCCAGGCTAGTGGAGAGAAGGAGATGCCTTATGTCAAGGACAGTATACACCCACTGCCTTAACATTAATAACTACAAAGTATATCAATTACTAAATGCATCAATAATCAACAATAACTACATCAATAACTTGTTCAAGCAAAAACTTATTGCTTGAATAAGTACATCAATAACTTTGACTTGCTGTTATCCAGTCAGATAGCTTTAACTCTTTAAACAAAGCTAGCTCGATACTGTATGCAGTTCTTGGATTTGGTCCATCTGTATAGCTATCTACAAGTGATAAATAGAAGAACAGTGTCCTTATGGCAGTAAACTCTTTATTGAGACATTCATTTCCTGATAAGTGCTGTATAAACTGATTGCAAAGATCTGGGAAGAAGAGAAAACACCAACAGACTGGAAAACAAGATACGTAATTAAACTGCCAAAAAAAGGTGATCTAAAAGAATGTAAGAACTATAGAGGGATCATGTTTCTATTGGCCCCAGGGAATGTACTAAATAGGATCCTCCTTGAATGGATGAAGGAAGCGGTGGATGCCAGTCTCAGAGACCACCAGGCAGGGAAAGGGGAGGTCCTGTGTAGACCAAATTGCCACACTGAGGATAATTGTTGCGCAGTCCTTAGAATGGAACTCACCATTGTATATCAGCTTTGTGGATTATGAGAAAGCTTTCGATCGTGTGGATAAATCAACCCTCTGAATGCTCCTAGCCCACTATCGGATCCCAGAAAAGCTGATTACCCTCATGAAGAAGACATATGAGGGAATGACGTACAGTGGTACATGGTAATCAGCTCATGGAGGACTTCAGAGTCAACACAGGAGTCTGTCAAGGTTGTTTGCTCTTCCCATTCCTCTTCCTTCTGGTCATCAACTGGATCATGAGGAAGACAACTGAAGGCTGGAAGACTGGTATCCAGTGGACCATGTGGACCCAGCTAGATGACCTGGACTTTGCAGATGACCTGGCATTCCTGTCCCACAGCTACAATCAAATGCAGGACAAAACAGCACACCTGGAAGAAATATCTGTACAAGTAGGCCTGAAG
Organism: Neoarius graeffei; assembly: GCF_027579695.1. Classification (NCBI taxonomy): domain Eukaryota; kingdom Metazoa; phylum Chordata; class Actinopteri; order Siluriformes; family Ariidae; genus Neoarius; species Neoarius graeffei. The sequence continues at coordinate 93,727,737 of NC_083570.1, forward strand.
ATACTCAAACAAAAGACCCAAATCTTCAGGATAGACACACAACAATCACAGACAGTCACACTAGGAGGATAGGAACTTGAAGTAGTTGACTTAGGGAGTGTGATCAGCAAGAAAGGTGGCACAGAGGAGGACATTGCAGCAAGATTCAGAAAAGCTTGTGCAGTCTTCATAGTCCTCAAGAACATCTGGAGGTCTAAAGAGATAAGAAGGAGGACTAAGATCAGGATTTTTATTTTGAATGTGAAAACTGTGCTGTATGGGTCTGAGACATGGTGAACCATAAAAAGTGCCATGGAAAGGGTACAGACCTTTATCAATAGATGCTTCCAAAGGATACTGAACATCTACTGGCCACAGAAGATCACCAATGCTGCATTATGGGAGGTGACAGGACAAGAACCAGTGGAGAGAGATATCCGGCAAAGGAAATGGAGATGGCTGGGACACACCTTAAGGAAGCCTCCAAACAACATCACCAGGAGGGCCCTAACATGGATTCCCCAGGGAAAGAGGAAATGAAGAAGACCATGGAACAGCTGGCACAGGGACTTAGAGGCAGAGGTGACAAAAACCGGGCACGACTGGAGGGAACTGGAGAAGATCGCCCAAGACTGGGACAAATAGAGAGTGGTCATTGATGGCCTATGCCCCACCAGGGGCTATGGGCCTAAGTAAGTAAGTAAGTTAGTCAGTAAGTAAGTAAGTACAGTGGATATAAAAAGTGTGCACACCCTGTTAAAATGGTAGGTTTTTCTTATGAAAAAAATTAGACCATGAGAAATTATTTCAAAACTTTTCCCACCTTTAATGTAACCTATAACCTGTACAATTCAATTGAAAAACAAACAAATCTGTTTGGGGGGGAAACATTAAAAAAATTTACAATAAGCTGGTTGCATAAGTGTGCACACCCTTAAATTTATACTTTGTTGAAGCAACTTTTGATTTAATTACAGCATTCAGTCTTTTTGGGTCAGAGTCTATCAGCCTGCCACATCTAGACTTGGCAATATTTGCCCACTCTTTCTTGTAAAAGCACTCCAAATCTGTCAGATTGCGAGGGCATCTCTTGTGCACAGCCCTCTTCAGGTCATCCCACAGATTTTCAATTGGATTTAGGTCTGGGCTCTGGCTGGGCCATTCCAAAACTTTTTTGGGGTCATTGGCGTGCTGAAAGATGAAACTCCTCTTCATCTTCAGCTTTCTAGCAGACACCTGAAGGTTTTGGGCCAAAATTGACTAGTATTTAGAACTGTTCATAATTCCCTCCACCTTGACTAAAGCACCTGTTCCAGCTGAAGAAAAACAACCCCAAAACATGATGCTGCCACCACCATGCTTCACCGTGGGTATGGTGTTCTTTTGGTGATGCACAGTGTTGTTTTTGTGCCAAACATGCCTTTTGGAATTGTGGCCAAAAAGTTCAACCTTGGTTTCATCAGACCATAACACATTTTCTCACATGCTTTTGGGAGAGTTGAGTTTTGTTTTGTTTTTTGCAAAATTTAGCCGGGCTTGGATGTTTTTCTTTGACCCTACTTCATAGTTCAGACATATGGAGAATCCAGGAGATTGTTGTCACATGTAGTACACAACCAGTACTTGCCAGAAATTCCTGCAGCCCATTCAGTGTTGCTGTAGGCCTCTTGGCAGCCTCTCTGACCAGTTTTTGTCTTGTCTTTTCATCAATTTTGGAGGGACGTCCAGTTCTCGGCAATGTCACTGTTGTCCCATGTTTTCTCCACTTCTTGATGACTTCACTGTGCTCCATGGTATATCTAATGCCATGGAAATGTTTTTGTACCCTTCTCCTGGCTGATACCTTTCAACAATGAGATCCCTTTGAGGCTTTGGAAGTTCTCTGCGAACCATGGCTTTTACTGGAGGATGCAACTGTCTGAACTTTATTTGGGGTTAATCAGAGTCATTTTAATTGATAGCAGGTGTGAACCCAAAAAGACTGAATGCTGTAATTAAATCAAAAGGTGCTTCAACAAAGTATTAGTTTAAGGGTGTGCACACTTATGCAACCAGCTTATTGTACATTTTTTTTTTAATTTTATGTTTTTTCCCCTAACAGATTTGTTTGTTTTTCAGTTGAATTGTACAGGCTATAGATCACAATAAAGGTGGGAAACGTTTTGAAAATATTTATCGTGGTCTCATTTTTTTTTACAGCCGACAAACCTATCATTTTAACGGGGTGTGTACACTTTTTATATCCACTGTAAGTCATTTACTGATTGTGAATACTGGTGTAGAAATAAAAGAATGTTAGAACTGCAATCAATACTGTATTTAAATGTAATGTCTAGAGTCTTCTGAAGTTTTGTTCAGCATTATTCAGATCATTTATATGTACCTATATTTATGTGTTTACTCATGCTTTATTCATTTCTGTGCAGATGCTGTTGGGAGGATTATCGTCAAAATGTCTTAACCTTAGCCTTTAATAAGCAACATAAGCTTACTGATGGTGTAATCTCCCAAAATTACATTGTACAGAAAAAAAAAATTATTGTGCATACATTAAAAAGTAAACTGAGCATTGAATTGATAGTATTCACACTAAGCCATTCAAGCAGACTCCTTACACAGGTGCAAAAACAAATGGATTGATTCATTGCATGAAGTCGATTTGGAAACATTTTCCCCTACATTCAGCATATTTAATGCTGGGATCTGCAGCTGTGGTTCAATGATATTTATTCATGAATAGCACTGCTACACCATCAAAGCATGCAACGCTGGAAATAACATTAGCATGTAACTCCACAAAGCACAAGGTGGTATACATGAGATCAAAGTAGTATCAGTGCTTAACAAGCATTTACAGACACTTCACTAAACGTTCAGTATATAAATGAACTACGCAGGCAGAAATCAGCAGGATGGTTATTCTCAGTTTTCTGAATTTTTAAAAATATCTTTATATTTTAATATATAATACAATATCTTTGATATAGGGGCGGCATGGTGGTGTTGTGGTTAGTGCTGTCGCCTCACAGCAAGAAGGTCCGGGTTCGAGCCCCGTGGCCGGCGAGGGCCTTTCTGTGTGGAGTTTGCATGTTCTCCCCGTGCCCGCGTGGGTTTCCTCCGGGTGCTCCGGTTTCCCCCACAGTCCAAAGACATGCAGGTTAGGTTAACTGGTGACTCTAAATTGACCGTAGGTGTGAATGTGAATGGTTGTCTGTGTCTATGTGTCAGCCCTGTGATGACCTGGCGACTTGTCCAGGGTGTACCCCGCCTTTCGCCCGTAGTCAGCTGGGATAGGCTCCAGCTTGTCTGCGACCCTGTAGAACAGGATAAAGCAGCTAGAGATAATGAGATGAGATGAGATGGCCATTTATATTTGTAATAACTGCAAAAAAAAAAAGTACAAATGAAGCCAAGTGTCTAACCTTGATTATAAAATCCCCACACTTTTGAACACTTCATGTATCTCAGTTTGAATGAAAAGTTCTGAAGGTTAACATTTGGGTAAAGAAAGTCTGAATGTGTGTGAAGAGTTTGAAAGAGTGTGTGTAAACAGTCTGCAAATGGTTAAAGTGTCTGAGTGTACACACATTATATTTGTTTCTACTTTCTGTTTAGATCTACATGCTTCCAAATAGAGGTGTTGTGTTCAAGCTACCAGAACAAATTAAGAGTTTTGTTCCAAAAAGCGATAAACCCATTGTAATAAATTTGAAAAAAAGAAAAAGAGACATGTATTTTCTTTACCAAAAAAATTGGGAGCATGAATAACACTGTTTTCTGTTTAAAATTTTTAATATAACACTATGAGGTTGTAATAACATTAAAAATGTAGATTTTGATTTTAAAATTTTATTTTTAAAAAAACTGACTATTTTTCCCAAAATGTGATAAATCCATGATGCATTTTCCCCAAAATTCTATAAATCCATTACATCAATTGAAAAAAAAATGTGTGAAATAGCTACAAACAAGAAATAAAGTTGATCTACACATATTACAGCCTCTGAACTTGGACCACAGATTTTCCCAACTTACATTCATCTTGTCGTCTACAAGCCCCAAACTATTTTACACACAAAGCCTTGAGCAATGTTAATAGACCCAGTCAGATATTTTCTGAAAAATAAATTTAGAAGTTTGGACGCCTTGTACAGCATGTACAGTTAAATTCATAAGTGGCATATCTAGATCTCCTGAGGAATCAGGTGAGCTCAAAGTGGAAAACTAACAGTGGACCACATTCTCTACTGAAATAATAATATAAAAACATGAATATAAGAAAGAGTCCCTACACACACACACACACACACACACACCATTCTTGTGCAAAAAACATTGGATGAGTTGTTATTCACTGGAGCCATTTATTGAAAGTTCATTCTCAGCGTGATCTGAAAAGGCAGGCACAATGGGCCTAGTTATTCTTCATCATTGTTTACATATTTAAATAGTGCACTGTGATTCATTGAGCGGAGATATCGGGTTCTGCTGAAAATCAGTAATGGCATTTGTCACAGTTTGGAAAGAAATGGGATATACAATGCAGAGAAACATGGCAGATATTGCGTTTTGCATAAAACTGAATATGGAACTTTGAATAGCGATCAAATGACAAACTTACTTTAGCAGGAGCTTTTTTTTTTTTTTTAAATGGCACTTGTTGCATCTTGGAACCAGACTCTTCAAATACATGACCTGGACCTTTTATCAGGTATGCAGGTGAGAGATGGATATAAAAACAGAACAGTGTGTTTATTCAGAACACACTGGTAAATAGATCCAAATCATGAAGCAAAGGCAGTATCAGTAAACAGGCAATGGTCAGGCGAGACACAAACAGAATATCAGAGGCAGAGACTCTAGGCGATAATCAAAATACAAACCAAATAAACACCATGAACTTGTAAGGCTTGGTAAAGTCAGGCATGGGAACACTGAGCATTTGCTTCACAAAGATGCATTGTCCAAAGTCTGTTTATATAATGTGTATTGTAATGAGGAACAGATGTGCATAATTAGTACTCAGGAGACTGACAGTGGTGAGGTGCAGGATGGTTATTATAGTCCGTGGCAACCATATTTGAAGGCTGTTGCAAATTCTGGGAAGTGGAGTCTTGAGTGTGATCAGGTGCAGATGTGACACCTTTCTACAGAACCTGATCCTCTTAGAAAATTGTATTGGATTGCATTCTATGTATTGAACAAATGAGACCAATTTGGCTGCTTAATTCAATTTCACACAAATTAAGTTGAAAGAACAGATACAAAGCCTAACCCCACCCCGGAACCCACATACAGACTCACTCTCAGAAATGCTTAATGCCTCTCACAGCACCCTTTAAAAGTGTTGTAGTCGAGTCACTAAACCTCGAGTCCAAGTCCAGTCTCGAGTCCTCAGTGTTCAAGTCCAAGTCAAGTCCAAGTCATTAAAGAAAATTTCAAGTCGAGTCCACTATTGAGCCGAGTCAAGTCCGAGTCCAAGACTCCAACTGCACCATTTGATGGTGGCTATTTTAACGTCATTAACATTAGTTTGTTCCTGAACATGTCATATGAACAGGTGAATGTGCATTCTCTTTATCACAGAGTGTGAAGTATTCTGTCAGAGATGGTTGGGAGACGGATGTAAGTGCAGAAGTCGTGTTTATTAATACAAGTGAAGATAGGTAAACAATCCAGAATGGCAGGCAAAATTGTGAAATTGAAACAGGCAATAGGTTGAGCGAGGCACAAACAGGCTATCGTAGACAAGGCAGAATCAAAGACGAGAAACAGGAAATCAGGAAACCACACAAGGAAATAAGGCTTGGTAATGTGTCAGCAACACAACTCAATATTTCGCAAACTAAGTGTGTTTTCACAGTTGTTATATAGGCGCGTTGATTGCACCTTAATCCTGTGCAGGTGCAAGTCATTTACCATGTGCGTGAGAGTCCGCTTGGCATGCGCGCTGTCCAGAGCACACCCGATAGTCTATACGATGCATGCGCCAAGGCACGCAGGTGTGACACTCTTGCATAAAATGAATACAAAAATTAATGTAGATATAAATATCTTATGCCAAATTATTATGGCATGTTACAAAAAATAAAGAAAAAAATCAGAGTCCTCGTTTCCATTTTATGAGTCCAAATGCAGTTAATGCACGAGTCCAAGTCATCAGTGCTCAAGTCCAAGTCGAGTCACAAGTCCTTAAAATTAGGGCACGAGTCGGACTTGAGTCCGAGTCCTGGACTTCAGTAATACAAGCCTGCCCTTTACACACATACAGACGGTCATAAAACCTATGACACACATTCAGATTCTCTCAAAACCTTTCACACACATACAGATATCACAGAGTTTCCCACTGCTGCTTGCTGCTGTATGTTCAAATGTGGAGAATTTAATCAGGGACTCATGAACTGCTCCAACAAAAACATCCTCAGGACAGTAAACCTTATTTCTTTACTTGGAAATCAAAGCTAAATATAAACTCTGAACATACTGTAGCTTGTTTTGATTTTGTAAAGTAATTGCTAGTTTTGTTTGGATTGGACTGGATCTTAAATCATTCTGTCACAACTACTGAATAAAAAGCATTCCATGGAATGAAGCTGTGATACAAATCTTAATGATAAAAGTCCCAGCAATCTTACCAGTAAATCAAGGGCAAAGTTATATAGCGGTAGTTGTGTTGTATGGATCACCAAAATTTGTATGACTAAAAATAAAAATAAAATAAGCTATAGCTGGCAAAAGTTTTCCCACACTATCCATGAGAGAGAGAGAGAGAGAGAGAGAGAGAGACATATTTTGGACAGCACCAGAATGATTAGAGAATGAAGGCTGTTAGTCCAAGGGCAGCGCGTATTTATGAGTTTGGCCTTCCAAAGATTGTCTGGGGATCAAAAAATAATGGAGGATTTGAAGAAGCAATCCAATATGCCTTGCTGTAATTACAGTAAAATTAGCACCAAAATGAATTTTCGTACATTAGATGCTGGAGGATTTGAGGAAAGACTGACTCAACTTGTTATTCGGTGTGAAAATTAACAGCATACTTGCAAACCTAGTGCTGAATAAAATGTAATTCATTTTAAAAGAAATTTCCCAACTTTGGTCTTTGTTCAGCCTTCTCCATAAAATTTCTGCAGGATTTGACCAAAGACTTGACACCTCAGCTTTAGGAAAACATTAACATACAGTATTTTAGGAACTGGGCAGCACGGTGGTGTAGTGGTTAGCACTGTTGCCTCACAGCAAGAAGGTTCTGGGTTTGACTGCAGGCAGGCCACTTTAGCACCCAGACTCTTTTACTCCAGAGCCATGCAGTTTTAATATGTGCAGAAAGCAGTTTGGCATTGTCTTACTGAAAGAAGGAAGGCCTTCCCTGAAAAATATCTTTTTTTCTGGATGGCAGCATGTTGCTCTGAAACGTGTATATATCATTCAGCATTAATGATGCCTTCCTAGATGTACAAGCTACCCATGTCATGTGCACTAATGCACCCTCATGCCATCACAGATGCTGGCTTTTGAACTGTGCACTGATAACAAGCCGGATGGTCCCTCTCCTCTTTAGCCTGGATGATGTGGCGTCCATGAGTTCTAAAAAGAATTTCGACTTTTGATTCATCAGACCTCGGGACAGTTTTCCACTTCGCCTCAGTCCATCGTAAAAGAGCTCAGGCCCAGAGAAGGTGGCATGGTGGTGTAATGGTTAGCACTGTCGCCTCACAGCAAGAAAGTTCTGGATTTGAGCCCAGTGGCTGACAGGGGTCTTTCTATGTGGATTTTGCATGTCTCATATCTGAGTGGGTTTCCTCTGGGTGCTCTGGTTTCCCCCACAGTCCAAAGACATGCAGTTAGGTTAACATGGGGCAACCATGGCCTGAAGGTTGGGCTGAAGTGCCCTTGACCAAGGCACCTAACCCCCAACTGCTCCCTGGGCACTGTAGCATAGCTGCCCACTGCTCTGGGTATGTGTGTGTGCTCATTGCTCACTTGTGTATGCATGTATGTGTTCAGTGCTTCAGATGGGTTAAATGCAGAGGAGACATTTCACTGTGCTTGAGTGTATGTGTGATAAATCAAAGACTTCTTGTCTTGTCTTGTCTTCTTACCTATCGGTCTTCCTAAAGTTGTCTTGAACCCATATTGTTAGGTAGCAACATGCTAAATGTACATGTGCCTAATAAATTCTGTTTATAATCATATACCCACTCATGCATTGTCACGTCATCCTCAAAACAAAGAAGAGTGCTTCCACACTCTGTACAAATGACAGCAAACAAATTTTATCATGTTTAAATGATCTCATAAAAAGGGATTAATGACAAGGATTTGAGTCAACAGAACAGAAGTAAGTGAATGAAGGAATCGGCAATTGCTTTCACCCTGATATGAACAGAGATGAGTGGAGTGGTCTGGAGTGTAGAGACAGTGATGAGGCTTGTGTTTAAATGTAGTGAGTGAATTTTAGCTCAGGTAATGAGACAGAGACAGATATGGATTATGCCAAAAATCAAAGTTAAAACTTCTTTCCTGTTTCAAAGAACTAGAGACCAGAGATTTAAGCTGTGACATATGGAAAGTGGGGTGAATACATCACATGGTGAGTGGTAATGCCAGTCTGACGGAACATGGATTGATTACCATGCTGATGAGGAAGGGTCCTAGGTATCTGGGCACCAGCTTGCGGGAGATGGTTCTGAGTGGCAGATGGCGCGTGGAGAGCATGACTTGCTGCCCCACCCGGTAAGTGGGTGCCTTAGAGCGGTGTTTGTCGGCCTGCCTCTTGGATGCTAGGGTGGAGCGAATGAGTCTTCTCCGAGCCAATGCCCACATCCTCCTGCAGCAGTGTATGAAGGTCTGGGCTGAGGGTACGGCAACCTCCTCTTCTTGGTTGGGGAAGAGTGGTGGTTGGTAACCTAGGGAGCACTGGAAGGGTGAGAGGCCTGTGGCAGATGAAGGGAGAGTGTTGTGAGCATACTCGACCCAAGGTAAGTACTTACTCCAAGAAGCGGCATCCCTGGACGTCATGCACCTGAGTGCCACCTCCAAAGCTTGATTTGCCCGTTCTGCCTAGCTGTTGGTTTGAGGATAGAACCCTGAGGAGAGGCTACAGGAGGCCCCGATGAGTTTGCAGAAGGCCCTTCAGAATTGCGCAGTGAACTGAGGACCCCAGTTGGAAACGATGTCAGTGGGGAGTCCGTGTAGGCAGAAAATGTGAAGGATGAGTAATTTGGTGGTTTCTTTAGCTGTGGGAAGCTTGGGCAGAGGGACGAAATGGACTGTCTTGGAAAACCGGTCAATAACTATGAGGATGAATGTGTTGCCACCTGAGTTGGGGAGTCCTGTGATGAAGTCCAGGGCGATGTGAGACCAGGGTCGATGAGGAATCGGGAGGGGTCTTAGCAGGCCAGCAGGGGGTCGATTGGCTGTCTTGTTCCAGGCACATGTGTCGCAGGTTACCACGAACTCCTGGACGTCTTCCTTGATGGATGGCCACCAGAAGTGCTGTTGGATGAGTGTCAGGGTTCAAGCAGCTCCCAGATGACAAGCTAACTTGGAGCCATGACCCCACTGCAGCACCTGGGTTCACACAGAACAGGGAACAAGCAGATGGTTAGGTGGTATGTTGTTTGAGTTACCTTCTCCGGGGTCCTGCTCCAGGGCCTTCTGCACCAATGTCTCTACGTCAAGTAGGGCGGCTCCTACCAGACAGCGTGGAGGGAGGATGGTTTCAGGCATACTAGACTCCTCCTGGCAGGCAGAGAATATCCTGGACAGGGCATCGGGTTTGCCATTCTTGGAGCCTGGGTGGTAGGAGAGCGTGAATTGGAAACGGGAGAAGAAGAGAGACCATCGGGCTTGCCGTGAGTTAAGGCATTTGGTGGATTTGAGGTATTCCAGATTCTTGTGGTCAGTCCAAATGAGGAAGGGGAGATCCAACCCCTTGAGCCAGTGCCTCCACTCCTCTAAGGCTAGCTTGACGGCTAACAGCTCTCTGTCACCGATGTTGTAATTTCGTTCAGCAGGGGACAGCCAGTGAGAGAAGAAGGAGCAGGGGTGGACCTTGTTATCGTTGGCCCTCTGGGAGAGGATGGCTCTGACCCCAGACTCAGAGGCGTCGACCTCCACAATAAACTGCTTTGTGGGATCAGGTATGGTGAGAATGGGTGCTGTGGTGAACTTGTGCTTGAGCATGGAGAAGGCTCTCTCCGCTTCCTCCCCCCACTTGAATGAGGTCTTAGTCAAGGTTAAAGCTGTGAGAGGTCTGGCCACGGTGCTGAAGTTGTGGATAAAGCGCCTGTAGAAATTGGCGAATCCCAAGAAATGTTGGAGCTCTTGTCATGAGGATGGGGTGGGCCAGTCAGCGACTTCCTCAAGCTTGAGGGGATCCATCTGGATCCTAGCTGGGGAGAGGATGAACCCCAGAAATGAGACAGAGCTTTGGTGAAATTCACTTTTCTCATAGCCTGGGCCTGCCCATCCTAAGCGTGACACAACACGAGGGCCTGTTGCGAACTTAGTCTGGCCAGGCAAGCTATCTACAGCTCTTCCAAGCTCCCGAAAAATCGGGAGCCAATCAACTTTAAGCATCTCCAATGGCCCTGGGTAGAGGTGTGTTCAAGGCAGTGATGTAGTAGAACTGCGACCGGAAGCCATAGATTGTTTACAGAATCTATGCCGGAAGCGCTTCATTCACTAGAAACATTACAAACATGGAGCAGCGGCAAGCCTTTGACACAGTGGTAGATGCTGTATTGAAAGCATTCAACGGGAAGTTCTCATTGAAAACGGAGCAAAGAGCAGCCCTGGAGGTATTTATCTTCTTCCTGTTACTCAAGCAGTTTCTGTTGTGTCACATACGTCAGAGGAAAGAGTGATGTGATTGGTTTAAGCTTCGTCACAGCCTTTTCTGGCTTCGACCAGTAGCAAACTGAGGCATTTCAGGGAGGCGGGTCAACCACGCCTTTGGGAAACGGTTGGGCTTAATATCTTTGCCAGACCAAATGCTCGCAGAGCTTTGAAGTCACGTTAGCCAGACTACTTTTCTCCACCTTGACATATAGCTTATTTTCTAGCAGGCGCTGGAGGACCTGCCGGACGTGGCCCCGATGTTCCTCCAGGGAGCGAGAGAAGATCAGGATGTCATCCAGGTACACGAAAACGAAGATGTTGAGAAAGTCCCTCAGGACGTCATTGACGAGTGCCTGGAAGACTGCGGGCACGTTGGTCAGGCCGAAAGGAACCACGAAGTACTCGTAGTGGCCAGTGGTGGTGTTGAAGGCCGTCTTCCACTCGTCCCCCTCCCTGATCCTGACGAGATGGTAGGCATTGTGTAGGTCCAACTTGGTGAATATCTTGGCTCCCTGGAGTAGTTCAAAGGCCATAGTCATGAGTGGTAGTGGGTAGCGGTTCTTGACTGTGATGGTGTTGAGACCTCGATAATCAATGCATGGGCGGAGCGACTTGTCCTTCTTATCCACAAAGAAGAATCCTGGCCCTGCTGGGGAGGAAGAAGGGTGGATGTTCCCAGCTGCAAGAGATTCAGAGATGTACTTCTCCATAGCTTGCCTTTCGACAGGAGACAGAGAGTAGAGTCGCCCTTTGGGTGGCGCTGTCCCGGGCAGGAGGTTGATTCCGCAGTCATAGGGTCTGTGAGGAGGGAGGGACACTGCTTGGGTCTTGCTGAAAACAAGCCTTAAGTCCAGGTATTCCAGAGGCACATGAGAGAGGTCGGGAAACTCGCTTGCTGGAGGCTGCAGTGGTCTAGTGGGAGGCAGAGCGGAATTCAGGCAGGAAGCTAGGCAGGAATGGCTCCAGCCTAGGATGGTGTTGTTGGCCCAGTTTAGGTGAGGGTTGTGCAGCGTTAACCAGGGTAATCCTAGGATGATGGGTACGTGGGGGTTGTTCATGACGTGGAGCTGGATGGTTTCTGAGTGGTTACCAGAAATCCTCAGGGTGAGCGGGGCGGTAAGGTGGGTGATGGTGGTCAAGCTGGTGCCATTGAGTGTCAGGACAGTGAGAGGGACATCGAGGGCGAGTAGCGGGATTCCCAGACGCTTGGCGGTGGTGGAGCAGATTAGGTTCCTGTCTGCCTCTGAGTCGATGAGGGCCTGGAGACGGTGATGCTGGTTGTCATGGATAATGATGACAGGGAGTAACAGTTGATCAGCGGGGGGCTGGTTCCGAGTGTTGCCCACCAGGGCCCCTCGATTCACTGGTGGGGCTCGTCCTTTTAGCGGGCAGGCTCAGCAGGTGTGACCTCGCTGACCGCAGTAGAAACAGGACCCTGTGCTCTGCCGGTGTTGTTGTTCCTCCACTGACACCCGTACCAGGTCTGCCTGCATAGGTTCGACGGACAAGGTGGGAGGTGGAGAAGAGGTGAAGCTGGGGCAGGTCTTCTCTCTCCTCCGTTGCTGGATCCGGGCGTCCATGCAGTTGGCGAGGTCCATGAGACTGGAAAGGTCCGACAGCAGTTCCCGTGATACCAGCTCATTCTTAATGACAGACAAGCCATGCAGGAGCGCGTCTACCTGGGCATTCTCATTCCAACTGCACAATGCCGCCAATGTCAGGAATTCGATGGCATAGTCCGAGGCAGACCAAGATCCCTGCCACAGCTCCATAAGTTCCCTAGCGGCCTCCCGGCCAGACAGAGAGCAATCGAAAGTTCGCCTCATCTCTTCAGAGAAATCTTTGAAACAGGAGCAGAAGGGAGCGTCGGCATCCCAGACTGTTGTTCCCCACTCCCTGTCCTTGCCAGTGAGGACCGTGATGATATATGTCACCCGGGAGCATTCTGTGGGGAAGGTCAGAGGTTGCAGCTCCATAATCAATGAGCATTGAGACAAGAATGATCTACAGATACCTGGCTCTCCATCATAGGGCTAAGGTGCTGGGAGTCTCGGCTCGCGGGAAAAGGCAGTGGCAGGAGCTGAAGTTGGTGACTGCTGGGCAGAGGTAGGCACGGCTTGATAGTGCTGCATTTGTGTGGTGAGGAGGTTGAGTGAGTTGGACAGGGTGACGAAGTTCTGTGTAATCTGTTGGAGGTCTTGCTGATGGGTCCCAAGGAGAGTCCCTTGTTGCTGGATGGCCATTCTCAGATGGGTGAGTTCTGCTGGATCCATGTTGGCCAGAACGTACTGTTATGGGAGGTGAGATGTGGTGAGTAGGATGTGAAAGCAGAACACAGACAGTAATCAAATAAATAGAGAGTTTTAATCCAGGGAAAAGGGCGTGGCACAAGGGTAAACAAACGGGATAAAAACAAATGGCAAAAATAATCCAGATAACAAGAGACAGAAAACTAGACAAGAACACGAAACAGGCAAGGACAAAAAATGCTAGGACAAGAGACCAAAAACAAGAAAAAAAAAACCCTAGTGCAAAAAAACATGAACTAGAATAAACCCTTAGTGCAAAACCATGAACTAGAAATAAACCCCTAGTGCAAAAACCATGAAATAGAAAAATGAGCTTGAGCAAACAACCATGAAACATAACAGAGGCACAGAAACAGCTAGAAGCAAAGCGAGACGTTCTGGCAAAGTTCCTGTCTGGGAATGGCGTTTTTATAACAGCAGAGAAAACCAGGAAGTGAATGCAGGCATGAAGGAATTCCCGTTCCGGATTCAGATCGGTGCTGGCGTGAGAGATTCGTAATCTCCGGAGTGGATGTCCGGAGCGGAGCATGACACTCACTCCTTGTCAGGTGCCATTGTAACAGCGTAATCAATTCACTTCACCTGTCAGTGTTTTTAATTTTATGGCTGATCAGTATATACAGCATACAGTGTGTCCATATTGTCCAGCCCTCTAAGTTCCTCTATATGTTTTTATTAACTTGAAACAATCTTATTATATTGTGTAACCCTTTGTTCCTTCAGTCACTTGATGGTGATCTGAGATGGCTGCTGAACTCTTGACTTGAGTGTTAATGAAATGGCTACACCAAAGGCTCCAATAAGTCGCTTTCTATTAACTGTGCCTCATCATTGGTGTTACTGAGAAGAGTGCTAATTAGCAAAATACAGATGACTTTGTTGCTCAGGGGATGATTTTTTTATTGAAGGATGGCAACACTGTATGCTTGAAATTAAAATCAGTCAATGTTAATTGGAAAACTCCGAGGCAAATGTCTGTCAAAAACAATTCATGTCATTTTTTCAGGCAATATTTTTTTTTCTTTCTGGAGCTTTTTTAACACAAAGCTTTTCTCATGTCAGTCAGAATTTATGTAAATAGCTAAATAACTAAATTTAATCTCGTTGCTGGATGGTGGCTTATTGGGGGGGATCAAGGCAAGCAAAAGAAATGATGGTGTTTGGTTTAATGCTGAGGGAGGTTTTGATGGGAGGAGATGAGATGAGATAAAATTAGTCAGTCGCAGAATTAGTAATGCATGCAGGGAAGGAGAGTTAAAGCCATGTTCAGATGCATAATTTAGAGTGGTGATGTTTTAAGAAATGCACACTGTGAATCACTTGCCCTTTTGCTTTTTTCACTTTGCAAGTGCCCCTTTTCAGGGCGGCACGGTGGCGTAGTGGTTAGCACTGTCGCCTCACAGCAAGAAGGTCCTGGGTTCGAGCCCAGCGGCCAGCGAGGGCATTCTGTGTGGAATTTGCATGTTTTCCCCATGTCTGTGTGGGTTTCCTCTGGGTGCTCCAGTTTCCCCCACAGTCCAAAGACATGTAGGTTAGGTTAACTGGTGGCTCTAAATCGACTGTAGGTGTGAATGGTTGTTTGTCTCTGTGTCAGCCCTGCAATAACCTGGCGATTTGCCCAGGGTGTACCCTGCCTCTCGCCTACAGTCAGCTGGTATAGGCTCCAGCTTGCCTGCGACCCTGTAGAACAGGATAAGTGGCTGTGGATGGAAGTGCCCTTTTGAAAGTTGGCTTACTCAATGAACAGGAGGGATTTACAAATTCCTGGTTCTTAGGAATCAGTGCTAGTATTGTTGTTTATATTTCAGAACAACAGGGGCAAGGGTTACTGGAGGAGTCACAGCTTTCCAGTTGGCCATTTAACATCTAGGCATTCCAGACTGGTCCCCCCATATCCAGCGTCATGTGAAGCACAGAATAGGTCAACCCAACATCATGGCCCACCATCTAGCCCAGGGGTGGGCAAACTTTTTGGCTCAGGGGCCACATTGACTTTTGAAATTTGCCAGGCGGGCCGGGCCAACACCAAATTCATACATATCGAACATAAACCGGAAAAGCTTTAGTGTTATTGTAAGGCCTTCACTGACAGAGACCCAAATGCAGATCAGATTGACATTTATTTTAGTTCTCAGTCAACAAAGGCAGAGCAGAAAAATGTTTGCAGTTCAATAGATTGGCACTGGATCCATCCAGAAAAGTAATCCATACACACACTTGACAGTAAGAAAAGTAGCACACTTAATTCTTAAATTACATCTTTGAGCTGCCAGGATGAGTAGGATGCCAGTGTACTGTATTTGTATATTTGTATCATTTTATACATACAACTAAATTGCATATCATTAAATTGAACTAAATTACATATCAGTACATATCATTTTTGTACATTTCACTGAACTCGTAGATTTACACCTGAGTGTTTTTTTTTTAACCATCCACTTCCAGCCTGCCAGTACAACCAACCACCATTAGTAGGAGAGGTACCACACCATTCCAAAATGTTTGCAGTTCAACAGTTTGGGTACCACACCATGCCAACATGTTTGCAGTTCAACAGTTTGGCACTGGATCCATCCAGCCCACAAAATCAAACAAAACGGCTCAAGAAAGCAAAAAACTCCCAACTGGTTTTCAGGTTCAAAGTCACTCACTGAAATATTTCCAGTCCTCAAAAAATCAAAACACAGGTTCCAAACAGGTTTTCATATTCCAAAAGGCCACTCATAGATCAGAATAACCTCCACAGGCAAAAGTCCAGGAACAGATATAAGCAGAAGCAAGGTCAGCTGCTCATAATACACCTATAATAGCAGACAGGGACATAAATGAGGGGCGGAGCAGACACCCAAAAGCACACGGTACTAAAAAACAAACACCAGCACTACAGCAGCCACCCACGACAACCAAAATTACTAAGAGTTATACTTTTTATATTATTATGTCTGTAAACATGTGACTATCATCTTATTACAGCTCCAACATAGTTTTAAAAAGAGAAAGTGTTAATACTCACATTCACTCAGCAACCGCTGAGCTGTATTCGTCCGTTCTTGCGCTGACTGGTTGTTAGCATAATTAGCATGCTTGGAGGAAAAGTGCCGTTTGATGTTATATTCCTTTAAAACTGCAACGGTTTCTTCGCAAATAAGGCATACAGCCTTTGATCGGACTTCAGCAAAAAAATATTTAGTTGTCCATTCTTTATTGAACACCCTGCACTCACTGTCCACTTTTCTTTTTTTAGGACCACTCATTGTAAAGTTTTATCCTGTGTTCTCGAGATCATCAGTGGCACGGGCGCCAGAATGACTTCCATGGCACGCGCTGCACCACTCTGCAAATGTAATCTCGCGTGAATATGACTGACTGGAAAGACGGATCTCTAGAACACCTGTCTACGTGATAACACTGACGCTTATAGTTTATAGATCTGCTCAATCGTGTTTAAATGATTGTCTTCCGCGGGCCGGATTAAAAACACCAACGGGCCGGATGTGGCCCGCGGGCCGTAGTTTGCCCACCTCTGATCTAGCCTCTCACATAGCAAAGACTATCCGCTGTGCCTCCCCATTGGCACCCCTGGTTTTGCAGAACATGGTGAATCTAGGGGAGTAAACCCTGAAAAAAATGAGGGTCAGTCCCTGTTTGGGTCAGCCCGCTGGCCTTTCAACAATCAGCCTCTTTGAACAAGATATGATGATGTGTGTTACTTCATGTTTCCACTCCACAATCCATTTTCATTGAGGAATGCAAGTACGGAAGAGAGCAGCCTACTTGCCCACTGCCGCTTGTTGTGGAAACCTTTACCCACTATGGACCCAAAAAGATCAATTATGGTACCAGACTACCCTAGACCACCCAGCCTGGCAGTCTCAGCTACATTCCGGGAGCCACCTGTGTGAGATCAAGGTGGGAACCAGAGCCACAGATCGGAGACGCAGGCGCCATATGAGGGCTGAAAGGGTCCCCTATAGTTAATTTATGATGGGGACTATATGTATTTCAGAATACATTTTCTCCAGAAAATATTACACATGCGTGTGAAATTGTTAACAATTTTGGGCATTTATAACACATTCATAGGTCCTTTATAAGACAAATTGTTGCATAATTTAACTTGAAAGCACTGCAAGACATCTCAGAATCACATTACAGGATCACGACTGTTGGAGACTGGAATTGGGTTCATTTTATCTTTATCCTGCAAGATTAAATAAATCCCAATAAATCCCTCACATCTGGACAGCAATAAAATGACCAGAGGAGGAGCGAGTTTCTCACAGATTGTATTTTCTACACACCCAGATGTTTGCTTTACATGATCATGCTCCAGTCACAACATCATCCAATCAGTCAAAGAGACACTGGAGTAGAGAAGTAGATTTCAGTTTCAGGGAAACCAAAGTTTTAGAAATAAAACACAATTTAAAGACATGGTCGACTGGCTTTTTGAAAGTATTAATTTTTCATTTTGTGACTTGGGAAGTGTTTAAAATCTGTTGTGCACTGATATGTGCACAACAAGAGTAAATACAGCAAGTTTCAGCAGAAGTCAAACATTTTTTTTTTCCCCAACATGATTCAACATTTGCATGTAAACTCACAGACATGTGCACCCAGACTAAAATTATCAGACAACTACTGAGCTTGGTATACCTAGTGGTTGGCCTAGTGGTTAGCATGTCGACCAGGAGATCGTGAGTTCTATTCACGGTCAGGTCATACCAAAGACCATCATAAAAATGGTGCCTATTGTCATCTAGACTGCCCCCCACTGTAACCCTTGCTATGTAATAGGCGAGAAGCTGGGGGCTAGAGAAACGGAGAGCCTGCCTGGGAAGACCAGGTCCTGGCACAGGAGAGACTTTGACTGAGTTTGGTGAAAAACATACTTGTGTGTTCCTGATTCCTGATGCTATCACATTAATTAATCCATGTAGTAAAAAATATTCTATCTTCAGCCAAATCACGTTTCAACTGACATGCATAGTGCAGCAGGAGGTGAGATTCAAAGTGTGTAACTCGAGCTATACAGCACCGAGCTGTGAAACATCACTGTAAAATATGTTAAGTTCAAACAAAGCTACATACCAAATGAAATCTTTTGACCTTGTACAGTATGTATGTGTGTGAGCAGAGGTTTATGATATATTGGTCACTGACATCTCTTTTTTTTTTAAATTGATCATAACCGGAGAGAGAATTGCAGAGACAACGATGAAACTAGAAATCATTGATCAATAAATACAGTGCAATAAACACACACACACACACACTGTAAAAAAAAATTAGTTAAGCCAACTTAAAAATGTAACGCAACCTGCTGCCAAAGGATTTTGAGTAAACTCAACTCCGGGCCAAATAGTTGTGCTGACTTGCTCTTTTAAGTCGACACAGATGACCTTACTTTATTTAGCAAGTTCAATGCATTCAAATTGTGATGTTGAAATAAATTGAAATAATCATTCCAATTAACTTGGAAAAGCAAGTTGGCACAAAAAACATTAAGTTATCCTGAATTATTCTTTTTTTTAATATACTTTTTTGGGCTTTTTCCACCTTTACTGGATAGGACAGTGTAGAGAGACAGGGAGGGATCATGAAATCGAACCTGGGGTCCCGAATTTATGGTATGGTGCCTTATTCACCTGAGCCATAACACCCCAAATTATCCTTTTAAGTTCACATAGAAGAGTATTTTATGTTGACTTGACTTGACTTTAGAAGTTCAGTGCATTCAAATTGTTTAGTTGAAATAAATTGAAATAATAATGCCAATTAACTTAGAAGAGCAAGTTGGCACATCATGGTTCTAAGTTGAGTTTACTCAAAATCCTTTGGCAGCAGGTTGCGT
This sequence comes from Neoarius graeffei, assembly GCF_027579695.1. Taxonomy (NCBI): domain Eukaryota; kingdom Metazoa; phylum Chordata; class Actinopteri; order Siluriformes; family Ariidae; genus Neoarius; species Neoarius graeffei. The sequence goes on from NC_083570.1 coordinate 93,746,730, forward strand.
TACATTTTTAAGTTGGTTTGACTATTTTTTTTTACAATGATTTAGTGTGCATTACATTTTTTAGTTAACACAAACCTCTCAGGGCGGCACGGTGGTGTAGTGGTTAGCGCTGTCGCCTCACAGCAAGAAGGTCCGGGTTCGAGCCCCATGGCTGGCAAGGGCCTTTCTGTGTGGAGTTTGCATGTTCTCCCCGCGTCCGCGTGGGTTTCCTCCGGGTGCTCCGGTTTCCCCCACAGTCCAGAGACATGCAGGTTAGGTTAACTGGTGACTCTAAATTGACCGTAGGTGTGAGTGTGAATGGTTGTCTGTGTCTATGTGTCAGCCCTGTGATGACCTGGCGACTTGTCCAGGGTGTACCCCGCCTTTCGCCCATAGTCAGCTGGGATAGGCTCCAGCTTGCCTGCGACCCTGTAGAACAGGATAAAGCGGCTAGAGATAATAAGGTGAGATGAGACAAACCTCTCAACACTTAAGTTCTACTTCACTTTGCCTATTATTACAGAAACAAATACCGACATACAAGGAGGGAATTCCCTGGCCTCTGTTGAGGAAAGCTTAGTCTAGAATCCTATACAACGTCTCGTGTCAGTTTCCATGGACTTCTCACTCCACCCGACCGTTGAAACTTTCAAACTTGTGAAGTGCGCATGCGCAGTGGCATCGGTTAAGGGGCGTCAATCAGCACTTGAATATATAAGTTCACTTAACTTAATTTTCCAATTCCTATGAACTTGTGGCGAAGGAAAGGCATCCCAACTATTTTTTTTATTTACTTGAACAATTAGAAGGGAAATTTGTTCATTCAACTTAGAATCCTTTTTTCACTCAACAATTTTGCAAGTTACATTTTTTACAGTGTAGCTGATCCTTCAAAGCATGGTGTCTCCGCATCAGTGTCCTCTGGCTGTATTTACTATTCTACATCCGACGAGATGCACACTAGCTTCATTTCTTTATCTTGTCTTTACTCCCTCATCTATTTTTTTTCATGGCCTAGTTTGTGTGAGACCTGCTGTTTCGTCCAGCCCTGCCTGAACAGCAGAGGTTCTGTGGTTAACTGCCTGAATCTGCTTCTCCTCTCTGCATTAAACAGGATTTAGGGGTGTAGCCTATTAGTGAAATCTTGTGGCTATCAGTGCTGGCTGTAGATTGTGTCAGGAATCCTGTGTCAGTGAACATGCCTGATATATTCAACGGCACTCAATGAACAGCTGTGAATCCGAAATCTTCTCACAATGCTCAATTTGATTCCATGGGAGTTAATTGAGCACTGGCGATTTTGTTGCATACACCATCCACCAGCTGCACTCCTTCCACCCACGATCATTCTGCCTGCTTGCCACGAGCTTCCTTGTAAACAAAAAGATTGATCATTAGACCTCGGCGATGCAACACATCTGAGATTTCACTAAATATCCTCTCTGTCCAGCTGCAACTGGAACAGATCACAGCATTTTGTAATATTGTTAGGATTATTGCGATGTTCTTATTGTAGCTATTCTTCAGATGGAAAAGGACCTCAGAGGAACCATTCAGGTAAAGTTAAAAAAAAGGGGAGGGGGGCATCTTTTGTGTGCATTTGAATGGTTAGTTCAGCAAACTCAAGAAACCAAAAAACTCTCTTTTACTCATTTCTTAAAGAATGGATAAGTAAGAGAACGAAGCAGAATAAGAAATTGAACCTTTATTTCAGCTTTATTAAGACGATTAATAAATCGCTGCATTCTGGAGCTGAATATTGCATCACTTTATTGCTACAAAATTAACTTTTCTTCTGGAAAGTTACAACCCATTTCGAGCACATCGTTAAGCGAAGGCAGGTTTAGTATCAGTGTTTAGGATTGCAGCTCAGTAGATGTTTTTCTTATGTCGCCTTCATATTATTAATGTCAGCAGTTTAAGTGTTTTAATATCCAGGTTAAAAAAAAAAACCCTTTTAAAACTGCCGTAATTGTGATAGTGATTAAGCTATTGAGGGGTTTTGTTGTTGTTGTTGGTTTAGCACAGGTTATTAGCTCATCTGGCCAACAGGCGATGAGCTGTTGGCCAGATGAGCTAATAACCCCGGACATAAACTCTTTTGCCGCTTTTCCACTACCAACGCGGCTGAGCCGTGCCGTGCTGAGTCGGGCTGAGTCGAGCCAAGTGGGGCTGTTGGAGTTGCATTTCGACTACAACCGCGCTGAACCGTGCTGGCTGGAAGTGGGTGGACACATTGGGTGGAGTTAGCGAAAGTGGGTGGACGTCAGGTGATGTCGTTAGGCGGCGCAAACAGTGACATCAGTGATCTTTTAAGCGGTAGTCTCACAACCCGGAGAGTAAACAATAAACATGGAGGACATGGAGTCGTTAGTGTTGCTGGTCTTGGTGCTGTGGCTTGTTGTCACCGACAACGCCAACAGATACTGGCAAGAGCGTATAGATGAGGCGAGGCGCATAAGGCTTCATAATTCTTGTAATTCGTAATTCTCCTTCTTCCGGGTTTACGGTGTTTACAGATCCCAGCGTGCTCGCGGGGCGTGTGTGGACACTCCTCCTCACCAATCAGTGCACAGGGGAGTGTCTGCTCACGCCCCCAGCCTCACTCAGCTTGGTTTGGCTCGCTTCAGCCCCACTCCAAAACCGTGCGAGTTTTGGGGGCTAAGCAGGGCTGAAGCGAGCTGAGTCGTGCTGTTTTTGGATAGTCGAAACGCGAGCCGTGTCGGGCTGAAGTGAGCTGAAGTGAGCTGAAAAAGGGTAGTGGAAAAGGGCCATTTGAGACACTCCCCTCCGGCAGAAGGCTGCATTCCGTCAAGACCAAAACCTCACGCCACAGAAACAGTTTCTTTCCTACCGCTGCTGGCCTCATAAACATGACTAGTGACCCCCACTTACTCTGCCGCACCCCCCGGCAGTACCATACCTCAGACTCCTGACCCACTCTGCCCCCCTCCCACCTCAATAAACAAGACCAGTGACCCCATTTACTATGCTCCCCCCCCACAGTTGTTTACCTGATGTGCACATTTGTTTATTTTATCTTATTGTTTACCTGATTTGCACAGTTGTTTATTTATTTTATTTTTATCTTGTTTATTTAGTTCTTATTTCTTAATATCTGAGAATAGACCATTTTTACGTAGCTCCTTTATTAGAACAGACGGTCTTTATTTAGTATTTATTTATTTAGCACCTTAACTCCAAGTCAAATTCCTTGTAGTTGCAACAGTTACTTGGCAATAAAGCTCTTTCTGATTCTGATTCTGCTTATGCAAATTTGCATAATTGCAATTAATCTCATCTCATCTCATTATCTCTAGCCACTTTATCCTGTTCTACAGGGTCGCAGGCAAGCTGGAGCCTATCCCAGCTGACTACGGGCGAAAGGCGGGGTACACCCTGGACAAGTCGCCAGGTCATCACAGGGCTGACACATAGACACAGACAACCATTCACACTCACATTCACACCTACGGTCAATTTAGAGTCACCAGTTAACCTAACCTGCATGTCTTTGGACTGTGGGGGAAACCGGAGCACCCGGAGGAAACCCACGCGGACACGGGGAGAACATGCAAACTCCGCACAGAAAGGCCCTCGCCGGCCACGGGGCTCGAACCCAGACCTTCTTGCTGTGAGGCGACAGCGCTAACCACTACACCACCGTGCCGCCATAATTGCAATTAATAATGAAGATATAGAGTAATTAAGCCCTAACAAGCAGTTTCTACACAAATTGCTATTTCTCCCTCATTTCTTCACTGATCTTGATTCTTTCTGGCATGAAGGTAGGGGTACCTAGGTTGCATATGACTTCCTCCCAGATTTGCTGAATTACAATTATTAATGAAGTTATGGACTAATTAAGCCTTAATGAGCAGTTCAACAAAAATCGTTTTTTCTTTGCCGTTTTGGATTCTTACTGGCAAATAGGTCAGTATTCCAAGGATGTATATAGCTTGCAACATTTATTGCACAAGGTGATTGTTCCTTCTGGACTAGACAGGACCAGCGTGAGCTACGCCATCAATGACGGTCTCGTTTTTTTTATTATTATTCTGACTGTACTAACAACTTGTACAGTTTATCTTAGCTGTAATTCTTTGTTTTCTGAATTTCTATTCATCCATCTCCCATCCAGCCATTATCTGTAGCTGCTTATTCTGTTCTACAGGGTTGCAGGCAAGCTGGAGCCTATCCCAACTGACTATGGGCGAGAGGCAGGGTACACCCTGGACAAGTCGCCAGGTCATCACAGGGCTGACACAGAGACAAACAACCATTCACACTCACATTCACACCTATGGTCAATTTAGAGCCACCAATTATCCTAACTTGCATGTCTTTGGACTGTGGGGGAAACCAGAGCACCCAAAGGAAACCCATGCAGACACAGAGAGAACATGCAAACTCCACACAGAAAGGCCCCCGCTGGCTGCTGGGCTCGACCCCAGGACTGTGTTGCTGTGAGGTGACAGTGCTAACCACTACACCACCATGCTGCCCCAATTTCTATTCAGTCATGTCTAATTTTTTTATGTTGTGTATAAAGCACATTGAGATTTTGACTTCATCCACACATTCACTTGTCCATCAAGGTCAGAGTCTTGACTTCAGGTGAGAGGTGGGGTTCACCCTGGACAGGTCACCAATCTATCACAGGGCTAACCCAGAAATGAACAACCATTCACACTTACATTCACACCTGTTGGCTATTTCGAGCAGCCAACTGACCTGACCTGCATGTCTTTGAACTGTAGAAGGAAACCAGAGCACCCAGAGGAAACCTACACAGGCACAAGGTACGAGCCACAAGCTATGAACCCAGAACCTTCTTGCTGTGAGATGATAGTGCACCACCATGCTGCTCAGATTTTGACTTATTTGTTTTTAAGTGCGATATAAATAGAGATTTAGATTTTGATAAAGATTTTATCGCATGCTACTAAGATATATTCAGTGTATTCCATTCAGAAGGCAGCTTCCTGGAATAAGGAGCATCCTAATCAATAGGCAGCTGCCCAGTGAGGTGCCTTATTTTGGCCAAATGTAGGCGTCAGTATCAGATGTATCCTTTTACAGTGACCTCCATAATTTTTGGCACCCCTTGTAAAGATTAGTGAGAAGGATTAGAAAAAAAAATCCACCTTTTAGTGAAGTAGCTTCATCTCACACTGGAAAAAAAAAGAGAAAAATCCAACATCTTTTCTCTGAAAAAATTTCAGAGAAAAACAAATCTCTCATCAAGAAATAATTAGTTTCAAGAAAACCACATGACTTAGTACTGAGACATTACAGTGTATTGCATTTAGCAGATGTTCTTATCCAGAGCAACATACTGGGGAGCAGTTGGGGGTTAGGTGCCTTGCTCAAGGGCACTTTATCCATGCCTTTTGGTCCAGGGAATTGAACCAGCAACCTTTCAGTCCCAATGCTGCTTCTCTAACCATTATGCCATGGCTTCCCAAAGACAAATTGACTATAAGTCGAAGATATATACACATAGTGACTGTTTTGGCATACATTTTTGAGCTAGTTATGTTGGAGCAATTTACTGTCACCGATCCACCTTCCAGCATGTTCTTGGGAAGTGAAAAGGAACCTGAGAACCTGCATCAAGGCTGAATATATCTTCACAGACAGCTTGGAATCAAACTGGAGACCCTGGAGCTGTGAAGTGATAACACTCTGCACTGCCTGTCACCAAGTCATTGTATAATCTGTACTCTGAGTGGAAGCCATGGGTTGCAAGCTAATGGGTCACGTTTCTCTGCTAATGTAGTCATTTTTAAGAATAAGCAATTCTTTTTCTGTTTTTTAACTGTGTGCGTGTGGGTGTGTGTTCCTTCTGCACCATTTGCTCTATTTGCTTTACATCACGTAGCTCTCTGGCTAAAAGCATGTTCTACTTCAGCCCTTGGTACATGTCTTTTTTTAATGGAAAAGCTTTTTTAATCTTTATTACTCAGGTGTTTTCCCAGCTGTCTGTATCTCTACATGTTGTCCACTACATCGCTCCCAAATGAAGAGAAATTATTATGTGCCAGATGAGCTGGTTAAGTAGCTAATGGACTGTTCCTGCATGATCCTCTGTACAAGAACACACATATTACTGCAAAGGTCTCTCTCTCTCTCTCTCTCTCTCTCTCTTATTTTTCCTCATGTCAGACATCTTTTATCTGATGTCTTGTTTGGAGTCCAATTACGCACCGGTCCCTTTCCCATTGCAGGAGTAATCAGGCTGTGTTATGTTTTGCTGTGCTTTTGAATGGACTGTAGAGCTCCAAAGCCACCATGATTACCTTGCACCAAGATGCTCTTTGTGAAGGTTATTTGGCTCATGTCTTGGAAAAAAGACAGATATGTGTATAATATAATGGTATTTTACATCCTTGATTGGCAGTAACTGAGATCAGAGCATAGGGTCAGCCATCGCATGGTGCACTGAAGAAATCCATGGCTTGAAAGTCTTATTTCATTTTCCACTCAGTAGCCTAAAGCCTTAAATTCTCAGCCACCATCATGTTGCAGCAGAAACGATAGTGAATTCAGCAAACAGTGTAAACCACTCAGAATTCCTCAACAACCCAAATTATCTACTTTGCATATTTATATGATGCATGCAGACTGAGTGTCTAATCTATTTACATTCACAGGAGATTATAAATATTGTACATTCTGTTGTAGATCTAATTCTCCTTATCTGTCTATATAAATTTGTAATGTGAAATTCTGTAATGTAAAATGTAGAATGTAAAATGTATGTTTTAACACATACATTTTTAGTATATGGGGACAAAGGGAATCCAAGGGGGGAGTACATTAAGGCCTTCAAAGATGTGGGTTTACAGGACAAGGTTTCCATCTGCAACCATGTAGGGGGTGGAATGAGTGTGTCTGAATGCAGCCAGTAATGTAAGGCTCTGATATTGGCTGCCCAATAATAATATTGAAAATTTGGTAATGCCATGCCCCCAAGTTTTTTGGGCCTTTGGAGAAATTATTTGCAAATTCTAGGTGTCTGCCTATTCCAGATGAACTCTGTGACCAGACTCTCAATCTTGCGAAAAATGTTTGTGGAAGGAAAATGGGGATACTCTGAAAAAGGTAGGAGAATTTAGGAAGGGTGTTCATTTTGACAGAATTAATTCTTGCTGGCAGTGATAGGGGCAGTAAAGACCACCGTTCAAATTCTTTCTGTACGTGGGACAGCAGGCTGGCAAAATTAAATTTGTATAAATCATGGAACTCATCTGTGATCTGTTCTCCTAGGTAGATAAATCTGTGGTTTACTATCTTAAATGGGAAAGAATGGGTAGGGTATGCTCTAGCTGCAGCATTTAGTGGGAACAACCCACTTTTGCTCAAGTTTAATTTGTAGCCTGATATATGTAGAGCCAAATGTTGCAAGAGATTGCAGTGCTGCAGGTATAGATGTGGACAGGTTTGATATATAGAGTAAAAGACTGTCTGCATAAAGCGACACCTTATGTTCTATACCTGATCTAAATACGCCTGTAATTTCCTGATTGGATCTAAGGAGAACAGCCAGTGGTTCAATTGCTATAACAAATAGAAAGAAGAAGAAAGAAGAAGAAACCTTTATTCGTCACTTTACAGTGAAATTCATCCTCTGCATTTAACCCATCTGAAGCAGTGAACACATGCACACACACTCAGAGCAGTGGGCAGCCACACCAGAGTGCCCGGGGAGCAGTCAGGGGTTCAGTACCTTGCTCAAGGGCACCTCAGCCCAAGGCTGCCCCACGTTAACCTAACTGCATGTCTTTGGATTAGAAGAGGGCTCAATGGGCATCCTTGTCTAGTGGAGCGGTGTAAGCAGAAATATTCAAAAAAGGTGTTATTAGTCCTGACTGAGGCCTTTGGGGCAGAGTATAATAGTGATAAATTTATGTCCAAGGCCAAATTTCTGCATTGTGTAAAAGAGGTATGCCCATTCCACCCGATCAAATGCTTTCTCTGCATCAAGGGAGATCAAGGCTTCAGGGGTATTAGATGAGAGTTGAATATAGATTACATTATAAAGACATCTTTGGAGAATGAATACCTATTTCTAATACATCCTGTCTGATCTGGAGATATGATGGCCAGCAATATAGGGTCTAAGCGAAGCGCTAATAATTTAGAAAGTAACTTTAAATCCACATTCAACAAACTAATAAGCCGATAAAAAGTACAGTCCAAAGGGTCTTTGTTCTTTTTAAGAATCAAAGATATGGTGGCTTGAGTGAGAGTTGATGGAAGGGTCTGATTTGTATATGATTCATTATACATATCAACCAGTAAGAGGCCAATAGTGGAAAAAATGTTCTGTAAAACTCTATGGGGTAGCCTTCAGGTCCTGGACACTTTCCATACTACATTGAGGCCATAGCAGCCCCAAGTTCTTCTACAGACAGAGGCTGATCCAATCTGCTAGCAGCCTCCTCATCCACCTTTGGGATGTCCAATGAATAAAAAAAAAGATCAAAGGCAGTAGAATCGGGAGGGTGTTCAGACGCATATAACAAGCTGTAGTAGTCCTTAAAGTGATCATTAATTTGTTTTGGATCTGTTGTCATGCCTAGAGGGGTCCTAATTTGAAGAATCTGGTGAGAGGAGGATTCCTGTTTGAGTTGGTGTGCAAGCAGGTGGCCTGCCTTATCCCCCTGTTCATAATAATTGTATCTAGATCTAAGTAACAGTTCTTCCTCTTTCTGTGTAGAACAAGTATTAAAGTTTGCTTGAAGGGCAAGGCGTTCTTTATATAGATCAGGAGAGGGGTTGGCTGCATATATTATGTCAAGTTGACCAATTTTCTGCATCAGCCTAGACAATTCTGCCTCCCTTGTCTTCCTTTCAAACGCAGTGTATGAGATAATACTCCCTCTGAGATACGCTTTCAATGCCTTCCATAGAGTTGATGCAGATATATCAGGAGTTTTATTAATCTCTATAAAGGTGTTGATCTGATTGGAGATGGATTGGACAAAGTCATCACTAGATAGCAGGCGAGTGTTGAAGCGCCAAGGTGGGCGCGTTGAATTGAGTCCATCAGAACCTATTGTCAAAGAGCTCGGCGCATGGTCGGATATTACTATGGGATTATATGTTACAGACTGAACAGAAGGTAATAAATTGTTACTTATTAAAAAATAATCAATACGTGTGAATGTTTGATGGACATTAGAGAAAAAAGAGTATTGTTTACTGTTTGGATATAGAAAACGCCATGAATCAGACATGTTAAATTCCTCCATGAAGGACTGAATTGTTTTTGCAGATTTGGTGGAAAGTGTGCTTTGGTTGATGATCGATCAAGGGTTGGGTTAATCCAGCAATTAAAGTCTCCTCCAAGTATGAGAGAATGTGTTGCAATATCTGTGAGCTTGGAGAAAAAAGTTCTAAAAAAATGATAGCCGTCCCAATTAGGTGCATAAATATTTGCGAGAATGAGGGGAATACGATGAATTTTCCCAGTAACAACAATATATCTCCCATTTGGATCTGCTAGGACATTGGAGCAAATGAAGAGGACTGATTTATGTATGAGGATAGCTGTACCCCGGCCTTGGCTTGAAATGTTGAGTGGTATATTTTACCTATCCAGTTCTTTCTCAACCCAGCATGATCCACTACTTTTAAATGTGTCTCTTGCAAAAAAATTATGTGTGCTCCTAATTTACGAAGATGACTCAAGACTTTGTTACATTTAACTGGTGCATTTAGTCCCCTGCAATTCCAGCTGACAAAATTCAAGTAATTCCTATGAGACTGCAGCATGAGTCACTGTTTGATTACAGGATTTGAAAAACTGAGTCACGTTAAGTACTGTGAATCGCAACCACAGATGAAAAACTATTTGGGCAGACATAATGATCGACAAATACATACAAAATAAGAATAGAAAACATAGACAAGACTAAACACATTTATCCTTTGCTAAAGCATCCGCTGAACAGGACACGCGCATATCCCCTTTTAACATTGACGAACAATCTGAAATAGCACCGTTGCTCATTCAAGAGAGCCACCGACGTGCTACCAGAGACTAGTGACTTAAATGAACAATATAAGACTGGCAAATACAAATAATATAACATCAGCTCAAAATGTTGACTAGGTTATTTCAGAAACCAGAGTAGACAGTCTAATTATGACCAGAAAATGAAGCAAATTAGCCTGCGCTATTTGGAGGTGGAAAGAGAAGGGAAAATAGCAAGGACGTTCAAGCTTAGCAGTCAGTAGGCTAGTCCAAATAGACAGTCTATTTACTTGGCCACTGTTAGCTCACCGTCATCTGTATCCTGGAGTTAGGCTGGTGTACTACTCGCAGGTGTTATGTTCTTAATGAAATCCACTGCTGCAGAGGGGTCTTTAAATTTGTGTAGTGTTTCATCAGGTAATGTAATTTTCAGCAGGGCAGGGAACAACAACCTGAACTTCACTCCCTTGATAGGACGAAGAAGACGCTTTGCATCCCCGAACTGTGCACGTTTCTTGGCCACAGCAGTTGTGTAGTCAGGGAAGATCGAGACTCTTTTCTCTTGGTAGCTTAGGCAGAAAGCCTCTTCAGCCCTGCATAGAATCCGGTCTCGATCCTGGTAGTAGTGTAGGCAAATAATGAACGGTCTGGGTGATTTGTCTTTGCCGGGCTTCTTGCGCAGACTACAGTGGGCTCTATCCAGGATAGGTTTTTGGTCAAGACTAAGAGTGTCCTGCAAAAGCCCAGAGACAAATTCTGTCAGATTAGAGCCCTCCACGTCTTCCAGTATCCCAATCAGGTGAATATTGTATTCTTCTTGAACGCCCCTCTAGATCCTCGTACTTAGCATTCAGCTGATCCACTTGAGTTCTCAGAGTCTGTACAATGTTTTCCAACTCACTCAAGTGGTCACTCTGGTTGGATGCAGCATGCTCCAAATCTCCGATGGTGTTATCATGGTTCTCAACTTTCTGTTGCAATGGTGCTATAGCACTTTTCAGCTCAGCTCGAACTGTTGCAATTTCAGACTTCAATTCAGTGGAGAGCGAGTCAATTTTACTGCATATGTCATCCCTGAGAGAGTTAATTATCTCCTGTAGCGAGCTAGCATCCATAGCATTAGCATCTCCGGCAGATGAAAGTTGTTTTTTGCCTTTCCCCAAGTCTGTTTTATTCCATCCTGAAGCCATTTCTCGACCGAGCATTCAATAAACTGTTACTGATACAATAAAATAACTATAAAATGGAATATTCTGCCAAAATGAATTACATATAGTCACTTAGCCTCGGAGCACTGAAGCACACGTCTTACATGTTCCATGTCCACATGTGCCCCCCATGATCAAGTATTTAAAAGAAACAAAAATAGCTAAAAGAATATAGTCCTTTTATTCCCCCCCCAGTATCTCCTGTTCCACACTCCAGCCCAGTCAATGGCGGTAATGCACCTTTAAGTTGGTTTGCCAACCACCAAAATAACCCTGAAGAAGAAGAAGAAAATGGTGGCGCATGTTGCTAAACCAACCGAGGACGAAATAAAAACTCTACTCGAAAACAACACCCGAAAAAATACAAAAAAGCAACAAAATATGGAACGAAAGTCTTTGATAGTAAGAACATATATTTTTGTATTTTTCAAGAATTATCATTATAGCATTTTTCACAAATCGCTACTGTCATGTCACCAGTTTGTTTACATTCTAAGCAGAAATTATTTTGTCGGATGTTTTGTATAAAGTTTTTATTTATCGAATTTGCAAAAAATAAAAGTAAAAATGCTCTGTTTCTCAAAATCTAGTGAATGTGGATAGAATAAAACAGTTATTCCACTCCATCTCGTCATACATGGCTTATAGCCAACTTGGTGCTATGTACCTTGTCGGCTATCAGCTCATGTACGACTCGATTTCATGGAATAACTGTTAAATATACAGTTATTTCATTTGCAAATACACCTGTATGGAATTAATTGCATTTCTTAAGAGCATAATGGCATGAATCATACATAGAACCAAGTATAGAACAAAGATATAGCACCCAAACATGCCAGGTACCATGGTGGGCATTATTTATAGCTCAAATCCTGTGTTTATATCCCAGTCGTGACACTTTGGAGGTTTGATATGTCTTTGTTTTAACTATAAAATAATTGCTAAATTGTATTATTCCCAAAATTAAGCTTGGTTTTTGGGTCATTTTTGCAAAACTAAAAGGTTGATTTTTTTTCAGGTAAAACATTTAAACTATTCACCATGTAGAGTGAAACGCTCATCTACTTCTCAGTAGAAGTAAGTGCAGGTTTCACTTTACTAAGAGTTGACAGGAAACAAACCAGAAGAGTAAGGCCATTCTCAAAACAGGTGACTGGGGAACAGACATGAACTATGAAAATCAAAATACCAAATACACCATTATAAATGCCTCATTAATGCCATTTACAAAAGTTTGAGCACGACTTCGCAGTGAGTGTGAGTGGGCCATGGATAGGTGTGCTATGGATAATTTCCATCAGGTGATTGTGAGTCATGGAAACTGCACTGGAGGATGAGGATCATGAGAGTTGGAGTTGGCGGATGTAACAGGCTCGAACGTAACAGATATTCACACGTAGTATATGAATATACATATATAGGCTCTGTGAAGAACTGATACTGAATCTTAATAATTGAGTTTGTTCCAGTCATAGGAGATTTTTGCAGTCTTTTGTGTGGGCCGTGAGTCATGAAAGGTTGGGAGACTCAACCCAGTCTTTGATGTATAGAAAGAAAAAGCGAGAATAAATCCTATACTTTGTTCCTGACTTGTTATCTCATGAGTTATATATGACACGAGCCACTGCTTGTAAAAACAGTGCTTTTGACTGAGCAGCCTTCTGCACTGAGACACAACTGATGTGCCTAAGACAAGCCTGTATGCATTGTAGGAAACTAATACCCACAATCCTGTTCTTCCTGTTCTGACAGTTAAAAGCCATGGCTAGAGGCAGGGTTAAGCTCTTACAGCTGTGGCCTGTGGGGGTTTCACATTAAACATCTGTCATGGCTAAGAATGGTGTGAAAGCTTAGGGTGATTGGCTTCTGACTTGGATCTTCATGTGCTTTAAATGTATTAACCTCCAAAAAACTCTTCAAGTCCCCCCCCCCCCACTGCTCCCTAAATATTGCAAATGCATTAAAATAAGATCAAATTACCAGTTGATATGAATGGTAATTTAGTACTGCAAGGATTAGGTGCTTTTTATGCAGGTGTTGAGCTGCCAGGATAATCATACTGAAGGATCCAATTGCCTTAAATTTACATGTAGAAAAATGCAAATTGCATTTTTGCTACACAATTTGGTTCAAATTCAGCACAAAAAAAATCATATTCAAACTTTTGAAATGATACATCTGGGGTATTTTGGAAAAAGCAAACAAGCACCGATTCAGTCAACACAATTACAGCCATCTTGTTATTTCCTTGCTCACTGCTCATTGCTCAGCTATCTAGTATTATTCTATCCAAATTCACGGGACATGAGCAATTGCACACTCTGATCGGCTACTCTACTACTAGGCTATCAGCTCATATACCATGAGTAGAGAAAAACAAAATGGCGGAGTGTGCTGCTGAACCAACTGAGGATGAAATAAAAACTCTACTCGAAAACAAAACCCCAAAAAATAAAAAATAAAAAACAATAACAACAAGAAAATATGGACTAAAAGTATTTAGTGGTAAGAATGTACCTTTTTATCTTTCAAGAATTATTATTATAGCATTTTTCACAAATTGCTCCTGTCATTTTGCCGGTTTGTTTACATTCTTCATCTTTAAGCATTAAAATTTGTTGAATTTGTCTAGACTGGTTCAAAAGCTCAAAGAAGTTTGAAAATTACATCACTGAAACATCCCAGGAAGAATTAAATAAATATCTAAAAGCTAATCTATACCTCGGCATGAGAGTAAGATGGCACTTTCAACAAAAAAACAATACTAAAGTCAATTTGTGCTGCCATCAATAGGTGTTTAAGAAGTCCACATCAATGGAAATGATTTTGTTGGATGTTTTGTATAAAGTTTTTATTTATCAAATTTGCAAAAAAATTAAAATAAAAATCCTCCGTTTCTCAAAATCTAGTGAATGTGGATATAGTAAAACAATTATTCCACTCAATCTCGTTATACATGGCTTATAGCCAACTTGGTGCCACACGCCTTATCGGCTATCAGCTCATGTACGACTTGATTTCGTGGAATAACTGTTAAATAGTTGCTTATGATGCCAAATTGTGGTACTGATAAACAGATAAAGGGTCATCACTCTAAATTTTTAATCAGTTGAAATAATATGACATGGTAATGCCCCTGTAATTTTAATATTAAAAACGGTGTACATCATCATTCAGTCCTCAGATGTAGTATTTATAGACTTGTGTGGCTCTCATGCAGATGGACAAGGATTCCACATGTTGAGTGGAGTTTGGCATGCTCTATTACACTGAGTTTCATGAACTCAATGAGGCATATTGGGCCTCAATTTCAAGTAGGATACAAACAGATTAGTTTTTAAATCGCACATTAAAATTCCATAAATCTGGAAAAACATCCAGATCCTATTTGTGCTCCAGAGGATCTGTAACCTTACACATAACAAATGTAACCCTTGACTGATCAACTTCTAATCATATCATTTGCATGCATCACTGCATTTTTATATATTGAATATGAATATACGGTCAAGTTTAAATTGCATTTTTATATAAATGCGTATTATTACAGCTTTTATAAGACGACCTTATCCTTGACTTGCAAGTGATGTCAAAGCAAAATACATAGAAACCCGGATGTCGGCCATGTTGGTGGATATACAAATGCGGGGTCAAGTGACATTCCATACAAAACATAGTCACGCGTGCGCAACACTCTTTGTTTTTCCACTGCCTTAAGCGTTCTTTTAGCTATGCCATATCTTTGTGCTGTATATGGTTGTGGTCACAACAGTACTCATGACCATGGCACGTTCCGATTTTTTAGAATTCCATCCATGATTCGGAAAGAGGGCAAGGAAACTCTGAGGCTTATTACGGAGAGGAGACGAGCATGGCTGAACAACATCGGCAGGGCTGATCTAACAGGGACTAAAACCAAAACAGCTAGTGTTTGCAGTAATGATTTTATCTCAGGTGAGATTCAAAAGCTTTCTCAATAATATCATAGAAGAATTTTATTTCATGTTGCTAGAATCTTGCTATAAAATGAGCGTTCTCTTGTCGTGGCTCACTCAGTCATTGCTATAATTTAAACATGTATTGCCATTTCAAGGATGGCACGGTGGTGTATTGGTTAGCACTGTTGGCTCACAGCAAGAAGGTCCTGGGTTTGAGCCCAGCGACTGGTGAGGGCCTTTCTGTGTGGAGTTTGCATGTTCTCCCCATGTCTGCGTGGGTTTCCTCCAGGTGCTCCGGTTTCCCCCACAGTCCAAAGACATGCAAAGTCGTTCCGCAAAACGTACATGCAAAGTCGTTCTGGGGCTCGCACACCAGCCAAACCATCGCAGGTGCTTTTGATAGTATGCTCCAGACCTGGGACATACCGAAGACATCCATCCACGTAGTGCTCCGAGACAACGCAAGAAATATGATAAAGGCCATGAGTGATGCTGAGCTGCCCAGCCTACCTTGTACTGCTCACACTCTCCAGCTGGTGGTTCACGAGGGCCTTCTGTCACAGAGGAGTGTTGCTGATGCGGTGGCAGTCGGCCGCAAAATAGTTGGGCATTTTAAACATTCTGCTCTGGCCAACTCCCGCCTTGAGGATATTCAATTAGAGATCAACCAGCCTGCGAAGTGGCTCCAGCAAGACGTACAGACCTGCCGGAATAGCACCTTTTATATGATACAATCATTGATTGAGCAGAAATGGCCTCTGGGAATATTAGTGCCTGAATATGGACTCCCTGATACTCTCACGGCTCACCAGTGGATACTGCTGGAGAAAGTGCTATCTGTTCTGGGTCCGTTCAAGGACTTAACTCGAAAAGTTAGCTCTTCAGATGCCATGGCCGCAGACGTCATTCCAGCAGTCACTGTGCTGCACAGATTTCTAACAAGGGAGACTGGTGAGGACCATGGGATCAAAGCAATGAAGGGAACCTTGGCTGCAGCTGTCAGGAAGCGATTCACTGATGTGGAGGAAAACCCACTCTACAGCATCGCCATGCTACTCGATCCCAGGTGAGTGTATGCCTGTGTGTGTGACTGTGCGTAACTGTGACTGTATGTGACTGTAACTGTGTGACTGTGATTGTGTGTGACTGTGTGTGACTGTAACTGTGTGACTGTGACTGTGTGTGACTGTAACTATGTGACTGTGTGTAACTGTGTGACTGTGTGTAACTGTGACTGTGTGTGACTGTGACTGTGTGTGACTAACTGTGTGACTGTGTGTAACTGACTGTGACTGTGTGACTATAACTGTGTGACTGTGTGTGACTGTGACTGTGTGTGACTAACTGTGTGTGACTTTAACTGTGTGACTGTGTGTAATTGTGACTGTGTGTGACTGTAACTGTGTGACTGTGTGTGACTGTGACTGTAACTGTGTGACTGTGACTGTAACTGTGTGACTGTGTGTGACTGTGACTGTGTGTGACTGTGACTGTGTGTGACTGTGACTGTGTGTGACTTTAACTGTGTGACTGTGTGTAATTGTGACTGTGTGTGACTGTAACTGTGTGACTGTGTGTGACTGTGACTGTAACTGTGTGACTGTGTGTAACTGTGACTGTGTGACTGTGACTGTGTGTGTGTGACTGTGTGTAACTGTGACTGTGTGTGACTGTGACTGTAACTGTGTGACTGTGTGTGACTGTAACTGTGTGACTGTGACTGTAACTGTGTGACTGTGTGTAACTGTGACTGTGTGTGACTAACTGTGTGACTGTGTGTAACTGTGACTGTGTGTGACTGTGTGTGACTGTAACTGTGTGTGACTGTAACTGTGTGACTGTGTGTAACTGACTGTGACTGTGTGACTGTAACTGTGTGACTGTGTGTAACTGTGACTGTGTGTGACTCTGACTGTGACTGTGTGTGACGAACTGTGTGTGACTGTAACTGTGTGACTGTGTGTAATTGTGACTGTGTGTGACTGTAACTGTGTGACTGTGTGTGTGACTGTGACTGTGTGTAACTGTGACTGTGTGTGACTGTGACTGTGTGTGATGAACTGTGTGTGACTGTAACTGTGTGACTGTGTGTAATTGTGACTGTGTGTGACTGTAACTGTGTGACTGTGACTGTGTGTAACTGTGACTGTGTCTAACTGTGACTATGTGTGATTGTGACCGTGTGTGACTGTGACTGTAACTGTGTGACTGTGTGTAACTGTGACTGTGTGTGACTATGTGTGACTGTAACTGTGTGTGGCTGTGTGTAACTCTGACTGTGTGACTGTGTGTGACTGTAACTGTGACTGTGTGTGACTGTAACTGTGTGTGACTGTGTGTAACTGTGACTGTGACTGTGTGTGACTGTAACTGTGTGACTGTGACTGTAACTGTGTGACTGTGTCTGACTGTGACTGTGTGTAACTGTGTGTGACTGTGACTGTGTGTGACTGTGTGTGTGACTGTGTGTGACTGTATGTGACTGTGACTGTGTGTGACTGCGTTAAAATGGCAAGCATGCCTATTGTCAGCTACATTTTTTCTTTCTCTGTTTTAGGTATAAAAATATGTTTTTCTCCAGCACCACCACTGCTGCAAATGCCAAAGAGATGCTGAAACTTGAGCTGCTAAGGTGGCCGGGAGAAGCGGACAAGCAGGAGGATGATGACCTGAATGAACCACCTTCAAGAAGACCAAGCAGTGACCAGCCCACTAGTAGTCTAGACAGCATATTTGATGAAATTGCATCAGCATCAGCAGGCAGAGCTGCAGTAGGTTCTAGTGTACAGTTAGAGACATATCTTAGAGAGGCCGCAATTTCATGAGAAGACAAACCACTACAATACTGGATGGTTAATAAAGTGCGGTTCCCAACTCTGGCTAAACTGGCAGGCAGATACCTTTCAGCACCTTGCACTAGTGTTGACAGTGAAAGGCTGTTCAGCTCAGTGTCACACATTGTGAGTGAAAGCAGAAACAGGCTCACAGCTGATCATGCAGAGATGATTCTTTTCATCAAAAAGAAACCTGCATCTCACTTTCCCAAAAAAAGCTTAGAGAGACCTCAGAGACCACACCATTGCATGCTGACTGAAGTTTGATATTTTGTTTGATTCAAATGTGGACACTCTGCAATAGGTTCATTAATGTTTTGTCAATCTGAAAGGTAGAGACAGTGCCAAATAGTTAATTGATATTTTGTTTGATTAAAATGTGGAAACTCTGCAATAATTTCACAGAAAATGTTTATTTTTCACTTGAAATTTTAGTTTTATAGTCATTTTTATTAATATTTTATTTTTTATCTAATTCATCATCATTTGTTATAACAAGCAGAGAAGAAAATAAAACCTGTCTTCCAATTCATTGCATTTTTTTTTGTGGTAGAAGTATCGACATCGGTACTCGGTATCAGCAAGTACTCAGATCCAAGTATCGGTATCGTATCGGTTTGAAAAAAAGTGGTATCGTTGCATCCCTAATGACAACTGCAGTCCTAAAGTTAGCAAGTCAACTGTAGTCCTCAGCCATAAAAGCATTACTGTAAGTGTCCAGAGCGTCCTCCAGGTGTGACTTTCAACTGTCCACATGGGGCCGTCCTCCACAGGAGGGCTGCGATGAGGCTCCAACCAGACACAGGGCACCAGGATGGATCAGGAAGTGCATTCTTAATATTCTTATTGCATTCTAACAGCATTCTAGGTATTCCTACTGTGTTCCAACTACATTTGAACTGCATTCGAAAGCTAATACAGCCGGAATGTGCAAGAATAATTCGAGGCGGGTTCGAAGCGCATTCTAAGTATTCAAATGGCATTCTTACAAAGCTGTAAGAATGTTGGTCAGTTTGAAATTCCCGCCCGAATGTGGCATGAATTTTGAAAAATTTTTCATTCCGGCTGGTTCTGCTTGATTCCTGTTAATTCCGAATAAGTGTGACAGGGGCCTTACAGACACGCTTTCAGCGGCTGCCATCCTAGTTGCTTTGTATATCCACCATCATGGCAGACACCCATGATGTAGCATATTTTGATCACATGATTGCAAGTCAACTCGTTTGCTCGTTTGCTAAATCAGGGACTAAGAGTACCACTGAGAATGTTTTGGAAAAACAGTGAAATTTAAAATATTATTGCCATTAATTAAAGAATATGAAAAATAAATAGTGACACAACACAACATAAACCCATGAACGAAGACAAATAAAACAAATAATTCAGTTATGACAAAAGAAGTGTTTCACTGTAAACACAGAGCCATAAAGAAAGGCTTCAGTTGAGGGAAGATTTATGACTTGCTTATGAGGTAAAGGATATTCAAAGACCAGTATGATTTTTTTTTCAGAGGATGAAAGCTGGTTTATAAATTGATTCTGTCTTCCATGGCATTTTCTTTGATATACTGTATGCGCAACAGTTTAAATCCAGCACACTGGCTGAGATACGAAATGATAGCAATGGCCTTTTCATGTGCTCTTAAACAATATATATATATTATTGGCATAGACATGAGTCAAAGTAACTTTCACTTCTAGCTTTGAGAAAGTCTATTTAGGCAGTTATTCAGGGTTAGAGAAGCAGCCTTGGGCCCAAAGCATCGCTGGTTCGATTCCCAGGACCGGCAAGAAAAATGTGAGGAGTTGAGTGAATGAACAGCACTTTCCCCTCTCTCTGTATCATGGCTGAAGTGCCCTTGAGCAAAGCACCGAACCCCCAACTGCTCCCCGGAGGCTGTAGCAGAGCTGCCCACTACTCTGGGTATGTGTGTCTGCTCATTGCTCACATGTATGTATTCAGTGCTTCAGATGTGTTAAATGCAGAGGAGGAATTTCACTGTGCTTGAGTGTCCATGTGACAAATAAAGGCTTATTATTATTCTCATTTTAGACCTGTGAGCTTTGCCTTTTATGGAGTTGTGTAGGCATCATCAAATGCAAATCAGCTGTTCCGTGCACACAGCTGGTAATTTATGGGTGATCGGCATTCATCAACATATGCACAAGAGTATGAAGAAAATGAGCCTTTCCGAAAGTTTGCAAATATGAAGGAAAATTTTAGTTCAGTTTGGCTTGTGCAAACATTGACACAACTTGACTAAAAGAAGAAGAAGCCTTTATTTGTTACATCCACACTCAAGCACAGTGAAATTCATCCTCTGCATTTAACCCATCTGAACCAGTGAACACACACACGTGGGCAATGAGCACACATACATACATACCCAGAGCAGTGGGCAGCTCTGCTACAGTGCCCGGGGAGCAGTTGGGGGTTAAGTGCCTTGCTCAAGGGCACTTCAGCTCAAGGCCGCTCCATGTTAACCTAACTGTGAGGAAAACCAGAGCACCCAGACGAAACCCACACAGACAAACATGCAAACTCTACACAGAAAGTCCCCCGTCAGCCGCTGGGCTCGAACCCAGAACCTTCTTGCTGTGAGGGGACAGTGTTAACCACTACACCACTGTGCCACCCTGATTGCTCCACGTGTGCAAGTAAGTATCATCACACCATATAACAAATTATTATACATACAGGATACTTTTTCCATGGAATAAAAACATGTATTCTATTCCCTTTTAGCGGGTTTCGTTCCTTTGGTTTGATAGCATGCAATATTGTTAGCATATCACTTATTCTACATGTATTACGTCACTCTACACCAGGGGTCATCAAACTACTGCCCGCGGGCCGACTCCGGCCCGCCACCCCCCCTTTGACCGGCCCCCCAGCCCCTCTGCCCCCCACCACTTGAATCGGCCCTATGAGGCAATCCCTAAAAGTGGTCATGGCCTATTTTTTTAAATTGCTTTTTGGCAAATAATATGTCTGCATCTTGTATTTTGTTGATTTTATCAATTAAAATTGATATTTAGTTATAAAATGAACTATTCATATTTTCCGAATTTTCGTCATATGCTTGCGATCAAGCAGTGACAGGCAGTGCACGCGCAGAGAACTGTCAGTGTTCAGGACAGCAAAATGGCTAGCGGTAAGTGAAAAGCTCACAGAGAGTGCAGAGTTTTTAAAGAACAATGGACCACCGATTATTTTTTCGTTCGGTGTAAGGACCATGCAGTTTGTCTTGTATGTAAAGAAAAGGCCAATTTATGCTGACAACGCAGTCCTCGCAGACGGTGTCGCAGATAGCGTCTGCGTAGCCCCCCCACCTTCGCAGACGCTCTGCGCGCACCTCCCAAAAATTGTGACCACCGCAGAAGCCTCGCAGACAGCGTCGCAGACAAGAGGGCTCTGATTGGTCCACTCTACGTCCGCTGTACATGCACTTCCGCTTCCCTACTTTCCCGGTTTGTTTTGTTTTCACGACCGCCATTTTTAAAAACACGAGCGAAGATGGAGCAGCACGAAGAGCGGTTGATCGAGGAAGTGAGAAAGTATGTACATCTATACGACTCCAGTTCTAGTCATTATAAGTAACCGGAGGATAAACACTCCACTAACCACACCCACCAACTACTCCTAGCGGTTTCGCGACTTCGCGCCCCCTTGCGTTGTAGCAGTGAATAACATCGCGCACGCCTATTACTCCCCGCTCAACGATAAATTACAACTGTCTGCAAAAAGCTGTCTGCGAAAGCCTTGTCGCAAGAACATGCAGAGGCCTAAAGTGTGTCGGTTTTCAAAGAATATAATCTGTGTCGTCACTACGAAACTCGCCACAAAGAGTATGCTAGTTTGTGAGGGCAAACAAGAGAAGACAGGATTTGGAGGATGAAATGCGGACTGGCTGCACAACAGAATGTATTCCTTCACCAAACCCAGATCAACCAGGCTGCTGTCCGAGCTAGCTATAAGGTAGCTCACCTACTAGCTACCCATGGAAACCCGTTTACTGATGGGGACTTTGTTAAAGTATGCATGCTTGCTGTGGCCGAGGAGGTGTGTCCCGACAAGAAGGATGCGCTCAACACGGGGAGTCTCTCCGCACCTACTATGACCAGGCGAACCGAAGATTTGGGGGACAACGTGTATGACCAGCTGAATGAGAGAGCGTCAGAAGTCGAGTTTTTTGCTTTGGCCATGGATGAGAGCAATGACGTGCAGGACACAGCACAACTGCTGTGATCTATTGATCTATTGCTCATATTATTATAATTTCACTGTTTTTTTAAGTGTATTTATTTTATAGGCCTATTTATTTGGCCTTTATTAAGTGCTGCACACAATTATTATTAATATTATTAATAATATCAACAGGCCTACCTACAATTTATAATTTTCCACTCACCTTTGCCAGTGTCAATCACCTCAACTAGGCAGATGTTTCTTACCTTGACAGCTTTGATGTTATTTTTATTAGAAAATAAATAAATGGAATATCTGTGGTATTTCAAATTAAAACAAAGTGTGAAGACTCGATTACTACTTTTGCAAACCACTAGTAAAGATAAACAAATATGTGCCAGGAATCAAGTGTTGATATAGTAGTGTTGATATAGTAGTGGGGATGGCTGTGCCAGGCTAGTAATCTCTACTACACAATGAGGCCTGCTGGTGGTCATATTTGTCTGGGTCATACAATTCTATGTTATATAGCTGACCCGACCCCGGCCCCCATCACAGTCAGGAACGACAATGTGGCCCCCAGAGAAAAAAGTTTGGTGACCCCTGCTCTACACAATGGAGAATGAGCGTTGAATATGGTTTACGATATTGCATGGTTGTCAAGACAACATGACATCACATATTGGAGCTGATACAAATATTCATCCATCTATTATCTGTAGCCGCTTATTCTGTTCTACCGGATCGCAGGCAAGCTGGAGCCTATCCCAGCTGACTATGGGTGAGAGGCGAGGTACACCCTGGACAAGTCGCCAGGTTATTGCAGGGCTGACACATAAAGACAAACAACCATTCACACTCACATTCACACCTACGGTCAATTTAGAGCCACCAATTAGCCTAACCTACATGTCTTTGGACTGTGGGGGAAACCGGAGCACCCGGAGGAAACCCACACAGACAAGGGGAGAACATGCAAACTCCACACAGAAAGGTCCTCACCGGCTGCTGGGCTCGAACCCCAGACCTTCTTACTGTGAGGTGACAGTGCTAACCACTACACCAGCATGCCACCCTGCAAATATTCAATGAGAGAGATTCTTCCTAGGGATGCGCAGAAGCATTTCTTTGTTCGCCAGGAAAAAGAAAAACACGTTGAACACCTGAAAGATAACCGAAACCTTATTATATATTCTTCATGCATATTTACAAGTGTAAAACATACCAACAGACATCCAAAAAACTGGAAAAGAGACACGTTGGAGATGTAAGACTTCCAGGCTAGCGAGAGACTGTGACAATTTGTAAACAAACATGGCTGCCAGGTTTGCTTTGTTAAATATGGAAGATTTTGAGAGAATTTTGAAAGAGAAAGATGCGTTGAACACTTGAAAGGAATGTGTATGTATAATAATAATTTTATCAGACATATTCCTTTAAGCTAGCATGATACTGAAGTGGTCTTTGGCTCATTCAATATCATGCTAGCTGAATGGAATATATCTGATATACCATGAAAAAAGCCAGACAATATTATTTAAATAAAGTGAATGGGGTTTTTTTTGTTTGTTTTTTGTTGTTTTTTTACAGTTGCTGTCCAATCATCTGCCTAAGCTTCACAATTTCTGCCTGCTGTTTGGGTAAAATAATATGATGTGCTGGATCAAGTGCAGTTTTATAAGCAGCTGATTAATGAGAGTGCAAGTCGCATTGTTACCTCACCTATGACGGAGTAAGCAGGATGAGGTATTGCAATCAGTGCAGTTTGTTTGTGTGTCTGTTACCAATCGAGCATCTCAACGGTTGTACCAATTGACTTCAAATTTTCAGTGTAGGTGGGCAATGGTCCGTAGATTACCTGATGAAATTTTGGGGGTAATCAGGTCAAGGTGAAGGCCAAGGTCACCAGAAAGGTCAACCTTTTGGTCAAAATAACATATTTTCCATTATAACTCAAAAACGGTTGCCAATAGACAGATGTTTACTATTATGAGCATATAGGAACTCCCATATGGCCTTTCATTTGGCACCATGATCTTTGACCTTGAGTGACCTTGAAAGGTCAAACTCAAGGTCACAGATTTTCAGAGGCCTGTAACTTGAAAACGGTTGATGGTAGATATTTATCATTATCAACTTATAGGAAGTGCCATATGGGCTTTTATTTTGCACTATGAACTTTGACCTTGAGTGACCTTGAAAGGTCAAACTGAAGGTCATGGGTTTTCAAAGGGCTATAACTTTAAAATGGTTCATGACAGCCAGATGTTTACCATTATCAACATATAACAAGTCCCATATGGGCTTTCAGTTGCTACCATGACCTTTGATGTTGAATGACTTTGAAATGTCAAACTCAACGTCATGGATTTTCATAGGACTATAACCTGACAGCTGATGATTGAGAAATATTACCATTATCAACATACAGGTATCAAATAAGTGCTGCCAGGCAAGGTTTGTTTTGCCTGGCAACAATTGTTGAATTAAACCAGTGACTAATGTGATAATTACTACTAGGACCCTTCATGCAGCAATATTATGGAGTAGATTCTTGCTTCTTCAGGACACATTTTCCAGCACATGGGTTTTGTTTTGGGGGTTTTTCTTCTCAGGCTTAAAGGTAAGTGCTTGTGTTTAACATTTGTAGTCTAGAGGGGTTCTGTAAATCCATGTCTCAGACACTACTACTCATGAAAAATTAAGGGGAATGTTTACAAAGGCCAGTGAATAAGCTGTTAGCCATCTGAATAAAGAAGTTTTTTTGAACTCAGTTCTGGCCTGCCGTCCTTCTGTTCTCCACCCACCCGTCCAAATTTCTACACCATCTAAACCTTCACTTAGTAAAAATGTTGATGAAAGTTAAATAAAGCTTAACAGAGCATAACATCACTTTTATACAAATTACACAGATTTGTCACTAGTGTGTGTGTGTATGTGTGTGTAGATTTTGACTAGTGCCACATCAGTAAACACTCAAAAAGTAGATACCCAGCTCCACTCTGTATGTGTGTTTGTATCCACTCAGCTCTACTTCCTGTCGAGCTTATATTTCTAAGAACAAATCTACATCGATAAAGTTTAATATTACTGCAGCAGAAAGTGGTGTAGCTGAGGACAGCTATTTTCACTGAGCTATTTTTCCATTGTGTTCACTTTGTGGGTTCGTCTGCACAAAAATACATGACACCTTAAAGGTTGCTGGACTCTTTTTTGTTTTTCTTGTATCAGAGAAATGATCCACTTAGCAAGAGAAAATGATGAAATCCTAAAGAGAAACAGACCTGGGTTCAAAAACAATTGTTCAGATTCCTTTTTTTTTTTCAAAAGGCAGTCAATAGTGTAAAATGGAAAGGTCCAGAAGTGGCTCTCTGATGATCCATATTTGCACATTATTCAAAATGTTCTGCATTTTGAATAATGCAGAACCCACCACCACCACTCTTCTGCGGGATGGCTACAACCACACACTTCACATTCTCTCCCCTCTCCTGCCTCTTCTTGCCCAACCTCATCCCCATTTCAGGACCTCGCTCGCACCTCCTCAACAGACCCCCTGGCAGAGCATCCCCCCCCCAAGAAACGCCTTCATCCCTCCCCCACCCATCACCTCCACAACGATCATCAGCGAGGAGCAAGTGAGAAGACAGCTGAAGAGACTCCATGCAGGAAAATCAGCAGGCCCAGATGGTGTTAGCCCCAGGGCCCTGAAGACCTGTGCCCTCCAGCTAAGTGGAGTACTTCAGCATGTCTTCAACATGAGCCTGGGTCTTCAGAGGGTCCCCGTGCTGTGGAAGACATCATGCCTCGTCCCTGTACCGAAGAAGCCGCGTCCCAGTGACCTCAAAGACTACAGGCCCGTGGCATTGACGTCACACATCATGAAGACCCTTGAGAGACTCATCCTGGAGCAGTTCCGGCCTATGGTCCAACCACTTCTTGACCCCCTTCAGTTCGTCTACCAGGCCTGTCTTGGAGTAGAGGACGCAATCATCTACCTGCTCAACAAAGTCTACGGCCACCTGGACAAGCCAGCCAGCACTGTGAGGATCATGTTTTTTTATTTCTCCAGTGCTTCTGACACCATCCGGCCGGCTCTGCTGAGTGAGAGGTTGACAGCGATGCAGGTGGATGCCCCACTGGTGTCCTGGATTGTGGATTATTTGACTGGCAGACCACAGTACGTGCGCTTGCAGTGCTGTGTGTCAGACAGAGTGATTAGCAACACCGGGGCTCCGCAAGGGACTGTCTTTTCTCCTTTCCTTTTCACTCTCTACACCACTGATTTCAACTACTGCACAGAGACCTGCCACCTCCAGAAATTTTCTGATGACTCTGCAGTGGTTGGACGTATTACTGGTGGTGATGAGCATGAGTACAGGATGGTGGTGGACAACTTTGTCACATGGAGCAGGAAGAACCACCTACAGCTCAATGTGACAAAGAAGAAAGAACTGGTGGTCAATCTGAAGAGAATCAGGGCTCCGGTGAACCCTGTTAACATCCAAGGGGTCAGTGTGGACGTGGTGGAGGAATATATGGTAAGTACCTGGGGGTGTACTTGGATAATAAACTGGACTGGTCCAAAAACGTGGACACTGTATACAAAAAGGGCCAGAGCTGTCTCTATTTTCTGAGACGGTTGAGGTCCTTCAACATCTGCCAAATGATGCTGCGGATGTTCTATGAGTCTGTGGTGGCCAGTGCCATCCTGTATGTTGTCGTCTGCTGGGGCAGCGACTTGAAGGTGAAGGACACTTACAGACTCAATAAGATCATCAGGAAGGCCGGCCATGTTGTAGGCATGGAACTGGACTGTCTGACAGTGGTGTTGGAGAACAGGACACTGTACAAAATAAAAACAATCTTAGACTGTCCTTCCCACCCTCTACATGAGGAGCTGATCAGCCACAGGAGCACATTCAGTAAACGGCTGATTCTTCCACGCTGCACAACTGAGAGACACAGGAAATCATTCCTACCTGCTGCAGTTAAGCTGTACAATGCCACTGTATAACTGTGGTACACTGTCTTACCATGTATACTGTATCCTTAACTCAGGTGCAATATATGTATATAGGAATCATTGTATATAAAATCACTTCATTTTGCTTTTACTTAAGTTATTGAATTATTTAAATTTATTTTATTTTTATTTATTCTTTTTTCAGACGATTTTATATTCTATTTTTAGACATGTTTACTTCTTCTTTGATTCAGGAGCTTGGTAGCAAATTTGAATTTCCCTCCAGGGATTAATAAAGTAATTCTGATTCTGGTTTTATAAAACCCCAATTCCAAAAAAGTTGAGAAGCTGTGTAAAACATAAAAACAGAATGCAATGAGTTGTAAATCATGGAAACTTCATTGAAAATAGTACAAACACACCATATTAATTGTTGAAACTGATAAATTTTTTTTTGTTTTATATATATATATATATATATATATATGTATACTCGGAGTCGGGCGGCACGGTGGTGTAGTGGTTAGCACTGTCGCCTCACAGCAAGAAGGTCCGGGTTCGAGCCCCGTGGCCGGCAAGGGCCTTTCTGTGCAGAGTTTGCATGTTCTCCCCGTGTCCGCGTGGGTTTCCTCCGGGTGCTCCGGTTTCCCCCACAATCCAAAGACATGCAGGTTAGGTTAACTGGTGACTCTAAATTAACTGTAGGTGTGAATGTGAGTGTGAATGGTTGTCTGTGTCTATGTGTCAGCCCTGTGATGACCTGGCGACTTGTCCACGGTGTACCCCGCCTTTCGCCCGTAGTCAGCTGGGATAGGCTCCAGCCTGCCTGCGACCCTGCAGAACAGAATAAAGCAGCTAGAGATGATGAGATGAGATACTCGGAGTCAGGGAAGGTGAGTGGTCATGTCACTATACCTGTTGTCAATTAATGTGTGTTTGTGTGTCTCCTCCAGTGACCACACCCTATAAAAGGAGAGTGAGAAGGGGAGGTCAGTGCCAAGGGCTTGCTAGTAGCCTGTGTGTGTGAGAGAAAGAGTGTGAGTTGTGTGCTGAAAAGCAAGAATGAAGGAAGTGATTAAGATGCAAACAGCCTGCCGTTCTTCTGTGCTCCACCAACATCAGGGTCTCGCTACAGTGATGCAGGGAACAGCCCCATGGAGTCCTCGCTGTTCAAGGAACTGATCCATGCCCTCTCCACAGCCCAGAAGAACCAGCACCAAGTGCTGATCGCCCTCCAGAAGGAGCAAGAACAACGGTTCGAAGCCTTGGTGCTGGCCCAGAA
Organism: Neoarius graeffei; assembly: GCF_027579695.1. Lineage (NCBI taxonomy): Eukaryota > Metazoa > Chordata > Actinopteri > Siluriformes > Ariidae > Neoarius > Neoarius graeffei. Next base: position 93,775,113 of record NC_083570.1, read on the forward strand.
GGAAGACCGTCAGGCATTCCGGCACCTGCTCGCGTCGGCGGGGCCCACGACCACCACCGGAGCAGATCCTCCCCACCTCACCCTAACGAAGATGGGTCCACACGATGATCCGGAAGCCTTCCTCGTGCTCTTTGAGCAAGCAGCGGAGGCATGGGGTTGGCCGGTCAATCAGCGCACGGCACGCCTCCTCCCCTTGCTGACAGGTGAGGCACAACTGGCCATGCTGCAGCTCCCCACCGACAGCTGGCTCGTGTATGCGGACCTCCAACAAGCCATCCTCCAGCGTGTCGGCCGTTCCCCAGAGCAACAATGGCAGAGCTTCCACTCGCTGCATTTGGAGGAGGTCGGCCGACCGTTCGCATTCGGGCAACAACTCCGGGACGCCTGCCAGCGGTGGCTGAGGGCAGACGACTGCGATGCTGAGGGAGTGATTGACCTGGTGACACTGGAGCAATTTGTTGCGCGACTTCCAGAAGGAATGGCAGAGTGGGTCCAGTGTCATTGCCCGGCGTCGCTGGACTAAGCTATCGAGCTGGCAGAGGACCACATGGCGGCAGTTCCGATGGCAGGAAGGCATGTCTCCTCTTCTTCTCTCTCTTCTCTCTCTCCCTCTCCCTCTGCTTCCCGTCCTCACCCTATTCCCCAACTATGGAGTTGGGGGCCGGCTCCCCCCAGCCAGCCTGGCGCACCCGTGGTGTCCTCCCATTTTCCCCTTCCTTGTCTGTGTCTCCTCCCCCCAGGTGAGTGATGTCCATAACACTGGTGCAGAGGGAGAGCCTGGGCTGGTGTGCTGGCGCTGCGGGGAGCCGGGACATCTCCAACATCAGTGCTCCGCGATGGAGGTGGGCACAGTGGTCCAGGTCCCTGATGCGCCAGAAACCACCCTCAATCAGACCAGAGCATATCGTATATTGGTAAGTGTCCAAGGGGATACATACCAGGCTTTGGTGGATTCCGGCTGTAACCAGACCTCAATCCACCAAAGCCTGGTGCAACGTGAGGCATTGGAGAGAGCACGAGTGGTGAAGGTGTTGTGTGTGCACGGGGATGTTCACGACTACCCTTTGGTGTCTGTCTACATTCTATTTCAAGGGGAAAAGCGTAGTGTAAAGGCGGTGGTTAACCCTCGTCTCACCCACTCGCTGATTTGGGGGACTGATTGGCTGGGTTTTAAGGAGTTAATGACGCACATAGTGAGGAGTGGGTCCTGCAGTAATCTGTCTGGGGAAAGCCCCGGGGTAGCATTGGCGGGAGAAGCTGTCACAGAGCTGTCTACATCAGCACCGCATCAGGGCAATACACGGAGTGAGGAGCGCCCCACCCCTCCTCCCTCTCTTGGGGATTCCCTTGGGGATTTCCCTTTAGAGCAGTCGCGAGGCGGGATTCTGCGGCATGCATTTAACCAAGTGAGAGTAATCGATGGTCAAATTCTCCAGCCAAATGTGACGCCGGCCTTCCCCTACTTTGCTATTATTAAGGATAGGTTATATCAAGTGACCCAGGACACTCAAACTGGTGAAAAGATAACACAGCTATTAATTCCAAAGAGCCGCTGGGAACTCATATTCCAGGCAGATCACTTTAATCCCATGGCCAGACACTTAGGGCAGGATAGAACGCTAGCCCGAATAATGGCCCGGTTCTGTTGCCCAGGGATTCACGGGAATGTCCGTCGGTAGTGTGCGGTGTGCCGCGAATGCCAATTAGTAAATCCCGCGGCCACTCCAAAAGCGCCTTTGCGCCCTCTCCCTTTAACCAAGACCCCTTTTGAAAGAATTGGGATGGATCTCATTGGGCCATTAGATTGGTCAGCACGGGGATATCACTTTATTTTAGTTCTGGTGGACTATGCAACGCAATACCCAGAAGCAGTGCCTCTTTGCAATAGCTCAGCATGCAGTATTGCAGAAGCGCTCTTCCTCTTTATCTCCTGGGTCAGGATTCCAAAAGAAATCATGACAGACCAAGGCACTACATTCATGTCACGCACACTGCGCGAGTTGTATGGGTTACTGGGGATTAAGCCTATCCGCACCAGCGTCTATCACCCACAAACTGATGGCTTAGTGGAACGGTTTAATCGAACTCTCAAAAATATAATTTGGAAGTTCGTAAGTGAAGATGCACGCAATTGGGATAAGTGGCTCGAGCCCCTGTTATTTGCAGTACGAAAGGTCCCTCAAGCCTCCACAGGTTTTTCGCCATTTGAATTGTTATATGGGCGTAAGCCGCATGGCATTTTGGACGTGCTACGTGAAAATTGGGAGGAGGGACCTTCACCTAGTAAGAACGCAATTCAATACGTCCTCGACCTGTGCACCAAACTCCACACACTTACGCACTTAACCCAGGAGAATTTGCAGTAGGTGTAAGAACATCGAGTCTGACTGTACGACAGGGGCACGCACCTTAGGAGTTCACACCGGGAGACAAAGTACTCATATTACTGCCCACGTCAAGCTCCAAATTGGTCACCAAGTGGCAAGGGCCCTTCAAGGTCACACGGTGAGTCGGGGGCGTCAACTATGAGGTGAGGCGAATGGACAGGGGTGGGGCATTGCAAATTTACCACCTCAATCTATTAAAATGTTGGAATGAGGAGGTTCCTGTGGCATTGGTGTTGGTCATTCCGGAGAAGGTGGAGCTGGGGCCAGAGGTTCAAAAAAGAAAATTGACATCACCCACCACTCCGGTCCCCTGTGGAGACCACCTCTCCCCGACCCAACTCGCAGAGGTAGCCCAGTTGCAGAAAGAATTTTCCGATGTGTTTTCTCCCTTGCCTGGCCGCACCCACCTCATAGAACACCACATTGAGACGCCCCCGGGGGTGGTCGTGTGCAGCTGCTCTTACCGCCTGCCCGAATACAAAAAAAAGGTGGTCCAGGATGAACTAGAAGCCATGCTCGAAATGGGCATAATCGAGGAGTCCCACAGTGACTGGAGCAGCCCAGTGGTCCTGGTCCCCAAGACCGATGGGTCAGTCCAGTTCTGTGTGGACTATAGGAAAGTCAGTGCGATGTCTAAATTTGACACATACCCAATGCCTTGCATTGACGAGTTGCTCGATCGATTAGGCACTGTTCGTTTTTATTCGACATTGGATTTAACGAAGGGATATTGGCAGATCCCCTTGACTTCTCTGTCCCGAGAGAAAATGGCCTTTTCCACACCATTTGGCTAACACCAATTTGTCACACTTCCTTTTGGGCTGTTTGGGATGCCCGCTATGTTCCAGCGGCTTATGGACAGGGTCCTCTGCCCCCACACCACCTACGCAGCTGCGTATCTGATATTATCATCTACAGCAATGACTGGCCACAGCACCTCGAACACCTTGGGGCCATCCCAAAGTCCTGAGGCGGGTGGGTCTCACAGCTAACCCAAAGAAGTATGCGATTGGGCAGGTGGAAGTATGGTATCTGGGTTTCCACTTAGGCCAAGGGCAGGTACGTCCCCAAATTAATAAGACGGCAGTAATTGCGGCCTGCCTGAGGCCCAAGACCAAAAAGGGGGTGAGACAGTTCCTGGGGCTGGTTGGCTACTATCGTAGGTTCATACCTAATTATTCGGACATCACCAGCCCGCTGACAGATCTCACTAAAAAGGGAGCACCAGATCTGGTCCAGTGGATGGAGCAATGCCAACAGGCTTTCTCTAGGGTAAAGGCTGCACTGTGTGGGGGGCCACTGTTACACTCCCCTGACTTTTCTCTCCCCTTTATTTTATAGGCAGATGCGTCAGACAGAGGGCTGGGGGCCGTTCTGTCCCAGAAGGTGGAGGGGGAGGAGCGTCCCGTGCTGTACATTAGCCAGAAGCTGTCAATGCAGGAAGGCAGGTACAGCACGATAGAGAAAGAGTGCCTAGCCATCAAGTGGGAGGTCCTCGCCCTCCAGTACTACCTGCTGGGACGCCCTTTCACCCTCTGTTCGGATCACGCGTCCCTCCAGTGGTTCCACCGCATGAAGGATGCTAACGCACGGATCACCCATTGGTATCTTGCCTCCAGCCATTTAAATTTGAGGTGGTCCACAGGCTGGGGGTGCAGATGGTGGTGGCGGACTTCCTGTCCCGTCAAGGGGGGGAGTCAGCTTCAGGCCGGACGGCTCCCTGGCCTGAGTCGGGCGGTGGGGGTATGTGGCAGCGGTGGCGTGGCCGAACGTCAGTCTGTGAATGGAGGGCGGAGTCAGGGAAGGTGAATGGTTGTGTCACTACACCTGTTGTCAATTAACGTGTGTTTGTGTGTCTCCTCCAGTGACCGTGCCCTATAAAAGGAGAGTGAGAAGGGGAGGTCAGCACCGAGGGCTTGCTAGTAGCCTGTGTGTATATGTGTGTGTGTGTGAGAGAGTGTGAGTTGTGTGCTGAAAAGCAAGAATAAAGGAAGTAATTAAGATGCAAACAATTGCCTGCCATGCTTCTGTGCTCCACCCACATCAGGGTCTCACTACAGCCAATAGGACATTTCAAAAGACTGAAAAAGTTGTGCAGTGTAAAAAAAAATAATAATTGGATTATTTTTAAAAGAGCATCTCAGAGATACTGGGTCTCTCAGAAGTAAAGATGGGGAGGGGTTCACCGCTCTGTGAAAGACTGCATGGGCAAATAGTGCAACAGTTTAAGAATAAATTGTAAAGAACTTTGGGATCACATCATCTATGCTGCATAATATCATTAAAAGATTCAGAGAATCCGAAGAAATCTCTGTACACAAGAGACAAGGCTGAAAACTGACACATTGGATGCCTGTGATCTTCAGGCCCTCAGGCAACACTGCATTAAAAGCAAACACATAACTGTCATGGAAATCACTGTATGGGCTCAGGAACACTTCAGAAAGCCATCATCTGTGAAAACAGTTCATTACTGCATCCACAAATGCAAGTTAAAACCAGATATAAACAATATCCCGAAACACCACCACCTTCTTTGGGCCTGAGCTCTTTTACGATGGACTGAGGCGAAATGGAAAAGTGTCCCAAGGTCTGACATAGAAAAGTAGAAATTCTTTTTAGAAATCATTGACACCACGTCCTCCAGGCTGAAGAGGAGAGGGACCATCCAGCTTGTTATCAGCGCACAGTTCAAAAGCCAGCATCTGTGATGGGATGAGGGTGCATTAGTGCACATGACATGGGGAGCTTGTACATCTAGGAAGGCATCATTAATGCTGAATGATACAGTATATACATGTTTCAGAGCAACATGCTGCCATCCAGACAAAATCTTTTTCAGGGAAGGCCGTCCTTCTTTCAGCAAGACAATGCCAAACTGCTTTCTGCACATATTAAAACTGCATGGTTCTGTTGTAAAAGAGTGTGGTTGCTAAACTGGCCTGCCTGCAGTCCAGACCTATCTCCTATTTAAAACATTTGGCACATTATGAAATGCAAAATATGACAAAGGAGACCCCAAACTGTTGAGCAACTGAAATTGTATATCAGGCAAGAATCGGACAAGATTTCTCTTTCAAAACTACAGCAACTGGTCCCCTCAGTTCATAAGCATTTACAGAGTGTTGTTAAAAATAGAGGTCATGCAACACAGTGGTAAACATGCCCCTGTCCCAACTTTTCTGAAATGTGTTACTGATATCATGCTTGGAGAGGAGATGGGCACCACCAAGCAATCCAAGCCCAGAGAAAAGACATGAGAGATGAGTGACTATGTCAGCATCTTTCATGCCTCCTTATGACCACAATGCGGTTACGGGAATGAACAGGACAGTTACTGATATAAAATTCAAAATGAGCATATACTGTATTTTTCAAAAACCAATAAAGTTTCTCTGTTTCAACATTTGATATGTTGTTTTTGTACTATTTCAGTGAAATATAGGGTTTCCATGATTTGCAAATCATTGCATTCAGTGTTAAATTACATTTTACACAGCATCCCAACTTCTTTGGAAATGGGGTTGTAAGTTAACACACAGTTACAGCAAAATTCTAAGCAATTATTTGCACAACATTGCAGGGCTAAATATTTTGTTGTGGCGGCACGGTGGTGTAGTGGTTAGCGCTGTCGCCTCACAGCAAGAAGGTTCTGGGTTCGAGCCCCGTGGCCGGTGAGGGCCTTTCTGTGCAGAGTTTGCATGTTGTCCGCGTGGGTTTCCTCCGGGTGCTCCGGTTTCCCCCACAGTCCAAAGACATGCAGGTTAGGTTAACTGGTGACTCTAAATTGACCGTAGGTGTGAATGTGAGTGTGAATGGTTGTCTGTGTCTATGTGTCAGCCCTGTGATGACCTGGCGACTTGTCCAGGGTGTACCCTGCCTTTCGCCTGTAGTCAGCTGGGATAGGCTCCAGCTTGCCTGCGACCCTGTAGAAGGATAAAGCGGCTAGAGAGAATGAGATGAGATATTTTGTTGTTGTTGTTTAGAAAATGATGAGGTTCAGTGGCTGCTATCATGTAACATCATGTAAACACATGTCTCCTTTTCTCCCTTACAAAGGCTTTGATAGCTGCAGCACTGGAAGTTTATACACTGTTCCCAAAGAAGCATCAGCTTAATTCATTTAATGAATTACTTTAACTGTGGTAGTTGATTAAGTAATAAAGTGATCAATAAACAAGCCTCGACTCTTCTTCAAAGTGGTTCTCTTTTACAGACGGGGAAAAATATAGACTTTAACCAAACATAATCTGATACTGCTGATGAATATAAGTGCAATTTTTGTATGTTTTAAGAGTTTAAATCATAATGTCTCTTTTTAATTCTGCATGTTTCCAAAAATCAGTTCCAAAGAGCCTCTGATTTCAGACTACAGACTGATCTAAACATGTAATTTCTGGTTTAAATAATACGCCTGGATAAGAGGTTCTTGATAATTCTCACACATTTACATCTGCTAAATAACTCAGAGATATTTTTGAGAGTATGTAGACTCATCAGTCTTTGTGTGTATATCATGATTAGTCCACACATTCACAATTTTCTGCATGTCTGTTCATATAGAATGTACTGTTTTAATTTTTCAAGAACACATTTAAATGTAAAGTGACAGTTATTTCTTATTAGTTACTCAGTGTATTTTCTCTGTTGAATCTTCTTTTCCCTATAGCCAACGAGGGCACCACTGATGACATTATAACAGTCCATCATTGGTGTGTCTAGGGCATTTAAACTTGGCAGAGCCCATTCCTCTCCAAGCTTGATCAATGGAAAATTTAGAGTAACCCATTAGTCTAACTTCATGTCTTTGGACTGTGGAGGAAACCCATGCAGACACATAGAGAACATGTAAACTGCACACAGAAAGGCCCCTCGTCAGCTGTGAGGTTCAAACCCCAAACCTTCTTGCTGTGATGCAACAGTGCATCACCATACCACTCTCTATTGAACAGTCTGTTGTAATCTCTGAGTAAAAATAAACAGCTGGAAATGCAGGTATTTCATTTGTCTGCTGGTTAGTAGTTATGGTTATGGCTAATGACCAACATCCATCCATCATCCATAACCGCTTATCCTGTGCAGGGTCGCAGGCAAGCTGGAGCCTATCCAAGCTGACTATGGGCAAGAGGCAGGGTACACCCTGGACAAGTCGCCAGAGCATCGCAGGGCTGACACATAGAGACAAACTACCATTCAATTCACACCTACGGTCAATTTAGAGCCACCAGTTAGACTAACAAGCACGTTTTTGGACTATGGGGGAAACTGGAGCACCCGGAAGAAACCCACGCAGACACGGGGAGAACATGCAAACTCCACACAGAAAGGCCCCCATCAGCCACTGGGCTCAAACCCAGAACCTTCTTGCTGTGAGGCAACAGTGCTAACCACTAAACCACCATGCCACCCCCTAACTACCAACAATAAAGTGGAATTTGTAGCTTTGTTACCTCCACCAATTTTGTTGGAGGAGGTTAATGTTTTCGCCTCAGTTTGTTTGCTTTTTCCCAATGTGACTCAAAAACTAGTGAATGCATTTTGATGAAATTTTGAGGAAAGGTGAGCCATGGTCCAAGGAACAATTGATTAGATTTTGATGCAAATCCGGATATGTGTCTGGATCCAAGACTTTTTTGTGTGTTTCCAATGTAGTTCAAAAAGTAGTGAACGGATTTTGATTAAATTTGGAGGAAAGGTGAGTCATGGACCAACAAACAATTGATTAGATTTTGATGCAAATTCAGATATGTATCCAAGTCCAAGACTTTTTGTGTGTTCCCAATGTAACTCAAAAAGTAGTGAACGGATTTTGATGAAAATTGGAGGAAAGGTGAGTCATGGTCCAGGAAACAATTGATTAGATTTTGATGCAAATCCAGATGTATCCGGATCCAAGACTTTTTGTGTGTTCCCATCGTAACTCAAAAAGTAGTGAACGGATTTTGATGAAATTTGGAGGAAAGGTAAGTCATGGACCAATAAACAATTGATTAGATTTTGATGCAAATCCAAATATGTGGCTTGGCGGAGGAATGCACTCTACTGAGTGCCCTTCTAGTTATATGTTGTTGTGTATGTCTTGTTATATGTTGTTTTCAGTCATTCATCTTCAATAACTAATTTATCCTGCTCAGTCTCATGATAAATCGGGAGCTAATTCCAGAAAGACTGGGAACAATGGGATGCCAGTTCATTGTAGGACAACACACACACACACACACACACATACAACCCCCATTCCAAAAAAGTTGGGACAAAGGACAAATTGTAAATAAAAACGGAATGCAATGATGTGAAAGTTTCAAAATTCCATATTTTATTCAGAATAGAACATAGATGACATATCAAATGTTTAAACTGAGAAAATGTATCATTTAAAGAGAAAAATTAGGTGATTTTAAATTTCATGACAACAACACATCTCAAAAAAGTTGGGACAAGGCCATGTTTACCACTGTGAGACATCCCCTTTTCTCTTTACAACAGTCTGTATACATCTGGGGACTGAGGAGACAAGTTGCTCAAGTTTAGGGATAGGAATGTTAACCCATTCTTGTCTAATGTAGGCTTCTAGTTGCTCAACTGTCTTAGGTCTTTTTTGCTGTATCTTCCGTTTTATGATGCGCCAAATGTTTTCTATGGGTGAAAGATCTGGACTGCAGGCTGGCCAGTTCAGTACCCGGACCCTTCTTCTACGCAGCCATGATGCTGTAATTGATGCAGTATGTGGTTTGGCATTGCCATGTTGGAAAATGCAAGGTCTTCCCTGAAAGAGACGTCATCTGGATGGGAGCATATGTTGCTCTAGAACCTGGATATACCTTTCAGCATTGATGGTGTCTTTCCATATGTGTAAGCTGCCCATGCCACACGCATTAATACAACCCCATACCATCAGAGATGCAGGCTTCTGAACTGAGCGCTGATAACAACTTGGGTCGTCCTTCTCCTCTTTAGTCCGAATGACACGGCGTCCCTGATTTCCATAAAGAACTTCAAATTTTGATTCGTCTGACCACAGAACAGTTTTCCACTTTGCCACAGTCCATTTTAAATGAGCCTTGGCCCAGAGAAGACGTCTGCGCTTCTGGATCATGTTTAGATACGGCTTCTTCTTTGAACTATAGAGTTTTAGCTGGCAACGGCGGATGGCACGGTGAATTGTGTTCACAGATAATGTTCTCTGGAAATATTCCTGAGCCCATTTTGTGATTTCCAATACAGAAGGATACCTGTATGTGATGCAGTGCCGTCTAAGGGCCCGAAGATCACGGGCACCCAGTATGGTTTTCCGGCCTTGACCCTTATGCACAGAGATTCTTCCAGATTCTCTGAATCTTTTGATGATATTATGCACTGTAGAGGATGATATGTTCAAACTCTTTGCAATTTTACACTGTCAAACTCCTTTCTGATATTGCTCCACTATTTGTTGGCACAGAATTAGGGGGATTGGTGATCCTCTTCCCATCTTTACTTCTGAGAGCCGCTGCCACTCCAAGATGCTCTTTTTATACCCAGTCATGTTAATGACCTATTGCCAATTGACCTAATGAGTTGCAATTTGGTCCTCCAGCTGTTCCTTTTTTGTACCTTTAACTTTTCCAGCCTCTTATTGCCCCTGTCCCAACTTTTTTGAGATGTGTTGCTGTCATGAAATTTCAAATGAGCCAATATTTGGCATGAAATTTCAAAATGTCTCACTTTCGACATTTGATATGTTGTCTATGTTCTATTGTGAATACAATATCAGTTTTTGAGATTTGTAAATTATTGCATTCCGTTTTTATTTACAATTTGTACTTTGTCCCAACTTTTTTGGAATCGGGGTTGTATAACACCTTTCACAATGAAAGCAATGCTGAAACAGAAAAGAAAAATGCAAGTAGGAAATTAAACAGTGAGACTTTAAAAAGTGATAAAATGAAGTAACACAAAAATAGCACAGGAATAACAATGAACTAGAAAATATGATGTTGCTCCATTGGGATGCTTGGAATATGCAGGTAACACACCTACAAACAAGGAGTGAAGGAGATTCTTTGCCATATTAAAATCAAACAGAACTGATTTTCACATTTAGACTTCACCAAAATGAATCTGTTCTTCGCAGTTATTAAGAACCAAGTCTGGGAAAAGATACCATGACAAAAAAAAAAAACATTGGTAGGAGGTCGTTATTAAAACATGACAAGTTTATGACAGCTCATAAACTTGTATATTACTCAGAATCCTCACTTGACTGAAGATGTCGTTATACTGTACTATAAATGCTGAAATATTGATCTTACTTGATAAACATGATTCCATCAGCTGTTCGAGTGCAGTTTCCAAGTCAGACATTCTCGGGTTCTAACACTAACATTTCACTTTCATTTGTACCCTTTATATATTGCTTAGGAACATATATGTACCTTTCTGGCCCTTAAAAGGTACACATAGTTACTTTAAGGCCCAATAATGAGCCCTAGGGGGTACATTAATGTAGATTGTACCTTGGGGTACAGTTACTATATAGCCAAACTAAAATTGAACCTAGTCACACACCAGTATAGCACCAAATAAAGGCTGTGTGATGTGTTAGAAACTGCTGAAAATACAATTAATGCCAAATTAAAGTCTCTGTTTTGGTCATAAGGCCTATATATGTTGGTGGTATCAGAGGTGTGGTGACGAATGTGCTGCTGTGATATTAAGCCATAATTTTATTCTATTTTTATCATTTTGAGATAGTGCGACATAATCCTGATAATGTTAGGGTTTTGCTGGGATTCGAACCTGGTTCGTTGGTGTGATAATCCAGCAAACCCCCACTAGGCCAGCAGGGGGATGACTCAAATGCAGAGGCGTGAGGCGGAAGTAGAAAAAGAATCAAAAGGTTTATTTAAACTATATACACTATATACAGGGCAAAACAAAAGACAAAAAAAACCCAAAGAGTATAATCCAAAAGAAAAGCAAAGTGCAAAAATTCAAAAGCTAAGAAGATCAAAAAACACAGTACAAAGGAAACTGGAGATAAACATAACAGCACAAAGACTCCGTGACAAGAGGACTGAACTCAGGGGTATAAATAGACAAACTAATTAAGGACACAGGTGAAGATAATTAGGCAATTAACACAAACACAAAACACAGGAACAGTGGCGGCCTCTAGAGGCCAAAATAAACACGACATGAAAAGGAAATAACAGCGGCCTCTAGAGGCCAAAACAGTCCTAGTCCTAACAGGACCCCCCCCTCTAGGAGCGTCTCCTGACGTTCCCAGGGCGATCCGGATGGGCCGAATGGAAGTCCCGACATAGTTCTTTATCAAGGACATCCCGAGCAGGAACCCAGCAGCGCTCCTCAGGACCATAGCCCTCCCAGTCCACCAGATATTGCAACCCGCCGCGGACCCGGCGGGAGTCAAGCAGGCGATTCACAGTGAACACAGTCTGCCCCTGGAAGATGCGGGGGGGGTGGGGGGTTCCTAGGGGCAGGGGCATACGTAGACGTCAGTACGGGCCGTAACAGGGAAACATGGAAAGTGGGGTTGATCCTCAGAGTCCGGGGCAACTGGAGCCGGTAGGAGACAGGGTTCACCCTGCGCACCACCTTGAAGGGGCCAATGTAGCGAGGAGCAAGCTTGCGGTTCTCCACCCGCAGTGGAAGGTCCTTAGTGGACAGCCAAACACGCTGCCCAGGGCGGAAAGCGTGTGCAGGTCTTCTATGGCGGTTGGCCTGAGTCTGGTTGGTTCTGGAGGTCTGTATGAGGGTCTTCCTGACCTTGCTCCAGGTCTTGCGACACCGTCTCACATATTGGTTGACCGAGGGCACCCCCGCGTCCTCCTCCTGGTCCGGGAACAGAGGTGGCTGGAACCCGAATTGGCACTGGAATGGCGACAGCTTGGTGGCCGATGACTGCAGGGTGTTGTGGGCGTACTCCGCCCATGGCAGCCAGGTGCTCCACGATGTCGGGTTATCCATAGCCAGGCCTCGCAGGGTGGTTTCCAGGTCCTGGTTGAGCCTCTCCGTCTGACCATTGGACTGTGGGTGAAACCCAGAGGAGAGGCTGGCAGTGGCTCCGATGACCTTGCAGAACCCGTGCCACACTCGGGAGGAGAACTGGGGCCCTCGGTCTGAGACGATGTCCTGTGGAAGACCAAAGACTCGGAAGACATGATTAAACAAAAGTTTCGCAGTTTCAAGAGCAGAGGGGAGTTTGCACAGTGGTATGAAGCGGCAGGCCTTGGAGAATCTGTCAACTAAGACCAAAATGACCGTGTTACCTTGTGACTCAGGGAGACCCGTGATAAAGTCGACTGCCACGTGGGACCAGGGACGCCGGGGAATGGTCAGAGGATGCAGGAGACCCTGGGGACGCTGTCGTGGGTTCTTGGTTCTGGTGCAAACCTCACAGGACAGGACAAATGACCTTACTTCCTTCTCCATGTTAGGCCACCAGAAGCGTCTTTTCAGGAAGTCCAGGGTCCTCCGAGCTCCCGGGTGGGCGGTGAGAGGGGAAGAGTGACCCCACTGGAGAACCTTGGCCCGGGCTTGATGTGGGACGTACAAGAGGCCTGGTGGCCCCGTCCCAGGACCGGGGTCCTGGCGTTGGGCTCGTCGGACAGCCTCCTCAATACCCCAGCGGACAGGGGCCACAATCCGGGACACAGGGATAATAGGCCCGACTTCATTCTCCCTGTTAGTGGCAGAGAACAGTCTGGACAGTGCGTCAGGTTTGGTGTTCTTGGAGCCGGGGCGGTATGAGAGGGTGAAGTCAAACCGACTGAAAAACAGGGCCCACCTAGCCTGTCGAGGGTTCAGTCTCTTGGCTTGCTGGAGGTACTCCAGGTTCTTGTGGTCAGTCCAAACCAGGAATGGATGTTGTGCTCCCTCCAGCCAGTGCCTCCACTCCTCAAGGGCCAGTTTGACCGCTAGCAGTTCTCGATCCCCCACATCGTACCGGGACTCAGCAGGACTCAGGCGGTGGGAGAAGTAAGCGCAGGGGTGCAGCTTTCCTTCCGAACGTTGAGAGAGCACCGCGCCGACACCACTGTCCGAGGCGTCCACCTCCACGATGAATGGTTGGGAGGTGTCCGGGAGAACCAGAATGGGTGCCGTGCAGAAGCGGTCCTTGAGGTCTTTGAACGCCTTTTCTGCCTGAGGAGACCAGCCATAAGATCCACCTGTCCCTTTGGTGAGGTCTGACATGGGTGCTGCCACAGAACTGAAGTTCCTGATGAACTTGCGGTAGAAGTTAGCGAATCCTAAGAACCGCTGAACCTCCTTAACGGACTTGGGAGTAGGCCAGTCCCGGACGGCCAGAGTCTTGGCAGGGTCCATTTGGAGTTGGCCTGTCCGTACAATAAATCCCAGAAAGGAGACCTCGGGAACATGAAATTCGCATTTCTGGGCCTTGGCGAACAGATTGTTCTGTAGCAGCCTCTGGAGAACCTGGCGGACATGGTGGCGGTGCTCCTGCATGGTCTTGGAAAAGATAAGGATGTCGTCGAGGTAGACAAAAACGTATAGGTTAATCATGTCCCTTAAGACGTCGTTGATTAGGGCCTGAAAAACAGCTGGTGCGTTGGTGAGTCCGAAGGGCATCACCTGGTATTCGTAGTGCCCAGACGGGGTGTTAAAGGCAGTCTTCCACTCGTCTCCCTGTCGGATACGGATGAGGTGGTATGCGTTCCGTAGGTCCAACTTGGTGAAGACGGTGGCGCCTTGGAGCAGGTCGAAAGCTGTGGACATCAGCGGAAGGGGATATCGGTTGCGCACAGTGATCTTATTCAGGCCCCTGTAATCAATACATGGTCGGAGCCCCCCATCCTTCTTGCCGACAAAGAAGAAGCCGGCTCCAGCAGGTGAAGTGGAGGGTCGAATAAACCCAGAGACCAGGGCATCTTTGAGGTATTCCTCCATGGCCTTGCGTTCTGGCTGAGAGAGTGAAAACAGTCTGCCACGAGGAGGGGTAGTCCCAGGGAGCAAGTCGATGGCACAGTCGTAGGCCCGGTGCGGAGGAAGAACGGCGGCCCTGCTCTTGCTGAATACCTCCTTGAGATCCCAGTACTCTGTGGGAACTTGAGATAACTCGGTGAGATCAGGGGGCTCGGCAGGAGACACAGGAGAGCTAGAGAGCAGACAAGAGGCATGGCATGCAGGGCCCCATTCCACAACCTGGCTTGTTACCCAGTCTATGCGAGGGTTGTGGCGAGTAAGCCAAGGAAGGCCTAGAATAACTGGGAACTCAGGTGAAGGAATCAGGTGCAGGGATATTTCTTCCTTGTGACCTTGAGACTGGAGGAAAACTGGAGAAGTAACTTGGGTGACTCTTCCATCACCTAACGCTTGGCCATCGAGGGCAGACACAGACAGTGGGACTTCAAGAGGTGCAGTCGGAATATTGATGCTTTGGGCGAAGTGAATATCCATAAAGTTCCCAGCCGCCCCTGAGTCTATCAAAGCTTGACAAGAGTGGACAGACTCACCCCAGGAGATGGAGACCGGGATGTAGATTCCTTGGCCAGGGAGTCCGGGAGAGAGGGTAGGCCCCGTCACAACCCTCCCTCGGCTGGACGGGGCGGTCCTTTTCCCAAGAGTTCGGGACATGATGCTCGGAAGTGACCAGGCTTGCCACAGTAGATGCAGCACTTGTCCCTCCTTCTGCGCTCCCTCTCAGATGTGGAGAGGCGAGTACGACCCACTTGCATGGGTTCTGGACAGTCACTGAAGGAGGTAGACGGTCTCCAGGTAGAGGTAGGGAGGCTGGGGGGGCTCAAGGCTTGGTGGCGTTCTCTCATCCTGTTGTCCAGACGAATAGCATGTGAGATGAGGGTTTCGAGGTCACTTGGGCATCCAATAGAGGCCAGACCGTCCTTGATGGGGTCAGACAGACCATGGTGGAAGGCTGACACCAGGGCAGTCTCGTTCCATCCACTTACTGCTGCGAGTGTTCGGAACGAGATGGCGTAATCTGCGACGCTTCCTCCTTGCCGGATGGACATGAGCTTTCGGGCTGCGTCGGTACTGATGTCTGCCTGATCGAAGACCCGAAGCATCTCTTCAGAAAACAGCTGGAAATCAAAGCACTCAGGTCCCTGTCTTTGCCAGATAGCAGTAGCCCAGGCTCGCGCCTTACCAGCTAATAAGATGATCACAAAGGCAATCTTGCGGCGATCTGTAGTGTAGGTGGTAGGCTGAAGCTCAAAGGTGAGTTGACACTGGGTAAGGAACTCTCGGCACTCACTGTGCTTGCCGTCATACCTCTGTGGTGCAGGAAGGCTGGGTTCGCGAGGTGAAGAAGGCAGCATTGCAGGAGGCACTGGAGCAGGAGTGGGAGCTGGATCAGGAGTGGGAGCTGGATCAGGAGCAGGAGATGCAGGCAGAGATGTCAGCTGTGCCAGGGTTTTCCCAATTTGCTGAAGCAGTTCCTCGTGGCGAGCGAGGGCCTCACGTTGGCTGGTGAGCGTACGTCCATGAGCGTCCATGGTCGCTCCGAAGCGTGTCAAAGCTGCCATAATTCCCTGAAGGTTGGCCGGGTAGACAGTTGAAGCAGCCTCTGCTGAGTCGGTCATGACGGAGTCTTTCTGTTAGGGTTTTGCTGGGATTCGAACCTGGTTCGTTGGTGTGATAATCCAGCAAACCCCCACTAGGCCACCAGGGGGATGACTCAAATGCAGAGGCGTGAGGCGGAAGTAGAAAAAGAATCAAAAGGTTTATTTAAACTATATACACTATATACAGGGCAAAACAAAAGACAAAAAAAAACCAAAGAGTATAATCCAAAAGAAAAGCAAAGTGCAAAAATTCAAAAGCTAAGAAGATCAAAAAACACAGTACAAAGGAAACTGGAGATAAACATAACAGCACAAAGACTCCGTGACAAGAGGACTGAACTCAGGGGTATAAATAGACAAACTAATTAAGGACACAGGTGAAGATAATTAGGCAATTAACACAAACACAAAACACAGGAACAGTGGCGGCCTCTAGAGGCCAAAATAAACACGACATGAAAAGGAAATAACAGCGGCCTCTAGAGGCCAAAACAGTCCTAGTCCTAACAGATAAACCTTTTCATTATTAAATCAGAGTGAACTGTAAGATTTAGATGGAAACGATGATGGAAACACTTTCACAAATACAATACATTCTCAGAAAACAAAGTACATTTTTGTACCTTTAAGGGTACAATGACTTGTCACTGGGGCAGTACCCTCAAAGGTACTTATTTGTACCCTTTATATATTGCTTAGGAACATATATGTACCTTTCTGGCCCTAAAAAGGTACACATAGTTACTTTAAGGCCCAATAATGAGCCCTAGGGGGTACATTAATGTAGATTGTACCTTGGGGGACAGAAATTGACTCCTACTGTACCCCTATTTCTCACACTGTACATGTTTTTCAGTTACATTATCTTGCAGGCATTGAGTAGATGCTGTTATCTACTGGAGCATAGTGTGGGGGTTGCTTTTTTTTTCTCCTCCCCTCTCCTCATGTTACTCTGCATTTTTTCTTTTCATCCCTGTCTTCCCGTCTTGTTACTCCCCCTTTGTTGATTGTGTGTATGTGTGTGTGTAAGGACAGGTTGATGGTCAATTCCGCTGGTACTTGTGGCTAGTGATAATAAAGGGTTCATTCATTCATTATCCAGAGCGACATACAACATACCCAGAGCAGCCCGGGGAGCAGTTGGGAGTTAGGTGCCTTGATCAAGGGCACTTCAGCCATTCCTGCTGGTCCAGGGAATCAAACCTACAACAGTTTAGTCCCAAAGCTGCTTCTATAACCATTAGGCCTTGGTTTCTCCATGGAGTTTCTGTTTAGACAGCAGAAGGCACAGTCTCATAACATACAATCATGGGAATGCACATGACTTCACCATAGGTGGAAGTAACACAGCTTTAATGCAATGAAAACACACAGTGGGCGGTACAGTGGTGTAGTGGTTAGCGCTGTCGCCTCACAGCAAGGTCTGGGTTCGAGTCCCGTGGCCAGCGAGGGCCTTTCTGTGCAGAGTTTGCATGTTCTCTCCGTGTCTGCGTGTGTTTCCTCCGGGTGCTCCGGTTTCCCCCACAGTCCAAAGACATGCAGGTTAGGTTAACTGGTGACTCTAAATTGACCATAGGTGTGAATGTGAGTGTGAATGGTTGTCTGTGTCTATGTGTCAGCCCTGTGATGACCTGGCGACTTGTCCAGGGTGTACCCCGCCTTTCGCCCGTAGTCAGCTGGGATAGGCTCCAGCTTGCCTGCGACCCTGTAGAACAGGATAAAGCGGCTAGAGATAATGAGATGAGATGAGAAAACACACAGTTGTACTGATTTGTGCAGAATCTCTGTTCCCCAAGGTGCTTTTCAGGTTTATGCAGCTTAAATCACATCATATGTGCTACATTAATCAGTTTGGCATTGACTCCAGCTTGTGTCTTCCATTTGTAAGTTGAAATGTCCCCAAATTACACACATAACATGCAAAGCCAGGAAACTCACGTTATTTTGCTCAGTAGAAAGCTGTTCATGAATTCATGAATCCACTTGCACATAATTTGTGGTGTTCTCCAGATTACATGTTTTTACACACGTAAACTTTCAGTAAATGAGGGATTAACCTGCTTGAATATTCTCTAAAATGGTGGCCTCAAAGCTGGGAAAAAATGAAATCAATTCTAATTGGCTTTTCTTATCAAGTTACGGCATATGATTCTGTTTCTACACATGACTTAGCATGAGATAAGCACTATCAGGGCTTAAACTGGGGGAAAAGCACAGAAGTGTGGAACTCCTGCAATTCCTGGAATTCGTTGCTTTACACGAATGGCAAAAGAAGCCGAACTGAATCTTGTAATTTCATGGAAATGTAAATCGTAGCATGTCATAATGGTTAATAACAATAACAATAATGATATGATGAAATACAGTTCCACATTACTTTCACAGCGGAGAAATGATTTCACGATTGTAAATTTGATTCTCACTGAAGCAGTCGTTTTTGCTATGTTTATACACAAAAGAAAATGTGTTCATTTTTGCCAGATGAAAAGCTTTGTGATGATGGCGAGAGCAGCATTAAGGAAGTCAGTGCCCAGTGACAAAATAAGACTAAGGAATGAGAAGTGTTCATTTTGCATCTATGAAAAGTGAAAGAAATAAAAAGTAATCAATTAAAACATTAGTTTGATCTATCAGTGTTGTGTGATACAACATTACAGAATAAATGATGTACATTTTTTTTACACATTTTTATGCCTGGAATTTTCTCATTTATGTGAGATTATACAGTATGTTGGACCTAATGCAGCCCCATATCATAATACTTCTCTAGTTGATGCACTATCATTTATTATTATACATACAGGACACTTTTTTGATGGAATAAAAACGTGTTCTATTCCCTTCTAGCGGGTTTCATTCATTTGGTTTGATAGCATGCAATATTGTTAGCATATCGCTTATCCTACATGTATTACGTCACTCTACCCAATGGAGAATGAGTGTTGAATATGGTTTACGATATTGCACCGTTGTCAAGACAACATGACGTTACATGTCAGAGCTGATACGAATATCCGATGAGAGAGTTTTCTGCTGCGCATGTGCAGAAGCATTTCTTTGTTCACTGGGAAAGAGAAAGACGCAGTGAACACCCGAAAGGCAACCAAATCTTCATTAGATATTCTTCACGCATATTTACAAGAGAAAAATATACCAATGAACATCGAAAAACTGGAAAAGAGACATGTCGGAGACGTAAAACTTCCACGCTAGCGAGAGACTGTGACAATTTGTAAACAAACATGGTCGCCAGGTTTGCTTTGTTAAATACGGAAGATTTTGAGAGAATTTTGAAAGAGAAAGATGCGTTGAACACCCAAAAGGACTGTGTATGTATAATAATAATAATAATAATAATAATAATAATAATGTTAGCTGGCTTCTTTTGTGGTATATCAGATATATTCCATTCAGCTAGCATGATACTGAACTCGTCTTTGACTCGTTCAGTATCACGCTAGCTGAATGGAATATATCTGATATAAAACTCAACGCCAGCCAATTTTATTTAAATATTTTGAGCAAATTGCCACTTTAAAGCAAATTCTTAGGCTGACTTTGTTTTTCCTAGTCTGCCCTGCTAATGTGAAGCTTCAACAAAACAAAAGTCAGCTCACAATTTAACTAAGGAATAATATGTAATGGTGCATGCATTTATAGGAAAATACTAAATGATGGAGGCGGCACGGTGGTGTAGTGGTTAGCGCTGTCGCCTCACAGCAAGAAGGTCCAGGTTCGAGCCTTTCTGTGCGGAGTCTGCATGTTCTCCCCGTGTCCGCGTGGGTTTCCTCCGGGTGCTCCGGTTTCCCCCACAGTCCAAAGACATGCAGGTTAGGTTAACTGGTGGCTCTAAATTGAGCGTAGGTGTGAATGTGAGTGTGAATGGTTGTCTGTGTCTATGTGTCAGCCCTGTGATGACCTGGCGACTTGTCCAGGGTGTACCCCGCCTTTCACCCGTAGTCAGCTGGGATAGGCTCCAGCTTGCCTGCGGCCCTGTAGAACAGGATAAAGTGGCTACAGATAATGAGATGAGATGAGATGAGATGAGATGAGACTTGTTCTCTGAATAACCTGAATTTTTTTGCCTTTCTTGAAATTAATAAGACCCAAAAGTACAGTTTGTTATGTTCCTGAGAAACCACAATGTGTAACGTCCTCTGTTCTGAAGACTTTCCCGTGGCAGAAATCATACTCTCTGTTCCAAAGCTCTGACACTGGGGCAATGGTGTACCTAAGAATGCATTTCATTAATTTAAATAAATTCCCCACATGATCTGCGCAGTTAAATTCATTACGTGTGAAACACTTATACACTTTGTGTGGATGCCAGACAGTATTACTGGACTGGTGATGAGACAAATTTGCAATTTTTAATCTTTTACTGCATGATCTGCTGTCAAACAATCTGCTCTAATGTGATTAAACAGATAAAATGTGATTAAACAAACCAAGGGACGCGATCATTTGACATCTGGAGTGAACAAATATGGAATCAGAGTGATGACTTTGTTGACCTTTTCTGAACATTATTTGTTCAGAAACTTTTTGTGCAGTAATTTAAAGTGCTTCAATGATGTAAAATGTATCTAGTGTATATATAATGGGCTGTGTGTTGTGTTAGTCATTTGCAAATCAGCATTTGGAACTGAAACACCTGAACTCCATTTCCTGCACTGAAGACTCCATCCATAGAGGTTATATATATATTTTGATATATGTCCCCATCACGTCCTACAAAAACTTGACATCCAACCTGTTGAAGCATATTGAGGTATATAAATGTTTTATTCCAAGAGAAAGCTTGCAACGAAGTTGTCTGTGCTTTTAGAGCTATGCAGTCTGGTTCGTCACATGAATTTCTATGGATTTGCCCGCCAAGATGCCATCGCCTTGTCCATGGCTAACGTTAACGCATAGCTAGTTAACTTGGACGCTGTTAGTTAGCATGTAAAAACGGAGTTACGCTAACATGAATAACATTAACTTATCTGAAGTCCTTTCAGAAATCTCATTCTCATTATCTCTAGCTGCTTTATCCTTCTACAGGGTCGCAGGCAAGCTGGAGCCTATCCCAACTGACTACGGGCGAAAGGCGGGGTACACCCTGGACAAGTCGCCAGGTCATCACAGGGCTGACACATAGACACAGACAACCATTCACACTCACATTCACACCTACGGTCAATTTAGAGTCACCAGTTAACCTAACCTGCATGTCTTTGGACTGTGGGGGAAACCGGAGCACCCGGAGGAAACCCACGCGGACAACATGCAAACTCCACACAGAAAGGCCCTCGCCGGCCCCAGGGCTCGAACCCAGGACCTTCTTGCTGTGAAGCGACAGCGCTAACCACTACACCACCGTGCCGCCCCTTTCAGAAATGTTTTAGCATAATCTTGCCAAATAAACAGAATGTAGAAATCTTTCTTTTCTAGTAGCTTTAGCTACCCAATATGATTTCGAGTTTGAAAAGAGTTTGCTAGCATGTCAGGTGGAGCTTCACTGACTAGCTAGCTTAACGTTAAACCACCATGATGGCACAGCATGCGTTCAGAAGAAGAAGAAACCTTTGTTACATGCACACTTCAAGCACAGTGAAATTCATCCTCTGCATTTAACCCATCTGAAGCAGTGAACACACGCACACACCCAGAGCAGTGGGCAGCTACACCAGAGCGCCCGGGGAGCAGTCAGGTACCTTGCTCAACAGTGTTGGGAGTAATGCGTTACAAAAGTAACGAATTACTGTAATGCATTGCTTTTTGCGGTAACACGGTAATGAAAGGCATTACAGAAAAAATTTGGTAATATTTTACTCGGTACAAATGTCAGTAATGCACGTTACAATGCATTTATAACCTGGAATGAAGTGGTGGGTTTTTTTTTCCTTCATACAAATTCGCCAAAATCACCGCGAGATCAGCAGAGGTGAAACGTCTGCGCAAAATGTTTCGCTTCCTTTTCCTTTAGGCTAGTCAGACAGGAGAGAGAGATGAGTGAACCTGCAGCTGATCTAACGTTGGATAGCACATTCTCCAGATGGGCACACGCCCATTACTTTAAGTTTGTGAAAAATAAGGATGTGAAGAACATCGTAGTCAAATGCACTTTGTGTGATAAACCTAAAGAACTGTCCACTTCCCGAAATAGCACCAGTAATTTAACTAAGCATTTCCAGAGGTGCCATAGTAACATGAAGTTAGCAAGGAAGCAAGCGGAGGATGAGAGTGGAGATAAAATCACAAAGCAGCCAAAATTAACGTTCTGCCGCTCTGAGATGCTCCTTCAGCCTCAGGAGGTTAGGAGACTTGTGGCGGAGTATGTTGTTGAAGATATGCTGACAGTTTGTTTACATTTTTGTCCTGTATAACTGAGGTTTTTTCTGGTCGGAAGTCAGACTAAAGTGATTGAGCTGCCTTTCCTTCGAGGGCTAATAGGCCTAAGCACTTCAATATCATTAAAAGCACTTGGATTTTGTTATTTCTAATTCCGTTTTTCGAAATGTGACTGGGTAGCCTCATATAGCTAATAGTCATTGTCTAGCCATGATTTAAAAGGCTTGTGGTTTTTTCAGGCCAGTTTTATTGTAGGCTATGATTTGCCATAATATGTTCATTTTTGTTAAATTTCTGAAATGATGGTGTCATATCCATTAGGGCTAATCTTTTTTTTTTTTTTATGAAGCATAAACTATGCTTAATGCTGTAAACAATGAAAACAATAAAGGCATCGAAATGCTAATTTTGTATCCTGTCATATCTTTAGACATTACAATACAATACAGCTCAATTAATGTTAATATAAATAGGCCTAGGGCGGCACGGTGGTGTAGTGGTTAGCGCTGTCGCCTCACAGCAAAAAGGTCCGGGTTCGAGCCCCGTGGCCGGCGAGGGCCTTTCTGTGTGGAGTTTGCATGTTCTCCCCGTGTCCGTGTGGGTTTCCTCCGGGTGCTCCGGTTTCCCCCACAGTCCAAAGACATGCAGGTTAGGTTAACTGGTGACTCTAAATTGACCGTAGGTGTGAATGTGAGTGTGAATGGTTGTCTGTGTCTATGTGTCAGCCCTGTGATGACCTGTTGACTTGTCCAGGGTGTACCCCGCCTTTCGCCCGTAGTCAGCTGGGATAGGCTCCAGCTTGCCTGCGACCCTGTAGAAGGATAAAGCGGCTAGAGATAATGAGAATGGGATGAGTTTTGAAGTAGGCGGCACGGTGGCGTAGTGGTTAGCGCTGTCGCCTCACAGCAAGAAGGTCCGGGTCCGAGCCCCGTGGCCAGCGAGGGCCTTTCTGTGTGGAGTTTGCATGTTCTCCCCGTGTCCGCGTGGGTTTCCTCCGGGTGCTCCGGTTTCCCCCACAGTCCAAAGACATGCAGGTTAGGTTAACTGGTGACTCTAAATTGACCGTAGGTGTGAATGTGAGTGTGAATGGTTGTCTGTGTCTATGTGTCAGCCCTGTGATGACCTGGCAACTTGTCCAGGGTGTACCCCGCCTTTCGCCCGTAGTCAGCTGGGATAGGCTCCAGCTTGCCTGCGACCCTGTAGAACAGGATAAAGCGGCTAGAGATAATGGGATGAGATGAGATGAATAGGCCTAAAGTTACAGTATTTCTATCACAATTTGCCAGACTTTGACCTTTTGTCTGTTCTTGCGATGATTGTTCCTTGTATTGTGCCATGAGCCATCACTGTGGCTATTATATTCTACTGTTTTTAACCATAAGCCGAGCTCAGTCAGATACCACATCACATTCCACTGGATGTGTGATGAGCTAATTGAGCGTCTTGAGCTACATTTAGATTGCCAAATCCATACTTCCAGTTATTTTGGTGAGAGTAGCTTAAAAGTAATGCAATAGGTGGCACGGTGGCGTAGTGGTTAGCGCTGTCGCCTCACAGCAAGAAGGTCCGGGTTTGAGCCCCGTGGCCGGCGAGGGCCTTTCTGTGTGGAGTTTGCATGTTCTCCCCGTGTCCGCGTGGGTTTCCTCCGGGTGCTCCGGCTTCCCCCACAGTCCAAAGACATGCAGGTTAGGTTAACTGGTGACTCTAATGCCGCTTTTCCACTACAAACGCGGCTGAGCCGTGCCGTGCTGAGTCGAGCTGAGCGGGGCTGTTGGAGTTGCATTTCGACTACAACCGCGCTGAACCGTGCTGGCTGGAAGTGGGTGGACACATTGGGTGGAGTTAGCGAAAGTGGGTGGACATCACGTGATGTCGTTAAGCTGCGCAAACAGTGACATCAGTGACAGTGGCGGAACAAGTCAGAGCCGGGCCGGGGGCGGGGCAAATGACCGGGCATTTTATTAAAGCTTATCATAACATCATTTTAGGCTACAAAATGTCCGCAACTGCGGTGTTTACCAATTTCAACACTACCGGGTGCAACTATGTTATTTAGTACATCAAGTCCTTCAAACGAACATGTAACTCAGAAACAAAAAACATTAGGATACTGTACATGGCTCATAATAAAACATCAATAGCCTATACTGCGCACATTATTTGAAGGGCATACGAATGAGCGCTCAGAGGTTGCAACGGTGACAGGAAGAGTCAGAAATAAAAGGAGGGCGGTGCAAACCTCACTGAATGCACTGTGTTTACCAATTTCAACACTACGGGGTGCAACTATGTTATTTTGTACATTAAGTCCTTCAAACGAACATGTAACTCAGAAACAAAAAAACATTAGGCGACATACTGTACATGGCTCATAATAAAACATCAATAGCCTACTGCGCGCATTATTTGAAGGGCACACGACGAGCCTTGCGCTCCGCGAACTCGTCCACGATGCTCTGTATGTCACTGATTCAGTGATCTTTTCAGCGGTAGTCTCACGACCCGGATAGTAAACAATAAACATGGAGGACATGGAGTCGTTAGTGTTGCTGGTCTTGGTTCTGTGGCTTGTTGTCACCGACAACGCGGACAGATACTGGCAAGAGCGTATAGATGAGGCGAGGCGCATAAGGCTTCAGAAATTCTCGTAATTCGTAATTATTCTTCTTCCGGGTTTACGGTGTTTACAGATCCCAGCGTGCTCGCGGGGCGTGTGTGGGCATGTGAGGACACGCCTCCTCACCAATCAGTGCACAGGGGAGTGTCTGCTCATGCCCCCAGCCTCACTCGGCTCGGTTTGGCTCGCTTCAGCCCCACTCCAAAACGGTGCGAGTTTTAGGGGCTAAGCAGGGCTGAAACGAGCTGAGTCGTGCTGGTTTTTGGTAGTCGAAACGCGAGCCGTGTCGGGCTGAAGTGAGCTGAAGCGAGCTGAAAAAGGGTAGTGGAAAAGGGCCATAAATTGACCGTAGGTGTGAATGTGAGTGTGAATGGTTGTTTGTCTCTGTGTGTCAGCCCTGTGATGACCTGGTGACTTGTCCAGGGTGTACCCTGCCTTTCCCCCGTAGTCAGCTGGGATAGGCTCCAGCTTGCCTGCGACCCTGTAGAAGGATAAAGCGGCTACAGATAATGAGAATGGGATGGGGATGAGACATTTCTGTCTTTGGTCACAGCGTAGTGGCAATAATACAATGATGCGTTGACAGAAAATGTACTTTTAATACTTAAGTATTTTTTTTTAAAAGCAAGCACTTTAATTTGAGTAAAACTTTGACTGGAGAACTTTCACAGTGGGATCTGTACTTTGACTTCAGTCATGAAGTCGGATCCTTTGTCCATCTCTGTTTAATGTTGAAACATTTTTACAGCATTTCTTGACGCGCCAAAGACCTCCACTCAACTCCTCATGTATTTTTCTTTAATATTTTTTCTGCCTGTAGATGGCGCTGCGTGCTGTCTTGCTGAGTGAACAGAAAACGCTGAATCCCATATCGCGCTACAATATTAACATAGTGCACTAGGTAGGGCGCATCATCCATGATTTTACACGATACATAGTGCACTCGTGTAGGACGCAGGTGTGTAATAGGACGCGCTCCGGGCTCCACATTCCCATAATGCCTTGAGTGTTTACATGTGCTTTGACAGCGCCGTTGCTGTTCAGAGCAGCTTGCTTAGTAACCAAGCGGAAGTTGAAGTGTCCGAGCGCTGCCTTTTCGCCGGTGGAAAAGTTACGCCGTGAGTAGCGCGTTATGTTCTTGGATATGCAAATATAGGAATAACAAGGATAATGGCGACAAGTGGAGAAATAACAGTGTTATTTTAATTGTGTATTGACTCATTTTTAGTGGCTGTCAGTCGGTTAGCATGCTGGCTAATAAAGCAAAGGCAGGTGAAGTTGAGCCGTCGTTGCTTAGTGACGGGTTTTTAATGATGATTATTATTATGTGCAGTGGCTCGTGCAGCTTGACTTCCTGTGTAACCTCAGGTGAGCAGAATTATCCGTTTGAATGTGACGTTATCTCGGTTTTTTTTCCCCTGAACGAAAGTTTTATTATTTTTAAAAAATACGTTTATTTCTCTCTCTTTACTGGTTATGTTTATTTTCTCTACGCTAGTCCATGGGACAGCTCTTGGAAGTCCGTTAGACGCTCTTCCGCTCTGCGCCACGCCCACTAGCACCATTTAACCGGCGTGTTTATGCTGTTCACGTTTTAATAACACTTCCGCAAAATGGGGGTTAAAAAAGACGAGTGAAGAACAGCAAGCAGGCTGAAATGAGCGGACATAGCTGAGCAGAAACGCTATAAAGGTGCCATCAGTGGTTTTGTTCCTGTTTGTTTTCCAGGAGAAACTCGCTTGTGCACTTTTAAAAAGTCGCATGATGACGCCACGAGCTCATTTGCATATTCATTGCGTCTTCATTTGCATATTAAACCATGTTGCATGAACAGGTTAATTGAATACAGTAGAGTTTATCAGAATAGAAAATATACTCTAACGTACAGAAAATAGTTGTTATTTACGGGCGGTACGGTGGTGTAGTGGTTAGCGCTGTCGCCTCACAGCAAGAAGGTCCTGGTTCGAGCCCCGGGGCCGGCGAGGGCCTTTCTGTGTGGAGTTTGCATGTTCTCCCCGTGTCCGCGTGGGTTTCCTCCGGGTGCTCCGGTTTCCCCCACAGTCCAAAGACATGCAGGTTAGGTTAACTGGTGACTCTAATGCCGCTTTTCCACTACCAACGCGGCTGAGTCGGGCTGTGCCGTGCTGAGTCGGGCTGTGCCGTGCTGAGTCGGGCTGAGTCGAGCTGAGTCGAGCTGAGTTGGGCTGAGTCGAGCTGAGTTGGGCTGAGTCGAGCTGAGTGGGGCTGTTGGAGTTGCATTTCGACTACAACCGCGCTGAACCGTGCTGGCTGGAAGTGGGTGGACACATTGGGTGGAGTTAGCGAAAGTGGGTGGACGTCACGTGATGTCGTACAGTGTTGGGCACGTTACTTTCAAAAAGTAATTAGTTATAGTTACTAGTTACTTTTCCCCAAAAGTAACTGAGTTAGTAACGGAGTTACTTTGTCATAAAAGTAACTAATTACCAGGGAAAGTAATTATTCCGTTACATTTTGTTCCCCCTCAAAAAAAATCAAATTCAATTAGTGTGATCATAATAAAAGTGAATGTTAAATGTGTTTAATGACTGAAATGGACACTTAACAGAACCAATTAGTAATGTTATCTACACTATATTAATATTTTTGTGGGACAATGTGAGATAAGACATCTATCAAATGTACTAATATATTTTTGTAGTTATTAAAATTATGTTACTAATTACTGGCCACTGACGAGGACAAACGCTTTGTTCCTCGACATGCTGTAATGTGCATTGCACGTAAACACTCTTGCCTTTTATTTCAAGTAATGAAAAGTAATAGCTGTATTTCCAGTGTGAAAGCGCAGTGCTGGGCTGACCGCTCGCCATCGCTGTGTCTTCCGATTGAAAGAGTGTGCAGTAGGCGTGGCCTACCTACGTACAGTAACTATGTTGTCCAAATCTACTCTGATTGGCTTACTGTGCCGTTGTCTCGCGTCTCCCCGCCCCACACTAAAGCAGAGTAAAGAAAGGCTGAATGAGCAGCGTGCCAGATGAGAACAGCTTTAATAAAGTAACGCATAGTATTTTATTGTAAGTAACGGGAACGGCGTTATAACGATGTAAAAAGTAATTAGTTAGATTACTCGTTACTAAAAAAAGTAACGCCGTTAGTAACGCCGTTTATTTCTAACGCCGTTATTCCCATCACTGGTCATTAAGCAGCGCAAACAGTGACATCAGTGAGCTTTTAAGCGGTAGTCTCACGACCCGGATAGTAAACAATAAACATGGAGGACATGGAGTCGTTAGTGTTGCTGGTCTTGGTGCTGTGGCTTGTTGTCACCGACAACGCCAACAGATACTGGCAAGAGCGTATAGATGAGGCGAGGCGCATAAGGCTTCAGAAATTCTCATAATTCGTAATTATTCTTCTTCCGGATTTATGGTGTTTACAGATCCCAGCGTGCTCGCGGGGCGTGTCTGGGCATGTGAGGACATTCCTCCTCACCAATCAGTGCACAGGGGAGTCTCCTCACGCCCCTAGCCCCACTTGGCTCGGTTTGGCTCGCTTCAGCCCTACTCCAAAACCGTGCGAGTTTTGGGAGCTGAGTCGGGCTGAAGCGAGCTGAGTCGTGCTGCTCTGAGGTAGTCGAAATGCAAGTCGTGTCGGGCTGAAGTGAGCTGAAAAAGGGTAGTGGAAAAGGGCCATAAATTAACCGTAGGTGTGAATGGTTGTCTATGTGATGACCTGGCGACTTGTCCAGGGTGTACCCCGCCTTTCACCCGTAGTCAGCTGGGATAGGCTCCAGCTTGCCTGCGACCCTGTAGAACAGGATAAAGCGGCTAGAGATAATGAGATATGTTATGTTATTTACCAGCTGGGAGGTCCGTATCGTGAAATACCGTGACCGAGGTCTTGAAAGTCAAGGCCGAGGTCACGGTATTTCACCATACAGACCGACCTTAAGCTGGTAAATAATATTTATTTTTTTTCTTTACCAAATTCTTTTTTTTAGATATTTTTTGGGCTTTTTTCACCTTTATTGGATAGGACAGTGTAGACACAGGAAATGAGCAGGAGAGGGAGAGAGACGGGGAGGGATCGGGAAATGACCTCGGATCAGAATCGAACCCGGGTCCCCGGATTTATGGTGTGGCGCCTTATCCACCTGAGCCACGACGCCCCCATCTTTACCAAATTCTAACAGAAAACGAGAGCGCCCGAAAGGGAAAACCGAGCCGCCATTTTGAATCCTCTTTCATGGCTGTAATGCAAATTGCTTCCTCCTCGGTATACAAGTGCACTTCCATGGCAGGAAAAAAAACCCTACTTTTTGCCACCTATGTAGTCCCCGATTTATACAAAATTGAGTCATTCAGGATTCAGCCATGTTTTTGCTCGACGTTAGTAACAGTTAGAGGTTTTTAGCTTTCTCCTGAAATGTTTTCTTTTATTTCTTCTTCCTCAGGGTAGTAAAACTCGCTTTCGCTGTGAACACTGTCGTTATCCATGATGTAAAATTAATGCTATTACACTGAGAAATGCTGGCAAAAATTTACAAGATTTTTGATAAAAAATCTTATAAATAAATCTTATAAAAAAGATAAATGTTGACAAAAATTGCTACTATGTTTGTTGTTGTGAACGAGCGAGTTGCCAGAGGTCCGTAACTGGGGTCCGTACCGTAGGATACGGATCTGCTCACCAGCCAATCAGAGCGCAGGATTTGATGAAAACCGCACCGTGAAAAAAATAATGTGATATGTGGTGAAAGTAGAAATGAGGTTGAGTTGGGTTTGGAGAGATGGAGGTGTACATTGGAACGAAGAGGAATGAAGGTGAGAAGGAGCAAAACAGAAACATCAATGAGAATGTAGTGAAGATGCAAGGAGTAGACGTAAAGAAAGTTGGGGTCAACTGTGCAGGAAAATGGGGGCTGTGATAATGAGGTGAGAAAGAGAGTGCAGGCAGGGTGGAGAAGGATTTCGGGAGTCGTTTGTGATAGGAAAGTCCCAGCAAAAGTGAAAGGTAAGATGTATAAGACAGTAGTGAGACCAGCTGTGATGTATGGATTGGAGACCGTACCCTTAACGAAGAGACAGGAGGCAAAGTTGGAGGTGGCGGAGTTGAGGATGTTAAGGTTTGCGACGGGAGGTTGGACAGGATAAGGAACGAGCACGTCAGAGGGACAGCACATGTGGAGAGCTTGGGAATGAAGCTTAGAGAGATGAGACTGAGATGGTATAGGCACATCCTGAGAAGAGGTGCAGAGCATGTTGGAAGGAGAATGTTGAGGATGGAGCTGCCAGGCACACGAAAACGAGGAAGGCCAAAGAGGAGATACATGGATGTGGTGAGAGAGGGCATGAAAGTGGCAGGTGTGGTAGAGAAGGAAGCAGAAGACCGGGAGCAATGGGGATGAAAGATCTGCTGTGGTGAGCCCTAATTGGGAGCAGCCAAAAGAAGAAGAAGATACAGAAAATAGAAGTTCTTGTTTATGACATTGCAAACTAACTATTTGCTTCAGAAGAAGACAAAAATAAGCAGTGATTTAAAAAAAAAAATAGCCTGGAAATAGACATGACATTAAGGAAATGGTTACAGATGGAATAAGTTGTTTTTAACCCTCTGGGGTCTGAGGGTATTTTCTGGCACTCTAATGATTTTGGTATGCTCTGATTTTGTCAGTTTCAACAAATCTAATCAGTATTTTCAAAGTCATATGACTTTTTTTTTTTGTATTCAGCAGAAGTTCAGTTACAATAATATCTGTGTAGTCTGTATGCCATGATTGTACTTTTTTTTTTAAATAACAGATAAATGAAGATGCTGTAAAAAGCAGTTGTAGATCTGTGTTGGAATGTGTGAGAAAACATGACCTTACCCATTCTGTCGAACCGCTTTTGTCATTGGGTTGAGTCTGTTCAGTCTTCAGAAAGAAAGAAAGAAAGAAAGGAAGCACAACTTTATTCATCACACACTTGTGAAATTCCTCTCTGCATTTATCCCATCTGAAGCAGTGAACACGCACATGAGCAATGAGCACACACACATACCCAGAGCAGGGGGCAGCCATGCTAACAGTGCTGGGGGAGCAATTGGGAGTTAGGTGCCTCGCTCAAGGGTACCCTGGCCCAAGGGTGCCCATCCCATATTAACCCAACCGCATGTCTTTGGACTGTGGGGGAAATCGGAGCACCCGGAGGAAACCCACGCAGACACGAGGAGAACATGCAAACTCCACACAGAAAGGCCCCTGCCAACTGCTGGGCTTGAACCCAGAACCTTCTTGCTGTGAGGCGACTGTGCTAACCACTTACACCACTGTGCCGCTCCGAATGGATCAAGCACTTAAATCTGCTCCATTGATTTGGACAATTAAGTGGTGATCAAAAAATTTTACGTCCTATTGTTTTGGAATAAAGGGTTGGCAGTGGGAGGGGTTTTCAATGAGAAGTGTAAAAAATTTCCATTCATTCAATGAGAAGAGTGAAAACCCCTCCCACTGCCAACTCTTAATCCCATCAGGTCAGGTAATGTTTTTCACACATTCCAACACCATTCTAAAACTGCTTTTTACAACACCTTCATTTATCTGGTATTTGACTTTATTTTGGCATTTGACTGTATTCAGTGTGTCTTGAAATTAACTCTTGTACTATTTTCCTCAGTTCAGAGTCACAATCAACTCTGTTACACAATTACTCTGTAATTTTGCTCTCACTCCAGCTCCAAATTTTACTCTCTAAACTCAAAATAGAGCAAAATTAACTATTTTTGAGAAATAGTTTTAACTCTGGAAAAATTGCTCAATTGTGTTTCCTGTGGGCAGCACGGTGGTGTAGTGGTTAGCGCTGTCGCCTCACAGCAAGAAGGTCCGGGTTCGAGCCCCGTGGCTGGCGAGGGCCCTTCTGTGCGGAGTTTGCATGTTCCCCCCCATGTCTGCGTGGGTTTCCTCCGGGTACTCCGGTTTCCCCCACAGTCCAAAGACATGCAGGTTAGGTTAACTGGTGACTCTAAATTGACCATAGGTGTGAATGTGAGTGTGAATGATTGTCTGTGTCTATGTGTCAGCCCTGTGATGACCTGGCGACTTGTCCAGGGTGTACCCCGCCTTTCGCCCGTAGTCAGCTGGGATAGGCTCCAGCTTGCCTGCGACCCTGTAGAAGGATAAAGCGGCTACAGATAATGAGATGAGATGAGGTGAGATGAGTTTTAACTCTGGAAAAATTGCTCAGTTGTGTTTCCTGTGGGCGGCACGGTGGTGTAGTGGTTAGCGCTGTCGCCTCACAGCAAGAAGGTCCGGGTTCGAGCCCCGTGGCTGGCGAGGGCCCTTCTGTGCGGAGTTTGCATGTTCCCCCCATGTCCGCGTGGGTTTCCTCCGGGTGCTCCGGTTTCCCCCACAGTCCAAAGACATGCAGGTTAGGTTAACTGGTGACTCTAAATTGAGCGTAGGTGTGAGTGTGAATGGTTGTCTGTGTCTATGTGTCAGCCCTGTGATGACCTGGCGACTTGTCCAGGGTGTACCCCACCTTTCGCCCGTAGTCAGCTGGGATAGGCTCCAGCTTGCCTGTGACCCTGTAGAACAGGATAAAGCAGCTAGAGATAATGAGATGTTTCCTGTGTATGCACTACTGCACACGCATATCAAGCGATCTGCTTGTAATAAATAGAAGAAATATTTACTTACTCAAGTTGTATCTTTGGCTGGATCGAGTCAAAGTATAAAAAAAAAAAAAAACCAGGCACTGCGTCATAGTTCTCAAGATTGAACTGAATCGCCGTCCTGAATCATGAAATAAATCATGAATTGAATCGTTGTCCTGAATCATCCGAAGCACATAAAATCCGTATGTCATCTTGCAGCAAGTTTCACCTCCAAATAGCCTGAACTATGTCTAACAGATTTTATCCTGTTTACGGTGGGCGTTCCCACCGAGAAAGAGAAACCAATCGAAACGGAAAGAGTGAAAGTGATTAACATGGCGTTACCATGTGAATAGTCTTTTATGAATGCGTAAGTGGGCGCTCGGCGCGTGTGACTGAGGAAGGGGACAAGTTTTATGTTTCATCTAATTTAGATAATTTAAAAACTATATTAATTGGCAGTGGGCACATAGGAAAGTATAAAGTTTCTGTTAATATGTTTATCATGCTTGTATGATGAAAAAATCACAAAGATATTTATCTAAATACATGACCTACTCATTCTAAACCTACCGAGCTTCTCCAGCGAAGCTCTCGATCCCAAAGGGTTAATACTTTAAATGTCTAAACCAATGTCTAGACCACATGATCTGAAACTTAGCAGCTTTAAAA
Source organism: Neoarius graeffei (assembly GCF_027579695.1). Classification (NCBI taxonomy): domain Eukaryota; kingdom Metazoa; phylum Chordata; class Actinopteri; order Siluriformes; family Ariidae; genus Neoarius; species Neoarius graeffei. The sequence continues at coordinate 93,808,283 of NC_083570.1, forward strand.
AGAGCCTTTAAGCTCTGTGAACTTGGCATGTTGTGTCTTTCATCACTGAAAATCTTATTTCCTGATATTACAGTACAGGCATTCAGCAGATGCTCTTATCCAGAGCAACATCCAACATAACCAGAGTAGTTGGGGGTGAGGTGCCTTGCTCAAGAGCATTCCAGCCATTCTTGATGGAATAGGGAATCGAACCGGTGATCTTTTGGTACCAAAGCTGCTTCTGGGCAATTCCATGTAAATGTCAACCTCACCATGCAAAAATAAAGCAACATGTAATACATCAAAACCACTCCCAGAGATATCACTTAGGCCTGTATTTTACAGATGTGAATAAGTTGAACCAATTTGTAACCAACCTAATATGTCACTGTCAGTCTTTCTTTCTTATAATGTAAAACCCAAGCTAAAATCAACTTTGATCATGTACAATTCTATATTATTGCCACAAGCCACAGAAATGTATGCTAAAATCCACAAAACAGCAAAACAATAGCCATCCTAAATATTATTTAAGAACTTTGATAGTTTTAGCTGATATTTAGAGAGTTTTTCAAAGGGTTATGGGGGTTAAATTGCTGATTTTCTAAACTTATGCCATGTCTATTTCAGACGCGTCACATCCATAACGGAATTTCGTCACATCCATAACGCTGACTTTTCCTTCCGAAACTCTGCATGAAATACAAAATATTTTAAACAAAGATTTTTTAATATTCACCTTGGACCCCTCTATCAAATGGATATCTCCATTTCGACATTAGGTTTACAATTTCACAGAGTTTGATAAAAATGTACAGTCACCCAAGAAAAGTGATACTTTTTCTGTCACGTCCATAACGCATCTTTTATTGGCATTTTCTGGCATGCCCTAGATGTACTATGGGAATTGTTCTTGTTCTATCACTTCTCCAGTATGGTACAGCCTTAAAATATGCAACACCTGTTTAAATACTGGGAGACAATAAAACATGCACTGGGTCATTTGTTGTCATTTTGAGTTCAAGTGTCACGTCCATAACGCTGGAATTGCTCTTCTCTCACCAATAGGCTGTGATAATATACAATATTTGGCCAAAATTAGGTGAAAACCTGATTATCACACCCGTATGTGTTCCTTCCCCAAACTGTTGCCACAAAGATTGTCGACAATGTCTTGGCATTATATTTTTCTTTCACTGGAACTAAGAGGCTGAAACTTGTCCCAGCATGACAATGGCCCATCACCCAACTGAACACCTTTGGGACAAACGTGAACGCTGATGCCATCCAAGGCCTCCTCTAACATCACTACCTGACCTCACTAATGCTCTTGTGACTAAATGATCACAAATCCTCATAGCCATCCACCAAAATCTAGTGGAAAGCCTTCCCAGAAGAGTGGAGGTCATTATAAGAGCAAAGAAGGACCTGAAGCTGGAATGGGATGTTCAACAAGAACATATTGGTCTGATGGGCAGGTGTCCACAAACTTTTGACCATATAGTGTACATACGTCATTAAGATGTACACATCAGTTTCTTTTATAAACCTTGTACACCACACAAACTAGAAAGGAAATGCATCAAACTGCTGTTTTGTTTTGTTTTTTTTCCCCAAAAAAATGATTTCTATATATTTGGCACCAAAGATCTTATTTTCATGAAATGACCCACGTTCTTCATCATCTTTATATCTCTAATTCGAAGAACATCCCAGAGGAATTTCTCAAAATGTTAATTACTGTTGGATAATGTATTGATCACAGTGCATTTTATTTATTTACTAAATAAAATCAGAAATAATATTCTGACAAACTCTTGTGAAATAAATATATTCATTTAGACAAAATATTTTTGGTTTTATTCAGCAATAACTTGTTTCTTTTCTGATATGGGACTGATACTGAAACCTTGAGTCCTTGCTGCTATAGACACCCAGCTGATTTTTTTTTTCTTTAAAAACAACTAAAAATTTTAAATTATTTTTAAAAAAGAACAACTAGGAAAAATACGTAGCTAAAAACATGACAAAATGTCAGCTTTCATACAAAAACCTCAGTGTAAATATCATAATCAATCCTAACAGGATACAATGCAGTCAGGTTTCTTTATATGTAAATATTACCGCCCCCCCCCCCCCCCCCCCCCCCAAAAAAAAAAAACTTTTCCAAATTCACTTCTAGTCTTTTGAGTTTGTTACAAGATTGGATCAGAGTCTGTCTCTTTTTTTCTCTCTTATGTCAGACTGATTGTTTTATGGCTGCCATTGGCCTGATATATTTGTCCTGGATGTCTGATCGGAGCCATCTTTCATTTTATAATGCATACACATGCATAGATATTCAGTTAGGCCATTATTACAAAATGTTCTGTTTCCGGTCCACCGGCCGGGTGAGTGCCGTTTGTGCGGTTTAATTTTTTTTTTACGCCGTTTTTTTGACATTTTTTTCGGGTTCGTAAATCTAAAATCGAACTTGACATTTACGCATTCCACGCAGAATATAGAATCGAATCAGCTCTGTGTATGCGCCGTGCGGCACAAAAAAATGGCAGCCACCATGAAGGAAAGAGATCTGGAGTTTTCAAACATTTGTTTAAGTGTGAAATCGCAAAATGGTATTCTAGCGAACAACAAAATAGTAAAGATTCAGAAAAATCATTCAGTGATCATTTTAATAGTGTAATTTCATCCGAACTCGGCCTAACGCTCGATTTAGAACTACAAAAAGTCCGTGTGTTGGACCATCACAAACCATTACTGGAAAATTCGTTTGATCTTGATCCATCCGAGACGTTACAAACAGCTTTTGAGTTTTGTTATGCGAAATTCATTACCTACTTTGTTAATGACCCTGACAGATCTGTAGGAGAACCTAATAGATCTATTCAAAATGAGAACGGAACTGAACAAAAAAATGCGTTTACGGAACTAATGCAGGTTGGCTGGATAGAATTAAAAGCTGTGTTTTTGTACAAGTTTCAGTTGATTAAACTGTCATATTTTATTAAATGTGGCTGCTTTTGTAATAAAGTACTGAAAGAAAAAGCAAACACAGCATTGCGATTTCTTTTATATATATATATATATATATATATATATATATATATATATATATATATTTATTTATATATATTTTATATATATATAATTTATTTTTATATATATATATATATATATATATATATATATATATATATATATATATATATATATATATATAATTTATTTATATAAAAATGTGTGTGTGTGTGTCCCTACTGAAAATTTTTTTGCTCACCCGGTGGACAGGAAATGGATTTTTTTTTTTAAAGGATGGCCTTAGATAGCGCTTCATTTGCATAAATACACGTAAATTTATGATCCTGAGCTCAGGTTACTGTCTGCAAAGTTTCACATGTTCCCAGTGTGTCCATTTCGGTTTCCTCCAGGTTCTCTGGTTTCCTCCCACCTCCCAGAAAACTTGCCAGCTGAGACAAACAAACTTGAGCTGATCTCTATTAAAATGTTGAGCATGCACCAGCCGACACAACGTCCATTTCGCAGTAAACATTTATAGCCCAAATTCTTTGTAAATTAATTAAAACACCAGCTGTTTTTTTCCCTTTGTAGATATTTCACTGCCAGTCTATTCAGAGCTGCCAACTAATTAGGAAGTGGAGCAATTTACTTGCTGCACAACACCAAACTGGAATACTGAATTCTGCTTTGGAGATTGGAGAAAATATTGAGAAATTTAAAAAATAGTAATAAAATAAGTAGGAATCCGAGATATATATGGTGTCCTCCACAGTTATTGGCACCTTTTGTCAAGTTTAGTAAAAGGGGTTAGAAAAGAATATCCACCTTTTGGTGAAGTTGTGTGAAGTCTCACACTGGGGAGAAAAATGAGGAAAATCCAACCTTGAATTGAAATAAATTCATTCAGAGAAAAACAAATCCCTCATCAAGAACTAATTATTTTCAACAAAAACACGTGCTACTATTATTATCACCCCTGCATTTAATACTCTGTACAACCTCCCTCTGCCAGTAAAACAACACCGAGTCTCTCCTATAACATTTTATAAGGTCGGAGATACAGAACAGGGAATCTGAGCCCATTCCTCTTTACACAGTCTCTCCAGATCATCCAGGGCCCTCGGCCCTCTCTTGTGCTCTCTCCTCTTCAGCTCAGCCCACAGGTTTTCAATGGGGTTCGGCTCAGGGGGCAGAAGCTTGATTCTGTGCTCAGTGAGCCATTTTTGTGTAGATTTGGACATATGATTCAGATCATTGTCCTGCTGGAAGATCCAATGACGACCCAGTTTTAGTTTCCTGGCAGAGGCAGCCAGATTCTGATTTAAAATGTCCTGGTATTTCATGGAGTCCATGATGCCATGAAGCCTAACAAGGTTTCCAGGGCCTTTGGAGGAAAAACAGACCCAAAATACCACAGAACTTCCACCATATTTTACAGTTGGGATCGGATTCTTTTCATTATAGCCATCCTTCTTTTTACACCAAACCCACCTGGAGTGTTTATTGCCAAAAAGCTCCATTTTTGTTCCATCAAGCCATGGAAAATGGTTCCAGTCAAAGTTGTAGTCGCGTTTCGCAAACTTCAGGAGCTCGTGTTTGTGGTTAACTGACAGAAAAGGCCTTTTTTTTTCTTCTTCTTCTTCTTGCAAGCCTTCCAAATAATCTGTTGGCATGGCAGTGGAGTCTGATGGTGGTTTTGGAGATTTGGAAACCCTAAGATGTTACTTTTTCTTGTAAATCACCAACAGTGATCCTTGGGGATTTTTTTTTTTTTTTGGCCTCTCTTACCCTCCTCACTGTACGTGGGGGTAAAATAAACTTGGCTCCTCTTCCAGGCAAGTTTGTAACAGTTCCAGTTGATGTCCACTTTTTTGTATTATTGCCCCAACAGTAGAAATGGTCATTTTCAGTCGAGTAACTATTTTTTTTTTTTTTTAAATAACCATTCCCTGACTTATGAAGGTTAATGCACTTCTCCCTCATTTGGTTGGTGTGTTGTCTTATCTTTCCCATGTTGATGGATGACAAAAGGAATTTGGCCTCTGTGTCACCTCATATTTGTACCCCAGTTAATCAGGAAGTAATTCATTACAGCTTGAAAGTTCCTACACTCAACTCAAATATACAATTTAAATGGGAAACATGCTTCCATTGTTCACTATAATTTCCAGGGGTGCCAATAATAGTGATGCACATGTTTTTGTTGAAAATAGTTATTTCTTGATGAGGGATTAGTTTTTCTCTGAATACGTTTATTTCAGTTAAAGGTTGATTCTCTCTGTGTCTCTCTCTCTCTCTCTCTCTCTCTCTCTCTGTGTTTGTGTGTGTGAGAGAGAGAGAGCATACACACACTGCTCAGCCAAAAAAAAAAAGTCGCCATTTGGATTTAAATAAGTAAATACATAAGTCTTTGATTGGATAATTACTGAAGTGTTTAATGTGTTTCAGCTTGCAACAATACATATAACCCTAACTGATGCAGTGAGTAGCTTCTCATTTCTTAAACAAACATGCTGGAAGATGTATCCTGTGCTCATGGAAAAGATGGTACTGTGTTTCAGAAGGTCAGATTATTGGTCTGCATTAAGTAAAGAAAACAACTAAGGAGATTACTGAAGTAAGGAAGAGCTATGAAAAGAATGAAAAGTGGTAAGTTTTCAGTTGGCCCAGATGATATACCAGTGGAGGCATGGAGATAGTCAGGAGAGATGGCAGTTGACTTTTTGACAAGGTTGTTTAACAAGATCTTGGAAAGTGAGAGATACCTGAGGAGTGGAGAAGTAGTATACTGGCACCAATATTCAAGAACAAGGGTGATGTTCAGCGCTGCAGTAACTATAGAGGCATAAAGTTGACCAGCCACAGCATGAAGTTATCAGAAAGAGTAGTGGAAGCTCGGCTAAGAGGAGAGGTGGAGATATGTGAGCAGCAATATGGTTTTATGCCAGGAAAGAACACTACAGATGCAATATTTGCTTTGAGAATCTTGATGGAAAAGTACAGAGAAGTCCAGAAGGAGCTACAGTGTGTGTTTGTAGATTTGGAGAAGGCATATGACCGAGGAGAGAGGAGCTGTGGTACTGCATGAGGGAATCCGGCGTGGCGGAGAAGAATGTGAGATTGGTGCAGGATATGTATGAGGACAGGGTGACGGAGACATTTAAGGTGGATGTTGGATTGCACCAGGGCTCAGCCCTAAGCCCTTTCTTGTTTCTTGGGGGAAACCATGGCTGAATAGTGAAAGAAGCAGCTGTGGGACCAAAGGTTGCCGGTTTGATTCCCTGGACCACCAGGAATGGCTGAAGTGCCCTTGAGCAAGGCACCTAACCCCCAACTGCTCCCCAGGCTGCTCTGGGTATGTTGTACTGCGCTCTGGATAAGAGCGTCTACCAAATGCCTGTAATGTAATGTGGTGGTAATGGACAGGTTGACAGACGACATTATGCAAGAGGCCCAGTGGACAATGATGTTTGCAGATGATCTTGCGATCTGTAGTGAGAACAGGGAGCAAGTAGAAGAAGGCTTGGAGACATGGAGCTATGCACGAGAGAAGGGGAATGAAAGTCAGTAGGAGCAAGACGGCGTACATGGACATGAATGAGGGTGAGGACAGTGGAATGGTACAGCTATAAGGAATAGAGGTGGTCAAAGCAGATGAGTTCAGTGATCTGGGGTCAACTGTACAAAGCAATGGCGAGTGCGGAAGATAAGTAAAGGAGAGTGCAGGCTGGTTGGAATGGATGGAAGAGTGTGTCAGGAGTGGTTTGTGACAGAAGGGTACCAGCAAGAGTGAAAGGGAAAGTGTACAAGACAGTAGTATGAGCAGCAATGTTGTATGGTGTGGAGGTAGCAGAGTTGCAGTTGAAGATGTTGAGATTTTCATTGGGAGTGATAAAGTTGGACAGGATTAGAAATGGAGTATATTAGAGGGACACCACATGTTGGACGGCTTGGAGACAAAGTGAGGGAGGCGAGATTGAGATGGTTTGGACACGTACAGAGGAGAGATCCAGGGTATATTGGGAAAAGAATGCTGGAGATGGAATTGCCAGGTAGAAGGAAAAGAGGAAGTGCAAAGATGAGATTTATTTATGGATGTGGTGAAGGAGGACATGAGGACGGTTGGTGTGACGGAAAAAGACATGGAGGACAGGAGGCGATGAAGGGACATATAGCTATGGTGACCCCGAACGGGAACAGCTGAAAGAAGAAGAGTCGTGGCAGTATTTATTTTTTCTCTCATCTTGCTGCATAGCTGTCTGCACCACCTTTGTGATCAGCTTTCCCATTAGATTTTACACTCCCATGCATCCTTACTATTTTCAGAGCGCAGAGGGCGGCGAGTGACGCAAACAGAACGAGTGTCAGTTGCACAGATGTTATGGCCACTCTGCTGGTTCTTATGGAAAAGTTTAGCATCCTAGCAACACAGGAGAAACATTCATTCACACTCGCTGAGTCCCAAACTCATCTCATCTCATTACCTCTAGCTGCTTTATCCTTCTACAGGGTCGCAGGCAAGCTGGAGCCTATCCCAGCTGACTACGGGCGAAAGGCGGGGTACACCCTGGACAAGTCACCAGGTCATCACAGGGCTGACACATAGACACAGACAACCATTCACACTCACATTCACACCTACGGTCAATTTAGAGTCACCAGTTAACCTAACCTGCATGTCTTTGGACTGTGGGGGAAACCGGAGCACCCGGAGGAAACCCACGGGGAGAACATGCAAACTCCGCACAGAAAGGCCCTCGCCGGCCACGGGGCTTGAACCCGGACCTTCTTGCTGTGAGGCGACAGCGCTAACCACTACACCACCGTGCCGCCCTGATTCCCAAACTGATTCTCCAAATTGATTAGCAGCTGTTTACATGGACTCTGATCAAAGCCTGCTTTACAGTGAGGTTGCGCTTTTGTTTGTTCATGATTTGAGAGTTGTATATTTGTGCCAGGAACCAAAGAAAGTATGTTGTTTGCTTTATGCATTTTCTTCACTCACAAGTTTTTGAAACCTTAGGGGTTATTTGGGTTCCGTAAAGGTTCTATGTAGGATCCCAACAGAATGTTTCCCAAGCAGAACCCATGAAGCACCTATGAAGAAAAGAATGATGTGCATTTGTCTTTTTCCATAGATGGTTCTCATGTAGGGTGGCACAAGATGGGGGTTCAGGGTTCGTTTTTTTTTTTTTCTCTCCAACATTTGCTTTACTTTTACCTTTAGTGTTCACGCACATAACTGCTCTGTGTGATCAGGTCAGCTACTTAAGAAAGGACCTACAGTACACAAGATCCCTGGATCGATCCTGAACTTGAGTTATGGTCTGCATGGTTTTCCTCTGATGCCCCTTTTCCACCAAAGCAGTTCCAGGGTTGGTTCGGGGCCAGTGCTTAGTTTGGAACCGGGTTTTCTGTTTCCACTGACAAAGAACTGGCTCTGGGGCCAGAAAAACCGGTTCCAGGCTAGCACCAACTCTCTGCTGGGCCAGAGGAAAGAACCGCTTACGTCAGCGGGGGGGCGGAGTTGTTAAGACCAACAATAATAAGACCGCGAAAGATCGCCATTTTTAAGCTACGAGAAGCAGCAGCTGGACAAACGCGAAGTCATCCATTATTGTTGTTGTTGCTGCTGCTACTGCTTCTTCCGTGTTGTTTTTGCTTTGATATTCGCGCCAAGGTTTATGCAAATGTAGCGACGTAACTGACGTATACAGCGACGTAACTGACGTATACAGCGACGTAATGACGTGGCTTCCCTTAGCACCGCGAGCTATGGAAAAGCAAACTGGTTCTCAGCTGGCTCGCAAGTTGAACAAGTTGTGAACTAGCACCAGCACTGGAACTGAACCAGCCCTGGAACTGATTTGGTGGAAAAGGGGTATGAGTTCTTTGGTTTTCTTTGTTGTCCCCAAAAACATTAAATGTCAAGTCTATAAATTGCCCCTTGGTGTGAAAGCATGGTGTTCTGTAATGTACCATCTACAGCGTATTCCAACGTCACACCAATTGTTCCTCGGTTAAACTCCTGCTCCTCCATGACCGTAAGTAGGACAAAGCATTGATGAATGAATGAACATATCACTTCTCCACTGACTCACCCATTTTCAGTGATTGTTCTTACAACTACATGCACAAAAGTTGTAAAGGTGCCTCAAGGCCTTACGCAGACATATTTTATTAATCCGGTATGATATTAGAAGAGCTAAAGTGGCCCAGTGACAGTGTGATTAAAAAGGAACTGAAGTAGGGTAATACATAATTGGTGTGACGGAACTAATATCAGCTGAGTCCTCTTTCTCGAGTGACACATTCATTTGCCGGGCGAAGTTAGTAGGGGTGTGTGTGGAAGTGTGAAATGAGGGGAAACAGACTGCTCAGCAGAGCTGCAGGAGTGAGTTGTTTCCCTGCCGTTCTCTTCGAGTGATTTCATACTGCTGGGGTGATTTTATAATCCTGGAAGAGTCAATATGATTCTGCTTATATTTCAAGAGTGCTGCACTGTCAGTAGCCTCTGGTTAAATTTGCCAGCTCTGATCTTTTGATATGAAGGTTGGTCATTTTATCACTGCCCCAGTATTGTTCTGTGTTTGAATGAAATTTCTAGTGTGAGGGATGAAATCAATGTTTATCAGATAACCATGTGAAAGGAACTGGCTGAAACAAGCTTGGGTCAGCTTTGAGTACTGTCTGGCGTCTCATGTTTACATGCCTAAAATTACCCAAGCGACTGTCTGCAAGCTTCTGTTTTTAAATCTGACCGAAGTAAGGTTTTAAAAAGGTGCAAAAATATTTCATAACATGGGCCGTGCTGCATTGTTTCCATTGTTCAGAGATGATTCAGGGCTACGTCCCAAACCATGTACTGCACGCTAAGTTGTACATCAATGATACCAATGGTCTACTAACATACCATTGGTGCGATTTTTGGACTTGTATCTTCAACACATCCTTGAGCACAGCTGTAGTACCTGCATGCCTCAGAACCCTTAAAATCATCCCGGTGCCAAATGGGTCTACCATGTTCTGTCTCGGTGACTACCAGCCTGTAGCACTCACGCCCATCAGCATGAAGTGCTTCAAGAGGCTGGTATTGAGGCACATGAAAAAACAACTGCCACAGGAATTAGACCCCCCTACAGTTTGCTTACCACCAGAATTGCACCACAGATGATGCTATTTCAACTGCCCTCCACTTGACCCTCATGCACCTGGACAAAAAGGACAGTTCTGTCAGAATGCTGTTTACTGACTTCAGTTCAACATTCAATATCCCACAGAAGCTGGACCTGCTGGGCATGAACACCTCTCTTTATAATTGGATTCTGGACTTCCTGACTGACAGGCCCTAGGCAGTCTCTATAGGACACAATACCTCTGGAGTCCTCAGACTGAGCATAGGCGCCCCTCAGGGCTGTGTGATCAGCCCACTGCTGTTTACTCTGCTGACGTGCAGCTGTGCTGCTCAGCACAGCTCAAACTACATCATCAAGTTTGCAGTAGTGAGTTGCATCAGGAACAAGGATGAGTCTTCATGGAGAGCAGAGGTCAAACAGCTGGTGGAATGGTGTCAGGACAACAACCTGACTCTTAATGTCGTGAAGACTAAAGAGACTTCAGAAAAAATCCTGCTGCTCGCTCCTCACTGCACGTCAACGGCTCTACCATTGACACGGACAGCAGCGTGAAGTTCCTGGGAGTGCACATGGAAGACAACCTCTCCTGGACCCTGAACATCACCACCATCACCAAGACAGCTCAACAGCATCTACACTTTCTACGAAAGCTGAAGTTCAGCCTCCCTCCTCCCATCCTTCCATCCTTCTCAGTGTTTCCCACAGACCAGGTAGCAATTTGTGGTGCTCCACTGTGCCGATGAGGGAATCGTGCACGGTGGTGTCGTGGCGGTCGGTGGAGTCGGTCATTGGGGTGTATGCAAAGTGTTTACAGCGGGCGGTGTTCAAACACACAGTATTTTTCTTCAGAGTCACCTGCTGGGACTATTTTAAAGCTACAAGAAGCATTTGAGATTATTCAGTTCAATCTAAATTCTTTTAAGTTCTTTAAGAGAAGACAGCTAAAACAATTTTTACCAGAACCCTGCCTGGTTTCATTCCTCGACCCAACTTTACATTACAGGGCAGGCCATTAGTTTGCTGGGCTTGATGTTGGTGGAAAACCTGTCTTTTAAATTTATGAAAATTACTCACCAAAATTGAAGTGAAAGTTTAGTTTTTACCTTAGTTTTTTGCCTTTTTGGTGGCAAACTTTCAATCATTCTTTAGTTGACATTCAAGGAATAAATTGCAAAAAACAAGCTGGAGGTTTTTATTTTAAATATTGAACTCAACACTTACCTCAACCAATACTAAAATGAAATAAATAGTATAGTGTAACAACAAAATAATAAAATAAAATATCATAATTAGATGTAAGAAACCACTTAAAGTGCCATTCCACCATTGGATGTATTCTTTGGCATAAAATACAATATATTTTATGAGAACATGACTAGACAGAGAAATCTTTTAGCTTCAAAATGATATATCAAACATGATTTTTTTTTGACAACGACAAGTATATTAATTTTGCGACCGAAGTCACCTACCCTTTTAATTTCCGCGCGGTAGTGAAACGTGACGTCATCGGCAGGTTCCCCTTCTTGTGTACCACGTCACGTGTGACGTGGCACAGATTATCAGCAATGGCGGATAGAACGCGATTGTCAGCTTCGGAAAAGAAGCGAAGGAAAATAGCAAGTGATGCCCAAAGGAGACGGTCGATGGTGAATATCGGCACAGCAATCGACAAGTGGAAATCACGTTCTATCCGCCATTGCTGATAATCTGTGCCACGTCACACGTGACATGGTACACAAGAAGGGGAACCTGCCGATGACATCACGTTTCACTACCGCGCGGAAATTAAAAGGGTAGGTGACTTTGGTCGCAAAATTAATATACTTGTCGTTGTCAAAAAATTATGTTTGATATATCATTTTGAAGCTAAAAGATTTCTTTGTCTAGTCATGTTGTCATAAAATATATTGTATTTTATGCCAAAAAAATACATCCAATGGTGGAATGGCACTTTAAGGTAACACCAAGGCAACTAACAATAATGAAAAAGCATTACCCTAATTGGTGCAAAGCCCGCATGCCCTATCAGAACATTTAATTCTACGTGGCTTCCTGAAAAAAAACTCAAGTGCCCTATCGTAAGGGAAGTCATTGGGTTCGGGACCATTTATGGAGATTCGTAAGCAGGCTGCCAGGTGTTCCCCTTGGAGCCTATTCCTGAGGTCTGTTTTAATCTATGGATAAAGTGCATTTTCTTCATCAAAGCACTAAAAATTTCCATTACATCAAAAAAATATACAAAGGAATACTGAATTTCTATGTGCTTGCCCTATTCATAGCTGAGAAATCCCGCTCGCAATTCTACTTCGCCAATAAAGCTAATAAAGATGTTTCTTAAAATATTCAGATTTTATGCTTCAGATAGCATCAGCTAGGCATCCCCGCTAGTATAACATTTTATTTAGGCTAGTGGGAAATCCTTATTTATTGTGAATATCAAGCCATTATTAATAACTTGCATGAATGCTGAAGCGGGATAAACGGGATAATGCAATAAGGCCGGTTCCTTGCGTCAAGCTGCTACTGTCTCGTCTCATCTCATTATCTCTAGCCGCTTTATCCTTCTACAGGGTCGCAGGCAAGCTGGAGCCTATCCCAGCTGACTACGGGCGAAAGGCGGGGTACACCCTGGACAAGTCGCCAGGTCATCACAGGGCTGACACATAGACACAGACAACCATTCACACTCACATTCACACCTACGGTTAGTTTAGAGTCACCAGTTAACCTAACCTGCATGTCTTTGGACTGTGGGGGGAAACCGGAGCACCCGGAGGAAACCCACGCGAACACGGGGAGAACATGCAAACTCCACACAGAAAGGCCCTCGCCGGCCCCGGGGCTTGAACCCAGGACCTTCTGGCTGTGAGGCGACAGCGCTAACCACTACACCACCGTGCCGCCCAGCTGCTACTGTATGCATCAAAATTGGTTTATAGCCTGACTCAGGGATGTCCGTTTCCTGTAAGCCAAGAAGGCTATGATAAAGCTCATCACGAGCACAACGTAGGCTACCTTTTAAAATAAGGGGTCAGAAGGCGAATCGGGAAGGCTGCGTTATTTTTAATTAACCTAGCAGGCCTACTTGCAGTCCGGGTATATGCGCAACGGCAGGCCTGTGTACACGCCTCTCCGTCTCTCTCTGTCTCTCTCTCTCTCTCTCTCTCTCTCTCTCTGTGTGTGTATGGGTGTGTGTGTGAACGAGAAGAACGAGCACTATGAATTAGGGGTCGACCGATAATCGGCCTGGCCGATATATCGGGCCGATATTCTGCATTTTTAGGGTTATCGGTATCGGCCATAATTTCTACCGATATGCCGATAACATGCCTTTTTGCAGCCATTTCGTTCCTAACGCGACCGTCACTGCACATCCTTTCCTGCACTCGCCTCTCTGAGTTCAAGAACACGGTCCCGCCCACCACAACATCTGATTTGTTTGGCACAAGAGATATAGCCAATCAACATGCGCAGCTAAACACTCTGAACTGTTTCAAGGCGCCCGTATCAAGGTAAGGACACGCTGCTTTTGCCGCAATAAGTCACAAACACACAAGTTGCGAAAGCACAACATCATTATATGTTTACATTCTTCATCTACTACTCATTAAAATTGTCCATTTGCATCTGTGTAGCCAGGCAAACTTAGCTTACGGAAGGAAGCACTTGAATTAGCCTACAACCAACTAGTCTCGCTGAAACAGCATAACGTAGGCTGCAGTCATTTTTAAATCCCCGTCTGGAAACGTTGTGAATGTGTCAGTAGTTCTACTCGAACAGTAGAATGACAGCCATACAGAGAGGTGGTCAAGGCAACTTTATAAAGCGCTGTTTGAACATTTAAACACGCCAGGTGTGACTAGTATTTATAATTCTTGCGCAAGTGATTCTCCTCGCTAGCACTTCTGATTCGGAAAGCGATATACTCTTAAAGGAGCAGCCGCTCCTGATAGGGAGTGATAGCCTACTTTACTGTATGTTTGATTTTACTTTTAAAAAAATGCTGCAGGCAGCTCCCTACACTTGGTTTGTTATTTAAAAACTACTTGAAGTTGGTAAGTCTTACTTAGTTCTTAGTGTAAAAGAATCCAGAGTGTATTTTCATTTATTTTCCACTGAAAATGGTGAGCTGTAATATAGTAGGGAGTGACTTTATTTTTTTATTGGTGAATATTTATTTTATTATTTTATTTCTCATTTTATTCTAACTAATGTTTGACTTTATTGTACAAATGCTGCTGGCATCTCCCTGCACAAAATTTCATGTTCAATTTTACAATTAAACATACATTTCATGGATATGAAGGTCTTTGTCAGTGTGTGCTATGTTTAATTTCATGTGAATTATAATGTTTACATTTATCGGTTGCACATATCGGTTATCGGCATCCCAATTCCATAATCGGTATCGGCCCTGAAAAAAACATATCGGTCGATCCCTACTATGAATGAACGGACCGATACGCAACGGAAATTTTTTTTTTTTTTTTCAAAATTGCGAGTCTGATTGTGTGGCAATAGGAATCCATTGTGTGGTGCTGCGCCACACAATGGTCTATGTATGGGAAACCCTGCTTCTACCGAGGGACCATTTGAGAGTGTTCTCTGCTGTTACATCCCTGTCTGGTTCGGAAACTACAACGTTGCTGAACAAAAGTCCCTGCAGCAAATAGTAAGGATGGCAGAGAGGATCATTGGGGTTCCTCTCCCACCCAACTCTATAAGGAGCTCATTGTCCGCTATGCCAACAACATAGTGCAGGACAAGTCCCACCCTTCGCGTACACTATTCTCCTTCCTGCTGTCTAGTAGAAGGCGCCATAGTATCCAACCTGTCACTGAGAGACACTGCAACAGCTTCTTCCCCCAGGTAGGCAGAGTCCTCAACTCCCTGTTACCCCCAAAGAACTGATAGTTCAAACTGAAACTACAGTTTTTCATCCATTTGCACTACACTGCCCATTTGCACACATGCACAATGGTTACTTTGCACTTGTCTTGTCTTGTTGTAATGCCTGGCAAAACTTGAACTCTTCAAACTGAACCTTCATTCTCTTGTTCATTTTTGTGCAAAAATACATTTGTACACAAATGCACAATGTCACTTTGCACCTGTCTTTGTCTTGGCATTTATGTTTATTGTACTTGAATAGCTAAATGTCTACTTGGATAGCGTTAGTTAATTATATACCTTGTTTTGTAATGTTTTATTTTCTCTATAAATGCGCCATGGGGAGCCTGAGGGAAACTGTATTTTAATGCACTGTATACTTGTGTATATGGACATATTGACAAAGTTCTCTTGAATCTAGTAAGGTAGGAGGTACTGAAGTGTTTGCTACATTATAAGATTGTGGATTTTTTTTTAATAGCTGTTGCTGAGAGGCTTAATAATGCTGCTTGATCAACCACAGTCGCTACATGCCCCGATACACAATCCTCCTTGGTCTTCTCTTCCTACACGTTATGACAGAAAAATCCCAGAGCTTGGGGATCCCGTGTTAGAAGTCATGTATTTCGTAAACTGCTCACTCCACGGCCGGTCTACCAACCTAATTTTGATCATGAATCAATAAAGATTACTCGGCCCAACATGTTGTTTTTTTTTTTGGTCCTCCAACAAGGAAGAAAACTCCCAGTCTACTCTGCCAGCGCTGCTATTTTGGAAATCACATGATGCATTGGTGCGTGCTGATTGGTTGAAAGGTGAGTGACATTGAATTCGTCTGTAAGAAACCACGCACCAATGTTTTTGAATGTGAACTGTCAAAGTGAGTGAGAAAAACGGGACTAAAGGCTCACAACACACTGTGTCATGGTATGGAAGGGTTGGAAATTAAACAAGTAGTGCACAAAGTCTGTAGGTAAAATAGCACAGCACGTAAGGTTCACGAACACCATTTTGAGCTTTGGCCAATCAGCGTGCAGGAATGCAATCGCGATTTTTCAATCATGGTGGTACCGGCGGAGTAGACGAACTTTTCAGCTTGATTCAGAAAATCGGCAGCAGGGGACACTAATATTGACTTGAAGTTGCTGAAATGTTGATTTGGGAAACCTTTTATTGTTTTTGTTGTCAAATGGAGACTGACAGATTGTATATGGAGTGGACCATTCATGAATCACAGCTTGGGGGATTTTTTCCATGTCATAACTTGTAGGAAAAGAAAACCGAGGAGGATTGTGTATTGGGGCATGTAGCGACTGGATCAATGAGACTGTCCTCAGTTGTGATATTTGTTGACCATTTTACAGCCTTTGACATGTTTAATCACAAGATGCCCCTGTCCATCCTCATAAGCTTTAGAATTAGCATGGCATGACAGTGATTTTGCTTATTTTCTGGAGGGACAGTGGTATCCATATCAACTCAAAACAGACTCTCCTGTGGTGTCCAACAAGGCTCAGTACCAGGGCTTTACATTAACTTTTTTGCTCACCGGCCACTGTGGCTAGTGGTTTTCCCAAGTCACTAGCCATTCAGCCTTTTCGCTAGCCATAATTTTGTTGCCAGGAAATTGCAGTTTTTTCTTCACCATGATGCGTTAAAGTTCAGAAGATGTAAATTTAATTATGAATGGCAGCGTATAATGTATCTCTACAGTAGCACTCAAGTATTCAGTGCTGTTAAGGTAGCTCCCTATATGAAAACATGCAACCAGTTCAGACAAAAATATAAACAGAATATTCTGTTTATCGAACTCAAATTCAAGCCCCTTACAATATGAAATATCGCATAACATGAAAAATAACATTCAGTACAAATGAACTAATTCTAATATTAAAAGTCCAATTCAAAACATTTATCATTGAAAAACATTTGATGTTTTGATATGCAAGTATTGTGTATTATCAAGTATTATTATGCATATTATGTATTATCTAGGGCGGCACGGTGGTGTAGTGGTTAGCGCTGTCGCCTCACAGCAAGAAGGTCTGGGTTCGAGCCCCGTGGCCGGCGAGGGCCTTTCTTTGCGGAGTTTGCATGTTCTCCCCGTGTCCGCGTGGGTTTCCTCCGGGTGCTCCGGTTTCCCCCACAGTCCAAAGACATGCAGGTTAGGTTAACTGGTGACTCTAAATTGACCGTAGGTGTGAATGTGAGTGTGAATGGTTGTCTGTGTCTATGTGTCAGCCCTGTGATGACCTGGCGACTTGTCCAGGGTGTACCCCGCCTTTCGCCCGTAGTCAGCTGGGATAGGCTCCAGCTTGCCTGCGACCCTGTAGAACAGGATAAAGCGGTTAGAGATAATGAGATGAGACATTCATCATCAGATGAGTCTGAATGGTCCATGAAAAATGGTCTTCGTGACCTGAGGCTTCCAGCAGGCCATAAGTTGATAGCTGGGGCGAGATCAACTTCTTTCCAATTGCGTGAACGTTTCTAAACAGCAGCTCCATCCTCTCCAGCTCAGCCGACTTCATGACAGCCAGGGACTGAAAGCAATGCTGTCCTGAGTGAACTAGCCGTCTTCGCCTGTTTTGATGTTATAGTACCAATGTGTGCATTTTATTTTTCGTGGTCCTTTTATACAACCCCAATTCCAAAAAAGTTGGGACAAAGTACAAATTGTAAAAAAAAAACGGAATGCAATAATTTACAAATCTCAAAAACTGATATTGTATTCACAATAGAACATAGACAACATATCAAATGTCGAAAGTGAGACATTTTGAAATTTCATGCCAAATATTGGCTCATTTGAAATTTCATGACAGCAACACATCTCAAAAAAGTTGGGACAGGGGCAATAAGAGGCTGGAAAAGTTAAAGGTACAAAAAAGGAACAGCTGGAGGACCAAACTGCAACTCATTAGGTCAATTGGCAATAGGTCATTAACATGACTGGGTATAAAAAGAGCATCTTGGAGTGGCAGCAGCTCTCAGAAGTAAAGATGGGAAGAGGATCACCAATCCCCCTAATTCTGCACCGACAAATAGTGGAGCAATATCAGAAAGGAGTTCGACAGTGTAAAATTGCAAAGAGTTTGAACATATCATCATCTACAGTGCATAATATCATCAAAAGATTCAGAGAATCTGGAAGAATCTCTGTGCGTAAGGGTCAAGGCCGGAAAACCATACTGGGTGCCCGTGATCTTCGGGCCCTTAGACGGCACTGCATCACATACAGGCATGCTTCTGTATTGGAAATCACAAAATGGGCTCAGGAATATTTCCAGAGAACATTATCTGTGAACACAATTCACCGTGCCATCCGCCGTTGCCAGCTAAAACTCTATAGTTCAAAGAAGAAGCCGCATCTAAACATGATCCAGAAGCGCAGACGTCTTCTCTGGGCCAAGGCTCCTTTAAAATGGACTGTGGCAAAGTGGAAAACTGTTCTGTGGTCAGACGAATCAAAATGTGAAGTTCTTTATGGAAATCAGGGACGCCATGTCATTCGGACTAAAGAGGAGAAGGACGACCCAAGTTGTTATCAGTGCTCAGTTCAGAAGCCTGCATCTCTGATGGTATGGGGCTGCATTAGTGTGTGTGGCATGGGCAGCTTACACATCTGGAAAGACACCATCGATGCTGAAAGGTATATCCAGGTTCTAGAGCAACATATGCTCCCATCCAGACGACGTCTCTTTCAGGGAAGACCTTGCATTTTCCAACATGACAATGCCAAACCACATACTGTGTCAATTACAGCATCATGGCTGCGTAGAAGAAGGGTCCGGGTACTGAACTGGCCAGCCTGCAGTCCAGATCTTTCACCCATAGAAAACATTTGGCGCATCATAAAACGGAAGAGATGACAAAAAAGACCTAAGACAGTTGAGCAGCTAGAATCCTACATTAGACAAGAATGGGTTAACATTCCTATCCCTAAACTTGAGCAACTTGTCTCCTCAGTCCCCAGACGTTTACAGACTGTTGTAAAGAGAAAAGGGGATGTCTCACAGTGGTAAACATGGCCTTGTCCCAACTTTTTTGAGATGTGTTATTGTCACGAAATTTAAAATCACCTAATTTTTCTCTTTAAAAGATACATTTTCTCAGTTTAAACATTTGATATGTCATCTATGTTCTATTCTGAATAAAATATGGAATTTTGAAACTTCCACATCATTGCATTCCGTTTTTATTTACAATTTGTACTTTGTCCCAACTTTTTTGGAATCGGGGTTGTAGTTTCGAGTTTAAAATTACTGGTGCCTGTCTTTGCCACACTTTCTACAGTCTTCGCAGTACAGGGTATTTTCGGTTTTGCTATGAACTAGTCAATCTCGCCCTAACTTCCATTTGCCATTGAACTGTCTTATCTTCCTATTAGAGTCTTGTTCATCTCCATGGCCGCAGCCAGCTCTGAGGCCCCCGCGGTCCGGACCTCGGTCATTTTTAAGAGCTGAAAATACATTTGTACGCTAAATATTCAACTTGATAAATAAAGAATAACATTAAAACGTCTCTGTAAAAAGTGCATTGTTAATGATGTTAAACGTTGATTCTGTCTTCTGTGTCTGTTTCGTGCGCGTGGCTCTGAGACCAAGAACACAAAAGCGAATGAGCGCACACGCGACTCAGGGGAGGAACGCAGTGCAGGAGACATGGGGTTTCCATGGTAACCATCAGTGCACTTTCATCAAGCTGTTAAATTTACATTTTCGAAGCAGCACAGTTGTAGCCTGCCTTGTTTGCGATTTTTTAAAAATAAATCATTCAATAAGGCAAAGCAATAGAGTAGAAAGTTTCAGCTTATGTTTGCCTTGGATAACTTTTACCTAAAGCATGGTGGTGTATACTGATTATTATTTTTTTTTTTCCCCCCAGAATTTTTGTGTGTAGGTGTAATGGATGCCAGATTATTAATGTAGCTGAGTTACATAGGCTACATGGTTAGGGTATCTTTTGTCCTCATTACTTGGGCCAGATCAAACCATTAAACAAGCTTAAATTATTCTTACTCTTGCCACATACATGATTTTTTTTTCAAAACTGACGATATTCAGTTCAAACACCATTTAAAAGTAATTTCAGGAATAGATCTCTTGTGTGATGTGTAATTCACCCTCTCATTTAAATATGTCGAACGTTTTTCGGCGCGCGCTTTGCGCATCACGGACCTCTGTGATTTTAAAATGCTGCTCCGTCCGGCCCTGCTCATCTCTGCCCCTTTTTTCCTGAGCAGCAGGGTTTGAAACTCCAGCTATATGCCGCCACATAGTGCGCTTGTCAGTCGTCAGAAACTTTTGTTGCTTCGTTCATTAACCACAGGTTACTGTATCACTGATTTTTATCTGAGACGTTAACGAACGTTCTAAATAATTCTAACATGTCAATGTTTATGCAGGTGCCCATGGGAGTTGTAGGCGCATAATATTACATTGCAATGTGTTTATTATATCAGATGCCTTCCGAGAAAACTACAATTAAAATATATTGTCATACCACAGAATAAACCACCCGCCAAAGTGGCTAGTGAGACTAAAGTTGTTACCCGCCAAAGCCGAATTTTACCTGCATTTGGCGGGTGCTAATGTAAAGCCCTGCTCAGTACTAAGGGTTCTTCTATAGTCCATCTATACCCACTGTGAGAAGGGTTCAGGATGTCCCTTCCATTAATTTTATTATTCAAATATCCATAAGAGATAATGAATGATATATGGTCTATTGCTAGGAGAGGGGATGCCATCTTTATTGTGGCATAATCATGTTTAATTTTCCACTGTAATTAAACTTTTGTTTAATCTGTTTGATTAAGATAATTTGGAGGAATAATCGAAAGAAGCCTTGAACTCTGAGCAGGAGCTTCACTGAAGGTCAGGTCAATATTTCAGACTGCTGTCTGTAGTGTTGCATGCACTGAAGGGGGAAACACCCAACTTTTTTCTGTGTGTCCCAATGTGCACTTTGACTTGTCCACCATGACAGTGCTGCTGTCTGCATCAAAATGGTGCCAGAAGTGTGTGGGTTTTTTAAAAATTTTATCTCATCTCATTATCTCTAGTCGCTTTATCCTTCTACAGGGTCGCAGGCAAGCTGGAGCCTATCCCAGCTGACTACGGGCGAAAGGCGGGGTACACCCTGGACAAGTCGCCAGGTCATCACAGGGCTGACACATAGACACAGACAACCATTCACACTCACGTTCACACCTACGCTCAATTTAGAGTCACCAGTTAACCTAACCTGCATGTCTTTGGACTGTGGGGGAAACCGGAGCACCCGGAGGAAACCCACGCGGACACGGGGAGAACATGCAAACTCCACACAGAAAGGCCCTCGCCGGCCACGGGGCTCGAACCCGGACCTTCTTGCTGTGAGGCGACAGCGCTAACCACTACACCACCGTGCCGCCCTTTAAATTTTATTATTATTTTAAATTCTTTAGACATCAGGTGGATCTTGAAGGTGATTTCAGTATTTGAGTACTCAAATGGCACGAATACTCGACTACCTGTGCACATCCCTAGTAATATCCTGCCTTTTTATCCCTCAGACATTCATGTTTCAGCTCACATCTCTCAGCCATGCTGAGATATGTCATCATAGATGGCAGCTCATCACCCAAGTCTTGAAATTCCAGCAAGACAGAACTGTGTATGTCTTTTGAGATGCACCTCCGTCTCACTACCTCAGAATCTTGTCATCTTTCTGGAGAGCTCGCAGATCACACCATCTGACAATGCACACAACTTTAGTGTAGTTATAGACGACTGACTTTCCGTCTCTCGTTATATTGCAAAATGACTATCATTTAGGTTTTTGTTTTACAACCATAGGAAAATCCAGCCATTTCTATCCGCTGTGCTATCTTGCTACTTGGATGCTTGTCGAGTCCCTTAAAGATCGGCTTACTGCAGCTAACTCCTGCCAGGTCTTCCCCTGTGCACCATCAAACACCTGCAGCTGATCCAGAATGCAGCTACACAGCTTGTTTTCTATCTTTTTTCCTAGCCTTCCATTATCCCAGTGCTGCATTCCCTCTACT
The DNA here is from genome assembly GCF_027579695.1 of Neoarius graeffei. Taxonomy (NCBI): domain Eukaryota; kingdom Metazoa; phylum Chordata; class Actinopteri; order Siluriformes; family Ariidae; genus Neoarius; species Neoarius graeffei. The sequence goes on from NC_083570.1 coordinate 93,830,357, forward strand.
GGTTATCTGTACCAGCATACATCAGATTTACAAACGCTGATGCTTGGACCCCCACCATTGAACCCCCACTTGTTTGAAAAGACTGATCAAACCTTGCACTGCATCATGCTTCCTTTGATGGCTCAATTGGATCCAACATCCTTCAAGATACCAGGACGACGTTCATCAAAACTCCAGATTCTGTCCTGGTGGTAGAATGAACTTCTTCTCTTGGCTGTCTCACTAGCTGAAGGGTTGTTTTACAATCAGGGTACAAAGTTTGTGTCACAGGGGCCCAAAATTCAAATTGATTCAAACTGGTTCTTGTACCAGTTTTTAAGTGAAGGACAAGTTAAAGAACAGATTTCAGGTAATTTTTTGACATATGTGTATGGTAGTTTTGTGTAATCTGCTAGAAGATTACGTGTAGCTTTAAGCAGGGCTGGGAGAAATTAAGTGATTCTCGGAGAGGACTTTTTTTTTTTGACAATTCAGAATCCACTACTTCCATAGTGCTTTTAAATATAAGGCTGCAAGCTTTGTGTTAGTTGTCTCTAATATTTATGTCCCAATATCCTGACCACATTTTAGGATGAAAATAATCATTTTAGATATGTTATTTTATATTGAAAAATGTGACCCCTCACCGAATCCAGGGACACATGTCGGCCGAAACGAATCCGAGATAATCGCAAAAGAAGCATCTTTTTTTCCAAATTTGTGATTTTTGTTTTTTTCCATCATGTGCAAGTTGAGATCTTGAAGAATGCAATCAGTATTTCAGATAATAGATTGTTTTGTTGGAAAAGCATACATTTTTTTTTGTTGCAAATTGTCTCGTTTTTGTCAGGACTGTAGCCTGCTGGGGTGTGTGGGTAAATTACCATATGGGCCATTCACATGATGATTTAAGTCTTTTGGGTTTTTTTTTTTTTCGCGAATCAGCTGTATGATACGAGCTGAGCTCATGGCTACTTAAGCTGCATACAGGCGTGTAATTTCACTATGGAATGAGCAAGCTAAACAGAGCGCAGAGGAGCTGACACACCGCGAAGCAAACAGACACATGGTATTTACATCGGAGATCACCATTTCTAGCAAAAAAACCCACAACCTCGTTTTCCAGATTGAATGGAATACTTGAATGATCGGATGATACACGGACCGTTCTAGGATTACATTCCATCGGAGGCATTGGTGTGTGCAAGGCGCCGTTTCTCTTTCTGATGGGGTGAGTTTATTAATCTAAGGCTGTGTGGTTATTTTTGCATGTAACGGAGAGTGTTGTGGTTTGGTTAAGCCTCGGTCACAACCGGACGTACGATTTTTTGGCCGTGCGATTTTTGGCGTTTCCCAAATCGCTGCGTTTTTTTTTGTTTTGTTTTTTTTTCCACGGAGAAAGACGCACGTTGGCCGTAAGTTTGTCTTGCAACCTGAAAATAACGTAAGCGCCCATAGAGTTTGTTTGACATGACAAAGAACCTCTGCGGCCGGTCTGCGGCTCGAAAATCAGCACATCACACGCGCGCTCTCGTGCGTTTCTTGCGTTTTTTGCATGTAGACCGGCCGTAGGAGCACGGTACGGCCGGTTGTGACCGAGGCTTTACGTGAAACTAGTGTTGTGTCATCATCGTGCTATCTTTCTTTCTTACGGTGTGAGTAATTTTTCAACCACAAAACGTTAAAGTATACTTATTTTTGTACTTCATAATTGTGTTGGGCATACTTTGCATGGAAGGAAAATTGACGTGGTGATTTGTTTACATGAAAGTAGTATCGTGCTAGCTCGTAGGGGGTAGGGCTTTCCTTAATGTCATGCAAATGAGCAGCATTATGTGCCCGCCCTACACCCAGAGTAGCTGAGATGGAAAACTTTGAGGGCGATTTTCTCCTTCCTGTTTTAAGAAGTATACACTTTCAAAAGGCCACACATTCTTCAAATATTGTCAGATCTCCACATGGAAGGCATCATTGGAAAGCTTAGAAACTGTACTTTCTGAATCTGTCAACAACTCAAAATGCCCCCGGGCAGACATGTGTCCCTGGATTCGGTTTTCTGACATAAATGAGCTGTCTCGGAGAGGACATTTTTTTGACACAATTACATACTAATTTGATCAAAATAGTCTGAAAACTTACTGGCATTCAACATTAAAACTTAACTATGTTTCCAATGATATGGAAGCAAATATTTGTTTTATGGTATAAAGAATGATTTAAGTGCATCCCTTTTGGAGCTACCTGTGGTCAAAAAAGCACTTTTTCTAAATGACACGAGTAATTTTGCTAAATATGACTTATATTGCCATACATTCACCAAAAATAACGTTATCACCAATTTTTTTTTTTCATGGTAAATAGAGCTATCACAGGGCTACAATAAACAGCCAAGTTTATCTAGTCAAGCCTTTTGATATTGAAGATAATAAGTGTTAAATGTGATTTTTAGCTTGCGTACCCTGATTGTAAAACAACCCTGAATCACTGTCAGGCCATCAGGCGGATTCTACCATAACAGAGGCCAGTTAAGTCCCATCTCCTTAAATTGCTGAATTGATTATTTTGATCATTCTATTAAGTTTTTCTAGTAGCATTTGGGGTCTTGGACATTCACAGTAAATTTTAGGACAGTAGTCCTGGTAACTAATTAATAAAAGCCTGACATGACAGACATGCTAAATGGCAATAGAAACACATCGGTTTCTATCATCAAAATCTGACAGACAAACTAACGTCTACCATCATATGCTGACAGACACTCATAGCAACAAAACTGTTTCTTACATTATTAATCTGACAAATTTAGTAATAATATTAAATACCTCATCACTAGAACCAAATAATAAAATAAAATATTGAAATAAAAAAGAGAATTTATTTTCAAAATTGAAATATCAACAATAATTGTCAGAACAGTGACGATAGACACGACTGTGTCACTTTCGCGGGGAAATAACACATTGAAATGGCCTGTCGGCTGAAAGGGTCGCAAGTGGCTCTGATTTATCTCAACTTACGATAGTTTTCCTCCAGAAAAATTTAAATACGAATGCACAAATATATTCTCAATGTTTCTATCGTCAAAAATTTCTATCGTCAGGATAGCTGACTGAAAATCTTATCTTGATTTATTTGATGAAATCTAGCTGTCAGAACTCCACGTCTTGCCCGGAAGTAAATGTCTGCTGTCACAAAAATCATGCGCAGTAGAATTTCCTCTTTGCGTCAGTCAACATGTGCGTGGTGAGGGCTTGAATTTTGCTATCGTCAGGTGCATTTGACTGACAGACTGACGATAGCATTTTTTAAAAATAACTGTGGGCTTCTCGTTGTGAACGAAATAGTTTTTTCGCTGTTAATCTCTATCTGTTGACACCCAAAAATGATAAAGCCTGCTTCCACACGATAACTACCAAAGATCCATAATGGCTGAGTCTATCGTCAGGTCATCTGACAGAAATTCACTGACGATAGGAACAGGGATAATGAAAGGGATTTTTAAAATGGGAGTTATGTCTGTCAGATATGTCAAAGAAATAGAACTTTATTCTTTAAAAATCTTTTATTGATATACTCCGTGTATTTTTAAATGGCATGCTGTTTTAGGAGACCAAATACCATATTTTCAATCTTGAAAATATTACCTCACTGAAAAAAGGACAAGAAAAATTTCTTATTTTGTGGGCAAGTGGTTAATGGATCCAGTTACGGTAGAATCTGCCATTCAGCCTTTGACGAAGTCTGTGACTTTTGATGCATCTGAGTGGATATATGGCATACGGTATGCTTACAAATTTCCCACCAATTCTGAACATAAAACATTGCACTGGATCATACCTGTGTGCCAAATCTTTGTTGTTTTTAAGGTTAATATTGGTATCCAGACTATACTCCTATCCGATATAATCCACCATTGGCCCTGATCCCCATACTCCACACACTTTCAGAGCAATGAAACTGACAGTGTTTGCAATCTTCTTCCAGGAGTTGTACGCTTCCCTGCTATCTTTGTAAGCACAGCAGGAGGCTTTATTCTCCATCTTACACTGCTTTCAAGCTGATCTTTTGATCTACTTTTAATGAAGTACATTTCTTTTACTGTAGTGTAATCTGTCAGGGTTAGGATATACAATGTGTTTAACGTTGAATAGGGAAAAGAAGCTAAATGAACATATTATGCCACTTTGTATCTCACTGTAGTAAATCCTTGTAGATGCTTGCATTTAGATCATGCCGGAGAGTAACTAATGGAGTTTGGTTTAACTACTGACATGGACTCGCACGCGATGATTCGCGGTTCATTCGACAGCAGTAATGCAGGCTAGGTGTGAAGAAAATGTCCACAGCCAATGCTAGGCATGGAAAAATAACATCTCGTATCGAACGTGGTGTTCTTGACGATCAGCCGATATCGGTCGTGAAGAATGAAGGGGTTCCAACATGATGAAAACAAAATGTTGACAAATTTAGAGAAGCGTTTTTCTTCACCAAAAAAATGCTCCTCTCCACTGCAGCCGACTCGATACAAGGTAAATGTCACTAGTTGAATGCACTTAATTTAAAGGTCCCATGGCATGAAATTTTCACTTTCTGAGGTTTTTTAACGTTAAAATGAGTTCCTCTGACCTTCTTAAGTCACCCCAGTGGCTAGAAATGTCATAATGTGTAAACCAAACTATGCCCACCCTTTGTCAACATTTGAGAATGGCGCGTCAAAATGGCGCGTTGATAGGCTCTTCCCTTTACTACGTCAGCAAGGGAGATGATCCCCACGCCCCCCCCCTCTGGATTCCCACCCACTGTATGGATTGCCCGCCCAGCTCAAAAGTTGCCACCATATACATTCACACCAGTGATCCACTATGTAAAACTACAGTATGCAATATATCAAGCATGCAAAGTGGCATATACAGCATGCGCACACACAAGAATAGCAAAAGATACTGATTTTCAATTAACCAAATTGGCTGTACAGTATTCACGCTTTACTGTCATTCAAATTAGTCAAACGTGTAATTGACCCTTTCATAAATTTGCAAAATTAACAATTTTGATACAAGAACTACAGTACATAAAGCATGTACGTGCATGCATGCATGCACACGCACACACATACACATGCACACACACTAATGAGCAATAATTATGTAAAATAATTACATACAGTATGCAAACACACACACAAAACACAAAAACTATTTAAGGAAAGAACTAAGAGTTCAGATGAAAAAAAAAAAAAAACCCTCTAAACCCTTTGCCATTGCTTAGTGTCTGTAAAAATATGCTTATGTACTGGATGCCAGCTAGTACAGAGGAGAATGTTAAGTAAACCTTACTCCCCAAAGTTTTAAAAGTCGTGCTAGTCAGTGGAAGAGCAGTGTGGTTTGGAGTGGGGGTGAATCGGGGACAATGCCCTGAATTTTACTAGGGAACCAGGAACATTACTATTTCAACAGTCAATATCGTAAAAATAAGCAATCTATTAGCTTAATGTATTAGCTTAAGGAAACCTTACTGCCCAACGTTTTAAAAGTCGTGCTAGTCAGTGGACTGGCTAGTGCACATGACTCTCAGTCCACAAGCAGTGTGGTTTGGAGTGGGGGTGAGGGTAAGGTTAACACTTGGTTTGGTTTGGTCCATGTGCTTTTTGCAGAATGCATTAAAGAATTCTCATCTCATTATCTGTAGCCGCTTTATCCTGTTCTACAGGGTTGCAGGCAAGCTGGAGCCTATCCCAGCTGACTACGGGCGAAAGGCGGGGTACACCCTGGACAAGTCGCCAGGTCATCACAGGGCTGACACATAGACACAGACAACCATTCACACTCACATTCACACCTACGGTCAATTTAGAGTCACCAGTTAACCTAACCTGCATGTCTTTGGACTGTGGGGGAAACCGGAGCACCCGGAGGAAACCCACGCGGACACGGGGAGAACATGCAAACTCCACACAGAAAGGCCCTTCTTGCTGTGAGGCGACAGCGCTAACCACTACACCACCGTGCCGCCCTGACGATAAATCTCGGTACAAATTTATGAAGGTTTGAATCGAAACGATTATCAGGCTGCATAATCTCTTAATTTTTCTTGGCTGTAATTGTGTTGTTTAGACAGCAGAGGGATAACGTATATTAGTCTATCCACATTCACGGGATATGAGCAGTCGTGTGCTCTGATTGGCTACGCTACTACTAGGCTATCTGCTCATATACCGTAAGTAGAGAAAAACAAAATGGTGGCGCATGTTGCTGAACCAACCGAGTACGAAATAAAAACTCGACTCAAACAAAACCCCAGAAAATACAAAAAAAAAGCAACAAAATATGGAATAAAAGTGTTTGATGGTAAGAATGCATTTTTTTTTCCAAGAATTATCACATTTTTCACAAATTGCTACCCTCATTTCACTGGTTTGTTTACATTCTAAGCGGAAATGATTTATTTGGGTGTTTTGCATAAAGTTTTTATTTATCAAATTTGCAAAAAATAAAAAAAGCTCTGTTTCTCAAAATCCAGTGAATGTGGATAGAATAAAAGTTATTCCATTCGATCTCATGCATGGCTTATAGCCAACTCGGTGCTACGCGCCTCATCAGCGATCAGCTCATGTACGACTCGATTTCGTGGAATAACGGCCTCATCAGCGAGTGGACTTTTGAGATGATAATCGGGGACAATGCCCTGAATTTTACTAGGGAACCAGGGACATTACTATTTCAACAGTCAATATCGTTAAAATAAGCAATTTATTAGCTTAATGTATTAGCTTAAAAAAATCAGTGACTAGCATTTACTAGGTGAGAGTGGGGTGTGCTAGCCAGTGTTGTGAAACTATGGGTCTAGTTCACTGGTGAGCAGTGAGTACATGTCACTGCTCTTTCATGATTACAGTCAAATAGTTTCTCTGCTTAGCTTATGCGTGCTGTGATCTTTTGGGGGCAGTGTGATTGACAGAGTTAGCAAGATAGCTACACAAGTTGGCTTGAATTAGCTAATTGTGTCCCTCATATGCCCCTGCAGAAGTAAACACAAGGATGACAATGGAGTGTATGCCTAATAATTTAAGGCTCGCATTAACAACCAAAGTAATAGAGTAATAAAGGGCTTTTTGGTATAAGCCCCGCCCCCAATTGCATGGCCACACCCCCAACCATGGCTGGAACCCCACCCCCAGGCCTTAAACTCATCCTATTATGTTAACAAACACAAAAATAAGTATGATATATAGACTTTGGTGAACATAAGGTGCAGAATGTCAAAATGTCAGAATTTAGGCTATGACTGCAGCACATCCAACAATAAAGGGCCAATATCCGGAATTGCCCAAGGGATATCACCGGGCACCCTCTCTGGACAACAACAAACAGCAAAAAAAAAAACTTTAACCGAAGAAGCCAGGTTCAGCCAAATTTGGGCCTTTGGCTCCCGGACTACCGTGGGTCCTTTAAGATCAGCTAGCTAGTAGTGTAGTTGCGCTTTTAATGGTTGCTGTTTAAACCAGCGAAACATAAAGCGAGTGAAATAATGTTCTGTCCCATCCTTGATGATTTAATACCAAGTAGGTTACTCATTTCTTTATCAAAGTACCAAAAAAACATGTCCTCATATTCAGTCTGGAAAAAAATGTCATCACTACACTCCTAGTCTGTATGACTAATGGGACGTATCAAGATTGTGCCATTTTATAGGTATGTAATGATATAGTGCAGGGGTGTTCAAAGTGTGGGAGAGTCAGCCCCCCCTCAGATAGCAAATAAACAACAGCGCCCCCCCCCCCCCCCCCCCCCTTACAATTTTTGTTGTTGCTATACTTAATGTTCCATTCGTATTTAAAAAAAAAATGGTTGTTGTACACATTTTTATTTTTTTCTTTTGCACATTTTAAACATCTGTGCTTTTTTTTTAACATCTTGTTTTACACATTTTAAACATCTCATAGCATCGTTAGCTAGCACCTCTTGGCAGACAACACACTGTGGCAGTGGAGCATCTTCAGATCCAGTCCATGAAAATCCAAACTTTAAATAATCGTAGTCATGCTTACTTCTTTTTTTGCTTGGCCCAGACTCTGTCTCCTCACTCACTGTAGCTTTAGGTACTAAAAATCGATCCATTTTGTCTCTGGCAAAGGCTAGCTGAAGTTCGCTAAATGTCCGCAATAGTAACTTATTCTGGTTTATTTTTCCTCACGTTGCGCCCCCGAAGAACTCTGGTGCCCCCTAGGGGAGGCGCGCCCCACACTTTGAAAAGTCCTGATATAGTGTGTGACGATAAATCTCATCTCATCTCATTACCTCTAGCCGCTTTATCCTGTTCTACAGGGTCGCAGGCAAGCTGGAGCCTATCCCAGCTGACTACGGGCGAAAGGCGGGGTACACCCTGGACAAGTCGCCAGGTCATCACAGGGCTGACACATAGACACAGACAACCATTCACACTCACATTCACACCTACGGTCAATTTAGAGTCACCAGTTAACCTAACCTGCATGTCTTTGGACTGTGGGGGAAACCGGAGCACCCGGAGGAAACCCACGCGGACACGGGGAGAACATGCAAACTCCGCACAGAAAGGCCCTTCTTGCTGTGAGGCGACAGCGCTAACCACTACACCACCGTGCTGCCCTGACGATAAATCTCGGTACAAATTTATGAAGGTTTGAATCGAAACGATTATCGGGATGCATAATCTCTTAATTTTTCTTGGCTGTAATTGTGTTGTTTAGACAGCAGAGGGATAACGTATATTAGTCTATCCACATTCACGGGATATGAGCAGTCGTGTGCTCTGATTGGCTACGCTACTACTAGGCTATCTGCTCATATACCGTGAGTAGAGAAAAACAAAATGGCGGCGCATGTTGCTGAACCAACCGAGTACGAAATAAAAACTCGACTCAAACAAAACCCCAGAAAATACAAAAAAAAGCAACAAAATATGGAATAAAAGTGTTTGATGGTAAGAATGCATTTTTTTTTTCCAAGAATTATCACATTTTTCACAAATTGCTACCCTCATTTCACTGGTTTGTTTACATTCTAAGCGGAAATGATTTATTTGGGTGTTTTGCATAAAGTTTTTATTTATCAAATTTGCAAAAAATAAAAAAGCTCTGTTTCTCAAAATCCAGTGAATGTGGATAGAATAAAAGTTATTCCATTCGATCTCATGCATGGCTTATAGCCAACTCGGTGCTACGCGCCTCATCAGCGATCAGCTCATGTACGACTCGATTTCGTGGAATAACGGTTAAATAGTGGGAATATAGGTGACTTCACCTTAGGTGGAAGTAACATAGCTCTAATGTTGCGAAAGCAAAAAAAAAAAAAAAGAAGGAAAAAAGATCTCAAATGCAAAAGACCTGTTGTGTGATTGAGTACAAATAGATTTAACAAGAAATCAGATCTCAATTTTTCCAGACTGCTGAAAGATAAAGAAAATCGAGGGAGTATAAATGTTCATAAAAGTTTATCAAGAAAAGGCCTATTGGTTAACTTTTTTAATTCATTTTATTAAAATGGAAAAAAATAAATTAGTTAATGGGTTATATTTTACTCTCTCCTTTACAAATGTAAGTAAATAATTATTGTTGGTTATTAAGAAAATGAAAACTTTTATTTTAATTTAAAAAAGGACTATTTAAGTTGATAGGAAAATAAATATTGCACTTTTCTGTAATACAAATTTCTTAAATTTTTTTTTCAAAAAAATATTGTGGAAAATTGACTTGTGTACCCAATATTGTGAAGTGAATTGGGTGAATTATTACATGCCTAGTCATTTATACTTTGACTGACCAGCTCGTGCTTGTAATGTAGTCTAGGATTCTAGAGTTAAAAAAAAAAATCACAGCACAAGGCTCGAAAGTTAAACGTAGTCAAAATATTTTGAAACAGTTCGAATGGACTGAAACAAATGATAGTACAAACAAATGGGGCAGCCATGGCCTGAAGGTTAGAGAAGCAGCCTGGGCCCAAAGGGTCGCCGGTTTGATTCCTGGGACCGGCAGGAACAGCGTGAGGGTAGTTGAGTGAATGAACAGCACTTCCCCCTCCCTCTGCATCATGGCTGAAGTGCTCTTGAGCAAACCACCGAACCCTCAACTGCTCCCCGGGTGCTGTAGCATACATGCCCACTGCTTTGGGTATAGACCCTTTTCAGTCACGTGACCTTCGTAAACGCAACCACCATTTTGGACATGTAGCGGACTTCGGCTCGAATTGGTTTGAATGCGAGGAAGGCGACAAACGGAGAACATACAAGAAAAAGGAGCGAGATGCAGAAAACGCCTTCGCTATCCAGCGACGTAGGGCATTTGCAGGGCGAGCAGAGGGAGAAATAACAACAGTAACGACACATTAGCAACGCCGTACAGAAATAACGGTTTATGGCACAGACCCTTTCGGTTCTCGCTCATCTAGCTGCTACAATGACTGCTTAGACTGCAACAATAATACCTAACACACATTTAAGTATCCGTCGTAAAGACGTGAAACTCATCGAGTGACGAGTGTGTTCATTGATAAGCTAACACAATCTAAAAGTAGACATACCATCACACTGCCCTGGCGCTGTGTACAGTTTACCTTCTATGGTTTGTGCGCTCACTATTTGCCGTTACTTTCTCCAACCCAGTGTTAGAGATTACAGGGAACGGCTTGGATTTAAGAGACAAATACATGTTCCTCTTGTTTTGAACACTTATTTGTAGGCAGTGCTTAATTTGTAAAGTGGGAGGTCCCGGAGCGCAGAGGATGAGCGGCTCCGGTGCGGAAAAAAAGGGGGGGGAGGGGGGCACGGCGCTGCGCTTCTGGGCATGTTTTGTAATAACACTGCAAATTAAGTTCATCTGCAGATATTTTGTGGATGTCGTTTCATGAGAGAAATCACCAACAAGGCAGATATCAAAATCAGACATTAACACTAAATAAACTTGCATTTTTTTTTTATTTAATTATTTGTTTTTTTGTTTGTTTGTTTTTTGTTACATAGTCAAAAGAGGTGTCGGATCACCGGATCCAGTGTAAATAGCTGCCGGAGCCAACGCCCGAGGTTCCGGAGCGCGCTCCGGCTTGATCCCCCTCAAATTAAGCGCTGTTTGTAGGACGCTGCCTCTGATCTGTCCTACAGTCTACCAACAGCAAAGGAACACAACGCTAGCTAATGTCGTTAGCTAATAGCTACTACAGAAGAACAAAGAGGTTACAATGGGTTATTTTAGCCTATTTGGTTACGCACTCGCCGCCACAGAATGTTAACAGCAATGTAATGCCTTTTCTGGCTAATTTTATTCGTCTTACCTCCAACAAAGTGGTCACTACACAAGCGCTGGTATGCCGAGGGCTGCCAATCTGTTAATTTTTTTTAATGGCCGCTATCCATCTTCTCCGTCGGGATCCGATAAAATGATAACCCTTGCCTTGTTTGTTGATGGTTACTACATCCAGGTGCACAACAATATAGTGGCATGATGGAAGTCTTGCTGAAAATAAACACTTTCTTTGCTGCCGTTCCTCAATGCTGGCTGTGGTAAACTACTGGTAGTACACGTCCAAAATGGCGGCTGCGTTTGTCGTGACGTCACGTGAAAAGGGTCCATATGTATGTGCTCATTGCTCACTTGTGTTCACTGCTTCAGATGGGTTAAATGCAGATGAGGAATTTCGCTGTGCTTGAGTGTACATGTGACCAAATAAAGGCTTCTTCTTCTTCTCAAATAACTAACTATTGTAAAATAAGCTTCAAAAGAGACATGACGAAACCCAGTTTTATTTCTTTCGTTATATAGGCGCGTTTCTTTCTTTTGCATTTAAATTTCGGACCGTTCACTGAAGGACAATGTGATTGAGAGACTGAGCTTTTTCCTGAAAGATGTGCAGTATGTTTGACCTTCCTTACCTCGGAGAATGCCGTATGTAAAGTGTCAAGGAAAATGACTGCACATTAACCATTCTCTAATGCATGTCAGCCTTTAAAAGCTCATATCAGATTGCCTTGTAGCGGGGACCCTTCACTAAGCCTTGTTTAAAATATTTATTACATTGCTGGGGCTCGCTGTGTATCTGAAACTATGTGCCGTGTCCTTAATCCTCACCCTCGTTCCATTAGTATCACTGGGGATGTGGATTGAATTGGTTTCACATCTCTCAGCCTTTTGCCTTGATCATCTTTTAACTTTTTTTTTTAAACCTCGCCCAAGATGCCTTGATAACGAAGGCTTGACCAATTCCAGTTCTCATTTAGCCCTTTTCCACTAAATCAGTTCCAGGGCTGGTTCGGGGCTGGTGCTAGTTCACAACTCGTTCAACTTGCGAGCCAGCTGAGAACCAGTTTGCTTTTCCATAGCTCGCGGTGCTAAGGGGAGCCACGTCATTACGTCGCTGTATACGTCAGTTACGTCGCTACGTTTGAATAAACCTTGGCACGGATATCGAAGCAAAAACAACGCGGAAACAGCAGCAACAACAATAATAATAATGGATGACTTTGCGTTTGTACAGCTGCTGCTTCTCGTCGCTTAAAAATGTCGATCTTTCGCGGTCTTGTTATTGTTGTTGGTCTTAACAACTCCGCCCCCCCCGCTGACGTAAGCGGTTCTTTCCTCTGGCCCAGCAGAGAGTTGGTGCTAGCCTGGAACCGGTTTTTCTGGCCCCAGAGCCAGTTCTTTGTCAGTGGAAACAGAAAACCCAGTTCCAAACTAAGCACTGGCCCCGAACCAGCCCTGGAACTGATTTGGTGGAAAAGGGGCAATTTTGGGAGTTAAGTTTGAGAGAAGTGACAGCGACAGCAACCCTCCAGGATTTGAAGTAACCACGTGAAGAAATGTTTCTTGGCTTTTAACCGAATTTATTTCTCACTTGCTGTGTTAAGATTTTTTTTTTTTGACCGTATATTTGTGCTGTTTGTAACTCACTGACAGTTGAGTGTAAAAACTGTCTTGAAGACTTCAATCTGTAAAATCCTTTTTTAAATTTCCTTCATTTTTTTTTTGGTTTCTGGTCTTGTGAAATACGACTGTACACTTGTAGTAACACAAATTCCCATCAAGAACACTAAAGAATTTCCAATTTGTCTGTCTGGGGAAATGTAGAAGCATAAATTATTCAAGAACCCCTGATCTTTTTTTAAGAGTATATAGATATAACAAGGCATGACTTCCGTATGATTCATTTTTATGTGTAAGACTCGTTCATTCTTGGAGGGAAATGAGGAGCTGGGGAGCAGGCCTTGTGATAACTCGTGGGTTTATTTCTCACTTTGACTTCTCTATTTTCAATTCTCACACTGAGACACACGCATGCACACACATCAGCCGCACACACGGCTCTCCTTGCTGTTCAGCTTTGTCTCTGAAAGAACACAAAAGACGCATGTAGAGGTCAGAGCGGGTGGGTGGAGCACAGAAGTACGGCAGGCCAGAACTGAGTTCCGAAAACTCTCTTTATTTGCACTTTACAGTCGCAAAACATGCACTCTCCCAGCCACACGCCATATATATATATATATATATATATATATATATATATATATATATATATATATATATATATATATATATATAATATGAGAGTGATTCCACGCTTATGGGTACTGAAATGGGGACATGAACTTATTCACCTAAAACCATTTCTTTTTTTACCATCAGGTCACAAAACATGTAATCTTTAATGAATATGTTAAAAGATAACTTTAATTTTCTGAGATGTAATAAAAACATATTTATATGCCAAAGTCAAGCCTATGAGTTCCAAAATGATGTCTGTTCCATTACTTCTGTTACGATTGTCCATCTCGCGTCTGTTACAAATTAATTACAATCTAGCTATATACCATGTTAATCTTATTGAAAGAATGTGTATGTTTATTCTACTACACATGTTTATTAATTATATTTGCTAAAACATCACCTTCCTATGTTTCAAAAAGTAATTCTACATTGTTAAAATTGAGAATATACATGTCCACAACACTTCTGTTACGTTCTGACTTTGGCATATAAATATGTTTTTATTACATCTCAGAAAATTAAAGTTATCTTTTAACATATCATTCATTAAAGATTACATGTTTTGTGACCTGATGGTAAAAAAAAGAAATGGTTTTAGGTGAATTTTTAAAAATAAGTTCATGTCCCCATTTCAGTACCCATATAGCGTGGAATCTCTCTCTCTCTCTCTCTCTCTCTCTCTCTCTCTCTATATATATATATATATATATATATATATATATATATATATGCACACACATCAGTCATCTGGTTCGGGAGAGAGCCCACTCTGCTCTCCCTCTCTTCCTTAAATAGGGCGCGGTCACTGGGGAAGACACACACAGGTTAATTCACCTCAGGTGTAGTGATTCTGCCACTTACCTTCCCTGACTCCGCCTTCCGGTTGCAGACCGACGCTTGACCACGCCCCCACTGCCACAAGGCACATATAAGAAAATTGCCAGTAATTAGATGCAGGTGAGCTTCATCATGCATTACCTGTCGGCGTGACCACGCCCCCGCTGTCACAACATGATTCCCTGTCATTGGTTCATTTCGAATCAGATCCTTTAGTGTTTATACAATGCAGCAAATACTGCCAGTGTCCTGTTATGGCTTGGCTACATGATGATATGGTTGGTGTCCATAACGTGATAACCCGATGTACTTAAAGAGTATTTAAAGTGCATATCACGGGTAAATTCAGGAGCAAGATCAATGCAATTCTCCTATTTTATATTAAACTTTGGTCAAATATTGGTCACATTTTGTGCAATTTTTTTACCTTGTGCAATACCAGAAAAATTCAGTTGAAATCAAGCCATTTAAGGCGAATTGGTCCGCCTCTGGAAAAACTTGGCATTTGGATTTCCCGTCAAACATTGATTTTCATGACGTCGCGTGTGGAACGCCTCCTTCTGAATCCTACGTCAGCGCTGGTTTGTTTATGAGAAAACGATCTAGTGGTTTTCTGCAAATTTCTTCAACGTTATCGTGTGATTATTAAAATGGTTAACAGATGTATCGTAGGAGGGTGTAGCAACACCAATCATGATGGGATTAGTACTTATCGTTTCCCACATTGCACTCAGGTGACAATTCCATATTTCAATGCAAAATCGCGAGCTGCTAAACTTGGTCTACACAGGCTGTGCACTGAAACCGTGCAAAGCTCTCACAGCCTGCTGGCGCTTCCGCAGGTGACGTCACCAATCTGGCTCCAGACTCCCTTGGGATTTTTCCAGATGTGTTTTGTTATTTAATTTTTTTCTGCTGTAGACAGATGGCCTTGTGCAAAATTACCCTTCTGGATGAGTGTGTAAAGGGACATTCTTTCATATATATATAAAAAAAAAACGAATTTGGTCCAGGTTATGCACTTTAAGGCATCGGTGCATTTATGACACTGACCAACTCCATTGTTGCTAATAATAACAAGGAATATGATCATAATCGCTCTTAAGATAACGGTTTTATTGATGCTCAAGCGATCCATGGAAGCATAATGGTTAGAGAATTAGCTTTGGGATGAAAGGGTTGTCGGTTTGATTCCCTAGGCCAGCAGGAATAGCTGAAGTGCCCTCGAGGAAGGCACCTAATCGCCAACCGCTCCCCAGGCTGCTCTGGGTATGTTGTATGTCTCGCTGGATAAGCGTATCCACTAAACGCCTGTTTTATGTAATGTAATTTCTGTTGAAATTTAATGAAACCATAATTGGTGGTTGTTGTTGTGCTTTTGTTTTTTTAAAGTGCTGTTTTGAAGGTGCTTATGTCACAATGCTGGCGAGTCAATCACAGTGAATGTGATTTGGTCAGAAGGCGTGATTAATTTCTATAAGAGCAGCTCTGACACTAGTTCAAGCTGCAATTCAAATTATATGTTTATATTAACATGCTTAGTTTAGTACGTTATTGTTTCTATAGTAGCCGCTATTATACATGGACTTGTGTGGCGGATGCACCACATGATGATATTTAACAAAGATTGTTCTGTCCATATCACTGGATATGAGCAATCGCGCACTCTGACTACTCTACTACTAGGCTATCAGCTCATGTACTGTGAGTAGAGAAAAACAAAATGGTGGCGCGTTTTGCTGAACCAAATAAGGACGAAATAAAAACTCTACTTGAAAACAACCCCCCCCCCAAAAAAAAAAAAAAGCAACAAAATATGGGATGAAATTATTTGATGGTAAGAATGTCTCATCTCATTATCTCTAGCCGCTTTATCCTTCTACAGGGTCGCAGGCAAGCTGGAGCCTATCCCAGCTGACTATGGGCGAAAGGCGGGGTACACCCTGGACAAGTCGCCAGGTCATCACAGGGCTGACACATAGACACAGACAACCATTCACACTCACATTCACACCTACGGTCAATTTAGAGTCACCAGTTGACCTAACCTGCATGTCTTTGGACTGTGGGGGAAACCGGAGCACCCGGAGGAAACCCACGCGGACACGGGGAGAACATGCAAACTCCACACAGAAAGGCCCTCGCCGGCCCCAGGGCTCGAACCCGGACCTTCTTGCTGTGAGGCGACAGCACTAACCACTACACCACTGTGCTGCCAATGATAAGAACGTATCTGTTTTTTTTAAAAATGTTTTTTATTTTTCAAGAATTATTTTTATTATAGCATTTTTCACAGATTGCTTTTGTCTTTTTCGCCGCTTTGTTTACATTCTAAGTGGAAATTATTTTGTCGGACGTTTTGTATAAACTTTTTCTTTATCGAATTTGCAAAAAATAAAAATGCTTCATTTCTAAAAATCCAGTGAATATAGAAAGAATAAAACAGTTATTCCACTCAATCTCATCGTGCACGGCTTATAGCTAACTCGGTGCGACGCGCCTCTTCGGCTGTCAGCTCATGTACGACTCGATTTCATGGAATAACTGTTAAATATTGTGATCGTTGCTATGGTGAAGGAGACATTAATTAGCATTTGTGGAAGGAGTGTTCAGTGTCTGCACTTTATAACAGCCAAAAGAAAAGCTGTAACTTTGTTGTCCACAATGGACAGATGGGTTTGTGGTTTCACAGTAGCAAGCTGCATTTTTGTTTGTTTATTTAATTTCCTTGAAGTGAAAGTTATAGATGCTGTAACATACGTGCCAACCTAAACTAACTTATTTCATGGAGGCTCAACAACAGTAAACGTAACCTATAAATGGATAAAAAGTATTTGAGTTATTCCATGAAATCGAGTTGTACATGAGCTGATAGCCGACGAAGCACGTAGCACTGAGTTGTCTATAATCTGTGTACGACGAGATTGAGTGGAATAACTGTTTTATTCTATCCACATTCACTGGATTTAGCATTTTTTATTTTTTGCAAATTTGATGAATAAAAACTTTATACAAAATGTCTGACACAATCATTTCCGCTTAGAATGTAAACAAACCGGTGACATGACCGTAGCAATTTGTGAAAAATGCTTTTCGTAATACAACCCCGATTCCAAAAAAAGTTGGGACAAAATACAAATTGTAAATAAAAACGGAATGCAATAATTTACAAATCTCAAAAACTGATATTGTATTCACAATAGAACATAGACAACATATCAAATGTCGAAAGTGAGACATTTTGAAATTTCATGCCAAATATTAGCTCATTTGAAATTTCATGACAGCGACACATCTCAAAAAAGTTGGGACAGGGGCAATAAGAGGCTGGAAAAGTTAAAGGTGCAAAAAAGGAACAGCTGGAGGACCAAATTGCAACTCATTAGGTCAATTGGCAATAGGTCATTAACATGACTGGGTATAAAAAGAGCATCTTGGAGTGGCAGCGGCTCTCAGAAGTAAAGGTGGGAAGAGGATCACCAATCCCCCTAATTCTGCGCCGACAAATAGTGGAGCAATATCAGAAAGGAGTTCGACAGTGTAAAATTGCAGAGAGTTTGAACATATCATCATCTACAGTGCATAATATCATCAAAAGATTCAGAGAATCTGGAAGAATCTCTGTGCATAAGGGTCAAGGCCGGAAAACCATACTGGGTGCCCGTGATCTTCGGGCCCTTAGACGGCACTGCATCACATACAGGCATGCTTCTGTATTGGAAATCACAAAATGGGCTCAGGAATATTTCCAGAGAACATTATCTGTGAACACAATTCACCGTGCCATCCGCCGTTGCCAGCTAAAACTCTATAGTTCAAAGAAGAAGCCGTATCTAAACATGATCCAGAAGCGCGGACGTCTTCTCTGGGCCAAGGCTCATTTAAAATGGACTGTGGCAAAGTGGAAAACTGTTCTGTGGTCAGACGAATCAAAATTTGAAGTTCTTTATGGAAATCAGGGACACCGTGTCATTCGGACTAAAGAGGAGAAGGACGACCCAAGTTGTTATCAGCGCTCAGTTCAGAAGCCTGCATCTCTGATGGTATGGGGTTGCATTAGTGTATGTGGCATGGGCAGCTTACACATCTGGAAAGACACCATCAATGCTGAAAGGTATATCCAGGTTCTAGAGCAACATATGCTCCCATCCAGACGACGTCTCTTTCAGGGAAGACCTTGCATTTTCCAACATGACAATGCCAAACCACATACTGCATCAATTACAGCATCATGGCTGCGTAGAAGAAGGGTCCGGGTACTGAACTGGCCAGCCTGCAGTCCAGATCTTTCACCCATAGAAAACATTTGGCGCATCATAAAACGGAAGATATGACAAAAAAGACCTAAGACAGTTGAGCAACTAGAATCCTACATTAAACAAGAATGGGTTAACATTCCTATCCCTAAACTTGAGCAACTTGTCTCCTCAGTCCCCAGACGTTTACAGACTGTTGTAAAGAGAAAAGGGGATGTCTCACAGTGGTAAACATGGCCTTGTCCCAACTTTTTTGAGATGTGTTGTTGTCATGAAATTTAAAATCACCTAATTTTTCTCTTTAAATGATACATTTTCTCAGTTTAAACATTTGATATGTCATCTATGTTCTATTCTGAATAAAATATGGAATTTTGAAACTTCCACATCATTGCATTCCGTTTTTATTTATAATTTGTACTTTGTCCCAACTTTTTGGAATTGGGGTTGTAATTATTGAAAAAAAAAAGTTCTTATCAAATACTTTCATTCCATATTTTGTAGTCTCTTTTTTTGGTATTTTTTTGGGGGGGTTGTTTTCGAGTAGTTTTTATTTCATCCTCGGTTAGTTCAGCAACACACCCCACCATTTTCTTCTTTAGGCTTTTTTGGTGGTTGGCAAACCAACTTTAAAGGTGCATTACTGCCACTGACTGGGCTGGAGTGTGGAACAGGAGGTTTTTTTTTGGGGGGGGAGGGGTCTGTGTTCTGTTATTTTTGTTTCTTTTAAATACTTGATGACAAAGTGATCTGACTTGATGCGCTCTGCCATTTTGTTTTTTCTCTGTTCACGGTATATGAGCTGATATCCTAGTAGTAGAGTAGCCAATCAGTGTGCGCGATTGCTCATATCCAGTGACTGTGGATAGCATAAGTATTATTCTTTCAAAATTCTCATCTCATTATCTCTAGCCGCTTTATCCTGTTCTACAGGGTCGCAGGCAAGCTGGAGCCTATCCCAGCTGACTATGGGCGAGAGGCGGGGTACACCCTGGACAAGTCGCCAGGTCATCACAGGGCTGACACATAGACACAGACAACCATTCACACTCACATTCACACCTACGGTCAATTTAGAGTCACCAGTTAACCTAACCTGCGTGTCTTTGGACTGTGGGGGAAACCGGAGCACCCGGAGGAAACCCACGCGGACACGGGGAGAACATGCAAACTCCGCACAGAAAGGCCCTCGCCGGCCCCGGGGCTCGAACCCGGACCTTCTTGCTGTGAGGTGACAGCGCTAACCACTACACCACCGTGCTGCCTCTTTCAAAATTGTGTAGGAAAAAATGGTTTAAGAGAAGCCAGTTGTGGTATAAGAGGAATAAAACACTTGTTTGTATGATGTTCCAGGAAAATTATCAACTTGGGGGTATTAATAACCTCACACCACCCCAGTGTTGATGACATGACATCGTGGTTTTTTTTTGTTTTTTTTTTTTATTCCTTATAAAACAGGATATCATATTGCTTAATTACCAATGGGACACAGTTTAAGCACAGTGTGTTTCTGTTAATCCAGCGTAGGACATGTTTCTGGTGAGCTGATCTCCTGTCAAGCGGGGAAAAAAAACAAAAAACCTCACAGCTCCAGCCACTAGCAGATTTTGAATAGGTTTGAATGTCAGTCACGTCGAAAACACAATTCAAACAGAACGAAACGGACGAGTCGTGTTGCGGTTCAGACGGGTCATAAAGTGCATCTTGAATGAGCTCTGAAAATCCATTAGCCTCTGTACTTGTCACAATTATTTATTTATTTTTTTTTGTAAATTTCTCTTCAAATGCTGTCATTGGGCATTTCCAGGTGGTTTATGTAATTTGAAAACGACACACTCTCTCACTCCTTTTTGTCTAAAGCATAGAAACAGCAATCAGGATTTGCTTTTCACATTCAGATGATAAGCTCATCAATGAACCGTGGTGCTACGCGGAGCGCAAGATGTCTGTGTGTGTGTGAGAAATATAAAAAGCTTTTTGTCACAACCAAGTGTATTGCACGGGTTCAGCTTTTGAAAAAGCTTTCACTTTGTATTTGCGGCTGATTAACTGTACATTGAAATAGATGGCATGTCTACCTGCATTTCTATTCATCCATTACATTTTGTGTTATTACTCAAGCAGGGCAAAGTAATAAAAGCCTGAAATGGCCACACTAAGCAGCAGTTTTATACGTGCAGCATCCTAAGATGGGGTTTGCCAAACCGTCAGCCTTTAGCTCAGAGCGGAGTTTAAAAAAAGCAAAGGAAGAGGGGAAAAAAAACACCCTCCTGCAACAGCGCACTATAAAATTGCTGCTTCCTTACAGCTTCATAAATGAAAATCCTGCGATGTCAATGCGTGTGAGAAACCATTGGCATCACAGTGTAGAGCCAATATAAAGAAAACAAAAAGTTGCACAGGGATTCTCTGACATTGAAATGTAATAAAATGAAGGCCAAGATCTCACCGTGAGAGACAGGACTATCATCCACTGTACTGAAATGTCAGACATAAGGGGAAATTAATGAGCAAGTGGAGGTTCACTCGGATGACATTTCAGCAAATGGCTTAAAAATATGGCTCTGATATACACATGCTTCCTCGGAGTAGAGTTTGAATTTTTTTTTTTTTTTTCCCCCAGTATTAAATTTACAGAACCTACACCAGCGTCATGTCAGTAATACATATACACTACCGTTCAAAAGTTTGGGGTCACTTTTTGAAATGTCCTTATTTTTGAAAGAAAAGCACTGTTCTTTTCAATGAAGATCACTTTAAACTAATCAGAAATCCACTCTATACATTGCTAATGTGGTAAATGACTATTCTAGCTGCAAACGTCTGGTTTTTGGTGCAATATCTCCATAGGTGTATAGAGGCCCATTTCCAGCAACTCTCACTCCAGTGTTCTAATGGTACAATGTGTTTGCTCATTGCCTCAGAAGGCTAATGGATGATTAGAAAACCCTTGTACAATCATCTTAGCACAGCTGTAAACAGTTGAGCTCTTTAGAGAAGCTATAAAACTGACCTTCCTTTGAGCAGATTGAGGCTACATCCACACGACAACAGCAACGAGATTTTATAAAAAAATATATATATCGCGTCCACATGGGCAACGGATCAGTAAAATATCAGGTACATATGGCAACGCTTGCTGAAAACGATGCAATACACATGCCACACCTCTGCGTGCGCTGTAAGACGGTCCCATCGGAGACACCAGAACTATAGAAGAAGTAGGACGCATGCGCATAAACCCCTTCCTCTACCCGGCGTGAAGCGCTCACAGGAACAAGCACACAACAACAAGAAGATGGCTGCGACTACGCGAGGAAATCGTGCCTTCTGTGTGTACAAATTAGTTTTATTAGCGTGCATAGTTTTATATAACTTAATTTTCTTATTGTGTGAACATTTTGAAAAGCATTTTTATATAATTTATATAACTTTTTTATATTGTGTGTGAACATTTTTAAAAGCAGTCTTATCAAATAAAAAAAAGAAATTCAAGAAATGGTTCAGTTACTTGTTTATTTAAAAGAAAAGCTGTATACAAAAGTGAATGCAATGCAGTGGTTCATACAAAACAGCGAGAGTGCTGCTTGTTCTAGTCATGTGGTTGTGACGTCATCGTAAACAAATCCGTTCTACTCATCCAGACGACTTCGCAACGGCGCCGTTGCCAGATTTTTCCACTCTGGAACCCGTTCTCAAAAATATCGTTGTGGGGCACCCAAAACGCCGGCGCCGTGTGGACGCCAGGCCGAAACGATAAACAATTTTATCAGATTCACCTGAATCCGTTGCCATGTGGACAGCCTCTGAGTTTCTGGAGCATCACATTTGTGGGGTCGATTAAATGCTCAAAATGGCCAGAAAAATGTCTTGACTGTATTTTCTATTCATTTTACAACTTATGGTGGGAAATAAAAGTGTGACTTTTCATGGAAAACACAAAATTGTCTGGGTGACCCCAAACTTTTGAACGGTAGTGTAAATATTGCTGTAGGCTGCACAAGGCTTTCAATGGGGTGTGCAGTTAGAGGAAAATAATCAACCACCATATGGTGCAGTTCAGCCTAATGTGACGTATAGTTTCCGTTACCACCCCAAAGTTGACTGTTTTCCTATAATAATGTGTCCCCAAGTGTTTTACTCTACTTCTACCACAGAAAATTTGCCAGTCGTATTTTCTGACATGAATTTATTTTTATCCTTTTATAGTTATGCTTAACACTGTGGAACATCCATGAAATGAGCTCACTTTGATGATAGCAGCTGTAAATAGTACATAGTTCCCTCACTTTGTCTTGAAATTAGTAAGAAAAAAATGTAGCTTGTTACAGAGAATTTGGGAATCGAACAATCCCATTTATTTGAATCGCACGTTTAAATGACTATTCAGTGCAGGGGTCATCAAACTACGGCCCACGGGCCGACTCCAGCCCACCGGCCCCCCAGCCCCTCTGCCCCCCACCACTTGAACCGGCCCTATGAGGCAATCCCCAAAAGTGGTCATGGCCTATTTTTTTAAAATTGCTTTTTGGCAAATAATAACATGTCTGCATCTTGTATTTTGTTGATTTTATCAATTAAAATTGATATTTAGTTATAAAATGAACTATTCATATTTTCCGAATTTTCGTCATATGCTCGCGATCAAGCAGTGACAGGCAGCGCACGCGCAGAGAACTGTCAGTGTTCAGGACAGCGAAATGGCGAGCGGTCAGCGAAAAGCTGACAGAGAGTGCAGAGTTTTTAAAGAACAGTGGACCACCGATTATTTTTTCGTTCAGTGTAAGGACCGTGCAGTTTATCTTGTATGTAAAGAAAGTGTGTCGGTTTTCAAAGAATATAATCTGCGTCGTCACTACGAAACCCGCCACAAAGAGTATGCTAGTTTGCGAGGGCAAACAAGAGAAGACAGGATTCGGAGGATGAAATGCGGACTGGCTGCACAACAGAATGTATTCCTTCGCCAAACCCAGATCAACCAGGCTGTTGTCCGAGCTAGCTATAAGGTAGCTCACCTACTAGCTACCCATGGAAAGCCGTTTACTGATGGGGACTTTGTTAAAGTATGCATGCTTGCTGTGGCCGAGGAGGCGTGTCCCAACAAGAAGGATGCGCTCAGCGCGGTGAGTCTCTCCGCACCTACTATGACCAGGCGAACCGAAGACTTGGGGGACAACGTGTCTGACCAGCTGAATGAGAACGCGTCAGAATTTGAGTTTTTTGCTTTGGCCATGGATGAGAGCAATGACATGCAGGACACAGCACAACTGCTGTGATCTATTGATCTATTGCTCATATTATTATAATTTCACTGTTTTTTTTAATGTATTTATTTTATAGTCCTATTTATTTGACCTTTATTAAGTGCTGCACACAATTATTATTAATATTATTAATAATATCAACAGGCCTACCTACAATTTATAATTTTTCCACTCACCTTTGCCAGTGTCAATCACCTCAACTAGGCAGATGTTTCTTACTTTGACAGCTTTGATGTTATTTTTATTAGAAAATAAATAAGTGGAATATCTGTGGTATTTCAAATTAAAACAAAGTGTGAAGACTTGATTACTACTTTTGCAAACCACTAGTAAAGATAAACAAATATGTGCCAGGAATGGAGTGTTGATCTAGTGGTGGGGATATAGTAGTGTTGATATAGTAGTGTTGATATAGTAGTGTTGATATAGTAGTGTTGATATAGTAGTGTTGATATAGTAGTGTTGATATAGTAGTGTGGATATAGTAGTGTGGATATAGTAGTGTGGATATAGTAGTGTGGATATAGTAGTGTGGATATAGTAGTGTGGATATAGTAGTGGGGATATAGTAGTGGGGATATAGTAGTGTGGATATAGTAGTGTTGGTATAGTAGTGGGGATATAGTAGTGTTGGTATAGTAGTGTTGGTATAGTAGTGGGGATATAGTAGTGGGGATATAGTAGTGGGGATGTAGTAGTGGGGATGTAGTAGTGTTGATGTAGTAGTGTGGATATAGTAGTGGGGATGGCTGTGCCAGGCTAGTAATCTCTACTACACAATGAGGCCTGCTGGTGGTCATATTTGTCTGGGTCATACAATTCTATGTGATATAGCTGACCCGACCCCGGCCCCCCATCACAGTCAGGAACGACAATGTGGCCCCCAGAGAAAAAAGTTTGGTGACTCCTGATTCAGTGTCATACCGAAGTGCTGAACAAAGCACAGACAACAGAAAATAAAATGCCATTAGACCACCCGAGACAGTGCATATCTCATCTCATTAGCCGCTTTATCCTGTTCTACAGGGTCGCAGGCAAGCTGGAGCCTATCCCAGCTGACTACGGGCGAAAGGCGGGGTACACCCTGGACAAGTCGCCAGGTCATCACAGGGCTGACACATAGACACAGACAACCATTCACACTCACATTCACACCTACGCTCAATTTAGAGTCACCAGTTAACCTAACCTGCATGTCTTTGGACTGTGGGGGAAACCGGAGCACCCGGAGGAAACCCACGCGGACACGGGGAGAACATGCAAACTCCACACAGAAAGGCCCTCGCCGGCCACGGGGCTCGAACCCGGACCTTCTTGCTGTGAGGCGACAGCGCTAACCACTACACCACCATGCCGCCCCTTGCCTTCATGTTTTAGTGCCAAATAAAAGAGAAATCTGGGTTAAATACTAATAATGCTGCAAAATTTCATCCATACTTTTTTTTTCTGTTGTGCAAAACAGTTGAAGACTTGAACAATATCAATCCTTTAATAAGCATAACAAAAGCTGTTGGTTGATGATCCATACATTTAGTATGTATGACATTACTGGCCAAGTTACTGTGTTTGCTGGTTAACAGGTTTGTAGCTTTGTGAAGTGGATTTTTTCATTTTTATTTTTAAATTGTTCGCTTTCTAGTGCTGCAAAGTGGGGCTGCGTACCGGTACTGTGTACCGGTACTGTACCGTGAAAATCGATTCGGTACAGGTCCAAAATACTGGATCATGAAGTACCGGTACTCTACCGATATAAATTTACACCAAGTATCTGCTTATTTTGTGACTGAAGATGCGTAAATCCTACCACAAAGACGAAAACTTAGCACTGGAAAAGACGTAAAATGCCGCGCTGAAACTTGAAATCAGAGCCATCTTTGATTTGAGATCCTCTCGCCACAGTCTCACGAGACACTGCGAGAGTTTGGCTGATCCACCGTTCTGATTGGTCAAAAAGACTCAAAAGCAGGTCAGCCATTTTTCCTTTGCTGGCATTGGCGGCCTTTGTTGCTTTGTGTAATTTTGCCGCGTAAGTTAAAGGCCGCGGAGTGAATTTGTTTGTCATGCCACGTGGGAAGACCAGTAAGGTCTGGGATCACGTAACAAAGCTTTCAGGGGGCCAGAACACAAGTTGTCTTGTTGTGAGACAACTTGTGACTTTTTGTCCCAAGTTAACTAAGGGTGAATTCAGACCAGGATAGTTCGATAGTTCACTTGCTTTGGTCCGAATCAAATGGTTTTTTTTTTTTTTTTTTCATTTTGGTGCGGTTCGCTTTCACACTATATATTTTAGTAAGCGGACCAAAATCTGTCAACAAAGCCACGCGCCCTGAGGTCGTTCAGCTATTGGTCAGAGACGACACGCGCACAAAGCGTTAAGTTCAAAAGTAGTCATGGAGGCTTTCCGTGCTGTTATAGCTTTGATGACATTAAAAAGAATATGTTTTTTCCAGTTTTTACTGTTTTCACAATTGTGCGATTACTATGCTGTTGCACAAGTAATTTATCAACGACGACGACAAAGGGCAAGGCGGCTACGGAGGATAGCGCTGATGAGCGCACATCATGTTGTGACAGTTCTGGCTCTTCACGCAATAGATGAATTTCTTTTTTGCGTCGCTAGTACCGCCACTTTTTGAAAGAATGTCCCTGATTTTAATGTAGGTCTGACTGAGTTTCTTCACTTTTAGCCGACATTGTTCTGGGGAGCGCGTGAACCCCTTCTCCTTCATTTTCTCACTGAATACAGCAAACACGTCGGCATTTTTGTGTGTTCTCTCCAAAAGCTCAGATATGTGGACATCTGCCCATATATCCACAAGGGTACGCGTTTCTTCCTCGGCCCACGTTTGCCCCCTACTCATTTTTTGTACTCGCCTACCACTGGTGACTGAACGACCCTTGACAACCGAAACAGTGTTTGCACTTTGCGGTGGAGTGTCAAGACTCTGTTTCCCATAATGCTCGACAAACGACGGAAGCTCCCGAGGTACAAAAAAGCAAAACTGTTGGATTAGGTCCGGTCTGCTTTCACACCTCCAAAAGATCCGCACCAGGGTTCCTTTGGTCCGGACCGAGTCCGACCTTGCAGCTCGGTCTCGGTCCGCTTGTTTGGTCCGGACCAGAGTTCGGTGGTTTGTATTCAGACCAACACAAAAGGTCCGGACCAAGGGAAATTTGGTTCGTTTGGTCCGGACCAAACAACGTAGGTGTTTACGCCATAAGTGTGAGACTGAGAGAGTGACTGAGAAGTGAGGTAGGAAACCTAGTTATGTTCGGTTTTCTTTGAATAAAGATACTGACAAGTTGTCAACAGTTTATTAATGTTTCTGTCATTATTGAAGAAGTTCAGAAGAATTTGTCAAATTGTTCAGGTACAGGTACAGGTCCGGACCTGTACCTAAACCTCTGTACCAGTACCTGATGTTACGTTTAGGTACGCAGCCCTACTGCAAAGGTTGCTGTGTGACTCATATTTTTTTTTTTCTCTGTGACATCGATGTTCATCAAGGCTTCCTATTGAGCTCATTGCGAGGATTCATTGTCCTTGTAATGGCTGCAGTTTATGGATTTGTCTCAGCTTGAGATGGATTACTGCCACCGTTTTTATTTTTATTTTTCCCTGTTACTAGAGCAGAGCAGGACCTAGTTTGGAAACAGTTTGAATTCAGAGTGTTTTGTTTGCACTTTAATTAGATGAAAGCTTTGTACAATCA
Source organism: Neoarius graeffei (assembly GCF_027579695.1). Classification (NCBI taxonomy): domain Eukaryota; kingdom Metazoa; phylum Chordata; class Actinopteri; order Siluriformes; family Ariidae; genus Neoarius; species Neoarius graeffei. The sequence goes on from NC_083570.1 coordinate 93,857,916, forward strand.
TGTTGACACTCGAGGATTTACAACGCTCCCAGCACAACAAATAATGGGTATGCGATAAAAATTTAACCCGATGTGTCTGTAGTATAAGTGGGGGCCTTTGAAAAGGGTTTAAAATAAACTTTAAACGTAGGGTTAGATTTGGTTTCTGTGACAAATACGAACAAAGGCGTGCGACTTTGAATGCTGAAAAAGCTACCGACTTTTGGTCAGCTGTCCCACATAAAAAACAAAGGAAAACGATCAGAGAAAGTGTGACGACTTCCTGAGAGATCTACCATTCGAAATGTCATAACTTCTGAAAATGAGGTAGCAGGTAATTTAAAGTCCATGAACATGATGCCAACTAATTTATTAATTAACCAGTTATTGAAAATTAATTAAAACCTCAGTGCAAACAAAAACATGGCCCTAACTTCCATACTACTTGGAATTTGTTTAATGACATTTTCACCATTCAGTAGATGATCCTGGGGAAAATCTTCAGTCATTGTCTTGGCTTTTAATTTTTTTTTTTTTTAATAAATTTGACTCGAAATCAACAGTAAACAACACAACAAATGCATGATACGAGTAATATAAATCATGATTAACTGAGCCTTTTCAATAGCAAACTCCAGCCAGATTTCTGCAACTTCCACCCAGGCGTCCACTTTGTATGAACTTCAAAAACCATGATGATGCTCCAAATTACTTGATAGTAACAAGTGATAGATACAGTGGGACAAAAAAGTATTTAGTCAGTCACCAATTGTGCAAGTTCTCCCACTTAAAAAAAGAGAGAGGCCTGTAATTTTCATCATAGGTACACTTCAACTATGAGAGACAGAATGAGAAAAAAAAAATCCAGAAAATCACGTTGTCTGTCTGATTTTTAAAGAATTTATTTGCAAATTATGGTGGAAAGTAAGTATTTGGTCAATAACAAAAGTTCATCTCAATACTTTGTTATATACCCTTTGTTGGCAATGACAGAGGTCAAACGTTTTCTGTAAGTCTTCACAAGGTTTTCACACACTGTTGCTGGTATTTTGGCCCATTCCTCCATGCAGATCTCCTCTAGAGCAGTGATGTTTTGGGGCTGTCGCTGGCCAACACGGACTTTCAACTCCCTCCAAAGATTTTCTATGGGGTTGAGATCTGGAGACTGGCTAGGCCACTCCAGGACCTTGAAATGCTTCTTACAAAGCCACTCCTTCGTTGCCCGGGCGGTGTGTTTGGGATCATTGTCATGCTGAAAGACCCAGCCACGTTTCATCTTTAATGCCCTTGCTGATGGAAGGAGGTTTTCACTCAAAATCTCACGATACATGGCCCCATTCATTCTTTCCTTTACACGGATCAGTCGTCCTGGTCCCTTTGCAGAAAAACAGCCCCAAAGCATGATGTTTCCACCCCCATGCTTCACAGTAGGTATGGTGTTCTTTGGATGCAACTCAGCATTCTTTCTCCTCCAAACACGACAAGTTGAGTTTTTACCAAAAAGTTCTATTTTGGTTTCATCTGACCATATGACATTCTCCGAATCCTCTTCTGGATCATCCAAATGCTCTCTAGCAAACTTCAGACGGGCCTGGACATGTACTGGCTTAAGCAGGGGGACACGTCTGGCACTGCAGGATTTGAGTCCCTGGCGGCGTAGTGTGTTACTGATGGTAGCCTTTGTTACTTTGGTCCCAGCTCTCTGCAGGTCATTCACTAGGTCCCCCCGTGTGGTTCTGGGATTTTTACTCACCGTTCTTGTGATCATTTTGACCCCACAGGGTGAGATCTTGCGTGGAGCCCCAGATCGAGGGAGATTATCAGTGGTCTTGTATGTCTTCCATTTTCTAATAATTGCTCCCACAGTTGATTTCTTCACACCAAGCTGCTTACCTATTGCAGATTCAGTCTTCCCAGCCTGGTGCAGGTCTACAATTTTGTTTCTGGTGTCCTTTGACAGCTCTTTGGTCTTGGCCATAGTGGAGTTTGGAGTGTGACTGTTTGAGGTTGTGGACAGGTGCCTTTTATACTGATAACGAGTTCAAACAGGTGCCATTAATACAGGTAACGAGTGGAGGACAGAGGAGCCTCTTAAAGAAGTTGTTACAGGTCTGTGAGAGCCAGAAATCTTGCTTGTTTGTAGGTGACCAAATACTTATTTTACCAAGGAATTTCCCAATTAATTCATTAAAAATCCTACAATGTGATTTCCTGGATTCTTTCCCCCCATTCTGTCTCTCATAGTTGAAGTGTACCTATGATGAAAATTACAGGCCTCTCTCATCTTTTTAAGTGGGAGAGCTTGCACAATTGGTGGCTGACTAAATACTTTTTTGCCCCACTGTACATACAGTTGTATTAACTAACAAATAAAATGAGGTTTGGCATAATTAAGATGTATCTTAATATAATGTGTTGAGGACTTTGATGAATCAAAGTTTCAGCAAGTTTGTTCACACACGTCTACATCCATTTACAAAAAAAAAAAAGATTTTGTGGGCTATGTCATCAATACAGGTGACTCTGGGTAGTCTAAAAATACAGCTTCAAAACCAGATGCACATTAAGTTGTGGTAGCATGTGTGATGCAGGCCTGATCAGCAGCAGTGAACTGGGCAACCAGTGATTTTGGATGACCTAATTTTCACATACCTATATCTGTTTATGATGCACAGTTTCAGAGTGACAGATTTGAATGCGTATCAAATGAGTTATAAGGCAATCCTACTACGATTACTGATAATAACGAGACCGTCAATGATGTCGTAGCTCATTCCTGTCCCGGTCTCGTCCAGAAGGAACGATCTAAAGTGAGCCACCTTGCGCAATAAATGTTGCAAGCTATATACAAGCTATATATAGAAGCTGTATCCACCCTAGGAATAGTGACCTATTTGCCAGAAAGAATCCAAAATGGTGAGGAACTGACCAAGAAGAAGCGATTTTTGTTGAACTGCTCATTAAGGCTTAATTAGTCCATAACTTCATTAATAATTGTAATGAAGCAAATCTGGGTAGAAGTTATATGCACCCTAGGTATGCCAAAAAAAAAAGAATAAAAATCAGTGAATAATTGAGGGAGAAGAAGCGATTTGTGTGGAAACTGCTCATTAGGGCTTAATTACTCCATATCTTCATTATTAATTGCAATTATGCAAATTTGGGTAGAAGCTATATGCACCCCAGGCAGACACACCTTCCTGCCAAAAAGAATAAAAATCGGTGAAGAATTGAGAGAGAAGGAAATATGGACGATGGACAACACACGATGGCTTCAGCTCATCACCTGTCAGCCAGATGAGCGAATAATAATAATAAGACAAGAAGTTCTGTTATTATGGGCTGTTTCACAAGCATGCTTGTCTTTTTGAATAACACTGACTAACTCCTGCAGCTAGGTCCAGTGTATATATGCTGGAGTTTCTTATGCATTATTTTACAGGGACACACTTACAGTCCTACCTACAGCAGTCTCATTCTCATTATCTGTAGCCACTTTATCCTGTTCTACAGGGTCACAGGCAAGCTGGAGCCTATCCCAGCTGACTACGGGCGAAAGGCGGGGTACACCCTGGACAAGTCGCCAGGTCATCACAGGGCTGACACATAGACACAGACAACCATTCACACTCACATTCACACCTACGGTCAATTTAGAGTCACCAGTTAACCTAACCTGCATGTCTTTGGACTGTGGGGGAAACCGGAGCACCCGGAGGAAACCCACACGGACACGGGGAGAACATGCAAACTCCGCACAGAAAGGCCCTCGCCGGCCACGGGGCTCGAACCCAGGACCTTCTTGCTGTGAGGCGACAGCGCTAACCACTACACCACCGTGCCGCCCACCTACAACAGTAATGTCTCTTATAAATTCTCATAAATGTGTTTGTAAGAATCAAATGCAGGCTCAGCTTTGACCTTGTGGTCATTTCATTTAATTCCACTTTAATTATTACACTTAAATTTTACTGGTTAAATTCAGAATTGCATTTTTCGCACTAACTAGGTTTTACTTTGGGACGTATACAGTACTTTCATTCATAATAGAAAGATATTTAAGTGCAAGTTGTTTTATTATTTTTTTGAATTATTATTTTTTTTTTTTTGTAAACTCAGTGCCTCTGACAGGATTCTTTGTCTATCAAAAATGTCCTCTCCAGAAACCACTCCCCATATGATGAGGTTGTAAATAATTTTTGAAGAAAATATTTGTCTCTTTTGAAGCAGAATAATCTGTTGTTGCTCAGTAAAAAAAAAAAAACAGGACTTGAAATGGATGTGAGACACATTTGCAGCGGAGCTTCACATTTGGTTGAAATGTGAGTTCGTCAAAACGTATCCTCTCCGGAAAACCACAAGGATCGTCACCACTTCAGTTATTACAGTTATCACTGTGTACAAACATCGCTGCACAGTACTTGAAAATTTCTACTTAAAATCACATCCCAGTCAACAGGTTTTCACTTTGTATACCTTACTCTTGTGGACTATAAGAAAGTGGGTCAGTTTTAGAAATACACAATATACTGCTGTCTTCTCACCACAAGTAACATGCCCAGTATATGATCTGTAGCTTTGAAATTCTGCGCAGTTAATTTCCATCTCAAAAGGCAATTTTTGGCAGCAGAGAAAGACAAAAATCTCAGGTTTGCTTTTTGGACTACTGCGGAGCCAAAAAGTACAGTATACCCTGATGGTGAAACAGCCCAGGGTTCTCCACTTTTCAAAACTAAAAGTGGTAGAAGGGGTTTGGGGGCTGCCTAGGCCCCCAACGGGGTCCATGGGGCCAAAGCCCCCCTTAAAGCTGATGGACTTTGGGCTTTTTTGACAGTGAAACTGGCCAATAAATGGATAGGAAATGCTAAATCATTGTTCAAATAATTTTACAAAAAATTAACACATTCTTACTGTACATATCATCTGATGGTCGATGGCCAAAGATACAGTAGAACTTTTTAATACAAGGTGTTTTATTGGGTCCGGTTTCCCAAAGTAGCAGCAGAAATTTAACACAAATTCTAATAATTAGTTGAATTTTTGCCCCGCCTGATTACATGCACATTACAAGGCAACTACATAAGACAGTGCCCATGACCCAACTAATCCACCTCCCTTCAGAGGGCTAGAGCGAGTGACCTGTCCCCACCCACTGGAAGATACCAATTACTTTATATTACCAACATCGCATAAGCCATACATTTACATAACAATTTCAGGTCTAAGTGCATGCCAGTAATCTCTGTAATTGTAGCTTCCAGCATTACTATATGTCAGTATAGTGGAATATGGTGCGGTGTAGTGTAACGCAGGGATAGAGCTCAATCTGCAGAGCTCTGGATCGCAATCTGTATGCAGCCGGCCAGATGGTTTTCTATTGCAGTTGCGTGGCCACTTCAGGTTGCCCCATATGTATTCATATAATGGTCTTCTGCGTGTTAAATAGTTACAAAATTATAATAAAGTGAATACTTTATGATTTATTTAGTGTATACTGATGAAGTTACAGGGGATATATATATATATATATATATATATATATATATATATATATATATATATATATATATATATATATATATGGTGGCGGGCCAGAATTATAACGTGGCAGTGCACCACTTTAAAAGCGCCCGTGGAGAACACTGCAGCCTGTATAGAAAAATAATCAGTGAGGGTGTCGTGTGGTGAAACCTAGCATTAAGAAAAGTTACTCAGAGTTGATTATTTTCCTATAAGAGCACATCCTGAAGTTTTTTTTTTTTTTTTTTTAAGATTATACCACAGAAAATACCAACAGTTAACATTTTTTTGTTGATTAAAGAATGATGTCATAGATTTTGTCAACTCATAATTGCATTTCAAGGAGAACTGAAGTCATTTTTAAACTTGCTTTATTTCTTAACGTGTTATTCAATTAGGTTTTTGAAAACTGTTTTCCAAACGAAATATTGCACAAAAACTGGTTTAAATGATGATCACTGCCTACTTTTTTCAAACTTTCCTGATTGTTATCAAAACAAACGAAACTTTCGGCTTGATTACGTCAGCATTCGAAAGAGGGCGCACGCGTCTTTTGACAACGTTGGCAGATGCCAGTCACTTTGATTTCTGCTGTATGTTTTACTTCCATCCTACGATGTCTCGCACAGGTCTCAGCGAATCTCGTTTACGGCTATTGCTTTGACATATGGACTGATATATTACAGAGCATATTTCAAACACTCAGAACTTGCTATAGCAGTGACAAAATAAAGATCAAAAATGCATTCGTATATTTAATAAAATGAGAGAATTTTTATGATTAAAAATTGCCTTCAGTTCTCCTTTAATGCCTGTTAAACAAGTTTGTATGCCAGTTCGAAATTCGTGATTTTTCCTCATGTTTTTTTTTTTTTTCTTAAATAAGTGAATTTTGGAGGAACTGTCCAGTGCTGAAACTGTTCATGGAAGTCTTGTTCATAAAACGCTGGTGCTAGTTAAGATACTTCGCAGGGCCAAGTTTGATGTAAATGCCTACATAATAAAGATGAGAAGTCCCACTGGCCTTTTTTGGCATGCTTTCCTCCATCTCTTTCTTTCTCTGACGTTCACCCATATCAAGGCTGTCGAGTTATTTTTGGGTGTCCTCCTGTGATGCTGATCCCACTCGGGCAGCCTATTTTTACTGCCTTTCACGTCTTGAACAGAACCCACGTCACCAAACCTGACCACACTACAATCTATTTTCACCTGCCTTGAGCCACGTATTTATACTTCCCCTTTCCCCAGACCTTCACCATTTAGCACGTATTTATTTCCTCTGTTTTCGTCTGAGTCATAAAAGCTGAGCAGTGCTTCTCATCACAAAAGACCGCGTTGACCCTCGGGGCAACAGGGGAAATGAGAAAAGATGTAGATAGCAAAAGACTCCACCTTTAGCAATCAATAGCGCTGTTTTGTAGTCGGCGCATGTCTATCAAAGCGACCGGCTATCTCTGTCCTCTGCAAAACTAACACATGCGGTCTGAATGTTGAGATTTTTGTGCGACTCTGATTCTTAGTGGGGGCTCATCAACCATGCAGCGTAATCAGTGGCACCTAGGGGTCTCTGTCTGGGCATTTTGCATTTCATAGACCCTAATAATATGCCTTGGAAGCATTGGTGTGCGATAATCCTCAGCACAGGCGCATAGAGAGAGGGTGGAGTATCGCATCCTGTCATTTTCACCATGTGTTCCTCACTCTAATTGGTGTCCTGCTGTTCATTGCAGAGGCAGCCTGATTAAGCAATGAGCCTGCGACTCTTGGAATAGCCAAAAGTGGGTTAGAATATAGCCGCAGGATTGCTTCTTCTACCCAACAACATTTTATTTCACTCAGCGCCTCCGTTTTCTCATCTCGTACCAATCTTCTTATTGTCTAATTCCACACAGCTGAAATAACAAGCGTGAATCTGCATAAATTCCATGTATGGTTTTTGAGGGTTTTTTTTTTCTTTCTTTTTGTGTGCACACAATCGCGTCCATTCGCGTGCCATGGTTTCGTTAATACATATTTATGTTGAGATGAAAACATTAAGCTGGCATTAGTACAATCACAACAGCTCATTCATGTGAAGGCTCAAACCGTATAACAAGCATTCAGCTTCCATTAAACACTCTGTTTAAAAAGCCTTAAGTTTTTATGATTTGCAAACTTTTTTTGTTTGAGTGAGAATAACTGTGTACTCATTTTCTGGAGGTTTTTAAATATAGCAGCGTTCAAGCATCCTGTAAGCGGTTCAGTCATTCACGCACAAAGATGGATGCAATGCGTCTGGGCTATTTTTGAGCTAATGTAATCTGAAGTGCAGGTTTGGGACTAAATGTTTCTATTCTGTCAACTGAGATGTCTTTCTGCCAAGGATTTCACTTTTCATACTTACAGGATTTTAAGCCCTGAATCATCCACACGTAGCTTTTAGTAGTTCTTTTCTTTCAGTCTCGGGTCTGTCGAGTCTAGGACGGCGTTTATTGGCAGAGGATTTCAGAAAGACTTCATGAAAAACAGAATAAGCATCACTTTCAGCAGTCAGACAGTTAGAGAATAAGATGTGAAGTGTTCGTCTGGGTTTCCTTAAAGATTCGTGTGGAGAGGAAAAAGACAAGCAGAGGTGTGGGAAGATAACTTGATTTGCCAACTTATCAGAGCAACATTTCCACTCGATTTATGTTCATTATATGTGTCTTATCAGTGTAATCCTCGTCAGGCTTGATATTTCATGCACTGGCCAGAATCCAATTTGACATTTAAACATTTGGATATTAGTCCTCACTTTTTATAAGTAGTGCTTCGGTGTTTGGGAGTTTAAGGGATAAGGTTTGGTGCATGATGGTCATTTAAATATTAGTAATGATGGTAACAGCTTCTACAACCCCAATTCCAAAAAAGTTTGGACGCTGTATCAAACATAAATAAAAACAATGTGATAATTTACAAATCATGGAAACCCTATATTTAATTGAAAACATTACAAAGACAACATATCAAATGGTGAAACTGAGATTTTATTTTTTGAAAAAAAAAATGCTCATTTTGAATTTGATGTCAGCAACACATTTCAGAAAAGTTGGGACAGGGGCATGTTTACCACTATGTTGCATCACTTCTACTTTTAACAACACTCTGTAAATGTTTGGGAACTGAGGAGACCCATTGCTGTAGTTTTGAAAGAGAAATGTTGTCCCATTCTTGCTGATATACAATTTCAGTTGCTCAACAGTTTGGGGTCTCCTTTGTCGTATTTTGCGCTTCATAATGCGCCAAATGTTTTAAACGGGAGACAGGTTTGAACTGCAGGCAGGTCAGTTTAGCACCTGGACTCTCTTACAACAGAACCATGCAGCTGTAATATGTGCAGAAAGCGGTTTGGCATTGTCTTGCTGAAAGAAGGAAGGTTTCCCTGAAAAAGATTTTGTCTGGATGGCAGCATGTTGCTCTGAAACGCGTATATATCATTCAGCATTAATGATGCCTTCCCAGATGTACAAGCTCCCCATGTCATGTGCACTAATGCACCCTGATACCATCACAGATGCTGGCTTTTGAACTGTGCACTGATAATAAGCCGGATGGTCCCGCTCCTCTTTAGCCTGGAGGACGTGGTGTCCATGATTTCTAAAATGAATTTCTACTTTTGATTCGTCAGACCTCAGGACAGTTTTCCATTTCGCCTCAGTCCATCGTAAAAGAGCTCTGGCCCAGAGAAGGTGGCAGTGTTTCTGGAGATTGTTTATATCTGGTTTTAACTTGCATTTGTGGATGCAGTAATGAACTGTTTTCATGGACGATGAAGTGTTCCTGAGCCCATACAGTGATTTCCACTACAGACACGTGTCTGCTTTTTAATGCGGTGTCGCTTGAGGGCCTGAAGATCACAGGAATCCAATGTCAATTTTCAGCCTTGTCCCTTGCGTACAGAGATTTCTCCAGATTCTCTGAATCTTTTAATGATATTACGGACCATAGATGATGTGATCCCTAAATTCTTTGCAAATTTATATTCTGAAATCGTTGCACTGCTTGCCCACGTAGTCTTTCACAGAGCGGTGAACCCCTCCCCATCTTTACTTCTGAGAGACTCCGCCTCTCTGGGATGCTCTTTTTATACCCAGTCATGTTACTGACCTGTTGGCAATTAACCAAATTATTATTATTATTATTATTATTATTATTATTATTAGCAGCCCTGTGATGACCTGGCGACTTGTCCAGGGTGTACCCCGACTCTCGCCCGTAGTCAGCTGGGATAGGCTCCAGCTTGCCTGCGACCCTGTAGAACAGGATAAGCGGTTACGGAAAATGGATGGATTATTTTTATTTATTTTTTTTTTCAGTCTTTTGTTGCCCCGTCCCAACTTTTCTGAAATGTGTTCCTGACATTCAAAATGAGCACACATTTTTCAAAAAACAGTAAATTTTCTCAGTGTCAACCTTTCATATGTTGTCTTTGTACTATTTTCAGTGAAATACATGGTTTCCATAATTTTGCAAATTATCGCGTTCTGTTTTTATTTGTGTTTTACAGTGTCCCAACTTTTTTTTTTTAATTCTATAAGAAATATAAGTCAGTTAAGCTTACTTCTAGACATATTTACTGATTTCAAGCAGATAATTATGCTTCTTTAGATTAGATTAGATAGAAATTTAATCCCTTTGGGCGGGTTCCCTCAGAGGAATAAAAAAAAAATAAATGCTTTATAGAAATAAATGCTTGAAACACTGTAAGCTACCAGTAGAATAATACAATTTCAAGCTTAAGATGACTAAAAGTATAAAAGCAATTTACGAAAGAGAAATGTTCCTTGGATGAGTTGATATTCAAGATATATATTTGCTAAGATATCATTATTCTGTAGCGCAGGCAGGTGAAATGTCCATAAACATCAATTTCATGTCAGAATGAGACTGCTTCAATAAATGTGGCTTGCTCAGATTCCTGTAACACTGTCAGTTATTTATATTTTGAGTCATAAAACTGTGGTGTTTCTCGGTTTTGCTACTAAATTTTCATTTGTAAGCGCCAGCACTGTGTACAGCTCTCTCGATTAATGTCCCTAAAGACATGGCATTAAATAATCACACGGTACAGCATTCCTCAAAAAAGTTTTGCTCATTTTGCAAAGTTTAAACAGTGTCTGATCAATGGGCTGTCTAACATCCTGCATTTTAAAAAACACCCCGTACATCAGACTGTCTCTAAACGACTACGCGAGTTTGCCACAGTACAAACACGGCTATCGTATTGCTGATTAATCGCAACGGGAATAACGATGTCAAACAGCTGCTTTTCTCACACAGGCGTAAGCTTCACAGACGTGCAGTGCTTGAGCTGGATTAACGCAGAGGGGCACAGGAGCTCGGCCCGAGGATTGAGATCAGTCTTCTAAGTGCTGGAGTTCGTCTGTGTTTTTGAACAGTTTGAGGATCGTCTTGTTTGTTCCGAGATGCAGATGTGTACTGCGGCATAGGGTGCATCAGTTGCCCTCACTTTCATAAAATCTGCTGCATTTTTGTTTGGGTGTTCCTTTTCACCAATCAAGACGTCCTGTAATTTTTTTTGACCACATTTCAAAAGTCTAATGGTGGCACCATGAGGTTCATTTTTTGCCAAAAAACGCTTATTTTATGTTTTCGCGTAAGGTTTGAATCACAATGTTGGACTCCATTTATTGATTTCTTGTGAGCCAGAGATCATGTTAAGAACCTTTGCAAGGGATCGAGAAGCATTAATGTGATTCATAATACATTTGTATTGTTTAAAAGTAGTCGAACAATGATTCAATGAACAGCTAAAACTCAAACTGTGCTTGATGATATATTTAGAATATGTACTAAAAATGTGTATCTAAGATATTTGGTATACTCTATAAGGTGCCATAATGTTTCATGAAAAGTGATCGAAATTTTGTCATAAAATAGCAGCTTTTTCCATAACTTTGAGCTCCTGGTGCCACCATTAAACTTTTGAATTTTGTCAAAATATTTCACCCAGTGTGTTTTCTTACCAAAAGGAACATGAAAACAAAAATGCATCATGATCGGAGGAACTTTTCATTTTTAGGGGGCAACTAATGCACCCTACTGCGGCACTCAAACGCCTGCCCTGCTCTCTCAGTACCGGCAAATCGACACTCCTGCAAAGGTTTACTTGTAGAGAAGTTTGATCATAGTTGTTCAGTAGGCATGTAACAGTTCACCCAATTCATGATTCAATTTGATTCGCAATATTTTTGCAAAGAAATTAACTGAAGACTAGAAAAGCACTCAGAGAGTGCAGACCTCCGCCAAGAATCCTTTAAAAAAAATCCAGGATCCAGAAGGTGATCCGGATCACCGCCAAAATTTAATGGGTTGTTACTTGTGCCCAGTCACACCTCTGGAAAAAATTTCAGAGCAATCCGTTCATTACTTTTTCCGTAATGTTGCTAACAGACAAACCAACAAACAAACAAACCAACGCTACCGAAAACATAACCTCCTTGGCGGAGGTAAAAATCTCATCTCATCTCATTATCTCTAGCCGCTTTATCCTGTTCTACAGGGTCGCAGGCAAGCTGGAGCCTATCCCAGCTGACTACGGGCGAAAGGCGGGGTACACCCTGGACAAGTCGCCAGGTCATCACAGGGCTGACACATAGACACAGACAACCATTCACACTCACATTCACACCTACGCTCAATTTAGAGTCACCAGTTAACCTAACCTGCATGTCTTTGGACTGTGGGGGAAACCGGAGCACCCGGAGGAAACCCACGCGGACACGGGGAGAACATGCAAACTCCACACAGAAAGGCCCTCGCCGGCCCCGGGGCTCGAACCCGGACCTTCTTGCTGTGAGGCGACAGCGCTAACCATTACACCACCGTGCCGCCCCGGAGGAAAAATTGTTATTACCAAAATAAAAATGCAACATTTTTATTTTCCTCTTCTTTTTCAACTTAAATATTCCTTTTATTTCATTTTCTTAATAACCAGCAATAAGTAAACTATAATGGCCTATGAGCTAAAATATTCCTTTTATTGAAAATTAAAAAGTTAATAATAAATACGTCTTTTCTTAATAAACTTTTATGAACGTTCGTACTACCTCCATTTGCCTTTTTTTTTTTTTAAATCTTTCAGCAGTCTGTATAAACAGAGCTCTGATTTCTTGTTAAATCCATTTGTACTCAATTGCACCCCTTTCATATTTTAGATCTTTTTTGCAGCCTTAGAGCTGTGTTACTTCCACCTCCTCGTGTGAAGTCCCATACATTCCCACTATTTTTTAATAATATTGGCTGGCTTTGAGTGGTATATCAGATATATTCCATTCAGCTAACGTGATATTGAGTGAGTCGAAGACGAGCATTGGGAAGTGGTGCTGTTGTGTTCGAGGAGAAGAATCCACGCTGGGGTGGTGTGATACAGCTACACACAAAACAGCCAGCTGGTTTATACTTGACACACGATTTTGCAGAAGCAGCAGTAACATGAGCGGCATTATTATTCACACACTCTTCTATACAGCCGACATCCGCTCGATGGCACGTTGGAGCCAGAACGTCTCTGTATGTCACGTTGTAAAATATTTAGCAATTCAGTTCACGGTGATGTTTAACACACTGATGAGCTCTTTCTATCTCTTTTACAACTTTGTGCTGTCGTCGCGATTGTCATCATGAGCTGTGTCTCAGTTTTGAAAGCCCTGACAAGCCCTCATATATTCAAAAGTATTCACTAATCCAGAAAATCCAAAAGACTGGGACACAGAAAAGAGCTTTCAATAGATTTGAAGGCGACGTGAGAGGTTTTTAAAATTCAAACGCGAACCGTAATAAGGAAAGTTAGTGTTCGTAATGATTTATTAACTTAATTTTTTTTCCTTCTTTCTCTGTTTACAGAAGTATTATTACCTAAGCTCATGTCAATATACCTCTAGTCTAGCCTGTAAGAAACATCCTTTCCTCCAGCTAATGACGTATCGATGTATACCCACATGGTCTCTACAGATTTGATCAGCTTAAAATTCTTAATATTCAACCCTTCGCGTTCATGTATTTGAGCAACTAATCAATGTGATGTGTAAATTTCCTAATAAAATCGGTAACCGTCTACAATAGCTACATACTAGGGCTGTAACGATACACCCAACTCACGATTCGATTCGTATCATGATTTTTGACCCACGATTCGATACACCCACGATTTTTTTTTTAAATGTTTTTTTTAAAGTAGTAAATTTGACTTATTAACATTTACTTACTTACATTAACTATTTAATAACAAATAATTCAGACCACTGCAGAGAATGAGTAATATGTATGCAAAAATGAACAAATGTATATCCAAAGATTGTTTTATTTCTCAAAATAATACTGTTGAGCCGGAAGCTCTGTTTTTTTCGGTTCTGAAAAAGTCATTTTTCCAAATCGTGTAAATCCGTTAAGATTTTTTTTTTGGGGGGGCTCTCTCACTGTCTCACTCTCATAGGGCCAATGATTTTCTGTGATCGCAGAAAACAGATGGAAATTACGGAATTTTTATGGTGAAACATTGCTCGCGTGTCAAAATGTAACCGCCGCAGAAGGCTTCCGCCCAAGCAGACATGCCTTCAGTGTTGCCAGATATTGCTAACGTTTTCCACCCCAAAATATGTTCAAAACCAGCCAAAAAGCACCTAAACCCGCCCAATCTGGCAACACTGCATGCCTTTCCGGTCAAGTGATTGTGATTGGCTTGTGGCACACCTAGACAGCCAATGAGCTGCTTGTTTACAGATTCGCTCCCCGCGTCGCAACCAGAATGGCGACCGCTTAAAAGAAACGAATGCTCTGGTGGCCAAGGACGCCATATGGTTGCCAGTGGTGAGTGTGGACGTTGCGTGACTCGCAGAAGATTGTCGCAGGTCGGCGAAAAAACGACTTGCTAATAGATATAAAAAATAAAAGTAATTTAAGTAAGTTTAAAATGTAATTTAAATAAAAAGTATTCATAAATTTGAAGTTTGGAAGCGCCTCTGTTTTTGGGCTGAGGAGACGTTTGAAAGGGTGTACCGCGATTCTGCCTTCTTGTATCGCGACACGGATCGTGGCTCTGCGTATCGCGATTTCGATTTCGATACGCATATTGTTACAGCCCTACTACATACTGTAAGTATGTGACTTGAAGATGGTCAGGGATTTATTTATTTATTTATTTTTTAGACTGCTGGACTTCATGAGTTAGGGTAATGTAATAAATATAAATAAATGTATGAATTTAAACATGGCTCGTCAGAATATGACTCGCTGTAACGTTTCAAAATATTAGCACTAGGGTGGAGCTAATTTTTAAAGTTATTAAATACGACCAACAAAAATGAAGAAATCTAACTGGTAGCTCAGTCAGCATGAAGTTTGGCAGCCAAGCCACAAAGTCCGCCACAATTAAGTACTGCTGTCATTAGAGGAATTATTCAATACAGGGCCTACAGTAATACTACACTGAAATGGATTGGGGCAGCATTAAATATGATCAGTTTATTAACTTGTTTTCACAAGTTAAAAGTCGCCTGGATTCCAGAATGAAAACGAACGGTTATATACCAAATGAATGTTCTTGTTCTGAATACTAAAGAAACCGTTGTAGGCCTACATTATGTTCTTGACATGTTGTTCATTGACTCACTCATTCAAAGGCTTCCTGAGGCTAAACTTTAGTTAACCAGACTTGTTAACTGTGATGTCTGATGGATTTTTTTCACCATGCAATTGCCTATTTCACCATTGCTTTTTCTCGATTAAATAGGTGTTGATGGACATAAAGTTTTATCGTTCAATAGTATTTCTAATTGTGCCACTGTCATTATTTAAAGGGGAACAGAGGGCAATATATAGAGTAAATATAACAATAAAACACACATTAACGAACCTTATTCAAGACTTACAGAAGTTTTTTGTTCTAAGGTTGGAAAGTTATAGTGTTTTGAAAGTAGCTCAAGCAAACTATTTCCACAGTTTGAACAGCCCGCCATGATATTAATTTTATCCAATCAGAATGCACGTTCATTTTCTCTGCGTAACACTCATGACGTATGTATGTGCCCAGTTGTGTTGGCTCATTGAGGTTGGGAATAGCGCGTGTGAATCGGAAAGTAGGATGAATTGTAAGTGATCGGCTACACAATGCCACAGCGTGTTGCTTTCGGGTGTAATAACAGGACCGATGGAAAGCATAACGATCCTCCAGACGTGTCTTTTCACTCGTTTCCGCTGAAAAACACCAAGCGAGTTCGAGCTTTCTTCTCTTCTTTCGTCATCACCGGAGTCGAGAGTACCTCTCCTAGGTTCAAACTGGTACCCGTCTAAGCCATAGCCTGCTTGCAGTGTGTCTTGCGGGATCTCTTCGTACGATTCGACAGAGCTGTCGCTTTCACTTGATGCGCCCGACGCCATGATTACACGCTTCTCTCCTAGTGCAGTGGGTAGGGCTGACGTCACGGTCTTTTAAAAATGGCGACTCCTGTGCCATTTAGCGTACCGACTATTATATTTACAATTACCAAGATATTTCGTTGTTTTCTAGTATATAAATTTGATAGAATACTTAAGAATACATTACTTTGTCACATCAGCAACTGTGTATATATATTATATTTGGTACCCCTTTAAGTTTCTGTGTCTAGTTAAGGCCAATTTATGCTGACAACCCAGTCCTCGCAGATAGCATCTGCGTAGCCCCCCCACCTTCGCAGACGCTCTGCGCGCACCTCCCAAAAATTGTGACCACCGCAGAAGCCTTGCAGACAAGAGGGCTCTGATTGGTCCACTCTACATCCGCTGTACACGCACTTCCGCTTCCCTACTTTCCCGGTTTGGTTTATTTTCACTACCGCCATTTTTAAAAACATGAGCGAAGATGGAGCAGCACGAAGAGCGGTTGATCGAGGAAGTGAGGAAGTACGTACATCTATACGACTCCAGTTCTAGTCATTATAAGTAACCGGAGGATAAACACTCCACTAACCACACCCACCAACTACTCCTAGCGATTTCGCAACTTCGCGCCCCCTTGCGTTGTGGCGGTGAATAACATCGCGCACGCCTATTACTCCCCGCTCAACGATAAATTACAGTTGTCTGCGAAAAGCTATCTGCGAAAGCCTTGTTGCAAGAGCATGCAGAGGCCTTTAGACAGGCATGTCTGAGGGGGTGAATTTGCTGAGCGCAGTTGACAACAGGCGGGGGTGGGGCCTCGGGGGGGGTGTCTGCCCGCCCAGGGCCTCGGCAAGGGTTAATGCGGCCCTGCTCACAGTGGTAAACACGGCCTTGTCCCAACTTTTTTGAGATGTGTTGTTGTCATGAAATTTAAAATCACCTAATTTTTCTCTTTAAATGATACATTTTCTCAGTTTAAACATTTGATATGTCATCTATGTTCTATTCTGAATAAAATATGGAATTTTGAAACTTCCACATCATTGCATTCCGTTTTTATTTACAATTTGTCCTTTGTCCCAACTTTTTTGGAATCGGGGTTGTAAAACGTGATTGATTTTTTTCGCCAGTGACACCGAGAGAGCCGATCAGTAATCACTAGGGTCACGTCACGTCCATAGACTGTATAAAATCAAGTTCACTTTCTCAGCAGTGTTATTTGAACACGATCAGTTGATGGCAGAACGGAAGGACGCTGTTCTTCTGTAGAATGCACACACTCATGACCATACCTAGAACCCATGTTTCAGTTTTCTGAAAGGATTAAAGATTCATTTCGTTTTGCTTTGTTTGCCGAAAACGAACTGCATCACGGCCTACAAAAACTCACCTTCCAACCTGCGGAAGCATATTGAAGGATGTACCGTGTTTTCTGGACTATAGAGCGCACCTGTATATAAGCCGCATCCGCTCTATTTTAAAAAATAAAATAAAATAAAAAGATATACAAGCTGCACCGGGCTATAAGCCGCAGATATCTATGTTGAAAAATTAGATATTTACTGCATGTACAGAACGATTTTGTACTGTAAATGTACATGTATGTACCTGAACAGATTCTTTCCGAACAGTGCCTTTTAACACGGCAGCAACTTTGCTGATTAAAACGGAACAGAACCAAGAGAAAATAACCGGTATTTATTTACCTTCATTTCTCCTGTGTTTGAAACCACAAGTCACTTTAATCATCTTCGCTGGATTTGAAAATAATTACCAGTTAGTAATTTGTCGTGCGTGTTCTATCTGCTAAAGATCTGCTAATTCTTCTTTGGATTGATTTTTCGTCTATCTTATTTTTGATTCTACTTCCGGTTAGAGCGCCCCTAGCGGTGGAAGAAAAATCCACAGAACAGCCGCACCTTTGTATAAGCCGCATGGTTCAAAACCTAGGAAAAAAGTAGCGGCTTATAGTCCAGAAAATACGGTAAACGTTTTATTCCAAGAGGAAGCTTGCAGTGAAAGTTGTCTGTGCTTTTAGAGCTAGCGATAACGTTGCAATAGCTATGCCATCTGGTCAGACAAATAACTTTTCTATGGATTTGCCCGCCAAGTTGCTACAGCCTTGTCCACGGCTAACGTTAACTTGGACACAGTTAGCATGTAAAAACAGAGTTTTTGACATGAATTAAGTTAACTTTTGCATAATCTTGCCAAATAAACAATGTAGAAATCTTTCTTTTGTAGTAGCGTTAGCTACCCAATATGATTTCGAGTTGGAAAAGAGTTTGCTAGCAGGTCAGGTGGAGCTTCAGCTCTACACGTTCTACAAACTAGTCAGTAAATCCAGTCGGTTGCTTCAGAGGCGTTAGGTTTTGTAAGTGTTGTGGCAATAATACAACAATGTGTTGATACAAAATTTACTTTTAATACTTAAGTATTTTTAAAAGCGAGTACTTCAGTACTTGAGTAAAAATTTGACTGGACAACTTTCACTTGTATTGGAGTAACATTTAACCAGTGGGATCTGTACTTTTGACTTAAGTGATCAACTTGGGTATGTGGCGAAAAAAAAGCCTGTAGACCGGGTGCTTCTTTTGAATACGTGTCTGTGTGCAATTATCCGAATCTGTTCTGAATCTGTAGTTCTATACAATATATCCGAATACAGAGCTGCCCAAGAACACGTGTCTAATTTTTCTAAAACTTACTATATACATACACGAAATAAAAGAAAATAAAATTTTATAAATCGTACATTAAACAAGAAGCCATCACAGTGAGCTTTATCACAGAAATGCAAAGGATTAGAATTGCATACAAACTATATAATAACACTATAGTTTACAATCTGTACACACGGCATTATAAATATGCAAAACATTTTAATATCGTTTGAGCTTTGTACACAGTTTACGATTTTATTGCAAATTTGCATAAAATGTGTTACTTTTGTCATCTTCGAGTTGATTGAGCTACCATTAAAATTTAAGATATAACGCACAAACTTTGTCTGTCTTGGTTTTTAGTGCAAATGGAACATGTTCACGGGGTAAGACCAGATAAAATGAACGAAAATTGTTTATCAGTCACTTAAAGTGCTGATGACACGTTTTTGACATCTTTGGCGATGTTTTATAACATAAAAAGTAATTCCCGACGATCCATATATTAATTCACGAAGGCGCCTATTTTACAAGTTATGATAAACGCGGCTATTTGGGCAAATTTGACGGGGCTGCAGCACCCAGGAGACGAAAGAGGAGGAGGGGCTATATGACGTCAGCGAAAGAACCTTCCTCCTAACTTACCAGTTTGTTGTTGATGCGACAGGTGTTCAGTTTGTCATTATTAGTATTTATTATTATACATTTATTATATATATATATATATATATACAGTGGTGCTTGAAAGTTTGTGAACCCTTTAGAATTTTCTATATTTCTGCATAAATATGACCTAAAACATCATCAGATTTTCACACAAGTCCTAAAAGTAGATAAAGAGAACCCAGTTAAACAAATGAGATAAAAATATTATACTTGGCCATTTATTTATTGAGGAAAATGATCCAATATTACATATCTGTGAGTGGCAAAAGTATGTGAACCTTTGCTTTCAGTATCTGGTGTGAGCCCCTTGTGCAGCAATAACTACAACTAAACGTTTGTGGTAACTGTTGATCAGTCCTGCACACCGGCTTGGAGGAATTTTAGCCCGTTCCTCCGTACAGAACAGCTTCAACTCTGGGATGTTGGTGGGTTTCCTCACATGAACTGCTCGCTTCAGGTCCTTCCGCAACATTTCCATTGGATTAAGGTCAGGACTTTGACTTGGCCATTCCAAAACATTCACTTTATTCTTCTTGAACCATTCTTTGGTAGAACGACTTGTGTGCTTAGGGTCGTTGTCTTGCTGCATGACCCACCTTCTCTTGAGATTCAGTTCATGGACAGATGTCCTGACATTTTCCTTTAGAATTCGCTGGCATAATGTAGAATTCATCGTTCCATCAATGATGGCAAGCCATCCTGGCCCAGATGCAGCAAAACAGGCCCAAACCATGATACTACCACCACCATGTTTCACAGATGGGATAAGGTTCTTATGCTGGATTGCAGTGTTTTCCTTTCTCCAAACATAACGCTTCTCAATGAAACCAAAAAGTTCTATTTTGGTTTCATCCGTGAACAAAACATTTTTCCAATAGCCTTCTGGCTTGTCCACGTGATCTTTAGCAAACTGCAGATGAGCAGCAATGTTCTTTTTGGAGAGCAGTGACTTTCTCCTTGCAACTCTGCCATGCACACCATTGTTGTTCAGTGTTCTCCTGATGGTGGACTCATGAACATTAACATTAGCCAATGTGAGAGAGGGCTTCAGTTGCTTAGAAGTTACCCTGGGGTCCTTTGTGACCTCGCCGACTATTACACGCCTTGCTCTTGGAGTGATCTTTGTTGGTCGACCACTCCTGGGGAGGGTAACAATGGTCTTGAATTTCCTCCATTTGTACACAATCTGTCTGACTGTGGATTGGTGGAGTCCAAACTCTTTAGAGATGTTTTTGTAACCTTTTCCAGCCTGATAAGCATCAACAACGCTTTTTCTGAGGTCCTCAGAAATCTCCCTTGTTCATGCCATGATACACTTCCACAAACGAAGATCAGACTTTGATAGATCCCTGTTCTTTAAATAAAACAGGGTGCCCACTCACACCTGATTGTCGTCCCATTGATTGAAAACACCTGACTCTAATTTCACCTTCAAATGAACTGCTAATCCTAGAGGTTCACATACTTTTGCCACTCACAGATATGTAATATTGGATCATTTTCCTCAATAAATAAATGACCAAGTATAATATTTTTGTCTCATTTGTTTAACTGGGTTCTCTTTATCTACTTTTAGGACTTGTGTGAAAATCTGATGATGTTTTAGGTCATATTTATGCAGAAATATAGAAAATTCTAAAGGGTTCACAAACTTTCAAGCACCACTGTAGTTATTATGCCTTCGCGTTGTGTTGCCGGCTTTTGCTCCAAAACCCACAAGGATGAGGTAAGTTTATTCAAGTTTCCCAGAGATCCCGACGTGCATGCGAAGTGGGTGAAGCAAGTCAGGCGCACTCGTGACAAGTGGGAGCCCTCACCAACATCCGTCCTGTGCTCTGAACACTTCGATTTGGATTGTTTTGACACCCTTCCCAGCTTAAAAGAATCTCTTGGGTGTTCAGTTCAGCACAAACGTGTGTTGCTACCATCAGCAGTGCCTACAGTATTCCGGAGGGGGTCTACCAGTAGCTATGCCGGATCCAGCAGTTGCCTGGGACAAGGCGACTCCTCCAAAGACAGTCCTCCTGTCAGAACATGTGTTGAGAAACGACATAAGATAAAGGTACGTAGAGCTATAGAGTGCTCCGACATGATGCTAAAAATAGTAACCATGCGGTCTGTGCGGCCATCTTGGAAGTGACTCGCTCCAGAGCGCTCATAGAGTACACATCGTAGAGTACACATTCATGATAATCATAAAGTCCGCATGATATCAGTCATGTATTTGCTTGTGAAAGCTTGCGGCTTTCATATAACTGCCGCCCATTATTCAAGAATAATAAGAATAATTTAATATTTCAAAGGAAGCGACTTGATTTGTAAACGAAGCAACCCCATGTGGATCACAGCTGCTAGTCTGGGAACATCTGGTGTAAATGTGGTGGAAATGGAGATATTTCCTGCGAGAGGATTTCTGATAGGAGGCTTCAGCTCTATGACGGCTCAAAATAACAGACTTCAAAGCATTTAAGATGGAGAGGTTTATGCTTTGTGGGGTCTCGGTAATATGAGAAACTACATTTTGCTTTGTCTTATTGAGAGAGGGAGAGAGAGAGAGAGAGAGAGAGAGAGAGAGACGGCTGTTTATAGCTGTTATAACACAAGCGATAACAGCGAGTAGCTCATTTTATCATGAATGTTGCCTTCCACACCACCATTAAATCTAACTATAAACAGAAAAAGTATAAGCCTAATGTGTTGGGGATTTTTTTTTTCTTTTTTAAGTGCAAGTGTAAACAAGTTTTCTGGGAATCAAATATTTATGAACACACTATACACTATATAGCAGTTTTAAATTTTAAATATATATACACTTGGGATCGCAGATATTGAGATAATTAGTGTCGATGCAACGGCGAACCGTTTAAGAGCACTTTACACGAAGAGTAGCACATTGAAAATGTTTATGGATGTGTGGAATAAAGTATGTGCCCCTCCATACTCCTTTGAAGCTGTCTCTTGAATGTGGGCTCTCTATATTAAAATAAATAAATAAATAAACCCAGAATATCTGCACTAAGATTAAAGGCTAAACCCACTCTATTTTTCATATTTATGGGAAGCACAAGTTACTTATCTTCCTCAGAGGAAACTATTGCTCATCATTGAACAATATTGATATCACAATATTTTTCCGTGATGACAGACCGGAGAAAGCCTCGAATCAGAAGTCGGGATTAGAGACCAGAACAGACGCTGCGGGTTTTAGCTACATGGCTCACAGTAGGATTGAATGTCTGTCTGGGAAATTTCTTGAAAAATACACCCCTGGAAAAGCCATCTGGTTTCTTTCTGCGGATTCAGTGCTCCCGGGTCCAAAAATATCTTCGTTTTCAGAGAGCACCAGGATCAAGACCATGTAACCTTTCATGATGCCAGTGATATGGTTTCTTATTGGATTAAAGGTAGCTAAGGACCTTGTGTACTTCTACGCACTGAAACCTGGATGGAAATCCAATATGCAATGATATTTAAACAAGGATAACATAGATTAGCTGCCAGAATATAATCCAATTTGCTGATTGCATCATCTCCTCTTAAACAAGCGTAAGTCAATGGAGATCATACAAAGTCGCATTAATTGTTGTAATTGGAGAAAGATGAGTTGCTTTCGAAAAATGTATTCTGTAGCACAGTAATAGCCGCTGTGTAAAAATAAATAAATAAATAAATAAATAAGGGGGATGAACAAAAAAATGGTCACTTTGTCTATTTGTGCCATACACTCAGGTTAGAGACGGAACATGCTGTATCAATGAGACAGAATATGCTGTACCAATTCACTGTGTGACTTATTTCTAGCTGCACAGCTTGTTCTGTCCCTTTATAACCTGACGTTAAAAAAAAAAAAAGTGTCATAACTTGCATCATACAGACATGTGTTGTATTTGACATTGCTGCTAATCAGATTCTGGCAAGATGCAAGTTGGTTACGTCGGAGGCTTTCATATTGTATCTACACCCATGCACTTAAAAATTATAGGGAAAATATCTCTGAAAATGTTGCTCAGTATTTGGTGGTGGTAGTAACAATGAGAAGAAGAATGCAGAATGCTTTATTTCAGAAATATTATTAGTAGTAGAAAATTATTTACAATGATTGAGGAATAAAACCCTTGGGAGCATGCTGCTCTAGGAAAATCATCAACGACATGCTCAATGGTCTTGAATTTCCTCCATTTGTACACAGTAAGTCTGACTGTGGATTGGTGGAGTCCAAACTCTTTAGAGATGGTTTTGTAACCTTTTCCAGCCTGATGAGCATCAACAATGCTTTTTCTGAGGTCCTCAGAAATCTCCTTTGTTCGTGCCATGATACACTTCCACAAACATGTGTTGTGAAGATCAGACTTTGATAGATCCCTGTTCTTTAAATAAAACAGGGCGCCCACTCACACCTGATTGTCATCCCATTGATTGAAAACACCTGACTCTAATTTCACCTTCAAATTAACTGCTAATCCTAGAGGTTCACATACTTTTGCCACTCACAGACATGTAATATTGGATCATTTTCCTCAATAAATACAACCCCGATTCCAAAAAAGTTGGGACAAAGTACAAATTGTAAATAAAAACGGAATGCAATAATTTACAAATCTCAAAAACTGATATTGTATTCACAATAGAACATAGACAACATATCAAATGTCGAAAGTGAGACATTTTGAAATTTCATGCCAAATATTGGCTCATTTGAAATTTCATGACAGCAACACATCTCAAAAAAGTTAGGACAGGGGCAATAAGAGGCTGGAAAAGTTAAAGGTACAAAAAAGGAACAGCTGGAGGACCAAATTGCAACTCATTAGGTCAATTGGCAATAGGTCATTAACATGACTGGGTATAAAAAGAGCATCTTGGAGTGGCAGCGACTCTCAGAAGTAAAGATGGGAAGAGGATCACCAATCCCCCTAATTCTGCGCCGACAAATAGTGGAGCAATATCAGAAAGGAGTTTGACAGTGTAAAATTGCAAAGAGTTTGAACATATTATCCTCTACAGTGCATAATATCATCAAAAGATTCAGAGAATCTGGAAGAATCTCTGTGCGTAAGGGTCAAGGCCGGAAAACCATACTGGGTGCCTGTGATCTTCGGGCCCTTAGACAGCACTGCATCACATACAGGCATGCTTCTGTATTGGAAATCACAAAATGGGCTCAGGAATATTTCCACAGAACATTATCTGTGAACACAATTCACCGTGCCATCCGCCGTTGCCAGCTAAAACTCTATAGTTCAAAGAAGAAGCCGTATCTAAACATGATCCAGAAGCGCAGACGTCTTCTCTGGGCCAAGGCTCATTTAAAATGGACTGTGGCAAAGTGGAAAACTGTTCTGTGGTCAGACGAATCAAAATGTGAAGTTCTTTATGGAAATCAGGGACGCCGTGTCATTCGGACTAAAGAGGAGAAGCACGACCCAAGTTGTTATCAGCGCTCAGTTCAGAAGCCTGCATCTCTGATGGTATGGGGTTGCATTAGTGTGTGTGGCACGGGCAGCTTACACGTCTGGAAAGACACCATCAATGCTGAAAGGTATATCCAGGTTCTAGAGCAACATATGCTCCCATCCAGACGACGTCTCTTTCAGGGAAGACCTTGCATTTTCCAACATGACAATGCCAAACCACATACTGCATCAATTACAGCATCATGGCTGCGTAGAAGAAGGGTCCGGGTACTGAACTGGCCAGCCTGCAGTCCAGATCTTTCACCCATAGAAAACATTTGGCGCATCATAAAACGGAAGATACGACAAAAAAGACCTAAGACAGTTGAGCAACTAGAATCCTACATTAGACAAGAATGGGTTAACATTCCTATCCCTAAACTTGAGCAACTTGTCTCCTCAGTCCCCAGACGTTTACAGACTGTTGTAAAGAGAAAAGGGGATGTCTCACAGTGGTAAACATGGCCTTGTCCCAACTTTTTTGAGATGTGTTGTTGTCATGAAATTTAAAATCACCTAATTTTTCTCTTTAAATGATACATTTTCTCAGTTTAAACATTTGATATATCATCTATGTTCTATTCTTAATAAAATCTGGAATTTTGAAACTTCCACATCATTGCATTCCGTTTTTATTTACAATTTGTACTTTGTCCCAACTTTTTTGGAATTGGGGTTGTAAATGACCAAGTATAATATTTTTGTCTCATTTGTTTAACTGGGTTCTCTTTATCTACTTTTAGGACTTGTGTGAAAATCTGATGATGTTTTAGGTCAGGGGTGTCAAACATACATCCGGCCCGCTAGATGGTTTAATCCGGCCCCAGACTTGTAGAGAAAAGATTTCTAAGGATGTCAAAAAAAAAAAGTAAATCTCTAGCCCATTCCTGTGATGACTTATGAATTTTGAAAGAAATAACCGAAATGCTCAATTCAGCCGCGAGGGGCAGCCAAAAAAAGCAGCACTGACGTAACGAGATCAGGAAATAAACAGCACATTTTAGCAACGTGCCCAGATATGCTGTCTGATTCCATGAATGGCATTCTTGCCTCACCACTATTAAGTTGCTATCAAAATTATGAATGAATAAATTTAATTGAATGAATGTATTTTTTTTGAATGAATGAATGAATTTATTTTTTATTTTGAACATGTATAAAAAAATGTATGTAAGTCAAGTCAACTTTGTCAAATATGCTATACATGTTCGACATACAGCACAGATGAAATTTCAGTCCTCTCTGACCCACGGTGCAAACAGGCAATGCAATAAATAAAAATAGAATAATTGAAAAAAAACCCCCAATATAAACAGTATAAACACTCTAGATAGGAACTAGACTAAACACTCATATATATTTTTTATATATATATATATATATACACACACACACACACACACACACACAGGGCGGCACGGTGGTGTAGTGGTTAGCGCTGTTGCCTCACAGCAAGAAGGTCCTGGGTTCGAGCCCCGGGGCCGGCGAGGGCCTTTCTGTGTGGAGTTTGCATGTTCTCCCCATGTCCGCGTGGGTTTCCTCCGGATGCTCCGGTTTCCCCCACAGTCCAAAGACATGCAGGTTAGGTTAACTGGTGACTCTAAATTGAGCGTAGGTGTGAATGTGAGTGTGAATGGTTGTCTGTGTCTATGTGTCAGCCCTGTGATGACCTGGCGACTTGTCCAGGGTGTACCCCGCCTTTCGCCCGTAGTCAGCTGGGATAGGCTCCAGCTTGCCTGCGACCCTGTAGAACAGGATAAAGCAGCTAGAGATAATGAGATGAGATGAGACACACACACACACATATATATATATATATATATATATATATATATATATATATATATATATATATATAAATTGGTACAAATAACCAAACAGTCAAGGGCACTTGAGGTATAGCAGGTAAACATGAAATAAGCAGTATAAGCAAACTAGCAGCTGTTTAGGTGAGGTAGTGTGGAATAGTGCAAATGAGTGAGGTAAAGTGAGATGTGCGGTCCCTGAGTTCAGTGTGTTAATGAACGATGAGGTGTGTGTGTTGGGGGGGAACTGTGAGGATGACTTGTCAGATACTGAAGGGGGGGCAGGGGGGTGTGCGAGCAGAATCTGTGGTGGGGGGCAGAGGGGGGATGAGGGGCAGAACAGGGAGGGAGTTGAGCCTCCTGACTGCCTGGTGAAAGAAACCGTCCTTGAGCCTGCTGGTTTTGGCCCGGAGACTCCGCAGTCTCCTCCCTGACGGCAGCAGGCTGAAGAGGCTGTGAGATGGGTGGGTGGGGTCACCTGCAATCCTGATGGCTTTGCGGGTGAGGTGGGAGTTATATATATCCATTAGAGAAGGGAGAGAGACACCAATGATCCTCTCAGCTGCTCTCACGATGCGCTGCAGAGTCTTGCAGCAGGACACGGTGCAGGCGCCGTACCACACGGTGATGCAGCTGGTCAGGATGTTCTCGATGGTGCCTCTGTAGAACGTGTGCATGATGGGGGCCAGGGCTCTTGCTCTCCTCAGTTTGCAGAGGAAGTACAGACGCTGTTGGGCTTTTTTGGCCAGTGATGTGATGTTGTTGTTCCAGGACAGGTCTTCAGAGATGTGCACACCCAGAAACTTGGTGCTGCTCACCCTCTCCACTGCAGCACCGTTGATAGTTAGTGGAGCATGCTGGATGTGCTCTCTCCTGAAGTCCACAACAATCTCCTTCGTCTTCGTCTGTAACTATTTGTACATACAAAAGAAAGAAAATGAGAAATAAAAAAATAAAATAACATAGAGTTAAGACATTACAAAACACTGCACATTGTTCGAAAAAGGAGTGGGAAGAAGTACAATACTTTTTTAATTTCCCACCCCTTTTTAACTACCCCGAAATCCAAACTACATTAATACGCCTATAAAAAATATATACCATATATACACTTCATGAATACACTACCGTTCAAAAGTTTGGGGTCACTTTGAAATGTCCTTATTTTTGAAAGAAAAGCACTGTTCTTTTCAATGAAGATCACTTTAAACTAATCAGAAATCCACTCTATACATTGCTAATGTGGTAAATGACTATTCTAGCTGCAAATGTCTGGTTTTTGGTGCAATATCTCCATAGGTGTATAGAGGCCCATTTCCAGCAACTCTCACTCCAGTGTTCTAATGGTACAATGTGTTTGCTCATTGCCTCAGAAGGCTAATGGATGATTAGAAAACCCTTGTACAATCATGTTAGCACAGCTGAAAACAGTTGAGCTCTTTAGAGAAGCTATAAAACTGACCTTCCTTTGAGCAGATTGAGTTTCTGGAGCATCACATTTGTGGGGTCGATTAAATGCTCAAAATGGCCAGAAAAACGTCTTGAATATATTTTTTCTATTCAATTAACAACTTAGGGTGGTAAATAAAAGTGTGACTTTTCATGGAAAACACAAAATTGTCTGGGTGACCCCAAACTTTTGAACGGTAGTGGATCTATATAAATATATAATTGCAAAAATAAATATATACTACATACCATATATACACTTCATAGATATCTATATAAATATATAATTAGAAAAATAAATATCTACTCCATACCTATCCCTGTAAATATAAATATATAAACTATCCCCATAAATAAATATATACCATACAGTGGGGCAAAGAAGTATTTAGTCAGCCACCAGTTGTGCAAGTTCTCCCACTTAAAAAGATGAGAGAGGCCTGTAATTTTCATCATAGGTACACTTCAACTATGAGAGACAGAATGGGGGGAAAGAATCCAGGAAATCACATTGTAGGATTTTTAATTAATTAATTGGTAAATTCCTCGGGAAAATAAGTATTTGGTCACCTACAAACAAGCAAGATTTCTGGCTCTCACAGACCTGTAACTTCTTCTTTAAGAGGCTCCTCTGTCCTCCACTCGTTACCTGTATTAATGGCACCTGTTTGAACTCGTTATCAGTATAAAAGACACCTGTCCACAACCTCAAACAGTCACACTCCAAACTCCACTATGGCCAAGACCAAAGAGCTGTCAAAGGACACCAGAAACAAAATTGTAGACCTGCACCAGGCTGGGAAGACTGAATCTGCAATAGGTAAGCAGCTTGGTGTGAAGAAATCAACTGTGGGAGCAATTATTAGAAAATGGAAGACATACAAGACCACTGATAATCTCCCTCGATCTGGGGCTCCACGCAAGATCTCACCCCGTGGGGTCAAAATGATCACAAGAACGGTGAGCAAAAATCCCAGAACCACACGGGGGGACCTAGTGAATGACCTGCAGAGAGCTGGGACCAAAGTAACAAAGGCTACCATCAGTAACACACTACGCCGCCAGGGACTCAAATCCTGCAGTGCCAGACGTGTCCCCCTCCTTAAGCCAGTACATGTCCAGACCCGTCTGAAGTTTGCTAGAGAGCATTTGGATGATCCAGAAGAGGATTGGGAGAATGTCACATGGTCAGATGAAACCAAAATAGAACGTTTTGGTAAAAACTCAACTTGTCGTGTTTGGAGGAGAAAGAATGCTGAGTTGCATCCAAAGAACACCATACCTACTGTGAAGCATGGGGCTGGAAACATCATGCTTTGGGGCTGTTTTTCTGCAAAGGGACCAGGACGACTGATCCGTGTAAAGGAAAGAATGAATGGGGCCATGTATCGTGAGATTTTGAGTGAAAACCTCCTTCCATCAGCAAGGGCATTGAAGATGAAACATGGCTGGGTCTTTCAGCATGACAATGATCCCAAACACACCGCCCGGGCAACGAAGGAGTGGCTTCGTAAGAAGCATTTCAAGGTCCTGGAGTGGCCTCGCCAGTCTCCAGATCTCAACCCCATAGAAAATCTTTGGAGGGAGTTGAAAGTCCGTGTTGGCCAGCGACAGCCCCAAAACATCACTGCTCTAGAGGAGATCTGCATGGAGGAATGGGCCAAAATACCAGCAACAGTGTGTGAAAACCTTGTGAAGACTTACAGAAAACGTTTGACCTCTGTCATTGCCAACAAAGGGTATATAACAAAGTATTGAGATGAACTTTTGTTATTGACCAAATATTTATTTTCCACCATAATTTGCAAATAAATTCTTTAAAAATCAGACAATGTGATTTTCTGGATTCTTTTTTCTCATTCTGTCTCTCATAGTTGAAGTGTACCTATGATGAAAATTACAGGCCTCTCTCATCTTTTTAAGTGAGAGAACTTGCACAATTGGTGACTGACTAAATACTTTTTTGCCCCACTGTGTATACCATATACTAAGTTCTAATATAACAATCAATCCTATTCTATTTATAGATTTATCCCTCATCATCCTCCGTTAACATACTTCCTCTTCCATATACTTGTTTAAAAATATTTTTGTACCTTTTTTTTTCAAACAGATTTATATTTGCACTTTGTTTTATTTCTGTCTCCAGTCTGTTCCATAAAGTCACCCCACAGCTCGATACGCACATGCTTTTCATATTTGTTCGAACCTTTTGGTTTTTAAAAAAAACCAAAGGTTCACTCATTATCAAGAGTGATACCCCCATTACCAAAATGTCTTTGTCAAAAAGAAGAAAAGTTGACGTAGAGTGCAGAGTTTTCCAGGAAAAATGGGCTGAGTGTTATTTATTCACAGAGGTGAATACAAAACCAGTGCACTTGGTGTGTAATCAACAGGTTGCAGTGCTCAAAGAATATAATATTCAGCACCTCTATGAGACTCATCATAAAGAAGAATTTCACAATTTGTATGGACAATTAAGAAAAGAGAAGATAAACAAATTGTTAGCTGGTCTGAAGAAACAGCAGTCTGCATTTACTCGCAGCCGTGAGGTCAGTGATGGAGCAGTGAAAGCTGGCTTCCGTATTGCAAACGAGTTGGTGCAAGCATCCAAGCCATTTTCTGATGG
Source organism: Neoarius graeffei (assembly GCF_027579695.1). Classification (NCBI taxonomy): domain Eukaryota; kingdom Metazoa; phylum Chordata; class Actinopteri; order Siluriformes; family Ariidae; genus Neoarius; species Neoarius graeffei. The sequence goes on from NC_083570.1 coordinate 93,888,478, forward strand.
TGAACTCGTGAAAAAATGCATGCTGAAGGCTGAAAAGCAATCTGCCTTTGCCAACATTAGTGTGGGGAGTTGGTTCAGGTTGTCAGATGTAAAAATGTATTCACTCAACTGTATAAAAATACAACCCCGATTCCAAAAAAGTTGGGAAAAGTACAAATTGTAAATAAAAACAGAATGCAGTGATGTGGAAGTTTCAAAATTCCATATTTTATTCAGAATAGAACATAGATGACATATCAAATGTTTAAACTGAGAAAATGTATCATTTAAAGAGAAAAATTAGGTGATTTTTAAATTTCATGACAACAACACATCTCAAAGTTGGGACAAGGCCATGTTTACCACTGTGAGACATCCCCTTTTCTCTTTACAACAGTTTGTAAACGTCTGGGGACTGAGGAGACAAGTTGCTCAAGTTTAGGGATAGGAATGTTAACCCATTCTTGTCTAATGTAGGATTCTAGTTGCTCAACTGTCTTGGGTCTTTTTTGTCGTATCTTCCGTTTTATGATGCGCCAAATGTTTTCTATGGGTGAAAGATCTGGACTGCAGACTGGCCAGTTCAGTACCTGGACCCTTCTTCTACGCAGCCATGATGCTGTAATTGATGCAGTATGTGGTTTGGCATCGTCATGTTGGAAAATGTAAGGTCTTCCCTGAAAGAGACGTCGTCTGGATGGGAGCATATGTTGCTCTAGAACCTGGATATACCTTTCAGCATTGATGGTGTCTTTCCAGATGTGTAAGCTGCCCATGCCACACGCACTAATGCAACCCCATACCATCAGAGAGGCAGGCTTCTGAACTGAGCGCTGATAACAACTCGGGTCATCCTTCTCTTCTTTAGTCCAAATGACACGGCGTCCCTGATTTCCATAAAGAACTTCACATTTTGATTCGTCTGACCACAGAACAGTTTTCCACTTTGCCACAGTCCATTTTAAATGAGCCTTGGCCCAGAGAAGACGTCTGCGCTTCTGGATCATGTTTAGATACGGCTTCTTCTTTGAACTATAGAGTTTTAGCTGGCAACGGCGGATGGCACGGTGAATTGTGTTCACAGATAATGTTCTTTGGAAATATTCCTGAGCCCATTTTGTGATTTCCAATACAGAAGCATGCCTGTATGTGATGCAGTGCCGTCTAAGGGCCCGAAGATTACAGGCACCCAGTATGGTTTTCCGGCCTTGACCCTTACGCACAGAGATTCTTCCAGATTCTCTGAATCTTTTGATGATGTTATGCACTGTAGATGATGATATGTTCAAACTCTTTTTGCAATTTTACACTGTCGAACTCCTTTCTGATATTGCTCCACTATTTGTCGGCGCAGAATTAGGGGGATTGGTGATCCTCTTCCCATCTTTAATTCTGAGAGCCGCTGCCACTCCAAGATGCTCTTTTTATACCCAGTCATGTTAATGACCTATTGCCAATTGACCTAATGAGTTGCAATTTGGTCCTCCAGCTGTTCCTTTTTTGTACCTTTAACTTTTCCAGCCTCTTATTGCCCCTGTCCCAACTTTTTTGAGATGTGTTGCTGTCATGAAATTTCAAATGAGCCAATATTTGGCATGAAATTTCAAAATGTCTCACTTTCGACATTTGATATGTTGTCTATGTTCTATTGTGAATACAATATCAGTTTTTGAGATTTGTAAATTATTGCATTCCGTTTTTATTTACAATTTGTACTTTGTCCCAACTTTTTTGGAATCGGGGTTGTAAACCAGTTGTTTGAGAGTGAAATGCATTTTATTTCAAATCCATTGGCCTCTCTTTGAATAAATGTGTAATAATCTCGATCCCTTGTGATCAGTGATTCTGTAGGCTACAAATGTAGGCTGAAGCATAAAGCATAGCCTACTGAAAAAACAATGCTAAAGGTTTGGAGTTGACAAAGGTTATTTTGCAATTATTTTACTGGTCCGGCCCACTTGAGATCAGATGGGCTGTATGTGGCCCCTGAACCAAAATGAGTTTGACACCCCTGTTTTAGGTCATATTTATGCAGAAATATAGAAAATTCTGAAAGGGTTCACAAACTTTCTAGCACCACTGTAACTACATGGTGAGCTTATTTGGTGCATGTGTAATGTACTTGAGGTGCTTCTGATATGGTATAGTACAGTTTTAATTTCTGTATAAATATTTGCACAGTTTGTTCTTTGCACTTGCATTTTATAAGGATGAAGCCTTAGCTAAGGGACCAGACATATCTGTGGGAACAGGAACTCAGGGTAGCTTCTGGATATGAAAATAACAATTCTTAGATGTAGAATAATGAATCTTCTGATTATTTTCTTTAAGTTTGCTTGTCATTCATCCATCCATCCATCCATCCATTATCCGTAACTGCTTATCCTGTGCAGGGTGGTGGGAAAGCTGGAGCCTATCCCAGCTGACTATGGGTGAGAGGCGGGGTACACCCTGGACAAGTCGCCAGATCATTGCAGGGCTGACACACGGAGACAAACAGCCATTCACACTCACATTCACACCTACGGTCAATTTAGAGCCACCAATTAGCCTAACCTGCATGTGTGGAGGAAACCCACGCAGACACGGGAAGAACATGCAAACTCCACACAGAAAGGCCCCTGTCGGCCTCTGGGCTCGAACCCAGGACCTTCTTGCTGTGAAGCGACAGCGCTAACTACTACACCACCGTGCCACCTCATTCATACATTCTAATCTAATAAATTGAGGAAAACAAAATTGAATTCACATTTGTTTTATTTACACTATAAATGTTGCTTGTTGCACAATAAAATATACTGATAATACTTTACAGTCTTTGGATCTGAGCACGCAATATTCATGTCAACTTTATTTAAATATCTCATCAGTGATGAATGAAAACGGCACGGTCACGTGGTCCGACTCAGCCAATCAGAGTACGAGGATCAATCAACCAATATGACGTTGTTTCCAATCATGCTAGACCCGAATCTAAGACGATTTCATCGTGGAATAATTGGATTTGCAGCACACTGTGGGCAAATCGGAGATGATATAAATTGCTTGAACACTGAAAGCCGTGGACCGTCTGTGTAGGTGGAGAAAACCACTGGTCGCCGATGCTCGTGACATCTCTGTGGCAGGTTCCCAAAACAAATTAGTGCCATGTTTTCACTCATTTTATCGGAGCTACAAACAGCTGTTCTCTCTCCAGCACACACCCCCCCCCCCCCCCCCCCCCCCCGGAAGTTCCTCATACAAGCAAGCAAACAAAAAAAATGATGACGACAACAACAACAACAAAAAAAAGAAAAACAAAAGAGCACAAAAGGGTCCTGAAGACTTTCCTGTGGTGGAAAAACGTAAAGTTAGAGCGAGATTAAATGCTATTAAGTGCGAAGTTAAGCGCTGACTCCGGAGACTCCTTCCATAGATGCTAACTGAACATCTCTTCCAAAAAAAAAAGTATGCCATATCATATCAATATTTACTCGTTTTTAGAATAACAGCATGCTGTTTATCCATTTACTTCGCCTTTAGATTATACTAGTTCCAGTGTATGTTACTATGGAAACAATTCCATTTAATAAATACTTTATACCTGCTATATTTGGGTTGGTTTTTTTTTGTTTTTTGTTATTTTTTCCTCCCCCCAAGCAGCTGGACCCATTGTCAAAGTTGCTCTTGAAGCCAATGAATTAACTCCTTTTGAGGGCGGCACGGTGGTGTAGTGGTTAGCACTGTCGCCTCACAGCAAGAAGGTTCCGGGTTCGAATCCAGCAGCCAGTTGGGGCTTTTCTGTGTGGGGTTTGCATGTTCTCCCCATGTCTGCATGGGTTTCCTCTGGGTGCTCTGGATTCCCCCCACAATCCAAAGGTATGTGGTTAGGTTAATTGGCTTCTCTAACTTGCCAATGGATGTGAGAGTCACTACGTTTGCATGCACATAGAGAGAATCGAATTTCTGCCGTTGCTCGACTGAAATCGAAGTTCAAAATGCCATGTATACACCTTAATTCGGCTGAAATTGAACCGAACTTGATTTCTCGGAATCGAGCTACACGACCTAGTTTATGCGATTTCTGCCGAGCTACTTTGTGCATGTATACCCTATCGAGCTAGTTGTCGAGCTACTTCCGGAAGTGACGAGTGACGAGACCACAAGCGGGAAACACAACAGCCTCGGTCGGCATGACAACAGTAGTAGCGAGCAGCAGAAGAGGTCAGGAGGAACAAACGAAGAAGAGAAAATGTGGATGTAGAGCTCTCTGAAGTGTGGGTGGAGCACAGAGGACAGCAGGACAAAGCTTCTGGTACTAATAGGCTTTTTATTGTCAGATTTTTCAGTTTAACAGCCTACTTTTTATTCTTGAGAGAAAAACACACACACACGCGCGCGCTGTGTTCTAGTCCCAGGATGAGCTCTCCCCTCTGCTCTGCCTCCTTAAATAGGGCGCGGTTACTGGGAAGACACACAAACACAGGTTAATTACCGTCAGGTGAAGTGATTCTGCCACTCACCTTGCCTGGCTCCGCCCTCCTGTCACAGACCGGCGCTTGACCACGCCCCCACTGCCACAGGCAAGCAGAAACGTGCACTTCTGGAGCAGTGAGGAGACAGAGTTCATGCTCATTCAGCTTAAGGAGTTGAATATATTAAAATTCATGGACGGGAGAAAAACGCGCAATGGAGAACACGGAACTGATAACTTTGTTTACACTCTTGAATAGTTCTTCTTCATGACGACAACCGGAAGTGTACCAACACGATGGGGCGTGTTGCGCCACCTGTGGCTCGGGTGTACAATGCACCTCACACAATAGCCCGATTTCATTTTGTGCATGTAGGATTGGATTTCTCTGGCACCCTGCTGGGACCTTCAGCTCGATTACCGACAGCAGCTCGATTTGGATGTGCATGTAAACGTAGTCAGTGTGTGTGAATGGTTGGGTGGGAACTGGTCTACGTCCTTGACACCCACCCTGGGTAGCTCTCCTAAGCTAGCTAACAAATCTGCAGTCAACAGTCAACTCCAGCTAATGTACGAGAAGAAGAAGAACTCCTTTTGAACAATCAGAGTGAAGAATTCAGCAGCACTGTGCTGTCGAAGGCACAATAAACAGCTGATATATAATCGTTCATGAATTGACAATGAGCCTAATTTAGTCTGATCAAGTTAAACAAGTTTGGATTCATTTGGACTTAAAACCCCCGACTGAACCTTACCTGTCAAAATTCGATTTCAATTTTCTGTACATCCATACAGTCGACTGCTTAATGACACTAATATGCAAATGCACAAGGGCAATAATTCAGAGCTTCAGACAGACACTCTGACAGTTTAGTGAAATGCCATCCGCCATCACACTGCACTCCGAGCAAAATAAAAGTGTTGATCAGCCTACTTTTTGGATGAGGATATAATTTGAGAAGCAATGACGTTAAAATTCCGAGCTCGGCTATTTATTTTGCTGGGTTAAAATACAATTTTGAAGAGCATCACCTCATTACCGAGTGCCTGGTGCTTGGTCTGATTAGTCACAGAAGGTGGTCTGACTCAAAACACTTCAACGATGCTGATGCTTTTCTCTTTGTCTGGTGGTGTATTATTCTTTGATACCACAGATCTGTTGAATACCTGATTCTGATTGGTCAGAAGATAATTAAGTTTCTACAACGGCATCTCTAATGGTAGGGTCAGTTTTAATTCAAGTCTTAGGTTTATGTTTTAAATTTCTCTAGTAACAACCAATCCCCAGGGGCTTCGTATCATCGAATACTTTAAAAAAAAAAAAAAAAGTTCTAATTATTGTTCTAAAATAAATGTGTGAAGACTTAAACATGACTCCTTTAACTGTTTGTTCAGGTCCAAATGCTCTGTAATAGGAGCTGCGGGGAAGGGGAGGGGTCCTGCAGGTGACCATCCTCATCCAGTAAATGCAGGGGAAACACTACACGTAATGATTCACCCAATTCATAATTCAATTCGATTCACAATATTGGGTTCACGATTCAATTTTCCCATGACAGTAAATAAATTCAAAAAATTTTATTCCCAAAAAAGGCAACATTTATTTTCCCATTCTTAGTGAAGTTAAAAAACCAACAACTTTTGTTTCATTTTCTTAAGAACCAACAATGATTATTTACCCATATTTGTAAAAGTTGGAGTAAAATATAATAGCCGATTAGCTAAAACCATCCTTTTAATGAAAATTTAAAAAGTGAACAAATGGGCCTTTTCTTAATGGAATTTTATGAACATTTGTACTCCCTTTATTTGCTTCTTTTCTTTACCTTTCAGCAGTCTGTATAAACAGAGCTCTGATTTCTTCTTAAATCTATTTGTACAATTAATTGCACAACAGCTCTTTCATATTTTAGATTTTTTTTTGTGTGTGCATTTTCATGCCATTAGAGCTGTGCTACTTCTGCCTATGGTGAAGTCATGTGCTTTCCCACTATTGTATGTCATTAGACAATTCCCTTTGCTGGCTAAACAACACAATTACAGCTAAAAAAAAACTAAGATTATGCAGCCTCATAATAATCACAGTTTATTTTTTTTTTAATTTCATCAATTCGAATCATCATAAATTTGTATTGTGATTTATCCTCACACAATACATCATTACATTCCTACACTCTCAGAAAACAAAGTACATTATTGTACCTTAGGGGTACAACGGCTTGTCACTGGGCCAGGACCCTCTAAGGTATTTATACCCTTTATATACTGATTGGGAATATATATATATGTACCTTTTTGACACTAAAAAGTTACACATGGTTACCTTGAGGTCCAATAATGAGCCCTAGGGGGTACATTAGTGTAGACTGTACCTTGGGGGACAGAAATGGACTCCTACTGTAACTGTACCCCTATGTCTGATTTGTGTAGATTTAAGAAAATAGGTTATAACTGTTTGTGGTGAACTTTTTTGGAAAGAGAAGTTTATTTAACATTTATGGAAGGAGTCTCCAGTTCCAGTACTTTATAACAAAGTTTTCCACCACAGTCTTCCACGTTTTTCCTTTTTGGCGCATTTTTTTTTTCTCTTCTGAACTTGAAGAAAGAGAAACTGAAAATGGAGCTACTCTTTTTTTCCAGCTGAGATAATGTAAATGATGACACAAACTAATGTTTCATGAGTATACCAAATGTAATTATAAATGGACACAATATATGATGCTGTGTTTATTAATAAACAAATAATTGTAATCGTTGACAAGTTGCTGTGGTGTAAGAGGAATGAAACATTTCAGGACATGATGTTAATGGAAAATGGTTAACTTCAAGGCAGTAACTCCACTTTTATTATTATTATTTTCCTCTAACAGCACACAGCTAACATCTTTATTCCTTGTTTATTATCATTATTCTTTATAAGGGTGTTGAGCAGTGCTGCTGTTATTGGTGGAAATGATCTGCGATGCAATCTCACTTAGGTGCCAATCTTTATGGTCAACCCTCATTAAAGCTGAGTTGAAGGACAGAAGCTTTAAAACTTGCCTTCTCCTGAGTGACTGTCTTTCCAGCCTTGGGAACGAGGACCACGAAGGACAGGATACTGACGTTCTCCTTTCTTTACAATGACAATCGGCAAGAGGCCGCCACATATTGATTTGATTTAGGGGATTAGGGCTTGTCAATACTTTTGGGCTAATGGTTTATCTGAATGCAACATCGGTTAAAAACAAAGGCAAAGAATCTCTTCTCCATATTCAGGATGAGAACCTTTGAGACTTGTGTAAATGATTATAATTCCAATACATCTATATTCAGAAGCATTTTAATGAATATTCCAGAGTACACATAACAGTAGGTCATTTCTCTCTAGTGCTCTAAAGGAAAGGTAATAGATTTATAAATGAAAACTAGCAATTCAAGCAAATTGAATCTGGGTTAAACTAATAGACTCGGATGTATGACCGAAATGGTCACCTGGAGTTTGTTAAAGGAAAGCACAAATGTCATATTAAATACGTCCTCATTTGAGTTGGCTGGCCCAATTTCTGACATGACAATTTATTAAACGGTTGCTTATGATGGTTCTTGGCACTCGTGTTAAGAGCGCGATTGAATCCTGTTGATCAATCGTCTTGGCGTAATCACTCCATCTTTCTTGTTAATCTTTTTTTTTTTTCCCAATTTTGACGCAAGGGTGGAAAAAGTACTGAGAAGTAAAGATAACTTCTAGATGATGTGTCTAAATCTTAGTCAGTTGAAACTAGAAGGCAGAATTGCAAAAAAAAAACTGTTCATCATTCATTCATTCATCTTCGGTAACCACTTTAACCTGATCAGGGTTTCAATGGATCTCGAGCCAAATCCAGGAACGCTGGATACAAGGAGGGAAAATTCTCCCTGAATGAAAGAAAAAAGAAACACCTCACAGACCTGAGCTCAGGTTTAACCCAGGACCCTGGAGCTGTGAGGCTGTAACACTACCCAGTGCACCATTGGAACACCCAAGTAAAAAAAGCTACTGTTTTAAATGCCAAAGGCAAAGTCCCTCCTGTGCCAGGACCTGGTCTTCCCAGGCAGTCTCCCCTCCTAGTATTAACAGGCCCTCAAGGTGCATTGGGCAGGACCAATTTCCATTGCCCTTGGCCTCTTGCCTATTACATAGCTAGGGTTGCAGTGGGGGGGCAAGTCCTCTGGTAACCGTGAGAGTTACTCCCTACTCATATCTGTATTGCAGTGTACCTCGCCAGATGGTAGTAGGTACCATTTTTAGGATGGTCTTTAGTATGATTCGACCATGAGTAGAATTCACGATCTCCCGGTCAAGAGGTGGACACGCTAACCACTAGGCCAACTCATGGTCCATTTTTAAATGATGAAATTTTGAAGGTCACAAAAAGTTAAAGTCCTTTCTGTGCCAGGACCTGGTCTTCCCAAGCAGTCTCCTGTCCCGGTACTAACCAGGCCCTTAAAGTGCATTGGGCAGCACTGATCTCTATAGCTATAGGTTCTATAGCCTTCGGCCTCTCGTCTATTACATGGAGGGCTAGTCGTCTGGTAACCATGAAAGTTTGACTCCCTATTCTCGCATCTTGCCAGATATTAGTAGGTGCCATTGTAATGATGGTCTTTGGTATGACTCGACCACGTGTACAACTCGTGATCTCCTGGTCAAGAGCCGGACACACTAACCACTCAGCCAACTCGCAGTCCATTTTAAATGTACTCCAGTATTCAAAAGTAAAAACGACATATTTTACCATATTTTTATAATTAAGGTCACTGCAGATGATTAATTGAATTTGGTTGGATGCTTGAAGTTGAATGTAAATAAAGTGTATATAGGAAGCACAGGAGCCCATTTTATTGATGTGGAGTGTACAGTCATTGGCGGGATGAGAGAAGAAGAGACTTAAGATTCGCAACAAGTACTTTGAAACTCTAAATCCACTTTGAAAGGAGAGAAGGGTTTTTTATATATATATATATATATATATATATATATATATATATATATATATATATATATATTGTACAATGGCTTGTCGCTGGGGCAGGACCCTCTAAGGTACTTATTTGCACCATTTACAGTTGTGGTCAGAAGTTTGCATACAGTGACATGAATGTCATCTTGGATATGAATCTCATGCCAATATTTGGGCTTTCAGTAATTTCTTTGAACCATTCTTTTTCTGTGGCAGAATGATTGTACAGCATACAGCTTTAATTAAAGAAGACTAGAATTTGGTGCACAGGTTTTAATTTTCTTTGGGTTTTCTGAAATCAATACAGGGTCAAAATTATACATGCAGGGTCAAAAATATACATACAGCACACCTAATATTTGGGTAAAATGTCTCATTGCAAGATTCACCTTGACCAAACATTTTTGTTTACCATGAACAAGCTTCTGGCAGAATTCTGGTTGGATATTTCATGACACTTCATGGTAGAATTGGTGGAGTTTGTTCGTTTATTTATTTATTTATTTATTTATTGCATAGACTTGACTTATAAGCACGGTCCATATATTTTCAATAGGGTTGAAGTCAGGACTTGTTTTAAGCTTAATGTTAGCCTGCTTTATCCTCCACAACCAGCCCTGATCTGTGTTTGGGTTCATTGTCCTGTTGTAATTCCCAAGTCCCAAGTTGTGTTCAAGTTTCTGATGGTTTATGCCGAAGAATTCTGAGGTAGTCGTCCTCCTTCATCATTCCATCCACTTTGTGCAATGAGCCAGTTCCACTCGCAACAAAACAGCCCCAGAGCCTGATGATCCGACCACCACCACCACCAGCTGGTACCCTGTCCGTCTGTACATGGTGGTCATTGTGGCCAAACAACTCAATCTTTGTCTCATCTGACCATACAGCTTTCCTCCAGAAGGTTTTTTCTTTGTCTGTGTGGTCAGCTTCAAACTTTAGTTAAGCTTGAAGGTGTCAATTTTGGAGCAGGCGGTTATTTCTTGGATAGCAGCCTCTTAGTCCATGGTGATCTGAACTGTAGACAGTGATCCATCAGCTTCCAGTTCATGGCAGGGCTGTGCCATGGTGGTTCCCAGGTTGTTCCTGACCATCCAAACCAATTTCCTTTCAGCTGAGGGTGACCGTTTGGGTTTTCTTGAAGCAAAGTGGCTTGGCAAAGTGACTACACCTCACTATAACTTGGATACAATTGTTTGAGCTGATCTTGGAATTTGCAGTTGTTTAGAAATGGCTCCAAGAGACATTCCAGAGTTGTGTACATCTGCAATCTTCTTTCTCAGATCTGCACTGAGCTCCTTGGACTTTCCCATTTTACTGTGTGTTGGTCAATCCAATGAGTGCAGTAAACAAACCCTTTTTATGAGCACAGAGAAGCTACCAGCTGTAGTCAATCATGATCACTAACAGGAAGTTAAGAGACCTCGGCCTTGGCAAGATAAGAAACGTTTTGGAAGTTTTAGCACCTCCGAGTTCATAATCTAAGTGAGCGTATGTAAATTTGACACTGTCTGTATAATTTTAACCCTGTGTTGATTTCAGGAAACCCAAAGAAAATTAAAACCTGTGCACCAAATTCTAGTGCTTTTTTATATTAAAGATGTATGCTGTACAATTATTCTGCTACAGAAAAAGAACAGTTCAAAGAAACTACGGAAAGCCCAAATATTGGCATGACATTCATATCCAAGATGGCATTCATGTCACTGTATGTAAACTTCAGACCACAACTGTATATACTGATTGGGAACATGTATGTACCTTTTTGACCCTAAAAAGACGCACATAGTTACCTTGAAGTCCAATAATGAGCCCTAGTGGGTATATTAGTGTAGATTGTACCTTGGGGGACAGAAATGGACTCTTACTGTATTCCTATTTCTAACAGTGTGAGTACAATTAATTTTAAATAACACTCAAGGAAAAATAATACTTAAAGGTTCTGACTGCAAAGTTGAATTCTGGGCAAAATGTTCCATTTCTGTTGCCATTGGAGTTTCGAGATGTTTCGCTGCTGCACACACTGTATCCTATGTGTAAACGTTTTGCCGAGATAAAAAGCGTCCCACGTTTTACGATTCTGGAGATTGCCGATGCAAGTGAGCAACGATATCACATGACCACCGTAAGGTATGTTTGACCTGCTTTTAACCAAAACACGTCGGCATGGGCAAACATGGCGGACTCTGCTCTCCCGCCAGCTAAAAGCCAGCGGAAAAGAAAAGGAAACCCTGCGTAGTGAGTGCGACTGCAAGAGAGAGAAAGGTGCCATTTTTCTGGACAGATAACTAAATCATCCTCGCTAGTGCTTAGCTATCTTAGACTTAGAATGCATGGACTCGACTCCACGATAGCAAGGATGGAGTTACACTACCGTTCAAAAGTTTGGGGTCACCCAGACAATTTTGTGTTTTCCATGAAAAGTCACACTTTTATTTCCCACCATAAGTTGTAAAATGAATAGAAAATATAGTCGAGACATTTTTCTGGCCATTTTGAGCATTTAATCGACCCCACAAATGTGATGCTCCAGAAACTCAATCTGCTCAAAGGAAGGTCAGTTTTATAGCTTCTCTAAAGAGCTCAACTGTTTTCAGCTGTGCTAACATGATTGTACAAGGGTTTTCTAATCATCCATTAGCCTTCTGAGGCAATGAGCAAACACATTGTACCATTAGAACACTGGAGTGAGAGTTGCTGGAAATGGGCCTCTATACACCTATGGAGATATTGCACCAAAAACCAGACATTTGCAGCTAGAATAGTCATTTACCACATTAGCAATGTATAGAGTGGATTTCTGATTAGTTTAAAGTGATCTTCATTGAAAAGAACAGTGCTTTTCTTTCAAAAATAAGGACATTTCAAAGTGACCCCAAACTTTTGAACGGTAGTGTATATACTGAATGTTTTGATCTTACAGAGAAAGAAACAAGAACACAAAAGCAGTAAAAGAGAAAAGATGTATTTGTCTTTTGCTTCATGGATCTATTCGCATAGCTATGTCAACCACAAATTACATCCCTGCAACTCAAAACTCTCTGAGGTCGATGCAGAGTCTTGATGTTTTCTGCGCGTCGCCATCTTGGTGTGGCGCAGTTCTATAGTTATGCTAATTAGTTAAAGCTCCTCGTGTCTAGCTGTTTCCGTCGGGCCATGCTGTTTACTTCAAGAGGGAGGAAAAAGGTCCCAAAACAGAGGAAACCGAATCTCAGCACATCAAAATGATCACATCTCGTATACATGATATTGTTCTTGCGAGACATAGGAAAATTCCATGTACGGTAAAAAAAGGAACATTTTCAGATGACTTTGCAGTCAGTACCTTTTTAAGTATAGTAATGAAGTAGGCTTCTGTGATATTGATGGATGATTTTCCAGAACCTCATCTCATCTCATTGTCTCTAGCCGCTTTATCCTGTTCTACAGGGTCGCAGGCAAGCTGGAGCCTATCCCAGCTGACTACGGGCGAAAGGCGGGGTACACCCTGGACAAGTCGCCAGGTCATCACAGGGCTGACACATAGACACAGACAACCATTCACACCTACGGTTAATTTAGAGACACCAGTTAACCTAACCTGCATGTCTTTGGACTGTGGGGGAAACCGGAGCACCCGGAGGAAACCCACGCGGACACGGGCAGAACATGCAAACTCCACACAGAAAGGCCCTCGCCGGCCACGGGGCTCGAACCCGGACCTTCTTGCTGTGAGGCGACAGCGCTAACCACTACACCACTGTGCCGCCTTTCCAGAACCTAAAAATCCCATTTCAGATCCAGATTATGGGGAGGGTGTAGTAGTAGTAGTAGTAATAATAATAATAATAATAATATATGATCAACTGTACAATTGGGAACTGTGGCAATCGTAGAAACTCAGCTGGATTGTGGATTGTTTAAGTGATTCTGAATCTGCACTGGTAAAACAAACAGCAGATTTCAGTATAATACTGTAAGAAATCTGTTGGCCAATGTGCACATGGCTGACATTTTCACTGTTAATGGCGAGCACGGGAGTATTTAATAACGATCATCACCATTAACATTATGTGTAAAGTGTTCGGTTTGACACCATGTTGTAGGCATATTTTAATCTTTTTGGGTCAAACTGTGCCCTTTTTTATTTTTTTGCTTTTCAGTGGCATATTTTAATCAGTATAGTTATCTGATGGTAAATGTCTACTTAGCTAATATGAGCCAAGTCAAACATCCACTGATGGATTTTATTCCACGTTAAAGAAAGAAAGAAAGAAACCACAACTTTATTCATCACACACTTGTGAAATTTCCTCTCTGCGTTTAACCCATCTGAAGCAGTGAACACACACATGCACACAATACCCAGAGCAGTGAGCAGCCATGCTAACAGTGCCCGGAGAGCAGTTGGGAGTTAGGTGCCTCGCTCAAGGGCACCCCAGCCCAAGGCCGTCCCATATTAACCTAACCGCATGTCTTTGGACTGTAGGGGAAACTGGAGCACCCGGAGGAAACCCACGCAGACACGGGGAGAACATGCAAACTCCACACAGAAAGGCCCTCGCCGGTCTCTGGGTTCGAACCCAAAACCTTCTTGCTGTGAGGCAACCAGAGTCTCCATTTATCTTGACGGGAAATGAGGGAGTCAGTATGAGCTAATCTCTTGCTCTTTTGATGCATTTTTGTGTAATAACCCTTACTAACATCCTCCTGATGTTTTTGTGGAGATGCGTAATGGTTGGTAGGTCTGGTAATCGAATATTTAACAGTTATTCCACAAAATCGAGTCGCACATGAGCTGATAGCTGGCGAGGCACGTAGCACCGAGTCTGCTATAAGCCATGTACGATGAGATTGAGTGGCATAACTGTTTTAGTCTATCCACATTCACTGGATTTTGACATACAGAGCATTATTTTTTGCAAATTCGATAAATAAAAAACCTTATACAAAACCTGTGACAAAATCCTTTCTGCTGAAAATGTAAACAGACCGGCGAAATGACTAGCAGTTTGTGAAAAATGCGATAATTCTTGAAAATTAAAAAAAAGGATATGTTCTTACCATCAAATACTTTCATTCCATATTCTATTGCTTTTTTCTTTGTATTTTTTGGGGTGCGGTTTTCAAGTAGAGTTTTTATTTCGTCCTCGGTTGGTTAAGCAACACGTTCTGCCATTTTGTTTTTGTCTACTCATGGTATAGGAGCTGACAGTGGCGGATCCTGAATTTTTTTTTCGGGGGGGGGGGGCAATTTTCCCCCGTTATGTCTACACGGACCATAAATGTCCACAGGACTGAAGTAAATTGACCTAGGTAGCAAGTCAACTGTTCTACAGAATGTTCTGTAAATAGATTTTGTACTTCAAACTCCATGACCAGCAAGAACTTTACAGACTGTGCAACTTAAGGACAAACAGGAAAGTGCACTTACTGGAACAAAACATTGTAAACAGTTGGCTAACATAACAATAGCAGTTGAATAAATAGATGCGTGGATCTTTAGATCTTGCAATTACTGGCATTTACCAAGGATATTACCAAAGTGCTAACTCTCAGAGCAAAGTGTGGCAAATATAAAAATGCACACTGAAAACATCAAAAGTGAACGGATTCTGTGTGTGTGTGTGTGTGTGTGTGTGTGTGTGTGTGTGTGTGTGTGTGTGTGTGAGAGTCACGAAGTCAAACAAACCCAGAAAAACACCATGGTGACTGGAGCCCTCAGTTTCGTCTTTGCCTCGTAGAGCTAACTCGAGCACAAAATTTCACGCGTTGGATGAGCCGGTTTAATATGTGCCTGTTCTTGCTCACCTCATCATTGTGGCGGTGAACTGCTAGCCTGTAGCCCTCATCCGGCTGTGTAGCGATGTTCACTCTCCCAAAAGCCGAAAATTTCAGGCAGCTGCCCATGTGAATCTTTGATGACTCATGTTTTTTTATTTTCTCCGACAAATGATGCATGTCCGAAACTCCAGTGACCGTCCAAGCAGTGTTGTCCGTGGAGCCACCTCCAGGGTGGAAAAGTAAGCAGGGGGAGCAGAAAACCGCTGAGGCGTCCTCGCAGCCAGCTCGCCAGGATTTGCTCTGGGACCATGTTGAAGTAAAACCTCGAGTATATGATTTCCCCCCCTTGTTGAAATTTGTTTTATGTTTAGATTTGGTCGAGGGGGGTCCAGCTTGTTTTGTTGCCAATTTAGCTCGATTTGATCGCTGACTAAATGGAACTTCTTTTAAGGACCGCACTGAATTGCTTTCCGCATCCATCTCGCCTCAGAAACTGAGCGGATCGAACGTAACTTGGCCGCGCTTTGCAGTGACGTAAGCACGTTAGTGCAAGCCCCCCCAGAACCCATAGAGATTGCATTGAAGTGTCAGTCAGGAGAAAAAAAAATGTATTAACATGGGACTCTATCAGTGAACTCTTGGGCGATTTTCAGCATGACTGAAATCGCCCCAAAAGGGGCGGTACTCTAGAAGCAAGACCACCCTGATTGGACAATGATACCCAGAGACAGATTAAAACGGCCTCGAGCAGTGCTGGTGAAAGTTTGTTTTAAAAAAAGAAAAAAAACCTTTTTTTTTTTGTTTGTTTTGGCAGTGCGTCGCCTAATCGCCCTTATGCACCAGCCGCCCTTGGGAGCTGATATCCTAGTAGTAGAGTAGCCAATCAGAGCGTGCAGTCGCTCATATCTCATGAATATGGATAGAATAAAATCACTTATATGGATATAGTTGCAATGTAATATGTACAGACGATATTTTATATCACACAAATCTGTCAGGAAGTCAAGAGTGCGAAATAAGTTTGTATTCAGTCTCATTCATTCACTTTTAAATCTGTAATCGAAAGACGACATCTGTCTCAGATCCTTGGATCCATTTCAGTTCAGGCATCTTTTTTGCCAGATATACAGTTAGGTCCATATATATTTGGACACTGACACAAATTGTTTTTTACCTGTTTACTGAAACATATTCAAGTTATAGTTATATAATGGACATGGACATAAAGTCCAGACTTTCAGCTTTCATTTGAGGGTATTCACATTAAAACTGGATGAAGGGTTTAGGAGTTTCAGCTCCTTAACATGTGCCACCCTGTTTTTAAAGGGACCAAAAGTTATTGGACAATTGACTCAAAGGCTATTTCATGGGCAGGTGCGGGCAATTCCTTCGTTATGTCACTCAATTAAGCAGATAAAAGGCCTGGAGTTGATTTGAGGTGTGGTGCTTGCATTTGGAAGATTTTGCTGTGAAGAAAACATGCGGTTAAAGGAGCTCTCCATGCAGGTGAAACAAGCCATCCTTAAGCTGCGAAAACAGAAAAAACCCATCCGAGAAATTGCTACAATATTAGGAGTGGCAAAATCTACAGTTTGGTACATCCCGAGAAAGAAAGAAAGCACTGGTGAACTCATCAATGCAAAAAGACCTGGACGCCCACAGATGACAACAGTGGTGGATGATTGCAGAATAATTTCCATGGTGAAGAGAAACCCCTTCACAACAGCCAACCAAGTGAACAACACTCTCCAGGAGGTAGGCGTATATCCAAATCTACCATTAAGAGAAGACTGCATGAAAGTAAATACAGAGGGTTCACTGCATGGTGCAAGCCACTCATAAGCCTCAAGAATAAAAAGGCTAGATTGGACTTTGATTTAAAAAAAAAAGCATCTAAAAAAGCCAGCACAGTTCTGGAAGAACATTCTTTGGACAGATGAAACCAAGATCAACCTCTACCAGAATGATGGAAAGAAAAAAGTATGTCAAAGGTGTGGTACAGCTCATGATCCAAAGCATACCACATCATCTGTAAAACACGGCGGAGGCAGTGTGATGGCTTGGGCATGCATGGCTGCCAGTGGCACTGGGTCACTAGTGTTTTATTGATGATGGGACACAGGACAGAAGCAGCTGGATGAATTCTGAGGTATTCAGAGACATACTGTGTGCTCAAATCCAGCCAAACTGATTGGTCGGCGTTTTCATAATACAGATGGACAATGACCCAAAACATAAAGCCAAAGCAACCCAGGAGTTTATTAAAGCAAAGAAGTGGAATATTCTTGAATGGCCAAGTCAGTCACCTGATCTCAACCCAATTGAGCATGCATTTCACTTGTTAAAGACTAAACTTCAGACAGAAAGGCCCACAAACAAACAGCAACTGAAAACCGCTGCAGTAAAGGCCTGGCAGAGCATTAAAAAGGAGGAAACACAGCGTCTGGTGATGTCCATGAGTTCAAGACTTCAGGCAGTCATTGCCAACAAAGGGTTTTCAACCAAGTATTAGAAATGAACATTTTATTTCCAATTATTTAATTTGTCCAATTACTTTTGAGCCCCTGAAATGAAGGGATTGTGTTTAAAAAATGCTTTGGTTCCTCACATTTGTATGCAATCATTTTGTTCAACCCACTGAATTAAAGCTGAAAGTCTGAACTTCAACTGCATCTGAATTGTTTTGTTCAAAATTCATTGTGGTAATGTACAGAACCAAAATTAGAAAAATGTTGTCTCTGTCCAAATATTTATGGACCTAACTGTACATTTGGCAATGGGATTCCAAATAACAATGTCAAAAACCTATTGAGTTTGTTTGCTAAGATTAACTCCATGCTACAATGTGACCGAACCATTCCAAAGCTGTATGGTGGCTCGCCGGAGTCACAGGGCTCTGATGACATTAACCGGGTGTCAAGCCGCAGGCAGGAGGGGAAAGGTATAAACACAGCAAGCACTTGAGTGTAAGCTATTAGTAACGTGCCCCCTCCACCATCCTTAGATATTTGTCTCCTTTGCACTTTGCACAGTAGAGCTCGGTGCACATGGAGCAGCTGTTCGTAAAACTTATTTATGAGCTTGGCAGGAAGGGTGGCCAGGCCGAGCTTTATTTCATGTTGCGTCTGATCAAGAATACTCCATATACCTGCAGTCACAGGGGGGCTGTTCCAGGTCCGTTGTGAACTCTTGTAAACGCCTCAAATTGTTATTATTGGCTTATTCTTTGGTCAATGCTTTGGTTTGTCTTTGAACATTTTTGTATGACACAGAATGAAAATTGGCATTCAGAAGTGTGAAATAGTTTCATTTGAGGCTTTTCTTCTTTCGACACTTCACCATTTCCTCCCTAATTTCGTCTTAGCCAATTCCCATCCACCAGCCAGCTTTATTCTATCACCAGGGAGGGTGAATGAAGGTTCACACGTGCTTCCTTTGGGACACGTGAAGCCAAACACCACATCTGTTAGAACTGCCGTTCATGCTCCATCATAGGGTAGAGTAACAGACTCTGAGGCAGTGTTGCAGTCGAGTCACGAAACCTCGAGTCCGAGTCCAGTCTCGAGTCCCCAGTGTTCAAGTCTGAGTCATGAAGGAAAATTTCGTGTTGAGTCCGAATCGAGTCCACTATTGATCCGAGTCGAGTCCGAGAACAAGACTCCAACCGTACCATTTGACGGTGGCTGTTGCTGCCTTTATGTGAAAGCGTCTCTGCTACTGCGTTGGGCTAACGTTCCTGCTCGACTGCCCCATTTTAATTAATAGGCTACAGATAAATAGCTTGTTCATCGCTCAGCAAGCCCCGCCCACTATCAACAGGGCAAATAACATGAGAGAGGGTTAACACTAGCTAGTTCATCGCTCAGCAAGCAAACCCCGCTATCAACAGGGCAATGAACATAGCGGGTCACTTCCTTCTCTGACGATTGAAGTCCGAGGTTGTCCCCGTCGTCTCCTCGATAGTTCTTCTACATATGAAATACATAGCAGAGCATTTTTTCCCCACTGCACGAGAATCTGTACAAGCAAAGCAGACAATCCTAGGGGCTTCTGTCTGGGCATTTTAGTGCCATTAATGTTAGTTTGTTCCTGAACATGATGTATGAACAGGTAAAATGTGCATTCTCTTGAACGAAATTAGTATAAAAATTAATGTAGATATAAATATCTTATGCCAAATTATTATGGCATTATACAAAAAAATAAAGAACAAATCCGAGTCCTCGTCTCCAATTTACGAGTCCGAATGCAGTTAATGCACGAGTCCAAGTCTGAGTCATCAGTGCTCAAGTCCAAGTTGTCACGAGTCCTTAAAATTAGGGTACGAGTCGGACTCGAGTCTGAGTCCTGGACTCAAGTACTATAAGCCTGCTTGGAGGAAAGCACTGTCTGCCCTCTTCCACATACATGAGCTCACAGATATCCACGATTGGCTAGTGTCACTATGCCATCCCTCTCAAACAAAAAGCATAGTCAGTTTGCATCCTTCAAATCAAATCAAGTTTATTTGTATAGCGCTTTTAACAATAAACATTGTCGCAAAGCAGCTTTACAGAATTTGAACGACTTAAAACATGAGCTAATTTTATCCCTAATCTATCCCCAATGAGCACGCCTGTGGCGACGGTGGCAAGGAAAAACTCCCTCAGACGACATGAGGAAGAAACCTCGAGAGGAACCAGACTCAAAAGGGAACCCATCCTCATTTGGGCAACAACAGACAGCCTGACTATAATATTAACAGTTTTAACAGGTATAACCCTCAACTGTCCTCATGGGGCCGTCCTTCACAGGAGCGGTGCGATAAAACTCCGACCAGACACAGGGCACCAGGATGGATCAAGCAGGTCCGAGGGGCAGAAGAGGCCAGCATCTCAATCCCAGGATCAACATGTAACTCAGAGGGACAGATTGGGGGGGGAGAGAGAAAGAACACACATGTTGTTAGGTATGCCCTAAAAATGACAAGTATTAAATCTGTGTGGTAGGCTCGCAGAGACGAGAGTCTTTACATCAGGCATAATACACAACAATGGCAGGTTAATATGGTAAAAAATATCATGACCTGTTCTGGCTGGATGCTTGATTGGGTGATGGGAGCACACTCCTCAGCAATGATGAGATGCAGATGGGACCCTTAGGGCTGGCCAAGACAATTCAGTTACATTTCACCGGGTCTGGGACATGCGACAGAATGTCTGACGGCCGATTCCCTGCAGGCTACGATAGCCAGTCGAGGTCTCCACCCTCTCCACCAAAAGATTTCCTGTTGACTCCATGTAACTCAGAGGGACAGATTTGGGGTGGGGGGGAGGGAAAGAAAACACAGGTTGTTAGGTATGCCCAATGTCACCTGAATAAGTAATCCTTGGCTCCTGATCATGGATGGATATAAATTTGTGATCTGCAGATGCTAGGGTGCTACTCAGGATCTCGTAAATGTAGAGCTTTTTTTTTTTTTTTTTAAATAATATATTAAGTTTTTAAGAGGAATATAACACGTTGGGACATGCCGTGATTGGAAATTGATCAATAACATGTTTTATCCGTTACATAAATACAGTATATGTCAAGTTTTTATAACTTTCTGTTGTCCTTTACAGCACATAAAGCAAAAAAAAACAGGAAAAAAAAAAAGAACAAAACCGAAATGATCTACAATGAGCTTCGTGTTTTCCTCATAGTACACTATTTGAATTACCTTGGGGGGGAGACTAAAAGAAAAGAAAAATGCAGTGTTTTTCTTCCCGCTAAGCACTTCGCAGTCCCCTCCTCCCGTAGCCCATGCCAGCAGTCATTTATTGTGAGGAGTATAAATAGAATGGCAGGATCACCGAGGCAGGTGGTCCGATCTGCACACTCAGCTCCGTTCTCCCACAGCACCACCGAGGTTATACAGAGTGCTGCTGGAGCTATGGTGAAACTGGCCCACAGCCAGGCACCCATACACACACACACACACACACACACACACACACACACACACACACACACACACACACACAAACAGAGTTTACATCAGTGGCTTTATAACACGGTTTACTGAGTGACAGATTCTGCCGAGGGACTAAACAAATGATCTGTGTAAGCCTATTATTCAGCTGTGGGGAGTAAATACTTTGTGCAGGTGCACAAGCTGTTCTATAAAGGCGTGCGCTCAATTTCTTGTAGCATTTTTATTATTCTTATTAGTTTGATCGACCAGATTTGGAGTCAGAAAGGCTTGGGGAGTCGCACATTCTTTCAAAAAGCAGCTGAATGATAATCGCTTCGCACATTTAGGATTTAATATGCGTTTGAATATTAATGGCCATGTGACGATATACCGCTACAGACAGAGCTATACTTGTTATCAGGAGTGCGACACAAATTTGTAGCATATAAGCGAAATCTGTAGAGGTCCAACTTGAAAAAAAATATTCCTTGCTTTGAAAATTCCAGATTAAATAACAACTGTTAACTTTTAATGCTTAATTACTAATGAGACGCTCGGAGCTGTAAATAAAATATAGTGGTGCTTGAAAATTTGTGAACCCTTTAGAATTTTCTACCTCATCTCATTATCTGTAGCCGCTTTATCCTGTTCTACAGGGTCGCAGGCAAGCTGGAGCCTATCCCAGCTGACTACGGGCGAAAGGCGGGGTACACCCTGGACAAGTCGCCAGGTCATCACAGGGCTGACACATAGACACAGACAACCACTCACACTCACATTCACACCTACGGTCAATTTAGAGTCACCAGTTAACCTAACCTGCATGTCTTTGGACTGTGGGAAACCGGAGCACCCGGAGGAAACCCACGCGGACACGGGGAGAACATGCAAACTCCGCACAGAAAGGCCCTCGCCGGCCACGGGGCTCGAACCCGGACCTTCTTGCTGTAAGGCGACAGCGCTAACCACTACACCACCGTGCCACCCAGAATTTTCTATATTTCTGCATAAATATGACCTAAAACACATATATGGGGAAGTCAAAAAGTTCTAAGACAAATTGGAAAAAAAATCTTTATTTAGGAAAATAACAAGGCTATTTCTCTACGTATCCTCCATTTAAGTCTAAACACTTCTGCAAGTGGTGTTTCCATTGGAGAATTCCTTCTTTGTTGAATTCTGGGGGATGTCTTTCGCACCAGGTCACAACCTTCTGCTTTGCCTCGTCTAAGGACTGAAATAGAGTTCCTTTCAGAATCACTTTATTAATCCCCGGAGGGAAATTCAAATTTGCTACCAAGCTCCTGAATCAAATAAGTAGTAAACATGTCTCAAAATAGAAGACAAAATCGTCTGAAAAAAGAATAAATAAAATAAATTTAAATAAGTTCAATAACGGGCGGCACGGTGGTGTAGTGGTTAGCGCTGTCGCCTCACAGCAAGAAGGTCCGGGTTCGAGCCCCGTGGCCGGCGAGGGCCTTTCTGTGCGGAGTTTGCATGTTCTCCCCGTGTCCGCGTGGGTTTCCTCCGGGTGCTCCGGTTTCCCCCACAGCCCAAAGACATGCAGGTTAGGTTAACTGGTGACTCTAAATTGACCGTAGGTGTGAATGTGAGTGTGAATGGTTGTCTGTGTCTATGTGTCAGCCCTGTGATGACCTGGCGACTTGTCCAGGGTGTACCCCGCCTTTCGCCCGTAGTCAGCTGGGATAGGCTCCAGCTTGCCTGCGACCCTGTAGAAGGATAAAGCGGCTAGAGATAATGAGATGAGATGAGAAGTTCAATAACTTAAGTACAAAAGCAAAATGAAGTGATTTTATATACAATGATTCCTATATACATATGTTGCACCGGAGTTAAGGAGTTAGGAGTTTCAAATGTTCTTTCAGTTTTGGGAAAAGGAAAAAAAAAAATCAGATGGTGCTAGACCAGGGCTGCCAGGAAGGTGCGGAAGAATTTCCCATCAAAATTCACGTAAGATGGCCCTAACAATCTTTGCTGAGTGTGCTAGTGCGTGATCACGATGGAAAAGGATTTGGCAGTGCAACTTTCCTCTGCGTTTTTTTTGGCCAGTGCAGTCTAAAGCTTTCGCAAAACTCCTTCATAATAGCTAGCAGTTACTGTTCTGTCATTCGAGAAAATCAGTTAGGATTATTGATTTGAATTTTGCTTTCTGGGTCATATTGGTAAATCCATGTTTCATCTCCAGTGACACATCGTTCAAAAAATTGGTTTCATTTGCTTCAATTCTGGTCAAAAGTGCTAAAGAACGGTCAGATCTTTGAGCCAGTTGATCCTCACGCAACACTTTCAGGACCCAATGAGCTGAAAGCTTACTCGGACCAAGATCTTCTGTCAGAACTGAAAAAGCTGAACCATGCGAGATTCCTACTTCACTGGCGATTGCATCGACTGTGATTCTGCAATCTTCTTCCACCAGATTCCGCACGAGCTCGACTTTGTTCATTTTTTGCAGTGGAAGGCCTTCCTTCCCTCGGGTCATCTTGGAGCTCTTCCCTACCCTCCTTAAATCGCTTAATCCGAGCGTAAACAACGGCTCTAGATGGTAAAGCGTCCCCATAAACCTGTTGCAAAGCTTCAATAATTTTAACAGGTTTCCATTCAAGTTTGGTTAAAAATTTGATGTTTGCTCTGATTTTTCAAAATTGTTCATTTTTGAGAGTTGAAAAACCTGATCAAATAGGATGTAACACAGCTCAACGCTTGACAAAGATGTAATGATAAAACTTGTCAAAGCTGTTCAAGACGCCTGAGAGACGTGTCTTAATGTTTTAGTTATTAAAATCGGACACCTTTTGAAATTATAACATCCAACTTAGAACTTTTTAACTTGCCTCATATACAGTGTATATATACTATTCAAAAAAAGTCGGGGATATTGGATTTACAAGTAGAATGAAATGCAGATCATGAGGTCAGGAAGGAAACAAATGACAGAAAAACATTAAGGAAACATTTGTCAATTTATTCGAAACCCTGTGTACAGTCAGTAAAGGACAGATTCTCCAGAATAAGGGTCAACACAAACACAGGGTCACACAGCAAATTTACCACCATTTTGAAACCGAGTCAGTAGCGGGTAAAACCCCCTCGGCGTGGCATACTCCTAACGAGACGTCCCAGGTCATTTTGGGGAATGTTATTCCATTCCTGTTGCAATGCTGCAGCAAGTTCTTGGACATTGGCAGGAGGTTGTTGACGTTGGCGTAGCCGCTGTCCAAGCATGTCCCAGACATGCTCGATGGGGGAAAAGGTCCAGACTGAGTGCTGGCCATGGTAATCTGGTGATATTCTGCTGCTGGAGGTAATCTGTAACGATCCTGGCCCTATGACGTCTGGCATTGTCATCTTGGAAAATGAAACGGCGGCCATAACGACGTGCAAATGGCACAACATGGGGTGCCAAGATGTTGTCCCGGTAGTACTGCCCTGTGACACGTCCAGCAACAACATGCAAATCTGTTCTGCCGGCAGCAGTGATGCCTCCCCACACCATTACAGAGCTACCCCCATACGGATCATGTCTAATGACGTTAACGTCATGGAAACATTCATTACGTCGGCGCCAAACCCTCCTGCGTCTGTCCAGGAAGTCCACAGTGAACCTTGACTCATCTGAGAACATTACGTGGTTCCATCGGCGATTATCCCAGCGTTGATGATGACGACACCATTGGAGTCTGGCCCTAATGTGACGATCCCTCAAACAGGGAATGACACGAGGACGTCGGGCGTGTAAGTGAAATCTGTGCAGTCGATTCCTGATGGTCTGGCAACTCACTACCAAGCCAGTATCCCTTCGAAGTTGAGACCTTATCTGATTTGCTGTTACCATACGATTTCTCAAGGCAATAGTGCGGATGAATCTGTCCTGAGCCTGAGTTGTTGCCCTTGGTCGACCGGATCGTGGTCTATCCTGAACAGACCCTGTAGCACGATGTCTGGACCATAATCTGCTGATGACAGACTGGGAAACATTCAATGCTCTTGCCACAACGACCTGTCTTGTGCCAACCTGTAGCATGCCAAGGGCACATAACCTCTCATCCTGTGTTAGACGGCGCATGGTCTCTGTTTAATTAACGACTTCAACCACTGATAATCTGATGCTTTCTCTTCAAAATCTTTCTTTGGAGTGGCTCTAACCTTCCAATTCAGAGTCATGCAAATTTGTGGCACGACCCCCTTGATCATCAGTAGCATCCCGTGCTGATCATGAGAGTGTCATTGATGTGTTTGGGTGATGAATTTCTTTGGAAATGCTTCCTCAGTAAGGAACTATACAACATGCTTTCGTATCCCTTTGTACATGTGAAAATTTGGATCTCAAAATAAAATATCCCCTACTTTTTTTGAATAGTATATAATATAAAATTGTTTTTTTTAACACAATAAGGCCAAATATTCACTATATTTGTTCAATGATTAGAGTAACTAGAATACTTAATTTTGCGCAATTAACAACAATAATAGTTGCTCCAGTACTACAGTATAACTACTTACAGTACATATGACATCACTTTTAGGCTATAGTAATGGCTTGATTTTATATTTTAAATATTTAAATAATATTGGCTGACTTTGAGTGGTATATCAAATATACCGTATTTCATTCAGCGAGTATGATACTGAACGAGTCAAAGACGAGTTCAGTATCATGCTAGCTGAATGGAACATATCTGATGTGCCATGAAAAAAAGGCAGCCAATATTAGTATTATTATACATACACATTCCTTCCGGGTGTTCAATGCGTCTTTTTCTTTCAAAATTCTCTCAAAATCTTCCATATTTTGAAGGTGGCAGCCATGTTTGTTTACAAATTGTCACAGTTGCTCACTAGCGCAGTTGTTTTACGTCTCCGATGTGTCTCTTTTCCAGTTTTTCAATGTCCGTTGGTATGTTTTTTTCTCTTGTAAAAATGCGTGACGAATATCTAATGAAGTTTTTGTAGCCTTTCAGGTGTTCAACGTGTCTTTCTGTTTCCCGGTGAACAAAGAAACTCTTCTGTGCATGCGCAGCAGAAAACTCTCATTGAATATTTTCATCAGCTCCAATGTGTGACGTCATGTTGTCTTGACAACCGTGCAATATCGTAAACCATATTCAACACTCATTCTCCATTGGGTAGAGTGACGTAATACATGTAGGATAAGCGATATGCTACCAATACTGCATGCTATCAAACCAAATGAATGAAACCCGCTAGAAGGGAATAGAACACGTTTTTATTCCAGTGAAAAAGTGTCCTGTATGTATAATAATGTACAATATTGTATAATGGCATGCATTTATTCACAGACCTGTTTAAAGAGATAAGGGTTATTTATGGAATCAATTTTGTGCCAAAATGTTCATACAATACTTTTGAAATATCAAACAAAAACGATAAATCAAAATTCAAAAAAATTAAAAAAAGTCAATTTTTTTTTAGACTGGCAAACAAATTATTCGTGTAATCGTGCAAAATATCAGTCTATTACTCTTCAGAAACCTTTTATTTTTGTTCCATGTCTTTCTCAGTTTTGTTTGGCGTAATTTATTTTGGTTGCGATTCCAGCTTTCTCGTTTGCGCTCCCTGACTTTGTGCTTGCAGTTTTGGCACAAACTTGACGTGTGGGTGGGCTGTCCAGGAATGCATTCCCATTGGCTAACTTGTGTTTGACTGACAGCTACGCTCAGCCATTCCCCCGGAAGCTGTTGCGGCCATTCCCTACTCGGATTCTGGTGGACTGTTTGACGAGTGACCGATCCATTGACGGTAAACAAGGATCGAGTGGACTTCAGTGGCGACTATGATATTGAATTAATTCAACAAAGTGTAAGTACGGGACAAATGTGCTGTATGTGTTGCAGTAGTGCACATTATGCAGGCGTGTTTAATGTTAGCAAGACAGCTATTATATTGGGTAGTGGAGCTAAGGCTAACATTTGACTTGCCACGAAACACCTGCATAATGTGCACTACTGCAACACATACAGCACATTTGTCCCGTACTTACACTTTGTTGAATTAATTCGATATCGTAGTCGCCACTGAAGTCCACTCGATCCTTGTTTACCGTCAATGGATCGGTCACTCGTCAAACAGTCCGCCAGAATCCGAGTAGGGAATGGCTGAGCGTAGCTGTCAGTCAAACACAAGTTAGCCAATGGGAATGCATTCCTGGACAGCCCACCCACACGTCAAGTTTGTGCCAAAACTGCAAGCACAAAGTCAGGGAGCGCAAACGAGAAAGCTGGAATCGCAACCAAAATAAATTACGCCAAACAAAACTGAAAAAGACGCGGAACAAAAATAAAAGGTTTCTGAAGAGTAATGGACTGATATTTTGCACAATTACATGAATAATTTGTTTGCCAGTCTAAAAAAATTGACTTTTTTTTTTGTATTTTGATTTGTCGTTTTTGTTTGATATTTCAAAAGTATTGTATGAACATTTTGGCACAAAATTGATTCCATAGTTATTTAGTAAAAAAAAAAAAAAATTTAATAGACTTCGGATTGGTGACTAAAAGTAGGACGTGGCGTCTTCAAGATGATCAACAGTCAAACAGTCTGAATTTTTTTTTTAATTACTTTGTATTAATCAAGTCAAAAATTCCTTCTTTGTCAGTAATTTTGTACAAGACTTTGACATCAGTAGAGTCATTGGATTAAAAAAAAAAAAAAGTTTTCATATGTTTCACCTCAGCCTCCCCCACACTCAGCTATCAGTGAAGAAAAATGCTGAGTCAGTCCAAGCTCCAGTCGCAGAAGCAGGATCTCTAACAGGATTGTTGTCGTCTCCAGTAATGTGTTGTTGCAGGAGATGAGCAATCCTCCACAGTTAACTGACAGCTCGCGTTTCAATCAGGCCTCATGTTTCTCTTTTACAAGACAATCAAATCCTTCTGGGTTCAAGCCAGTGTCTGTACAATTCCATCCTTCATACAACGAGGGGAATTTGGTATCGAGACACTTGTTTTCGTTATGTAATATACTTTCAGTGCACATGTCCGCTTCAAATTGACACGCATGATGCCGACATACAGGCTTGGTCAACGTTATGTTAACACTTAAGTGGTAGAAAGCATTTATTCACAAAACATACAGTGCATTGTATGTGCAAGATGATTTACAGGATGGTCTCAACCTGTTCGCCATCGTGTTCAACACGCAAAAACCAGCGAGCAACAGGACCATTTAAAGCCTGGACACACATTTCGCAGGGAATAGATGATACCACAGTCCTTATTCTGTCCTTGAGGTCATTGATGTCACGAATTTTCCTGCTATACACGCGCTCCTTCACCATACCCCATAACCAGAAATCACAGGGCGTTAAGTCCGAGGTGTCTGGAGGCCACGGCAATGGTCCACCGCGACCTATCCATCGACCTGGAAATGTGTGGTCAAGATAAGCATGAACAGTACGGCCAAAATGCGGCGGTGCACCATCCTGTTGGAAATTAGTCTGGCTAACGTGACTTCAAAGCTCTGTGAGCATTTGGTCTGGCCAAGATATTAAGCCCAACCGTTTCCCAAAGTGCGTGGTTGACCCGCCTCCCTGAAATGCCTCAGTTTGCTACTGGTCGAAGCCAGAAAAGGCTGTGACGAAGCTTAAACCAATCACATCACTCTTTCCTCTGACGTATGCGACGCGACGGGGCTAACTGGTAGATTAAACTCTTACCGAAGCTGGTCGGGAGCAAGGCGAAAACGTCCTTCCTTTCAATAAATACCTCCAGGGCTGCTCTTTGCTCCATGTTCGTAATGTTTCTAGTGAATGAAGCGCTTCCGGCATAGATTCTGTAAACAATCTATGGCTTCCGGTTGCAGTTCTACTACATCACTGCCTTGAACACGCCTCTACCCAGGGCCGTTGGAGATGCTCAAAGTTGATTGGCTCCCAATTTTTCGGGAGCTTGGAAGAGCTGTCGATAGCTTGCCTGGCCAGACTAAGCTCGCAACAGGCCTTCATGTTGCGTCACGCTTAGGATGGGCGGGCCCAGGCTAGTTGGAAATACCCCGCCAATCGGATCTGTAGTGGAAGTTCATCAATGGTGTACTGCTGCACCATCCGTAAGTAGACGTCTGACGTCACTATCGGGATGTCAAAAAAGTAGGGCCTAATTACACCAGCAGCAGTCACAGCGCATCATTCATTCAGGAGAAAAATTATCCATTAGTGTTAACATGATTTTGACTAATGCTGTAGATTTCTAAGCTTCTAAAAAGATGTGTAAAAGTATTCAGACACCACAAATGACCAATATTAGTGCTTTATTGCAAAGCTGTTGTTGGCAGTTAGAGTTTCAAGACATGGACTGTAAGAATTTAAAAGGTATTTTTTTTTTGTTTTTGTTTTTCTTCAATTTTGCCCCGTTCCTCTTTAATTCCCCAAGGTTACAAGGGTCTCTCTGATGAAGCATCCATCTTCTACCTAGATACAATTGCTTGGACTAATGTTTGAATTCTCTTCTAATATATCCTGGTATATTGCTCCATTCATGTTTTATTTGATGTGTACCATTTATAAAGAGGCAGCCCCATATCATGCTCCACCACCATGCTTTACTGTGGGTATGAGGGTACTTCAAAAAGTTCTCATCACAGGAGAAGGATTCTTTTTGCATTATTTTTCAACATGATCTCCTTTCATTTCAATGCACTTGGTCCACCGATGCTCAAGCTTCGCCATCCCTTTGCGGAAGAAGGTCACATCTTGAGCCTCCAGATCCTCCTCAACGGTATGGATTATTTCATCACTCTGAAAACGGCAACCATGCAAGTGGGATTTCAGTTTGGGAAACGGATAGAAGTCAGACAGTGCCAGTTTGGGTGAGGAAGGTGCATGGGGTAACAGCATACCTGTCAACTTTGAGGTTTGAAAAAAAGGGATATTTCCCAGATTTTTAACTCAAAATAAGGGAAAATTTCGGAAAGTCATACCCTTCACCAAAAGTGGGTGTGTAGTTGAATCTAGTATTTGTGATTTCCTGTACTCTGGTGCATGTTGGTGATAGCCAAGACCCAAACTCAATATGCTTATGGTTTATAGAGTGCATTTGTAAATAAACTATACATTTATTTTTATTTGCTTTCAGTGGTACCAGTTATTTCCCAAATTAAGGGCTAAAATATGTATCTTATGTTAAAAAAAGAAAGGTCATTATATAACCAGTCAATAAATTCAATTCCATTGCAATTTATTATGGCTTTACCATAGTCATGGCCTCGGAACGATAGATAGATAGATAGATAGATAGATAGATAGATAGATAGATAGATAGATAGAAAATATTAAACCAAGAGTGATTTAAAATGGGTAAGTTTCAGATAGAAAATAAAATAGACAATGAGTGGATAAAACAGTTAATACACCAATTAGTTTACACTAGGCTATTTATGAGGTCTTAGCCAGGACATACTTAATGTAATCATGTGTAGCTTACCTTTGATTATTTGGGAGGCTTTCGTTTTCCCCATGGAAAATTTCTTTGCGAGGGAAGAGTCTGGGAACATTCCAGCCACGCACTTGTTGAAATCATCAAAGAAAGAGAGGCTAATGTTTTTCTTAGCTATTAGCATCGCCATCTTCACCTCAGACCTAATCAGTGTTGCCGGATACTGCTGACGTTTTCCAGCCCAAAATATGTTCAAAACCTGCCAAAATGCACTTGAAACCTCCCAACTTGGGCAGGAAACCTCCCAATCTGGCAACACTGGACCTAATCACTTGTTCAGCCTCGCCTCCGGATGTAGTTATGTAATTACTGATGCCTGAGAGGGCGGGGACGTGAATTCATGGCCCGACTTCCTGCTGTAAACTCCTGTCAGAGGCGCGTCATGAATTCTGGACCTACCGACTTTTTTTATATTGTGAAAATACGGGATATTTTCGGGAAAATAAAAAAACGGGAAGACAGCGGGAAATAAGTCAAAATAAGGGATTTCCCGGGAAAAACGGGAGGGTTGACAGGTATGGGTAACAGTTCAAAGCCACATTTGGCTGCTTCTGCCCCTGCCACCTGTGCTGTATGGACGGGCACATTGTCCTGGAGCAACAGCACGCCAGCTCGAAGCTTTCCTCTCTTTTCTTCTTTGATTGCTTCTTTCATTTGAGTTTTTGTGGACAGTGATGCAAGGTTTTATAGTATGCAATCATGCCCCAAACCTTGTTTCAAGGTGAGGCCGAGAACATTTTGAAGCACCCTCGTATGACATTCTTGGAATCGTGTTTAGCAGAAGGGTTTCAACCCAAACACAACAATATTATTCCTGAAGGATTCTGTTTTTCTTTTGTCAGACCAGATAGAGCTCTAATGTGTTGAAATGTTTGAGATGGTAATCTGTTTTTTTTTGTTTGTTTGTTTGTTTTTGTTTAAATAGCCAAGCAGTTTTGCACAGGATGAATAGAATAGAATGCCTTTATTGTCACTATACACATGTACAATGAGATTAAAAGCAACTCCAATAACAGTGCAAACAGCGTGTAGAGGAAAAAAATAAATAAAATAAAAAAAAAAGGGAGAGGGTGTAAGGTGCACAGTCCTGAGGTGTATGTGTTGTGTTTCACATTATGGAGTGAGGTATTGCACATTATAAAGTCTCATCTCATCTCATTATCTCTAGCCGCTTTATCCTGTTCTACAGGGTCGCAGGCAAGCTGGAGCCTATCCCAGCTGACTACGGGCGAAAGGCGGGGTACACCCTGGACAAGTCGCCAGGTCATCACAGGGCTGACACATAGACACAGACAACCATTCACACTCACATTCACACCTACAGTCAATTTAGAGTCACCAGTTAACCTAACCTGCATGTCTTTGGACTGTGGGGGAAACCGGAGCACCCGGAGGAAACCCACGCGGACACGGGGAGAACATGCAGACTCCGCACAGAAAGGCCCTCGCCGGCCACGGGGCTCAAACCCGGACCTTCTTGCTGTGAGGCGACAGCGCTAAGGGCCTCTGCATGCTCTTGCGACAAGGCTTTCGCAGATAGCTTTTCGCAGACAGTTGTAATTTATCGTTGAGCGGGGAGTAATAGGCGTGCGCGATGTTATTCACCGCCACAACGCAAGGGGGCGCGAAGTCGCGAAATCGCTAGGAGTAGTTGGCGGGTGTGGTTAGTGGAGTGTTTATCCTCCGGTTACTTATAATGACTAGAACTGGAGTCATATAGATGTACGTACTTCCTCACTTCCTCGAACAACCGCTCTTTGTGCTGCTCCATCTTTGCTCGTGTTTTTAAAAATGGCGGTCGTGAAAACAAACCAAACCGGGAAAGTAGGGAAGCGGAAGCGCGTGTACAGCGGATGTAGAGTGGACCAATCAGAGCCCTCTTGTCTGCGACACTGTCTGCAAGGCTGTCTGCGGTGGTCACAATTTTTGGGAGGTGCGCGCAGATGGCGTCTGCGAAGGGGGGGGCTTCGCAGACGCCATCTGCGATGCCATCTGTGAGGACTGGGTTGTCAGCATAAATTGGCTTTAACCACTACACCACCATTATAAAGTATTGCACATTATACTTTATTGCACGAAGAGAGTCACATTATAAAATAAAATATTACACATTATGAAGTATTGTAAGGTAAGGTACACAGTCCTGAGTGTGGCACCAGGTGAAGACACCTGGTGCCACACTCTAATCAGCTAATTAACTCAAAATACCTGCAAAGGCCTTTAAATGGTCTCTCAGTCTAGTTCTGTAGGCGACACAATCATGGGGAAGACCGCTGACTTGACAGTTGTCCAAAAGACGACCATTGACACCTTGCACAAGGAGGGCAAGACACACAAGGTCATTGCTAAAGAGGCTGGCTGTTCACAGAGCTCTGTGTCCAAGCACATTTAATAGAGAGGCGAAGGGAAGGAAAAGATGTGGTAGAAAAAAAGTGTACAAGCAATAGGGATAACCGCACCCTGGAGAGGATTGTGAAACAAAACCCATTCAAAAATGTGGGGGAGATTCACAAAGAGTGGACTGCAGCTGGAGTCAGTGCTTCAAGAACCACCACGCACAGACGTATTCAAGACATGGGTTTCAGCTGTCGCATTCCGTGTGTCAAGCCACTCTTGAACAAGAGACAACGTCAGAAGCGTCTCACCTGGGCTAAAGACAAAAAGGACTGGACTGCTGCTGAGTGGTCCAAAGGTATGTTCCCTGTCTCAGCTGCACTGCTGTAGACAGGGAGAGGCTCCAGAGAGTAGTAAAGGCAGCACAGAATATCATTGGCTGCCCTCTCCCCTCCCTGATGGACATTTACACCTCCCGCTGCCTTAGCAGAGCTAAGAACATTATCAAGGACAGGTCCCACCCTGGCTTTGATCTGTTTGACCTGTTGCCCTCAGGGAGGCGCTACAGGTGCATCAGGACAAAAACAAATAGATTCAAAAACAGCTTCTTTCCAAAAGCCATAACTGCCCTGAACTCAGATATACTCTGACTTTACAGTCTAACCCCCCTGTGCAATACTTCATAATGTGCAATATTTTATTTTACAATGTGACGCTCTTCGTGCGATAATTTATAATGTGCAATACTTTATAAGGTGACTCTCTCTGTGCAATACTTTATAATGTTCAATACCTCACTCCATAATGTGAAACACAACACGTACAGGTGCTGGTCATGTAATTAGAATATCATGAAAAAGTTGATTTATTTCAGTAATTCCATTCAAAAAGTGAAACTTGTATATTATATTCATTCATTACACACAGACTGATATATTTCCAGTGTTTATTTCTTTTAATTTTGATGATTATAACTGACAACTAATGAAAATCCCAAATTCAGTATCTCAGAAAATTTAGAATATTACTTAAGACCAATACAAAAAAAGGATTTTTAGAAATGTTGGCCAACTGAAAAGTATGAACATGAAAAGTATGAGCATGTACAGCACTCAATACTTAGTTGGGGCTCCTTTTGCCTGAATTACTGCAGCAATGCGGCGTGGCATGGAGTCGATCAGTATGTGGCACTGCTCAGGTGTTATGAGAGCCCAGGTTGCTCTGATAGTGGCCTTCAGCTCTTCTGCATTGTTGGGTCTGGCGTATCGCATCTTCCTCTTCACAATACCCCATAGATTTTCTGTGCGGTTAAGGTCAGGCGAGTTTGCTGGCCAATTAAGAACAGGGATACCATGGTCCTTAACCCAGGTACTGGTAGCTTTGACACTGTGTGCAGGTGCCAAGTCCTGTTGGAAAACGAAATCTGCATCTCCATAAAGTTGGTCAGCAGCAGGAAGCATGAAGGTGCTCTAAAACTTCCTGGTAGACGGCTGCGTTGACCTTGGACCTCAGAAAACACAGTGGACCAACACCAGCAGATGACATGGCACCCCAAACCATCACTGACTGTGGAAACTTTACACTGGACCTCAAGCAACATGGATTCTGTGCCTCCCCTCTTTTCCTCCAGACTCTGGGACCTTGATTTCCAAAGGAAATTTACTTTCATCAGAGAACATACCTTTGGACCACTCAGCAGCAGTCCAGTCCTTTTTGTCTTTAGCCCAGGCGAGACGCTTCTGACGTTGTCTCTTGTTCAAGAGTGGCTTGACACACGGAATGCGACAGCTGAAACCCATGTCTTGAATACGTCTGTGCGTGGTGGTTCTTGAAGCACTGACTCCAGCTGCAGTCCACTCTTTGTGAATCTCCCCCACATTTTTGAATGGGTTTTGTTTCACAATCCTCTCCAGGGTGCGGTTATCCCTATTGCTTGTACACTTTTTTTTCTACCATATATACACAGCTGTGACAATCGCCACAGTTAGCTCTCTCGGTAGAAAAAAAGGCCGGCATCTTACAGACATGTACTCGAGGTCTGGGGAACAGTGTTTGTCTATAATTGTTCCATTGTTACACCAATTGTCATGCACGTAAATACAGAGCCCCCTCCTCTGCTCTTACCGGAGTCCTCAGTCCTGTCCCAGTGGAGCAGAGTGCTACGGTAGCTGCAAGCTAGCATCGGGTATTTCCGGATGAAGCCAGGTTTCGGTGATAATTAAAACACAGCAGTCACGAACATAGTGATTTCCAGTGAGTTGTAATTCCAGATCATCCGTTTTATGCACCAGGGATCTGGCATTGGAGAGATACAGGCTCGGTAGAGGTGGCTTGTGTGGTTGTTTTCTTAGCCTTATCATAGCACCGGACCTGCGGCCCCGCTTCTGCTTCCTCTCCCTCCTCCGTCTGCGCCGCCTCCTAGACCCGACAACAATCCACGGAGAGCCCGGCGGTCTCGCTATGTCATCTGGGATGTTATGCGTGTAATGAAAGTCGCTCAAAACAGATATCTGGTGTTGGTCACTGATGGCCAAAAGTGTCTGGCGGGTGTACTGGATGTTCGCAGAACCGATGGTGCACAAACAAACAAGCAAGCAAGAAAGAAATATAAAAACAAACAAAAAAAAAGAGCACTGAAAAGGAGAGCCGTGAGCCGCTGCAACCACGCGCGCCGCCATCTTTGCATCATGAAGGAATGGAGATGATTGCAGTGCAGTTTGTTGTTTATTATTCTCTGCGTAACTGTTGTTCCCACTGCTTTCAGGTCGTCCTGCAACTCTTTTCATGCGACTGCTACCTTCTATCTTTCATTTCTAATCATTAGTCCAGTGGTTGCGTTAGACTTTTTCATTGTCCGTCATTTTGACGGACAGGGTCGTAAAAATTCCGTCATTGTCCATTATTATCTGTCATTTTATTTTAACTTTTAAATGACAATGTATATAGGCTATAAATGCTGTATATTTAATAACTTGTGTTTTCATGGACTCATTTTCATTTAAAAATTAATTCACAGAACAAGCTTGTATTATTTAATCATTTATTTATGTATTTATGATGCAAAAAGATGAACAGAGATTCTGACGTTCGGTCACTTGTGAACCCATTTTCCCTCCGCTAACAACATTGCGGCTGTTGTGCCTTAACGGGCATATGAACAATGTTATTTTACAACGTAGCAAGACAATTGCAGTTAAAATATGAACAGTCCACTACAGCGATTTAAGTGACAATCTAATCTGACCTGTTTGCGTGAGCTCAAACCTTCCTTCTGGCCCGCATGGATTTAAATTGGGAGCTCGCTTGTGCATAATCAAAGTCGTCAATGGAGACTGCTGCCGAGGCGATCGTCATTAAATTTTGCGTCTTTGCCTCGGACAGACGACTTCTCATTGACGTTTTAATTTTATTCTGAAGGCTGAACCCGCGCTCTGCTGCGACACTGGAGACCGGAATAACCAGCACCACTTCAGCCAAAGTTCTGAAGTCAGGAAACATTTCTCCCAGGGAAGTGATCAGAAGCCGGCAAGAGCCTCGGCTCGGCGGAGCCTGGAACCTGACACGGAAGGTCTTAAATAAAACGAAGTTATGTTTAAATGTTAGTTTGTCTACTCGTGCTCTCATTAAAATGATAGTTTAGCAGATATTCGAGCAGTGATGTTCCTAAGCTTCCTAAGCTTGCTGGGGAAGAATACAATAAATCGACATTTGTTTCATTTTAAAAACAAGAAAACAACTAGCCTAAATGAGCGCTATTGCATTAAGACGTACAGGCAGGGAAACGACACAAACAACCCAATGCATCTCTTTTTTTAATAGCAAAAATGACGTGTCTTCTGCAGAGAAGGGAAACATTAATCCATCTCACTGTGCTAGTGGTTAGAAAAGTCAGAGCGCGGTCAGGAGCGCGATGGGCGGAACAGCCTTGCGCAGTGGCTACAGTCTATACATGAGTAGCCTATGCACTGAACGTCAAGACTCACCGCAACGTCGGCTCAGATTGAAAGTGACGGCAGTGAAGACTATGTCTACTGTATGTAAGAAAACTCTGCCACAACTTGCCAATCATTTCAATTGTGTGTTTCATTATGTTTTATTATTAGGCTGTTATTGGTAATGGTAACGGTAAACATCCGTCAAAATGACCGACGGCCTTCAGATTTTTCCGTCATAGCTTAAAAAAAATCCGTCAATGACAGACAATTGTCGGTTAACGCGACCTACGCATTAGTCTGAGAGTGTGTTGTGAAATCTTGCATGGGCGCCTGTCCATGCAACGACATCCATCCATCTGTCCGTCCAGCTCATAAATTTTCCATCTCATTTATGCTTATGGATCCATTTCGTTTCTGTTTATAAGTACAAAGTCAAAAGGCATTATAGGTGTAAATTCAAAGTGGATTTACAGTCAAGCCAGAAAGTCTGCACACCCCTTTCACCTTCTCCATGTTTTATGATGTTACAGACTTATTCTACAATAGATTGAGTTCATTTTTTTTGTCACAAAATTCTGCACAAAATATCCCATAATGACAAAGTGAAAGCAGGTTTTTAGAAAATATGCAATTTTATTTTACTGACAAAAATGGGTCATTTAGGGGTTACATATCTGTACACACCCTTAGCCTAATACTTGGTTGATGCACCTTTGGCAGTAATTACAGCTTCAAGGCGTCTTGGGAAAGAAGCTATGAGCTTGGCACACTTGTTTCTGGACATTTTTGCCCATTCCTTTTGGCATATGCTTGCAAGCTCTGTCGGGTTGGATGGGGAGCATCAGTACACAGCCATTTTCAGCTCCTTCCACATATTTAATTGGATTCAGGTCTGGCTGGGCCACTCAAGGACATTCACAGACTTTCTCCTTTCTTCTCTTGGCTGTGTGCGCTTCGGGTCATTGTCATGTTGAAAGGTAAACCTTTGCCCCAGTCTGAGGTCCAGAGCGCTCTGGAGCAGGTTTTCTTCAAGGATCTCGGTGTACTTGGCTGCATTCATCTTTCTCTCTATCAGGACTAGACGCCCTGTTCCTGTTGCTGAAAAACATCCCCACATCATGATGCTGCCACCGCCATGCTTCACTGTAGGGATGGCATTAGCCAGGTGATGAGCGGTGCCTGGTTTCCTCCAGATGTGACTGTAGCACTTCATATGGGTGGGTGGAGCACAGAAGGACGGCAGGCCAGAACTGAGTTCACAAAACTTTTATTGTAGCTTTTCAGCGTTACTTTCACACTCTCCCAGTCACCCGCGCACACGCACAAACACCCACACCCACACGTCGCCTGGTTGGGGAGAAAGCTCCCTTCCTCTACACTCTGTCTCCTTATGTAGGGCGCGGTCACTGGGGAAGACACACAAACATGTTAATAGGCATCAGGTGCAGTGATTCTGCCACTTACCTTCCCTGACTCCGCCCTCCGGTCACAGACCGATGCTTGACCACGCCCCCACTGCCACAGTGACGCTTGGTACTCAGGCCAAAAAGTTCAGTTTTGGTTTCATCAGACCAGAGACTCTTGTTTCTCATGGTTTGAGAGTCCCCTAGGCGCCCTTTGGTCAACTCTAAGTGGGCTGTCATGTGCCTTTTACTAAGGAGTGGCTTCCGTCTGGCCATTCTACCACAAAGGCCTGATTTATGGAGTGCTGCCTGCACGGTTGATCTTCTGAAAGGTTCTCCCATCTCCACAAGGATACGCTGGAGCTCTGTCAGAGTGACCTTTGGATTCCTCCTCACCTCCCTGGCCAAGGCCCGTCTTCCCCGTTCGCTCAGTTTGGCCGGGCAGCCAGGTCTTGGAAGATTCTTGGTGGTTCCAAACTTCTTCCATTTACGAATGATGGTGGTCACTGTGCTCTTTGAGACCTGTAAAGCTGCAGCAATTTTTCTGTACCCTTCTCCAGATCTATGCCTTGAGGCAATCCTGTTTCTGAGGTCTGCAGATAATTCCTTTGACCCTATGGCTTGGAGTTTGCTCTGACATGCACTGTCAACTGTGGGACCTTATATAGGCAGGTGTTGGCAATCCCCAATCATGTCCAATCAATTGAATTTACCACAGGTGGACTCCAATTAAGTTGTAGAAACATCTCAAGCAGTATCACACTTTGTTTACACATACCTGTTTTCATAAATAACCGGCTATCTTCTCCTCCCTGTACTAGAAAATAATTCCATTTACACAATGCTCAAAAACAGCCAGGGAAGGCTGTCAAAAACATGTCAAACAAATAGAAAGCCAACCGGAGATCTGAAAGCCAAGGAGGAGGGACTGTCAGATCACAATGCTAAAACTCCGTTTTCCCCATAACACGGAGAAAACTCCGTTTTCCACTATTTACACGCAGGCATGAAAACGGAGTTTTCACAAATCTCCACTTTGCCCGGAGTTTTCGAAAGCAGCCGTTTTCAGTGACTGAAACCTCCGTTTACGTGTAAATGATGGGTGCAACCGCGTAAATAAATATCCGTTTTTATGGATACCCGGCTACGTGTAAACGGGGTCTCAGTGGAAACAAAATGCAACTCAGCTCACTTTTGGGTGTCATATCAAAGGGCGTGCACACTTGTGTACATATGATATATGTGATATTTTACATTTTGATTTTTAATAAATTAGCACAAATGTCTAAAAACCTTCTTTTACTTTGTCATTATGGACTATTTTGTGTAGACTTTTGTGACAAAAAATGCACTCAATCTATTGTAGAATAAGTCTGTAATGTAATAAGATGTGGAGAAGGTGAAAGGGGTGTGCAGATTTCTGGCTTGACTGTGTATGCACTAGAAGTATAGAAATTCTTCATTTCATCTTTTAGAAATGCACTGTTCCGTAAGTGTTACTTTAAACATGTAAAAATGATTTTTTGTTGTTGCTTTGAAATGGGTAAATTAATAAAAATCCCATTAGTTTGTTCTGACAGCCACAGTATTGACCAGCGCATTTGAAGCTAACGCGAACCCACTGATAATCCATTGCATTGCATTACGCTCTTTGTATTTTTCTCATTGTGATTCAGGGTGGGCCGACTAGTCTGGGCCGAGCGCTGGCTGCTAATCAGTCGAAACAGCCTCTGCAGTATCCCGCAGCAGAAAGTAGGTCTAGGAAGCACTGCGGAGTACAGAGGAGTTGTTTATCTATGAAGGCATGCCCTCGCTCCATCATCATGCCCACAAAGACAGCACCGTAAAGCACGTTTCTCAGTAAGATAAGGTCTTCAGACTGGGTCTTTCTGCCTGGCCTGCTGCACTACACTGAGGGAGACAGAAAAATAAATGAATAAGAATAACTTATTTCTGGCAACACAAGAACACAATTCCTTAGGACCAACCTAGGGTCTTTTTTTTCTGAAGTTTCCAGAGTGACCAAATGTCTTATTTCATGAGAAAAGAAATCGTTATTGTAATCGGTCAGTCAGGTTTTGAGCTTTCTTATGACTATGGCCACTTTTTTTCCTTCGTCTTTTGGAAGTAGACTGGCTTTGTGCTAGCCCAACCATGACGGGCTTCCTAAGTCAAGGCATCTGAGAGCTAGATCTGAATCGGCCAAACTGTTTTCATGAATAAAAAGGCAGGTATTATTTTATTATAGCGTGCCGTGAGCACGAATAATGCACAGATCCTTGAAAGTGGGGGAATTGTTTGAGTCCAGTATAATTTCTTCCCCTCATATCAAATCTTATTACCGAGCTCTACTTTCAGTCGGCCAGGGGATTCCAAGTGTTATTGCGAAACACCTGGCTGTTTTTCCCTCTTGATAAAATCTGTTTCATAGTTTTTAGTGCACTATAATTAGATTGTCTATCCATTTTTTTTCCCCTTTGTTTGTTAAATTAGTCTTCAATTTTGACACGGCATTGTGCTAGAGACTGTATACGGTTTGTGTAAACATAAACATCACTTTAAAACGGGTCTGTATTTTGGCGCTTTCTGTTCTGCAGGAGTTGTATTGCATTAAATGAACTACAAATAGTGTCTACCTTGAATTAAATATATTTTCCACAAAATATAAACGTATACAAAGCTCCAGGCAGTGCAATGATATTAAACGCATGCCTAAATATCAATGTCATAAATGTATTATCTATCCCACAGGGCAAGTGAAAACTCTAATGTGCTTACTTGGAAATTTCATTGATTTGGGGTAAAAACTGCAAGCTAGCATAATGTAATAACGCAGTGGTTCTCAAATTTTTTTTTTCACCAAGTACCACCTCAGAAAATACTTGGCTCTCCAAGTACCACCATAATGACCAACATTAAAATACAGTAGCGTAGTAGGCCTAAGTTAGGGGTGTCACGGTATGAAAATTTAACATGACGGTTATTGTGACCAAAATTATCGCTTTGTACGGTATTATCACGGTTATTTGAGTGGGCGTGGCTCAGGTTGAGTGGGCGTGGTTCAGGTTTTCAAGTTTGGACTGTGGACAAGTGGATCCTGACCACAGCTAGACACATTTTAAAATGCTAGCAGTGGGCGCACTTCGCAGTAAAGATCATTATCAAAGTTTAACATTATTGACAGTCGGATACAACTGTTGTATTTTCCCTCGACCCGAAGTCATACGTTACTTCGTGTGTTTCACTGATCCATTTTCACCGTCTTGTGGCGAATGAAAGTTTAGCTGTGTAACTTAGCTTAGAATGGTGATGTTTACCTCAGAATAGCGCTAACCACAGCTAGTGCTAGATGCATTTTAAAACTGCTAGCAGTGGCCGTCTTTCGACAGTAAAGATTATCATCAAGGTCTAACATTATTGACAGTCGGAAATAATTGTTTCATCTTCCCTCGTCAAAAGTTACTTTGCGCATTTCAGCTAAAACATGCACGTTAACCACCTTGCACTTGCTGTACAGATGCTGATGGTGGTCTCGCAGATGAGTCATTAGATTTGATGTATTGCTGCCTTTCGCTGACACCTTTTTTCTGCACACTCTACATGCAGGAGCACCGTCATCAACAAGTTGTCCCTCCGAATTTTTGAAATATCCAAAATATTTCCACACTTCCGATTTTATCCGCTTGGAAGGCGGATAGATGTCTTCATCTTGATGACCACCACAGTCTCCTCCTTCCGCCATGCTTGAACTTCGGACAGTGAGTGAGTGAACTTGAGTGGCGTCAGCGGGAAAACTCGCACGAAAGTTCAAAGTCTCGCGAAAATGGAAGCTATCGCGGTTTTGACACTCAGAAGGTTATGGTCACCGTCAAAATATTTTCGCGCGGTAACCGTGTACACCGGTAATCGTGACAGCCCTAACCTAAGTATTCATTAAAAACAAGGCGGAGGTTTTATTTAACAAGTCTATTTAATATCGTTGGCCACTGTAACATTACGCACAGTACTTTGAACAGTAACACTGTTTAAATATAGGAAAATAAAACACTGTACTTAAATAATGAATCAAATAAATTGGCCAAATCTGCAACATCTGTAGTCTCATCAAGCTGTATGATAAACTATCTACTGTTCTTAATGCGCTCAATCAGTGTCTTTTTAACATCGTCAGCCATGTCGTTTATTCTCCTTGACACGGTGTCATTTGAAAGCGGCACCAAGTTTAACTCTCTGGCAGCTTTCTCTCCACACATGATACGTGTCATCTCTTTGGCTAATGGCAAACACAGCAGTTCCCCGATTGTGTGCGGCTTACCGGCTCTGGCGATCAGGAGGCTGGCGCGATATGAAGCTTCCTGTGCTTTGGCTACGGGTGTACCATAGGACAGAATGGTGGACTTGGACTGCTTCAGTTCATCACGTTTTCGTAAAAAAAAAAAAATCCATTGGTTTGTCCTTTAGTGCTGTGTGTTTGGTTGTAAGATGCCGTTTGAGATGCGATGGTTTCATGGACTCATTGCTCAGAACGTCCCCGCATACAACACACTGCGGCCTGGGCAGCTCCTCTGTCCCGCTCCAAATGAATCCCAGTTTTATGTATTTTTCGTCATACTTCCTCCTCACTGGTTTCTGCCGTTTGCTAGCAGTTCTGGGGCTGGTTTTGCCACTGTCGTTAGCATCTGCGTTCGGCTCACGCACGTCCTCTTCAGTTCTCCCTCTCCCCTGATCCACGCTCCCATTCGCGGATTTAAGCCACGACAGTAATTTTGTCGTACTCGTCATAATTAGCAAAGCCACCTCCACCTTTTCCCATCACAGCCTAGTCTACCAATGGCGGATAACCGTCTGTCAGCGGAACCGGCGGGAATGCGTACGTATGGCTACCCAGAAGCACTTGCAAACTTTTTTTTTAAATTATTAACTTAATTTGTATCTCCTTTCATTTTCTTGTCATCGGTTAAGATATTTTTCATCCATTCGGATATTATGGATAGTATTTCACGTTTTATTTTATTTTTTTAATTTTATTTATATTTAATTAAGTGATTCTTTGGCGTACCACTAGAATGGAGCCCACGTACCACTAGTGGTACGCGTACCACAGTTTGAGAATCACTGTAATAACATATGCAGCTGGTTAAGTGCACGAATACAGACGAAGAGTATCGGCTCTCGGCACACTAGTCTTGCTACCATCTTTATTTTTCTAGATAGCCCTATGTTTTACCAGAGGTGACTGGTTAGGTTATGTTAGCAGGAGAGTTAGTTAAATGATAGCATTATGCTGGACTTTTTGTTCAGTTTTTCCACATAGCTATATGCTGTTGATTCTGAAAAGACTGCCATCACTGTCATCTATTCACGGTTAGTAAAAACAGTTCTGCCGATACCAGGCCAGGTCAATGTGTGTAGTGCAGCAGGTCGTGGGATTCAGAATGCAATATAGTTACAGCATCAAGGTAAACAGCATTACAAGTAAAATAGATAACAATTAAACATAGCCTACATAGCCAAAGTGAAAAACTATCAGTGATGAGTTGGGGTCCAAGCGGCGATCATCGGTGATGAGTTGGGGTCCAAGCGGCAATCACTGGAGTCCAAAAGGGTTATCATCTGTGATCACTGGGGTCTGTGGTGATCATTCGGGTCTGTGGTGATCATTGGGGTTTGAGTGGTGATCATCAGTGATCGCTGGGGTCCAAGCGGTGATCGCTGGAGTCCAAAAGGGTTATCAGCAGTGATCATCGGGGTCTGTGGTGATCATTGGGGTCCATGTGTTGATTATC
Source organism: Neoarius graeffei (assembly GCF_027579695.1). Lineage (NCBI taxonomy): Eukaryota > Metazoa > Chordata > Actinopteri > Siluriformes > Ariidae > Neoarius > Neoarius graeffei. The sequence continues at coordinate 93,932,512 of NC_083570.1, forward strand.
AGCATCCAAGTAGAAATCCTCAGTAATTATCAGGAGCGATCATTGCGATCCAAGTGAGTGTTCATCGGGGTCCAACAGGGTGTATATTGGGGTCCAAGCAGTATTCCTCAGGGTCCAAATGGTCCAAGCAGTAATCATCAGGGTCCAAGTGGGTGCTAAAAATGGGATCCAAGCAGGTGATAATTGGGATCCAAGCACAAATCATTGGGGTCCAAGTGGGTGTTCATCAGGTGTTAAGGAGTAATTATCAGGGTCCAAGTGGGTAAGCATAAGGTTCATTCTGCCGATTCAGAGAACCCAACTATAGGTTCTTACTTGACAACCTAGATAAAAATCATTAAGACAGATTTGAGTGTATGTTAGTTGGAACACATTAATGATTTAACAAAAGCCAGCCAGCTTAGTTTGGTCCTTCAACATTAACTTGTGAGCACTGATGCTCATAGAATTCTTATTTTCTTTATTTCTTTGCCGCCAACTTTTGCCTTTTGTTTCAGTCCGAGACCAGAATTCCTGAGCTGAAGTTTTTCAGTGGAAAGTCAGCTATTAATATTTAGCAGTGCATAAGTTGCTCTGACCTGCACACAGCTGGTTCGGCTGCTCCCACACTCTCATATGTAATGGTTTTATGATTGTTCCAGTAAGTTAGAGAACCTTTGAAGCTTTGGGGGAAAGAAAGGGGAAAAAAATTAAAGTAAGTGGAAGCTGTATGCTGCCAACACCAGCAGCTGCTCTGAGTCAGTCAGTCAATTATTCGGTAAGCCATGGGCAAGTCTAGAGTTTAACCCTACGAGGGGCTTATATGACTGTGAGAATGTAAACTGTGCCAGCAATGAAGAAATAGAAATAACCGTTGGAGTTGAATGCAAAAGGGCACAGTGTCTGTGTGCATATGTTTGTTTTGTGTGTGTGTATGCTTGTACAGTAGTATATCCTTTCTTTCCATATAGAAAGTAGGTTAGAAATGTGAAAGCTTTGAATTGATTGATTTTTTTTTTTTAAAGAATAAAATTTGGGTGTACTGTATATACACTGTAAAAAAAAAGAATAGTTGAGAATACTTGAAATTTCAAGGCAACAGTCTGCATTAAGAATTTTATGTTTTGCCAATGATGTGCCCATGATAATCCAAACTATGATAAAACTGTTATCTTTATTAAGAATTCTTAATTAAGTCAATTTTCAATTCCTCATTCTGCCAACATAGATTTCTCTTTTTGCTGAACAGTGGCATTCACAGTAGTACAAAAAGGCAATTGTGGTTATCAGACTTTTTTGGGGGGGCTTTTTTCACCTTTATTTGGATAGGACAGTGTAGAGACAGGAAATGAGCGGGAGAGAGGGATCGGGAAATGACCTCGGGTCGGAATCGAACCCGGGTCCCCGGATTTATGGTATGGCGCCTTATCCACCTGAGCCACGATGCCATACCCATGACGTTTTGTAATTGTGTAGAACAATGAAAAAAGGCATGTATAGTTTAATGATAAATTGTGATAACCTCGGGGGCGTCGTGGCTCAGGTGGATAAGGCGCCATACCGTAAATCCGGGGACCCGGGTTCAGTTCCGACCCGAGGTCATTTCCCGATCCCTCCCCGTCTCTCTCCCTCCCACTCATTTCCTGTCTCTACGCTGTCCTATCCAAATAGAGGTGAAAAAAGCCCCAAAAAAATCTAAAAAAAAAAAAAATTGTGATAACCTCAATTGCCTTTTTGTACTACTGTGAATGCCACTGTTCAGCAAAAAGAGAAATCTATGTTGGCAGAATGAGGAATTGAAAATTGACTTAATTAAGAATTCTTAATAAAGATAACAGTTTTATCATAGTTTGGATTATCATGGGCACATCGTTGGCAAAACATAAAATTCTTAATGCAGACGGTTGCCTTGAAATTTCAAGTATTCTCAACTATTTTTTTTTTTACAGTGTAGGCGACATCATGCTTATTGTTTAGGTGACGGTACCAGTTACAAGTTTAGGACACAGCTACTGATTCATAATGTTTCTGTATTTTGACTATTTTCTACATTGTAGAACAAAACTGTGAAATAACGTATGGAATTGTGTGTTAAAAGCAAAAAAAGTTCATATTTTAGATTCTTCAGAGTAGCCAACGTTTACCTTGATGACGCTTTGCACGCTACTGTCATTATCTTAACCAGCTTCATGAGGTAGTCACCTGGAATGCTTTTCAGTTAACAAGGTGCCTCGTCAAAAGGTAATTAGTGCACAAGTTTCTTGCCTTCTTAATGCATTTGAGATCAAATAGTAAAAATCTTAAAGTTCTTATTATACACAACTGAAGAAATTTTCAATTACTTATGACGTTTTGATGTCTTTCTTAGCTGACATCTTGATCACATCGAACGCTTGGCGTCTCTGGCCACCCCTGGATGTTGCACGTGACCTAGAAATCGGCTGATCCCATGTACATAGAAGTTCGGCACCACCATGGGTAACCCTGTTTCACTCATCCTAGCTAATTTGTTCATGGAATGGTTAGAACAGCAAGCAATTGCCACAGCACCCGTCAGTTGTAAACTAAAACTCTGGAAGTGCTATGTAGATGACATTCTTGAGATTATCAAACGGGGCAAAGTGGGTGCCCTTACCGACCATGTAAATTCCATCAACCCCACTGGTAACATCCAGTTCACTGATGAAGTTGAAGAGGACAATAAAATCCTGTTCCTGGATACCTTATTGACAAAACGTGAGGATGGATCAGTCAAGCTTTTTGTGTTTAGAAAGAAGACACACACCGACCAGTATCTGAATTTTGCATCCCATCACCCTCTGAACCATAAGATGGCAGTTGTCCAGATGTTATTGGAGAGATGCTATAGCATAGTGACAGAGGAGGAGGAATATGTGACTAAGGCCCTTAACACTTGTGGCTACCAAGAGTGGTCCATAAAAAGAGTTAAGGAGGCCATCCTCACAAAACGGCAGCATAAAAGCAAGCCTAAACAGCTTGAACGGAAACACCAGGATATGGTTGTGGTGCCTTATGTGAAGGGGCTCAGCGAAGCTTACACCAGGATTTTAAATTCCTACGGTGTTTCCACAGTCAACCGTCACTTTAAAACCATTAGGAACATCCTTGTCCACCCTAAAGACAAAGCGGAGGATGAACAGAAGACGGAGGTGGTATACCGGACTCCCTGTAAGAATCGCCCAAGTGGAGAAATGAGGAGGAAGCTGGGTCAACGACTTAAGGAACATAGAGGTTGATACCTTCATTCAGGCCACACAGACAAGCGCTGCAAGGAATCGGGCTGGGACCATCACGCATAAGTCAGCTGTCACAGATCATGCTGTTAGGGAAAACCATTCGATCGACTGGGAGGGGGTTAAGGTGATCGATAGGGAGGCACACAGACAGACCAGATGGATAAAAGAGGCCGTATGGATCCGGAAGACAGACTGCTGCATGAATTGGGACGTAGGGACATACCAACTCAGACATACATGGGATCAGCTGATTTTTAGGTCATGTGCACCATCCGGTGGTGGCTAGAGATGCCAAGCGTTAGATGTGATCAAGATATCAGTGAAGAAAGAAACCGAAATGTCATAAGTGAAAATTTCTTCAGTTGTGTATAATAATAACTTTTTTTAAGATTAGTAATCAACCAACTGGACGAAACTTTTCCAGAGTAAATAGTAAACTAGATAGACACTGTGACTAAAGTTGCAGTAATTTGCACTAGCTGTTACAAACCAGGACGCCTGGTCACAGTACCCTATAGATCTGGAACGGTAAGAGATGGAGAATGACGCTTAGTGAGGAAAAGTTGTGCCCTGTGGCCCGAAACAAATTAAAAAAAAAAAAATGATTGAAAAAATCATGAAAAGTGACAGTTATAAGTAATTGAAAAAAAAATCCTGTTTTTCATGGATCATTCTAGTTCAGTGATCCGGATCACCACCAAAAGTCCTAGCACTGTACGGTAATTCAGCCCAGAGATATTCATGTGAAATTTGGTGGTGATTGGTTGAAAACTGAGGGAGAAATAATGTCCTAAAAAACTAATAATAATAATTACAATTAGGCAGATACTGTGACTAAAGTCACGGTGATTTGCGCTAGCTCTTACAAACCAGGACGTCTGGTCACCGGACCCTAAAGATCTGGAATGGTAAGAGAGAGAGGATGATGCTTAGTGGGGGGGCCCGTTTTTCATGGATCATTCCGGTTCGGTGATCCAGATCAGCACCAAAAGTCATAGCAATGTAATTCAGCCCAGAGGTATTCTTCATGTGAAATTTGATGATGATTAGTTGAAAACTGAGGGAGAAATGGCGTCCTAAAAATGTTAGGATAATAATAATAAGAAGAAGAGCAATAAAGTCAAAAGACCCTGAGTGAGAGTAACAATTTGCGCAAGCGCTGCAAGCGCAAATTAATAATAAATATACAGTAAATAGCCCTATTCCACAACTGTCGTAATCCATATTATATCAAGAACCACTCAAGTAAAGAGAAACGACATCCATCATTACTTTAAGACACGAAGTGTCTTTAATAAAAATAAAGAAAAAACCTTGAATGAGAAGGCGTGTCCAAACTTTTAATGTAATGTGTGTTGTTTAGTTACAGCCTTAAAGAAGTGTTTTTTTTTGTTTTGTTTTTTTGTTTGTTTTGGATTTTTTTTTATTTAGGCGCTCTGCTTTCTGTAAACTGAATTTCATATGCATCAAAAGCATTATTATATTCCAGCTGTGAATATTGACTGATGCAGAAAATTGATGACGATTCAGTGTGTGATTCACAGACATGGTGCTCTTTCAGACTGCATGACTTAATTGGCACGAAAAGCCTGCCTCGGATTTTATAAGCAAACCTCATTCAGTCGTGGTGATGTATAATGTCTTGATTTAGCTATACAGCAGAAGAGTGAGGGGAAAGGGAGGCATGCAGTTCACTGAAACTATACAAGAGCCACAAGTCAGCTACTCAAAGAAGCATCCTTTCGTTCCTTTGTTGACACGCACACTTTCTTCCATTTCATTCTATATATGCGCATCATAAACCTTTGTGTACTCTGGTGGTATCAGAAAATGTTATTTCTCAAGATCTCAGGCTTTCATTTCCTGACTTTTATTCAAGATCCTGATGCTGTTCATTTTAGCTGCAGTGTGAAAATAACTTTGTGTGGCTAAAATCAGTTTCAAGTGAAAACAAAATCCTGTCAAGACACTTACCGGAGATTTGATTTACTCGTCTTCACAAATTGTGCCACGCCATAACAAATTACGACTATAATTTTCAGAAATGATCCTCAGTCATGACAAAAGCTAACTGTGACGCAATCCGCAGCGCTGCTGTCAGCGCTACTGTCATGTCAACGGTTTGCGTGATGCAAAACGAATTTGCAGTGTTATGACACGGCAGTAGAAGTTGCTGAGCCGATTGAGCTACATGGTACAGAGAAGCTCAGAAGTGTGTTCACCAAGATTTTGAGACCCAGTGAAAATGGTCTTAATGAGGCTGGAGCTCATACCGGCCACTACTGTTATGTGTGAGTTTGAAATCCGATCAATCCTGTAGGAGGAGTAGCGATTTTTGTAAAATTGCATATGACCTGTATTGCCGCATCCATGGTATGTGGCGCCACCTGGTGAACAACTCTAGTTGGAATATGTCTTTAGAGTCTTCTGGGTGGGCGGCATGGTGGTGTAGTGGTTAGCGCTGTCGCCTCACAGCAAGAAGGTCCGGGTTCGAGCCCCGTGGCTGACGAGGGCCTTTCTGTGCGGAGTTTGCATGTTCTCCCCGTGTCCGCGTGGGTTTCCTCCGGGTGCTCCGGTTTCCCCCACAGTCCAAAGACATGCAGGTTAGGTTAACTGGTGACTCTAAATTGACCGTAGATGTGAATGTGAGTGTGAATGGTTATCTGTGTCTATGTGTCAGCCCTGTGATGACCTGGCGACTTGTCCAGGGTGTACCCCGCCTCTCGCCCGTAGTCAGCTGGGATAGGCTCCAGCTTGCCTGCGACCCTGTAGGACAGGATAAAGCGGCTAGAGATAATGAGATGAGATGAGTCTTCTGGGTGAGTTTCAGTGAAAACGTTCCAGCAGTTTATGAAGAGCAGTGTTTAATGTGATGAGTCACCCAAAAATTTCAGATGCCCATAAAATCATTAATATGATGGGCAGTGTCACAGTCTTGACAACTTTTATACATACCAACCTGGGGACATTCCATATGAGTTTGATCAAAATCTGATCACTCCTGTAGGACGAGTAGCGATTTCTGTGAAATTGCACGTGATCCCTTTGTAGCCTCAACCATGGCAGGTGGTGCCACCTGGTGAACAACTCTTATTGGAATACGCCTTTAGAGTCTTCTGGGTGAGTTTCAGTGAAAACATCCTAGCAGTTTACGAACAGTCGTGTTTGGTGTGACGAGTCGCCCAAAATTTTCAAACGTCTGTAAAATATTAAGTATGACGGGTGGTGCCACCATCTTGACAAATTTTATACATACCAATCTGGGGAACGTTCCATATGAGTTTGATCAAAATCTGTAAGAGGAGTGACTATTTTCGTGAAATTGCACATGACCCCCTCTGTAGCCTCATCCATGGTAGGTGGCGCCACCTGGTGAACAACTCTTGTTGAAATATGTCTTTAGAGTCTTCTGGGTGAGTTTCAGTGAAAACATTACGAAAAGTAGCGTTTAATGTGAGGAGTCACCCGAAAATTTCAGACACCCGTGAAATCGTAAATACGATAGATGGCGCCACCATCTTGACAACTTTTATGCACACCCACCTGGAGAACATTGTGAGTTTGATCGGAATCCGATCAATCTTGTAGGAGGAGTAGCGATTTTTGTAAACTGTGGACGGCCGGATGACGGAAGGACGACGCGTGATCGGATAAGCTCATCCAGCCGCAGGCCAGGCCAGATGAGCTAAAAGTGGTGTGGGCGCATTTAGGGCCCGTTTACACGAGGACGCTGTCAGGTAAAAACGACTAAATATTTTATCGGAAGTGCCTTTCGTCTACACGGGGACGGCGTTTCCGAGGCTGAAAAACGGAAAAAGTTGAAAACGTCTTCCAGAGTGGATAAGTTAAAAACAGCCCCCGTTGCATATCCGTCTAAACTACCCAATACGCGAAACTCTGCTTGGATCTGCTCACGTCGGGTACGCGTTTACGTCATACATACGTCATATACTGTACATGCCAGCCCGGGAAGTAAGAAAGTAAGTAAAAAAGTAAGAGCATGTCTGATTACATCAATCCAACAGACCTTCAAGCTGCTCTGGCAGCTTTAATAAACGTCCAGGAGTTCTTCGAACATCTATACCGAATCTGCACATATACCGTTAATGAACAGAGGCGGGTATAGTATGCTCTTACTTTTTTACTTACTTTCTTACTTACCATAGCCAGAGTAGTCAAAGTTTTCGCGGCGCAGATGTGCAGATCAGACAAGACGGAAGACGTTGCGCATGCGTGCAGACATGGTGGAGGTCTTTCACAGCACCACCTAGCCACCTGGCATGCACATCCAATTGAATTCCACACATTTATGCGTCACCGTATAGACGCAGATTTCCTCCTTGAAAACGGTCGTGTAGACGCGGAAAAAAGTGAGAACGAAAACGGACTTTTGCGTTTTTGTTTCAGACCGTCCCCGTGTAAAGTGGGCCTTAAATGTTTGATTTTATTCGCAGTTTATCTTCTTTCTCACATTTGTATTCTGAGCTATTGGTATGGTACCTTATGGTGGGCAATGATCCTGTCCCGTATTCTGCAAAAGTTTTTTTTTTTTTGCCAAGCACAAACCACAATTTGTGTTTGCAGAGGGCAAAGAGCAAAGTCTAAAGCAAAAGGCATTTGAACTCTGCAATGAGATTTCCGTTTTTCCTGTTCGCTGTGGCTATGGGTGGCGAAGACGCTGCATTGTGTAACCTTGGTGTCAGCAGTCAGTGCCAGTCATTTGAATGTGCGGGCACATTGCCAAAGATGAAGTTAATGACCTTAGATGCCACAATCAGCCTTGATGATAGTGCATTGCAATATGAGGGAATTGGTATTCATCATGTCCACTGCAAGCAATGAATTATTAATGCCTGGGCTGCAAGTAAACTTTCCACCATGTTGAGGTGGGGAGGGCAGCTATGGGCTAAACAGCGAGAAGGGAAGAGAATATGAAATGAACAGCTCCATCATGAATCTATGTTAAGACATAAAGCCGACTCTGTCAGCAGTTATATCACGCGATCTTTTTATAGCGAATACAATAAGATGATAATTATTTTACCTGGTTAATGTGAAGCTTTGGCGTACTTTAAAAGAGTAAAATGAAAAGAAGAGATGAACAACATGCAATAAAAATAATGCATTAAAATAAAGAATAAAATTGTGAAGATGAATTAACTTGGCATCCAACCTCATGCAGGAGTAGTAAAGTGCAGAGTAAGCACATAAAGAAAATGGTAAGATATATGGATGAGTGGGGAAAAAAATATACAGTGCCTTCCACAATTATTGGCACCCCTTGTAAAGATGAGTAAAAACGGGTTAGAAAAATAGAATCCACCTTTTGGTGAAGTCGCTTCGTCTCACACTGAATCCAACCTTTAATTAGTTTATTCAGAGAAAAAACAAATCTCTCAACAATTTTTGGCACCCATGCATTTAATACTTTGTCCAATGTCCCTTTGCTAGCATATAGGAGTCTCTCCTATAACATTTTTATAAGGTTAGAGATACAGAGCAGGGCATCTGAGCCCATTCCTCTTTACACAGTCTCTCCAGATCATCCAGGGTCCTCGGCCCTCTAATGTGCTCACTCCTCTTCAGCTCAGCCCACAGGTTTTCAATGGGGTTCAGTTCAGGGGACTGAGATGGCCATGGGAGAAGCTTGATTCTGTGCTAAGTTAACTATTTTCGTGTAGATATGGGTATATGCTTCAGATCATTGTCCTGCTAGAAGATCCAATGACGACCCAGTTTTAGTTTCCTGGCAGAAGCAGGCAGATTCTGATTTAAAATGTCTTGATATTTCATGGAGTCCATGATGCCATGAAGCCTAACAGGGTTTCCAGGGCCTTTGGAGGAAAAACAGATCCAAAACATCACAGAACTTCGACCATATTTTACAGTTGGGATCGGGTTCTTTTCGTTATAGCCATCTTTCGAATATGTTTACACCAAACTCACCTTGAGTGTTTATTTCCCCCCCAAAAAAAGCTCCATTTTTGTTCCATCAAGCCATTGAACACGGTTCCAGTCAAAGTTGTAGGAGCATTTCGCAAACTTCAGGTGCTTATGTTTGTGGTTAACTGACAGAAAAGGCTTTTTTTTTTTTTTTTTTTCTGGCAGACCTTTCAAATAATCTGTTGGCATGGAGGTGGAGTCTGATGGTGGTTTTGGAGATTTGGAAACCCCAAGATGTTACTATTTCTTGTAAATCACCAACCGTGATCCTTGGGGATTTTTTTTTTTTTTCTGGCCTCTCTTACCCTCCTCACTGTACGTGGGGTAAAATAAACTTGGCTCCTCTTCCAGGCGAGTTTTGTAACAGTTCCAGTTGGTGTCCACTTTTTTATTATTGCCCCAACAGTAGAAATGGACATTTTCAGTCGAGTAACTATTTTTTTAATAATAATAACCATTCCCTGACTTATGAAGGTTAACATTCTTCTCCGTCATTTGGTTTGCGTGTGTTCTCATCTTTCCCATGTTGATGGATGACAAAGGGAGTTTTGGATATTTGAAATGTCCTGATATTTCACAGAGTCCATTATGCTATGTACCCTAACAAGGTTTCCAGGGCCACTGGAAGAGATAAGAAAGAGAACACCCAAACCCAATGAGGGAGAAGTGTGTTGACCTTCTCCTTTGATAGATGTGTACAGTACATAATGATTGAGTGATACACTACCGTTCAAAAGTTTGGAGTCACCCAGACAATTTTGTGTTTTCCATGAAAAGTCACACTTTTATTTCCCACCATAAGTTGTAAAATTAATAGAAAATATAGTCAAGACATTTTTCTGGCCATTTTGAGCATTTAATCGACCCCACAAATGTGATGCTCCAGAAGCTCAATCTGCTCAAAGGAAGGTCAGTTTTATAGCTTCTCTAAAGAGCTCAACTGTTTTCAGCTGTGCTAACATGATTGTACAAGGGTTTTCTAATCATCCATTAGCCTTCTGAGGCAATGAGCAAACACATTGTACCATTAGAACACTGGAGTGAGAGTTGCTGGAAATGGGCCTCTATACACCTATGGAGATATTGCACCAAAAACCACACATTTGCAGCTAGAATAGTCATTTACCACATTAGCAATGTATAGAGTGCATTTCTGATTAGTTTAAAGTGATCTTCATTGAAAAGAACAGTGCTTTTCTTTCAAAAATAAGGACATTTCAAAGTGACCCCAAACTTTTGAACGGTAGTGTATGTGCATTCTGAACATGCACAGAAAATATTAGCATATTATTTTAGGTAGCATACTGTGTTCCAGAATGTAATAAATTTTCTTGTGCATAACTCTTAAGATGGGGCGGCACGGTGGTGTAGTGGTTAGCGCTGTCGCCTCACAGCAAGAAGGTCCGGGTTCGAGCCCAGCGGCCGACGAGGGCCTTTCTGTGTGGAGTTTGCATGTTCTCCCCGTGTCCGCGTGGGTTTCCTCCGGGTGCTCCGGTTTCCCCCACAGTCCAAAGACATGCAGGTTAGGTTAACTGGTGACTCTAAATTGACCGTAGGTGTGAATGGTTGTCTGTGTCTATGTGTCAGCCCTGTGATGACCTGGCGACTTGTCCAGGGTGTACCCCGCCTTTCGCCCGTAGTCAGCTGGGATAGGCTCCAGCTTGCCTGCGACCCTGTAGAACAGGATAAAGTGGCTAGAGATAATGAGATGAGATAAGATAACTCTTAAGATGTTCACCAAGGCAGCACATGATATTAAAACTATTTGTAACCTCCTAGTGTGTCAGGTGTTCAAAGATGTCTTTTTCCTTGCCAGAAGCTATAACACTTATTGAAGCATTCGAAATCGTTTCTAGTGGAGTGATGTTAAAGTCTGTGCTAATATGCTTCCTTTGATAAGGGATTAAACCTATGCCACTAAAACAGATATTACCAGTATTACCAAGAGAGGATAAAAGCATTACTCAATTTATCATCATAATCATCATCGTTCTCATCGTGATCATGGAATGTGAGGTTGAACCCGTGCGGTGTTCCTTGAATGTGAAATGATGTATTGACGTTATTAGTGTGGGATTTAAATGTCAAGCCACAGCGATGCATTCCATCAAGAATTCTCACTGCTGCTTGAGCTCCAGCTTAATTATTTCATCTCTGTTTCAGAAGGATTGCTGTCTTCATTTTATTCATGACGACTTCTAATTTGTAACCGATAGGCAGCTTAGTAACTAATTGCAAGTAAAGATACAACTAAAAGTTTGTGGACACCTGGGCTGTTTCACAGTCAGGGTACCAAAGTGGATTATATGGAATGGATCAAGTGTTACTGAAGTACAATAAGTACTCGTGAAGTGAGGATTAGCTCTGCATGAAGATCTAATACCATCCCACCTGCAAATTAGCAATTCGTTTGAGCAAATGCACATGCCAGCCTGACATACTATTAAGTAACCCCATTTTCGACCCTTTTCTTTTTTTTTTTTCCCATGTTTTAGCCTTATTTGGTCTAGTTGGAGAGGTTGCCAATCCTTAATATGAAGCTATCTTACAGCCTCTGAATAGTTTAGTTGGAGCCTCATTTCATACTTGAATTATTGCCAACAAGGTTGACCACAAATAGGTACTCATAGGGTACCAAGGGTGCATTTTAATGAGGTAACTTGTCTGTCAGAAATGTCCTCTCCAGTAATGTGGTCCTTATTAAAGTGTTAAAAAAACAAAAAAAAGGCAGTTATTGGACAAGTAACTTATGATTCTGAAAGTCTGAAATATTACCTGAAATATTACCTGAAATTATCTGAAATATTACCACTTAGCTTCTTAAAATGAGCTACAATGGTTACCAACAAAAAAACATAATTGTCTGTCGAAAATTGTCCTCTCTGGAAAAAGAATTATACTCTCACCATTAGGTAATTTGTCTTCTAGCTACAAATTCTTGCCATCAACAGCATTCAGCAGAAAATACATTTTCATCAAGGGCCTCATTTAGTTCACAAACTGTGCCCAAAAAATTGAACTTATATATATATATATATATATATATATATGAGATATGAGTGATTCCACGCTTATGGGTACTGAAATGGGGACATGAACTTATTCACCTAAAACCATTTCTTTTTTTTTTACCATCAGGTCACAAAACATGTAATCTTTAATGAATGATATGTTGAAAGATAACTTTAATTTTCTGAGATGTAATAAAAACATATTTATATGCCAAAGTCAAGCCTATGAGTTCCAAAATGATGTCTGTTCCATTACTTCTGTTACGATTGTCCATCTCGCGTCTGTTACAAATTAATTACAATCTAGCTATATACCATGTAAATCTTATTGAAAGAATGTGTATGTTTATTCTACTACACATGTTTATTAATTATATTTGCTAAAACATCACCTTCCTATGTTTCAAAAAGTAATTCTACATTGTTAAAATTGAGAATATATATGTCCACAACACTTCTGTTACGTTCTGACTTTGGCATATAAATATATGTTTTTATTACATCTCAGAAAATTAAAGTTATCTTTTAACATATCATTCATTAAAGATTACATGTTTTGTGAGCTGATGGTAAAAAAAAGAAATGGTTTTAGGTGAATTTTTAAAAATAAGTTCATGTCCCCATTTCACTACCCATAAGCGTGGAATCACTCATATATATATATATATATATATATATATATATATATATATATATATATATATATATATATATAAAGCTCAAAATCCTTATAGTTTTTATTTCCATGCATTGGGAACACTGCACATTATATTCTACATCAAAACATGAAGAAAAATGTATGAATATTTTAATTACTTTACAGAAAATGAAGAAAAATGAACATTGGGCTGTTAAAAAAATAGCAGTGTCTGCATTTTTCATTACAAACTCCAAATATTTACTGTATAAACTGAAAAAATCTTAAGGATTTAGTATTCCTGTGAATCACTAAACTAATATTTAGTTGTATAACCACGGTTTCTGAGAACTTCTGGCACCTGTGAACAGGTATTCCAGCCCAGGATGATTTGACAACATTCCACAATTCCTCTGCATTTCTTGGTTTTGCCTCAGAAACAGCATTTTTGATGTCACCCCACAAGTTTTCTATCGGATTATCTGGGGATTGGGCTGGCCACTCCATAACTTTCATTTTGTTGGTCTTGAACCCTGATGCTGCTCGCTTACTGGTGTGTTTGGGGTCGTTGTCTTGTTGAAACACCCATTTCAAGGGCATTTCCTCTTCAGCATAAGGCAACATGACCTCTTCAAGTATTTTGATATATGCAAACTGATCCATGATCCCTGGTATGCGATAAATGGGCCCGACACCATAGTAAGAGAAACATCCCCATATCATGATGCTTGCACCACCATGCTTCACTGTCTTCAGAGTGTACTGTGGCTTGAATTCAGTGTTTGGGGGTCGTCTGAAAAACTGTCTGCGGCTCTTGGACCCAAAAAGAACAATTTTACTTTCATCAGTCCACAAAATGTTTTTCCATTTCTCTTTAGGCCAGTCGATGTGTTCTTTGGCAAATTGTATCCTCTTCAGCACGTCTTTTTTTTAACAGTGGAACTTTGCGGGAGCTTCTTGCCGATAGATTAGCTTCACACAGGCATCTTCTAATTGTCACAGTACTCACAGGTAACTTCAGACCATCTTTGATCACCCTGGAGCTGATCATTGGCTGAGTCTTTGCCATTCTGGCTATTCTTCGATCCATTCAAATGGTAGTCTTCTGTTTTCTTCCACGTCTCTCTGGCTTTGCTGTCCATTTTAAAGCACTGGAGATCATTTTAGCCGAGCAGCCCATCATTTTCTGCACTTCTTTACAGTATACGTTTTACCTCTCCAATCAACGTTTTAATCAAAGCACGCTGTTCTTCTGAACAATGTCTGGAACGACCCATGTTTCTCATGTTTTCAGAGAGAAATGGATGTACAACATGTGCTGGCTTCATCCTTAAATTAGTGCCACCTGACTGACATCTGTTTTTTCACAGAATGAATGACCTCACTAATTAAACTCCACACTGCTATTCTTTTGAACACGTCCCTTTCACTTAATTATTAGATTACACAGACTCAGGAGCATGCATATCATGAATGTTGGGCCTGTTGGTTTTCTATGACTCTACTACACCTACTGGTAAATTATTTGCCATGTAGTAATATAATTTCCACCAAAAACAGTGATTGATCTGGTTAGTCGTGTTGGACTGCTATTATTTTGAACACAAGTGTGTGTGTATGTATGTATGTATATACACTCACCGGCCACTTTATTAGGTACACCTGTCCAACTGCTCGTTAACACTTAATTTCTAATCAGCCAATCACATAGCGGCAACTCAGTGCATTTAGGCATGTGGACATGGTCAAGACAATCTCCTGCAGTTCAAACCGAGCATCAGTATGGGGAAGAAAGGTGATTTGAGTGACTTTGAACGTGGCATGGTTGTTGGTGCCAGAAGGGCTGGTCTGAGTATTTCAGAAACTGCTGATCTACTGGGATTTTCACGCACAACCATCTCTAGGGTTTACAGAGAATGGTCCGAAAAAGAAAAAATATCCAGTGAGCGGCAGTTCTGTGGGCGGAAATGCCTTGTTGATGCCAGAGGTCAGAGGAGAATGGCCAGACTGGTTCGAGCTGATAGAAAGGCAACAGTGACTCAAATAACCACCCGTTACAACCAAGGTAGGCAGAAGAGCATCTCTGAACGCACAGTACGTCGAACTTTGAGGCAGATGGGCTACAGCAGCAGAAGACCACGCCGGGTGCCACTCCTTTCAGCTAAGAACAGGAAACTGAGGCTACAATTTGCACAAGCTCATCGAAATTGGACAATAGAAGATTGGAAAAACGTTGCCTGGTCTGATGAGTCTCGATTTCTGCTGCGACATTCGAATGGTAGGGTCAGAATTTGGCGTCAACAACATGAAAGCATGGATCCATCCTGCCTTGTATCAACGGTTCAGGCTGGTGGTGGTGGTGTAATGGTGTGGGGAATATTTTCTTGGCACTCTTTGGGCCCCTTGGTACCAATTGAGCATCGTTGCAACGCCACAGCCTACCTGAGTATTGTTGCTGACCATGTCCATCCCTTTATGACCACAATGTACCCAACTTCTGATGGCTACTTTCAGCAGGATAATGCGCCATGTCATAAAGCTGGAATCATCTCAGACTGGTTTCTTGAACATGACAATGAGTTCACTGTACTCAAATGGCCTCCACAGTCACCAGATCTCAATCCAATAGAGCATCTTTGGGATGTGGTGGAACGGGAGATTCGCATCATGGATGTGCAGCCGACAAATCTGCGCCAACTGTGATGCCATCATGTCAATATGGACCAAACTCTCTGAGGAATGCTTCCAGCACCTTGTTGAATCTATGCCACGAAGAATTGAGGCAGTTCTGAAGGCAAAAGGGGGTCCAACCCGTTACTAGCATGGTGTACCTAATAAAGTGGCCGGTGAGTGTATATATACACACACACACACACACACACACACACACACCGGTACAGAGGTTTAGGTACAGGTCCGGACCTGTACCTGAACAATTTGACAAATTAACGTGTTGTTCTGAACTTCTTCAATAATGACATTTACATTAATAAACTGTTGACAACTTGTCAGTATCTTTATTCAAAGAAAACTGAACATAACTAGGTTTCCTACCTCACTTCTCAGTCACCCTCTCAGTCTCACACTTGGTTAACTTGGGACAAAAAGTCCTAAGTTGTCTCACAGCGAGACAACTTGTGTTCTGGCCCCCGAAAGCTTTGTTACGTGATCCCAGACCTTACTGGTCTTCCCACGTGGCATGACAAACAAATTCACTCCGCGCAGTCCGCAGCCTTTAACTTGCGTGGCAAAATTACACAAAGCAACAAAGGCCGCCAATGCCAGCAAAGGAAAAATGGCTGACCTGCTTTTGAGTCTTTTTGACCAATCAGAACGGTGGATCAGCAAAGCTCTCGCAATGTCTCGTGAGACTGTGGCGAGAGGATCTCAAATCAAAGATGGCTCCGATTTCAAGTTTCAGCGCGGCATTTTACTACTTTTCCAGTGCTAAATTTTTGTCTTTGTGGTAGGATTTACGCATCTTCAGTCACAAAATAAGCAGATACTTGGTGTAAATTTATATCGGTACAGTACCGGTACTTCATGATCCAGTATTTTGGACCTGTACCGAATCGATTTTCACAGTACAGTACCGGTACACAGTACCGCAGCCCTAATATGTAAGTTAGTATGTATGTATGTATGTATGTATGTATGTATGTATGTTAGTTAGTTAGTTAGTTACCCACCCACCCAAACTTGTGTACCCTGAGTGTGAAACACCCCACCTGCCAGTGACACTCATGCTTGTTGAACATCCTGTTCCAAAGGCATTGGGTTGCCCCCCTCCTGTTATAATAACCTCCACTCTTCTGGGAAGGCTTTCCACTAGATTTTCGAGCGTGGCTGTGAGGATTTGCGATCATTCTGCCACAAGAACTTTTGAATGTTGAAGGATGAGGTCTGGGGTGCAGTCGGCTTTCCAATTCATGCGTAATAGATGCGGAAGTGTGAATGAAGCGCTTCCGGCATAGATTCTGTAAACAATCTATGGCTTCCGGTCGCAGTTCTACTACATCACTGCCTTGAACACGCCTCTACCCAGGGCCGTTGGAGATGCTCAAAGTTGATTGGTTCCCGATTTTTCGGGAGCTTGGAAGAGCTGTAGATAGCTCGCCTTGCCAGACTAAGCTCGCAACAGGCCCTCGTGTTGCGTCACGCTTAGGATGGGCGGGCCCAGGCTAGAAGTCTGGTAGAACACCATTGTGTACCATAGAGCAAATTCAGTCTAGGTGGCGCAGACTGTAGCATGGTTTGACCCAGATTCTACTATCGTCTGCCACTGCATTACATTTACACACGAGTCACAATCCAGTGCAGGGGCGTAGTTAATGTTTAAGGGCCTTGTTGAAGCAGCGAGACGTCATTCAATTTCCGCCATTAGCACCGAGCTCTAAAACAGTGCGCTTGTCACAAGTGTAATGTATTATGGGCGTCAGTGTGCCTCTTTTGCATTTCTTCTTTCATCCTTCTGTCTGCCCAAAGCAAACATTTTCTTACATTTCTCTTTGAGTCATTAGTGTCTAACTTTCCCTCCTTCTTTTCATTATTATGGCATTTTTCCAAGCTTCCACAGAGAGATCAAACTCTTTCATTCCTTTGGCTCACAACGCTGTTACTGACAGCTGCTGCCGTCTGTCCTTTTCCTTCATTTCTTCTGTTTTTTATCCTTCATGTCCAAGAGAATTCACACAGCCTACCAGCAAAATAGATATATAGATGTATGCTAGATTTTTCCCCTAACCCCCTTTTTAAGCCAGAGGGCGTGAACTTGATGTACAGCTTAAGGCTGTGCACACTCGTGTTTTTTTTTTTTTTGCACTGGCTCCTCCCCCCTCTGTTGTTTTTCTAATTCTTCCCACACTTTCACACATTTGGCAACCGACACTTGCAAGAGCTGCCCGAATTATATTTAACCTATTTTCACCACTAAAACTGAAAAGCATCAGTGTAGCATAAGGCTTCGTAAACAAGGGTGACTGCTTAGTGTTGGTATGTGAATTTATTTATACCATACCGCCTTTGAATGCTCATCTCTCATTGGTCAGCAGGTGTTGATCAGTTTTCTGCAACAGCAAGACACAGGTTCAGTGGCCTCAAAGTTTAGGGGAATAAAAGGGTACGAGGCAGAGAATAGGAGGGTACAGTTAAAAAGGCTGAAGCCCTTCGCCGTGAACCATAGGCGAGAAAAATGGAAAACTGGGTTATCTGAGACAGTTTCAAGGCATTTGGGGAGGAATTACCAATTTATTGTAAACAGCAAAATAGAGTCTGAAGTAGGGCTGCGTACCGGTACTGTGTACCGGTACTGTACCATGAAAATCAATTCGGTACAGGTCCAAAATACCGGATCATGAAGTACCGGTACTGTACCAATATAAATTTACACCAAGTATCTGCTTATTTTGTGACTGAAGATGCGTAAATCCTACCACAAAGACGAAAATTTAGCACTGGAAAAGACGTAAAATGCCGCGCTGAAACTTGAAATCAGAGCCATCTTTGATTTGAGATCCTCTCGCCACAGTCTCACGAGACATTGCGAGAGTTTGGCTGATCCAGCGTTCTGATTGGTCAAAAAGACTCAAAAGCAGGTCAGCCATTTTTCCTTTGCTGGCACTGGCGGCCTTTGTTGCTTTGTGTAATTTTGCCGCGTAAGTTAAAGGCCACGGACTGCGCGTAGTCTATAGTACTGTAGTGTAGTCACTTCTCGGTGGCGGCATGGTGGTGTAGTGGTTAGCACGGTCGCCTCACAGCAAGAAGGTCCTGGGTTCGAATCAAATCAAGTTTATTTGTATAGCGCTTTTAACAATAAACATTGTCGCAAAGCAGCTTTACAGAATTTGAACGACTTAAAACATGAGCTAATTTTATCCCTAATCTATCCCCAATGAGCAAGCCTGTGGCGACGGTGGCAAGGAAAAACTCCCTCAGACGACATGAGGAAGAAACCTCGAGAGGAACCAGACTCAAAAGGGAACCCATCCTCATTTGGGCAACAACAGACAGCCTGACTATAACATTAACAGTTTTAACAGGTATAACCCTCAACTGTCCTCATGGGGCCGTCCTTCACAGGAGCGGTGCGATAAACAGACACAGGGCACCAGGATGGATCAAGCAGGTCCGAGGGGCAGAAGAGGCCAGCATCTCAATCCCAGGATCAACATGTAACTCAGAGGGACAGATTGGGGGGGGAGAAAGAAAACACGTTGTTAGGTAAACCCAGCGGCCGGCGAGGGCCTTTCTGTGTGGAGTTTGCATGTTCTCCCCGTGTCTGCGTGGGTTTCCTCCGGGTGCTCCGGTTTCCCCCACAGTCCAAAGACATGCAGTTAGGTTGATGTGGGGCAGCCTTGGGCTGAGGTGCCCTTGAGCAAGGTACCGAACCCCTGACTGCTCCCCGGGCGCTCTGGTGTGGCTGCCCGCTGCTCTGAGTGTGTGCGTGTGTTCACTGCTTCAGATGAATTTCACTGTGCTTGAAGTGTGCATGTGACGAATAAAGGTTTCTTCTTCTTCTTCTCGCTGTAAGACAACTTATACTTTTTGTCCCAAGTTAACTATAGGGTGACTGAGAAGTGAGGTAGGAAACCTAGTTATGTTCGGTTTTCTTTGAATAAAGATACTGACAAGTTGTCAACAGTTTATGAATGTTTCTGTCATTATTGAAGAAGTTCAGAAGAATTTGTCAAATTGTTCAGGTACAGGTACAGGTCCGGACCTGTACCCAGCGCTCGAAACTAACGGTGTCCCGATGTCCCGGGGACCATAAAAAATGTCATCGGGACACAAAATTATCATATCTGGGACAATCCCGGGACAATGGAAAAAAAAATAGATCTAGAAAAAAAGTTCTACATTAAAGGTGCAGTACAAGATTTTGGAATAACGGTTCCCGCAAGCCATATTTTGAAAAGAAACACTCCCACCCCCCGCGTCTCCACCCCTCCTCCCCCTTATAAAGCCTGAGAAAGTCCGGCTTTATAATGGGTGTCTATTGCGTTACACACTAGTGGAGCTCGTTAAGTTAGAGTGTAGAGAGCTTGGAAAAATAGCTCAAACTTTCTCATTTAAACTGTGTTTTCAGCCCCAATTTTCACTCCACACACATAATTTTCTCAAAAGTAGTAGCCACACTTGTCCTGATTCACACAATGTGTCTACCTGAGCGATAGGATTTACTGTTTTTGAATGAGAAGCCTGAAAGTAACGAGAGCACAGCCGCGCAGCCTCATAGACTCCCATTATAAACGTGGCAGAAAAGTCACTCGTTTTTAACTCGCTCTAGTGACCTCATTTTTTACACTACAGACAAAAAAAAATTACATCCGTGTGTTCAGGAGAGCCTTGTGGCGCTCACTGTGAAAGAATTTTGTGAATATCTCCTTCCGTTTTCGTGTAAATCCCCGTTGTTTGGAAGGAGCGCACTGAGAGAATCCTGCGCTCTGTGTGACACTCTGCTCGCTCTCACACACACACACAGAAGGGCCGGGCTAGTCGCGGGCTTCAGTCTGATTGACGTGTCAGTATCCAATCATTTTGAGGTGGTACCTCGATATGATTGGATGGCGTTTTTCCTTTATTTTACACTGTAGACTGGATTAAAATATTTCGTTTTTTGGGTCAAACCTTCTATTGTACTGCTTGCAACATGGGTGTGCATTTCATCCATTGATGGTATGGCTGATGGCTTTCAAAACATCTCTGAATGGGGCAACAGGTATATTACATAAAAATGGATAACGGTAATGGTGAAAATGATGTTGGCCTTATATATGCCAACAGATATTCAAGGTATAAGTAGATGAAACAAACATAAAAGGGGTCTTATTTTCAGCTAAAGTGTACTGCAGATGTAGGGAGTTGAAACATTTTCTGAATGAGCTAGTTGGCCCCTTTTAAATACACTGGTATCTATTCATACAGTGAGATCACCAAAGTTTAATAAACTGAAAATGCAATAACTGTAATTTTGAAGTAGATGATGTATTGGACATGTGTCACTTGTGTTTTGTGACTTATTGTAAAAATGATATAAAGGGTTCAAAATCGTATAGTTACAAATATAATAGTAACTTCATATGATAATATTAACCACTGGTTATTTCAGAGAGGAAAAAAATGGGGACACTATTGCTTCCATTCGGGACAATACAACACAGAATTCGGGACCACTGGGGGACACAAAGAAAAAAAGTTAATTTCGAGCCCTGCCTGTACCTAAACCTCTGTACCGGTACCTGATGTTACGTTTAGGTACGCAGCCCTAGTCTGAAGTGATGGTAATCAATACAAAAATATTTAACAGAACTGCCAGATAGTAATGAATCAAAAAGAGATTTAACAATACAAAACTTTTATAGGTTTTTGATGTTTCAAAAATCAACTAACAGTTACAATAACTTGATTTTGTAAACATCAAAAATATCCAAGTTTTGTGCAGGCAAATTTCGTTTTGATTCATTATTCAGTTTCTGAACAGTCTGAGTACTGATCTGATCCTAAAGCTGTAGTGATATCAGGTACTGATTCAGGTATTTTACATGTTCTATCTTCCCCTTTATCCTTCTTTTCTTTGAAAGGAACCGTTTGCCTTTTGCACAAGTCTGTTCACTTCACATGAATTCAAATTATGTTTTATATCCATCCATCCATCCATCCATCCATCCATCCATCCATCCATTATCTGTAGCCGCTTATCCTGTACAAGGTCGCAGGCAAGCTGGAGCCTATCCCAGCTGACTACGGGTGAAAGGCGGGGTACACCCTGGAGAAGTCGCCAGGTCATCACAGGGCTGACACATAGACAACCATTCACACTCACATTCACACCTACAGTCAATTTAGAGTCACCAGTTAACCTAACCTGCATATCTTTGGACTGTGGGGGAAACCGGAGCACCCGGAGGAAACCCACGCGGATACGGGGAGAACATGCAAACTCCACACAGAAAGGCCCTCGCCGGCCACGGGGCTCGAACCCGGACCTTCTTGCTGTGAGGCGACAGCACTAACCACTACACCACCGTGCTGCCTCTCCCTGGAAACATCTCATCTCATCTCATTATCTCTAGCCGCTTTATCCTTCTACAGGGTCGCAGGCAAGCTGGAGCCTATCCCAGCTGACTACGGGCGAAAGGCGGGGTACACCCTGGACAAGTCGCCAGGTCATCACAGGGCTGACACATAGACACAGACAACCATTCACACTCACATTCACACCTACGGTCAATTTAGAGTCACCAGTTAACCTAACCTGCATGTCTTTGGACTGTGGGGGAAACCGGAGCACCCGGAGGAAACCCACGCGGACACGGGGAGAACATGCAAACTCCACACAGAAAGGCCCTCGCCGGACCCGGGGTTCGAACCCAGGACCTTCTTGCTGTGAGGCGACAGCGCTAACCACTACACCACCGTGCCGCCCACCCTGGAAACATGAAAAATTAAAATTTCTCAAATTTCTTAGTATGAAAAGGCACATCTACATCACCTTGTTAACATGTATACCAAGTTTCAAATCTGTATCGTGAATAGTTTTGGATATCAAATCAAAGTCCTTCCCATGCTATGTGGCGCATAGGGCGGCGCCGATTTCCGTTTCCGTAGGCCTCGGCCTCTCGCCTATTACATAGCTAGGGTTACAGTGGGGGGCGGGTCCTCTGATAACCACAAGAGTTTGACTCCCCACTCACATCTGTATTGCAGCGTGCCTTGCCAGACAGCAGTAGGTACCATTTTTATGATGGTCTTTCGTATGACCTGACCGTGAGTAGAATTCGCGATCTCCCGATTGAGAGGCGGACACGCTAACCACTAGGCCAACTCACAGTGCAAGTTTCAAATTTTAACATAAAAATAGATTTTGATTTAGTTTCTAAGAGTAATGTTTGTTTCTGGAGCATATATCCAAAATATACACCTACGGTCAATTTAGAGTCACCAGTTAACCTAACCTGCATGTCTTTGGACTGTGGGGGAAACCGGAGCACCCGGAGGAAACCCACGCGGACACGGGGAGAACATGCAAACTCCACACAGAAAGGCCCTCGCCGGCCACGGGGCTCGAACCCGGACCTTCTTGCTGTGAGGCGACAGCGCTAACCACTACACCACCGTGCTGCCCAGAAGATCACAACAAGTGACGGTTCTTGCAACAGCAACTGTACAAAAACAAATAGGTATAAACTCGTATATATTTATAATTTTAGCAATTACTGTTAACATTAACTGCATGACAGATGTCAAGTCTCGATATGTGACTCCCCTACAAGGATGCATTGCATTCTGTCGCGAGTCAAAATATAAACTATGCCAATGCGCCAAGCATGCTGAGTGAGCGGGTTTGACCCAAAACAGGCCGTATGGAATAGCGATGGATATTTATAATTTAATATTTAGCCGACCTGCATTTATACGTGGGCCCATACACAGACGTATTTCACTCGGTAATCATAGCGATGGCTAAAATTACAGACTTATCCATGTGGCTCGAGGCCTTTGTGAAAACCAGGCATTTAATGTGCCACTCCGCTTCTTAGTCGCCATTTCTAGCCATGCGATAGCGCGGCTCAATCACCGTACATGAAACAGTGGCTGACAAGGTGTTGACGATCAGTTTACATCTTCGTTACAGCACACGGCAGCATAACAGCTGCCTCGATTTCCTACGGACGTGTTAGTATTCGGCCATTATTTAGTTGAATAAAACTCAGTTTCACATCGCACACTGCTCAGTTTTGTACAGATATGTAAACAAAAATGCTTTTCGTTACTCAGTGAAAAATAGACTGAGTAAATTAAAAAAACAATGAAATTATAATATGAGCAATAGATCAATAGATCACAGCAGTTGTGCTGTGTCCTGCACATCATTGCTCTCATCCATGGCCAAAGCAAAAAACTCGAATTCTGACGCTCTCTCATTCAGCTGGTCATACACGTTGTCCCCCAAATCTTCGGTTCGCCTGGTCATAGTGGGTGCGGAGAGACTCACCGCATTGAGCGCATCCTTCTTGTTGGGACACACCTCCTCGGCCACAGCAAGCATGCATACTTTAACAAAGTCCCCATCAGTAAACGGCTTTCCATGGGTAGCTAGTAGGTGAGCTACCTTATAGCGAGCTCGGACAGCAGCCTGGTTGATCTGGGTTTGGTGAAGGAATACATTCTGTTGTGCAGCCAGTCCGCATTTCATCCTCCGAATCCTGTCTTCTCTTGTTTGCCCTCGCAAACTAGCATACTCTTTGTGGCGGGTTTCGTAGTGACGACGCAGATTATATTCTTTGAAAACCGACACACTTTCTTTACATACAAGACAAACTGCACGGTCCTTACACTGAACAAAAAAATAATCGGTGGCCCACTGTTCTTTAAAAACTCTGCACTCTCTGTCAGCTTTTCGCTGACCGCTCGCCATTTTGCTGTCCTGAACACTGACAGTTCTCTGCGCATGCGCTGCCTGTCACTGCTTGATCGCGAGCATATGACGAAAATTTGGAAAATATGAATAGTTCATTTTATAACTAAATATCAATTTTAATTGATAAAATCAACAAAATACAAGATGCAGACATGTTGTTATTTGCCAAAAAGCAATTTAAAAAAAATAGGCCATGACCACTTTTGGGGATTGCCTCAGAGGGCCGGTTCAAGTGGTGGGGGGCAGAGGGGCTGGGGGCCGGTCAAAGGGGGGTGGCGGGCCGTAGTTTGATGACCCCTGTTGTAAACTTTCAGTTAGTAAAAGTACGTGTGGCAGCGAGGGCGTGGTCGAGCGTCAGCTGTGAACGTCGAGGAGTCAGTTTGAACCAGCAGGTAATGTGATGAGCTACAACTGTGTTGAAGTACTGGCTTTCTGTTAATGTGTCTGTGTGTCTTTCAGATGGCCAGTAATGAGACAGAGAGAGAGAGAGAGAGAGCGGTGTTCCCCAGTGCGTGTTTTTTTTTGTGTGTGTGTGTGTGTGTGTGTGTGTGTGTACTCAAAACCTAAAGTGACCTGAAAAGTGAAAGTAAAGACTAAAAAAAACAAAGACGTACCTGTACCTTGACCTGTCGTGCTCGTCTCCCAGTTCCTCATTTCCCCAGCATACAAGCTGTTAGAGTACGATACTAGTGTCCCATCAATTTTACTTGCAAACGAAACTTGTAATCCTGGACCACTTTTTCTTTGACTACTTAAATGTCTGAGTCACTATTGCAGTTCAGTGACCGAGTTAACGGATCACAAACTGCGGCAACGATTTCTTCATCTGTGATGGAAATGACTGAGGTTACCAGATGTTGTCAATCAGTGCGTTTACATGCACATCCAAATCGAGCTGAGGGTCCCAGCAGGGTGCCAGAGAAATCCAATCCTACATGCACACAAGGAAATCGAGCTATTGTGTGAGGTACATTGTGCACCTGAGCCACAGGTGGCGCTACACGCCCCATTGTGTTGGTACACTTCCGGTTGTCGTCATGAAGAAGAGCTATTCAAGAGTATAAACAAAGTTATCAGTTCCGTGTTCACAAGAAGAACGACGACGAGGACAGCAACATCGAAATATATATATATATTTCAACTCCTTAAAGGAACAGTCCACCGTACTTCCATAATGAAATATGCTCTTATCTGAATTGAGACGAGCTGCTCCGTACCTCTCCGAGCTTTGCGCGACCTCCCAGTCAGTCAGACGCGCTGTCACTCCTGTTAGCAATGTAGCTAGGCTCAGCATGGCCAATGGTATTTTTTGGGGCTGTAGTTAGATGCGACCAAACTCTTCCACGTTTTTCCTGTTTACATAGGTTTATATGGCCAGTGACATGAAACAAGTTCAGTTACACAAATTGAAACGTGGCGATTTTCTATGCTATGGAAAGTCCGCACTTAATGACGGGCGTACTAACACCTTCTGCGCGCTTCGGCAGCGGATTGATACGGAGCTCAGATATCAATGCGCTGCCGAAGCGCGCAGAAGGTGTTAGTACGCCTGTCATTATAGTGCACACTTTCCATAGCATAGAAAATCGCTACGTTTCAATTTGTGTAACTGAACTTGTTTCATATCACTGGTCATATAAACCTATGTAAACAGGAAAAACGCGGAAGAGTTTGGTCGCATCTAACTACAGCCCCCAAAAATACCATTGGCCATACTGAGCCTAGCTACATTGCTAACAGGAGTGACAGCGCGTCTGACTGACTGGGAGGTCGTGCAAAGCTCGGAGAGGTACGGAGCAGCTCGTCTCAATTCAGATAAGAGCATATTTCATTATGGAAGTACGGTGGACTGTTCCTTTAAGCTGAATGAGCATGAACTCTATCTCCTCATTGCTCCAGAAGTGCACGTTTCTACTACTGTTGTCATGCCGACCGAGGCTGTTGTGTTTCCCGCTTGTGGTCTCGTCACTCGTCACTTCCGGAAGGGGCAGTGCTGAAGTAAGTAGCTCGACAACGTAGCTCGATAGGGTTTACGTGCACTAAGTAGCTCGGCTACAATCACATAATCTAGGTCGCGTAGCTCGATTACGAGAAATCCAGTTCGGTTCGATTTCAGCCGAGCTAAGGTGTTTCCATGGCATTTAGAACGTCGATTTCAGTCGAGCTACGGCAGAAATTCGATTTTCTCTATGTGCATGTAAACGCACTGAAAGTCCATTCACTGACTCACCGTGTGTTCTCAATCTTCACCATTCAGTTCATTCGTGTGTTGCAAATCACGAATGAGGTCAGCAATCATTTCATCCCTTTAACGATCCTTTGTTCACCGTTCTTGATGACTGTAAGTGATTGACACCTAAGCGAGACTCGTTAAGCAACACATGACTTTTCCCTTTGTGGTTTCTTGCTAATGTGATAATCCAGATTCTTCTTCTGTTTGCTTTAAGATGTTAACGCATTGTTGACTTGACTGGAGACTTGATTACTTATTGTCTCTGGGAGAAGAACACATGGCTCAGTAATGTTTTTTTTTTTTTTGGAAGACTTCGAGTCATTGTTATTAAAGGCGGAGGACACAAACTTAAAGGAGAACTGAAGGCAGGTTTTTTTTTTAATCATCAAAATTCTATTTCTCTCATTTTATTAAATATTGTAACACATTTTTGATCGCTGTTTTGTCGCCGCTATAGCAAGTTCTGAGTGTTTGAAATATGCTCTGTAACATATCATTCCATATGTCAAAGCGATGGCCGTAAACGAGATTCGTTGAGACCTGTGCGAGACATCATAGGACGGAAGTAAAACGTACAGCGGAAATCAAAGCGACCGACATCTGCCAACGTCGTCAAAAGACGCGTGCGCCCTCTTTCGAATGCTGAGGTAATCAAGCTGGAAGTTTTGTTTGTTTTGATAGCAATCAGGAAAGTTTGAAGAAAGTAGGCAGTAATCGTCATTTAAGCTTGTTTTTGTGCAATACTTCGTTTGGAAAACAGTTTTCAAACTGGCGGCACTGACACCTGGCTGACGCTTCACGTTTTGAAGTCTCGCACAAGTCTCGTGAAGATCGCGCGGATAAGCGACGCCTGCTGTGGACCAAACGAACTACATTCAATGTGGTTAAAAACCGAATAGGCCGATAAATATAATATTTAATTGCAATTAGTTGCCAATACGAGTCACGATATAAGGTTACTAAAACCGAAAACGTAAATGAATAACACGTTAAGAAATAAAGCAAGTGTAAAAATGACTTAAGTCCTCCTTTAATTCATTATATGCAAAAGTAAAATAATTTGTGTTAGTGCAGTTTCAGGGTTTTTTTTTTTTTCTGTCGTAACAGCTTACACAGCCCTGTGATGACCTGGCGACTTGTCCAGGGTGTACCCCGCCTTTCGCCCGTAGTCAGCTGGGATAGGCTCCAGCTTGCTTGCGACCCTGTAGAACAGGATAAAGCGGCTACAGATAATGAGATGAGAACAGCTTACACAGGGCCTTGTATGGTGGACGCTCCACATAAATTATTAAAAAAAAAATTTCAAGTTGTTGACATGGTGATGCTTTCTCTAAGGATATGTTTGTTTATCCTTTTTGGAAGGAGTCTCCAGTGTCAGAGCTTTGTAAGAGTCAGTACATTTTCCAACACATGACTTTGTCGTTTGTGGTTTCTTGCTAATGTGATAACCTGGATTATTATTATTATTATTATTATTATTATTATTATTGGTGAGGGACTGTTTATAGCTTAATTGATAACAAGAACTAACTTTGATACATGGTTAAAAAGTACTATATTGTTGTTTAATGAATCATTTAAAAACTTAGCACTGGTAAACTTGTGGTATAGAAGAAATATTTTATATTATTAGTGAATAATTTGGATTATTTCAGATTATTAGTGCGGACATTATACTGCTGTGAAAGCTTTTCTCAGTCATTTTCAGCCACATTCAGACCTAGAAAGCTATGTGAAAGCTGTCTTGCAATTAAACTCGCCATCTCCTCTCGTTGTAATTGACATGTTTACCTCCTTTAAGGTGTTTTTATTTTTATTTTTTTTAAGATTTTCTTTTGCATTTTGTGTTGATTCTCCACATTGCTCTTGGACCTACTTGCTGTGATGTTGGTTCATATAATGACAGTGTGATCATCAAGCTAGACTTTGATGTGAAGTCATGCTTTGATCGTATTTTTTTTTTTATAGCGTCAAAGGAGAATACGGTTCCGTCTCGGCGGCAGGTATAATGATTTTTTTTTTTTTGGTGCCCAATGAATAGAAAAAACGTCTTCAGTGTTTCAGTGCAGAGTAATTGCCGATCCAATGTCAGGATGAAGGAAGCATCGGTTGTGTTCAACAGGTTTGAATTATTCATAGGTTCAACATCGGTGTTTCCATGATTGTGCCTCTGTCGGATGGTAGAGATGGTTTTTACGATATTGTTGAAAAATGTATTTACTTCTCTCGCTATTTTTTATTGCCATATCTTTCACTTGATGATAATGGGTTGCCTTTTAGGTTAGTCTTATTTCCGTTCTTTATTTCGAGCAAATCTGTGGTTATTGCAGTCAAAAACACTTGATCTTTTAATGTGTAGGATAACTCCTATGAACGCTGAGCGCCAACATGCACCCGAGTCCAGCATTAAGTCACTCTGGATGCATTTATTACCAAAAGTATTGAGATGTAGTAGTTTTCTGCTATAGTGATATTCAGTGTCCTCATATGTTGCCAGATTTTCAATCTGTCAGACACATGGGTTGGCCATTTGCCAAAACTAATAGGTTGGCCCATTAGAGACTGTTGGGAATGACTTCCTCAGACCTACCGTACACATCCGCACTGTTCCCAAGGCAATGCATGCATATGGCTGGTAAACGCAAGCCTTCTGGTTCTCGGCATGATCATAAATAACGAGGCCATGTTTTTTGTGTAAAATGCAATTTTTGGGGGAATTGCTCTCCGTTTGGAGAATTGGTTCGCTGTCTTATGGTGCCATATTGTGTCTGAAACCAAACACTATTTGCTTAGAAATTACCATCTGTCTGTTGTGCATTTTCCTGTCTCAGATGTGTTTGGGGAAAATAAAAAGTATGTGGAGTCATGAACTTAGAAAGGCAGGGCAAGAAATAAAGAAAACACAA
This sequence comes from Neoarius graeffei, assembly GCF_027579695.1. Classification (NCBI taxonomy): domain Eukaryota; kingdom Metazoa; phylum Chordata; class Actinopteri; order Siluriformes; family Ariidae; genus Neoarius; species Neoarius graeffei. The sequence goes on from NC_083570.1 coordinate 93,961,897, forward strand.
TGACCATAATGATACTACACGACTCTCAGAATTGCTGCATTGCTCATAATGCACAACTTTTACCACTTGGGTTTTTTTTTTTTGGACATAGCAATCGTAGACGAGGCTCACCGAGATCTTGGACAAATTCACTTTGGTTTTATTTGTATCGCACTTTTAATGGTGGACATAATCATAAAGCATGGTGCGGCATGGTGGTTAACACACTCGCCTCACAGCAAGAAGGTTCCAGGTTCGAACCTCACAGTCTTTCTGTGTGGAGTTTGCATGTTCTCCTCCGGGTGCTCCCCCACAGTTCAAAGATCTGCACATTAGGTAAAGTACCCAGCCTTCTTCTGGGGTTGCAGAAGACAGTGCGTACTTGGTGCCAGTCCCAAGCCCGTCTAGATTGGGGTGTTTGCGTCAGAAAGGGCATCCGGTGTGAAACCTATCCCAAATCAAATATAAAGAACAGGGGTCGGTTTCCCAATAACGTTGCCCTTTAGGGCAAAAGAGCGAGTTGAGAGACTCTCTGAAGCAACGAGCGTTGTCTCTGTACGTGGTTTTCCTGAACTCACTCACCAGAAGGAGTCTGAAGAGCAACATTACGAAGAAATTCTTTACAATGTGCGTCCCCATTATAGGCATTAGTAGTTGCTAAATCCAGTCGATGAGGTCACATGGCATTCTTTTTTTTTTTTACCAAAAAACAATGAAATATAATGTATTGTATCATCGTTAAAGGTCCCCTTGCATCGTTTTTTCATTAATTGTGCGGTGGTCTCTAGTATGAATGAATGCCCTGTGAGCCGGTTTTGGTGAAAAAATGCTGTGGTTCTCCTGTTTCAGGCTGTTCTAGTTTGGTGGAGGAGTGGGTGGCGGGAGAACGACAGGATTTCAGCTCTTACTCATTAATATTCATGATGTGTAAACATATTACCTCTGATTGGCTAACAGCACTGTGACGCTACCTCCAGTGGGTCAGAACAAGCGGATGTGGGCGTCTTTGTAAAAACTGTTTCGATTGGCTATTATGGTCTCGACATCGATGTTTCGACCAATAACAATGTAGATGTGGCAGCGGGGGCGTGGCCAAGCGGTGGTCTGTGAATGGAGGGCGGAGTCAGGGAAGGTAAGTGGCAGAATCACTGCACCTGACGGGAATTAACGTGTTTGTGCGTCTTCCCCAGTGACCGCACCCTGTAAGAGGAGAGGGAGTGCAGAGGAAGTGGGCTCTCTTCCCAACCAGAGCGCTTGTGTGCGCGCGCGCGATTGGGAGGGAGGGAGTCATTCGTTCATTCATTTATTTATTTGAATACTCCCTGCGGCAGTGGCTCTCATCAAGGCACGAGGCACACGGAGCTCGCCTCGGGGATGTGGGGGGAATAACGTCCCCTGGCTGGGAGCTGACGGGCCCTGGCAGCGCTGGTTCGTTCGGGAGAGGGCAGAGGCCACTGGCTGCCAAGTCTGGGGAGGCTGGAACCTAGAGTTAGGGTTAGCGTTAGCTGAATTACGTCCAGAGGCGCGGAGCTAGCCCGCCCTGGGAGCACTCTTTCATTCGGGAGAGGGCAGAGGCCGCTGGCTGCCAAGTCTGGGGAGGCTGGGACCTCCCCTGCCCGAGTTACGAGCGTGCAAAGTCGGGCTGGAGTCGCCGTTAGAAACGAAACTGATGCGGAGCACCACGCCGCGCCTCGGGGCAAATTACGTCTCTCTCATCGCACTTTCTTCCCGTGGGTGGTCGCAAGCCAAGGTGGGCGAGGCCATGAATACTAATTTTCGAAGTGACGTAACTTCGTATGGCTTTTTCTGATCCGCTCGTTTTTCCGACTATTTTCTTTCATAGGCTAATACAGGGAATGGGAGTAGAATTACATTTTCACATGCAGCATGCATATGCAACTCGGCGTGAACTATGGTATTTCGAAAAGAGCCAGTATTAAACGTTTTTGGTGGAAGGGCACCTTTAAGCATTGCATATAGTATGTGCAGCATAGAGAGAGAGAGAGAGAGGTTTTGATTTGTCTCTACCTAAGGAAGTTGAATTGACATTATATGAATTGTCAATTCAACCTCCTTAGATAGAGACAAATCAAAACCTTTCTCTCTCTCTCGCCCACACATACAATATTACAGGTGTAGAAATGTCTCATTTATGACACTAAATGAGAGAATCACTTGCCTGATGGAGTTAAATTTGATTAAAACGTGGCAATATCAATGTGACATTCCGATATCCATACGTAATTCCATAACCTATTGAAATATGTTCATAATGTTTTGCGTATATTTATTTAATATTTAACTCAACGTACTTGCAATGTACAAGAAAAATAATTGCAGGAGACGCTTTTTAATTGAACACCGCTGTGAGGAGACGCTTTTTGTTTTGAAAGAGTGGTCCAGGTCCCTCGTAAATTCAGAGCAAACTAAAGGACTACTTTGGTTACGATGTTGTTCGGGAAAACCACATTAGCTTGACATTGGATCTTAGGAGGTGGTTAAAGACACAATTGGCCTGAAGAGATTTTCAGGAAACCCACCCCAGATCCGCTGTGGCGACCCCTAACGGGAGCAGCCGAAAGATGATGATTATCATGAAGCAACTTTTCAGAAAAAAAAGTGTTTGATCCCCAAATTTTGCTTTCTCATAAAAAAATAAAAACGAAAGCTGCTGGTTATGTGTCAAGATGAAGAGAACCTTAGCAGCTAGCTTTTTGGCGAGGCTTGACTGTTCTGCCAAAAGAACTGTAGCTGTACTGCAAAGAAATGTAGCCTTCAGCCTAGGTCACAACCGGACGTACGATTTTTTTAGCTGTGCGATTTTTGGCGTTTCCCAAATCACTGCGGTTTTTTTGTTCGTGGAGAAAGACGCGCGTTGGCCGTAAGTTCGTCTTGCAACCTGAAAAAAACGTAAGCGCCCGTAGAGTTTGTTTGACATGACAAAGAACCTCTGCGGCCAGTCTACGGCTCAAAAATCAGCACGTCACACGTGCGCCCTCCGTGCGTTTCTTGCATTTTTTGCATGTAGACCGGCCGTAGGAGCACGTGCAGCCGGTTGTGACCGAGGCTTTCTGTATATGCGGTGTCTCCCGGAATCAGGTCATGCTGTTTTGTTTGTTTGTTTGTTTGTTTGTTCTGGGTATGACATGGCAAATAAGTTCTTAGCATTGTGCTTTGGGGAAGCCATGGCCTAATGGTTAGAGAAGCAGCTTTGGGACCAAAAGTCAAGTCAAGTTTATTTGTATAGCGCTTTTAACAATAAACATTGTCGCAAAGCAGCTTTACAGAATTTGAACGATTTAAAACATGAGCTAATTTTATCCCTAATCTATCCCCAATGAGCAAGCCTGTGGCGACGGTGGCAAGGAAAAACTCCCTCAGACGACATGAGGAAGAAACCTCGAGAGGAACCAGACTCAAAAGGGAACCCATCCTCATCCAGGCAACAACAGACAGCATGACTATAACATTAACAGTTTTAACGTGAAGTCAATTTTGTTCATGTTATAAACTCTTCATTGATGGAAACTTGAGTGCAAAACTGTTCATGACAACTGCAGTCCTAAAGTTAGCAAGTCAACTGTAGTCCTCAGCCATAAAAGCATTACTGTAAGAGTCCAGAGCGTCTTCCAAGTGTGACCCCCAACTGTCCATATGGGGCCGTCCTCCACAGGAGCGATGTGATGAGACTCCAACCAGACACAGGGCATCAGGATGGATCAGGCAGGTCTGAGGAGCAGAAGAGGTCAGCATCTCGATCCCAGGACCAACATGTAACTCAGAGGGACAGATTTGGGGGGAGAGAAAACACAGGTTGTTGGGTATGCCCAATGTCACCTCAATAAGTAGGAACAGTATACATATTGCACTGAGTACAAGCAGGGACTCCGGCAAAACTAACTATGACAGCATAACTAAAAGGGGAGAGCCAGAAGGTAACACAGGCATGAGGGAGCCCCGGGACATAAAGCAGCAGCCACTACACCGTCAACAAACTCGAGTGAGCAAGCGAGTGGGGACTGACAGCATCCATACATCCCAGTTTACCAAAACACTATGTCTGAGGACCCTCGGGATCTACTCCTTTACCTCATAAACACCATTAACACAAGGCTTGACTAAACAGATATGTTTTCAGCCTAGACTTAAACACTGAGACTGTGTCTGATTCCCGAACACTACTTGGAAGGCTGTTCCATAACTGTGGGGCTTTGTAAGAAAAGGCTCCGCCCCCTGATGTAGCCTTCACTATACGAGGTACCAGCAGATAGCCTGCACCTTTTGATCTAAGTAGGCGTGGCAGGTCATAGAGGAGCAGGAGTTCACTCAGGTACTGTGGTGCGAGACCATTCAGTGCTTTAAAGGTCAATAGTAGTATTTTATAATCAATATGAAATTTGATTGGGAGCCAGTGCAGTGTGGATAAGACAGGGGTGATGTGCTCATATTTTCTAGTTCCAGTAAGGACTCTTGCTGCTGCATTTTGAACTAACTGGAGCTTGTTTATGCACTTATTGGAACATCCAGACAGTAAGGCATTACAGTAATCCAACCTGGAGGTAACGAAAGCATGAACTAGTTTTTCCACGTCATGTAGTGACATTAAATTTCTTATCTTGGCAATATTTCTGAGATGAAAGAAAGTTATCCGGGTAATGTTATCAATGTGAGTTTCGAATGAAAGACTGGGGTCAATAATCACCCCGAGGTCTTTTACTGCTGCACGTGAAGAAACAAAGGCCATCCAGAGTCACTGTGTAATCAGAAAACTTACTTCTAGCTGCATGTGGTCCTAGTACAAGTACTTCAGTCTTGTCAGAGTTAAGCAGAAGGAAGTTAATAAGCATCCAGTGTCTAATGTCCTTAACACATTCCGCAATTCTATGAAGCTGGTGTCTCTCATCAGGTTTTGCAGAAACATACAACTGTGTGTCATCAGCATAACAGTGGAAACTAATACAATGTTTACGAATAATATCACCCAGAGGTAACATGTATAGAGAAAAAAGCAGTGGACCCAAGACAGAACCTTGTGGAACACCAAACTTTACCTCAGTACTGTATGTCTAGAAATATCACCATTTACATCAACATACTGATAGCGATCAGTTAAATAAGACCTGAGCCAGGAGAGGGCCGTTCCCTTAACTCCTACAACATTTTCTAGTCTATCCAGAAAAATGGAATGATCAATGGTATCAAATGCTGCACTAAGGTCAAGCAACACAAGTAGCGAGACACAGCCCTGATCAGACGCCAACAGTAGGTCATTTGCTACTTTAACCAAAGCTGTCTCTGTGCTATGATGAGGTCTAAATCCTGACTGATACATTTCATGGATGTTATTCTTATGTAAATATAAGCATAACTGCTGTGCCACAGCTTGTTCAAGGATCTTGGAGATAAAGGGGAGGTTTGATATTGGCCGATAATTGGACAGCTGACAGGGATCAAGGTCAGGTTTTTTGATCAGATATAAAGATAACTGCTAATTTAAAAGATTTGGGTACATAGCCGATCCTAAGAGAAGAATTTATTATTTTTAGAAGTGGTTCAATTACTTCAGGTATTATCTGTTTGAATAGACGTGTAGGTAAGGGATCTAGTACGCAAGTGGAGGCTTTTGATGCCGAGATTCATGAAAGTAATTCAGTTTCTTTTAGGGGAGTAAAACATTCTAATTGCTGATCTGATACAGTTATATTGTTAACTACAGGGTCACTTACATTGTCTGACCTTAAATTAGTAGTTTGAATTTTTTTGTTGGGTATTCTCAATTTCGTCATTAAAAAAATTCATGAAGTCGTTGCTACTACATACTACAGGTGTGCATGTGTCTATAGTGGACTTATTCCTGGCTAATTTTGCTACAGTATTAAATAGGAATCTTGGATTATTTTTATCTTCTATTAGGGAGGAGAGATATGTTGATCTCGCAGCACTAAGAGCTTTTCTATACTTCAGGAAGCTCTCCTTCCACGCTAATTTGAACACTACCAGTTTTGTTTGACGCCATTTACGTTCCAATTTTCGAGTGGTCTGTTTTAAAGTGCGAGTGTCATCATTATACCAGGGTGCTAATTTTTTGTCTCTGACCATTTTCCTTTTAAGAGGAGCTACATTATCTAAGGTATGGCGGAATGAATAAGCATTCAGTTGCCTGATCAAGTTCTGCAGGGGCTGACAGTGACCCAATCAAAGTTGATAACTCTGGGAGATCATTTATAAAGCTCTGTGCAGTAGTTGACGTGAATGTATGTTTAATACAGTAGCGTGGTGAGGTGCATATATTATTACTCAGACATATTTTGAATGAGATGAGATAATGATCTGAGAACTTCAGACTGTGGAAGAATGACTATATTTTCTACATTTAACCCGAATGTTAGTATTAGATCGAGGGTGTGACCACCATTATGGGTCGGTCCTATGACATTCTGCTTAATCCCGACTGAATCTAAAATGGACACAAACGCTGTTTTCAAAGGGTCTTCTGGGTTATCGAAGTGAATATTAAAATCTCCGACAACTAAAGCCTTGTCTAAGGAAATAACCAAGTCTGAGATAAAATCTGCAAATTCAGAAAGAAACTCAGAATATGGCCCCGGGGCCTGTAAATAATAAGTAACGGAATTAACTGGGTATACTTATTTTTCAAGGCTACATACATTATGAGTATGAAGAACTTCAAATGTATTAAATTTATAACCAGGTTTGTGTGTTACACCTAGATAATCATTATGAATAACCACGACGCCTCCTCCTCTGCCAGTTAGACGAGGCTGGTGTATATAACTGTATCCAGGAGGACTCGCTTCATTTAATGCTATATATTCATTTGGCTTAATCCATGTTTTAGTTAAACAAAGTACATTAAACTCCTGATCAGTCATAAGTTCATTAACCATTAGCGCTTTAGATGTAAGAGATCTAATATTTAATAGCCCCACCTTTAGATCAAAGGTGCTGGCAGCAGCTGTAGTTAGTATGATCTAATTTTATATTGATTAGGTTACTGGAACAAACTCTGAGTATTTCTACTTTTTTGTTGCGCTCGGGGAACAGACACAGTCTCGATGTAGTGGACCCTGAGTGACGACTCTGTGCAGCTAGCGGACAGTCGGTTTAGCCTGTTTGTCTGCTCCCTGGCCTTGGCTCTGGATTGTCAAAAAATTAACTAGGCCTGTTCTGAGACTGTGACCTATGCTGCAGGAAATGAGAGCAGCACCTTCCTGAGTGGGATGGATACCGTCTCGCCCTAACAGGCCAGCAGTGCCCTCAAAATTAGCCCAATTATCTATAAAGCCCACACTGTTTTCAGAACACCACCTGGACAACCAGCAGTTCAGCAACCATAACCTGCTGTAAGCTACATCGCCACGCCGCATTGGGATGGGTGTGGTCACTGGTTTGATTCTCTGGGCCAGCAGGATTGGCTGAAGTGTCCTTGAGCAAGGCACCTAACCTCCATCTGCTCCGGCAAGAGTGGTGTGTACCTTGTCTGATTAGCCAAAGAAAAGTTGATGTGCTCATCAGTTCAGGTGGTGCCTGACCGAAACAATCAATAGTTTCCTTTCAGACTCTCATTGGCTGTTGCTCACTGCTGTTATTGGTTCATCCGGCCAGCAGGCGATAAGATTGTCATCACGTGTTGTCCGTCGTCTAGCATCCGTCCGGCATCATCCACATTTCACGAAAATCCCTTCTTCTCTCTCAATTCTTCACCGATTTTAATTATTTTTGGCAGGAAGGCAGGTCTGCCTGGTGTGCATATAGCTTCTACCCAAATTTGCATAATTGCAATTAATAATGAAGATATGGAGTAATTAAGCCCTAACGAGCAGTTTCCACACATCACTACTTCTCCCTCAGTTCTTCACTGATTTTAATTCTTTCTGGCATGAAGGTAGGGGTACCTAGGGTGCATATAATGTCTACCCAGATTTGCTTAATTACAATTATTAATGAAGTTATGGACTAATTAAGCCTTAATGAGCAGTTCAACAAAAATCGCTTCTTCTCCGTCAGTTCCTCGCTGTTTTGGATTCTTTCTTGCATCATTTATTGCACGAGGTGGCCCACTTTAGATCGTTCCTTCTGGACTAGATGGGGCCGGAGTGAGCTACGTCGTCATTGACTGACTGTCTCGTTACTACTTCTAATAGAAATGCTCACAAGAGTCATAGGGGAGAATCTCGTACCTCCTTGAAAATATCAGTAAATTGATAAGTTGATCTTTAACAGATAAATGGAATGAGGGAGTTGTTGCAGATTTCCTAAATTAGACTGCGGCATGGAAAGTGCGGTTAAGACAATGGTGGTGTGCAATTAGGAATACCCTAGTAAAGACTTGATGGCAGTATGTATGCTTATTTACGACCAGGTTTATGGTGGATTGCACTGTGTTTTAGCAAGTTTGTGTTAATGTACAGTGGTGCTTGAAAGTTTGTGAACCCTTTAGAATTTTGTATATTTCTGCATAAATATGACCTAAACATCAGATTTTCACACAAGTCCTAAAAGTAGATAAAGAGAACCCAGTTAAACACATGAGATAAAAATATTATACTTGGTCATTTATTTATTGAGGAAAATGACCCAATATTACATATGTGAGTGGCAAAAGTATGTGAACCTCTCGAATTAGCAGTTAATTTGAAGGTGAAATTAGAGTCAGGTGTTTTCAATCAATGGGACGACAATCAGGTGTGAGTGGGCACCCTGTTTTATTTAAAGAACAGGGATCTATCAAAGTCTGATCTTCACAGCACATGTTTGTGGAAGTGTATCATGGCACGAACAAAGGAGATTTCTGAGGACCTCAAAAAAAGTGTTGTTGATGCTCATCAGGCTGGAAAAGGTTACAACACCATCTCTAAAGAGTTTGGATTCTACCAATCCACAGTCAGACAGATTGTGTACAAATGGAGGAAATTCAAGACCCTTGTTACCCTCCCCAGGAGTGGCCGACCAACAAAGATCACTCCAAGAGCCAAGCGTGTAATAGTCGACGAGGTCACAAAGGACCCCAGGGTAACTTCTAAGCAACTGAAGGCCTCTCTCACATTTGCTAATGTTAATGTTCATGAGTCCACCATCAGGAGAACACTGAACAACAATGGTGTGCATGGCAGGGTTGCAAGGAGAAAGCCACTGCTCTCCAAAAAGAACATTGCTGCTCGTCTGTGGTTTGCTAATGATCACGTGGACAAGCCAGAAGGCTATTGGAAAAATGTTTTGTGGATGGATGAGACCAAAATAGAACTTTTTGGTTTAAATGAGAAGCGTTATGTTTGGAGAAAGGAAAACACTGCATTCCAGCATAAGAACCTTATCCCATCTGTGAAACATGGTGGTGGTAGGATCATGGTTTGGGCCTGTTTTGCTGCATCTGGGCCAGGACGGCTTGCCATCATTGACGGAACAATGAATTCTGAATTATACCAGCGAATTCTAAAGGAAAATGTCAGAACATCTGTCCATGAACTGAATCTCAAGAGAAGGCAGGTCATGCAGCAAGACAACGACCCTAAGCACACAAGTCATTCTACCAAAGAATGGTTAAAGAAGAATAAAGTGAATGTTTTGGAATGGCCAAGTCAAAGTCCTGACCTTAATCCAGTTGAAATGTTGTGGAAGGACCTGAAGCGAGCAGTTCATGTGAGGAAACCCACCAACATCCCAGAGTTGAAGCTGTTCTGTACGGAGGAACGGGCTAAAATTCCTCCAAGCCGGTGTGTAGGACTGATCAACAGTTACCGGAAATGTTTAGTTGCAGTTATTGCTGCACAAGGGGGTCACACCAGATATTGAAAGCAAAGGTTCACATACTTTTGTCACTCATAGATATGTAATATTGGATCATTTTCCTCAATAAATAAATGACCGAGTATAATATTTTTGTCTCATTTGTTTAACTGGGTTCTCTTTATCTACTTTTAGGACTTGTGTGAAAATCTGATGATGTTTTAGGTCATATGTATGCAGAAATATATAGAGAATTCTAAAGGGTTCACAAACTTTCAAGCACCGCTGTATATGTAGTTAGCTTTTTTGTTGAGAAATACAAAATACAGGGCAGTGTTTATGCAAATCAAGGGATTTTGCACTTTCAATACAATTTACTAGTTATAAGCCAGCACTGCTTTTGGAAGGCTACGTTCATCAGTGTGGGAACATCAGGGAGTAAGCCTCTCAACCAACCTCAAGGTTTGTAGAGCAGTAGCCCTCCCTACTCTCTTGTATGCATTTGAGACCTGGACTGTTTACCAGAGTTAGTTAGTTATGACCGGGTTCTTGCCCGAACTGATAAGCACATCTTCAGCTTTTCTCTGGCTAATCAGACACAAGGTACGCCACCACTCTTGCCAGAGTAGTTGGGGGTTAGGCGGCTTGCTCAAGGGCACTTGAACCAGTCCTGCTGGTTCCGGGAATCGAACCAGCGACCTTTTGGTCCCAAAGCTGTTTCTTTCACCATTTGGCCATGGCTTCCCAAATGTTTACCAGAAACATGCAAAGAAGCTTAACTGCTTCCATCTCTGTTGCCTTTGCAAACTAATGAAGATAAAATTGTAAGACAAGATCCCACATACAAAAGTTCTGGAACAGTCAGGAATGATCATCATATTTACAATGCGTCACATGACTCAATTTCGCTGGGCTGATCACGTCACTCGAATATCTGATGAGTGTCTCCCGAAGCGCATCCTGTATGGAGAATTGACAACTGGAGCTTGATCACGTGGTGGCCAGAAAAAGAGATATTAAGGCACGCTCAAATCCTCGTTGAAAGACTTTTGCCTCGACCATGAAAACTGGGAGACCCTTGCTTAAAATCATTTTGCATGGTACACAACAGTATCAAAAGGTGCCGCTAGCTACGAAAAGCAGTGCATCGCTGTGGCCAAGTCAAAAAGTGCAGCATGTAAAGCCTGAGAAAACAGTACGACCTCTGCCCATGAGTATCTGCTTTCACTATCCTGCCCTTACCGCCCCACACATTCCATGCAAAGATTGGCCTTATCAGCCACCCGAGAACACGTGTATCGATAACAACAATGGGTGCCTGAGGTCATTGGTAAAGATGGTCATCGTCCTTCAGGAAGGACGACCATCACTAGCCATAAAGTCACTTCAAGGCCAGGGATTGTGTGTGCAAGTTCGTACCAGCGAAAGTCAGGTATTAAATTTGCAGAAGTCCTTTTCTATTGGTCGAAAGCAATTCATTTCTTTGACAGCAGTAATATTTGTAAATACATATAATTACATGTGTAACTCTCGAACCTATTCACACCATCTCTGATTAAATATTTCTTAATGAAATGGCTGCATTCTTTTATAATGTTAAACTACAGTATATAGGATTTCCTTGAATGTATAATTTAAACAAATCTGTTTAGACTTCTAAACTGTTTAATGCTACTGTACAGTGGTGCCTGAAAGTTTGTGAACCCTTTAGAATTTTCTATATTTCTGCATAAATATGACCTAAAACATCATCAGATTTTCACACAAGTCCTAAAAGTAGATGAAGAGAACCCAGTTAAAGAAATGAGACAAAAATATTAGATTTGGTCATTTATTTATTGAGGAAAATGATCCAAAATTACATATCTGTGAGTGGCAAAAGTATGTGAACCTTTGCTTTCAGTATCTGGTGTGATCCCCTTGTGCAGCAATAACTGCAACTAAACATTTCCGGTAACTGTTGATCAGTCCTGCACACTGGCTTGGAGGAATTTTAGCCCATTCTTCCATACAGAACAGCTTCAACTCTGGGATGTTGGTGGGTTTCCTCACATGAACTGCTCGCTTCAGGTCCTTCCACAACATTTTGATTGGATTAAGGTCAGGACTTTGACTTGGCCATTCCAAAACATTAAATTTATTCTTCTTTAACCTTTCTTTGGTAGAACGACTTGTGTGCTTAAGGTCGTTGTCTTGCTGCATGACCCACCTTCTCTTGAGATTCAGTTCATGGACAGATGTCCTGACATTTTCCTTTAGAATTCGCTGGTATAATTCAGAATTCATTGTTCCGTCAATGATGGCAAGCCGTCCTGGCCCAGATGCAGCAAAACAGGCCCAAACCATGATCCTACCACCACCATGTTTCACAGATGGAATAAGGTTCTTATGCTGGAATGCAGTGTTTTCCTTTCTCCAAACATAATGCTTCTCATTTAAACCAAAAAGTTCTATTTTGGTCTCATCCTTCCACAAAATATTTTTCCAATAGCCTTCTGGCTTGTCCACGTGATCTTTAGCAAACTCCAGACAAACAGCAATGTTCTTTTTGGAGAGCAGTGGCTTTCTCTTTGCAACCCTGCCATGCACACCATTGTTGTTCAGTATTTTCCTGATGGTGGACTCATGAACATTAGCATTATTTAGCCAATGTGAGAGAGGCCTTCAGTTGCTTAGAAGTTACCCTGCGGTCCTTTGTGACCTCGCCGACTATTACACACCTTGCTCTTGGAGTGATCTTTGTTGGTCGACCACTCCTGGGGAGGGTAATATTGGTCTTGAATTTCCTCCATTTGTACACAATCTGTCTGACTGTGGATTGGTGGAGTCCAAACTCTTTAGAGATGGTTTTGTAACCTTTTCCAGCCTGATGAGCATCATCAACGCTTTTTCTGAGGTCCTCAGAAATCTCCTTTGTTTGTGCCATGATACACTTCCACAAACATGTGTTGTGAAGATCAGACTTTGATAGATCCCTGTTCTTTAAATAAAACAGGGTGCCCACTCACACCTGATTGTCGTCCCATTGATTGGAAACACTTGACTCTAATTTCACCTTCAAATTAACTGTTAATCCTTAAGGTTCACATACTTTTGCCACTCACAGATATGTAATATTGGATCATTTTCCTCAATAAATAAATGACCAAGTATAATATTTTTGTCTCATTTGTTTAACTGGGTTCTCTTTATCTACTTTTAGGACTTGTGTGAAAATCTGATGTTGTTTTAGGTCATATTTATGCAGAAATATAGAAAATTCTAAAGGGTTCACAAACTTTCAAGCACCACTGTATGTAAATGCTAATGTTTAAACTTGATGCACAGTTCACAACTGCTCATGACCTAGCATGCATTTGTGAGAGCTACATACAAGTAGGATTTCATCACAAGTTTATCATCAACATTAGCTAAGTTAGCTAGCTGATGGTAAACCTTCTAACTGGGTCTCGGTATCCGAGTCTCGATTTGCGTTGTTAAATTCTCAGTATGTTGTGACAGTAGACAGACCTGTAAAAATATACCATAGCATTTTGTACATTATTCACAGCAGTGAAGCAGTTTTAGCATGCAGGTCCCCAGGTGCCATATCATTCTCTTTTAATTTGCATATTGGGCATGGCAGGCCCAAAGCTGTAGAGCTTATTTTGTGGCACAATAAACTGATCTTGATACGTAATGCTTACTGAAGGTCCTGAGAAGTATTCTGGGTTAAAATTCTATATGGGGGGGAGAGTAAGAGAATTATTATTTTTTTTTAAAAAGCACAATTTTGGGTTCAGGGTTGCTTTACCACTACTAAACAATATAATTCTCTGCTGTTCTTTGATATGCTGCTCTTTTAGTCTTCATTTTCTCTGATCTAATTTAGTTGGCCTTACTTATATATATACTTTCTATGTTTTTTGTGTAATTGTTTTGTTAATTCTTCTCCGTGCTTCACGGAATGCTGCGCTGAGGGTTTTTTTTAATGCCTACACATTCCGGTCCTGATAGGAGCGAAATGTGTGGGTGTTTTTTCCTCTCATCTCTCATTTTCTCAGCCTCTCCCTTCCTGACAAGCCTCTCTCCTGCTTTGCTTCTGCGGACTCGTCTTGTCTGAGAGACCCTTCCTGCACTGTTCTCCGAATCGAAATTATGGATCTGATCAACCGGTCACTTCACGCAATTGACACAATCTTCTCGACTAGAAGTCTGGGTTCGGGGGAACCTGTCTGTCCTGCCGGAACGTTTGCAGCCGGATACACTATGGGTCCCTGGGAGAAGTGGCGTGTGGTGTGCTTGGCGATTCTTTCCGTGGAGGACATTGAGGATATTTACCTATTCGGAACCTTGATCACAGGATTTTTGCTGATTGGACTTGGCATTGCCCTGGTGTATCGAGGAAATCAGTTAACGGTGGCAGCTGTTCAAAGCCCCACAAAGCTGCCCGACATGATTGAAGCGGTGGGCAGAGCTGTTAGCACTCAGACTGTAGCGATTCAGAACTTGAGTCGCAACATTGATAACATCATGGAGAAGTTGATGGCTTTGCAAAGAGAAATGGATCATTTTGGTGGCCAGAATGGACAAGCGGGTTAAGAGAAAAAGGACACGTCTACCCATCTTAAGTCTAAACAAATTCCAATCTTATCTTGGCTCTCCTAGCCAGCACTGCCTTCAAGGCCATCGCTGTAGAAACGCGATTCTCCCCCTGGAGTTCACTGCAGTGAGACTGTGTGTGTGTGTGTGTGTGTGTGTGTGGGGTGTTGTTTTTTTCCTATACTTTTTTCTGTCTGTACTATGAAAGCTAAGTCGAACCGGAGTCAAATTCCTCGTGTGTGTGTAACATACCTGGCAATAAAGTGCTTCTGATTCTGACATGTATTTTATGTTTTTCTGGTACTACACATATTGTCTTTTTCTGTCTGTCTGTTTCTCAATCTACTTATGTTCTTAATGAAGTACTAGTGCATCTCAAACAATTAGAGTATCGTGATTTTTTTCGTAATTTAATTTTAAAAAAGTCAACTTTAATATATTCTATATTCATTACTCTTTAAAGTGAAATATTTCAAGTCTTTTGTGTTTTAATTTTGATGATTATAGCTTATGAAAATCAGAAATCCAGTATCTCAAATTATTAGAATATAATAATTAGGACCTAAGAGCAGTCAAAAAGGATTTGCAATAAAGAAATGACCAACTTCTGAAAAGTTGACCAACTTCTTTTATACACTCAGTCCTTGGTTGAGGCTCCTTTCCCACAAATTACTGCATCAGTGTGGTATATCATGGAGGCGATCAGCCTTTGGAACTGCTGAGGTGTTATTGAAGCCCAGGTTGCTTTGATAGCGGCCTTGAACTCGTTTGTATTTTTGGGTCGGGTGTTTCTCATCTTCCTCTTGACAATACCTCATAGATTATCTATAGGGTTCAGGTCAGGTGAGTTGGCTGGTCAGTCAAGCACAGTAATATCATGGTCAGCAAACCATTTGGTAGTAGTTTTGGCACTGTGAGCAGGTGCTAAGTCCTGTTGGAAAAGGAAATCAGCATCTCCATAAAGCTTGTCATCAGATAGAAACATGAAGTGCGCTAAAATCCTCCTGGCAGACGGCTGCATTGACTTTGGACTTGATAAAACACAGTGGACCAGCACCAGCAGATGACATGGCACCCCAATTCATCACCGACTGTGGAAACTTCACACTGGACTTCAGACACTTTGGATTCTGTGCCTCTCCGCTCTTTCTCCAGACTCTCGGACCTTGATTTCCAAATGAAATGCAAAATTTGCTTTCATCTCAAAAGAGGACTTTGCACCACTGAGCAACAGTCCAGTTCTTTCTCTCCTGAGCCCAGGTAAGACACCTCCTGACATTGTCTCTGGTTCAGGAATGGCCTGATATTAGGAATGTGACAGTTGTAACTCCTTTCTTGAAGACGTCTGTGTGTGATGGCTCTTGATGCACTGACACCAGCCTCAGTCCACTCCTTGTGAAGCTCTCTGAAGTTCTTGAATAGACTTTTCTTGACAATCCTCTCAAGGCTGCGGTCTTCCCTGTTGCTTGTGCACCTTTTCCAGCCAGCCTTTTCGGCAATGACCTTCTGTGGCTTACCCTCCTTGTGGAGCATGTCGATGATCATCTTCTGGACAACAGTCAGGTTAGTAGTCTTCCCCATGATTGTGGTTGCGTGTACTGAACTAGACCAAGAGATACACGGTATTTATACTGTTTTACTCAAATTCAAAATGAAATATTCTAATATTTTGAGGTGTTTTTGCGCTGTAGGCCATAATTATTGCAATTAAAATAGGGAAAATGCTTGAAATATTTTACTTTACACGTAATGAGTCTAGAATATATTAAATATTCACTTTCTTAAATAACTGATGGAAAAATTGAACTTTTTCATGATATTCTAATTGTTTGAGATGCAGTAGTACTAGTTCTACAACTTAAGTACTTACTTACATTTTACTTGCCTACTTTCTTACCTTAATTAATCACTTGCTTACATTCTTATTTACTTACCTACTTGCTTTCTTATTACATACTTACCTAACATGTATACTTACTTTTTACTTGCCTACTTTCTTGCCTTCCTTCCTTACTTATTTCTTACTTACTTATCTACTTCCTTTCTCGTTACATACTTACCCTACATATCTACCTACATACATACATGTTTACATTTTACTCGCCGACTTTCTTAACTGACTTACCTGCTTTTTACTTACTTACCTAATTACTTTAGGGCGGCACGGTGGTGTAGTGGTTAGCGCTGTCCCCTCACAGCAAGAAGGTCCGGGTTCGAGCCCCGTGGCCGGCGAGGGCCTTTCTGTGCGGAGTTTGCATGTTCTCCCCGTGTCCGTGTGGGTTTCCTCCGGGTGCTCCGGTTTCCCCCACAGTCCAAAGACATGCAGGTTAGGTTAACTGGTGACTCTAAATTGACTGTAGGTGTGAATGTGAGTGTGAATGGTTGTCTGTGTCTATGTGTCAGCCCTGTGATGACCTGGCGACTTGTCCAGGGTGTACCCCGCCTTTCGCCCGTAGTCAGCTGGGATAGGCTCCAGCTTGCCTGTGACCCTGTAGAACAGGATAAAGCGGCTAGAGATGATGAGATGAGATGAGATGGTTGGTTTGTTTGTTTGTTTGTTGGTTTGTCTGTTAGCAACATTACGGAAAAAGTAATGAACGGATTGCTTTGAAATTTTTTCCGGAGGTGTGACTGGGCACAAGTAACTATTCATTAAATTTTGGCGGTGATCCGGATCACCTTCTGGATCCCGGATTTTTTTAAAGGATTCTTGGCAGAGGTCCGCACTCTCCGAGTGCTTTTTTTAGTGTTTTACTTAAATACTTATTTACTTTCTGGTTTACATATTACTTGCTTGCTTTCTTAACTTGCTTACCTACTTACAGTACTTACGTTTTACATATTTACCTTCCTTATTTACCTACTTACTTTCTTGTTTACATTTTACTTGCTTGCTTTCTTAACTTGCTTACCTACTTACTTTCTTATTTGCTTTATTACATACATACCGCACCTTACATATTCACCTACTTATGTTTTACTTACCTTACTTTCTTGCTTGCTTACTTCCTATAAGTACTTGATTCCTATAATTATAAGTACTATAATTTCTAAACTACCTCCATGGTAAAGATCCTGCTCAGAACAGTGGGATGTTAAATCCTTACGACCCTTCTTTTATCAATTCTAGAAATGATGGAAAATTTTTTAGATGATATTCTTCAACCGTGCGACATAATCCAGTGTCTCTTCCCACGTAAGCAATATTTTTCACAATTCTTGGCCACTGCATTCAAAGCACACCTCAAAGCAGATGTATTCGCTGCCCTTGACTGCATTCTTACATAAGCTGTTGTGGAGATTGCTTTGATTGTCTGGGCACGACATTCACCACCATCCGTCTGGCAGTCCCATTTCTGCCGCAGCTCTCAGTCCCAAGTGAGATGCAGGTTGTATTGAACTGGCTGAAGTCTCAAGGCACATAGCAAGGGCTGTGTGGTTTTGTTTTTTTTCTGGGCTTTTGTTGTGAGGTGCAGGTGTTTTGTGTACGAGGTGCAGGTGTTTTGTGTACGAGAGCAGAATTACATGGATGATTGGGGGGAGAGATAGCGTATACTCAGAGACTATTTTCTGAATGTATCTATTTGATGATATAAAAATGAACAGGCTTTCCTGTGCTCGACTATGACTATTCAGTATCACAGCATGCATTGTAATGAAGAGTGAAACTTAATTTATCTCAGTACCTTTGCTCCTGTCATACTGTCTAAATATAGTGACGTGTTGCAAGAACACTGTCTTACCATTTGCATAGCACGTCCTTGTACTTGCCTAATGTGATAATTCTCATAAGGAAAAGCTGATTATTTAGAAAATTTTCATGTAAACAGTTGGTTGGATTAGGTGCTTGTGCTCGGTGGCACGGTGGTGTAGTGGTTAGCGCTGTCGCCTCACAGCAGGAAGGTCCGGGTTCGAGCCCCGTGGCCGGCGAGGGCCTTTCTGTGCGGAGTTTGCATGTTCTCCCCGTGTCCGCGTGGGTTTCCTCCGGGTGCTCCGGTTTCCCCCACAGTCCAAAGACATGCAGGTTAGGTTAACTGGTGACTCTAAATTGACCGTGAGTGTGAATGGTTGTCTGTGTCTATGTGTCAGCCCTGTGATGACCTGGCGACTTGTCCAGGGTGTACCCCGCCTTTCGCCCGTAGTCAGCTGGGATAGGCTCCAGCTTGCCTGCGACCCTGTAGAACAGGATAAAGCGGCTAGAGATAATGAGATGAGATGAGGTGCTTGTGTTGTAAAATGGAAGTCTAGCTCCCTGATAAACACGCGTTCCAGCTGAAAAAAACATATAGCGTTATATGGCAGCGATGACTGACTGATGTGTAGAGCTCAATTTTATTCCTGTAACCAGTGTGTTCAGTCCACAGTCAGAACGGATGGAGTGAGCATCAGAACAGAGTGTTGGTTCTATATGATGAAAAGTTACATGTTTGGAACTCCATTTAACCATTCAAATCATTTCATTCTGTACCATCTGCCCTCTCCTGCTTGTTGTTGCTATGACGGTGACATATAAAGATAATAACTGCAGTTACAGTGCAGCGTCTTTGTACAGAGAAGGTGCTTGGTGGTTTCTTGGCCATTAAAAATGCGCAATTTTGATGAAGTAGAGAGGACGACATTGCTTTTATGTAAGGACGCTTTCACGCATGCAGTGTTTAGTCAGATTGGTGTGTTGTCCTCTTTGGTGTGAATTTTATTCATGTCAGAACACCACATTCACCCTTGGGTGTGTGCCAAAACAGTCGGTCTGAGCATCCGAAGTGAGTAAGGTGGACTCGGTTTGCTTTCCAAGTAAACTCCAGTACAGTTGAGAAAGCGATTCGACTCCGAATCAATTCACTGCAGGAAGTGAACGGAATCTACAATGTGTTTTCAGTTGGGGAAGCCATGGCCTAATGGTTAGAGAAGCAGCTTTGGGACCAAATGGTCGCTGGTTCAATTCCATGCACACTTCAGGAATGGCTGAAGTGCCCTTGAGCAAGGCACCTAACCCCCAACTGCTCCCTAGGCTGCTCTATGTATGTTGTACGTCACTCTTGATAAGAACGTCTGCTAAATGCCTGGAATGTAATGTTTTGGGTTTATTATTTTGTAGAAGTTTTGCAAAGGTCCAATCTAAGCCAAAGGACACATTTTACTTAGCTGCAGAAATGGCACCGTCAGTGGTCGAGTTGTAAAATCAAACCAGGGGGGATGGTGAAATTTTTAGTCACGTGTCGACCCATCGGTCGGTCCGTCGATGGGAAACCGGTTTGCTTTTAGGAGGGTTTGCACACAACGTAGGTCTGTGGACCTTGTTCATTTACCGGACATAGAGTATTTTGTGCTGATAAAGTGTGTAGTACACACTGTGTACCCTTTTTATTGTTGTAAAAAACATAATACACTGGTATTTTACTGTAAAACATGCACAGTGTGGATGTCATGTGTCGTATTTAGTCAGTCTCCTGGCTGACATACCGACCACATTCTCCATATTAGGGTGAAATGCAGATGACAAATTTGAAGTGTAACTTCATAGTCATAGTAGGCTCCTTTTAAATTGTTTGGTAAATAATTTATTAAAACCTCAGCAGGCAACGTAAATGAACAACTGAATCTTTTCATATCAAGTCAATAGAATTTTTATTCAAAGCTGAACATTGGGAACATTGAGTTAAATACAGAGGTAGGTAGGGAACCAATAAGCTAAAACAAGCAACAGTAAATTGTAAATCAGCCTTACATGTTGCGACCGGCTCTCTAATGAGGCAATGAAGCCTTCAAAACTGCTAGTGTCGTTTATTTTAGCCTTCCTGTCTTGAATAACACTTTTTGTTGCCTGAAGAATAACAAACGAACGTCCAGGCTGATTAAATTAATGGCCTTATACAAGAAATCAAAGCCAACATGAACCTGAGTAAGCTATCGATAGCTGGCTAGACTCCAAACTAACATTCATTATGATAGCTGTGTTGTTATCCGCCGCCCACATATCGGTAACTTTACAGCATGATGTTGGGCTCACAGAAAGTGTGACTGATATTCGTAACTCTTGACTTACCTCCTGAAATGTTTTTTCTTGCGATCTTAAATCCGAACTTGCTTAGGTCTTGCTGTCCACTCCGCTTGGCCATGATGCTGCAATCCGCTGCTGTCACTGACGCCGAATGAAATCAAAAATAACGGAACCCCAACTGAATGTCACCTCCTCAAACGTTTCGCTTGCGCGTGCCGTCTCTCGCGGTAGCTTACTGTATGCTCAGTTTCAGCAAAGCTATGTGGAATGGCATTTCTAATTCCAATGTTAAATAGAAGTAATGTCCACATTTATTGATAAAATTGCTCAAGGGAAGGGAGGGGGGATGCCCGTTTTAGAGGGGGGATGATTTTGACCATTTTTTATTCCAGGGGGCATCCCCCCCATCCCCCCTCAATTCGAGTACAGGGCACCGTGGTGGATGTGGGGATAAACAAAAAGGTTACAGTTAGTTATTTGTATTAATTTTTGAGCGCCAGCTCTGTGTTCTCCATGGTCAAGTATTATTTGCGATTTGTATGCACACTTGACAAATATGTGTTTGCCATTTTCTGTCATTATATCTTTGACCAGTGATTGGAAGAGTTGTGTAAGTACATTTTCAACCCTATGTGACTCTCTGTTTTTGGTTTAGTTTAGTAGGGTTTTTTGAGTTTGTTTTAATTATGGGTAGTGTGAAAGTAAACTAAACCAAATAGCAAACAAACTCAAAATATCCTTTGATTTGGGCTCAAGCAACGGACAGCAGGTAAATAGGCATGTGGCGATGAATCGCGATACAAATTTGACGATTCGAATCGAAGAAATAAAAAACGAGTCGTGATTATTATCAGTCTGAATAATATTTTAGTTTTTCTTAGTTGTAATTGCATTGTTTTAGACAGCAGAGGGTGTAAAATAACAGGAATACATGTGACTTCACACAAGGTGGAAGTAACACAGCTCTTATGCATAAAAAAAAAAAAAAAAAAAAAAAAAATCCAGATCTAAAATGGGAAAGAGCTGTTGTGGGATTGATTTAACAGGAATCGGAGCTCTGCTTTTACAGACTGCTGAAAGATAAAGAAAAGAAAATTCATATGTTCAGAAAAGTTGATTAAGCAAAGGTTTATTTGTTGTTGTGTTTGTTTTTTCATTTTTATTAAAATGAATATTTTGGTTAATAGGCTGTTATATTTTATTCCAGCTTTTACAAATATGGGTGAATAATTATTGTTGGTGATTAAAGTGTTTGTTGTTTAAATTTAACAAAAGGAATGTATACGTTGATGAGCTAAATAAATGTTACGTTTTTGTTAATGGAATTTTTTTTTTCTTTTTTCAAAAATATAGCAGGAAAGTCGAATCCTGAACCCAATATTGTGGCTTCAATGGAATCGTGAATTGAGTAAATCGTTACATGCCTGTAGGTAAATCCAAGAAAAATGCTGAAGCTAAAATGCAGCTCTCCAAAGAGTGATTTTGTGGCTGAGGGAAACTCACAATGCGTATTAAAATCCCTGAAATGGGCTTCAACCATCAATACCATCAAGGTTCATTGATAAAATCATTATGATCAAGAAAAAGAAAAAAGAAACCAGATTGACATCTAATCACTCAGTCTTTTCTCAGTAAAGGCTTTACATCTGTCATTTTTATGCATCAAACCACCATTTTAGGAATCCTTTATGCTGGACTTACATTAACAGCAAAGCAATCTGTGCCTCTTTAGAGTAAGATGAGGGAGAGTATGAGGTAAAGCATCTAGCTCGAGATTTTATTGCATCGCTTTTATAGGAAAGGCCTTGGGGGAATTTGTCGAGAGAGTGGAAAGGGAATGGTGCTCATAAGCACCGTAAAAGCTCTCCTGGGGCCAGAAAGACACTTTAAGTTCACTGACCATCATGATCAGGCTGAGATTTCATGGAATAGTTTGGCTTTCATTTAAAAAAAAAAAAAACGATGGAAGAAAGTGTTTTCAGTTGCAGGAGGCGCTCAGTGTCCTCTCAGTCTCTCAGGCTGTTTCTAATGGGCTACATGTGCAGATATCTCCAAGCGCTTTACCGTTTTTATTTCGTCAGATTAATGAACGATTCTGTCTAAGGATGTAACCAGATTTTGTCAGCCACTATTACTTATTTAAATGAGTCAGAAACGTCGGTGAAAGAGAGGCATGTCAGGAGTTCATGTTGCATCGGCACATATTTTTCATTCTGTTTTTACTGCCGCCTCCATTGAATCGTGCACTTTTGCATTACAGTTAAGCAAACACTTTAATCGAGGCATTTAATTAGCCAACCCTGAGCACTAAACGATGCTGTGGAATAAGCGATTGTGAACAAAGCATGTTTACAAAGTGTCTCATTCCCTCAGTCTGAAGTTTGTGTGATATTGCTACAATAGCGTCAGCTCTGTTTTGCGCTCAGGTTAATATCAGGGCTTTGAACCAGAATTTTTTTCCTATTGGTTCGTTCCGAACAGAAACGGAATTTTAACGTTTCCGGTTTTGGGTTCCACCATTAAATAGACGTTCCCGAACCGGTTAGAACAAAAAAAATTTCGTTCCCGGAACGGTTAATTACGTTCCCTGTCAGCTGTTTAACAAATGGCTATAAAATTATGTCTCTGTCTCATCCAGCTTAAGCCAAATGTAGGCTAATTCTATTACAGCCTTCATTAAATAAGACAAGAAATAATTCAAAACAATTATTATTTCAAATGTTGGCGATTTGGATTCTCAGTATGTCTTCCCATCTACACAAACAGAAAAAGTGCCAAAAATGAAAGAGAATTCGTTTAGTGTGTTACCAAAGGCTAGTCAGGCCCTATAGAGGGCTACCGCATGACGTCACCGCGCCGCGAGATTTTGTTAGGCGCCATATTGGAAGACCAAGTACACATCTATGCAAGTACATACAACAAACTACACCTGAAATGTAGCCAGGGCCGGTTCTGCCCTAATCTGGACCCGGGTGCAACATCGCGCAACCCCCCCCTTTTAACTAAATGGGCTATAATAAATAAGCCTGCAGGCAGCCACGGCGGGCTGCCTCAGAAAAGTAACCATTCAATGACACAACTTCAATGACACAACATTCAATGACACTACCTTAAAACTCGTTTTACATTTTCTGCCTCCTTTTTTGTATTTTCAACCCTCCGTTTATTTTCTTTCCTTTTCTGAAAACCCGATTTGTGTCCAGACATTTTGTTCTGCTACCAACGAACTAACTCGTCAGGTCTCGTCTCTCGAGCCCGCGATGATTCCTGTGGGAAGGGCAACAACTGATACATTTTTACAAACAGCCAATAGGGAGGTTGCAACGTTCAGGCTCTTCTTTGCTCAGACACTCAGTAATGCACTTATTATCACATGGAGACGTGATAGCAGTCCACCTTCCCGCTCTCTCCATTCAGTCAGCGAACGTCACACAGGAAGTGAACCCCAGCGGGTCATAGAAACTTGCGCAGGAGAAGAATGGCTTTTTAATTTGTAGGCTACGGAAACTTTGAGGAACGAAATAAAAACCGGTATTAACCGGTTACCATTATTTTTAATAAGCGTTTCTGCTCCGGAACATAAAAAATAATAAAGTTTCTGGTTTCGTTTCTGTTCCATGTGAAATAGAAAAAGTTCCCGGTTTTCGTTTTCGTTCCTTGAACCGGTTCAAAGCCCTGGTTAATATAAATGTTAATCTCTGGCCTGCTGGCAGTAATCTGGTCGTGTGAATTGCGCTACCAGTTTGGGTTCTTGCCAGCAAGGAGATGGCATGCTTGGTTGACTAGCACGATCTTAACTGCTTTCAATAGCTTACATGCTACATTGTGTTTAAGAATCAACGATGGCTCTGGGCGATTATTATTAATTGTCTGAATTCATTTTTGAAAGGAGCAATCGTCAATGTATAACCAGCAAATTAGATCATCACTCTGTGAGATTAATAAAGAGGAGTTTGCTTTCTTACGATCTGTAGTAATAAGCATGTAACCATTCACCCAATTTAGATTCGATTCAATTCACAATATTGGGTTCATGATTCAATTTTGCAATGCTATTTTTATCAATAATAATCATAATAATAATGAGACCGTCAGTGATGGTGTAGCTCACTCTGGCTCCGTCTACTCCAGAAGGAACGATCTAAAGTGGGCCACCTTGCGCAATAAATGTTGTAAGCCAGGGCTTTTCCAAGTGTGGGGCGCGCCTCCCCTAGGGGGCGCCAGAGTTCTTCGGGGGGGGCGCAACGTGAGGAAAAATAAACCAGAATAAGTTACTATTGCGGACATTTAGCGAACTTGAGCTAGCCTTTGCCAGAGACAAAATGGATCGATTTTTAGTACCTAAAGCTACAGTGAGTGAGGAGACAGAGTCTGGGCCAAGCAAAAAAAGAAGGAAGTATGACCACGATTATTTAAAGTTTGGATTTTGATGGACTGGATCTGAAGATGCTCCACTGCCAGTGTGTGTTGTCTGCCAAGAGGTGCTAGCTAACGATGCTATGAGATGTTTAAAATGTGTAAAAAAAAAAAAAAAATGTTTTAAAAAGCACATGTTTAAAATGTGTAAAGAGGTTTTCAAAAAGCACAGATGTTTAAAATGTGTAAAAGAAAAAAAATAATGTGTACAACAACCATTTTTTTAAATACGAATGGAACATTAAGTATAACAACAACAAAAATTGTGGTGGGGGGGGCGCTGTTGTTTATTTGCTTTCTGAGGGGGGGCTGACTCTCCCACACTTTGAAAACCCCTGTTGTAAGCTATATCCACGATATACAAGCTATATATAGAAGTGATATACATCCTAGGAACAGCGACCTACTTGCTAGAAAGAATCCAAAACGGTGAGGAGTTGACCGAAAAGAAGCGATTTTTGTTAAACTGCTCATTAAGACTTAATCAGTCCATAATTTCATTAATAATTGTAATGAAGCAAATCTGGGTAGAAGTTATATGCACCCTAGGTACCCCTACCTTCATGCCAGAAAGAATCAAAATCAGTGAAGAACTGAGAGAGAAGAAGCGATTTGTGTGGAAACTGCTCATCTCATCTCATTATCTCTAGCCGCTTTATCCTTCTACAGGGTCGCAGGCAAGCTGGAGCCTATCCCAGCTGACTACGGGTGAAAGGCGGGGTACACCCTGGACAAGTCGCCAGGTCATCACAGGGCTGACACATAGACACAGACAACCATTCACACTCACATTCACACCTACGGTCAATTTAGAGTCACCAGTTAACCTAACCTGCATGTCTTTGGACTGTGGGGGAAACCGGAGCACCCGGAGGAAACCCACGCGGACACGGGGAGAACATGCAAACTCCACACAGAAAGGCCCTCGCCGGCCCCGGGGCTCGAACCCAGGACCTTCTTGCTGTGAGGCGACAGCGCTAACCACTACACCACCGTGCCGCCTGGAAACTGCTCATTAGGGCTTAATTACTCCATATCTTCATTATTAATTGCAATTATGCAAATTTGGGTGGAAGCTATATGCACCTGATGCCGTATACACATGACGGCATGAGATCATAACCTGTCAGATGGATGTAATAATACAACCCCGATTCCAAAAAAGTTGGGACAAAGTACAAATTGTAAATAAAAACGGAATGCAATGATGTGGAAGTTTCAAAATTCCATATTTTATTCAGAATAGAACATAGATGACATATCAAATGTTTAAACTGAGAAAATGTATCATTTAAAGAGAAAAATTAGGTGATTTTTAAATTTCATGACAACAACACATCTCAAAAAAGTTGGGACAAGGCCATGTTTACCACTGTGAGACATCCCCTTTTCTCTTTACAACAGTCTGTAAACGTCTGGGGACTGAGGAGACAAGTTGCTCAAGTTTAGGGATAGGAATGTTAACCCATTCTTGTCTAATGTAGGATTCTAGTTGCTCAACTGTCTTAGGTCTTTTTTGTCGTATCTTCCGTTTTATGATGCGCCAAATGTTTTCTATGGGTGAAAGATCTGGACTGCAGGCTGGCCAGTTCAGTACCCGGACCCTTCTTCTACGCAGCCATGATGCTGTAATTGATGCAGTATGTGGTTTGGCATTGTCATGTTGGAAAATGCAAGGTCTTCCCTGAAAGAGACGTCGTCTGGATGGGAGCATATGTTGCTCTAGAACCTGGATATACCTTTCAGCATTGATGGTGTCTTTCCAGATGTGTAAGCTGCCCATGCCACACGCACTAATGCAACCCCATACCATCAGAGATGCAGGCTTCTGAACTGAGCGCTGATAACAACTTGGGTCGTCCTTCTCCTCTTTAGTCCGAATGACACGGCGTCCCTGATTTCCATAAAGAACTTCACATTTTAATTCGTCTGACCACAGAACAGTTTTCCACTTTACCACAGTCCATTTTAAACGAACCTTGGCCCAGAGAAGACGTCTGCGCTTCTGGATCATGTTTAGATACGGCTTCTTCTTTGAACTATAGAGTTTTAGCTGGCAACGGCGGATGGCACGGTGAATTGTGTTCACAGATAATGTTCTCTGGAAATATTCCTGAGCCCATTTTGTGATTTCCAATACAGAAGCATGCCTGTATGTGATGCAGTGCCGTCTAAGGGCCCGAAGATCACGGGCACCCAGTATGGTTTTCCGGCCTTGACCCTTACGCACAGAGATTCTTCCAGATTCTCTGAATCTTTTGATGATATTATGCACTATAGATGATATGTTCAAACTCTTTGCAATTTTACACTGTCGAACTCCTTTCTGATATTGCTCCACTATTTGTCGGTGCAGAATTAGGGGGATTGGTGATCCTCTTCCCATCTTTACTTCTGAGAGCCGCTGCCACTCCAAGATGCTCTTTTTATACCCAGTCATGTTAATGACCTATTGCCAATTGACCTAATGAGTTGCAGTTTGGTCCTCCAGCTGTTCCTTTTTTGTACCTTTAACTTTTCCAGCCTCTTATTGCCCCTGTCCCAACTTTTTTGAGATGTGTTGCTGTCATGAAATTTCAAATGAGCCAATATTTGGCATGAAATTTCAAAATGTCTCACTTTCGACATTTGATATGTTGTCTATGTTCTATTGTGAATACAATATCAGTTTTTGAGATTTGTAAATTATTGCATTCCGTTTTTATTTACAATTTGTACTTTGTCCCAACTTTTTTGGAATCGGGGTTGTAGTAGTAATAATAATAATAATAGTAATAATAATAAACTTAAGCACAGGGTTTCTAAAGTTGACACTAATTTCCATGAAAGCTGTGCATAACAAATATAAATTAATGGTAAATATATAATAATGAATAGAATAGAATAGAATAAATAAAATATAATGTGGATAAAAATATAACTTAAAGCAATTTGTATTGACAATATTTGCACTGATATTTTTAATGAAATGAAAAACATATGACCACAAAAACTCCACATTTTTGTATTCGGTGGAGTAAAATATAATAACCTATTAACTAAAAATTTTCCTTTTATTAAAAATGTAAACAGTTAATAACATGTAGTCCTTTTCTTAATAAACTTTATAAACATTTGTACTCCTTCCATTTGCTGCTTTTTTTTTTTTTTACATTTCAGCAGTCTGTAAAAACAGAGCTCTGATTTCTTGTTAAATTTATTTGTACAGTCAATCACACATCTCTTTCGCATTTCAGATGTTTTTTGTGTGCGTTTGAGGCATTAGAGCTGTGTTACTTCTGCTGAGAGTGAAGTCACAAGCATTCCCACTATTATTGCACCCTCTGCTGTCTAAACTACACAGTTACAGCTAAGAAAAATGAAGTGATTACATCATAAATTTGTGTCACGATTTATCATCACACTATATCATTACATGCCTAGCAGTAATTTAGACTTCACTTTCAGTCATCAGTGAATAATCCATTCTTTGTCGATGTCAAGAACAACAATATATTAAGAATAACAACTTAATTGTTAGAAGAGATGTACACCTCAGATTATCACACATTTTCCAGAGTTCATGCTTCGTTATTTTATGAGTTAGGAGTGGTGTTTTATAAATGTTTCTAGTGTACACAAGTCCAAAGTTACTACCAGCTATCGAGCATATAAAGTTATGCTAGAAAAAAAGCACAACAGGGTGAATGGTCACAGAGTCAATGATGAGGTGATGGGACAGGCCGTGAAGCACATTTACTCTTACCACACTACCAAGTTGATTATTTTCCAGTTACAGCACATCCCAAAGTATTTTATTCCTCTTAAGCCAGTATCTCACTGGGCTGCGACAGCTTGCGAGAAATTGCGAACGTCATTCGCGAGAGAGTTTCAAAAGTGTCTTGAAACATTTGCGGGGCTTCTCAATTTCCTCGCACGAGTCGCAAAGTGTCGCTCCTTCTTCGCTGAAATTTTGAACATGTTCAAAAAATTCGTGCGACAAAATTTCTCTCAAAATAGCCGTAAATGTGTCGCAGTGTCGCAAAGCCGTCGCAAACCCTTCTCAAGTCAGTTTCCGTGAGGCTTCCTTTACTTCCCTGCCTGCTGAGGGAAAGCCGGACTGCGACAGCCTGCAACTAGTTGGAGACACCGTTGCGGTAAAATATGCGAATATCAATTCAGTGTGATTCCAAGTGAAAATTGTCGCTAATTCGCATATTTTATCACAATGGTTGTGTCTCCAACTAGTCGCGGGCTGTCGCAGCCCAGTGAGATACTGCCCTTACACCACAGCAATTTGCTACCATTTTGAAATTATTTAGGAACGATGAAAATGTTGGAAAATGCCAACACTGGAGACTCCTTCCGCAAATGTGAAATAAACATAACCTTCGAGAAAACTTCACCTGATCAGCAATTGCACACATTTTAATCTGTTTATTTGGTGTGTCCAAATAAACAAATATACAAGTCACTGTATAAGCTGTTACTATGGAAACAATAATACATTAGAATGAGGGATTAATATCAAACAATTAATAAGGAAGAAAAAACTTTACAAGGTGTATTAAAGTTTTCTTTTCCACCCTGCTCCCCCCCCCCCCCCCCCCCCCCACAACTCCCCCTTTACCCAGTGCTGACTCTGCATCTTATACTGAAAATGCAAGGGGAAAAAATACAAATGTAAAATATACTTGGGTGACCATCTATATGTATTTTCGGAAATTGTTTAGCATAACATAACCTATGTATGTGGATTAGTGTGCTTATCTGCAAAATGCAGAATTGCAGTGTTTGGGATGTCCGTCGTCCACGGGGGGGAGAAAGAACGGAGGGATAGAGCACGGTGGCGTAGTGGTTAGCGCTGTCGCCTCACAGCAAGAAGGTCCGGGTTCGAGCCCCGTGGCCGGCGAGGGCCTTTCTGTGCGGAGTTTGCATGTTCTCCCCGTGTCCGCGTGGGTTTCCTCCGGGTGCTCCGGTTTCCCCCACAGTCCAAAGACATGCAGGTTAGGCTAATATGGGACGGCCTTGGGCTGAAGTGCCCTTGAACAAGGTACCGAACCCCTGACTGCTCCCCAGGCGCTGTAGTGTGGCTGTTCACTGCTTCAGATGGGTTAAATGCAGAGGATGAATCTCACTGTGCTCGAAATGTGCATGTGACAAATAAAGGTTTCTTCTTCTAGAGAGAGAAAGAAGGGAGGGAGAGAGAGAGAGGATGGAGGGAGGGATGGAGAGGGGCAAAGGGAGGTGACCTCTGTCCTCGAAAGGTCTCCGTTGCATCGATAGTTATTTCTCGTCCCGAATACTGCTTTGAAAATGTATGACCTGCTTAGAATTAAGGAGAAAGTATGAGGATTTTCATGGAGCATCTGATGTAGCTCTGTTTATTCTGATAGCCATGAACTCCTCGTCCTTAGATCTACATTTAAGATATGTTTAAAGGGATAGTTCGGGATTTTTGACATGAATCTGTATGGCATCCCCATCAATAGTGTCGTGCAAACACACTGACTTACCCCTGACAGCATCCTGCGAGTCCAGTTCTCGTCCAGTTTTGGTCCAGACGAAAGTAGTCCGGCAAGTTTGTTGGGGTCACGAAAGTAAAACGTTTTTCGTCTCAAAACAGTACGTGTTCAAAAGAGTGATATATTTGCATCACAAAACCGTTAGCAAATAAAAAGTCAGACCTCGAAATTGCTTGGCACTGTTTTCCTGTGCGCTGCCGGCTTCATCCAGCTGCGGCTCCAGCTTCAAGGATAAGCTGGAGCCGCATAAGTAGGAGTCCCGGCGGGTGGTTTGTATTCGATTCGTTTATATCCCGACCTTGTTAGCTGTCAGATTTATGTTCATGGACCCGGTAAGCTGGTAAATAATATTTATTATGTATTTTTTTTCTTTACCAAATTCTAACAGAAAACGAGAGCGCCCGAAAGGGAAAGCTGAGCCGAGCCGCCTCACGGCTGTAATGCAAATTGCTTTCCTCCTCAGTATACAAGTGTGCTTCCATGGCAGGGAAAAAGAAACTACCACTGCTGCCTATGTAGTGCCCTATTTATACAAATAGGAGTCATTCAGGATTCAGCCATGTTTTTGCTCCGTGTCATGGCTGAATCCTGAATGACTCCTATTTGTATAAATAGGGCACTACATAGGCAGCAGTGGTAGTTTCTTTTTCCCTGCCATGGAAGCGCACTTGTATACTGAGGAGGAAAGCAATTTGCTGCTGCTAAACACTGTCGAACAACTAATGAAAGTTGTTGGCTAGCTCGCACACAACTGTTAACAGTGACAGCGCGCACTGATCGCTATAGAGAGAAAGTAGCCCCAAGCAATTACAAGGTGTGACTTTTTGGACTACAAGGGTTTTGTTATGCTAATAAATCACTCATTCGAACACGAGCTGTTTTGAGAAGAAAAACGTGTTACTTTGCAGACCCCAGGAAACCTGCCGGAACTACTTGTGCACTGACCAACACTGTACAATATCTAGGCTCACAGAACACTGTCGGGGGTAAGTCAGTGTGGATGCACGACACTGCTGACGGGGATACCATATAGATTCATGTCAAAAATCCCGAACTATCCCTTTAAGATATTGCGTATAAACCCTGTCTTTAACAGAGAGCATGAGGACGGCCAACCTGAGCACACGGGGTTCAGTATCAGCGAGCGTAGTCAATAAAATTGTGTGCAATATGACAAGCGCGAGTGTCTCAGTGCTCGCAGAACTGAAGTGCTCGCTCGCTCGCTCGCTCGTGCAGGTTTCTCTGCACACTCACTCACTTCACGGCTCCACACTCAGGAATATTTTGTTTGCGCACAATTCATAGCACAAATCACCATTTTTAATGATTACTCTCACCACTTTGTGTTAAAGATACTGATTAAACACGAAGTAATGTATTTTGTATATCAGGTTTGTTGTGTTGCTCTTCACACTAAAGTAACCTCACTAGCGAAAATACGACGCAAATACAGTATTCTGACTACGGGTCGTTTGAGCTCAGGTGAAAAGGACAAGGGTTACGTTGGCGTCCGTATGATTCGCATGCGTCGGCAGGCCTTATTGACCGTCGGTGTGATGAAGTGCAGTAGTTCTAAAGGTTGACCTCCAGCTGCAGCTGTTTCCCTGCTCCCTGGGGCCCCTTTCCTCCTTAATGAATGATGGCGTTCATTATTTGACTTTCTCTCTTATGCGTTTAGTCCCATAATTACTGCTTCGCTGCACTCGTGATAAGCAGCTGGTTCTAGCATATGTGCTTTCTAATTTGATGAGCGCTCACAAGATCATAACCCAAGCTCTTTAGGATTTACGGTTGTCCCTTTTTATGTTGAAATTTTAATACTCGTCTTTAAGAAAGGTGCAAGCTGACATGAACCTGATAGACGTTGTGTTAATCCAGTGTAACCTGATTAGCCTAATTGAATAATTTATGAAGGGAAAAGGCAAGCTTGTGTTCTTAATTAATACGTGTCCTCTTTTGCGCCTTGTTACTTTATTGCCTCCGATTAATTGCATTACGCGTGTAAATGTATCAAAGTGGCAGAACATTGAGTTCCTTCCAGTAGAGTTTACCCGTCTTTAAATAGTTTCGGTTCGCCACTTTATATTCAGATCAGCTCCGATATACAGCGGCTGCAGGTCCGTGCAGTGGAAACTGACAGGTAGCCTGCACGTCACATACACTGTTATTTTGAGGAAGACGAGGCTCTCACAGTGCCGTGAGAATATGCCAACTTTACACATGTTTTATTTCCGACACGCTTCTGTGGAGTTTGCATTGTCACAGGTCTCTGTGCCAAGCTGATGGATTGGCAAACATTGAGCTCTGAACCCTGACCTCAGAGCAAATACATCTCCGTTTGTGCTTTTTGCGGTGTAAAATATCCACGGATTATTCAATGCTGACTTTTCTGCACATTTCAGCTGTTTTAAAAGCAGTGCTTATAAGGCTACATAGGCTTTTCATAATGCCTTACAACTGTAGATATGAACCTAAGTCAGGATTTTTATTTTTTATTTTTATTTTTATTTTTTTATCAAAGCTTGATTTAATACCAGTTTTACAGATTTAATACCTGTCAAGTGACCAGGGCTTTTATTGATGTAATGTTCTGACTGTTTCCATTTTGATAAAATGAAAACTGTCCTTCGAGCCATGGTTCTTTTCTATTAAGTAACAATATAAAGCCATTTACAACCCCAATTCCAAAAACGTTGGAACACAAACATCAATGAAAACAGAATGTGAAGATTTGCAAATCTTGGAAGCCTTGTATTTCATTGAAAATAGTACAAAGACAACATATCAAATGTTGAAACAAAAAAATTTTGAAAAGTATATGCTCATTTTGAATTTGATGTCGGCGACACATTTCAGAAAAGTTGGGACGGGACAAGAAAAGGCTGAAAAAGTTGTGTAATGCTAAAAAATAATAATAATTTGGTTAATTGCCAACAGGTCAGTAACATGATTGGGTATAAAAAGAGCATCCCAGAGAGGCGGAGTCTCTCAGAAGTAAAGATGGGGAGGGGTTCACCGCTCTGTGAAAGACTGTGTGGGCAAACAGTACAACAATTTAAGAATAACTTTCCTCAATGTAAAATGACAAAGAATTTGGGGATTACATCATCTATGGTCCGTAATATCATGAAAAGATTCAGAGAATCTGGAGAAATCTCTGTATGCAAGAGACAAGGCTGAAAACTGACATTGGATGCCTGTGATCTTCAGGCCCTCAGGAGACACTGCAGGCACGTGTCTGTCGTGGAAATCACTGTATGGGCTCAGGAACACTTCAGAAATCCATCGTCTGTGAAAACAGTTCATTACTGCATCCACAAATGCAAGTTAAAACCAGATATAAACAATATCCAGAAACACCGCCACCTTCTCTGGGCCCGAACTCTCTTACGATGGACTGAGGCGAAGTGGAAAATTGTCCTGAGGTCTGACGAATCAAAAGTAGAAATTCTTTTTAGAAATCATGGACACCATGTCCTTCACGCTAAAGAGGAGAGGGACCACCTGGTTTGTTATCAGTGCACAGTTCAAAAGCAGCATCTGTGATGGTATGAGGGGGCATTAGTGCACATGACATGGGGAGCTTGTACATCTGGGAAGGCATCATTAATGCTGAACGATAAACACATTTCAGAGCAACATGCTGCCATCCAGACAAAATCTTTTTCAGGGAAGGCCTTCCTTCTTTCAGCAAGACAATGCCAAACCGCTTTCTGCACATAATTAAAACTGCATGGCTCCATAATAAAAGAGTTGGGGTGCTAAACTGGCCTGCTCTCAGTCAGACCTGTCTCTCATTGAAAACATTTGGCGCATTATGAAGTGCAAAATATGGCAAAGGACGCCCTGAACTGTTGAGCAACTGAAATTTTATATCAGGCGAGAATGGGACAACATTTCTCTTTCAAAACTACAGCAATGGGTCTCCTCAGTTCCCAAACGTTTAGAGTGTTGTTAAAAGTAGAGGTGATGCAACACAGTGGTAAACAAGACCCGTCTCAAGTTTTTTTGAAATGTGCTGCTGATATCAAATTCAAAATGAGCATACATTTTTCAAAAAACAATAAGATTTCTCAGTTTGAACATTTGATATGTTGTCTTTGTACTACTTTCAATGAAATACTGGATTTCCATGATTTTGCAAATGATCACATTCTGTTTTTATTTACAGTTTACACAGCGTCCCAACTTTTTTGTAATTGGTGTTGGATATGCTACTTATGGAAACCTATGACGGTGTTATGCACTGAGTAACTCTGTTGGGGTATCTTCTCTGGCACTTAAGTGAGATTTGTTTGATGAAGGTCTATAACCGGCGGCACGGTGGTGTAGTGGTTAGTGCTGTCGCCTCACAGCAAGAAGGTTCTGGGTTCGAGCCCCGTGGCCGGCGAGGGCCTTTCTGTGTGGAGTTTGCATGTTCTCCCCGTGTCCGCGTGGGTTTCCTCCGGGTGCTCCGGTTTCCCCCACAGTCCAAAGACATGCAGGTTAGGTTAACTGGTGACTCTAAATTGACCGTAGGTGTGAATGTGAGTGTGAATGGTTGTCTGTGTCTATGTGTCAGCCCTGTGATGACCTGGCGACTTGTCCAGGGTGTACCCCGCCTCTCGCCCGTAGTCAGCTGGGATAGGCTCCAGCTTGCCTGCGACCCTGTAGAACAGGATAAAGCGGCTAGAGATAATGAGATGAGATCTATAACCTAGTCAGGAAACTACAGTATATATTTAAATAAATAAACAAGCGACATTTTTATAACCTTCAACTGTCTTGTTTTGGTGAAGCAGCACCCTCTGTAACGTCTGTTCTTGGTTGTCAGAAGTGGAACCCAGTGTAGTCTTGTGCTGTTGTAGCTGATCCACCTCAAGGTGTGACCTGTTGTGCGTTTGAGATGCCTTTCTGCTCACCACGGTTGTAAAGAGCAGTTATTTAATGAGAGACAGGTCTGACTGAGAGCAGGCCAGTTCTTTAATCTCATTGTACATGTGTATAGTGACAATAAAGGCATTCTATTCTTTTCTATTATTTGTGTTACCACAGCATTCCGGTCAGCTTGATCCAGTCTCGACATTCTTCTTGTGTTGGATCTTGCTTCTCAACACACACAACTGCCTCTCACAGGATTTTTTTTTCCCCATACACCACTCTGTGTTACAGACTGGTGTGTGTGTGTGTGTGTGTTAGTCATTTCATTAATTACGTAGATTATTTCATGAATATCCTTCATCATGAATTTTGTTAAATCATTTCGTATTTACTTTTGACTCAAATTAAGAAATGCTTTAGAAATGAGGTTCATGAAGGTGATTAGTAATATTATGCGAGTATTGTTTTCTTCAGTAATGTTTATGTAGGCGGCACGGTGGTGTAGTGGTTAGCGCTGTCGCCTCACAGCAAGAAGGTCCTGGGTTCGAGCCCCGTGGCCGGCGAGGGCCTTTCTGTGCGGAGTTTGCATGTTCTCCCCGTGTCCGCGTGGGTTTCCTCCGGGTGCTCCGGTTTCCCCCACAGTCCAAAGACATGCAGGTTAGGTTAACTGGTGACTCTAAATTGACCGTAGGTGTGAATGTGAGTGTGAATGGTTGTCTGTGTCTATGTGTCAGCCCTGTGATGACCTGGCGACTTGTCCAGGGTGTACCCCGCTTTTCGCCCGTAGTCAGCTGGGATAGGCTCCAGCTTGCCTGCGACCCTGTAGAAGGATAAAGCAGCTAGTGATAATGAGATGAGATGTTTATGTACGTGTAATCTACCTTGTAGCATTAAGGTGTTGAAGCAGAAAAACGTCAATGCACCCTAAATCCTCAGTTGCAGGATAGTGGTCATGGGATTCCCTTAAAGATTTCTTCATGTCATTGCTTTGGATGTGAATAAATGACATTGTGTGTGTGAGAGAGAGAAAGTGAAAATCCCAGGAGAGCAACCGTTTATAAAATACTCAAACCATCCCATCTGGCATCAACAACCATGCCATGGTCAAAGAGATGAGATTTTTCTCTACATTCTGCTATTTGATGTGAACATTAACTCGAGCTCATGGTCGTATGGTTTGACTTTTCTAAATTACCCTTCGAATTGAATGTGTGTGTGTGTGTGTGTGTGTGTGTGTGTGTGTGTTCTGCACTGCAATGGACTGGTGCCATATCCAAGGTTTATTCTATCCACAGTCACTGGATATGAGCAATCACATGCTCTGATTGATTGGCTACTCTACTACTAGGATATCAGCTCATATACCGTGAGTAGAGAAAAAGAAAATGGCAGAGCTATTTACATCCAAAAGAACAATGTCGGAGACCGGTAGTGCTTTTGGATGGAATAACAGACGTAGAGATGAGCCTGGTCTCACTTTTCACTGCTTCCTGGCGAACCCAAAAAAGACTAGTTGCAGTTAAACGGGAAGACTGGATTCCCATGAGTGTGGAGAACTTTTTTTTTTTTTTTTTTTAAATTCTGTCCACATTCACTGGATATGAGCAGTCACGTGCTTTGATTGGCTACTCTACTACTAAGCTATCAGCTTGGATACCGTGAGTAGAGAAAAACAAAATGGCGGCACGTGTTGCTGAACCAACTGAGGACGAAATAAAAACTCTACTTAAAAACAAAACACCAAAAATACAAAAATAAAAGCAACACAATATGGAATAAAAGTATTAATGGCAAGAATGTATCTTTTTTTCAAGAATTATTATTATTATTATAGCATTTTTCACAAATTGCTACTGTCATTTCGCCGTTTTGTTTCATTTCTAAGCGGAAATGATTTTGTCGGGCGTTTTGTATCAAGTTTTTATTTATCAAATTTGTAAAAAAAAAGTTTTTTAAAAAATGCTCAAAATCCAGTGAACGTGGATAAAATAAAACAGTTACTCCACTCAGTCTTGTCGTGCATGGGTTATAGCCGTCGACTCTACGCTATCAACTCATGTCCAACTCGATTTCATGGAATAACTGTTAACTATTCCAGCCTTGCTCCCTAGGCTAGTATTCCCGGGATAGGCTCCGGATCCTTTACAACCCCTGACCATGATAGCGCTCCTACTGCAGATGAATGAATGATTGAAATTCCCAAGTTGGTGATCTTGAAAGCAGTGATGCAACAAAGTGAAGGGAAAAGAGGTGACAATTGACAGAAACAAAGAATTTTCGCTGCCAAATACTTTTGTATTCCAAAGCCTGAGGGCACTTTCTTGAATCTCTTGGGTCGGCTGATGAAATGGGTCGGATTTCTGTAGAGAATAGCGCAGAATTATTTTAGGTCAACACAAAGAAACAGACACTACAGAGACTATGTGTCAGCTTTAGTGTCTGAAAAGCGTTCGATTGCCGGTTAATGTATTCTTCTTTTCACAGGAGCACCGCAGTGAGGGAAGCGATGTACAAGGATTACAGATCTGGCAGAACTGCAGGTAAGAGTTGAGCAGGTTGCAGGCGGACACAACCTCCGTGTCGGAGCGGGATGCTGGAGAGACTTTCGTCTGACTTTCTCAGCGGAAAACGTGACTCCGCTGGCACGGGTTTCTGCTCTGCACTTGATAAATCTGTTATCAGTGTGAAGAGACAGGCTCTCAGTAACAAGAGGCAGACGGTGTGCGTCATCTCTAGAGCTTTTGAGTTGTATCAGAAATAGGAGCAAAACCTCTGCTCGCCTTGATGGCTTTGCTCTGTTTATTAATTGATTGTGTTTCCTGAACGGCTGAATGAAAGTTTCCCCGTTTCTCAGAGCAGTCATGATATTGCTGCGGTTTGACAAGCTTCAGATACGTTTTGCCAACCAAGAGTCAAATATGGGCTTTCGGCTGCACATTGACATAAATAGTTCCAACACTCACATCGACGTTCTGAGAGGAAGACCGACTCAAAGTGAATTACATAAAAAAAAAAAGTTTCCTGGCAGGAAGTTGTATTTAATTTTCATGAAATTTCCTAGATAAGATGTGCATGATTTATATCAACTCTCTAAGCATCCCTATTTGACAGCCCAACTTTCAGCAGCTTTAAATGAAGCTCCAGTTTATTTTCAACCACACATGGCCTACATTTTATACAAAGGTGCTAACATCTATGGTTTATAGACTACAAGATTTCCGAAAAAACATTTTGGGTGTCTGGTAGCAATTTTTGTACACGTGAGCTGCTAACTCGCACCTGAACAAAGGTTTGTTTACTGTTTTCTAGGGATGGGTGACACGAGAATTTTTGTATCGCGATACATGATCAGCGTATCGTGATACGTACGCTACCGTTCAAAAGTTTGGGGTCCCTTTGAAATGTCCTTATTTTTGAAAGAAAAGCACTGTTCTTTTCAATGAAGATCACTTTAAACTAATCAGAAATCCACTCTATACATTGCTAATGTGCTAAATGACTATTCTAGCTGCAAATGTCTGGTTTTTGGTGCAATATCTCCATAGGTGTATAGAGGCCCATTTCCAGCAACTCTCACTCCAGTGTTCTAATGGTACAATGTGTTTGCTCATTGCCTCAGAAGGCTAATGGATGATTAGAAAACCCTTGTACAATCATGTTAGCACAGCTGAAAACAGTTGAGCTCTTTAGAGACAGAAAAATTTACTATTAAAACCAGTTGTTAAAACAAAGTGTGGTGAAGCAGCTTTTAGCTACTATGCAGTACATCTATGGAACCAACTGCCAGAGGACATTAAAAATGCTCCTGCTGTTGGCAGCTTCAAATCTAGGTTAAAGACCAAGCTGTTTTCAGATGCTTTCTGTTAAATAATTAATATTTTTTACATTTTTTATAATCTTTACTTTCTCTGTATGTTTTAAATTTACTTTAATTTTATTCTATTTTATTCCGCTGGTTTCTTTTTCTTTTTCTCCTTTTTTCTTTTTGGCATTTTATTATTTTATTTCTACTATTGTTTAATTCTTATTATTTTCTTTTAATTCTTTTAATTAATTGTTTTAGATTAAAAATAAAATTATTTTAGGTAATTTTATTTCTCTATTGTTTACTGTTTTTGTTTTTGCTTCTGTAAAGCACATTGAACTGCCATTGTGTATGAAATGTGCTATATAAATAAACTTGCCTTGCCTTGCCTTTAGAGAAGCTATAAAACTGACCTTCCTTTGAGCAGACTGAGGCTACATCCACACAAGAACAGCAACGAGATTTTTTTTTTTAAATATCGCGTCCACATGGGCAACGGATCAGTAAAATATCAGGTACATATGGCAACGCAACGCTTGCTGAAAACGATGCAATATACATGCCACACCTCTACGTGCGCTGTAAGACGGTCCCATCGGAGACACCAGAACAATAGAAGAAGTAGGACGCATGCGCATAAACCCCTTCTTCTGTAGCATCAGCCACATAAAGTTTTGATTATTAGTCAGTAGCGTAAAATAGTATCTATTGTCTAAGACACTTATTTATATTTCATATTAAAACGTCGATGTAAATTAATACATAGAAAGCCTGGCCAGGCGCTGAACGTTCTCCTGCCTTCACTTTAAGAGAAATTCAGGGCGAGCATGAGCCTAGGTTCTTCCCTGTCACTGTCACACACGCACAGCTTCTCACTCCCTGTCCTATGGATATAGTCCCTTTAAATCACATGCTCGTTTTTTGAATGGAGACGCAGAAAGAGGAATGAACGGGGGTAGATGGAAGCCGGTACGCCAACATTCTGATATCCTCCAGAATTCTTTAATGGTCTGGAATAAATTGAATGCTACACGTTGATGGATTACTTTGTTGTTCTACGCCCTTTTTGAGGAATGTATTGTCGGACTTAAACCAACATCTGAAGAGGTGAGATCGCTCCTTTTTTTCCCCCTATTTTTGCTGGTGGGATTGTCATGTGGTTGTGACGTCATCGTAAACAAATCCGTTCTACTCATCCAGACGACTTCGCAACAGCGCCGT
Organism: Neoarius graeffei; assembly: GCF_027579695.1. Lineage (NCBI taxonomy): Eukaryota > Metazoa > Chordata > Actinopteri > Siluriformes > Ariidae > Neoarius > Neoarius graeffei. The sequence goes on from NC_083570.1 coordinate 94,002,008, forward strand.
TGCCAGATTTTTCCACTCTGGAACCCGTTCTCAAAAGATTTCGTTATGGGGCACCAAAAACGCCGGTGCCGTATGGACGCCAGGCCGAAACGATAAACAATTTTATCAGATTGACTTGAATCTGTTGCCGTGTGGACAGGGCCTGAGTTTCTGGAGCATCACATTTGTGGGGTCGATTAAATGCTCAAAATGGCCAGAAAAATGTCTTGACTATATTTTCTATTAATTTTACAACTTATGGTGGGAAATAAAAGTGTGACTTTTCATGGAAAACACAAAATTGTCTGGGTGACCCCAAACTTTTGAATGGTAGTGTATCATGACATTTTGGTGTAAGAATGTTTTGCTTAAAGAAAAGAAATACCAATCATGTAAGGAAACAAATGTAATCATTATTAAACAAATGTGATTTAACTGGTTACATGTACTAGTAGTAAAAGAAATTACAATGTCATCAATCTACACATTGGAATAATAAAAAATAATGTTAGACAAACACTGTACTGTTTGAGCATAGAGAAAAAAAAATCACAACACATCTGGCAAACGGAAAAATACGAGTAAAAGGCGGTCACTTCCAGCCAGATACAAGATTGTCTAACATCAATAATGTCCTACCCTAGATAAAGTCAGCTTCACACTGGGCTTCTTGCTCAGTCTTTTAAACACTTTAAAAATGAAAACAATGTCTACTAAGGCATTTGTGCAGATGGCTGTTTTTTCAGTTCATCTAGTTTTAGGTTTACTTCACAGTTCATTTTCCTTGGAAAATAATGACTGACTAGAACTGGCTACGAATTCTCCCAAAACATGAACTGACTGGATCTGACTAGACATTTCTTCAAAATACGAGCTGACGAGAACTGATCATAAATTCTTTAAAAATGTAAAATGACTAGAAGTGACTAGAAATTCTTCAAATATATAAAATGACTCGAAATTAAATGACACAAAGTTCAGATTCAGACAAGAGAGCAACAACTTGAGCTACTTGCTCAGTAATCATTACTGAAATAACTGGCGTTAAAAAAAAAATCAAAATAACGGTGTTATTTTGATTTTGCATCTTTTTCTTCAAAAAGATGAGTTTGTCCACATGCTTAGGCTTTAAATTAGCTCTCTGTGCGTTAAGAATGTCCCCCGCAGTGGAAAATACACGTTCAGATGGCACACTTGTTCCAGGAATGCACAACAGCATCTTAGCAAGCCGTGCGACCATTGGAAACCCTTCGTATTCATTTTCCTTCCACCACTGTAATGGATTGCTGTGAAGGGGGATTGGTGGGCATTCTCGAAAAATAATTACTTGTGATTCTGCCAGATCATGTGGTGTTTTGGGAGGATCTTGACCACAGATATAGACGGCACCAAATATGTCTCCAAATACAGTTTTAACCGGAATACTTTCTGATTTTTCCACCTTGACTTTCTTTGGAGACGGAGGGGCTTCGACAGAAGCTTCCAGTGGAAGAGTGGGGACGGCAGGGAGATCAGGCAGCGCAGGGTCACCCTTATCACCAGCTACACGATCAGCCAGCTCTTCCTTCCTCATACATGTCAACCTATACGGAATGTCCGTATTTTATACGGATTTGATTCAATAAACGTAGTATACGGGCGTACAAATAAAGTTATGCGGATTCTTTAAAAAACTTCAATATTTATTTAGAGCTATAATCAATTCCCACGATGATAAAAGAGCGCATAACATTTACAAACGTACTGTACACCACAGAAAGCACAGACGGCCAGTAAAGAGTCTTATGAAATCGCGCGTTATCTTGTGGTAGCGAGACTTCATTCCACTTTTGATCATGCGCACACCGCATTGCGAGAATCCCGCCAACCGGGAAGTAACATTTTGTTTGAAACACGTATTTCCACCTGAGCGACTTTCAATAGCGACTGGAAAGATTCTGAATGGGCACTCCGGCAAAGAAATTCAAAACACAATACAGCGGTAGGTTTCTCCCTGAATGGAAGGACCTTTTCAATGGCATAATCCAACCGGCAGCCTCCAAAAACGAAGAATACGCACAGTACACACTGTGTGTGCGTGACATCGAAGTTGCAGCATCGGGAGTGTATCATGTGAAAGAACATTTCAAATCGAAACTACATCAGCGGAATGCAAGCCAAAGGCAAAATCAGCCACTGATGACAGTATTTGCGCGCTCAAAAACTGATATGCTAACAACTGGAAAAGACAGAAAACGCCCACTACCTTGTGTTTTAGTTCAAGTTAGGCAGTGCTCTGTTTACCCCACAGTAATGCTGACTGTGAGAGTGTTTTCTCTCAAGTCAGGAAGATACACACAGAGAGCAGAAAGAACCTGAATGCAGACACACTGACCTGGCTTACTGCAGTGTAAGATCAACACAGACACTTGCTGTGGCATGCAACCTAGTGAGGTATTGGTGCAGAGTGCTACAAAAGCTGCCATGGAGTACAATTCAGAACGTTAGAGTGACACTTTGTATTTTTGTCAAACATTGGAGCTTTGTATTCATTCTGAAGGTTTATTTTTATTAATATTGAATAAGAAGTAACTGGGAGACATCATTGTTAATTATCATTCAAATTTTAGGTAAATTATTTTAATTTGCATCTTATACGGATTTTTTAAGGGAAATAAGGATTTTGGAGGTTGGTTATACAGGTTTGATTGACCAAAGGTTGACATGTATGCTTCCTTCACCTTGACTACAGAACGGACCCTAGCAACCTCTGTGACAACGCTGTTAAAAACAGCAATCTTGTCTTCCTCTGTAAGGTACGGCAGTTGCTTCAAGTGTGGGACACGTTTAAAATGTCTGCCTGCTCTTTGTACCGATCTTGGAGATCGCTGATAAGGAGACCCTTCATTTCTTTGATCGCAGCGCTGTCATTATCATCTGGTGCAAATACTAAGCTCGTTAGTTGGTGATGGAGGAGCATGATAGAACAGACCTGGGCATTTTACGGCCTGCGGGCCGCATCCGGCCCTTTGGTTCATTCTGACCGGCCCGCGTAAGGTTAATTAGAAATTACGAAATAAATGTATTTTCTAATTTTACCCCATGCATGGATTGAATGTGCATTGCTTTTATTTGAAGTTGTGTTCAACAAAAACGCAATGCGCGCAACATGAACATGACATGAAATCCCACGAAACCTAATCCCGCGATAACTACTTCCGTAATTTGTCCAGACCAACCACAAACTTGTACGTCATCCTTCAAACGGTCCAGCCAATCACATCGTGTGACGTCACCAGCAGGCGCCAGAGCCCGAGCCGATCTGTAGATCTGATACCTACACCGAATCGACTGATGATCATCTGTGCTTCGCATCTCCACCTCAGGCATTCAGCCTGACTTTGATGCACTCGTTGAAGTGCTGATGACACGTTTTTGACATCTTTGGCGATGTTTTATAACATAAAAAGTAATTCCCGATGATCCATATATTAATTCACGAAGGCGCCTATTTTACAAGTTATGATAAAAAAACACGGCTATTTGGGCAAATTTGACGGGGCTGCAGCACCCAGGAGACAGAGGAGGAGCTATATGACGTCAGCGAAAGAACCTTCCTCCTAACTTACCAGTTTGTTGTTGATGCGACAGGTGTTCAGTTTGTCATTATTAGTAATTATTATTATACATTTTATATATATGTATATATTAGTTATTATGCCTTCGCGTTGTGTTGTCAGCTTTTGCTCCAAAACCTACAAGGACGGGGTAAGTTTATTCAAGTTTCCCAGAGATCCCGAGCTGCATGCGAAGTGGGTGAAGCAAGTCAGGCGCACTCGTGACAAGTGGGAGCCCTCACCAACATCCGTCCTGTGCTCTGAACACTTCGATTTGGATTGTTTTGACACCCTTCCCAGCTTAAAAGAATCTTTTGGGTGTTCAGTTCAGCACAAACGTGTGTTACTACCATCAGCAGTGCCTACACAGTGTTGCCAGATTGGGATTTTTCCCGCCCAGTTGAGCGGTTTCAAGTGCATTTTGGTGGGTTTTGGGCTGGAAAACGTCAGCAGTATCTGTTGATACTGCTGAAGTTTTCCAGCCCAAAACATGTTCAAAACCCACCAAAATGCACTTGAAACCGCTCAACTGGGCAGGAAAAATCCCAATCTGGCAACACTGCCAGTATTCCGGAGGGGGTCTACTAGTAGCTACGCCGGATCCAAAGACAGTCCTCCTGTCAGAACATGTGTTGTGAAACGACATAAGATAAAGGTACGTAGAGCTATAGATTCTACATGATAATCATAAATGTAATCATAAAGTCGGCGTGATATCAGTCATGTATTTGCTTGTGAAAGGTTGCGGCTTTCATGTAACTGCCACCTAGCAACGAGAGGCAAAGGGTAAAGAGGGTAGGCTATCATAGATTCTATTCGGAAGAGATCAACACAATTCTAGACTCCCAGAAGAGAAAGAGCTAGCACTAGAGAGTTCACCGGCGTTTTCATGCGCCATTTCCATTGAGTAGAACCAGAGTAGAACAGCCAGTGAACCGCAGCGTGTTCTCCCGCTGACGTCACAACATGGCCGCGAGCCACGGACCCAGTTTTCTTGCGCTGTGCAATTAAAAGTTGGATATTTGCGTAACAACAGCTTCTTTTCACGTAATTATAACAGAAATCTAACATGTTTGCCATGTTGTATAGTTTATTTAAGAGATTGCATAGAGTCATGTTCGTGTCATCAGCCCTTTAAAGACCAACAGAGACTAGATTTCGCTCAATGAACAAATAAACTGAAAAACACCAAATGAGGTGATTAGACTACAAATGTGGGCATCATTATTATAATATGATGTATCTTGCTTGATATTTGGAGTAGAAAGACAATATTGTGATGTCTTTATTGTGTTTTGGGGGTGAATGTGACTGGAAAAAAAATGGTACAAACGCTCACATTTTGTTAACCATTGTTTTGGGAAATTTGATTGAATAAATGACATTTTTTGTAAGGCAACCTCGTTTTTTCCATACTCTTACCAGTCTTAGCAGCTTGTAAAAACAATGTTATTTATTGCTTTATATAAAGAAATACAATTAATATTATGCTGAATTTAGTTCAGCCTTATGGTCCGGCCCTCCACAAAATTTTCTGTTTCTCATGTGGCCCCATGGAAAAAATAATTGCCCACCCCTGTGATAGAAGCTGTTGGAGTTTGCTCAGTACAGAGCAGTGTGGTGATGTCTTTTAGCGGCTTTAGGAGCTGAATTATTTCTTCTGAAGCAGTCAGATCATCATCACTGAAGGATTTCATGTCTGTATCTCTCACCTTCCCAACTTCTTGAGACCTTAACACTGCAAAGACTGCTACTCGCGTCTCGAGAAAGCGACTGACCATGTCATAAGCGCTGTTCCACCTTGTGCATACATCGATAGCGAGTTTGTGCTGTGGCAGACCTCGTACTTCAGCTTTTTTTTTCCCCCCAACATGTCCGATGCAATGTTACTTTTGTGAAAAAGCAACTATTTTTTTCGCATTCGAGCAAGAATGTGTGAAACACGTTTCACCTTTGAGGCATTTCTGTGCAGCAAGGTTTAAGGTGTGAGCGTAGCATCGCACATGAACTTTGTTGTTGAAGGATTGCGCTGCTTTTATCATGTTACTGGCATTGTCTGACACCAATGGAGGACTGACGGGAGTTGTCTGATCTGTAGGGATGTTCCATTCATCTACCGCAGCTTGCAGTACAGCTGCCCCATGTTCACCTGAAAAGATGTAGTTGTTTGTATTTTAATACAGCAGTTAATTATGTAATATTTATTTTCTATTTGCCTAATTTAGCATGTACTGTTACATTTGTTATTGGTCTAGAATTTTATATCGTTAAATGCTAAAAATTAACCCTTCACTATCCAAAATCAACTGATCTTAATTAAATTATACATTAATGCAAAAATAATTCACTGTTTTATACAGAAGTTATTCCTTTGTACATACCCATTTTCTTGACATGTTAATAAATTAATGCTTAATGGTTACACTGCAATCAGTTCTTAAAAAAATGTACTTTTGCTTTATTAACTATATTTTTACTAGGTAATTTGTAAAGGTGTCAACTGTGATCATTTGTCATTTATTACTTGTTGATTTATTACTTGTTACAGTGACGTTGTTGAGTAATAAGACTATGCTTTTCCTTAATTTAATACCATCAACAAATCTCTGTTTTCTTTTCATTAAATATACTTATACCTATTACTTACCAGTGTAGCTTTCTGGCATTGCACGCGTCTGAAGAGCATAATTTTTCATTGTCCAGTTTTCGTCAGTGTGAGATGATGTTATTGTGATGTATGATTCGGTTGCCCGAGAGCTCCACCCGTCAGTTGTGAGAGCTACCTGCAAAATAAAATACAATCTTTTTTTTATTCATTCTCAATAAAGGCATTCCCCCTTTACTTTTCTATATTTCTGCATAAATGTGACCTAAAACATCAGATTTTCACACAAGTCCTAAAAGAAGATAAAGAGAACCCAGTTAAACAAATGAGACAAAAATATTATACTTGGTCATTTATTTATTGAGGAAAATGATCCAGTATTACATATCTGTGAGTGGCAAAAGTATGTGAACCTTTGCTTTCAGTATCTGGTATGACCCCCTTGTGCAGCAATAACTGCAACTAAACGTTTGCGGTAACTGTTGATCAGTCCTGCACACCGGCTTGGAGGAATTTTAGCCCATTCCTCTGTACAGAACAGCTTCAACTCTGGGATGTTGGTGGGTTTCCGCTCATGAACTGCTCACTTCAGGTCCTTCCACAACATTTCCATTGGATTAAGGTCAGGACTTTGACTTGGCCATTCCAAAACATTAACTTTATTCTTCTTTAACCATTCTTTGGTAGAACGACTTGTGTGCTTAGGGTCGTCGTCTTGCTGCATGACCCACCTTCTCTTGAGATTCAGTTCATGGACAGATGTCCTGACATTTTCCTTTAGAATTCGCTGGTATAATTCAGAATTCATTGTTCCATCAATGATGGCAAGCCGTCCTGGCCCAGATGCAGCAAAACAGGCCCAAACCATGATACTACCACCACCATGTTTCACAGATGGGATAAGGTTCTTGTGCTGGAATGCAGTGTTTTCCTTTCTGCAAACATAACGCTTCTCATTTAAACCAAAAAGTTCTATTTTGGTCTCATCTGTCCACAAAACATTTTTCCAATAGCCTTCTGGCTTGTCCAGGTGATCTTTAGCAAACTGCAGACGAGCAGCAATGTTCTTTTTGGAGAGCAGTGGCTTTCTCATTGCAACTCTGTCATGCACATCATTGTTGTTCAGTGTTCTCCTGATGGTGGACTCATGAACATTAACATTAGCCAATGTAAGAGAGGCCTTCAGTTGCTTAAGGCCTCTGCATACTCGTGCGACAAGGCTTTCGCAGATAGCTTTTCGCAGACAGTTGTAATTTATTGTCGAGCGGGGATAATAGGCGTGCGTGATGTTATTCACCGGCACAACGCAAGGGGGCGCGAAGTCGCTAGGAGTAGTTGATGGGTGTGGTTAGTGGAGTGTTTATCCTCCGGTTACTTATAATGACTAGAACTTTTTTTTTTTTATAATGACTAGACCTGGAGTCGTATAGAGGTACGTACTTCCTCAATCAACCGCTCTTCATGCTGTTCCATCTTCGCTCGTGTTTTTAAAAATGCCGGTCGTGAAAACAAAACAAACCGGGAAAGTAGGGAAGCGGAAGTGCGTGTACAGCGGATGTAGAGTGGACCAATCAGAGCCCTCTTGTCTGCGGCGCTGTCTGCGAGGCTTCTGCGGTGGTCACAATTTTTGGGAGGTGCGCGCAGAGCGTCTGCAAAGGTGGGGGGCTACGCAGACACTGTCTGCGACGCTATCTGCGAGGACTGGGTTGTCAGCATAAATTGGCCTTTAGAAGTTACCCTGGGGTCCTTTGTGACCTCGCCAACTATTACACGCCTTGCTCTTGGAGTGATCTTTGTTGGTTGACCACTCCTGGGGAGGGTAACAGTGATCTTGAATTTCCTCCATTTGTACACAATCTGTCTGACTGTGGATTGGTGGAGTCCAAACTCTAGAGATGGTTTTGTAACCTTTTCCAGCCTGATGAGCATCAACAATGCTTTTTCTGAGGTCCTCAGAAATCTCCTTTGTTCGTGCTATGATACACTTCCACAAACATGTGTTGTGAAGATCAGACTTTGATAGATCCCTGTTCTTTAAATAAAACAGGGTGCCCACTCACACCTGATTGTCGTCCCATTGATTGAAAACACCTGACTCTAATTTCACCTTCAAATTAACTGCTAATCCTAGAGGTTCACATACTTTTGCCACTCACAGATGTATGTAATATTGGATCATTTTCCTCAATAAATAAATGACCAAGTATAATTTTTTTCTCATATTTGTTTCACTGGGTTCTCTTTATATACCTTTAGGACTTGTGTGCAAATCTGATGTTGTTTTAGGTCATATTTAGAACATTCTAACGGGTTCACAAACTTTCAAGCACCACTGTAGTTATACATTTATGAGGGCAGTCAAAATTTGTATGCTGTTAATTAATGGGTGACAACAATAGTGCTGCAATACATGTTACAAACTTAGAATTGCTGCTTTTTAATGTTCAGCATACTTAAGTTACTGATTTATATATTCTACCACATAATGAAATGCAATGTTGTGCTGTTTAAACACAACTTGTTTTAAGTTTTATTCCAGTTACCTATTGACGGTCAAATTATCTCATCTCATCTCATTATCTCTAGCCACTTTATCCTGTTCTACAGGGTCGCAGGCAAGCTGGAGCCTATCCCAGCTGACTACGGGCGAAAGGCGGGGTACACCCTGGACAAGTCGCCAGGTCATCACAGGGCTGACACATAGACACAGACAACCATTCACACTCACATTCACACCTACGGTCAATTTAGAGTCACCAGTTAACCTAACCTGCATGTCTTTGGACTGTGGGGGAAACCGGAGCACCCGGAGGAAACCCACGCGGACACGGGGAGAACATGCAAACTCCGCACAGAAAGGCCCTCGCCGGCCACGGGGCTCGAACCCGGACCTTCTTGCTGTGAGGCGACAGCGCTAACCACTACACCACCGTGTCGCCCACGGTCAAATTAATTCAATAAAATAAATCAGAATCAGATAAAATAAGTAATTTATGCATTCATGTGTTACTGTGATTAAAGGATTGTGCTTGCAGTAAAACAAATTCCTCACCAACTCAGCATGTTGTAAGCTGCTTTTAACTTCTTTATAAACTTGGGAATACATTTTGGGAATGACGACCTCAGAGTTTTCCTAGATGCCACTTGATCCCGGGGCTCACATTCAGCCAGCATTTCCCTGAACTCCTTGGATTCCACCATGCTGTATGGCCTCGTGTCTTTCACGATGAATCTTGCTATTTTAGAAGTGTGATTCGTTGCGCTTTTTCAGATGTACTCTGGTATTTCTTGGTACTAGAAAATGCATTATTTATAGTTTGTTGTTTTGCCGCAGAATGTGAAATATGTAGAGTGCTCATCTGTTGCACGGTGTGTTGTAATTCCATGGGGATTTTGCTATTAACAGCGCTGCACGATGAAACAGCCGAAACACTCGGATGATGGCGTCTCAAACGTGTTGTTCGATTAGTTGTTCCCCCCATTACACTTAACTATAGCTTTACAAATTTTGTACCCAGCAACGTTTTCTTCGTTCCTGCTTCCCCCTTCCGAATAATTAAGCCGAAGTACAGCAGCCTTTCCCTTCGGATTTTTCACAATATTGAACTTGTAGTCATCGGCACCGATGGAGGCCGCCATTTTGAAAGCGTGACCAAGCAACTATTTTTCGCATTCGAGCAAGGGATTCTGGAACCTTCTATTTATTTATCGTCTCAAAAACAATAAATACGCTAGTGAATTATTATATTATTCGAGATTTATACATTGAAATAAAAAAACGAAAGCAGTTGATCAAATATTTCCATGATTAGGCGAACTATTTACGGAAACTTACGAAGATTCCAAACTGAACCGATATGTCAAAATCGTACCGCGATACGCATCTTTTTCAAGCTGCACTGCGATATATCGGTATACCGATAATACCGCGCACCACTACTGTTTTCCTTCACAAATTAATGTCGAGTTCTTTACAGGTAGGTTTCAGCCCTACATGCCCCTCAGACAACTTTGGTTAGCTCGTCTGGCCATAAGACCGATGAGCTGTTGCCATGGCGTGGCGTCCATCGTCCGTCTGTCATCCACAGTTCAGTTAAATCGTATCTCCTCCGTCAGTTCTCCACGGATTTCAATTCTGGTTGTTTTGTTTGAAAGAACTCATCACTCTGCACAAAACTTGGTCATTGTTTTGTCAAATTTTTTTTTTTTTTGCTAATGAGTTACTAATTAGGCCAAATTAATGAATTTTCCAGGCCTCTCGCTAGAATTGTATCTCCTCTCTCACTTCTCATCTGATTCCAGTTCTGATTGATGTTTTGGGTAGATCTTCCCTTGAGGAGCAAAACTTGGTCAGTTGTTTGTTGATTTTCCCATTGGAAACAATTTGATTACAACTTTTGTTTATGTTCAGTTAAATCGTATCTCCTCCCTCAGTTGCCAATGGATTTCAGTTCTGATTGTTTTCTTTGAAAGAACTTGACCTTCTGCACAACACTTGGTCATTGTTTTGTCAATTTTTTGCGAACGGACTGCTAATTAGCTCACCTTGACGAATTTTGGGACTTGTCGTTAAAATTGTATCTCCTCTCTCATTTCCCATCCAGTTCCAGTTCTGATCGATGTTTTGGGTGGACCTTCCCTCGGGGAACAAAATGTAGTCCTTTGTTGATTTTCCTGTTCTAAACAATTTGTCGTGGAGTTTGGTCCTCTCTTACATTGTCACATTTCAGTTCTGTTTGATGTTTTGGTAGTCATGGTTGTTTTGCATGGTTGCAGGCCAAAATGAGCTACCACGTCCTTGACATTCTGGTCTCATTTTTTTTGTTTAATTGTCTGCTTTATGAAAAGAAATTGGCAAACCAAATCACAAACAAAACAAACGTAGGAAATCTAATTCACTACAGGGAATGTGGAACACGGTCCATGACAGACATGTCAGCTTCTGGGTGTGCTTATTTTCGTTTCGGATAGACTTTATTTTGGTGAAATTTAGCCTGTGGTCACAGTCTTGTGAGCCAGAAGAAAGCAAGAAGGCATGACTATGGGCTTTTTGGTAGGCTTTTTTTTTTTTAATGCAGGTGCTATTTATTATTAATATCTGTGAAGGTTCTCAGTCATCCAGGTCATCGTAAACCATAGGTGCTAAAGAAGGTAACTGGACTTGCTTGAAATTCTTGAAGATGTTTCACCTGTCATCCGAAATCTGCTTCAGTTCTGTCTGACTAGTGGGGAGTTCCAGATATTTATCCTCGAATGGACCAAAAGCAACTCTAAGGAGAGTCGTTGAGGTCACGTAGGTCGTTGACACACTGTCATCCTAGAGGTGCTAGGGTCGCAGGCAATGAGCCACATATCACCCTAACGACCTTCTAATACAGTTCACACCCGGCCTCCAGGGACCCAAATATTTTTGTCTCATTTGTTTAACTGGGTTCTCTTTATCTACTTTTAGGACTTGTGTGAAAATCTGATGATGTTTTAGGTCATATTTATGCAGAAATATAGAAAATTCTAAAGGGTTCACAAACTTTCAAGCACCACTGTACGTCAGTGTCGAGTGTACCTTGGGGGACAGAAATGGACTCCTATTATACCCCTTTTTCTGACAGTCAGTGCGTTTACATGCACATCCAAATCGAGCTACTGTTGGTAATCGAGCTAAGGGTCCCAGCAGGGGTGCCAGAGAAATGAAATCCTACAAGCACACAAGGAAATCGAGCTATTGTGTGAGGTACATTGTGCACCCAAGCCACAGGTGGCGCTACACGCCCCATCGTGTTGGTACACTTCCGGTTGTCGTCATGAAGAAGAGCTATTCAAGAGTATAAACAAAGTTATCAGTTCCGTGTTCTGCTCGCCATTTTCTCTTCTTCGTTCGTTCATTCTCCTTGTTCCTCCTGACCTCTTCTGCTGCTCGCTACTACTACTGTTGTCATGCCGATCAAGGCTGTTGTGTTTCCCGCTTGTGGTCTCGTCACTCGTCACTTCCGGAAGGGGCAGTGCTGAAGTAAGTAGCTCGACTACGTAGCTCGATAGGGTTTACATGCACTAAGTAGCTCGGCTACAATCGCATAATCTAGGTCGCGTAGCTCGATTACGAGAAATCCAGTTCGGTTCGATTTCAGCCGAGCTAAGGTGTTTCCATGGCATTTAGAACTTCGATTTCAGTCGAGCAACGGCAGAAATTCGATTTTCTCTATGTGCATGTAAACACACTGACTGTAGAGAGTTGGTGGAACCCATGTGGTGCATTATAGGGTGTCTGAAATGCCAGAACCAATCAGAGTTAAAACTACTTCATTTTGTATCTATTGTTCACCCTTACACTCTTACGTTTTATGCATTTTCTCTGTATCATGTTTTTGCTCAAAATATTCAGATGGACATATTTGCTCAACCTGTAACACAATCATAGTGTCCATTTATGTTACATCGGATTATTATTATTACAAGAAGGTCCGGGTTTGAGCCCCGTGGCCGGCGAGGGCCTTTCTGTGTGGAGTTTGCATGTTCTCCCCGTGTCCGCGTGGGTTTCCTCCGGGTGCTCCGGTTTCCCCCACAGTCCAAAGACATGCAGGTTAGGTTAACTGGTGACTCTAAATTGACCGTAGGTGTGAATGTGAGTGTGAATGGTTGTCTGTGTCTATTTGTCAGCCCTGTGATGACCTGGCGACTTGTCCAGGGTGTACCCCGCCTTTCACCCGTAGTCAGCTGGGATAGGCTCCAGCTCGCCTGCGACCCTGTAGAAGGATAGAGCTGCTCGAGATAATCAAATCAAATCAAGTTTATTTGTATAGCGCTTTTAACAATAAACATTGTCGCAAAGCAGCTTTACAGAATTTGAACGACTTAAAACATGAGCTAATTTTATCCCTAATCTATCCCCAATGAGCAAGCCTGTGGCGACGGTGGCAAGGAAAAACTCCCTCAGACGACATGAGGAAGAAACCTCGAGAGGAACCAGACTCAAAAGGGAACCCATCCTCATTTGGGCAACAACAGACACCCTGACTATAATATTAACAGTTTTAACAGGTATAACCCTCAACTGTCCTCATGGGGCCGTCCTTCACAGGAGCGGTGCGATAAACAGACACAGGGCACCAGGATGATCAAGCAGGTCCGAGGGGCAGAAGAGGCCAGCATCTCAATCCCAGGACCAACATGTAACTCAGAGGGACAGATTGGGGGGGGGGGGAAGAAAACACGTTGTTAGGTATGCCCTAAAAATGACAAGTATTAAATCTGTGTGGTAGGCTCGCAGAGACGAGAGTCTTTACATCAGGCATAACACACAACAATGGCATGTTAATATGGTAAAATATATCATGGCCTGCTCTGGCTGGATGCTTGATTGGGTGATGGGAGCACACTCCTCAGCAATGATGAGATGCAGATGGGACCCTTAGGGCTGGCCAAGACAATTGTGGCCAATGATGATAATGACATGAGATTATTATTATTATTATTAAATCTGTCAACTGGCCCTAAAGTGTAATAGCTAATCATATATCAACTGGAGAACATATTTTTGCATATTTTATTCTTGAAAGCAGGCGTGGTAGCTGACACATTTGCTTTGGAATGTGTGGAATCTTCTTCAGGTTCGCATCACAGTTATTCTTTCTCATACATCTGACTCGTTCTCTTGTTTATTGGCGTATCTTTCCCTCCTCTCCTCGGGATAATTGTCTCTTTCCCGGTTTTGCTGTTTTCAGATATCTGCTGTGATATACCTTCTCGCTGCAGTGATCCCCATGTCACACACTTTGGCACTGTCTTTGCTGTTCTCCTTCTTGAACTTGGGCAATTTTATGCTTGCGATTTTGCTGGAAATAAAAAAAAATTTATATATAATCTGCTGTTTTCTTTTTCACAGTCTTCTGCTCTCTCCACTTTCGCATCAGAAGTTGGGACGGTCTCCTTTTTGTTATTTGTTTTAACATGAATATTCACGCTGCTCTCGTCATGTGGTGAAATCAGGTTTAACACAAGATTGTCTGACTTTGATAATCTTCTGGCTGCTCCTGTTCGGGGTCGCCACAGCGGATTATAATGATCCGCATATTTGATTTGGCATAGGTTTTACACCGGAGGCCCTTCCTGACGCAACCCTTCCCAGTCTGTACAGGATTGGGACTGGCACTAAGTATGCACCGTCTTGTAGTTTACCTAATTTCCATGTCTTTGGACTGTGGGGGGAAACCAGAGCACCCAGAGGAAACTTATGCAGACACTGGGCGAACATGCAAACTCCACACAAAGTCCCCCGTCGGCTACTGGGCTCAAACCCAGAACCTTCTTGCTGTGAGGTGACAGTGCTAACCACTACACCACTGTGCCACCCCATAGTCGGACCTTGATTAATTAAGCATGTGATTTTTCTCATTAAACCCTTAATATTTATCAAAACCCCCTGCTTATAACCAGGGAAGGTTACCCAGGCTTCCAGGACAATTTCATGAATGAACAAAAAGAGAATGTTTCATGAAATGTTGCTTCGTTTGGGATATCCACGATATACCATGACTGACTGACACCATATCTTCCCCCCCCCCTTAAATAATTAATTTAGACAGACATCATGAGAGATATTGCTTAATCAATGGTGAAACTATTTTATGTCACATGAGCTATCCTCGGCCAATCCCTGCACGGGAATTTTTTGATGACAGATGTATTTAAATAATATTGGCTGGTGTTGTGTGGTATATCAGATATTATTATACATATGGGCCACTTTTTCCATGGAATAAAAACATGTATTCTATTCCCTTCTAGTGAGTTTATTGATGGATTGCGATATTATCATATTGCTTATCCTCCATGTATTACACCACTCTCCCCAATGGAGAATGAGCGTACAATATTGTTACAATCTTGCACATTGTCAAGACAACACGACGTCATATTTTGGAGCTCATGCGAAGATCCAATGACAAAGCTTCTGCTGCGCATGCGCACATCATTTCTTTATTGGCCAGGAGAGAGAAGACGGGGTTAATTCAGTGCACGGATTAAGCACTAAATAAATAAACTGAAACTATAGATGCGCTGAACACCCGAAAGGCTACCAAAACTTCATTAGATATTCTTCACGCATATTTACAAGAGAAAAACATACCAACGGACATTGAAAAACTGGAAAAGAGACACATCAGAGAAGTTAAACTTCAGTGCTTGTGAGTGACTGTGACAGTTTGTACACAAACATGGCGGCGAGGTTTGCTTCATTAAAAGCAGAAGATTTAAAGAGACAGATACACTGAACCGGAGTTGGACAAAGTACCCAACTTCATTACTGAAGTCAAAGTACAGATCCCCTTGGTCAAATGTTACTCCGATACAAGTGAAAGTTCTCCAGTCAAATTTTTACTTAAGTTAATGTACTGAAGTACTTGCTTTTAAAAATGCTTAAGTATTAAAAGTACATATTCTGTCAACGCATTGCTGTATTATTGCCACAACTCTTACAGTACCGAATGCCTCTGAAACAACTGACTGGAGTTCCTAAATGAATGCATGCTGTGGAATCATGGTGGTTTCATGTTATGCTAGCTAGTCAGTGAAACTCCACCTGACATGCTAGCAAACTTTTTTCAAACTCGAAATCATATTGGGTAGCTAACATTACTCGAAAGAAGTCTACATTCTGTATATTTGGCAAGATTATGCTCAAACATATTTCTGAAAGGACTTCAGATAAGTTGACGTTATTCATGTTAGCGTAACTCCATTTTTACATCATAACTAAGTGTTCAAGTTAACTAGCTACATGTTAACGTTAGCCGTGGACAAGGCTACGGCAACTTGGTGGGCAAATCAATGGGAAGTTTTTGACTAACCAGACTGCATAGCTATTGCAACGTTATCGCTAGCTCTAAAAGCACAGACAACTTCATTGCAAGCTTTCTCTTGGAATAAAACATTTACAGACATCAATATGCTTCCGCAGGTTGGATGGCGAGTTTTTGTAGGCCGTGATGTGGTTCATTTTAGGCAAACAAAGTAAACATTTAAAATGAAACAAATCTTTAATCCTTTCCGAAAACTGAAACATGGGTTCTCGGTATGGCCATGAGTGCGTGCATTCCCCAGAAGAACCGCCTCCTTCCGTTCTACCATCAACTGATCGTGTTTAAATAATGCTGCTGAGAAATCATTGATCTTATCCAGTCTATGAACGTGATGTGACCCTAGAGATTACTGATAGGCTGTCTCAGTGTCACCTGTGAAAAAACCATCACGAGAAAGAAAAAGAAGGGGGGGGACGTCCACTTTCTCAGCTGTTTCATAATAATGAGTAATGAGGACCATGGTAGAAATGTAGTGGAGTGAAAAGTACGATATTTGTCTTTCAAATGTAATAAAGTTAGTCATAAGTTTCTAAAAAAAAATACTCAAGTAAAGTACAGATACTCAAAAAGTGTACTTAAGTACAGTACTCAAGTAAATGTACTTCATTACTGTCCACGTCTGTGCTGAACACCCGAAAGGTTACCAAAAATTCACTGGGTATTCTTCACGCATATTTACAAGAGAAAAACAGACCAATGGACATCAAAAAACTGGAAAAGAGAGCAATAGTGGAAATATTGTCAAAGTTCTACTTGGAGCTGAGGAAAAGTGTTGGAGACTTTTACAAGACGACTTCACTCAGCAAAGCCCTTTTGTTTTGAACAAATGCAGTGTAACAATTAACTACGACCAAAAGTCACTCTGAACTTGAACTGTCAACCTGTATATACATAGCTTGTATACAAGTTGGGTTGTTCAGACTTTTTGGACTTGTATCATTTTTATTGTTAGAACTTTGACTTTGGACAGTACATTGGATTGACAGAACATTGAATTACATTTGATCAGAATCAATATTGGTAAGTTACCGCCCTGTTTTTAACTTTTTGTAAAATCTATAATTGTTCCATCGAATGTGTATGTATAATAATAATAATAATAATAATATTGTCAAAGTTCTAATAATATTGGCTGGCTTTTTTCGTGGTCTATCAGATATATTCCATTCAGCTACTCGTCTTCGACTCGTTCAATATCATGCTAACGGAATGGAATTTATCTGATATACTACTCAAAGCCAGCCAATATTATTTAAATATTCCATTCCGCTAGCATGATATTGAACGAGTTGAAGACGAGTTGCTGAATGGAATATATCTGATAGACCATGAAAAAAGCCATTATTATTATTATCTCATCTCATTATCTCTAGCCGCTTTATCCTTCTACAGGGTCGCAGGCAAGCTGGAGCCTATCCCAGCTGACTACGGGCGAAAGGCGGGGTACACCCTGGACAAGTCGCCAGGTCATCACAGGGCTGACACATAGACACAGACAACCATTCACACTCACATTCACACCTACGGTCAATTTAGAGTCACCAGTTAACCTAACCTGCATGTCTTTGGACTGTGGGGGAAACCGGAGCACCCGGAGGAAACCCACGCGGACACGGGGAGAACATGCAAACTCCACACAGAAAGGCCCTCGCCGGCCACGGGGCTCGAACCCGGACCTTCTTGCTGTGAGGCGACAGCGCTAACCACTACACCACCGTGCCGCCCCCTATTATTATTATTATTATTATTAATATTATTATAGTACGTTCCTTTCAGGTGTTCAAAGCATCTTTCTCTTTCAGAATTCTCTCAAAATCTTCCGTATTTAACAAAGCAAACCTTACTTTTCATCTTCATCTGACGAGCTTGCATATTTTAAGGCCAAAGTTATATTTCTGAAAAGTATAATTTGCCATGTCTGCTGATTATTTTTGCTAGCATGACTGTAGTAACTGTTTCAAATGAGGAAGTGGAATTTTAAGTGGAGGACAAGCAGAGTCTCTCTCACACACACATTTGAATACTTTTATTTAAACCCACTATTAAAAATTAACATATACAGGATTCAAATATTATCAAGGTTTACATCAAGGATATAAAAAGCATCGCCTACGCCACACTGCAAGGCTGCCTATTACAGCTGATATCGAGCAGAACTTCGCTAATTGTTTAGATTTTACTCTGGAAAGCCCTGCCAGTCTTAACCCACTCACTGTTAATTTATGTACGTGCCCCAGACTACCAAATATCAGGACGATAAGGGTACAGGAATAACCAAGGCTGGTAATAGCTGCAAGTAGGGACTGATATTTGGCCATTTTGTCATAAAAGGCCATGTCCATATATGTATCAAAAACACATCCTACTTCAACTACGACTGCCTGCTTTCTATCCATGTCCTGAAGTACAGTGTCGGGGTGTTGGGGATATTGCCAAACACATCCTCAGTGCTGCCGAACCGAAGTGCTGTGTGTGTGTGTGTGTGTGTGCGCATGCCCGGGGAGCAGAGCAGTGCGTGAGTCTCAGCTCTGTACCGAATTTTGGCAAATTAAAAAGTTTAACACCGCACCCGTTGTAACTGCCGTCGTTAATGTAGCAGAGGTGATACGTCTCAGATATTTAACACACACACACACACACACACACAAACACAAAGTGAAACATCTTGGTGCTGTTGATAAATACCAGCACTCTTAGAACGCAGCTCAACCAATCAAATTAGTGGACCGGAACTAACTCTTGCACAAATATCAGACATAGCAGTGCATGTTTGATCAGTTATGTCATGGCCTAATGGTTAGAGAAGCAGCTTTGGGACCAAAAGGTCGCCACTTCGCTTTCCTGGACCAGCAGGAATGGCTGAAATGCCCTTGAGCAAGGCACCTAACCCCCAACTGCTCCCCAGGCTGCTCTGGTTATGTTGTACGTTGCTCTGGATAAGAGCGTCTGCCGAATGCCTGTAATGTAATGGAACGCCGTTCGCATGCAGGTCATCGTCACGCACCAGGGATTCTGTGGTTATGTTTTTCTCCTTTGCTGCTACGATTTTCTTATTTGCGATGTTGACACCTTTGCTGATACGATGATTTATTTCCAGTATTTCACTGTACTGCTGAGCTTTACTCGAATGCTGAACAAAACGCACAAAGGTACAGCACAAAGCAGAGCGTGGGATCAAACCCAGACAAACCGATTGAGCCAGTCAACAACGAAGCAAGTCTGTGAGGGAATGAAAGAAGTTAATTTTGTGAAAGCTCAAAGGAATAAGGTAGCTGTAGGAATTGAGCGTGCCTTTTTATATTGAGCTCACGATATGACTGCCCAGAGCGGCGGGGTCACAGTGAATTCAGAGACAGATGACTGGCCTGTCAAACACATGGCCGGTTTTACACTCGGTCGTCCCGAGCTGCAACTTGCAAGAACCAAAGCTTCATTTTTACTCAAGAGCCTGACTTCTATTAACCAGAGCTATGACTCATCATTCAGTAGGTGGCATGTCTGTCAGTTAAATGCTCAAAAGACACTTTCACTGTCTCTACTCTGGCACTTATGCCCTTTCTATTAAGTTTTCCTTTGGGTGAGCTATTGCTATAAACGTCAGAGTTCGGCTTCGCACCTGATTACTTGCACGAGCGTGAGGAATTGCCGTCTCGCTCTCTCCACATGGACGGGTAGGGGGAGTGGGGGTGATGAACCGTGAAAGGGCTCTGCTTGATCTGTGACTGGCATCAGAGCAGTCCATAATGAGCTCACGGCCCAGGTGAATAAGTCTTCTTAATGAATCCGGGGTGCCTGATTGATATAATGTATAATAGAAGCAAGGACTGCAAAATGGCCAAGTGACGGACTTGCTCTTGCGCCGCGTGACTCGAAACCGCCAATTAATATTGTCGGAGCTTTTCTATGTTCATAAATTCAGCCATCTGTTGTGGCTTTAAGCTTTTTGGACTAAAGCAAGTGGTGAAATTGATTTAGAAAATCTAGAATTTGTTTGCAAAATATTGGTTTGAGTGTATAACCAGTATTATTCTATCCACGTTCACTGGATATGAGCAATCGCACGCTCTGATTGGCTACTCTACTACTAGGCTATCAGCTCATATACCGTGAGTAGAGAAAAACAAAATGGCAGCGCACATCAAGTCAGAGATATCACTTTATCAAGTATTAAGAAACAGAAATGGCTAAATTTCCGATATCGCTCTTGTTCCACATTCCAGTCCAGTCGGTGGCGGTAATGCACCTTTAAGTTGGTTTGCCAAACGCGAAAAAACCCTAAAGAAGAAGAAGAAAATGGCGGCATGTGTTGCTTAAACCAACCGAGGACGAAATAAAAACTCTACTCGAAAACAAAACCCCCAAAAAAGCAACAAAATATGGAATGAAAGTATTTGATGGTAAGAACATATAATTTTTATTTTTCAAGAGTCGTTATTATTACATACATGTCAACCTTTGGTCAATCAAACCTGTATAATCAACCTCCAAAATCCGTATTTCCCTTATAAAATCCGTATAAGATGCAAATTAAAATAATTTACCTAAAATTTGAATGACAATTAACAATGATGTATCCCAGTTACTTTTTATTCAATATTAATAACAATAAACCTTCAGAATGAATACAAAGCTCCAATGTTTGACAAAAACACAAAGTGTTATCAGCGTAGTTACAAAGGAAATACTTCGTTGTTTGGAGACAGGTTTCACCGAGCAGCTATTATGCACGAGACTTCATATTAGCCACAAAGTCAGAAAAATCTGTTCGTAAAATTACGTTATAATGACCAAATACAATGAAAAGTATTTTTCCAGTCTCACCTGTGAAAGGTAATCCCATGTGATCTCGTTTGGACGGTAAACCTGTTGGTACAGTTAAACGCAGCACATGAATGAGGCATCTTTATTCTCGGCTACTGTCTAGACCAGAGATGGGCAAACTACGGCCCGCAGGCCACATTGGCATTTTTAATCCGGCCCGCAGAAGACAATCATATAAACACGATTGAGCAGATCTATAAACTATAAGCGTCAGTGTTATCACATAGACAGGTGTTCTAGAGATCCGTCTTTCCAGTCAGTCGTATTCACGCGAGATTACATTTGCAGAGTGGTGCAGCGCGTGCCATGGAAGTCATTCTGGCGCCCGTGCCACTGGTGATCTCGAGAACACAGGATAAAACTTTACAATGAGTGGTCCTAAAAAAAGAAAAGTGGACAGTGAGTGCAGGGTGTTCAATAAAGAATGGACAACTAAATATTTTTTTGCTGAAGTCCGATCAAAGGCTGTATGCCTTATTTGCAAAGAAACCGTTGCAGTTTTAAAGGAATATAACATCAAACAGCACTTTTCCTCCAAGCATGCTAATTATGCTAACAACCAGTCAGCGCAAGAATGGACGAATACAGCTCAGCAGTTGCTGAGTGAATGTGAGTATTAACACTTTCTCTTTTTAAAACTATGTTGGAGCTGTAATAAGATGGTAGTCACATGTTTACAGACATAATAATATAAAAAGTATAACTCTTAGTAATTTTGGTTGTCGTGGGTGGCTGCTGTAGTGCTGGTGTTTGTTTTTTAGTACCGTGTGCTTTTGGGTGTCGGCTCCGCCCCTCATTTATGTCCCTGTCTGCTATTATAGGTGTATTATGAGCAGCTGACCTTGCTTCTGCTTATATCTGTTCCTGGACTTTTGCCTGTGGAGGTTATTCTGATCTATGAGTGGCCTTTTGGAATATGAAAACCTGTTTGGAACCTGTGTTTTGATTTTTTGAGGACTGGAAATATTTCAGTGAGTGACTTTGAACCTGAAAACCAGTTTGGAGTTTTTTGCTTTCTTGAGCCGTTTTGTTTGATTTTGTGGGCTGGATGGATCCAGTGCCAAACTGTTGAACTGCAAACATGTTGGCATGGTGTGGTACCCAAACTGTTGAACTGCAAACATTTTGGAATGGTGTGGTACCTCTCCTACTAATGGTGGTTGGTTGTACTGGCAGGCTGGAAGTGGATGGTTAAAAAAAACACTCAGGTGTAAATCTACGAGTTCAGTGAAATGTACAAAAATGATATGTACTGATATGTAATTTAGTTCAATTTAATGATATGCAATTTAGTTGTATGTATAAAATGATACAAATATACAAATACACTGGCATCCTACTCATCCTGGCAGCTCAAAGATGTAATTTAAGAATTAAGTGTGCTACTTTTCTTACTGTCACGTGTGTGTGTGTGTGTGTGTGTTACTTTTCTGGATGGATCCAGTGCCAATCTATTGAACTGCAAGCATTTTTCTGCTCTGCCTTTGTTGACTAAGAACTAAAATAAATGTCAATCTGATCTGCATTTGGGTCTCTGTCAGTGAAGGCCTTACAATAACACTAAAGCTTTTCCGGTTTATGTTCGATATGTATGAATTTGGTGCTGGCCCGGCCCGCCTGGCAAATTTCAAAAGTCAACGTTGCCCCTGAGCCAAAAAGTTTGCCCACCCCTGGTCTAGACGCTATACCAGAGACGGTTGAAGAATCTCCACTTTGCCACATCCAATATGGCGGCGAGGATGACGTATGATTCTACGCAGAAGGCGGCGTCTATGTTTATATGTCTATGGCTTCCCGGTTGGCGGGATTCTCGCAATGCGGTGCGCGCATGATCAAAAGTGGAACGAAGTCTCGCTACCACAAGATAACGCGCGATTTCATAAGACTCTTTACTGGCTGTCTGTGGTGTACAGTACGTTTGTAAATGTTATGCGCTCTTTTATCATCGTGGGAATTGATTATAGCTCTAAATAAATATTGAAGTTTTTTTAAAGAATCCGTATAACTTTATTTATACGCCTGTATACTATGTTTATTGAATCAAATCCGTATAAAATACGGACATTCCGTATAGGTTGACATGTAGGTTATTATCGCATTTTTTAAATTGCTACTGTCATTACGCTAGTTTGTTTACATTCTAAGCAGAAATGATTTTGTTGGACGTTTTGTATAAAGTTTTTATTTATCGAATTTGCAAAAAAATAAAAATGCTCCATTTCTCAAAATCCAGTGAATGTTGATGGAATAAACCGGTTATTCCACTCTATCTCGTCGGACACGGCTCATAAACAACTCGACTCTACGCGCCTCTTCAGCCATCGGCTCATATACAACTCAATTTCGTGGAATCGCTGTTAATTATTCCAAGAGTCATCAGGAATCAACAGCCAGAACAGGGCTCTTTTCCAGAAAGACTTTCCTTTCGCCTTCTTTTTCAGACTGTAAAACGGTATAATTTGGTGCACACTGACCCACAGCCATGGAGTGATCACGTAGCGAGTCCTGACACATTTCAGGCAGCTGATTGAGGTGAAAATGCTTTCCAGCTGCATCAGCCATCCAAATCTATCAATATTTATTTGGCAGGTGGGTCCCAGGTCTAATCCAATTGTCAGAATATTGCTCTAGTTCTGTATCTCGCTACTGTCCTCCACAGGGATGTTGTGCATTGGCCACAAAAATGCATCCCATCATGCACGAGTTTCCCCTTGAGCCTCACAGAGCTTACTGCACCCAGGATTTTTTTTTCTTTTCTGTAGTCACTATTGAGACAAGAAGAGGTTACGGTATATATTTAGTTACATAGTTGTATTGATTGATTATATTGGTTAGTGTGTGTGTGTGTGCGTGCACGTAGGTCTGACTTTTGTCAAATGAATTGCATTTAATGTTAGTGAACACTCCTCCAAATAGGAGGCAAGAGAAATAAAAGCCCAGAACACTGTTGTAATCCATATGACGCATCTCTCTGTTCACTTACGCTTCGTGTCTATTCTGGTGCATAAATCAGCTCTAATGATAAATAATGGCAGGGTAATTAACGGGTAATGAGAGCCTACAATCAGTCAGCGTTGGCAGGTTCAGACACATGATTAAAAATACTATTACAAATGTTTGAACAGAATATACTAGTGCATCTCAAAAAATTAGAATACCATGAAAAAGTTCCTTTTTTTTCATAATTTAATTCAAAAAGGTAAACTTTCAGGGCGGCACGGTGGTGTAGTGGTTAGCGCTGTCGCCTCACAGCAAGAAGGTCCGGGTTCGAGCCCCGTGGCCGGCGAGGGCCTTTCTGTGCGGAGTTTGCATGTTCTTCCCGTGTCCGCGTGGGTTTCCTCCGGGTGCTCCGGTTTCCCCCACAGTCCAAAGACATGCAGGTTAGGTTAACTGGTGACTCTAAATTGACCGTAGGTGTGAATGTGAGTGTGAATGGTTGTCTGTGTCTATGTGTCAGCCCTGTGATGACCTGGCGACTTGTCCAGGGTGTACCCCGCCTTTCGCCCGTCGTCAGCTGGGATAGGCTCCGGCTTGCCTGCGACCCTGTAGAACAGGATAAAGCGGCTAGAGATAATGAGATGAGATGAGGTAACCTTTCGTATATTCTATATTCATTACATGTAAAGTGAAATATTTAAAGCCTTTTTTGTTTTAATTTTGATGATTATGGCTTATAGCTCATGAAAATCAGAAATCCAGTATCTCAAATTATTAGAATATTCCCTAAGATCAATCAAAAAAAGGATTTAGAATACAGAAATGTCCAACTTCTGAAAAGTATATTCATTTATACACTCAATACTTGGTTGGGGCTCCTTTACCATGAATTACTGTATCAATGCGGTGTGGCATGGAGGTGATCAGTCTGTGGCACTGCTGAGGTGTTATTGAAGCCCAGGTTGCTTTGATAGTGGCCTTCAGCGTATCTGTATTTTTGGGTCGGGTGTTTCTCATCTTCCTCTTGACAATACCCCATAGATTCTCGATGGGGTTCAGGTCAGGCAAGTTGGCTGGCCAATCAAACACAGTAATATCATGGTCAGCAAACCATTTGGTAGTAGTTTTGGCACTGTGGGTAGGTGCTAAGTCCTGCTGGAAAAGGAAATCAGCATCTCCAAAAAGCTCGTCAGCAGATGGAAGCATGAAGTGCTCTAAAATCTCCTGGTAGACGGCTGTGTTGACTTTGGACTTGATAAAATACAGTGGACCAATACCAGCAGATGACATGGCACCCCAAATCATCACAGACTGTGGAAACTTCACACTGGGCTTCAAACACCTTGGATTCTGTGCCTCTCCACTCTTCCTCCAGACTCTAGAATTGTGATTTCCAAATCTCATCTCATTATCTCTAGCCGCTTTATCCTTCTACAGGGTCGCAGGCAAGCTGGAGCCTATCCCAGCTGACTACGGGCGAAAGGCGGGGTACACCCTGGACAAGTCGCCAGGTCATCACAGGGCTGACACATAGACACAGACAACCATTCACACTCACATTCACACCTATGGCCAATTTAGAGTCACCAGTTAACCTAACCTGCATGTCTTTGGACTGTGGGGGAAACCGGAGCACCCGGAGGAAACCCACGCGGACACGGGGAGAACATGCAAACTCCGCACAGAAAGGCCCTCGCCGGCCCCGGGGCTCGAACCCAGGACCTTCTTGCTGTGAGGTGACAGCGCTAACCACTACACCACCGTGCCGCCCTGATTTCCAAATTAAATGCAAAATGTACTTTCATCTGAAAAGAGGACTTTGGACCACTGAGCAACAGTCCATTTCTTTCTCTCCTTAGCCCAGATAAGACACTTCTGACATTGTCTCTGGCTCAGGAGTAGCTTGATATTAGGAATGTGAAAGTTGTATCCCCTTTCTTGAAGATGTCTGTTCGTGATGGGTCTTGATACACTGACACCAGCCTCAGTCCACTCCTTGTGAAGCTCTCCCAAGTTCTTGCATCAACTTTTCTTGACAATCCTCTCAAGACTGCGGCCATCCCTGTTGCTTGCGCACCTTTTCCAGCCACCCTTTTCAGCAATGACCTTTTGTGGTTTACCCTCCCTGTGGAGGGTATCAGTGATCATCTTCTGGACAACAGTCAAGTCAGCGGTCTTCCCCATGATTGTGGTTGTGTGTACTGAACTAGACCGAGAGATACACTGTGTTCATACTGTTTTACTCAAACTCGAAATGAAATATTCTAATATTTTGAGATTTTTTGTTTTTGTACTGTATGCCATGCTGATTAAAATTAAAATAGAAAAATGCCTGAAACATTTTAGTTTGTGTAATGAGTCTATAATATATAACATTTTCACTTTCTTAAATAACTGATAGAAAATATTGAACTTTTTCACAATATTCTAATTTTTTGAGATGCACTAATATGAATGAAATGGATCAGAGTCAATGCAAACTTGACAAATGTTTATATTTAAGGAGCTAAAGGACATGAATATATTTGATAACACAAAACAATAGCATTGTTGCTTTATAGAACACTGAAGGAGCTGAAAAGATCCACAGTGGAGATGAGAGTATCTGTCCATCGGACCACTTTAAGCCATACACTCCACAAAGTGGGGCTTTATGGAAGAGTGGGCAGGAAAAAAAAGTTATTGCTGAAGAAAACACATTTGGAGTTTGCCCAACAGCATGTGGCAAACTCCCCAAATGCATGAAAGAAGATTCTCTGGTCAAATGAGACTAAAATTAATCTTTTTGGCCATCATGGGAAATGTAATGTGTGGTACAAACCCAATATGGTGGTGGCATCGTCATGCTGTGGGGATGTTTTTCATCTGCAGGGACAGGAAAGCTGGTCAGGACTGAAGGAAAGACGGATGGCACTAAATACAGGGCAGTTCTGGAGGAAAACCTGTTTGAGTCTGCCAGAGATTTGAGACTGGGACGAAGGTTCATGTTCCAGCAGGACAATGACCCTAAACATGCTGCTAAAACTACAGTGGATGGTTTAAAGGGAAATGTTTAAATGTCTTGGAATGGCCGAGTCAAAGCCCAGACCTCAATCCAATTGAGAATCTGTGGCATAACTTGAAGATTGCTGTACACCAACGCAACCCATCTAACTTGAAGGAGTTGGAGCAGTTTTGCCTTGAGGAATGGGCAAAAATCCCAGTGGCTAGATGTGCTAAGTTAATAGAGACATATGTCTAGATGTGCTAAGCTAATATAAACATATGGGGGGGGGGGTTGGTTGAATACCTATGCACACTCCAGATTTCTGTTTTTTTCATCTCAATTATTGTTTGTGTCACAATAAAACAACAGTTTTCACCTTTAATGTTGTATGCATGGTTTTGATAAACTTATGCAATGTCACAACATTTATTTCAGTCCAGAGTTGTATTGATTTTTCACCAAGATCTTATATCGAGGATGGAAGAGTCGAACCACTGCATAAAGTCTTCTCCAGCACGTCCCAAAGATTCTCAATGGGGTTAATGTCGGGACTTTTTGGCAGCCAATTCATATGCGAAAATGGTTCCTGATGCTCCCTGAACCACTCACAATCTGAGCCCTGATTTTATGCCCGTGCCATCAAGGAAGAAAAAAATCCATTGATATGAACCTGTACATTCAGGTCATCAGCTGACTTCATTTTATTGTTTCATAATATTGCTGAACCTTGACCTGAGCAACCCCAGATCATAACGCTGCCTCCAGAGGCTTGTACAGTGGCCACTATGCATGATGGGTACATCGCTTCATGCGCTTCCCTTCTTACCCTGACACGCCCATCACTCAGGAATAGGGTCAATCTGGAATCAGATCACATGACCTTTTTTCCGTTGCTCCAGAATCCAGTCTTTATGCTCCCGAGCAAATTGAAGCCTTTTCTCCTGATTAGTCTCACTAACAAGTGGTTTTCTTTGGCCACACAGCTGTTTAGTCCCAATCCTGTGAGTTCTCATCACATTCTGAGTGTGGAAATGCTCTTATTTTCACTATTAAACATAGCCGTGAGTCCTGTTGTCGAGATTTTTTTTTTTCTCTCAATGATTTGACTTCAGGTATTTAAGTGATCTCTGATCATGGTTAATCAGGATCTTTTTCCACCAAGTTGATAGTTCACCACTATCCTTCCCGATGTTAAGAATGCATTGGACAGTTTTTAAACCCAAGTTCAGTCATTTCCTTAGTTGTTTTCTTTACTTAATGCAGACCAATAAGTTGACCTTCTGAAACACAGTACCATCTTTCCCATGAGCATGGGATACGTCTTCTGACATGTTGGTTTAAGAAATGAGAAGCTACTCACTGCATCAGTTAGGGTTAAAAGAATTGTTGCCTGCTGAAATACAGTAATCAGTAATTATCCAATCAAAGGCTTCTAGGTATTTGCTTTTGTTTAAATACAAATGGTGGCTTTTTTTTTGTGGCTGAGCAGTGTAATATAAGATTCATAATAATGAGGATAGTATCACCATATCATTGAATTATCATTACCGTTATTATCATTGAACCAAAATTTCATAGATTAATATTTCACGCAGCGATATATTGGCAATACCAGACCTGTGTTAGATGTTTATTTCAATGTTTTTTTCTCCACATTGCCGTTAATCATTGGAAGCTTGACTGAGTCATCCCTCCATTCCCCCATAGGTGATCATGCATTTGGCAAGAATCTGCTCATTTGAGACTTAGACAACAAATCAACTTTAATTCAGTGGCCAGCGCACGCACACCCCATGTATTAGCCATTAGCATATTCGCATGTTAGCTGTTTGCATGCCAGCTGTTAGAATGTTAGCCTTAGCATGTGAGCCTTAGGATGTTAGCATGCAAAGTATGAGCATGTTATCATGCTAACAGGTAGCATGTTAGCATTAGCATGTTAGTATGTTAATAGTTAACATGTTAGCGTGAGCATGTTAGTATTAGCGTGTTAGCATGCTAACAGTTAGCATGTTAGCATTGGCTTGTTAGCATACTCACAATTAACATGAGCCTTTAGCATGTTAACATGCTCACTTTTAACATGCAGCATGTTAGTGTTAACGTGTTAACCTTAGCATGTTTGCATGCTAGCTGTTAGCATATTAGCATCAGCATGTTGACATACTAACATGTTAGCCGCATGCTCGCTGTTAGCACATTAGCCTTCGCGTGGTTGCATGCGAACAGTTCACGTTACCATTAGAATGTTAGCATTAGCATGTTAGCATGCAAGCTCTTAAAGTGAATATTCTGGACCAATTTTGTGGTTTTTTTATATGAAAGTATGTCCCTTTACACACTCATCCAGAAGGGTAATTTTGCACAAGGCCATCTGTCTATAGCAGAAAAAAATAAAATACCAAAACGCGTCTGGAAAAATCCCAAGGGAGTCTGGAGCCAGATTCGTGACGTTACCTGCGGAAGCGCCAGCAGGCTGCGCGAGCTTTGCACGGTTTCAGTGCACAGCCTGTGTAGACCAAGCGCTCCCATTTCTCTCTCGTTGTCCGGTCTTTTGGGAAACGATGAGTACTAATCCCGTCATGATTGGTGTTGCTACACCCTCCTATGATACATCTGTTAACCATTTTAATAATTACGCGATAACGTTGAAGAAACTTGCAGAAAACCACCAGGTCGTTTTCTCATAAACAAACCAGCGCTGACGTAGGATTCAGAAGGAGGCGTTCTGCATGTGACGTCATGAAAATCAATGTTTGCCGGGAAATCCAAATGGCAAGTTTTTTCAGAGGCGGACCAATTCGCCTCAAATGGCTTGATTTCAACTGAATTTTTCTGGTATTGCGCAAGGTAAAAAAATTGCACAAAATGCAAAATGTGACCGATATTTGACCAAAGTTTAATATAAAATAGGAGAATCGCATTGATCTTGCTCCTGAATTTACCCGTGATATGCACTTTCACATGATAGTTGCTCTGCTACAGCTCAGCAAGCACGCTTTGCATTTTCTCTGCGGAAATGCAGTGTAGTTCAAATACAAATAGCGACCTTTTTTTTTTTTTGGCCGGGCAATGTAATATAAGATTCAGAATAATGAGGATAGTATCACCATATTGTTGAATTATCATCACCATTATTATAGTTATCGTTGAACCAGATTTTCAGAGATTAATTATTCACACAGTAATTGGCAATTGGCAATACAAGACCTCTGTTCAGGGCCGGTTCTGGAGGGGTAGCAACGGTAGCATTTGCACCCGGGACTGGTGTGGAGAGGGGCCCCAAAAAATAAGATAAAATAAAGAGTTCTCTCTGTTCCTGAATAAGTTACTTTACTTATTGCATTACTGAGTGTCTCTGAGCAAAGAAGAGCCTGAACATTGCAGCCTCCATATTGGCTGTTTATTGGCTGTTTGTAAAAATGTATCAATTGTTGCCCCTCCCACGGGAATCATCGCGGACTCGAGAGACGAGACCTGACGAGTTAGTTCGTTGGTAGCAGAACAAAATGTCTGGACACAAATCGGGTTTTCAGAAAAGGAAAGAAAAACGCAGGGTCGAAAATACAAAAAAGGAGGCAGAAAATGCAAAACGAGTTTTAAGGTAGGACAAATGGTTACTTTTCTGAGGCAGCCCGCCGTGGCTGCCTGCAGGCTCATTTATTATAGCCCATTTAGTTAAAGTAGTTGATGTAAAATGTTTATAGTTATAGTTATGTGATGGTTGTCCTGATTTAGACTGGTGTGTGTGTGTGTGTGTGTGTGTGTTTTTGGGAGGGGGGGGGTTGCGCAATGTTGCACCCGGGTCCATATTAGGGCAGAACCGGCCCTGCCTCTGTTAGATGTTTATTTCAATGCTTACCATTTCCTCATTCATATATCAATTGTTTCTTGGCTTTATGTTACATTATTATATTTGACAGCAAGGGAAAACGAATGAACATCTGAAAGCATGAACTATACGCAGCTGATTTGCATCATCTGACTGCACAGAAAATTGACGTACTGTAAGCAGGTGCATAACCCGATTCTGAATACTCACAAATTTCACTACGTACGTTTTGATCTAACTTTTGTTACAGTATAATTAATCTCTGAAGGATCCTATCAGACATCGTAACACAGTCAGCTACAATATGAGACTGGCCTTCAGCAAGACACTGGCATCCCATTCAGGGTGTGTTCCTGCCTCGTGTTCGGTGTTCCTGGGAAGGGCTGTGTTTCCACTGGAGTGGTTCCAGAATATGAATTGACACCATGGAGAAAAATACAGGGGTGGAGCAAATGGGGGGGTTGGTGGGTGGTATGCAAACTGAGATGTTAATGGGGATTTCTCTTCTACTGTATAGAGAGCGTGCACGTGACGTCACGAGGTCACGTCATATTTGTTTATCTGCCATCTTGGACGGCATGGCCGCGCATAGAACTTAGACGAACCTGTTCTAATTATCAAGTGTGTGGGAGTAGATCTTTCGAGAATGGTTATATCTTGTTCAGCATTTGGTTGTACCAATAGACAGGGCCAAAAGGAGGGCCTGTCATTTTATAGATTCCCCGCAGACGAGGAGAGACGCTGTTTTTAGTCACTGCACACTTTATTGGACCATTGGGGTCTTTTCAAAATATTAGTTAGAACTTGCTGTATAATTGTAGTATACTGCACCACCTATCACCAAGTTGTGATAAAAAAAATAACTGGTTTTCACATGGACGTGTAATATTAATGTTCTTAATACAGGGATGCAAACGGCATGGCTTTTGGCGGATGCCGCCTTTTTCACGGCTGAATCGTGCAGATCCTATTTTTTTTAGGGGGGCATTGGAGTGTCTGAATAATTTCATCAAAGTAAATTCTGTATTAAAATTACTAAATGAGCAAATGCCGTTACAGTCCATGAAACATAGGAAGTATAAGTATGAGAAGAAAACAGTAAATCAGAAAGCTGCGCACATTTGCGCAGCTTCCGCACAAACATGCGCAGCTTTCTGATTTACTGTTTCTCAGACAAAAACGTACATATTTATAACCCTGTCATTATCTGGAACTGAGTTTAGATTTCGAACATTCTTACGATAAAACGTCCTGCATAGTCTCTTTATGATAAACGTCTTAAATGCCACTTACCCGTGAGGTTATCAAGTAGACATTCTTCTTCGGAACCTTCCAGAGGTATAGTTGGGATACCCATCCCGCAACAAAATATTTATAAGCCTACAGGCTCTTGTAAGCTTTGAGAGCTTTGTCAGTGTAGCACGATTCACGATTAACGAGAAAATTGTAAATGTCGTGGTAGGCCAGATCGGGCAAATCGCCGGCACCACAGCTCCGAATTTCCCTGAACAAGGATTGCGGCAAGTTGTACGGATCTGCAATCCCCAACCTGGAACACTTTTTTTCCACGTAACGCTGCCTCACGTCACCTTCAAGATGCTGAACAAACTTAGACAAGTTATCGCGTGATGTAGATGGGGTATTTTCCGAATTTTCTTGGGGATTACTCCCTGGATCCATTACGCTTGCGCAAGGTAAACAATCCTGAAGCCGTCCAATATGGCGGAGTAAACACGGACGGGTCACGTGACTGCACATCCTCTATATGTCAGATCTGCAGAGGTTATGAAAGTTTCCATTGAAGTGCTAAATTTTCCATCTCAAAGATGAGGTGGCCATAAGGACTGGCAGCCTGTTGGTGCTTTGAATTGGTTTTATGACCCACCAGTTAAGTGGCTAAGCAT
This sequence comes from Neoarius graeffei, assembly GCF_027579695.1. Classification (NCBI taxonomy): domain Eukaryota; kingdom Metazoa; phylum Chordata; class Actinopteri; order Siluriformes; family Ariidae; genus Neoarius; species Neoarius graeffei. Next base: position 94,034,525 of record NC_083570.1, read on the forward strand.
TTCTTGTGTCTGCTGCATTAGAAACGCTTTCTCTGCTCGTTTGATTTCTCCAAAATAAATGAAATTGGCTGCAAAATGATTAGTTTGATTTATGGTTTTCTTTTAAACCATTTTTAAAACAAAATTATTATTTCTTTTCATGAATGTGCTGTCACAGCGCTAAGGCACCGCGGTAAGAACGGTCAGAGCCCATTGTAATTACTGATCATTCCTTGTAGCACGAAGTCAAATTGGTTTTTGATTCAGATGCATTCATGGAATAAGAAAGTTGCTGAAAGAACATCAGAGCTCGAAAGGGGGGGGGAGGTAAAGGAACAGACTGTCCCTAAGGATGAAATAAGAGTACAGCCTGGGTTTCATTCATTTTCAGAGGAAGCAGAGAAATAATACTATTCCACGTGCCAAGCATTTAACCTTCTTTTATTAGGGCCAAGCCCCTGTCGTACTGATGAGGCCTGGGTCTTTCAAATCAAAACACTCGCCGATTCTGATCACCATTATTCTCATAACTTTGTTTTCCCACACATGATCGACCTACAAGTGCCCAATTTAATTTTGCTCCCACTTCAATTTGTTCATTTTTTCCCCCCTTTCAAAGCATCCGTGATGTGAAACACTTAGCTAATGCATCACTTCATTTGCACATTTGACTAATTTGCATATTAAAAAAGCTGCCTGCTTCGCTGTGACATTTAAAGGAGTCACATGTCCGTCGGAGCACGGTTCATACGCTGCAGAAATGTATAAACCTTTGTCTGCATCTGTGTCATTAAATCAATAATGCTCTGCTTTCAACAGCAATTCAATAGCGTGGTGCATTAACCTAGTTGTGTGCTCAAGTTATTTTTATTTTGTGCAATCTGAATAAAAAATAATGTGCCAACTTTCATATTGCATGCATCATCTGAAAGTTATTAGCGTGATAAGACATTAAAACAGTAATGGTTGCGTTCACCTAAAACTGCTCCACGCCCCATTTATTTCTGTAATTGCCCGAGCCTTTTTGAAAGTATTATTTAAAAAAAAAAAAGAAAGAAAGAAATTGCTGTAGTCAGAATAATTTTCAGACTAATGCTTGTTCCTTTCCACCCTGAAAATCAGCCTGACAGCTTGGTATGGAATGTGTTTTTGAACTTTTTTTTTGGGCTGCTAAAAACCTCAAAGTTGTTTGTGAGAATGTCAGAGTGTTTCATGGTGAAGGTCTGGCTGCTTTTGCTAGCGTGTGATGTGGAGAGATGTGCATGCATCAGTGAAATTTCACAGCAAATGTCCCAGGCTTATACAACCCCAATTCCAAAAAAGTTGGGACGCTGTGTAAACTGTAAATAAAAACAATGTGAAGATCTGTAAATCATGAACACGCTATATTTCACTGAAAACAGTACAAAGACAATACATCAGATGTTGAAACGGAGAAATTTTATTGTTTTTTGAAAAATATATGTTCCTTTTGAATTTGATGTCAGCAGCAGATTTCAGAAATGTTGGGACAGGGGCATGTTTACCACTGTGTTGCATCACCTCTACTTTTAACAACACTCTGTGAATGTTTGGGAACTGAGGAGACCAGTGGCTGTAGTTTTGAAAGTGAAATGATGTCCCATTCTTGCCTGATATAGGATTTCTTTTGCTCAAGAGTTCAGGATCTTCTTTGTCGTATTTTGAGCTTCATAATGCGCCAAATGTTTTAAATGGGAGACCGGTCTGGACTGCAAGCAGGCCAGTTTAGCACCCGAACTCTTTTACTACAGAGCCATGCAGAAAGCGGTTTGGCATTGTCTTGCTGAAAGATGGAAGGTTTCCCTGAAAAAGATTTTGTCTGGATGGCAGCATGTTGCTCTGAAACGTGTTTATATCATTCAGCATTAATGATGCCTTCCCAGATGTACAAGCTCCCCATGTCATGTGCACTAATGCACCCTCATACCATCACAGATGCTGGCTTTTGAGCTGTGTGCTGATAACAAGCCGGATGGTCCGTCTCCTCTTTAGCCTAGAGGACGTGGTGTCCATGATTTCTAAAAATAATTTCTACTTTTGATTCATTAGACAGTTTTCCACTTCGCCTCAGTCCATCGTAAAAGAGCTCGGGCCCAGAGAAGGTGGCGGTGTTTCTGGGTATTGTTTATATCTGGTTTTAACTTGTATTTGTGGATGCAGTAATGAACTGTTTTTTCACAGACGATGGTTTTCTGAAGTGTTCCTGAGTCCATACAGTGATTTCCACTACAGACACGTGTCTGCTTTTAATGCAGTGTCTCCTGAGGGCCTGAAGATCACAGGCATCCACTGTCAGTTTTCAGCCTTATCTCTTGCATACAGAGATTTCTCCAGATTCTCTGAATCTTTTAATGATATTATGGACCATAGATGATGTGATACCCAAATTCTTTGCAATTTTACATTGAGGAACGTTATTCTTAAATTGTTGCACTATTTACCCATGCAGTCTTTCACAGAGCGGTGAACCCCTCCCCATCTTTACTTCTGAGAGACTCCGCCTCTCTGGGATGCTCTTTTTATACCCAGTCGTGTTGCCAACCTGTTGCCAGTTAACCAAATTTGTTTTTTTGTTTTGTTTGTTTTTTAGCATTACACAACTTTTTCAGTCTTTTGTTTCCCCTGTCCCAACTTTTTTGAAACATGTTGCCGGCATCAATTTCAAAACGAGCATGTATTTTTCAAAAAACAATCAAATTTGATTTGTTGGCTTTGTACTATTTTCAGTGAAATATAGGGTTTCCAAGATTTCCAAATTATAGCATTCTGTTTTTATTTATGTTTTCCACAGTGTCTCAACTTTTTTGGAATTGGGGTTGTACACCAGGACAAAAATTTTATGTGAACATACCAGTCAAAGCTGAGATTTGAACTGTTGATCATCTATATTGTTCTGGAAATAACAAGAGACAGTTGTAAGTTTACCTGGATTAATGAAATGAAACTAGTTTAATGAATTAGTTAGATGAAAGTAGACTTGTGCCAATATTCACTTGTCATGGACCTGTTACCTCTCATGGAAAATATTTTACCCCAAAACAACCCAAAGTATTTCAGGTGCTTTTCAGTTTTGTATGTAACCACGAGCAATGCCAACGTTATTACCACTATATACTACGGAGTGTATAGACACGTTGGACACATTTAAATCCTGCTTTGATGCATATTACAGAATAAACAATACACTCATGAAATCACACAATGTATTGCAATAGGTCTAGTCAATTTATCTTGAAAATGCACCCATAATGCACTGCTCCATTTGATGCAATTTGACACATGACTATTGCTGCCTTGACACTGCTCCTTGATTTGTCATATTTCACTTGCAGTATTGTACAACTCCAAATCAGAAAAAGTTGGGATGGTATGGAAAATACAAAAAAACAAAAAGAAGGGAAAAAAAAGAAAGCAGTGATTTTTATGCCTCCACCACCGTAAACAGTGTTGCCAGATACTGCTGACGTTTTCCAGCCCAAAATATGTTCAAAACCCGCCAAAATGCACTTGAAACCGCCCAACTTGGGCGGGAAACCTCCCAATCTGGCAACACTGACCGTAAGGTGCAGGAGGCATTATGTTTTCGGTTTGTCCGTCCGTCCGTCCGTCCGTCCGTGCGTGTGTCCGTCCGTCCCGAAACCTTGTGAACACGATATCTCAAAGGCTAATGAAAGGAATTTCACCAAACCTTCATTTGTGCGCTTTGGGACAAACATGAACTGATTAGATTTTGAGATCAAAAGGTCTAAGGTCAAGGTCACTGTGAAGTCAAATGTCTGTCTGAGAACCTTGTGAACACCATATCTCCAAGGCAAATCAAAGGAATTTCACCAAGCTTTCACCATTTGTGCATTTGGGGACAAAGATAAACTGATTAGATTTTGAGATCAAAAGGTCTAAGGTCAAGGTCACTGGGAGGTCAAATGTCTGTCCGAAAACCTTGTGAACACCATATCTCCAAGGCTGATACAAGTAATTTCACCAGGTCAAGATTACTGTGAGGTCAAAGGTCCATCCCCAAATCACAACTTAATAAGGCGTGTAGTCTACAGGGCAGAAGCATCGCCATCGACGCCATTGGCGTCGAGTTCTATCTAGTTCTAAATTTGCTTTGACTTATTTCCTTACAGACAGTATGAACTCAAGATATTTCCTGTTTTGTCTGGTCAACGGTCATTTCATTTGTTAATATACATCCATTCCTGAGTTTCAGACCTGTAACAAGTTCCAAAAAAGTTGGGACAGGGTCAATTTGGGGCTAGTAATGAGGTAAAACAGTTAAATAATGTTGCGGTTTGAAACAGGCTTAGTGGTTAGCGTGTCCACCTCTCGATTGGGAGATTGCGAGTTCTACTGATGGTCGGGTCATACCAAAGACCATCATAAAAATGGTACCTACTGCCGTCTGGCAAGGCACGCTGCAATACAGATGTGAGCGGAGAGTCAAACTCTTGCGGTTACCAGAGGACCTGCCCCCCACTGTAACCCTAGCTATGTAATAGGCGAGAGGCCGAGGGCTATGGAAACGTAGATCGGCGCCGCCCTATGTGCCACATGGTGTGGGAAGGACTTTTGAAACAGGTGATGTCAACAGGTGATTGTAATCCTGATTTGGTGCAAAATCAGTATCCAGGAAATCTGGGCCGAGGATCTCCAGTTTGTCAACACATTAGAAAACTATTGAAATGTTTAAAAACAATGTTCCTAAAAGAAAGATAGGAAAGGATTTTGTATAATATCTACAGTGTATAATATCATTAAATGATTCAAGGAATCTGAAGGAATTTTTGTGTGTAAAGGGCGCAAGCCTAATCTGAATACCTGTGATCTCTGAGCCCTCAGATGGCACTGCATCAAGAACCGTCATTCATCTATAGCTGATATAACCACATGGGCTTGGAATTACTCTGGCAAACCTTTGTCAAGCACTATAATACGGCGTTACATCTACAAATGCCAGTTAAAACTTTACTGTTCAAAAAGGATGCCTTATTTTAACTGTTTAGGAGCACTGTTGACTTCTCTGGGCTCAGAGGCATTCGAAATGGACCCCATCACACAGTGGAAACGTGTATTATGGTCAGACAAATCAGTATTCACGGTCTGTTTTTGTAAGAAATGGACGCCATGTGCTCTGGACCAAAGACAAACAGGACCATCCAGACTTACCAGCAGCAAGTCCAACAGCCAGGGTCTGTCATGGTATGGGATTGTGTCAGCGCCCTTGGCAAAGGTAACTTACACTTCTGTGTTGGCAGCGTTAATGCAGAAAAGTACATTGAGATTTTGGAACAACATTTGCTGCCACCAAGATGGTATCTTTTCCAGGGATATTTCAACAAGACAATGCAAAACCATATTCTGCACACATTACAAAGGCATGGCTGTGGAAGAAGAGGGTGCCTGTCCCGTCTGTCCCCAATAGAGATTGTGTGTGGAATTTTGAAACCAAAAATGCAGCAACGACGACCCCGTACTGTTGCACACCTTAAGACCTGTTTGCAGGAAGAATGGGACAAAATATCACCTGAAACACTTCATCACTTGGTGCCTTCAGTCCTTAAACATCTTTTAAGTGTTGCGAAAAGGAATGGCAACATTATAAAGTGGTAAATGTGCTACCGTCCCGACTTTTTTGAAATGTGCTGCAAGAATGAAAACTGAAATAAGTGTTTTTTTTTTTTTTTCAAAATAAACAATAAAATTCACATAATGTGCTGCTGTGTTGTTCGGAGTGCAGTACAGATAAAATATTATTTACAAACCATTGATTCGGTTTTAATTTCAGTTTCAACTTCAATACACTGAGTGCAGAATTATTAGGCAAGTGAGTATTTTGACCACAGCATCCTTTTAATGCATGTTGTCCCACTCCAAGCTGTTTAGGCTTGAAAGCCTACTACCAATTAAGTATATCAGGTGCTGTGCATCTGTGTAATGAGAGGGGGTGTGGTCTAATGACATCAACACCCTATATCAGGTGTGCATAATTATTAGGCAACCTCTTTTCCTCTGTCAAAATGGGTCAGAAGAGAGATCTGACAGACTTTGAAAAGTCTAAAATTGTGAGATGTCCTGCAGACGGATGCAGCACTCTTGAAATTGCGAAGACGTTGAAACGTGATCACCGAACAATCAAGCGTTTCATTGCAAATAGTCAACAGGGTCGAAAGAAGCGTGTGGGGAAAAAAAGGCGCAAAATAACTGCACATGATCTGCGGAAAATCAAGCGTGAAGCTAACAAGCAGCCATTAGCATCCGGTTCTGCCATATTCCAGAGTTGCAACATTCCTGGAGTGTCAAAGAGTACAAGGTGTGCAATACTGAGGGACATGGCCAAGGTAAGGAAGGCTGAAAAACGACCACCACTGAGTAAGGCACACAAGATAAAACGTCAAGACTGGGCCAAGAAATATCTTAAGACTGATTTTTCTAAGGTGCTGTGGTCTGATGAGATGAGAGTGACTCTTGATGGGCCAGATGGATGGGCCTGTGGCTGGATCCGTAATGGGCACAGAGCTCCACTCCGACTCGGACGCCAGCAAGGTGGAGGTGGAGTACTGCTATGGGCTGGTATCATCAAAGACGAGCTTGTTGGACCTTTTCGAGTTGAGGATGGACTCAAACTCAACTCCCAGACCTACTGCCAGTTCCTGGAAGAAACCTTCTTCAAGCAGTGGTATAGGAAAAAGTCAGCATCTTTCAAGAAGAACATGATTTTCATGCTCCATCTCATGCGTCCAAATACTCCACTGCGTGGCTAGCCAGTAAAGGTCTGTAAGGTGAAAAAATAATGACATGGCCCCCTTGTTCACCTGACCTAAACCCCATAGAGAACCTGTGGTCCATTATAAAACGTGAGGTCTACAAAGAGGGAAAACAGTACACCTCTCTGAACAGCGTCTGGGAGGCCGTGGTTGCTGCTGCACACAATGTTGGTCGTGAACAGATAAAGAAATTTGACAATCTATGGATGGAAGGCTTTTGAGTGTCCTCATGAAGAAGGGTGGCTATATTGGTCACTGATTTGTTTTTGTTTTGTGTTTGAATGTCAGATATGTTTATTTGCAAATCTGGAGTTGTCATATCAGTGTACCTGGTGAAAATAAATACGTGAAATGGCTACATATTTGGTTTTTATTAAGTTGCCTAATAATTCCGCACAGTGAAAGTTACCTGAACACATACATATTCTCCTAAAATGGCCAAAACTATGGGCGGCACGGTGGTGTAGTGGTTGGCGCTGTCGCCTCACAGGAAGAAGGTCCGGGTTCGAGCCCCGTGGCCGGCGAGGGCCTTTCTGTGTGGAGTTTGCATGTTCTCCCCGTGTCCGCGTGGGTTTCCTCCGGGTGCTCCGGTTTCCCCCACAGTCCAAAGACATGCAGGTTAGGTTAACTGGTGACTCTAAATTGAGCGTAGGTGTGAATGTGAGTGTGAATGGTTGTCTGTGTCTATGTGTCAGCCCTGTGATGACCTGGCGACTTGTCCAGGGTGTACCCCGCCTTTCGCCCGTAGTCAGCTGGGATAGGCTCCAGCTTGCCTGCGACCCTGTAGAACAGGATAAAGCGGCTAGAGATAATGAGATGAGATGGCCAAAACTAAAAACGCCCCACTCTAACTTCCATACATATTCAGCTTTGATATTTATGAGTCTTTTTGGTTGATTAAGAACATAGTTGTTGTTCAATAATAAAACTAATCCTCAAAAATACAACTTGCCTAATAATTCTGCACTCAGTGTATACTGTCCCAACTTTTTCTGATTTGGGATTGTATTTGTAAAGTCTTCCCATTCAAGTGCACAACTATAATGTTAAGTGGCTGGATTGATACAGGATGTTTTATGTGTGTATGGTTTCTACATAAATGTATTTATGAAGCCAGAATGAGAGACCAGTACATCGCAGGGAACTGTGCATACACATTCACACCGAGGGGTAATTTAATGTCATAAGTCCACCTACTGGCATGTTTCTAGGAGGTGGGAGAAATTCAGAGAACCAGAGGAAACCCACACAGATGGACAGTAACCAGAGCTCAGGATCGACCCAGGTGTAGCAGTGGTAGCTGCCGCAGCAGCCTGTCGCATATAGTTTAATCAATGACTTTCGTAAAAATAAATGTTATTCATAAGAATAAGAAAGGACCCAGATCAGCAGTATTTTACAAACAGAAGTATTTTGAGCAGGGATTTAAAGTTGTTTCAAGGAGATACACAGAACCTTTATTTTTAAATAAATTTCTGAGTGGATAGTATCTCCATCCTTGACTCTTGTATGCTGCATAAATGGGAATAAAAAAAAATATATTTTTGAGAGTTAAAATCGACCGCAAAGTTGGCATTGGAGCTGCCCCGCTGAGCCAGCCAGCCCTGAGTGCATGACATCACAGCGGGAACCAGTTTTAAGTCTGAGGCCTTTGACAGCTATAGACCAAAGTCATATAAATAAAAATTTATGGTGAAAGTAAGAAATCCCGTTACCGACTTGCTCAACTAAGACTGATTTGACTTCATTGATTGTGGGTTGACTCTCATTAAAACAGGATGGGTGTTATAACTTATGCAACATACGTATACTGTACATGCATGCATTTTCACTGATAGAACATAAAAGGCTAATTAAATAATCAGATGAACCGAGACGATCACATTCTGAAGCAAATTAAATAATCTTAAACACGCCATACAAGTTACATGTATGAATGTAAATGCAGGTAAACATTGAGTGTTTTCGTTTTGTATCCAAAAGAGAGTCGGAGCTTACCCGTCTGTGTTCTCGCTTCTTGAAGGCCGACCTCATGGCCGATTCTTTTGAAACAATCTGACTTTCAGTTGTTCGTTCGGTTCTCCGTTCATTCAATTCTTCCACGTAAGGGCAAGATATTGCTGCTGAGGCAAGCATATCCAGTAGAGAAATAAGACTGCTGCTCCACTCATTCTCCATTTTCTCCATACTGAGTACTCCGCCATTACTGCTCAGCTCAGGCAATTACTAAAACCTGGGACGGGACGTCACCGGTGTTGGCAACAACCACAGGGAGGTCACTGCCTGAGCGATTAATATGTCGCATCCCGTTCCGTCCCGGGTTTTAGCAACAACCCTCAGCTCAATCTCCGGGAGAACTGGTGCAACTGAACTTTCCTTTTCTTGTAGTTTTCTTTTCCTTTAATTCTTGGTACTGCACCCTCTTTTAATATGGGCTTATAGCCAACGCGCCTCAACAGATCAGAGGTCTCGTACGAGTCTTCAGTAAACTGTGCAGAGCAGAGGAGAGACCACTTCGTAGGTGCCCAATGTGCCCGTGAACTTCTCGCAAAACGCGTCCAAACCTTTGCAGTTTGAACATTCTTGGGCCATGAATGCAACGTAAATCCACCTTCTGTCGTGTTGCTGCACCCGCCAGCAACACATCTACGTGGCATGGCGATAAATTAGCTCAAAATGGAAGCTCGAAGTTGCAGTCAGTTCTGTTTTAATATAGCGCAAATGGCAATGAGACTGATAACCTTCCTGCGGTGACGTCACAGATGTCAAGGTCGTTCACTCGGACCGCTAACTATATGAATCACTTTAATCATAAAAATTACAATATTAGATTTAATGCTAACACTTAAAACTATTCCTGTGCCATTCTTGAGGTCTCAAGGCATTTATAAATGAAACATGATTCTGCATATCTCCTTTAAACTCTCCACAGTGTGGATGGTAATTGTTAATTGGAGCACAAACCATAAAAGCTCTGTTTCCGTAGCTCTTCGAGTTTGATGATGGTACTGTGAGCAGACTTTGGTGAGATGATCTTTAGTTACGTTGAGGCTTGTGGCTTGTCAAGAGTGCTTTAATGTATTCTGCTGCTTGATCGTTTAGACGTTTGTATGTTAAGAGAAGGATCTTGAAATCAAGTCTCGCTCTGACCGGTAACCAGTATAGACGTTTTAAGATGGGAGAAATGCGATCATTCTTCTTCGCTCTAACCACCGCTGCACGCGCTGGAGTTTGTCGATTTCAGACAATGGCAGTCCAAATAATAGGCTGTTGCAAGAAATGACCTTTGACGCGATGAAAGCATGTACGAGCCTTTCAGAGTCATCCTGATCAAGGTACTTCCTAATCCTGCCTGTATTTCTCAGTGCACGGTTAGCCGATTTGTGTGTGTTCTTGATGTGTTCGGTCATTTGGAGATGAGGATCTACAGTTACTCCAAGGTTACGAACAACCAGTTTCGGGTCAGTGGATATGCCGTCCATATTGAGACTGATCGTGTCATGTTGCTTGTACCTGGACATAAGATGGAGAACCTCTGTTTTATCAGGGTTACCTACGATGAACCATTGGCACCGTACTTTCCTCCACCGTGATGCAGGAGCAAAGGGGGAAATTTCTCGGTGGGAAAATAATCGATTAAAATAAAACATCTCTAGTTGAGACCAATTATGAACTTGAGTGATGTAGCCGAGTTTGAGGAACTGTCCGTCAGAATTCAGACACCAGTCCTGATTTAGGCCACACCCACTTCTGAATACTTAGCACTCCAGGTACTTAGCAGACACTCTTATCTAGAGCAACGTACAGTACAACGAGCACACACATACCGTACCCAGCACCTGGGGAGCACTTGGGGGTTAGGTGCCTTGCTCAAGGGCACTTCAGCTATGGATTTTTCCTGCTGGTCCTGAGAATCAAACCAGCAACTCTTTGGGCCCCAGGCTGCTTCCTGTAACCTTTAGGCCATGGCTGCACTAAATGGATACAGATACAGAAAGCACCGTTGTGTTACATACTAAGCACAGCCATATTTGTTTTCCTCTTGATATCATTTCCATCTCCGTAGCATGCTGCCTGAAAATTGCTTCCTCTGCTTGGACAGCTGGTTTGGCTGAAGTAAACAAACCCAGTGAGATCTTCAGGTCAGTTCATCAACCACGTATAAATTGCATCTTAAAGCATTTTTCATGGAAGCAGAAAGCTGAGGTCATTTAGCTCCTGATGCACTCGCATTGTAAATAAATGCCTGATCATCATACGGGTGTCTGTAATGAATGTTAAGGGCTGTCAGATGTGAGAAACAATATTTCCATTGCATATCCTAGACTTTTCCTGGAAACTTTTTTTTTTTCCCAGCAAGCACGGAATAGGATTAAGCAGGATCAGTGCTTAGTTGGTTGCGTGGGTAGGTAATGGAGAGAAATGAGTGCCCCAGGGGGCTGGATACATCAATTTTTGATTGGGTTAATCAATAACGGGAGGGGTTTAGTACAGCCAGTCAGGGCATTTGTGCACATTTTCAGTTCCAATTTTTCGACAAAAATTAACAAAGAGCACATATTTATCCGACAGTGTGTCGACTGAGGGAAGAGGGAATTAAAATACGATGCGTTAAATTGGCAAGACTGCTGGCAGTGTCATGCTGCTGTTGTTTGTTGATAGACTCCAGGGGATACAGTGTGCACTGTGTCGCACATCTCACTTACATTCCTTCTAGGTATTTACCGCTGTGAAATACTTTCTCCTGGTGGAAATGTGTTTGTAAGAATTAGTGTTCTTCAGTTTCACATGTTGGTACAGCAGTATGGAAAGATTCATTGAAATGATGAAATTGAGGTGATGCTGGTGCCTGAAAATGAACATATTTGACCAGAGGGGATGGAGTTGTTGTTGGTGGTGGTGTTTTTTTTTTTTTTTAACTATTTTTGGCTACACTTTGACAGGGATTTCTAGAGCGTAAACACATCGAGGACACAAATTCTTGCCCATCTCCATGCATGCTGATGAAGTTACTGTAGCAGCTCCACCACACTGCAGGTTCCTCCCACGTCTCTGATCCCTGCTCCAGTGTCATCCTGATCTTCCTACAAAACGTTCTGCCCAGGATACAACACCATTGTCCGACGAATCCTAGCTAGTATTGGTTAACTAACTCTGCTAGATTATGTATATTATATAATGTAACTCTTCTTACATTACAACCCCGATTCCAAAAAGTTGGGACAAAGTACAAATTGTAAATAAAAACGGAATGCAATAATTTACAAATCTCAAAAACTGATATTGTATTCACAATAGAACAAAGACAACATATCAAATGTCGAAAGTGAGACATTTTGAGATTTCATGCCAAATATTGGCTCATTTGAAATTTCGTGACAGCAACACATCTCAAAAAAGTTGGGACAGGGGCAATAAGAGGCTGGAAAAGTTAAAGGTACAAAAAAGGAACAGCTGGAGGACCAAATTGCAACTCATTAGGTCAATTGGCAATAGGTCATTAACATGACTGGGTATAAAAAGAGCATCTTGGAGTGGCAGCGGCTCTCAGAAGTAAAGATGGGAAGAGGATCACCGATCCCCCTAATTCTGCGCCGACAAATAGTGGAGCAATATCAGAAAGGAGTTCGACAGTGTAAAATTGCAGAGAGTTTGAACATATCATCTACAGTGCATAATATCATCAAAAGATTCAGAGAATCTGGAAGAATCTCTGTGCGTAAGGGTCAAGGCCGGAAAACCATGCTGGGTGCCCGTGATCTTCGGGCCCTTAGACGGCACTGCATCACATACAGGCATGCTTCTGTATTGGAAATCACAAAATGGGCTCAGGAATATTTCCAGAGAACATTATCTGTGAACACAATTCACCGTGCCATCCGCCGTTGCCAGCTAAAACTCTATAGTTCAAAGAAGAAGCCGTATCTAAACATGATCCAGAAGTGCAGACGTCTTCTCTGGGCCAAGGCTCGTTTAAAATGGACTGTGGCAAAGTGGAAAACTGTTCTGTGGTCAGACGAATCAAAATGTGAAGTTCTTTATGGAAATCAGGGACGCCGTGTCATTCGGACTAAAGAGGAGAAGGACGACCCAAGTTGTTATCAGCGCTCAGTTCAGAAGCCTGCATCTCTGATGGTATGGGGTTGCATTAGTGCATGTGGCATGGGCAGCTTACACATCTGGAAAGACCTGGATATATCCAGGTTCTAGAGCAACATATGCTCCCATCCAGATGACGTCTCTTTCAGGGAAGACCTTGCATTTTCCAACATGACAATGCCAAACCACATACTGCATCAATTACAGCATCATGGCTGCGTAGAAGAAGGGTCCGGGTACTGAACTGGCCAGCCTGCAGTCCAGATCTTTCACCCATAGAAAACATTTGGCGCATCATAAAACGGAAGATACGACAAAAAAGACCTAAGACAGTTGAGCAACTAGAATCCTACATTAGACAAGAATGGGTTAACATTCCTATCCCTAAACTTGAGCAACTTGTCTCCTCAGTCCCCAGACGTTTACAGACTGTTGTAAAGAGAAAAGGGGATGTCTCACAGTGGCAAACATGGCCTTGTCCCAACTTTTTTGAGATGTGTTGCTGTCATGAAATTTAAAATCACCTAATTTTTCTCTTTAAATGATACATTTTCTCAGTTTAAACATTTGATATGTCATCTATGTTCTATTCTGAATAAAATATGGAATTTTGAAACTTCCACATCATTGCATTCCGTTTTTATTTACAATTTGTACTTTGTCCCAACTTTTTTGGAATCGGGGTTGTACATTATAGGCATTTAGCAGACGCTGTTATCCAGAGCGATGTACAACATACCCAGAGCAGCCTGGGGAGCAGTTGGGAGTTAGGTGCCTTGCTCAAGGGCACTTCAGCCATTCCTGCTGGTCCAGGGACTCGAACCGGCGACCAAAGGCTGCTTCTCTAACCATTAGGCCATGGCTTCCCCTTCCACTTTAAAAACACCCCTTCTGAGGTTATTTGTCTTTGCTGTAGCTTTGGACGCTGTGTCTGCAACAAAATATTTTTGATGCAGCATCATTTCACATTCATTCCCTGACGAGACTTTTCCACTGCCACTTTGTCCTCAATGTTTGTTTTTCTCACTTGTCCACAAACTTGTGATCTGTTTATCCAGGAAGTAAAAAAGTGCTTGATACTTGATGCGAAAATCTGATCTTTTTAAGCTTCGCTGAGACAAAAATAAATGCCAGGAGCAATTTTTTTTATTTTTTTTTTAACTTCACTAATTTGTGTGCACTTCTTATTGAATTCTATGTAAAATATTCAATTTTTTGTTTATCTCTTTTCCCCTTTTTTTTTTTCTAAATCTTTGCATACGGATTCCAGTTGCCATGTGCTTGCTCTGACGTTAAAAAGCTGCTTTGTGGAAAAGAAAGAATAAATAAGCCACGCCAAAGAACTGAAAATTAAACAATAAACATTGACTTCTGTTCAAGAGCTGCTTGAAAACTTGGACTTCAAGAGTCCTTACACCGTAGAGTTTGGATTCAGGTGACATTTCCCTTTTTAACCTTGGAATGCTACCCTTGAGTGGGAATCGATGCTTTATTGATTTTCAATGCTACATTCAACAACCTGAAACTATGCAGCCAGGATATTCTCTGATGCTGGAGCTTGAATGTTGCGGTATATAACGACATCATGCGCAAAACACTTTGTATTACTCATGATGTCGTTATATACCGCAACATTCAAACTAAACTGAGTCACCGGTTCATTAAATATGATTCTTATCGTCACACAAATGTCACATGAGTGCAGGATGCAGTAGGACCAGACCTGAGTTTCAGGCGTCAGGTCATGTTCGGTTAAACATGAGCTAATTTTATCCCTGATGAGCAAGCCTGTGGTGGCGGTGGTAAGGAAAAACTCCCTCAGCCGGCACGAGGAAGAAACCTTGAGAGGAACCAGACTCAAAAGGGAACCCATCCTCATCTGGGTGATAACAGATAGATAGTGTGATTATAACTAACTCGCTTCTATAACCGTGTCCTATATACAGTAGCCACAAAGTACAATTGTGTAACCAGGAAATTCCTTATAGTTTTAACATGAAGTCTATTTTATTGAAGTTATCAACTGTTCATTGATGGAGACTTGAGTGCAAGAATGTTCATGACAACTGCAGTCCGAAAGTTATCATGTCAGTTGTAGTCCTCGGCCATCAGAGCAAAACTGTAAGTGTTTGGAGCCATCTTCTAAGTGCGACTTTCGAATGTCCACATGGGGCCATCCTCCACAGGAGCAATGTGATGAGACTCCAGCCAGAAGTAGGGCGTCAGGATGGATCAGGCAGGTCTGAAGAGCAGGTGAGGTCAGCATCACTGGTATCTCAGGATGGACATGTAATGAGAAAGAGAGGTTGTTAGGTATGTCCAGTGTCTCATAATGGGTAAGAACGGTACACGTTTTGCGTTGAGTGCAAGCAGGGACTCCGGCAAAACTAACTATGACAGCATAACCAAAAGCGAGAGCCAGAAGGTCGCACATAGGTGTGTGGAGTATGATTTTATCCACTGCCGACTGAACAATCAGAACATCAGACTCTGCTTCTCTAAGATGCTCTTTTTATACCCAATCATGCTACTGCCCTGTTGCCAATTAACCAAATTAGTTGCAAAATGTTCCTCCAGCTGTTTCATTTTTGTATCACTTACTTTTCCAGCCTTTTGTTGCCCCTGTCCCAGCTTTTTTGAGACATGTCAAATTCAAAATGAGCATGTATATTTTTTTCATGAAATAGTAACATGTTTCAGTTTCAACATTTTATATGTTGTCTATGTTCTCTTGTGGAAAAAAAAAAAAGTTATTTACCAGCTGGGAGGTCCGTATGGTGAAATACCGTGACCGAGGTCTTGAAAGTACTGAGCGAGGCCCTCTGGGCCGAGGTCAGTATTCAAGGCCGAGGTCACGGTATTTCACCATACGGACCGACCTTAAGCTGGTAAATAATATATTTATTTTTTTCTTTACCAAATTCTAACAGAAAACGAGAGCGCCCGAAAGGGGAAACCGAGCCGAGCCGCCATTTTGAATCCTCATTCATGGCTGTAATGCAAATTGCTTCCTCCAAGTGCACTTCCATGGCAGGAAAAAAACTACATTTTGCTGCCTCTGTAGTTCCTTGTTTATACAAATAGGAGTGATTCAGGATTCAGCCATGTTTTTGCTCGGCGTTAGCAACAGTTACAGGTTTTTAGCTTTCTCCTGAAAGGTTTTCTTTTATTTCTTCTTCCTCAGGGTAGTAAAACTCGCTTTTGCTGTGAACACTGTTGTTATCGCTATCCATGCTGTAAAATTAATGCTATTATGCTGAGAAATGCTGGCAAAAATTTTTAAGATTTTTGATAAAAATCTTATAAATAAATCTTGTAAAAAAAAGATAAATGTTGACAAAAATTGCTACTGTTTTTTGTTGTTGTTGTGAACGAGCGAGTCGCGAGAGGTGACTCTCTCGTTCCGGGGTCCGTAACTGGGGTCCGTACCGTAGGATACGGACCCGCTCGCCAGCCAATCAGAGCGCAGGATTTGATGGAAACCGGACCGCGAAAAAAAATGGGTTTATGAGATTTGCAAATCATTGCATTCTGTTTTTATTTACAGTTTGCACAGTGTCCCGACTTTTTTTGGAATTGGGCTTGTATTTTGCTGATTTTAAAGATGCAATCTTCCGTAGACCTTGTTCGTAAATCTGTTTGCATGTTGTTGTTTTTGTTGCAAGTGTTCTCAAGTTTGCACAGCTTTGTATACATGCAGATCCTTAGTAAATAAATTCCTTGTCTGTGTATTTCACTTTTCTCCCTCCTGTGAATGCTGCAATCTATCCCTGGCTGTTACCCTAGTTGTAGCACATTTACTGCAATTTTAATGTAAATGCCAACAAGCTCTTGTCTGGAAGTTCAGCACTGACTTTTGCACTAATTGCACGTCGCTCTGGATAAGAGCGTCTGCTAAATGCCTGCAACGTAATATAATACACCTAGCCACACATGCATAATATAATACAAACTAAAAGCTGTTTACCTACCCAATATGCAACCAACTTTGGCATTTGAAGAAAATATTTGATCTTATCAAGACGCAAGGCATCTCATCTCATCTCATTATCTCTAGCCGCTTTATCCTGTTCTACAGGGTCGCAGGCAAGCTGGAGCCTATCCCAGCTGACTACGGGCGAAAGGCGGGGTACACCCTGGACAAGTCGCCAGGTCATCACAGGGCTGACACATAGACACAGACAACCATTCACACTCACATTCACACCTACGCTCAATTTAGAGTCACCAGTTAACCTAACCTGCATGTCTTTGGACTGTGGGGGAAACCGGAGCACCCGGAGGAAACCCACACGGACACGGGGAGAACATGCAAACTCCGCACAGAAAGGCCCTCGCCGGCCACGGGGCTCGAACCCGGACCTTCTTGCTGTGAGGCGACAGCGCTAACCACTACACCACCGTGCCGCGACACAAGGCATAATGTTGATAAATCTTGTCATTATGAAAACCTGTTAGATGTTATCATTGTCTGATCAAAGTTCTGCAAATTTAATACCTGGCCATCGGATGTATTAATTTGCACACACAGTCACTACCGCAGAAGTCACGGTCAGTTTTGGAAATTTAGCACATTGATTAGTGCGATATACATTGATTTGCATTCTCTGTGCCTCTACACGTTACACTTTTTTAGGCAGAAACGCCACCAAGTGCACATTCATTAACATGCTGAACTTATTTATACAAGTGATAACCCTAATGTTGATTATAGATAGACAGTGTTATAGATTTTACCGAGTACTGTGTCTGTAATTGATCTAAAGCCAGTACTGCTATAAAGTAATTAAGAGAAGGCATGAGCACCCATGTTGATTTGATGTCACTGTGTAAACAGAGCAGGAACTGGTAGTTGAGAAGTTTGCAGTTGAAATACTCTGTGACCTTAGCAGAGAAAAGTTGTGATGGCTGGCTTCACGTGTCTCCAAGAAAGCTTGGTAGCCTTGACCTTAAAAAGAAATGGGTACAAGATACAGTAAGAAATATAGACAGTGTGAGAGTCAGTGGTTGATCATTCCTGTTGAAGAAGGTACTGTGGGTATTAGGCAGAGACACGAGTTCACGTGGTGCACATTGAGAGACGATTGCTCATCATTTTCCATGTGTTGATCATCCTGTGTTTTCCATTAGTGGTCACTGCTGTTGCCTGGAGATTTTTGGTTAGCGGACTGTTTCTAAACCCAGCAGTGACACTGAGATGTTTAATTCCCTCACCACCACCACCAACAACAACAACCACCATGTCGCAACAAAGTCAGTGTCGCTGCTGTGCTGAGAATGATCCAACATCCAGACAACATCTGATCAGTCCCATGGTGGTCACTTTGCACTCATGAATGGACAAATTCTGCACAGAAGCAGATGAGCAGCTACAGTTGGGAATTGTATACATGCAAGGATTCCTGTATGGTGTAAATGAGCCTGATAAAACGAGTGCAGATACAAGGTTTATAAACTGGTGTGTGTGTGTGTGTGTACAGCTCTGGAAAAAATTAAGAGGCCACTTAATTTTTTTTTTTTCTTAAATCAGCATCTCTATGTACGGCAGTCATTTCATTCCAGTGTCTGTGCTGGAATTCTAACACAAACGCACCTCGTTTTACTTAATGAGGTGCTGATTAGGTGATCACCTGAATCAAATCTTATTTAATGAGGAAAAGTATAAAAACCGCTGCTGTGGCCGTCACTATCCTCTTGCAATAGGACCAGTTTGGATGGTAAAAACAGTACAAGTGGTACCTTTACATTTAATTGGAATACAAAAAGATCTATTCATCATGCCAAAAGAGTTAAAAAGGAAAGTTTTGAGTGAAAAAAGAAGGGTTCAATTTTGTCTTTACTAGTAGAGGGATACAGTGAGCATCAGGTTGCTTGTATCCTCAATATTTCAAATACGGCAGTTCATTAGAACAAGGTCAAGCAGCAGACATTGGCGACAACAAAGTGACTGACTGGCAGAGAGCGAAAATGACTCTCCACTGACCAGGATGATCATCAACTCCTTTGAATGTCACTTAAAAACTGTAGGATGACATTAAGTGACCAACAAAAAGAATGGCATCTAGCAACTGGGGTTAAGTGCACGGCAAGGACGGTTTGAAACAGGCTCTGCTGGGCAGGGATGAAGTCATACAAAGCTAGAAAAAAGCCATTAATCAGTGAGAAGCAAAGAAGAGTCAGGCTGAGGTTTGCTAAAGACCAATAAGGATTGGACCGTAGAGGACTGGAGTAAAGTCATCTTGTCTGATGAATCCAGTTTTTAGCTTTTCCCATCACCTGGTCATCTAATGGTTAGACGTCGACCCGGAGAGGCCTACAAGCCACAGTGTCTCGCACCCATTGTGAAATTTGGTGGAGGATCGATGATGATCTGGGAGTGCTTCAGCAAGGCTGGAATGGGGCAGATTTTTGTTTGTGAAGGGCACATGAATCAAGCCATGTACGAGGTCATCCTGGAAGAAAACTTGCTTCCTTCTGCTCTGACAATGTTCCCTAACTCTGAGGATTGGGTTTTCCAGCAGGACAATGCTCTAGGCCACACAGCCAGGTCAATCAAGGTGTGGATGAAGGACGACAAGATCAAGACCCTGTCATGTCCAGCCCAATCTCCAGACCTGAACCTCATTGAAAACCTCTGGAATGTGATCAAGAGGAAGATGGATGGTCACAAGCCATCAGACAAAGCTGAGCTGATTGAATTTTTGCACCAGGAGGAGCATAAAATCGCCCACGAACAACGTGAAAGACTGGCGGAGAGCATAAGTAAGTGGGGGAATTGTAGTGTAGGCAGATATTGCACAATTGTCCTAGGTGTATTTACGTACCTATGTGTAAAGTGATCAAGTCAGTAAAATAAAGTGCAGCGTGAGCAGATATTGCACAGATTGTAAACCTTGTATTTACAGTCCTGAACATAAAATGATCAGTTCATTAGCAGCAACTTGAGGGTGTGTATGTGGGTGGGGGTGGGGTGTAATGGAGGCTACAGCTCTGGGGAAGAAGCTGTTCCTCAGTCTACTTGTGTGTGTTCTGATGGTTCTGTATCTTTTGCCTGATGGGAGGCAGACAAATCATTTATGACCTGGGTGTGTTGAGTCCTTGATAATGTTGTTAGCTCTCTTACATAAATGGTTAGCATAAACTTTGTCTAGATTTGGAAGCTAAGTTCCCACAATCCTCTGTGCAGTCTTAACTATCCGTTCCAAATCTCTCCGGTTCTCTGTGGTACAGCTGGTGTACCAAACTGTGACACAGTAACAAAGCAAGCTCTCTATAGTGCTCCTGTAGAAGTTTACTAAGAGCTAAGAGGGAAATTTGGCTTTTTTAAGTTTTCTCAAGAAGAAAAGCCTCTGCTGAGCTTTCTTCACTAGGTGTGAGGTGTTAAGGGTCCACGTCAGATCCTTTGTGATGTGGGGTTCCAAGAATTAGATGTTGTTTACCCTCTCCACCTCTTCACCATTTATGTGGGGGGTAAGGTGTTGTTTTCTTGGTTCTCCTGAAGTCCACAACAACCTCATTTGTTTTGGCTATGTTCAGTACCAGGTTACTGTCCAAACACCACTGGACCAGGTGTTGAACCGTCTCTTTGTAGGGCTTCTCATCATTTTCTGATATCTGTCCCACTATCCCACTAACCACGAGTTGGCCTAGATAACTGCGAGTTGGCCTAGTGGTTAGCGTGTCCGCCTCTCGATCAGGAGATCGCGAGTTCTATTCACGGTCGGGTCATACCAAAGGCCATCATAAAAATGGTACCTACTACCATCTGGCAAGGCACGCTGCAATACAGATGTGAGTGGGGAGTCAAACTCTCATGGTTACCAGAGGACCAGCCCCCCCACTGTAACCCTAGCTATGTAATAGGCGAGAGGCAGAGGGCTACAGAAACGGAGATCAATGCCGCCTAATGCGCCATACTTAGTCCCACTATAGTGGTGTCATCAGCAAACTTCACAATCGTGTTAGAGGAGTGGATGGGTGTGCAGTTGTACGTGAATAGAGTGAAAAGGGCTGGGCTAAGGACACAGCCTTGTGGTACACCTGTGTTCAGGGTGAGAGTGGACGATGTGCGGTTGCCCAGCCTGACGTTTTGGTGAGGAAGTCCAAAATCCATCAGCAGAGTGTGGTGGTTAATCCCAGGTTGCTGAACTTGTTAACCAGTTCATGGGGGACTATTGTACTGAAAGGATGAAGGACCACAATATCAAGATCCTGTCGTGTCCAGCCCAATCTCCAGACCTGAATCCTGTTGAAAACCTCTGGAATGTGATCATGAGGAAGATGGATGGTCACAAGCCATCAAATAAAGCTGAGCTGATTGAATTTTTGCACCAGGAGGAGCATAAAATCACCCAAGAGCAACGTGAAAGACTGGGGGAGAGCATGCCAAGACGCATGAAAGCTGTGATTAAATGTTAGGGTTATTCCACCAAATACTGATTTCTGAACTCATCCGAAGTTCAAACATTAGTATTGTGTGGTTTTTAAAATCGAATATGATCTTGATTTCTATGCATTATTCAAGATCTGAAAACACTTCATCTTTTCTTGTTATTTTGACCAGTTGTCATTTTCTGCAATTAAAATGGAATAAAACAAAAATGTTCGTGCTCCTCAAACGCATACCAATGAATAGTAAAACCAGAGAAACTGATCATTTTGCAGCGGTCTCCTCATTTTTCCAGAGCTGTGTGCGTGTATTTAAGTTATTCCACGAGATTGAGTCGTACATGAGCTGATAGCCAGCGAGGCGCATAGCACGGAGTTGTCTATAAGCCGTGTACGACGAGATTGAGAGCAATAACTGTTTTATTCGATCCACATTCACTGGATTTTGAGAAACAGAGCATTTTTATGTTTTGCAAATTCGGTAAATAAAAACTTTATACAAAACGTGCGACAAAATCTTTTCCGCTTAGAATGTAAACAAACTGGCAAAATGACGGTAGCAATTTGTGAAAAATGCTGTAATAATAATTCTTGGAAAATAAAAAAAAGATACGTTCTTCCCATCAAATACTTTTATTCCATATTTTATTGCCCTTTTTTTTTTTCAAGTAAAGTTTTTGTTGTCCTTGGTTGGTTCAGCAACACGCTCCACCATTATTTTGTTGTTCTTCTTCTTTTGGGTTTTTTGGCGGTTGGCAAATCAACTTAAAGGTCCCATGGCATGGTGGTTTGTTGATGCTTTAAACGGGCTCGTGGAGGCTTCCGGATGTTATATCCGCAGCCTTTCTCGAAATGAACCCTCGGCACGTAAATATAGCCTCCTGGGAGAAAGCCCCATTTCAGCGCTTTTCCCAGTGCGTCGTTTTGCTAATGAGAAGCAGGAGGCGGGGAAGGGTAGAGGGTGGGGGCGGGCCATGGGGGGAGGGGCTTGATCAAGCTGCGCGCACACATACTCGCTGCTATCAGCGCCTGTAGCCACGCTGCTAAGACAAAACCCCGTTCTCCCTCGGACTCCTTTCGTAAACTCAACGTGACACAGAGAACAGAGAGTGAGAGTGTTCGGAGTGGTAGTTTATGAACGTATAATACCCTAGGCTTGAACACGCACTCCATAACCAAAGAGGATAGAAGCAGCAACTACAGCAACATATCGCTTATCCAACAGAAGACATGCATTGCGGAGCAATGGTCAAACATAAGCTCATAAGTTGCAGTCAATTTCCAGACTAAACTCAGTTTAACAGAGCATGCTGCATGCTCTTTAGTTTTGTAGCGCAGATTACCTGGCTAACTGCAGGAAGCG
The DNA here is from genome assembly GCF_027579695.1 of Neoarius graeffei. NCBI lineage: Eukaryota > Metazoa > Chordata > Actinopteri > Siluriformes > Ariidae > Neoarius > Neoarius graeffei. The sequence goes on from NC_083570.1 coordinate 94,057,142, forward strand.
GTTAGCTGCACAGCTAATGTAGCCACTGCTAGGCTAACGCACCGATTTTAAAACACGGCAAAACGACTTAACAGTTATACACTTACTTATTCGCTGTTTGTGGCTGATGCGGCAGGGATGCTTGGTACGGACCCAGGCTTCAGTGACAGTTGATGTGCAAAACCTGCCCTGTACTGTCCCAAGTTGTGGAAACATTCCTCAGGAAAATGCTTCCGACAAACATACACCGTCTTAGGTAGACTCGACGGCGTATTATTGGAGTAAATAAAATTAAGCCACTGCGTCTTCAGGGGCTCTCCCGTCGGCAGTAAAAACAGACTCTTTTTTTGTGTTGTCACATCCATGTACAGCGCAATTTCCATGTTTCGCTCGCTTAGGTGATGCCATGTTGTTGTGTCCTCTGTGGTCTCCTCACTACAACTGGGCGGGGCAATCCATACAGTGGGTGGGAATCCAGAGGGGGGGCGTGGGGATCATCTCCCTTGCTGACGTAGTAAAGGGAAGAGCTTATCAACGCGCCATTTTGACGCGCCATTCTCAAATGTTGGGCATAGTTTGGTTTACACATTATGAAATTTCTAGCCACTGGGGTGACTTAAGAAGGTCAGAGGAACTCATTTTAACGTTAAAAAAAACTCAGAAAGTGAAAATTTCATGCCATGGGACCTTTAAAGGTGCATTGCCGCCACCGACTGGGCTGGAGTGTGGAACAAGCGATATTGGGGGGGGTGGATGATATTCTTTTAGCTATTTCTAGTTCTTTTAAAGTGATGCTGACACAAACAGGTCTCCTCGGTGTCATTTTATAGATTTTAACACAAATTTTCGATGTAATCACAAGGTGTAGAGATGAAAACTCAACAAAATAAAACATTTCAATACTTGAAAACAAAGTGATATTTCTGACTTGATGCGCGCCGCCATTTTGCTTTTCTATACTCACAGTATATGAGCTGATAGCCTAGTAGTAGAATAGCCAATCAGAGTGCGTGATAGATATAAGCTGTGCGCTTTATTTAATAGGGAACATACACTTATGTGCAAAATAATAGCAGTGTGTTTTTAAAATGACTGAGAAAAAGCTCAGTCCTCATAATAGCATTTAAGGCACTGGGAGCACTGCACATTCAATTCCAAATGAAAACACGAACAAAATATCAATTTTAAACTGAAAATGAAGAAAAAAGAACAATAGGCTGTTCAAAAAAATAGCAGTGTCTGCATTTTCATTTACAAACTCGAATATTTCCAGTATAAACTGGAATTTGTTTACAGATTTAGCTTTTCTGTTAATCACTGAACTAATGTTTAGTTGTACCTGTATAACCTTTATTTCTGATAACCGCTTTACATCTGTGTGGCATGGAATCAACTAACACCTGCGAAGAGATATTCCAGCCCAAGCTGACTGGACTACATTCCACAGTTCTTCTGCATTCTTGGGTTTTGCATCAAAAGCAGCATTTTTTTGATGTCACTCCACAAATTCTCAATCGGATTGAGGTCTGGAGATCAGGCTGGCCACTTCATAACATCAATCTTGTTGGTCTGAAACCAGGATGTTGCCCGCTTGCTGGTATGTTTGGGGTCGTTGTCCTGCTGAAACACCCATTTCAAGGGCATTTCTTCTTCAGCATAAGGCAACATGACCTCTTGCAGGATTTTGATATATTCAAACTGGTCCATGGTGCCTGGTATGCGATAAATGGGCCCGACTCCAAAGTATGAGAAACATCCCCAAACCATTATGCTTGCACCTCCATGTTTTACAGCCTTCACATACACCTTTTCCACCAAATCAGTTCCAGGGCTGGTTCGGGACTGGTGCTGTTCACAACTCGTTCAGCTTGCGAGCCAGCTGAGAACCAGTTTTGCTTTTCCATAGCTCACGGTGCTAAGGGAAGCCACGTCAGTTACGTCGCTGTATACGTCAGTTACATCGCTACGTTTGCATAAACCTTGGCGCGAATATTGAAGCAAAAACAACATAGAAGAAGCAGCAGCAGCAGCAACAACAACAATAATAATAATGGCTGACTTCGCATTTGTACAGCTGCTCCTTCTCGTCGCTTAAAAATGGCGATCTTTCGCGGTCTTGTTGTTGTTGTTGGTCTTAACAACTCCCCCCCCCCCCCCCCCCCCCCCCCCGGCTGACGTAAGCGGTTCTTTCCTCTGGCCCAGCAGAGAGTTGGTGCTAGCCTGGAACCGGTTTTTCTGGCCTCAGAGCCAGTTCCTTGTCAGTGGAAACAGAAAACTCGGTTCCAAACTAAGCACTGGCCCCGAACCAGCCCTGGAACTGCTTTGGTGGAATAGAGGCAACAGTGTACTGTGGCTTGAATTCAGTGGTTTATGGGGTCGTCTCACAAACTGTCTGTGGCCTTTAAACCCAGTAAGAACAATCTTGCTCTCATCTGTCCATAGAATGTTGCGCCACTTCTCTTTAGGCCAGTCAGTGTGTTCTTTGGCAAACTGTAACCTTTTCAACACGTCTTTTTTTTTTTTTTTCAACAATGGTACTTTACGAGGTTTCTTGCAAATAGATTGGCTTCACATAGGCGTCTTCTGATTGTTGCAGTACTCACAGGTAACTGAAGATCTTTGATTTCCCTGGAGCTGATCATTGGATGCTTCTTTGCCATTCTTGTTATTCTATGATCTACGCGGATGGTAGCATTTCTTTTCCTACCACGTGTTTCGGGTTTTGTTTGCCATTTTAAAGCATTTGAGATCATTTTAGCTGAGCAGCCAATTATTTTCTGCACTTCTTTTATATGTTTTCCCCTCTCCAATCAATTTCTTGATCAAAGTTCTTTCTCCTTCGGTACAATGTCTGGAACGACCCGTTTTACTCACTGAGCAAGGGCTAAAACCAGCAGGTACAACATTTGCTGCCCTCCTTCTTTAAATAAGGGCCATAATTGACACCTGTTTCTTCACAGAATGAATGACCTCACTAATTGAACTCCGCACTGCTATTAATTTGAACACGCCCCTTTCATTAAATGAGTCAAATTACACCCAATTAGCAGAGTGCATGTCATGACTGTTGATTCTGTCGGTTGCCCATTACTCGGCTACACCTATCCCCCCCCCCCCATGTTGTATTATCTTTTCTGCCAAAATCAGTAATTAAACACATTAGTGATGTTAGACTGCTATTATTTTGCACATAACTGTACATCCAAAGTGGCGGCGCAGTTGCGCAACAGGATCAGGTTGTTCAGATAATGAAGCCAAAGTTCAATATGTATAACAAGCGGAATAGGAATCCGATTTAAAATTAGCATCAGTTTAGCGAACAGCAAGTTATTTATCGTGATGCGTTTAACGTTTTTTTTTTTTTCAGAGTGGTATTACATTCTGTATTACATTATAATAATGCAGTACTATGATAATATAGGGTGGTATTTATTGATTGATTGATTGATTGATTGATTTAAGTCAGCCATTCCAGTAAAATGGCCACACTAGTTTCCTGTATAAAGCTTCTGCCTTCCTGTTTGGCTCACACTTGTAAATAATTGAGAAGGCTGTGAGGCTTTAGCAGGAAGCCATGTATAGTTTATATGGCAATGAGCCCTTATTTCTTAGTGTGCTTTAGTGATGGCATTGCACAGATCCTGCTCGCTCTGCTCCCTCTGCTGGCCCTTAGCTTAACCAGTACTTCCTCTCCTGTCTTTATAGGAGCATTATGTATAGTATGTATAAGGGCTAATTACGGCACTTGGGGAAAGCGTACTAAACTGAACACTGAAGTACATTTGATCAGGTTCTACCATACAGGCCATTCGTAGGCGTTATGCACAGTTTGTCTGTACAGCAAAGGAAATTGAACCGTAGGACCATAAGCAGAATGAGGGCACTAAACTGGACCATTCCTTATCACCGGGGAAGGGCACACTTTTCAGCGTGAAAGGTGCATTTAGTGCATATTTAAAACTGGAAAACACCCCACTTATGCATGTTAACCTTTTCTCAAGCCAAACTGCGTCCACATTTCCAGGTGAGATGCATTTTAAAAGCTACAAAAGATCAAGTTTCGTACCTTAGTCCACTTTTCTGAGAGTGCAGCAGTGACTCTGATAGTGACACATAGTGACATGAGTGCACCTTACAGGCCACCTTATGACGCATACAATACCAATCAAAAGTTTGGACATGCCTTCTAAATTCAACGATTTTTCTTTATTTTTATTAACTAAGTTACTTCATGTCATTTCTCTTTACTTAGTCATTTTTAAACTTGCTTTATTTCTTAGCATGTTATTCAATCACGTTTTCGGTTTTCGTAACCTTATATCGTGACTCGTATTGGCAACTAATTGCAATTAAACATTATACTTATCGGCCTATTCGGTTTTCAGCCGTGTTGAATTTAGTTCGTTTGGTCCACGGCAGGCGTCGCTTATCCGCGCGATCTTCACGAGACTTGTGCGAGACTTCGAAACGTGACAAGGTGCCAGCGCCGCCATTTTGAAAACTGTTTTCCAAACGAAGTATTGCACAAAACCGAGTTTAAATGACGATTACTGCCTTATTGCTATCAAAACAAACAAAACTTCCGGCTTGATTACGTCAGCATTCAAAAGAGGGCGCGCACGTCTTTTGACGACACTGGCAGATGTCGGTCGCTTTGATTTCCGCCGTACGTTTTACTTCCGTCCTACGATGTCTCGCACAGGTCTCGACGAATCTCGTTTACGGCCATCACTTTGACATATAGACTGATATATTACAGATCATGTTTCAAACACTCATAAC